>NC_141541.1:12167500-13585000 GCF_021556685.1 Rattus norvegicus | reverse complement strand
TTTAGGAAAGGGGCCAATAACATCGTCTCCTCTGAAATCCATGAGTCCTCCTTGCCGAACCCAGGGCCTTGCCCTTCCTAGGCAAGCGCTCTACCACTGAGCTAAATCCCCAACCCCTATGAGTCCTCCTTTTATAATATCTTGTATTGTTTGTCTTTCTGTTTCAACTCATTTAATCATGATCGGGACTAGTACTGTAGGTATGTTTATCTCTGTCTTCTTTCTGTGTCATCAGCCTTGTTTTTTTTAACCTACTCTTCAACCTACTAATTAGTTCACAAATACCTTGTGTTCACTACACCACTATAAACTCAGTCACCCTTAACCAAAGCGTTTATAAAACACTGGTGAGATGATCGATTTTAAACTTGCTATGATGACCATTTGAAAACCTCTGTCTTCACTGACCATGCATCTTAGTCTTTATTCAATAAACTAAATGAAGAACTGAATAAATAAACAAATAATAAAGCTCTCATCAGTGTAGTTGTCTCATGCACTCTTGAGCATGCAAAGCCTACTCCAGCCCATCTTTGGGATAGTTCTTCATAGCACATTCTCCATCCTGATACAGTCTTTGCTGCACCATTTTCTACAGATTCAGCGAGAGGATCTCTATTGATTTATATAGTAAATTTTAGTTGTTTTCACCCTTCTAGTCTCCTCTCTCATCCTCCTTCATCTCCTGAAACCATCCTCCTACTTTCATATCTGCTGTTTGTATGTGACTCAGTGAATTTAATTAGAGTTTCTCTTTGTAAAATGATTAGTCTAAGTCCAGTACATAGTAACTGCTAAATAAATGACATGCAATTTTCTTATTATGTAATGTATTATAAGATTCAAATGATAGGGTCTACTATTCCAAATGGCATATTTCAATTTGTTATGTAGTGAATAAATTACATAAAGCACATAGTCATAGAATGTATGTACAAACTTAGGTGCATTATAGCACATAGTCAGAAAAGGTATGTACGAATTCAGATACAATGATGCTCACAGGCAAAGTCATTACTTGGAAGACTGAGGCAGGAGGATTTCAAAGTCAAGGGTAGCCTGGGCTTGTAAAATACCAGATTAAGCACCGAGTGCCTGAGTAAGAGAGGATCAGAAATGCAACTCCATTTGTTGCCATTATGTAGATAGCTTTTGAAGGTAATCAATGAATTGAGAGTATATACAGAATGATGGGCATGGAGACATAGCTGGAAGAGGTACTGCGTTCTTTAACTAGAGAGAGACTTGGTATGGGAAACTTGTTCCTGTAGTGGGGGTGGGGGAGAGTTGGATTGAGTAATAAGTTTTCTTTAAGCAAAACCCACAGTTTGATATAGTTAGATCCCAGCAAGCCTCTGCTGTCTCTCGTTAACTACCAGTCATCCTCAAATCCTCTGTAGTTCTTCTAGGCAGTATGTTTCATCTCTTCTAAAACAACTCAGAGAATTTCAAATATGTGTTTGGGAGGAATGTGCCCTCATATCAGAGGTTGTTTGCAAGTAATACAGTGATTTACAAAAGGAAAACTACAGTGAAAAATCTCTCAAAATGATGGCCAGTTTAAAAGCTGTTAGCAGAACTCTCTGGTAAACAAAATAAATGCCAGCTGTTAGAGAAATTCTGTGAAAGATGATGTTGGTTTTCAAAAGAATGCTTTTAAGGTTGGGACAAAATGGGACCATGCTGGGAGACTCTAAGGGTTGGATGGGTCTACTTAATAAAACAGAAGCATCTTTATATTTTCTTGAAGAGACCAAGGGAAGTATAAACCAGAGAACAATAACACAGGAAAAGGTAAAGAACACAGAAAGATGCTTCTGACCCTACTCCAAGGTCAGTTTAAAATCTATGCACTGGAGGACAACACCCATCGGCTTTCTGTAAATGGTATGATATGTGGCAGAAGCCATGCAGGGCCAAGCAGGTTAGTGTCACATGCAGGTTAAAGAAATGGAATGGAAATCATGGTTGAAGTAATCAGTTCAGAAGAAGACAGAATTGGGGGCAAGTGTCACAATGACCCAAGCATTCTCATAAGCTCCTAGAAGAGAGGATTGAAGCTGAAGAAGTTCACTCTCCATTGCAATGGTGAAGGAGCAGCCCACAGCACTCTGTATATCCTACGAAAGGAAAAGGAAGTTGCTTGAGTTGTAGGGTGGAGACACACAACACGAGCCATTTGGTCTAGCACAGGCTCTTGGTTCAGCTTCAGGAATGAGGACATTCTGTTGCAAAAGTCACAGCTTCAGAGCAGCTAAGCTGGTGTCAAGGCAAACTCACCAGTGAGTGATGTTCCTGTCTGTGTTCTGAATGGGAAACCTAAACAAGGATTCCAGTTTCTTAGGTTGAGTAATTGTCACAGTTGCTAATTTGGAAAAGTAATCAATTATCTGAAGCAATTATAATTCTCCCTCAAGTATACTTAGCCTGAATTTTGTCTTTTTTTTCCTTTTTCTTTCTCTTTTTAAAAATAGAACTGGAAATAGCAAAATCAATTTTGTTTGTGTCTCAACTATTGAAACTGGCTTGGTGCCATAGAGGGAAAGAGAAGCAAAATGTGGGCCAATGTAGACTTTTCTAATTTCAGGGCATGGCTGTGAAGTGGCAGCTAGAGAACCTATATCCATCTTTAGTGGATTAAATGCTTTTTCAACACAGTCTGCCTAGGGAACAAGATAGGAAAGCAAAAACAAAAACAAAATGATTCATTTTTACATTATACTTTAATTAATTAACCAAACAATCAATCTGCGGTGTGTGTGTGTGTGTGTGTGTGTGTGTGTGTGTGTGTGTGTGTGTGTGTGTGAATACACCTGAGGACAAGTGCCCAGAAAGGTAGGAAATGGCCCTCAAAACCAGTAAAATGCTACTTCAGTGGAAGAAGGATCTGAAGTTGAGAAATCATTTTCTGTGTGTATTTTAATATTGTATACACTAAGGACACCCTTCATGTTTTTTCTTTGTGGTATAAGAAACCAAAGAAATGCAAAATAATGAGAGTTAAAAGTCTTAGAAGATAAATGTTTTCAAATAAATTTGAAAAATGCTGACTAAATGGACCTTTTCCATCACAGTCTTAAATAAGTTTTACAGCTAAAATATACTTTTCTAGCTTTTCAGCCTAGCTTGGCCTACGCCAGTAGTTAATGCTTTTCCTGCCTCTCACACCTTGAAATACAGATGCAGACTTTAGGTTTTTATGAAATTAAATGTTCATTTTATATTCCCTTGTAATATCTGTTTGATTGTTAGAATGCTCAAAGAATACATAAAAACAAAACAAAAAAAAACCCAAATAACAAAATTCCTCTCAGTTACAGCATGGCTCATAAAGCATAAAAAACAAACAAACAAAAACAAAACAAAACAAAACAAAAAAAAAACCCCACAACCTCACAGTAAGCTCTGGTACCTGGTGTGAGAGGGACTGACCTTTGCTCAGACTCTATTTAAGTAATTTGGTCACACCCTAGGATACCTTTCAATGAAGCTTTACATTCCTTTACTAAAACTGTGGAGCAGGAGCTGTCTGTGGGAGCAAAACACCCCAACTACCCGTTCTTCTGTTCTTCCCTCTCCTGGGCTCTCTCTGCCCATGCTCAGAGCAGAGCTTTGCTTCTGGAGCTGCAGAAACTAACAGATTCTATACGAACCAAGCAGCTTCAGTAACAGGACAGATTTCTTAGATATGAACAAAATAGCTAATATTAATGATTTAACATTGTTGAATGATATCTATGTTCTCTCCAGAAGCAGACAGAAATCCATCATCTCAAACAGACCCTGGGATTCTTTCCTTCAGTATTTGTGCTAACAGAGTGACTGGGTCAGAAAGCAGATCTTCTACCATATACTCTCGATTTGGACTATGTCTACTTCCACATTCAAGGATTTTCTAGTATCTCTGAGTCCCACCTTTATATCCAATCAAATTCAACCAGTGAGATGAGTACAGCATTGAAGAGTTTCTTCTATTTCATGTTCAGAGATTGCACATTAAGACTCTCTGTCTGAGGTTGGTGCCCCTAAGGCAAATCGCCTATGAAAATATTTGGCATTTTTACTAATTGTTAGCCTACCTACACAAGTTTCTATTTTTCTTCATTTCAATTTTCATTTTATTTTGATTTCTTTATTCTGTTTGTGAATGTGAATGTGTGTGTGTGTGTGTGTGTGTGTGTGTGTGTGTGTATGTGTGTGTTTGTATGGTCCCACAATTGCCATGGTGTGCGTGCATGGAGGTCAGAAGATACCTTACAAGGATCCACTTTGTCTTTCCACCATGTAGGACCCAAAGTTCAAACTCAGGTTGTCAGACAGCTTTATTGCTTAGCCCTCCTGGGCCCAACTTCTAGTTTGTCATGCATGTTTGTTTCCAGTATTATATCAAACACCTCATGGATCTATTTGCACAGCCTTGTCTTGATGCTTTTGGTAAGCTTGTAGTGTGGTGTTTTCTCTATCTGCTGTTGTTCTTTTATGGGGAACATTTCTGCTTAGTGGCGTCCTTTGCTCAGTAGCTCTTTTCATTGAGTATGGCATTTTGAAAAGCTCCAACCAATGCAGACAAATGAGTCTTTAACCCTCTGCCCGTCTCACGGAGATTGATGACAACTGGACAAAGTACTCTCAGAGGGTATTTTGGTCTGCTTCTCTGTGCAGAGACCTTTATATAAGCCCAATTTATAGCACTCAGCTCTTTCTTACCTGTGTATGATGGAGAAAGGCAATGTGCAGTAGGAGCCAGGAAAGTTCAACTGCTGTGATCCACCTACGTCAAAATGAGATATAGTGTGTATTAAGCTGGCTTTTGCTTCTTGTGTCAATGTGAGCTCATAACTTAGAAGAAAACTGTGAAAAGGAAGTGCTCTAGTTACAGCTCTGTAGGTGGCATCAATTTCTCCCAGCACAAAGCTGTGGTAGCCAATGATGACTTGCCACCGTGCTGCTAATAGGATGAGTCTAGCTCTGTGAGTGGGTACACTTAACCTCAGCACAACGATGTAGAAGATGGCATTGTCCTCTCATTAACAAAGCCTAGGGCTACACGATTCTCATGTTCTAGTTGACTTTGATGAGATCCATGGCTTTTACCCCCATCACCATCCAAATGGAGTCATGGGCCAATAAAATAACACATGAAATATCTGTAGGGTTCACTTCTGTATCAATAACACCCTCCCTCCTAATGAACCAGTTTTTGTTTCAAAGTAGATGCAAGCAATTCCATAAGAAATTATACCTCATGAAATTATACCTCCACTGAACAAGTGTTGACATAAAATACTGTGTATAATTCACTATTGGAAAATACCCCAGAGAAGAACCAAGTTCACTAGTCTGCAATACTAAGCACTAATATACAATGACAATAGCACTGTACGGCTCCCCACTACTTTCCTCTAAATCTTCCCCTGAAGAAGTGCTGCACAAAGCTCACATACATGGCACTCAGATATCAGCTTTCATGGTGGGGAAGAGTTCACCGAATTATTATCACACTAGATTACAACAATAAACTATTATTGCAGGCAGTGGTGGGTATTTAAATACAATGAATACATCATGATCTTCATGATTTCACTATTTCATGTTGGAATCTGTTTCAAGTTATGTTGTTCAAATGTAGAGCCCATTCCAATACATTAGGCAGAATCTGAGGGAGAGTTAGGATTACAAGATTTACTCAAATTCTTTAGTTACAACTTAACACAACGTTCTCAATCCAGATACAATTAAAAATCTGAAAAGCACTAGGTGATAAGACCTACAACATCTTTTAATGTTGGCTTTTGTGAAATTCTTTCCAGAGTCCAGGTAGTATAACCCAAATTAAGGTATTTTTAGAATAACTAAAGGACATTACTATGATAGTATAATAAAGTGACTGTTATTTTTGGAGTCACTTCTGAACTTTGATTAAGGTTCCAGAAATGATCCATTCCTAAGCTGTACCATTATCCTATACCACAAGAACAGACCAAGATAGCATTTTGTTATTATTTATCTATCTGTCTATTTATTTATTCATTAATTTATCTTTATTATGTGTATATTAGTGTTTGCCTACATTAAGGCATGTATACAACATGCATGAAGTGCCCTGGGAGACCAGAAAGGAGCATACGATTCCTGACCGGAGTTAACAGATTCTTTTGAGCCACAATGTGGATGCGGGTAACTGAACCTAGGTCCTCTGAAGAGCAGCAAGTGCTCTGTCTGACCCATTTCCCCAGGTCTAAGTATATTCTTTAAAATAACCAGGAATGCTCTGTAGTGTACCAAGTTAAGACTAGTCTGTGACAAGGAGACCAAAGAGTTTTCGAAACTTGGAAAGTTCTGCAGAGAATTTTTTCTCCAAATCTCAATTTTCAGAAGTAATAAAGTATTATTAAAAGATAAATATTCTGAAACCTCCATATACTAGATTTGAGGCACGATTTCTGATCCTCCACCCATCCCACTGTTGTTGTAGAGTACACTAAGCAATAGAAATAGTTGAATCCTCAAAAGATTTCAAGTTCACATAAAAAAGAGTGGTAAAGCTTGGAAGAAGCCATGCTTATGATTATATTAGGACTCTGTACAAAGTCAGACATTGTTTGCCTTGGTTACCCCTCAATGATCTGCGGATGAGATGGCAGGGATCTCTGGTTTAGCCGTTTTGCAGTGGCTTTTAACCAGCCTCATAATGGAAGGAACTTAGCTTCCTCTGCTCAAATAATATCCTAGGTAGGCTCTTCCCTGTGGTGTGTTAGCCTCATCATTCTGGCTTGTCATAGTGATCTGGCCACAGCTTTGTTAGGGACTTTTTACTTTCAGATATTTTACTTGAAGTAAAAGCTGGTATGTAACAAGCCAGTGGATGCCTGACTTGTTTCTTTTGTTCTGTGGGAAATTCACCATTTCTTTCTAAGCTGCCTTAGACAAACTGTGTTTGTTACCTGCCCTCTGACTATACCAATCTATGATCCCTAACTAGTTGTTTGCCCATAATTCTGAACAATTAGAATGTTTCTGAATGCCCTGTTAGGTGGAAGGCTACACATGGGGAAGATGAGGTCATCTTCTTCTTGTCTGGATAGCCCTGCATGGCAAAGCCATCATGGTCTTAGACATTCTAAGTACTTCTCATCGGAGTTCCTTCAAACCACTTCAATTCCCTAGTCCCAATTCTTTAAAATATTTTACTCCTTCGGTTTCTGTCTCCCCTTCCTTCCTTCCTTCCTTCCTTCCTTCCTTCCTTCCTTCCTTCCTTCCTTCCTTCCTTCCTTATTCCCCTGTTCCTCCCCTTCTTCTGACATCTTTTCTCCCCCCAACTCTATCTCCTCTTCTTCTCCTTTATCTTGTCCTTTTCAAATGTCAAAATTCTCCTTCAGTACTTTAAGTCTAGACTAAACAAACTTTTTTGAAAAGGTTCATTTATGTTAGTATTATTTGTTAAATTAATAATCACACTAGTTTTCTGCCCCACCCCATTCCTATCTCCACAGATATACCCCAACTAGTTCTCATGTAAACTAGTGCTCACTCTATATGTGACGACATACAAGTGCAGCACTCTCCTGCTAACTCACAGAAACCCAGGGGCAGCAGTTGATGCTGTTCACCACATCACAGGTGACCTTAACACCGCAGTGACCATCAGCCGCTGCTAACGTTCTGAGGAATGTTCTGGTGGGAGGGAATAGTTAATCTTGTCATGTACCTACAAATGTCTTTTTTACTTTCAACCAGTGATATGTTTCGTTTCCATTCGTGATGAACATAAAAGTCAATTTTGAAGTGTCATAAAACTCAAAACTGTGCATATGATACATATATATATATATTTCTTTAACATAGACATTTTACTAATAAATAATATAAGGAGACAGGATATGATGAGCTTAAGGTAGTAGCAATTAAGAAAGTTAAAGTTATGAGTCATAGTCTCACCTTAATTATATGTTTTTGAAGCAACGCACTGTGGCAAATAACTTTCATCCAGGAATTCAAGAGGCAAAGGCACGTGATATGGGTCTTTGTGAGGTCAAAGCTAGGCTGGTCTAAATAGTGATTTCCAGGCCATCCAGCGTTATGTAGAGAGACCTGTCTTTAAAAAATTCTGTTTCTGAGTTACTTCAGATACATAGGTAATCACTTTTTAAAGAACAAAATCCTTATACTTATAGCATAATTTGTATCTAAAGAAGACTTCCATAAATTTATACTGGTCACCTGGAGATTGTTGCACAAAATGTACATTCTGGAATCATCTGGAGAAAGGGGCTGCCTTCAGATGACTGTACAAGCCATCTTTAACAACTTTATTGTGTTGATTTAAGAATATATCTACCCAGATGCCCTTCAACAGAGGAATGGATACAGAAAATGTGGTACATCTACACAATGGAATATTACTCAGCTATCAAAAACAATGACTTTATGAAATTCGTAGGCAAATGGTTGGAACTGGAAAATATCATCCTGAGTGAGCTAACCCAATCACAGAAAGACATACACGGTATGCACTCATTGATAAGTGGCTATTAGCCCAAATGCTTGAATTACCCTAGATACCTAGAACAAATGAAACTCAAGACGGATGACCAAAATGTGAATGCTTCACTCCTTCTTTAAAAGGGGAACAAGAATACCCTTGGCAGGGAAGAGAGAGGCAAAGATTAAAACAGAGACTGAAGGAACACCCATTCAGAGCCTGCCCCACATGTGGCCCATACATATACAGCCACCCAATTAGACAAGATGGATGAAGCAAAGAAGTGCAGACCGACAGGAGCCGGATGTAGATCGCTCCTGAGAGACACAGCCAGAATACAGCAAATAAAGAGGTGAATGCCAGCAGCAAACCACTGAACTGAGAATAGGACCCCCGTTGAAGAATCAGAGAAAGAACTGGAAGAGCTTGAAGGGGCTCGAGACCCCATATGTACAACAATGCCAAGCAACCAGAGCTTCCAGGGACTAAGCCACTACCCAAAGACTATACATGGACTGACCCTGGACTCTGACCTCATAGGTAGCAATGAATATCCTAGTAAGAGCATCAGTGGAAGGGGAAGCCCTGGGTCCTGCTAAGACTGAACCCCCAGTGAACTAGACTGTTGGGGGGAGGGCGATAATGGGGGGAGGGTTGGGAGGGGAACACCCATAAGGAAGGGTAGGGGGGAGGGGGAAGTTTGCCCGGAAACCGGGAAAGGGAATAACACTCGAAATGTATATAAGAAATACTCAAGTTAATAAAAAAAAAAGAATATATCTACTTCTCCTGTGTATCGACACACAGCTTTAGAGGCAAAATGTTTCTAACAAGATGTTAGCATTGATTTGCCCATGTAAGAAATGAATTTTGATCTATCATTGATTTGTCTGGTTTTATATATCATGTCTTTAATATATTTTAAGAGTTAAGCATGCTTCTTTGCTACTAATTACCAACTAAGTTATTTTTCAGCTATTACATTTTGTGGTATTTTGAAGAGAATGCTTTGTGCTAAAGTCACAGATATCATTTGATTATTTATTTAAAATAAAGAGGGCCAGAGAGATGGTTCCTTCGATTAACAGTACAGGTATTTGAGTTAGATTCTCAGAGCCCATGTTGAAAAAAAGGCAGGATATGATCTCTCTCTCCTCTCTCTCTCTCTCTCTCTCTCTCTCTCTCTCTCTCTCTCTCTCTCTGTCTCTCTCTCTCTCTCTCTCTCTCTCTCTCTCTGTCTCTCAAAAGTAAAGGGGGCTCTGACCTTGTAAAGTCTCCTTCTCACTACAGCTGTAAGCAAGATCAGCCCTGATACTCAGGCGCAAGACAACCTTGAATTATAACTTAACTTTCATCTAGTATCTTTTCCTGTCTGACTCCTGGCACAAGGGCAATATCACATGGTCTAGACTTCCCCTCTCTCCCCTATAATTTTCCCCCAAGACCCTACCCTGCCAAGAACTCTTTTCAAGTTATCTCCCATCCGTGGTTGCTAGGTTACATGCTAAGAGTTGTATTTTGTGTGAGTGAAAATTTTTCAAGTCTATTTCTTTGCTTGCTTGTATGGCAAATGTCTGTCAGCAAGGATTTTAGGATGTCTTCTCTCTTACATGATAGTATAACATGGCTATTCTCAAGCACTCCTCTCTTGGCGAGATTCAGTGGCAGTCACTTAAAATGAAAATTATCAAATCCATGAGTAAAATTCAGATAGAATTCACATTTTTTTTACTCTGCTATCATTGGTTGTCTGTACACATTACTACTGACGTGAGTGATTCATAACCACTTGACCTGAAAATATCCTACCCAACCAGTAAAATATTCAGTTTTTATTGAAACACACACACACACACACACACACACACACACACACACACCCCTCTCTCTCTCTCTCTCACACACACACACACACACACACATGCACACACATTACATCATCATCATCATCATCATCATCATCATCATCATCATCATCATCATCATCATCATCATTATCATCATCTGTGGGCTTCTGTGTTGGAGGTTTTCCATGGAGATCTCTGGTTGGGCTAGGTTGGCGGGTCCAGGAGAAAGGAGGAGAACTCAGGCAGTTGTCCCGCCTCTGTTTCAGGCTGGGCATAGCAAACAGGAGACAGACTAAGTGGGGAGGGCTGCAGTAGGGCTTCTGGTGGCAATTTTGGGAGAGCAGATCTCTTCCCTATGTGACGGTGTTACAGTTCTTATGACAGAAGCTCTCAGATGATGGAGTGATTCTTGCACACCTTTAATTCTGAACATTACCCATAAATACAGGTTTTTGGGTGGGTCACCTTGTCTACATGTTGGGAGGTGTGGTCGTGTCTTGAGCCTACAACACCTGTGGTCATGCCCTCACCTTTGGAGGAGGGACTTGGGGCATTACCCTCTGTGACTGATAACCTGTGGTCACATTCTCACCTGTGGAGGAGAGGCATGGGACATTACTCTATGTGACTTGGTCCGTCTCAAACCTCTATACAGGGGTTTGTGGGGGGCTTCAGCTAGTGAGACCCTGATTTGGGAGGCTGGGAATGCACCTGCCATCCGTTTTAGGATCCCTGGGAATTCGACCTGTCTCGACCAGGAATCAGGGTACCTTTCGCAATTCGCTGCCCCATCATCATCATCATCATCATCATCATCATCATCATCATCATCATCATCATCATCATCATCACCACCATCACCATCATCACCATCGCCACCATCATCATCATTGTCAACTTCATCCTCCTTCTCTTAATCCTCCTCATCATCAATGAACATAACTATTAGTTTTATTATTGCTGTGAACAAGTACCTGGCCAGAAGTTACTTGAGAGTGGAAGGGTTTCTTTGGGCTCAGATTTTCTGAAGTCTGTCATCAACTTTTCTCAGTTGTTCAGGGAAGAGTGCCAGGTTACTTCGTCAGGTCTGGATGGACTAAGAAGCTCATAAAGGAACAGCAGCATTCAGATGACTTTCTCCTCTCCCCTACTTTTTCCACCTTCTGGGCCACCAACCTATAGACCGTTCCCATCAGCTACTGACAATGTTACATCTATAATGGAAAGATTATTATCATGAAACCAATGCAAGTTTTGAAATAAGTTCTAACTAGTTGTAGCTCTTGTTTATTTGTTTAGCTTGTAAAAAACTAAAAAAATTACCGGGAACCATTGGCCTTTTCTTTCTTAAGAGTTGTTAGAAGGATTTTTGCTAACAGTACCTCATAATTACTCGTCTCATACTTTACTAGGCACTGTGTAAGCTGATTAGCACATTTTCTTATTTAACTGCTGATGTTAGTGATACATACCCATGGATCACTTTTACCTTGAAGATATAACACCCCACTACTAAAATACTAAGCTTTTTCTTAATAAAAACTGCAAAAAGTATGAAAGAAATATAGGGAGCACCAAAGAGCATAACATTTGAAAGCACTATGAGTACAAAATACATTACTTTTTTGTACAGATGAAATTGGACGCTGGAGACCTCCTTGATTTGGAGAATAGAGTAAATGGTAATTACTCCATTAGTCCATGCCTTTACCTGTGCCTTCTTCTGCATGGAGAGCATGCACGGTGCCAACACACGAACACATGCGCCAAGTACTCCACCTCTTATCCCAACGACCTTAGAAGCATGGAGACTAAAGTGCTGTTAGAAATAGCTTCCTTAGGCTGCCAATAGATAAATTCCATGGGCATAATGGCTTTTCTCATTGTGGCCCTGACACAGCCTCTTTTAATTTAGAGTTAGTATAAAATACAGTATCTCACCCAGGTCTGTATGCCCAGTTGCACATCAGAGTGGAGAACTGCTTTAGACACAGACATCATCATGAGAAATAATGGGATCCAAATGCTAAATTTATGGAGGAAGGTGGAATTGGTTCCTAGAACATATTTTATTTTCCCCAGACAGGGCTGTAACTAGATTCAAGGACTGAAAACAAATTTAAAAACTGATATGAGGCTTGGTACAGAAGTAAATCTTCTATAGGAGAGGTGGGTCTGTTACCTCCAGAGGTAGATTTTTATGAGGAAAAGCAATGGCAGCTACTACTAACATGGACCAGAGCTTAGTTCACTTCCTATGAGAAATAAAAAAATATACAGGAAAAGAGGAAAGAAGGAAAGGGAAGGAAAGAAAGAAGGGAGGAAGGAAGGAAGGAAGGAAGGAAGGAAGGAAGGAAGGAAGGAAAACAATTTACTGCTGGAGAACAGCGGTTAAGGGCACTTGCTGTTCTTCCAAAGAACCAATGTTTTCAGTTCCTAGCACGTACATTTTGTAGCTTCCAACTGCCTGTAACTCTAGTCTCAGAGCACCTGAGGCCCTCTTCTGGCCTCACCAGAGACCCACATCCATATTGCATATACATACTCAGACATACATGTAAATTAGAAAAATATAAGAACAGTGACTGGAGAAATGGCTTAGTGGTCAAAAGCCCTTGCTGCTTTTTGCAGAGGAGCCAAACTTCACTCCAACTGTGCTCCTGTGACTCACAACCATTTCTAACACCAGCTCAAGGGAATCTGACACCCTCTTCTGGCCCCAGTGGGAATTGCACGTATGTGGTGTACAAACAGACATACATGGAAACAAAACATTCCTACACATGAAATAAAAACTGAAAGTATATGAAAATAAATCTAAAAATTAAAAAACACAAGAGAACCCACGAGAGTGCAGGGTTTTCTAAAGGCTGCCTGCTGCAAATTGACAGAATGCAGGTGAAAACCTAAAATGGACAATGGATCACATAGCTAAGTGTTTATTAAATATGAGAGGTAAGGACAGCAGACTGTGAGGTCTCTCTCAGGTAAGTGGACAACAAGGACATGGAAAGCAATACTTCTTGAAAAATTACTAATGTCTGTTTAAGAGAATATTCTGAAAGCTGGGTCTAATGTCCAGAGGAAAGCAAGATACATATACCCTTAGGTCTATGTTCACATGAATGTGGGTATACGTCAGAACTAGCCAGTAGCTTAGAATAATGATGTCTTTGTGTTCTTTGCACTAGAAGTCAGTGAATGGGGATGAGACAAGGCCTTCGCTGGTTTTGCTTATGAGACATTATTTCAGGTCTTCATTCTCAGGTACAAAGACAGTACCTGTTGTACCTTGCCCCATCACTGCTGCTGTACCTTCATACCCTGGAAGTTCTATTTGTGTCTTCACTTAGCATCAACATTGAAAAATAAGACACACCTCTCTTCACCACAGCCACACCAATTCTTATCACAGACATTCTTTACCCGCCCCCCTCCAAAGAAAAACCCACACATCTAAGATATCTGAACTGTCATACCTTGCATTTAGATAAGGCAGTCACTAACAGATACACTCCAGAAGTTGTTCAAACTCATTTCTATTTAGAAATTTCCTTAAACATATAATAGTCATCTGAATTAAATATTATACAGCTGTAAGTTTTCAGGATGACTCAAGGGAAATAAATCTTAGGAAAGGCAGAATTTATCACAGCACTTCTTATATTTATCTGGCAGTTAGAAATGTTAAATGAAAAATAGAAGCCAATGTGAATTTCTTAACTATGCTATCAATAGCATCTGAAACTGAGAGTAAATGGAAGAAAATTGACTTGCATTTATTTTAAAGAAAAGCTATATTTAAATCAGACTCCTATTCAATAGTGGCCAATTTTCTATTTTCAAGTTCTTGATGTGGACTGCCATCAACCCAAGCAGCATTAAAGGTAGAAGGGGGTATACAATTTTACTATGTGTTTCCCTGATCATTCTAAAAGGACCATGTGACCCTGAAGCATCACTTAACCTGGAAGCAAAATTATAGGGTAGAAAGTTATTTTTATGGATAATTGTCTAGACTGCTAATACCATAATTCAGAAGACTGTAGCATCAAGCAAATGGTGAGGAAAACACCTCACACCCTTTATCAATGTGTGTGATAGAACTCTATAAGCTCACAAGGGACTTGACATATTTATCCCAGGCATATGTAACAGTGTATATGAAGTTATACCTCTTGTGACATTTTGCATTTCTTTTTCTTTTTTTTCTTTTTTTTTTTTGGTTCTTTTTTTCGGAGCTGGGGACCGAACCCAGGGCCTTGTGCTTCCTAGGCAAGCGCTCTACCACTGAGCTAAATCCCCAGCCCCTCTTTTTCTTTTTTGGATATTTCCTTTATTTACATTTCAAATGCTATCCCCTTTCCTGGTTTCTCCTCCGGAAACTCCCATCCTATTCCCCCTCTTCCTGCTTCTATGAGGGTGCTTCCCCACTCACCTACCCGTTCCCTCCTGCTTTGCTGCCCTGTCATTCCCCTACACTGGGACATTGAGCCTTCGCAGGACCAAGGGCCTCTCCTCCCATTGTTGCCCAACAAGGCCAATCTCTGCTACGTATTCGGCTGGAGCCATGGGCCTCTCCATGTGTACTCTTTGGTTGGTGGTTTAGTCCCTGGAAGCTCTGGGGGGGGTCTGGTTGGTTAATATTGCTGTTCTTCCTATGGGGTTTCAAACCCCTTCAACTCCTTCATTCCTTTCTCTAATTCCTCCACTGGGGACCCTGTTCTCAGTTCCATGATTGGCTGCGAGCATCTGCCTCTGTATTTGTCATGTTCTGGCAGAGCCTATCAGGAGACAGCTATATCAGGCTCCTGCCAGCAAGCACTTCTTGGCATCTGCAAGGCTTCTTAGACTCATCACATACAAAGATCCGAAAGGTTTGTAAGCAACTAAGGGGGTAGCATGTACACTCATCAGAATTCTCTCTGTCCTAATAGAATGCTGAGGGTAAGTCCCTTTATTTGAACTTGTTAGATATGTGCTCCTAATTGTCAAGTAAAGTGTTTGAAATCAGAAATATAAGTAAAGTGCAAGACTTGAATTCGAGCCCAGCTTTTATGACCTCAAGGCTCTATCCATCTCTAGTGGAAGCAAGATGTAGGAGAAAGTTCATGGCCTTTCAGAGTCAGACTGCAGGTGAACTTTCCTCATAACCCTCTTACCAGCAGTGAGCCTGAATCCCTGGCCTAGGATTTCTGCTAGCTGCTTTGTAAAACATAATTTAAAAAGGTATCTTATGAAAAGTTTAAAAAAAGAAAGAAAAAGAACATCATGCCACCTGTAATATGCAATTAGCATGCAGAATTTCCTTTTATTATTATTAATTTTAGAATGCTATAAAAGCTGTGCTTTGTTCTGAGTCTGTTTGAGGTGCTCTGACATACAGCACCCTGAAGCCTCCATGAACCAACATTTGTTTGCCCCGGCTCCCCAGAGCTACCCTTTGAAATGAAAATGCTTTATAGTTTTTCAAAACATACCCATTATAATTTGGTCTGGTACTTATCCAATTAATCACAATGTTATCAAATGTACAGTGTGTGTATGTGTGTGCAACCGGTTATTCTTTCTTTCAAGTTACTTAGCAACAATTCATTCCCTGTTATCTAAAGGGTTCTTTGACAGTCAATGAGGATTCAAATCTTAAGAAAAAAATTCTGGGCTCAGAGACATTGACATTCTAATGAGTTTATAGACAAGTTCACAGATGTGTTTTTACAAAGAGATGGGCCCAGATCCACTCAAACACCTAACAGGTTAGAATCTCAAGCCTTGTTTGGCGCCCAATAGACAAGATGGATGAAGCAAAGAAGTGCAGACCAACAGGAGCCGGATGTAGATCGCTCCTGAGAGACACAGCCAGAATACAGCAAATACAGAGGCGAATGCCAGCAGCAAACCACTGAACTGAGAATAGAACCCCCGTTGAAGGAATCAGAGAAAGAACTGGAAGAGCTTGAAGGGGCTCGAGACCCCTTATGAACAACAATGCCAAGCAACCAGAGCTTCCAGGGACTAAGCCAATACCTAAAGACTATACATGGACTGACCCTGGACTCTGACCTCATAGGTAGCAATGAATATCCTAGTAAGAGCACCAGTGGAAGGGGAAGCCCTGGGTCCTGCTAAGACTGAACCCCCAGTGAACTAGACTGTTGGGGGGAGGGGGACAATGGGGGGAGGGTGGGGAGGGGAACACCCATAAGGAAGGGGAGGGGGAGGGGGGAGAGGGATTTTTGCCCGGAAACCGGGAAAGGGAATAACACTCGAAATGTATATAAGAAATACTCAAGTTAATAAAAAAAAAAAAAGAAAGAAATGGCAGGTTTCTAAGGTCAGTTGACACCAGGGGGTTGGGAAATGAGTTAGCAAAGTGGAGCTAAAGTTCCCATTAAGGAATCATGGATTTGATTGAATCAGGGATTCAGTCTTGAGTCAGGATGGTCACTGGCCCTATCAGTCAGAGCAGGAGAAAGCTGAGGAAAGAGATGGCCACCAGTGACACGAGAAGAAAGCTTGGCAAACAAGCACTGGAGAGAAGACTGAGCAGGACAGGACAAGGGGGAAGAGGAAGCTGAGAAGTCAACCAAACTTCTCATGACTTTTCAAGAGTCAAGCAACAAAACAAAAATATTAAAGAAAATACATTTCCCCTACAATTTCGGAATTGACTTTATTTTAAGAAAAACAATGTTTTTATAACAAGAGAACAATAAATATGTATTAATTTTGCTTTGAAAACTCACCTGTTAAGATTAAATGAATAAAACAAAGTGTGGTTTCTACAGGTATGTTATAGATGAATAGTCCTTATACAAATCATTAATTAGTATTTTATATTATATTGCAGAAATGTGAGTCTTTCATTTCATTCACATCTCCAGAACTTTAAAAAATGTTAAAATCACAGCAAAAAGTGTTCCTGAGTTTGGGTTTCTTCATATTTATAAGATATACAGAAGTCTGCTCTAAGCATACAGAGGGCAGGCGGCACTTCCACAGGTTTTAAGTGTATTTTAAATGTTATTTCGCTTATTTTCTTGGAGGGAATCTTTTGATGAGTTGAAGAATACTGATGAAGCACTTTTCCTATAACAGTCTCTTTTACGGTGTATTTGCTTATTTGTGTTCTGGGGAGGGTGTGTACATGTGTGTACCCACAGGTCATCAGAACCGTCAGCAAGCACCTTTAACCCACAAAGCCATCTCGACAGCAGATTTCACTAAAGTGTGAGTGGTGGATGCAGGCTACATAAGTGATACAGCTTTCGCAAAGGCTATCCTGCCTCAGGATGGGAGAGGATGCCTCTTTGCTTAGCTTGTAACCAAATTAAAGGCAATAAATGAAACTGAGTCACATATGCATGGTGTTGGACAAAGGAAGGACCCCGGGCTGGGGAAGAAAGCAAACCTCTTCTGCTCAGTATCTCCTGTCTTCTCTGCCTCCCATCCACTTGAAGGACCACGGCTGAGTCTTCTTACTTTGAATCATAAGTTTAAATGCTAACTCAGACCAATCTGCTCTCTGAAAATGGAGCTGTGGGACTTCTGGGAAATTATTCCCAGCCTCTGCTTTTAGTTATTTTCCTTATGCATCACTTACTAACTTAAGTAACTTTGCGTCCAAGATTAACACAAGATTAATACTCTATTGAATATCCTTTATTGCTAAGCTCACAACAGTCATGATCAACAATTTACCAACAGCAAAATGATACTGTAATATTTTTATTTTTCAGGAATAGGTGACGTATACGTGTGTATGTGATCTGTACTAACTATACATTAAGTGTATATTTGGTACAGACGTAATTGGAGACTTATGGAAAGTAGCTTAATTTACACATTGAGAGATTTCGGTAGAGAGAGTCTGAGCTTCTCAGCCTTTTCAGAAGTTGCCACAGTTTTATAGAAAGTAAGCCTGGAAATATCCATAGACTAATTTAGTTTTTGGAACTCTGGAGAGACTTTGCCGATGGTCTCCGCCCTTCTTTTTCGAACATGTCCAGGATTCTTGGGGATGTTATTTTGTGAGTTCCATGATTTTAACAGTCTGAAAGTCAAGGGGAGAAGTACATACAACAGATTCTGTGACAGCCACCTTATTTCCAACATTGTTTTATGTATCAAGCATACATATTAAACAAGCATACATATTATGAACCCACACATAAACCCACAGAGCAAAATGAGTACCATGTGCTCTTGTGGATGAATCAAGAAAAGTAAAACAGACCATTTAATAATAAAAGGTCAACACATGATTGAAAAACTATGTTTGTTTTCTTATCATATGTATGGAAAGATCTGGTAGATTAGAAGTCACTTAGTTCCAATGGCCTTTAGCTTCTGGACTTTTCTGAATTAGCTGAGAATATTTCTATGACTTGTATTAGTTTCTTTTAAAAAATCACAAGAATTAAACTTTAATACTGATTTCAGTAGTATAAGGCCCTTCTTCAGGAAGAATGATTTTTTTAATCCAAAAGGACTCAAATTATAACCCTCTAAAAAAGACAATTAGAATTCTCCTGCTTTCACTTTGTGCTGCAGCTAGGGGATGATTTTTCTCAGATGCAGTCTTTATTTTATCATGATACCCTATAGTTACTTCCCCAGTCTGCTTATTAGAGGTTTACTTCCTGCCATAATCTATTCTTCCAATCATTTTCCCCCAATTGTGTGTTTCTACAGGATTTACACTATAGGTTCCTGAAAGAGGTTATATTGTTGCATGATATCATCTCTCTGAAGGATACAGAGGACAAGTAATTCATAACAATAATTTCTATTATCTGTCAATGTTGGTCTGTTGCCATGTATTATAATGTTAAATTCTAGGCCTACAAGTGACTTCTTATATTTATACACTTGTGTTATACAAACCTTTTTCCTGGATTTAAAACTATTAGTTAAATAAAGTTGGCTACAGCCAATTACTGGAGGGAGTAGAGGTATGTGGGTTTTGAGTGACCTGGTTGGAGGAGGAGAGACCAGAGGAGGAATGGAGAAAGAAAGCGGCCATAAAGGGAGATGGACTGAAAGCAAATGGCCAGGAGAAACAGCAAATATTTAGGGTACACCACTGAGGAGGTAGTCAGACCAGCAATTAGAAGAATAGATTAGGGGTTACTCCCAAGTAATTGTCAAAGCCAAATGAAATAACTGTTCTGAGTCTCGTTTATTTGTAAGTCAGTCAGGGATAAGCTTAAATTGCCTTGCACTACAATTGCCATAGTTGATTATTAGACTGATGCATGTGTATGTGAACATGTGCTCACATTACAGATGAGGATGCTAACCTGAAATAGTTAAGTTCAACTATCACATAGTGAGATGTAAAATAGTATAATAGAACCAAGCAGCCCAGCCTTACAGCTTAAACTGCAAAGACTTGTTCTCAAATACAGATTTACCTGCCATTTTATCCCTAATATCTGTTTGCCATATTATCTGTTACCAAGAATTGGGGGTGAGCATAACTATAAACAGGAAGAAAGAGGAGTAAAATATGACAATAACTCTGTATCTCCACTTAAGTGAATATATAATTATGGAAGCTATATAAAATAAATATGCAGAGCACACACATACACATGTAAATGTAAAACATGAAATATATTAAATTTTTGCAACAACAATGTCCTTGAAAGTGATACTGTGCTATAATTTAGCAAGCTGTAACCAAGGGCAGGGCTCTATTGTAAAAGGCAAAAGACTTTATTATTGGTTGCAACTTCTTGTAATTATTTCAAAACTTAAAACATTGGTCTGGTGTGGTACTGCATGCTTTTAATTTTATCACTGGGGAATAGGAGGAAGGCAGATCTCCTTGAGTTTAAAGTCAACCTAGACTATGGAGCAATTTATAGGACATCCACAGCTACATATCAAATCCCTGTCTCAAAAAACTAAAAACAAAACATGCTTCCCCCCAAATTAAAAACAATCAGGAAAATAAACACACACACACACACACACACACACACACACACACACACACACACACACCAAAACAAAAGAAACAAACAAATATACAAGAAGAGCTGGTCACCCTCAGTACTAGTAGTGTTCACTATTTAGAAGCAATAATTTCACTGGTATTCTTTATAGGATTTTTTTCCTCAAACCAAAATTATCAGTAATGTTTTCTATTATACCCCTAACATGTTTAAGAAGTCTCCATTAATCTCAGCTATATTAATAGATATAAAATGGAAAAATATAAAAAGTATTTTAAAAACTCTAATTTTTTGCCAGTGATCACTTGAGAGAAAATGTAGGATCCTTGCTGCTCTGGATAAATCTTCCAAGTAGGTGGACAGTGGTGGAGATCAACAGAGCACCAACCTCACATGCAGACAAACCTGCTGGAAAACATGGAGACTGACTGAAGGCAAGAGTGATGACCTGAATGACAAATGCTTCCTGTGGTCCTGGGCATTTGAACATGTGTTCCCCAGTCCATGGTCCTGTTTGGGAGAGGGGGGGTTGGGATTCTTGGCCTTCTGCACATCATCACTGGGACCAGGCTTTGAGATTTAACTCCTCCAGTCACTTTCAGATCATTCTCTGCCACAAAGGTACAAGAGATGAAAAACACTTGGCAGTTGTTATTTATTTTATCCACAGTGGGCTCTCCTCCTTCCTAATATTTGATAACCTTGTCTTAATTTTGAAATGCATCTTTCCAAATATAGTCGCACATATAGGTAACCATATAGATTGCTATATAATTTTATACATTTTGCAAACATTCAACAATATTTTGCCTTAAGAATGAGTAAAGACCTTTTAAGTAAAAAAAAAATCTCAAAACTAACTCCTTTATTCCATTTATGCTTTCACCACAGGAAACACGAACTGAGTAAATACAGATGGGGCTCAAATAGTTAGCCGCATGCCAGTTTAAAGACTGATGATACTGCAGTTAGGACTGCTAGCACTCACAGAAAACCGATAGGGGGAATATCAGGTTGGGGGCATACAAAACCAAGTCATCAAAGAGCGTTCTCAGCACACTCGACTCCTGCTGCCTGTACTGGAGCCTCGCAAGAGGCAGGAGACATATTCTGAGCCTGTGGTCATCAGGTTGAAGGACTGGATTCTTCAAAGAGAATTCTGAGTGTGCCACAGTGGAGAACAGAAAACAACCAAAACCTTAGAAGAAGCTTAAATAAACATCCAATAATACATAAAAATATTTTTATCCACTTAAAAATTTTCTCCCATGAAAGTAATTCAACTCACGACCTTCAGTAGCTCCAGTCCCAGGGGATCCAATGCCATCTTCTGACCTCAATGGATAATCATACATGCAGACAAAACATCCATATGCTTAAATAAAACATAAATAAAGCTTTAATATAAAAGAAATAAAGCCAATATTTCAAGAAAACATGAAGCCCAGATTTAAAATTTAAAGCAATATAAAAAAAACTAAAAATGGCATATTATCTTCATATGCAAAATAACTGAGCGTGTACAGCTATAGGAAAATGTACCTACATTTTATAAAAGAAAAGGAAAAGCCTGACTCGGTTTCATTTCAAAAATAATTTAATATAATATTTTAAAGTATTATTGAATGCATTAAATATGCAATAAATTTTAATTTTATATTTATATAATTATTGAGTATTTTCTTAAATTTCAAAAATGTGTTTACTCATATTTTATATTTTATTTATATGTTTGGGTTACTGAGTAGTAATCATGTGTTATTATTTCATTCACATAAGAGGTCAAAATCAAAGTATTTATGACTGCTAAAGTTTCCTGTATATCAGAAAAGTTGACTATACATGTAAAACCACTTCTCCAATATTCAGATACCTAAAATATTATAGAATATTTATGAGTGGCGAAAGAATAGTGTGATGTGCATATTTTGGTTAACAGGCAGCATGGACTGCACTTTTCAAGTAGGACTTGACAACCATGGAGAACTTGGTTATTCCCCTCCTCTGTCTTAAACATCTGCCTGATGTCTCTCCTCAGTGGTTGAAATTTGACTCATTTTACCTAGAATACACAGGATCTGCACAGTTGGGTGGCTTACACTTAAGTCAGTGATAACCTTCCAAAATGGATCTTAAGGCATATTCTCTTTATGTGTCTCTCCCAGCATGGCAGCCATTGAAGTAGCCTTGTATCTGTTGCTTTAACTCCTGGATTCATGAAAATTCTTGTTTTACTCATACAGTTTTTTTCATTGGCATGTAGGATTCAGCAACTTAATAACAATATATATTTGGAACAGCAGGAGATGTTTCCTCCTAATATATTTTTTAGATCATCCGTTCCAACCAGTTAAAAGAAAATTTACAGCACTCTGTTGTCTCTAAAGTAAATGAGCTAGCAATCAATTTTCTTAGCAAAATTAAAGCAATCCACTATGATTAGCTAGAAGAAGGCCTGTGGTTTTTTCCTGAATTCATAATGAAAACAACTGCTCTGGTCTAAATAGATCATGAGAAACATGGTTTAGCTAAAACACTAAAGCAAAGATTTATTCTGTATTAATCAGGACAGCAGAAAAATTCTAATTATCTTATCTGGATGAGATTTAGAGACCTTACTTTCTGCTGATGTGGTCCTCTGCAACGCCTCCCTCATGCTTAATTGTGCAGTGGGATATCCGTCAATCAGTCCTTCAATGAGAGGATGGTTCAAGAAAAGATGCTGACCCAACTTTCTTAGGCTTTGTTTTTTTCAGGATGCAAATTAATGGAGAAGATGGTCATGTAAACTCCACAGTGTTCTGAGGTTTTGAGATTGTTCAATAAAAAGGCCACTTCTTCAGAAAGAGTGTTCACCTGGCATTTGCTTCTTTTTCATTTGTTTTCACCAAGGTGTTTGGTTTCACCTTTCATCTTTCTTTCACAAAGACTTAAGAGAAAACTTAATGTTAAATGGTCAAATGGATTCAGTTGAAAAAACTCTAATACTCATGGCCATAACCTCACTGGCTTTCCACACAAAACCCTCCACCATGACTGCAGACCACGCCCATACTGCCGGGCAACTCTTAGTCCCTCCTCCAATCAGAATTACCCAGCATGCTGAGACCTGCTCTCCATGCTTCCAATCACCTCCCCCAAAGTTGGTATTGCTATCTTCGAGATATATATTTACAATTAAATATTTTATGAATATTTAAAATTAAATATTTTATAAATATTTATATTATTCATTCTTGAGATCTGATTCTGATGTTTTTACTTACGGAGTTCTTGGCTTAAGAACTTCTACCTCCCGATTTCTCACCCTGAAGCTCATTAACCATGTGAGTCATGGTTGCCAGTGTTAAGATCTCCTGCAACAAAAGGAAGGGGAGCATACTGGGGCAGAGAGTACCATTATGGCATTACTGTACGTTCATGTGGATCCAGGTCTCAAATTACAACCAATGTTTTGTCCATAACTCTACTTTTCACTTTTGAATGCTTTTAAGTCTCAGTGCCTTCATTTCCCACCACCATTCCTTGTGTAGCCTGTGTAGGCCATATCCTCTCCTCTTGATGGGTTTCACAAATGTTTAGTCAACATTACTGAGTACATTATACTGCTTTCAGTTGTATTCCATATGGCAGCAGACTGACCCTGTAAGTGCCCACAGATAAAATGTCCGAGTGGCATCTATGAACGGAATGAGAGAAAAGACAGAAATAGTAAATTCATACACACTGGTCTCTTAGCAACAAGAAGTAGTGGAGAGAAACTTTTGTGTAACTGAGAAAAGGAAAAGCAAACTGAAAAAACAAAGAGACAACAACACCCCTATCAACATGCATCCACACCTTCAGCAATGGGCCGAGAGACACCTTGTTGGTGGAGGGGTTCTTCTCTGCGTCAGGGGCAGAGCAGATGGCAGGCCCTTGTTTATCACAGTTTCACACGTGGCTCAGTGGCCAAAGCTATTTTATGCCTAGGATGCGGAAAAATCAAACTAAATCAACTCCAGGCAGCACAGTGAGGAAGGAAGAAGACAGACAGATACCTGCAGACCACCATGCCACCCACAGACCTGCCCTTCAGCACACACCACAGACAGGCTGTAGACCCCTGCTTGTGGCAGTGCCACACAGTGTGGTCTGGGGATGTCAACAAGAGGGCTGCCAGCTGCATGACCAACCAGAGTCACCACAATGTCCAAGTATGGGGTAGACAGATGTGAGAGAAAGAGAAGGGAACAGCTTGAGCCTTACAAAGAGGCATGGAACTAGAGACTTGAGGGTGAAGAGGATCAGTCTATTGTAAGTGGGCAGCCCAGCCACCTGGGGCCATGGTGAGGTCCCAGCCTGAGATGCAACTCAGAGCCATATCTGGGTTCATGGCCACCTGACAGCAAAGGTTGCCATCTATGTCTGTGGCTCATATCATCACTAGACAACATGGAGATGTCCTTGGTCAGGCCACTTGCCAGGGACCACATTGATGTCCAGGGTCTGTCCAGAGCTGGCCATGCCCCCACTGGCTGCTGTGTTCTGGAGAATTGGCTTCACATCTCACCCACAGCAGCATCTGGGAAGGTGGGCCCTGTTCCTTGGCACAGTGGAGTTGGCCCTAGTGGTGGGGATGTGTGTAAGCCACCCTGAGGACATGAGTGTAGGTTCATGATGTTTTCCCCTTCCTGCCCTCACCATCTGAGGCAGATGGGAGAGCTAGCCCTAGGGTCATGAGAGAAGGTAAGCTGGTTCTGTTCCTGGCTGGAAGCAGTACTTGGGAGGGGCTCTGAATCTTACTTGAGTAGCTATACTACCCCTGGTGGGAGGGACACTAGTGAGCTAGTCCCCCTCCCCACAACCCCATGGTGAAAGCTTGGTGAGCTAGCTCTCCCACTTGTCTACTGTGAGGTGGGGTGGTATAGGTGCAGGTGTGATTCCCTCCCTCCTCCCTTTTCCCCTGACTCCTGGCCTCCTGTGGTGCTTGGGAGAGATGGCACTGAGGGCAGGAGAGCAGGAGAGCTATTGCTGCCCCCTGATTAGCTATAGCTCTGGGAAAAATGGACCCTATCCCTTGACTGGGTAGCATATTGGAACTGGCTCTGGAGGCTGGTGAGCTAGCCCAAGGGCATGAGAGCAAGAGAGTAGACCCTGTCTCCTGGCCTAGCCAGAACAGTGCTAGAGAACTCCCCTTGGAGGTGTGGCTAAGAGGAAGCCAGAATGCTAACCACCTTAGCTACCACCCAAGCCCAGATCCAGTGTTCTGTGTTGGACTACCCCCAAATCCATATCACCAGGAAATGGTTGAAAGGGCCAGTCTTGCTGACCCAAAGCTGCAGGATCTCCATTACACAGGTCAACATCAGGATAACTGGGAAGAGTTCAGATGATGATCCAATATTTATGGCGGCACAGACACCAGCAACCTCAAACCAGACCAACAAATCATTACAATGAGCATTTGCAAAAGAAGTGTGGACAGAGAGATCTACTGTGGGACACACTATGACATACAACAGCTTCCATGATGCAATAGTTTTCTATTGGTGTGTGTGTGTGTGTGTGTGTGTGTGTGTGTGTGTGTGTGTGTGTGTGTTTTGGTATGTGTGTGGCACTGGTAGGGAGGTTGCTAAAGTAAAGAATAGGTATTAGGGGATAGGAAGATGAGTGTGACTGGGGTACATGATGTGAAACTCCCATAGAATCTAAATGAAACATCAATACAAACCTTAGCACAAGATGTTGATTGGAGGATGTGCTGTGAAAGATATGGGGTAGATGAAGAGGGAAATGGAGAATATTAATAATCATATTGTATACGTGGATGAAATAATAGTAAAGAAAAATATTTAAGAAGAGAAAAGCAGATAAAGTGTGTGCTTCATTCTGCCAATTTTTGCAGATCTTTTCATGTTTATAACTTCAAATTGAGTTTGGGGTGTACACTTTATCAACCAGTGTAGCCACTGACTATATAATTTCTAACATGTGCATTTTAATTATATGAAAACATTTTGAAATAGAGCTGAATGTAGGTTAATGAAACCATGGGTGGTACAGTGCTGGAGACATACAGGAGTTAAGGATAAAAAGCTGAGATACCATCACCCATTCGTAAACTTTCTGATCAAGCAGAAATCTTATGATAGTCTCTAGATCGCTCAGCTCACTCACTAATGATGTCTAATTTGTCACATCTGCTTACGAAATACCACGGTGGTAAGTACCATGTGCTTGTCAAGGTTCTGGGGTCATGATCAATAAAGGCCTTTGTATATGTGCATTGTCTGATCTAGACACACACATACACATATAATACACACTACACATATACACACTGCACAAACACACCACACATACACAGACACCACACACACTGTACATACACATACACGCATCACATACCACACACACACATATACACACACATCACACACCACACACCATACACCACATACACATATACCACATACACACATACCACACACCACATACACATACCACATACACACATACCACACACACCATACACACACACAACATACCACACATAAACACACTTACACATACCACATACACACATACACCACACGCAAACACATACACATACACATCACATACACACAAACCTACCACACATACCACACATACATGCATACATATACATATCACTCACATCATTACACATCTCACACACACATACATACACACCACATACCATACACACACACATACACACATCTGGTTCATACATACATGTTGGTTGAAAGTCATCATTTCTATATATTATATATATTACCTCCACTTGCTGAAATCCTTGCTTGCCATTCCTACCAGCCAAGTGACTGCTTCTTCAAGTCCTTTGGAGAATATGAAATGATGATGACAAGCAGAGACCCCATTCCCATGTTAACTGCAGCGCAAGCCACAGCATTTAACATATGGAATGGACTCAGATGTCTTCCAGCTAATGATGTGGTACAACTATACAATGGACTATTATCTAGCCACGAAAAGAGGAAAATTCTGTCACTTGTGGTGACCTGGATGAGACCTTAGTTCTTCTATACATTACATTTTAAATGAAATAAACCAGGCACAGAATAACAACTATGCTAAGATCTCATTCATGTATTTAAAACAAGTTAATATTGTGGAGAAAAGAAAAATAATAAATGACATTGGTCTAGAATCAGGAAATGGAAGGAGAGGGGAGACTGACATTCTGTAACTGACATAGAGAAGCAGGAGAGTTCTTTTGAGCATCACTGTGTATCTATGGACTAAAATTCTTAGTATATATTAGTGTTTCATACTCAAGGAGATTAAACCATTAAGTTAATTTTGTTATTTTTAACTTCTGCATGCATTGGATTAATCTCATAAAAAGTATATAAATATGCCTAAATAAAACTAAAATAAGGGTTGATTGTTCTGAAAGTAAGGCTTTTCATGTGACACATTGTCTTTTTTGGTAATTATCTGTTTACATCTCCATGGTTAAAATTTGGGCATTACCTTTTTACAAGCATCCCGCTGGTTGACTAACTCCATTTATGTCTAATAATAATTTTGAAGTTGCAGGTGATATTTGAATTTTCTATATTAAGTTACAAGAATTACTGGGAGAAGATTAATTTTCCTTGTCACGCAGTAAGTTATTACGTCACTTGGTTCTTTAGTTTATCTCCCTTGATATTTCATACATATTCATATATTTTCATCTTTGTGTTCCCTTTCTATATAATAGCTTTTAAAAATAAGGCATGTCACTATTTACAAAACCTATCAAGTTTTCAGTAGGGAGTAGTTGTGACCATAACATGGAAATTCGAGTATAGAAGCATTGTTGACTTTACACTTCACTGCAGGAGTTAATTCTACATGGAGTCATACGCCAACAACAAGTATTTATCTCTGTTGTGCCTTGATAGATAGCTCTGTCATCTTTCATGCATGTAGGAGAACACATAAGCTGCTGAAATCCACTGTGCTATAGGCAGCGGGGTTAGTTAATGGACTCCTAGATATCTCTAGCGACATGTTTTATTCTCCCTATACAAACACTGCTCTGCCGATATAGCCCATCACTTGTTCAAATACATTCCCTGTGTCACACAGGAGAACTTAGAGATGGTACAGAGACCCATCATCCCTCAGAGAAATGATGAAATCATTGAAACACAGGCCTGATGGTGCAGAGACCACTACCAGTTTGCTTTTATGAGCTTACCAAGCCATACTGGGTAGAAATCTGCTTGGTCTCTCTCATAATGATTGCCTGTTTATTCCCAGCGACATCTTGCCCATCTCCTGACAAAGTGACCAGTAAAGACATTTGCACAGATATTAATAAATGGGATGTTTAGTCACTAAATCTACCACAGGAGATGGAGTAAGGCTGTTTAAATGCAATCTTCTTTTACACTCATATGATACTCAATTTCTATCAAATGATAGCGCAGTGCTGTGAGTGCATTAACTATAACAACACTTATAATTCCCGTGTAGTAACTAAATTCGCAAGCAATTTTATTCCTTGGAAAGAGCATTCTATGGAGAAGCCTGATTCTAAGCAATATAGACACTTCACTAATATATAATTTCCCTTCTTTTCAGTGGTGGCTCCAGCATGACACTTTTTCTATCATATTTTAATTACTTTTTAACTGATTCTTATTCTGCAAGAGAAAGGAAATGTCAATTTGTACTGTTAGAGATTGCACTAAGTGATTTCTTAATCATGTCATAAATGTATTAAAGGTATGCACACATTTTATTAATTGGCAGTGTTTTTCTACCCACCAGCATTATTCAGATTTACCATCAGCTCTTACAAGGACTCCTAGTATATACATGCCCCCTTGCTTCACTTCAAATGAGGTAATGAAATTATTGATTCTGCTTATGAAAACGTGTATTCCCTTTAAAGATAAATACTGAGAGGATTTCCATGCAAAGCACTTTCTTAAATGATTCCTGGTAAGGTTAGAGATGTGGTGATTAGAGATGCATGACCTCAAGCCTCCCATGAGTTCCTAGTAGGGGAAAAATATGATGTAAATAAATGTAACCAAATTGGGAAATAATAGGTAGTCTCGAAACTCAAGAGGCTCAGACCAAGGAAACATAGATATGGAAAGGAGATCTCCTGCTATTGGAAGGATGGCTCTTCTGGATGCCTGCCATTTAATAGGTGAGAGGTAAGTGGGGGTAGTTATATGATGTGAGAGTCAGTAGAGACATTAACTCTGAGGCTGACTGTATACTCAGGGATTGGTTCATGGTTAGTGAAGCATCATGTTTGTCAAGAGAATTGATACCACTGATCAGGGAAAGTTTGCTAGAGGCCATAAAATGTTCAGGACCCTGAATCTAGTGTGGTGGGCAAGTTATGAAGAATCAACACAAGGAATTGTTAACTGTTTATAGGATCACAATTGAGGATGACCAAAATGATAGACTTGGAAAAGCCTTTGAGTCCAACAGAAGAAATACGTGCAAGCTCTAGCTATATTCATTTCCGTCTTCACGTACCTGGGTGCTTCTCAGCCTCTCTGCTTCTGTCAGCCCCACCTCTCCTTCAAGTTAGCAGAAATGTCTCAAAGTATACGTCTTCCATTCCCCTCCAAGTCTGAAGTAGTAGTCACTATCAGAAATTGTAAGACTGCCTTTCAGAATTGAATTTAAATTATTTTTATATCTCATGTTATTTTCTAGTATAAATCTTCTATTTTTGTTAGTGTCCATTGCCTCTAGTATTAACCATTTAGCTCTTAAGAACGACTGGAAGTGTCCGGCTGCATGGCTATTTAAACTGAGAAGACATGCATTAGTTTGGAAAGCATTCTGTGATGTATTAGTGCCCAAGGAAATGCAGGAAACAACAATGGGCTCTCTTTGAGCTACATTCCCTGTGGTTGAGTGAGTACCCTCTACTATGTTGCATGGCTTCCTAAGCACCATGAAAAATAATACTGGAAATGCCTTCACCAGATTTATCTATAGTTCTCACTCAGAATCTGCCATGTGCAGGGTGCAGAAGGCAGAGAAAAAGGAGAGACATGATGTGAGAGTCAGTAAAGACATGAGCACTGGGTGCTCTGAGGCTGACTGTGTGTTCATGGCATCATGTTTGTCAAGAGAATTGATGCCACTGACCAGGGAAACTAGAGGCTCTGGCACTCTGTTTTTCAGGCAGAATAGCTAGGGATTTCCTTGTCTGAGGAGAATCCTCACATGTGCGAATCAGCACAGGCCATGGCACTGGCTTCACATTCCCAGCCCATCTTGCATTAGCCCTTACCCTTCTGAACATTTCTAAGTTGGACCATCTAGAGTGCCTCAGGAATTTTCCTATATTAACCATTTTTTGGAACTGTTTTCATGGTAAGAACAATTCCCCTGTATAATGATTTGCTTAAATAATTTCGGGTATTATTTGTTACAAGATGGAAAAATATCCTTTTTGTGAGAGCAAAAAAAATATATGTAGAAAATAAATCTCAGCTTCTAATTAAAATTAAAAATAAACTTAAATAGCTCCTTGTAAGAATACAGCCATGCTGGAAATTCAGAGATATGTCCTGACATGTCACTAATGAAGGCATAAAGAAGATCTGGTGCCAGCCGAACCTTGTCTCTGTTGGTTTGAATGAAAATGGCCCCAATAGTCCCACAGGGCATGGCACTATGAGGAGCTGTTGGCTGGGCACTATGAGGAAGAACGTCGTAGGGCATAGGCTTTGAGAGTTCAGAAGCTCACGCCAGGCCCCGTGTTGGTCTCTCTTCCTGTTGCCTGCTGATTCAGAGGGAGAAGTCTCAGCTATCTAGAACCATGTCTGCCTAAATGCTCCCCACCATGATGGTGATTAACTAAAGGAGGTAGCCTGTGCTAAGCTGCCCTATAGTAACAGCTAGACACAAGGAAAGCTGCTTTAGTCTTGGGCTTTGACTCTGGGGAGCCATTCAGGCACGTACGTACGTTAGCAGTCAGGGCTGCCAGGCAGAAGGCTTCGTTCACCTCATGTCATTTATATTGGGCCCCTGCTCCTTGTTTAAGGATTACATCTACATTATATCTAAAATGCTCTATCAAAAGGGCCATTCAAGACTCATAAAATAGCTATAGTAGACAAAACACTTATTTTCAGACCAGAGGAGAAGGTACAGTTCTGCACTGTACACAGTTTAGTCTCCATACACTGGATTCAACTCACTTAAAGTGAGGGGAGTGGTGCAGGAACCCTTGCTTTAATTGGGCAAGATTCATAACTATGTCCTTTCTTTTTTTGGTTGTCCAAAGTCTCACTCCACGTATTCCTTCCAGCATCAACCTGGTTCAGAGAGCCAGCAAATGAAACCTAATTTATTCTGTTATAATTTGTTACGATTACAACTCATAATTCAGTCAAGACACTTAATTTTTTAAGGTAAGCTCTAGAGCCATTCAGAAGACTCAATACCTGTGTGTTGCATGTTGCATCCTTTAACTGTGTTTTTTTTTTCCTAATAAGTAAGAGTGCTTAGAAAGAGATGTAAAAAAAAAAAAAAAACTTGAATCCTGGGCCTTTAATGAAAGCACCACTTTATTCACTTCAATGAGTTGAATTGTGTCACTTAAGTATAAGATAAAGGATTTCGACAAGGCTTATGTGTCTCAAGCCCTAGCATCCCTGTGGGTAGAAGCTCCTTCCCAGCCAACACGGTTGGCACAGTTGGGAGAGCATGGAGAGACTTTGGGATTTAAGGATTCATAGGAACCCTTAGGTCATGGGGATTATGTTCTGGCAAGGAAAATCCCCTGCCTCCTGCTGCCCCCTAAGAGTGCCTTGGAGGGTTATTACCAAGAGGAAACCCTTGCTCCAGCGCTCCAGCGTGCTAGGTCACTGGAATCTTGGTTCCTGAAGGCACATCTCATGCCTCCTGCTGACACTTGAGCTGTTTGGTTCCACACAGAGCTCTGCTTCCAGCACCGAACGCAGTTACTTATCTCTGCCTGTCCTCTTGCCCTGAAACTTCACTGGAGTTTACTCTCTCAGACTCCAAAAGCCAGGAATAAATAAGCCTCTTCATCCACACATAAACCATGATGAGTATTTTAACGAAGAGATAAAAGCTAACATACACGGAGATTATTTGGCTTAGAATTTTAATGTAGTTTATTTTCAACTGGTATAAAAATATTAATGGACAGCATGTAATATTCTGTTGTATAGTATATTGTGTGATGCTTAAGTCTGGTTACAAATCCTATGTGTAACAGCCATCGTTCTGGTGACAACATTGCAAACCCTATTTCTAGTCTTGTGAAATACATGGAATATTACCGTTCTCTGGAGTGTTCCTCCTAGGTGGCAGCGTTGCAGACCTTCTTCCTGTCCAGTCGTGATTTAGTACCTGCAGATAAGCTTTTCTTTCCCCGCCCTCCACCCTCAAATCATCTAAGATAATGCATCAGGTTCAGTCAGCACCAAGCTTGGAAAAACTAGTCTCCAGGTTGGTTACCAAGCACAGGTGACATAGATAAATATTACTAACTAGAGCAAAAAGAAAAATGAGAGTGCCACACTCCATTTTGCAGGTCTCCAGCCATTTCCATGGGCCAAGGCACAGAAAGTTACACCCACATGTATATCTACAGAGAAAAACCATTTACACCCACTGTTTATACCTGTCCAGAATCCACACGGGTAAGGCAACAGTTAGAAAGGCAACAGAAGACAAAGCAGTTAGAACGCATTGGCACAGGGTTTTTGTTCCCTGCTGTGGCAGTGAGTGGAGTTGAATGTGTGCAATAGTCACCTCTATGCTTTAGCACTGGAGTTGTTTACAAAAGCTCTCACAAGAGAAACCTCTGGTCAGCTCATTCACACTCAATTTCCTGTTCAGGTAACTGACATGGGTTACTTGCTCCAGAGAGCATTGTTGGAAAAAATTCAATCGACTCAGCACATATTCACCCTAGAAGTTGAACATTAAAATAAACGTTTACTTCTTAGAGCTGTGAAAGGCACATGTAATTTTCCTTCCTAAAGATTCAGGCTGAATAATAGGTATTCCAGGGAAAGTGCAGGTCTAGGAAGGGAAGGAATACAAAGTCAAGTACCACGTGCTGTCTTTGGGTAGGAATTTATATTGTCTCTATTTGGGATAAAAGTCTTATAGATGAAAAAAATTAAAAAAAATTCACAGATGCTTTAAAATCATCAATCTTTGAAAAAAACAATTAGTGAGAGTCTATTGTGGGTATCTGTGGAAGGAGAAGCCATTGGTCCTGCCAAGGCTCGACCCCCTAGTGTAGGGAAATGTCAGGGTGGGGAGATGGGAATGAGTGGGTGGATGGGTGGGGGAGCACCCTCATAGAAAGGGGTTATGGAATGGGAAACTGGGAAAGGGATAACATTTGAAATGTAAATAAAAATATCCAATATATAAAGAAAGAAAAAAATAAAGAGGTCCAGGGGTCCTCCTTATCCTCATGCTGTCTTATCAGGCTTCTATAACCTTGTTCCTTGCCCATGTTGTAAGATGTCGAGGGGATCACCTAACAGAGTGGCTAGCAGGAGTGCAAAACATCTGGGGCATCATATATTCCAAAATTCCTTTCCCATTAAGTTATTTCTTGATTTAAAGAAACTTTAGAGTCTGTTTTACACATAATCTTTATGAAACTTAATTATTAGTGCAGAAATTTTGTGTCAATCTTTTGTTGATTTGTTCATTAAGTCTGCTGGAACATTCTACCAAGGATATAAAATAAGATTTATGCTTTCCTTGCATGGTTATATATAAAATTTCATATAATTATAAAGCATTTATTGACTTTATTCAATTTTTAATATATCTGACACTAAAGATAAACATTTATGTTTAAATATTGTTGAATAAAATACTTGTTATATGCCTTCTACTAGGCTTTAACTTAGATGAATTGATGATACACATATATGTACATGGTAGGAGATTATAAAGACAAGATTGTGAGTTATATTTTTCCCTTCTAGACTAAACACAGAGGCAGTTTAAAGGATGGCCTATATGGACATGATTAAATAAAGTATATTCCAAGAAATTAACTGAAAATATGGAACAGGGGTCTACACTGACAGAAGTTTTCTATGGGACTTCTTGCTTCTATCAAAGACAGTTCCAAAACACTGCAGCATGTTTTGAGGAAATATGCACACATATCTAGAGTATTTAGGAATATCTCAGAAGCTCCTCACCTGCACTGGCCTCCCAGAAGCAGTGTTAAGGCTTCGGATAGGGCAGTTACAGAGACTTTGCCCCACCCACTTTCCCTCCTTATGGCTCGATATAACTTGGTCATATTAACAGTCCTTGCACTAAATTTTTGGTGTGGTTTGAGGGACTGACATGTCCCTAATTTCATGCCATGCTCCCTACCAATAGCTAATATCCACTTTACCTCACTTCCTGCCTTAAAAAAATCCAAGTTCTTGATCATAAGTGATAGGTGTTAATTATTCTATGTAAATCTTTTGTTGCCTTGGTACTGTACAGATGAGCTGTCAGCCTTTAACCACTGGGTCTATGAATGGTAGATTGTACTTTGCTCACACTACATAGCTAGAGATCATTTCCATATATTGTATGCACCTCTGGATTGTCATAATTTGGAGATGAGACAGCAGAAACTTTACATCAAGACTTTGACCAATTTCTTAATTATTTACTATGTCAAAGAATCCTTAATGCTGTTTTTTTTATTGCACCCTTGTGGATCATTTGCTAAAAAAGCAATTTGCTAGCATGGAAATAAATTAGCTTTATTGCTTCCTGCCGGTGTACATCGCAGAGCAGTGTGGACTGTTCTCTCCCTGACTCATTTTCCGTCCTTGCCAACATTTCTCCTATTAACTCTAAAAGCCTTTATTTTTCACATCAGAAGAAGGTAAAGTTGGTTATTCCTCATGATTAAAAACACTAAATACTGTCATTAATTTGTCTTGCAGGTTCAACTGATTTGGGGCCCATAACATTGTTAATCATACTAAATTAGCAGGGAGTAAACACTGGCAGTGTTTTCATAATATTGAATTAAATCTTAGCTCCCTCTTTATGCACATGAAACATTCAAATTAGAGCGATATTTAGCAACTCACTAAATTTCCAGGGAGAAAGAGATACATGGATTTATCAACATATTCTCATGTTTTGTTTACAATGTGGAAATGGATTAAAGGTATGGTATGAAAGAATGATGTGTTTAAGGAGCATACGATGGCACATTTAGGGATAGTAGAGGGTGGTGTAACAGTATATATAAGGGAACATTAGTAAGCATAGCATGGCTTTCACTGAACTTTGGGGATAAAGTGTGCATTAATAAAGAAATACTAAACCAAATCTAATTAAAGGACATGTGAGTGCTTCAAACTTGTTAACTTAGGACAAGGAAGAAGGCCATACTTCTATGTTAAGTGGGAAAGACTCTACTGTGCTTGTTTATGCTCACTTCCTGGCCTGCATTTCTAATGTTCTTTTTTTTTATTTTTTTTAATTTTTTTTTATTATCTTGAGTATTTCTTATATACATTTCAAGTGTTATTCCCTTTCCCGGTTTCCGGACAGACATCACCCTCCCCCCTCCCCTTCCTTGTGGGTGTTCCCCTCCTAAACCTCCCCCCATTGCCACCCTCCCCGCATAGTCTAGTTCACTGGGGGTTCAGTCTTAGCAGGACCCAGGGCTTCCCCTTCCACTGGTGCTCTTACTAGGATATTCATTGCTACCTATGGGGACAGAGTCCAGGGTCAGTCCATGTATAGTCTTTAGGTAGTGGCTTAGTCCCTGGAAGCTCTGATTGCTTGACATTGTTGTACTTTTGGGGTCTCGAGCACCTTCAAGCTCTTCCAGTTCTTTCTCTGATTCCTTCAACGGGGGACCTATTCTCAGTTCAGTGGTTTGCTGCTGGCATTCGCCTCTGTATTTGCTGTATTCTGGCTGTGTCTCTCAGGAGCGATCTACATCCGGCTCCTGTCGGTCTGCACTTCTTTGCTTCATCCATCTTGTCTAATTGGGTGGCTGTATATGTATGGGCCACCTGTGGGGCAGGCTCTGAATGGGTGTTCCTTCAGTCTCTGTTTTAATCTTTGCCTCTCCCTTCCCTGCCAAGGGTATTCTTTTTCCTCATTTAAAGAAGGAGTGAAGCATTCACATTTTGATCATCCGTCTTGAGTTTCCTTTGTTCTAGGGATCTAGGGTAATTCAAGCATTTGGGCTAATAGCCACTTATCAATGAGTGCATGCCATGTATGTCTTTCTGTGAGTGGGTTAGCTCACTCAGGATGATATTTTCCAGTTCCAACCATTTGCCTACGAATTTCATAAACTCATTGTTTTTGATAGCTGAGTAATATTCCATTGTGTAGATGTACCACATTTTCTGTATCCATTCCTCTGTTGAAGGGCATCTGGGTTCTTTCCAGTTTCTGGCTAATATAAATAAGGCTGCGATGAACATAGTGGAGCACGTGTCTCTTTTATATGTTGAGGCATCTTTTGGGTATATGCCCAAGAGAGGTATAGCTGGATCCTCAGGCAGTTCAATGTCCAATTTTCTGAGGAACCTCCAGACTGATTTCCAGAATGGTTTTACCAGTCTGCAATCCCACCAACAATGGAGGAGTGTTCCTCTTTCTCCACATCCTCGCCAGCATCTGCTGTCACCTGAGTTTTTGATCTTAGCCATTCTCACTGGTGTGAGGTGAAATCTCAGGGTTGTTTTGATTTGCATTTCCCTTATGACTAAAGATGTTGAACATTTCTTTAGGTGATCTCAGCCATTCGGCATTCCTCAGCTGTGAATTCTTTGTTCAGCTCTGAACCCCATTTTTTAATAGGGTTATTTGTTTCCCTGCGGTCTAACTTCTTGAGTTCTTTGTATATTTTGGATATAAGGCCTCTATCTGTTATAGGATTGGTAAAGATCTTTTCCCAATCTGTTGGTTGTCGTTTTGTCCTAACCACAGTGTCCTTTGCCTTACAGAAGCTTTGCAGTTTTATGAGATCCCATTTGTCGATTCTTGATCTTAGAGCATAAGCCATTGGTGTTTTGTTCAGGAAATTTTTTCCAGTGCCCATGTGTTCCAGATGCTTCCCTAGTTTTTCTTCTATTAGTTTGAGTGTGTCTGGTTTGATGTGGAGGTCCTTGATCCACTTGGACTTAAGCTTTGTACAGGGTGATAAGCATGGATCGATCTGCATTCTTCTACATGTTGCCCTCCAGTTGAACCAGCACCATTTGCTGAAAATGCTATCTTTTTTCCATTGGATGGTTTTGGCTCCTTTGTCAAAAATCAAGTGACCATAGGTGTGTGGGTTCATTTCTGGGTCTTCAATTCTATTCCATTGGCCTATCTGTCTGTCTCTGTACCAATACCATGCAGTTTTTATCACTATTGCTCTGTAATACTGCTTGAGTTCAGGGATAGTGATTCCCCCTGAAGTCCTCTTATTGTTGAGGATAGCTTTAGCTATCCTGAGTTTTTTGTTATTCCAGATGAATTTGCAAATTGTTCTGTCTAACTCTTTGAAGAATTGGATTGGTATTTTGATGGGGATTGCATTGAATCTGTAGATTGCTTTTGGTAAAATGGCCATTTTTACTATATTAATCCTGCCAATCCATGAGCATGGGAGATCTTTCCATCTTCTGAGGTCTTCTTCAATTTCTTTCCTCAGTGTCTTGAAGTTCTTATTGTACAGATCTTTTACTTGCTTGGTTAAAGTCACACCGAGGTACTTTATATTATTTGGGTCTATTATGAAGGGTGTCGTTTCCCTAATTTCTTTCTCGGCTTGTTTCTCTTTTGTATAGAGGAAGGCAACTGATTTATTTGAGTTAATTTTATACCCAGCCACTTTGCTGAAGTTGTTTATCAGCTTTAGTAGTTCTCTGGTGGAACTTTTGGGATCACTTAAATATACTATCATGTGGTCTGCAAATAGTGATATTTTGACCTCTTCTTTTCCGATCTGTATCCCCTTGATCTCCTTTTGTTGTCTGATTGCTCTGGCTAGAACTTCAAGAACTATATTGAATAAGTAGGGAGAGAGTGGGCAGCCTTGTCTAGTCCCTGATTTTAGTGGGATTGCTTCAAGTTTCTCTCCATTTAGTTTAATGTTAGCAACTGGTTTGCTGTATATGGCTTTTACTATGTTTAGGTATGGGCCTTGAATACCTATTCTTTCCAGGACTTTTATCATGAAGGGGTGTTGAATTTTGTCAAATGCTTTCTCAGCATCTAATGAAATGATCATGTGGTTCTGTTCTTTCAGTTTGTTTATATGATGGATCACGTTGATGGTTTTCCTTATATTAAACCATCCCTGCATGCCTGGGATGAAGCCTACTTGATCATGGTGGATGATTGTTTTGATGTGCTCTTGAATTCGGTTTGCCAGAATTTTATTGAGTATTTTTGCGTCGATATTCATAAGGGAAATTGGTCTGAAGTTCTCTTTCTTTGTTGGGTCTTTGTGTGGTTTAGGTATAAGAGTAATTGTGGCTTCATAGAAGGAATTCGGTAGGGCTCCATCTGTTTCAATTTTGTGGAATAGTTTGGATAATATTGGTATAAGGTCTTCTATGAAGGTTTGATAGAATTCTGCACTAAACCCGTCTGGACCTGGGCTCTTTTTGGTTGGGAGACCTTTAATGACTGCTTCTATTTCCTTAGGAGTTATGGGGTTGTTTAACTGGTTTATCTGTTCCTGATTTAACTTCGATACCTGGTATCTGTCTAGGAAATTGTCCATTTCCTGAAGATTTTCAAGTTTTGTTGAATATAGGTTTTTATAGTAAGATCTGATGATTTTTTGAATTTCCTCTGAATCTGTAGTTATGTCTCCTTTTTCATTTCTGATTTTGTTAATTTGGACGCACTCTCTGTGTCCTCTCGTTAGTCTGGCTAAGGGTTTATCTATCTTGTTGATTTTCTCAAAGAACCAACTTTTGGTTCTGTTGATTCTTTCTATGGTCCTTTTTGTTTCTACTTGGTTGATTTCAGCTCTGAGTTTGATTATTTCCTGCCTTCTACTCCTCCTGGGTGTATTTGCTTCTTTTTGTTCTAGAGCTTTTAGGTGTGCTGTCAAGCTGCTGACATATGCTCTTTCCTGTTTCTTTCTGCAGGCACTCAGCGCTATGAGTTTTCCTCTTAGCACAGCTTTCATTGTGTCCCATAAGTTTGGGTATGTTGTACCTTCATTTTCATTAAATTCTAAAATGTTTTTAATTTCTTTCTTTATTTCTTCCTTGACCAGGTTATCATTGAGTAGAGCATTGTTCAATTTCCACGTATATGTGGGCATTCTTCCCTTATTGTTATTGAAGACCAGTTTTAGGCCGTGGTGGTCCGATAGCACGCATGGGATTATTTCTATCTTTCTGTACCTGTTGAGGCCTGTTTTTTGACCAATTATATGGTCAATTTTGGAGAAAGTACCATGAGGAGCTGAGAAGAAGGTATATCCTTTTGCTTTAGGATAGAATGTTCTATAAATATCCGTTAAGTCCATTTGGCTCATGACTTCTCTTAGTCTGTCTACATCTCTGTTTAATTTCTGTTTCCATGATCTGTCCATTGATGAGAGTGGGGTGTTGAAATCTCCCACTATTATTGTGTGAAGTGCAATGTGTGTTTTGAGCTTTAGTAAGGTTTCTTTTACATATGTAGGTGCCCTTGTATTTGGGGCATAGATATTTAGGATTGAGAGTTCATCTTGGTGGATTTTTCCTTTGATGAATATGAAGTGTCCTTCCTTATCTTTTTTGATGACTTTTAGTTGAAAATTGATTTTATTTGATATTAGAATGGCTAATCCAGCTTGCTTCTTCTGACCATTTGCTTGGAAAATTGTTTTCCAGCCTTTCACTCTGAGGTAATGTCTGTCTTTGTCTCTGAGGTGTGTTTCCTGTAGGCAGCAGAATGCAGGGTCCTCGTTGCGTATCCAGTTTGTTAATCTATGTCTTTTTATTGGGGAGTTGAGGCCATTGATATTGAGAGATATTAAGGAATAGTGATTATTGCTTCCCGTTATATTCATATTTGGATGTGAGGTTATGTTTGTGTGCTTTCATTCTCTTTGTTTTGTTGCCAAGACGATTAGTTTCTTGCTTCTTCTAGGGTATAGCTTGCCTCCTTATGTTGGGCTTTACCCTTTATTATCCTTTGTAGTGCTGGACTTGTAGAAAGATATTGTGTAAATTTGGTTTTGTCATGGAATATCTTGGTTTCTCCATCTATGTTAATTGAGAGTTTTGCAGGATACAGTAACCTGGGCTGGCATTTGTGTTCTCTTAGGGTCTGTATGACATCTGTCCAGGATCTTCTGGCCTTCATAGTTTCTGGCGAAAAGTCTGGTGTGATTCTGATAGGTCTGCCTTTATATGTTACTTGACCTTTTTCCCTTACTGGTTTTAATATTCTTTCTTTATTTTGTGCGTTTGGTGTTTTGACAATTATGTGACGGGAGGTGTTTCTTTTCTGGTCCAATCTATTTGGAGTTCTGTAGGCTTCTTGTATGCCTATGGGTATCTCTTTTTTTAGGTTAGGGAAGTTTTCTTCTATGATTTTGTTGAAGATATTTACTGGTCCTTTGAGCTGGGAGTCTTCACTCCCTTCTATACCTATTATCCTTAGGTTTGATCTTCTCATTGAGTCCTGGATTTCCTGTATGTTTTGGACCAGTAGCTTTTTCTGCTTTACATTATCTTTGACAGTTGAGTCAATGATTTCTATGGAATCTTCTGCTCCCGAGATTCTCTCTTCCATCTCTTGAAGTCTGTTGGTGAAGCTTGTATCTACAGCTCCTTGTCTTTTCTTTTGATTTTCTATGTCCAGGGTTGTTTCCATGTGTTCTTTCTTGATTGCTTCTATTTCCATTTTTAATTCCTTCAACTGTTTGATTGTGTTTTCCTGGAATTCTTTCAGGGATTTTTGCGATTCCTCTCTGTAGGCTTCTACTTGTTCTCTAAGGGAGTTCTTTATGTCTTTCTTGAAGTCCTCCAGCATCATGATCAAATATGATTTTGAAACTAGGTCTTGCTTTTCTGGTGTGTTTGGATATTCCGTGTTTGCTTTGGTGGGAGAATTGGGCTCCGATGATGCCATGTAGTCTTGGTTTCTGTTGCTTGGGTTCCTGCGCTTGCCTCTCGCCATCAGATTATCTCTAGTGTTACTTTGTTCTGCTATTTCTGACAGTGGCTAGACTGTCCTATAACCTGTGTGTCAGGAGTGCTGTAGACCTGTTTTCCTGTTTTCTTTCAGCCAGTTATGGGGACAGAGTGTTCTGCTTTCGGGCGTGTAGTTTTTCCTCTCTACAGTTCTTCAGCTGTTCCTGTGGGCCTGTGTCTTGAGTTCACCAGGCAGGTTTCTTGCAGGGGAAACGTTGGTCTTACCTGTGGTTCCAAGGCTCAAGTTTGCTCGTGGGGTACTGCCTAAGTCCTCTCCGCGGCGGCAGCAACCGGGAAAATCTGTGCCGCTCCTTCCGGGAGCCTCCGTGCACCAGGGTTTCAGATGACGTTTGGTGTTTTCCTCTGGCGCCTGGATGTGCACAGAGTGCAGTCTCTTCTGGTTTCCCAGGCGTGTCCGCCTCTCTGAAGGTTCAGCTCTCCCTGTCACGGGATTTGGGTGCAGAGAACTGTTTATCCAGTCTGTTTCCTTCAGGTTCCGGCAGTGTCTCAGGCGCAGGGGTCCTGCCGCTCCCGGGCCCTCCCCTACGGGAACCCAGAGGCCTTATACAGTTGCCTCTTGGGCCAGGGATGTGGGCAGGGGTGGGCAGTGTTGGTGGTCTCCTCCGCTCTGCAGCCTCAGGAGTGCCCACTTGATCAGGCGGTGAGGTCTCTCTCCCACGGGGTTTGGGAGCAGAGCCATTTCTAATGTTCTAATAACCATTCACATGACATTGCTTGCATGATGGCCTCTACAGAAGGTTGTGCCATTTACTTCTGACCTGTCATATTCCAGTTCTTTCAGACTTTTTTTTCCACTACAGTAAACCTTGCTGACAGGTATTATCTGTGTTGTTGGGACCAAACCCTACCCTCTCTAATGAGACTCAGAAATGAAAAGCCTCAACAAAATTTACTGACCAATTAACTGGGGAACCTACAACATAAAGTGTGTTGAGTCTTAGGGCACCATAATCTTAGGTGGGGTCTAGCTTTATAATTAGCACAAACATGAAAAGGTGTACAATGCAAATATACATGTATATTCCAATGTGATCTGTTATCTATAATTATGATAAAGTCACATAGGGCAAATGCACTGATAGTGATCGTAATCACTGAACTTGTGCACCAGCTAAATGTACAGCTTTCCTTCAGTTTTGAGCTCTGTCATTCCTCTCATGGGAAACACATCATCTCTCCCATGGCAGAGCTGAGGTTTAAAGGCTGGACTGTTGCCCAGGTAGGGGAGTGGTTCCAAATGACTTAGAATCCCCAGACTTACACTGACAGACATCACGGATTGCATGGAAATTCTTGAAGACTCTTCGACTCAAAAAATCCTTGTTTCTCTACTAGCTCTGAAAATTGATTTCTGCTCTGGTACCTCAGGCGTCTCAACTTCTTGCTTTCAATTTCAAGGCTGAAATTAGAGAACTTTAATGTGTTTCCTGCTGTGCCAGGGTATTGAATATAGGACCTCACGCATGTCAGGTGAGTGCTCTACAACTGAGCTGCCATGACAGGCTGAGCTCTGCCAAAAGTCATTTTGTTTGTTTATGTGAAACAGGGTCTCACAAACTCAGCAAGTTGTTATGGCCCAGGTTGGCCACAAATATATGGCAGAGCTGCTGACTTTAGCTTCCCAAGTGCTGGATTTACAGGTACTAGACATTAACAACAACTGTGAAAATTAGTTTTGTACGTATATCCTTATCTACATAATTATGTGATGACTAAAAGTATGGAATTCATGGAGTTAATTAACAATTTAGTGTTCTTATTAAAGTTAATTTTTATATGGGGCTTTGTATCAAAATGATAAGTGCAGGAATTGCAATAACAGTCCTAAAAGACACACAAGACATCTTAGTAGCCTTCTGGTTTTATGATTCTTTCCCCTCCCCTCCAACCATAGACTGGGTACTGGGTATCACATAGAGCTCACAACCCCCATCTCCTTTGCTCTCCTTTGGTCTGCTTTTTCTATGTGTTAGCAGGGTTGCATGATCACAATGAATATCAAGCAACATTCTGGGGATGTTACTCTGCCTTACTAGTTGTAAGATGCTCAAAACCAAAATGTAAATGGGGACAAGGTGCAACTCAACCATGGAGCACTCACCCATGGGAAGTCCTGGGTTTGAGTTTCAGTACTGAAAAAGGAAAAGTTACTGGGTCATTTATGCTCTTTAGTTTCCATGTACTCGGAAGATTTTTATTCAAGTCAAATATACACTAAATTACTCTAGAGACCCTAGAAATGACCATATTCTTTTAGTTCTAAGATTAAAAAATATCATAATTCATCTGAAAGGGAGTACAGTGGTCCTTGTCAGGATCAAATTCAGACGAGCAAATAATGTGTGAAAGCATCGGTCTTACTCAATCAGGAAGGAAAGCATGAGGAACTTCTGGTTAGAGGGAGCATGTGGCTTGGGTTTCTCACATCTTAAAGGCAGGACGAAGATGGAAGAGAATTCTGGCACCCAGTTGGAATTCTTCTTTTCCTCCCTTTCAGTACATGGCGCCAGGCCTGGGGCAGTCCCACCTACCTGCAAGCTAGATTTTGCTTCCTCAGTTAAACCTCATTGGAAAGTATTTCATAGACACACCCAGAGCTGTAAGTCCTATATGACTCTAAATCAAGTCAAATTGACAGTGAAGATTAACTGTCAAATACCCTTTTTAGGATAGCTTATATTTGTACATAGGGAAAAATAAGAATTTGGTGTAAATATTGATGAACTGAGAATTTGTAGCTTGACCTGCAGAAAGTGTATTTAGGTAAAATGGCTACAAGATTCTAAAACAGTTTTCCAGTGGTCATTCTTTGTGCTTGATGGATCTGAACATAATTGTTTTCGTAGAATTATCAATGTGGTATATTTCATTGATGTTGTGTTCTATTGTAACAGCTTCATGTAGACTGTGTTCATACTCAAGCTGATGTTTTATAGCAGCAAGCTTAGAGATAATAAGGCAGATTTACACTAAATTGTAGCTCTGAAAAATGAGGCCTTTCTGGAAAACTGTGTCTAATGAAGGGGAAAATTGTACCAGATACTTAGTCAGGAATTGAAATTTACCCAATGGACTTAAGTCTTTTGCTATATATTTATCAAGTAGTATCTACAAGCAAGAACACTGTCTCCATATTTGACCCCAAAGGGGAAGAAAATGACATCTTTTTTTTTAAACAAGAGGTTTTCTCAGCTAGCTGGAAAAGGGGAAAAAAAGTGTAAACTGCAAAGAACAAAAAGTACAACAGGGGAAAAAGTAAGCCATTTTGTAGGCACAGGCCCTTGGGGCAAACAGGAAACACACAGAAATTTCATTACTTTCTCTTAGATCTGAAAAGGTCAGAGGGATTGGTGTTTGCTGGTTTATTAAGGTTTCAGTTAGAATGGGAATTTTAGATAGGTTTAGACAGCATGAGGAAGATGTATAGGGGAGATGCATGAGAAACATGTGCACATGCTCAGAGAAGCCTTCTGATGTAATTATGTGTTGCTGTAAAAATATAAAAAGTAAAAACCCTGTCTTTTATCCCCATTAGGTCTGTCACTGCAGTGCCCCAAGATATCTGCTGGATATTTTAATTCTCAGTCAGCAAAGCATCTAACCCACTTTGCTCCATCCCATATCACATTGCCAAAGACCTCTCTCTGAGCCGACGGCAATCTCTTTACCTCTAGTTCCCAAGGCAGGTTTCTATGCCAGAAACACACATCCCAACTCTGTGGTGATCCAGACCAGCTGCCTCATATTCCATTATACTTAACTCTACACATGAAAGAACACACAACACAGTAACCTTTGACCCAATTGATAAGATATAATTGCCCACCTAAACATATAAAGCCCAATACACATCCATCCCTTAAAATCATTTGTAACAACCTCTAAAGGTACAGCATGGAATCTTAACATCACCCGCCATATTGTCCTGCCACCGCTTCTCTCTCTCTCCCTCCTGTCTCTTCCTCCTTTCCTTTCCAGCCTCCTCCTCTTCCTTCAAACTTCTCTTCTGCCCATCTTTCCTTCTCTTCCAATGACAGGCCTTCTTCTATCTTGTACCTGCCTTACCTGTGACATCACCCCACATTTCACCCTTTTTGTCTAATTAAAAATAAAACTTTTCTCTCAAATATAAGCTGAGCACAACTATTAGCATTTTGTAATTAAAAGCATAAAATATATCTAACACTCTATCAGTTAAACAGTACATTTAGTTATCCATTCCAGCTTAAGAAAGGCTAAAAATCTATGTTATATCTTGGCTAGCTTGTATACTATCTGATAACTATCCAATAAAATATGTATTTTCAGAGTTACACAGCCTGATAGGCTATGAGACTATAATCAGTCTTCAACCCCGTCAGAAATCTGAGAATGATCAAATATCTATACACATGGGAAGCCTAACAGGGCTTCCAGAACTGAGAAGTTGTAGAGACAAATCTCCACTAACACAGTCCTCTGTTAGCAACATGTGAGCACACTTCTTCAGCCTTCTGGCCCAAAATCAACTGACAGACTGTTGAAATGCAGATTTTGAAGGGCTGATCACCCTGTCTTGGCAGAGTTTATCGGTCAACTATTCTGGATAATTTGTCTTTTTCTGGACAGTATTAGTTTGCAGATGAAACAGACAGTTTTGTCCAGTGGCTGCCTAGCCACAAAGTATTGTCTCACCTGGAGGTAGAGATATTCAAATTCTTCATTAAATTCACCAAAGGGGAACTGTTAGTAGCAGATATTTCTCAACAAAAGATAAATAACTTTAAATCTCATATTTGTAGATTTCTGACATTTTTGAAAACCATCTATCTATATCAGGCAATCTAGACTATTGTCTTTATACCTTAAATATTATCTTGAAAGTGCTCTCACAGACTCAGAGCCATGAATTTGCTATTTGGCCCTTAACTCACAAGTATAATCAACTCAGAAGTTTGTAATGACATCAATAGAAGGACTGGCTCTAAACCGTTTACTTTTAAACTCTTTTAACAAATAAATTCTATATCAGAGCAAAGATATGATTTTAGCTTAGTTACCAAATGAGACTATATAACTCAATCTAGCTAATTCCTCCCTGTTAAATTACAACCATTTCTAAGTTCCTCATAAAAACAACTCTAGAATAACCACTTTCAGCCCCCCAAAAGTCCAGAGAATTGGGGTGATGACTCCTCCATAATTTCTTCAAGCTGTACATGGGCGTTGAGATATCCTTGTGGGTAGAGGGTAGGAAGAATGAAGCAAATGCTGTAGCCAATGTGTCCTGACTGGACCCAGCTGAAAGGCCTTGAGACCGGGAATCTAAGTAGGCACACTCTGTAAAATACAACTTTTAAGACAAAAGTTCAGAATCAAGATATCTTTTTGTTTGATTCTCCTGAATCAAAATTTTCAGGCGGTCTACCTTTATCTAATCTGATCAGTATGACTGTGTGAGGTTTCCAGAGCCTAAACACACTTTTTAGAAACACAAAGACAAAATCTTTCTCCCAAAATACTGTGTTCCATAGTCTATAACCAGTCTTGCACTCTCTCCCAGAGTAATAATATAACCATAAAACTCAAAGTCACACCCATTATGAAGATTAAACAATTATTAAAAAAGAAAGTAAGCTAAACAATGAGCCTGATAGGCTTTTGTACTTTATGATATCAGGAACTGAACCCAAAATTCCCATGGAGCTTCCTGTTGTGGTAAATATCAAAAGTAACCACAAACCCTCACTAGCCAGCATCAATGAGCCATATGGCCTTTAGTGGGGTAATTCATAAAATAAACTAAACACCTTCTATCAATTCTAATACCAATAAACAATGTGTCAAACCAGGACGTTAGCCCAAAATATATCCATCTGTTAAACTTTCTACCCAGAGCCACAGATTTTTACTTAACCTTAATAACTTGTAAATATCACAATACTCTACTTCGAGTCAGTGACTAATTTTTCCCTATTTAAGTTCCGAATCATGGATGAAAATCCCCACGTGATTTGATTAATCTCTGTACTCTCCTTAAAACAAACTTAAACACCTTCTATCAATGCTAATACCAATAAGCAACTTAAAAATCAGAACATTAGCCCAAAATATATCCATCTGTTAAGCTCTCTACCCAGAGTCACAGATTTTTATTTAACCTTAATAATTTCTATAATATATGTCTGTATTCACTCTGCCTGGTGTTACAGACATTTATCACAACTCTCTACTTGGAGTCAGTGACTAATTTTTCCCTATCTAAATTCTGAACCTTGGATTAAAATCCCCATGTGATTCGAATAATCTCTTTACTCTCTTCTAAAAACAAACTTCATCACCTTTTAATAATACCTGTCATTAAGAAGTAGATTGTTGGGCTGGAGAGATGGCTCAGTGGTTAAGAGCACTGACTGTTCTTCCCGAGGTCCTGAGTTCAAATCCCAGCAACCATATGGTGGCTCACAACCATCTGTAATGAGATCTGATGCCCTCTTCTGGTGTGTCTGAAGGCAGCTACAGTGTACTCATGTATAATAAATAAATAAAATATTTTTTTTTTTAAAAAAGAAGTAGATTGTCTAAGTAGGATTTCAACCCAAAATTCCCATGGAGTCCACGTTAAAAGGAATATGAGTATCCTGAAAGATTTTCTAAACAACTTTCTTTTAAAAGCAGCTTTTAATCTCTAACTCTCTGATCTGCTATTACTTATAGACAAGAGGGGAGAGAAAGAAACCATGGCAGGACAATATGTCAGGTGACATTAAGATTCTGCTCTGTGTATTTACAGGTTCTTATTAATGTTCTTAAGGGATGACTGGTACTGGGCTTTGTATGTTTAAGTGGGTAATTATGTCTTATCAATTTGGTCAAAGGTTATTGTGTTGTGTGTTTGTTCATGTGTAGATTTAAGTGTAATGGAGTGTGGGGCAGCTGGTCTGGGCCACCACAGATTGGGATGTATGTTTCTGGCATAGAACTAAATAGGCAGAGAGATTGCTGATGGCTTAGAGAGAGGCCTTTGGCAGTGTGATATGGGATGGAGTGAAGCAGGTGAGAGGCTTTGCTCTCTGAGAATTAAAATATCCAGCAGATATCTTGGGGGCACTGCAGTGCCAGATCTAGAGTGGGATAAAAGATACTCTTTTATTTTTTATATTTTTACAACAACAATCACTTCAGTCTGAGAGGGAGAGAGGCCACAAAGATTGTGAAGGCTACACCTGAGGCCAAACACACCTGAGGTTCATCATTGGTTGGTTCATGACAGATATGCAGCAGTGGTGGAATCAACTTTGTACTACAGCATAACACCTGATTTTAATATACCAACTACAATCAAGGTGGACGAGGGGAGGTTCAAACGAGGAAATGCTCTTAGGCATTTACAGCATCTAGAAAGAGTTTAAAGGGTTAAGCACAAAACTGTATGGATACCTTAACTTAGTTCTGAATGCTTTCAGATATAAACAGGGAGAAAAAATGAGATTAGAGTGTACAGCAAGAGGCAAAGACTCCTTACGGTATAAAATTGTCCACTAGTGTCCACTATTATAAAAGTCAGGGCTGGGGGTACAGCTCAGTTAGCAGAATATTTTTGCTGGCATCAGTGCAGCCATGGGTTTAGTCAATATGACCACATAAACCTGGTAATCCCCTGATTCAAGAGATGTAGGCACAGAGACAAAAATCCAAGGTAGCCTTTGGCTAGGAGGTTTGACACCAGCCTTGGTTATGTGGAACCCTAAGTAAAAATCAATCAAACAAAAAAGATAAGATGAAAAGCCATAATTGGATTTGTCATCAATTGGATTTGTCATTGGAGAGGTATCCCCAGAGCCTGCAGTTCTTGTTGAAGAATTTAGAATGAAAATGTGAAATGCTCAATCCAAAAATCTGAATGAGAATACTACATCCAAAGTATGAAAGGTCTGTTTGTGTGAATTGGTGAAAGTACATCCTAACAACTGGGTCTGAGGGCTCCTCAGTGAATCGCCCATAGTACTAGAATAGTACAGTATAGCAATAGTATAGATCACAACAACAAAGCCTCCTGGGGATGTCGTAGAGGGTAGGAATGCAGTGGACATGGGAGGGAGATGAGGTAATGGCAAGTGTAATTATCAAATTGAAGACAACACCTTTAATGAAAGTTGAGATACATGTCTGGTTCTCTAAGATGTACTTAATTGCTAACATTTGTTTTGGCATTTAGCCCTTGATTCCTTGTATGTGGAAGGCAGGTGAAGGAGGGTCATTTTGCAATCACTGTTGGCAGAAGCAGATAGTGTGGTTTTTTTTTTTTTAGCAGTGTGACAGGTGTGGAATTCAACCATAGAATGGAAAAAGACATTTCTAAGTTACTAATAGAAGTCTGGTAGGGTAGAGCTTGCTGGATCTGCACACAAGTTGGACTTAAGTAACTCTTGGTGCTGACCAGTGATATCATTTGACAAAAATAATGTCTTATTTCTTCCTTGGCCAGATTAAGGAAAACGAAATTCAGTGGATGGATGGTATGAGGGAGGCATGCAAATATCCAAAGGTGGCCATAGTTAGTTTAAAGGGAAAGCCATTGCATGGGTCAATGGTGTCTCCTTGGGCTTCTGCTTCTATTGGGGTCTTTCCTGCCTGGGATTCTCACTTTTAGCTGCCTTCCTCTAAGCATTCCAAATTAAAATCTTGTCTGCTATGTTTTTGAACGCTAGTTCCTGGCTCCTGGGTGCACCCTCAGCAGTTTTAGTTACATAGTTTTGGAGGCAGCTTATTATAAGCCCATAGACTAGGAAATATGCGATGCAGACGTGTTTCCTGACAGCTCTGGAAGCTGAGTCTGGCATGGAAATCTTGGTAGCATTAGCATTGTTTTTTTCTTTTGTTGTTGTTTTGTTTTTTGTTTTGTTTTTTTCTGATGACTATTTCATTGCTTGTGACTTCAGTCTTTTCTGGTGTCTGAAGATGGTCTTTTTATAAGATAAGATTAAGGCCAATGGTAGAATTGGATTAAAATTACCCTAGTGATCTTATTTTAACTTTTCTATTTTAAAGCCCTATCTCTAAAGAGCCCTGTCTCATATTCTGAAGTACTAGGAGTTGATGTTTCAACATTGGAATGTTAGAGGACATGGCTCATCCTGTAAATGAAAATGTACCCAACAGATTAAATTTATTAAACCCTTTGCTTCCTTTTCTAATCTAAGCTTCTTTTCCTGTAGTGATACCATTCGTCAAAGTTCATTTCCTGAAGTTTAAAGTTCTTTTACTAATCATTGGCGCCTCTTTCTCTTGTATGCCTATGTCTGATCAGCTGAAAAGTCTTCTTGATTTATTCTGTTTTCTTAGTGTCTCCACTTCTTTAAGATGATACCCATTCCATCCTTCCTTGAAAGCTGTCTCTATTGCTGTCGCTTGGGTAGTGATGTTTATGCCCACTACTATGCCTGCCTCTGAATTGACTTAGACTCATACACATGCTACCTTACTGTGCATATTGAATAATGACTCCTTGTCCAACAACTTCCTCTTTGACTCTCTACCATCAGTGAGGATTCCTACCCAGTTACTTCTTTAATACTTTGCTTTAGACTTTATGCCCATCAACTTTGAGCAATAACAGTGGCAGACTGAAACCAGGAGAGAGGCTCTTTGTTCTATTTAACCTAACTTGATTCAGCTTAGAGTCATCTGAGAAGTTTCAATGGGGAGACTGTCCTGATCAGTCGTCCTCTAGACAGTCTATGGAAAAGTACCTAGATTATTTTGATTTTTAATTTACAAAGGAGGCCCAATCCATTGGTGGGGACTTTCCTTCTCTGAATACATGTTCCAGGGCTGTATAAGCAACCAAATCAAGGAACCTTTTTTTCTTCTCTTCTCTTCTCTTCTCTTTTCTTTTTGTGTGTGTGTGTGTGTGTGTGTGTGTGTGTGTGTGGCTTTTGCTTCAGTTTCTTGCTTGGGATCCTGCTGGAGATCCCTGCTTGGGATCCTGCTTTCCTCAGTTACAGATTGTATCGTGCAAGCTGGAGTGTTGGTCAGACTGAATTATCACAGCAATAGAAAGGTCACCAGAGCATGCAGTCTGGCAGCTTCCCTGGTGGCAGCCCTCTCACACTCCCCTTGAATGCCTAAGACTTGCCTTCTAACCCTTGCCTGACAAAGACCAGCTTTGGCTTAGAGAGAGGTTCTGAGGAAGGGATGTCTGGGTGCAGCAACAAACAACTCCAAGTCAAATCGTGGGTCCAAGCTGGAGACTGCTTTCCAGCCAGCTTTCTCTCTAGTCTGCTTGCTTTCCAGAGATCTCCAAACAGCCCTTTCTTTTTATTGAGCTGGACACAATTCTCCAAAAGGTTCTCTCTTGCTATCCTAAAAAATTCTCTGTATGGCTCATCTCCTGCAAATAATAAGCCCAGTCTTTTATTTTACTTATCAATCTACTGATTTACTCCATTACTTAATCTATTAATTTACTAATTTAGTTTCCTTTTTATTATCCTATAAATCAGCATCCCTGGACCCCAGCCCCTTAAATCTGAGAAAACAGCAAGGACACTTTTTTTTATAACATTGCAAAAGAATTCAGAGCCTCTGTTAAGCAACAGAGGATAAACTAGCTGTGTGGGGCCAGTCCTGAAATTACCATTTCTATCACACTTGGGCCAAACCTTTCTCTGCGCCAGGCTTTATCCTGAACACAGGAATTTGTCTGAGTATTTGTACTAACCATAAACAAAAAGAACTTAGCTGGGTGGGATCTCTTGTAATCACCACTCCCTAAATCTCTTTATTTCCTTCTTTAGTGTCTTTCTGACTCGTTGTCTCAATGCAGCTGCCCTTGTTCATTTGGGTTCCTGAAGACCTTCATAATAATTCATATCATATCCTTATCTTTTGCATAGTTGAGAAATTATATGCTTTTATCTCGAGTTTTAAGAGTTCTTTTGCACAGCCTTAAGGGTTCCAGTGCTTGCCATTTTGCTAAGACATTAGCCATACCTTCACCTCAGGACTCATGCTGGCTCTGATTTTCATGGAGTCATTAACATTAACAGGTAGGACATTCCTTAAAGGAAGAATGTAAAATGTGTACATTACTATAAAAGCATGCCTTCTGCCAGGGTCAGCATTACACATTCTTGGAGGCCCTTGTCTGCTAACCCAGTCCCTGCGGCAGGAACCCTGTCTTTTTGTCCCCCACCCCCACCCCTGATGCCATGCTGGACCCCCACTTGCACAGCAGGAGGAGCTCCAGAGCAGGATCCTCACCTCCCCAGGGATTTTAAAAAAGGCTGTGTTTTAACAGGATATGGTTTGTACATGCTTGGCCCCTGGAGTGGCATTATTTGGAGTAGTGTCCCTGCTGGAGTAAGTGAGTCACTGTGGGTGTGGGCTTTAAGTCCCTCATCCTAACTGCTTGGAGGCCAGAATTCTGCTAGCAGCCCTCAGGTGAGAACGTAGAGCTCTCAGCTCTTCTTGCACCATGCTCCCTGGACCCTGCCATGCTCGCTCCTTGATAATAATGGACTGAAACTCTGAACCTGTAAGCTAGCCTCAATTAAATGTCTTTTTAAGTGTTGCTGGTCATGGTGTGTGTTCACAACAGTAAACCCTAAGACAGGACAATCAGGGAGGAGATGGCAGAAGACAGAAGGTATACATATTTTTCAGTAGAAACGTAGAAGAAAGTATGCAAGAGTGTTTATTGCTCCATACAGGGGACTTTCTGAGATAGACGAAGAGTCCGAGGGTGTGATTAGAAAGCTGGGGAACTCAATTTCTTATTTTCTATGGTTTGCTTTTAGAAAAAGGGGTTTTGAGGGGAAATTTTCCTCCTTATTTTTCAATATATATTTTAATGGCAACATTTTAAATATTTAGCTACTTCAATGGATAATTTTAAGCACAATTTAATAATAACCCAAGGAATTAAGGCCCAAAATTCCTGAGTAAGGGCATGAGTTATTAGATTCTCACTGGAGGACATGCTTTACTGGTTATAATTTTGGATTTTCATTCATATGTAACTCTCTTTAGGCCTTTGAATCTCACACGGCTACCAAAAACTCCGAGATTCTATCTAAATTCTTATCAATTGTTTTGTTTGTTTGAAATTTGGACAGTCTCAGGAGTTAGTTATCCCAGACTAGTAAGCTAGTTTCACTAGTTAGGTCCTTTAACTCCTGGCAATCCCACTGCCTCAACCTTTCAAATTGTGGAGATTATTTTATGTCTAATAATCTGGGTCATGATGACTTGAAGAAGACACACAAGAAGTCAGAGCTGCAGCAGGAACAGAAAACTCTCCCGATTGCCACTGCTCTGTCCTCACCTGGCACTAGTCAGCTTCAGCTTCTTGAGAAGCTGCTGTTTTCTGCTTAGGGGCCAGTCAGGAGAATTGGATCCCAGGGTACAGAGGCATTTTTTATCTTTCCACTTGTATTTATCAGCTATGTATATAGCTGTGAAAACAGAACCAAGTGAGTAATGTCCTCTAAACGACAGCCTCCCCATGGAGCATGACAAGCTTGTAGTTGGTAAACAAATTACGTTTATGCATTTGTACGCTTGAGTCTGTTTTGTTACATTTCAAGCTGACACTTGGGAGTTCACAGCTTTCGTCTGATTGCAGTCACTTCAGATATAAAAATATAAAATCCAAGGGAAAAAAATGAGTGTCCCAAGTGCTGTGTGAAAGCAGTATTTTGAAACAAAGGAACACCTGCTTCCTTTATCAATTTAAACTCCTTCACAAAAGAACTCAAAGATTCTTAAGATGACAAAATTCATTTAAAACTCACTTTTACTCTTTAATGCAAATATATTTACTTTTTGTAAAAATCACTAAAAACGTTATGTTCTTCTGAATCCTGGGCCATGTATTTTGGGGCATTTTAAAAATGTACTTTAAAAGATAATATCCAATATTTTCAATTGGACTAAAAGCCTTTACTTTGGTATTTTAACATGATTTTAAAATCAAATTATTGGAAGAAACTTGAATTATAATGAATTGGGTTTCAAGGTAATTTTTAATCAAGTTGCCTGATGGCTTTTAAAAGCTGAGCTTATGTGAGAACCAAGACTGCTTAGCTGGTAAAATAAAGTGAAAACAAAGCAAGTTTGCCCTGACGCCTCCCACCTGAGTTCAGTCCTAGGTGAGCATTTCTGGGTACAGGGAGAGAAGCAACTCTGGTGAGTTATCCTCTGAGCAACACACACACACAAAATCATAAATCAAAAAGTAAGAATATTAATAAAAATAACAGAGAAGTGAAAGCCTATTTCTTAATATGGAACAGGCAAATCACCCAAGTGGACACAAAGGACTTGCGGTGACCCAGCTTTCCGAATTGCCTAGAGCTCTGAAAGGAGACTGCCTTTGCGAGAAAGGAACTAGCTACTGCGAACAACACAAAGTCCAAAAACATCACGTGATCAGACAAGTGTCGATTTTGTACTGGCTCAGTCCTGCAAAGGCTGGCCCTCAGAAGGGGCAGTTACAGTAGGAAGTGTGGGGAGCAGGGAGGTAAGAGCGAGTGAGGCACAGAGTTTGTCTTGGGCGTTCTTGGGTGAAGCAGCGCACCCTGGGGAGGTGGATTGTATATAGAAGTCTGAGGCTCCATCCTATTACTTAACTTCCTCCTCAACAGGGATGCCCGCTAACAGGCAGATGTCTGAACTACAGATGTATTAAGGCAGAGCAATTGCCTAGCATGGCCAAGAGCCTAGGTTCGGTCCTCTGTACTTCAAAAATCGATAGTGTTTTCTAGGGTTTGGCGTTATCTTCAAGGTTTTTTTTTTTTTTTTTTTTTTTTTTAATCTTTAAGCTGAAGAAGTAACACCAGGCTGAGGCCTGGTAGGTCCTCATACATTAAACCTGCTTCATGGATGTCCCTATCCCACTCCCACCGTGCCACTGTTTCCACTGACACCTTTATTAAGATCACAGTGGCAGCAACAGGATCCATCCTTCCCGAGAACTAGGTTGCTCAGCTGTCTCTCCTTTAGCCCAGCTGAGGAGTCCCAGCCGCTGATGGTTCCTGTAGATGCAGGGTGTACATGCTCACACGGATGCTTCAGGACGCAGGGCTGGAAGTTTTCTAAGTGAATCTGATGGGTATAGTTTCACTCTGCTCCTCGAAAGAATGCAGTCTTGAGTAGCCTCTGGCCATGCTCCTGCTTTGCTGAAAAATCCTATTTGGTATGTTAGGCAATACTGAGAATGTGCTGACTAAGGGATAAGGCTCAGCTAATGGGAGTCCGGAGAGCATCCAGTTTCCTCGTCTCCATTGTTTCCCAAGTGACGGAATCTATACCTGTATTCTGAAGTTCTGTTACATGAGCCAATAAATCTCTCTCCCCCGCTTCTCCTTTTTGTTTAAAAATAAAGAACTTTCCGAAGTCCGATCTCTGTCATTTTTCATAAACATTTGTTCTTATAAGCAATCTGTGTATGCTTCGTGCGGCGTATAACTTTCAGAATGCATTAGTTGGTATAACCCTTGTAATCATGAGAGTCCTCCCAGGAATCAGAAGCAAGGATGTGGGGAATTGATAGTAAAGTTGGACAAAGGAGTGGCCGTGTGTATGTGTGTGTGTGTGTGTGTGTGTGTGTTACAAGTGTTTAAGCAAATGTGTGCTCATAGAGATATTTAACTTTATATGTATATATACACAGATGGACGCACTAGAAAACAGATACGTAGTACATATAGCTTTGTAATTAAGAGGAGAGAGCTGCACTTACATTATTGGGATAGAACTGAATCTGGACTTGGAATCTCAATAACATACTTGATATTCTTAGGCTACATGAGATTTCAGCCTTCACATCGCAAATATACATGATGACATATGCTTCATTGAATTGCCACTTAGAGGAATCAATAACATGTGTCATCATTAATGTTCTCTTATATTTCAAGAATGTATATTTAAGAAATTCTAATCTGTAAGTTATGAAGATTATGCAGATCCATAAGTGCTGACAGTAACAGTGAGTGGGAGCTACAGATATGCAATCTGTTGTGTGCCTGGTATGTACCTTAGTTAAATTGCTATTGATGTGATGAAAGCCATGACCAAATCAACTTGTGGAGGAAAGGGTTTATATAATTTTACATTTGTAGTCCAACATCCATAAAAGCCAGGGCAGGAGATCACGGTAGGAACTCAGAGGCAGGGACTTAAACAGAGTCCATGCAGGAACCTTGCTCTTGTCTGCTTATGACCTGCTTACTTATACAACCCAAGACCACTTGTCCACGGGGAGCAGGGCCCACTGTGAACTAAACCCTGACACAGACACCATTAATCAAGACAGCAACCCACAGACTCGCTGACAGGCCATTTTTATAGAGGCATTTTCTCAGCCAAGATTTCCTCTGTCCGGATGTAGCTAGGTCTGCGAGGATGACCGCACAGCATGGCACGCAGTCAGTATAGCCTTGTCTGCAAGCTCCAGGCAACAGTGAAATGCTGGCCCTCAGAAATGACACCCCCAGATCCATATGTATGTGCACACACACAAATAATAACTCTAAAAGTAATCGGACATCTGACTGTGTTCCTACACCTGATATGACACAAGGGTTATACGAACACATGCAGACATGTGACCGCTATGGTTCCCTATTAGAAAAGGGCTTTTTTTCTACCAGCATTATGAGTCACTTCTAAGAAGTTAATGTTCTATACCCAAAAACGTATAATTCAAAATAATTTTGATTAAAATTATAAATTCAACTGTAATTACAATTAAAGTGAATATTAATTTCATACAACAGTATGTGTGGTTTTAATATTTAGGCAATATTACAATATACATTGGTTCCGCCACATTTCAGAAATGTGTGCCTCATGAAAACTATTTTATGCACAGTTTTATTACTGACATGCTTTTACTAAATATTCAAATGTTTCTATATATAAAAACGTATAGTCACACACATAGGGCTATTTATGAAGCTAGCCATTATGCTTCAAACATGTACACTTGTCTATACTGACCCTCTAAACTCAACAGGCTGGATAGAAAGTGTGTCTTGCGCTAGACTCCTCCTAGGGGGATCATGGTTGTGCCAATGAGACCCATGTTTCTCTCCCCAATAATCTCAGTAGAAGCTGAATGTTTCCTTTTTTGCCACAAGTTCCTGGTGAGAACCTGTGTGTTTATATTCAGGAAGGAAAAGCAGGTCTTATTTTTGTTTCTTCCCCTGCCCCTTAGGCAGGAGCTGCTTCATACCTTATAAGATATTACGTCCTTTTATCTTGAGGCTACACTATCATGGAGACATAAAGTGTTCAGGAAACAAAGTGAGGGTCAGATTCTACTCTGTTTCATTTCAAGGTTTATAATTCAGAAGTTACTCAAGACTAGTAGTAAATGTTATAAATAATTCATTCTTCAAATGGGAAAAGGTGACATTATTTCCATTTCATTTCTGACATTTAAATCTTTTTAGCCACAGATACCCATCGATACTGTGAAAATTTGTTTAAAACATGTGACAAATACCAGGACAAAACCAAATTGATTTCTACCTTTTAAAGCAAGCTTTGTTTATTGATCAACTCAGCTAAATATACTTCAGCAAAAGCTTCCTTAAACTCTTTCTGCTTATGTGTGGGTGATATTGGCATCAGAAGTGGCCCACAGCCTTCAAATCCAGCGATGACATCACCCCTAGGCGACATGCATCTGTTGTCATGGCAACTGCCATACATTCCCAGCATTCACTTCACTGCCCACTTTACCTGTGTGTGGCGTGGCAGTGCATGTGATTACATCATGGCCTGAATAAGAGGCAGAGCTCCCTGATTCCCTCACTCCTTTTTCTTCTTCTTCGTCTCCCCTTAGTCCTCTTCTCTTCCCCTTTTCCTCCAATAAACACTTTTCTCCTGGAGCTGCGCTGGCCTGGTGTGATTTGTCTTGGTGTACACAGCCATTCTAACACAGCAGGTGAGATGTTGTCAGACTGTCCCTCTGGGAACTTCCTTCTGGAACCATAAGCCAAAACAAATCCTGGCTCTTTCTAGAAACAAAACAAAACAAAATAAAAAACTGTAATTAGACTTCCTTTAGCAAGTGGCAAAACAAAGTGCTATATATGGCAGCCATGCTGGAATGTTTTCCCATGGCACATTTTCTTCCTAATATGTTCATATTTGTGATCCTCAAAATACTCTTCTTTCTAAATACTTTTAGGTTTATTTCAAAAATGTACCCTTTTAAACAAAAAGGCACAGGCAAAATGGAGGGTAACAGGATTTTGAACAGCAATCATAATACCGTCCACCTTTGCATGTTTCAGTTTGCTAATGAAAACAGTGTCTGAACCTGCAGTCCTGCCTCTGATTGGACTGCTACTGCAATCACGGTTAAGCAGTGTCAGAACAGAACTTTCCAAAGACGTCCAAGCCACAAGTGCAGTTAATTTGTTTTCATGGAGTTCATTCTTCAGTATTGATTTTTGATCTGGGCGTACTTTGCCAGGAGTTGTAGTTATTTGCAGTTGAAAACATTGGCTGATTTGTTTATTTCATTGGGCAGCTCATGTCCTTGTACAGCCATGCAGAGAAGGAAAATAGAAGAAGCATGCAAAAGCAGAGGTGCATGAGCAGTACATGAGCACAATGTAGCTGAATACCCCCTCTGGAGGTAGTACCATGTCTACTTCCAAAGGCAGGTCTCATAAGCTCTTCTTTCTGTTGTGCTGTAACTAGGCTGTGGGAAAGTCATTCCACTTGCACTGGCACTCTGTGTGTATCTTGAGAGAGAAAGGCAGACCTACTAATTGCTGTAGTCTTGCTGTGTTCATCTAGAAATTGGAACACAGACATCAACCTGACGGTAGCATGCAGAATGTTGCGCAGTGACATTCATCCACATTTGTGTTAAGAGTACAAAGGACCCACTTGCACTAAGATCCCCATGACTGCTACCAACTCTTTCCTGGGACATGGAAGTGACAAGTGTTTGGTCTGCCTACTTTAGCATCTTATTTATTTCTATAATCCTTTTCAATTATCTCTTATCAGGTAATAAATACTATGAGTGTGGTGGTTGAATACATAAACTAAAGCAAAAACAAACAATACTATTTTTATTGGAGTAACAATTATTTGGGAATATTTGACAAAATACTAATATAATTTTTAATTTAAAAATTTTATCAATGTCAATTCAGTTAAGTGTGCTTTGCTGATTACATATAATTCTGCTTTTTTTTACAGAATTAGCTTTCAAATGACTTGTACTAACTTAAATCTCATTAGTCAGAAATCATTTTTACTCAAACATTAGCTATCTGTTGCTCACAATTATTCAGTCTTTAGAAAATTATAAATTAATGAAAATAGAAATGAGGTATTAAAGACAATGTTTTTGGTTTTGGTTTTGATACACACACACATATATACATATACATATATATATATATTTCTACAGTATGTAGTATGAACTTTGAACTTCATGTGAAGAATTACAGTGTTACACAAGGTACTGCAAACATGCAAACAATCTTATCTACCCCATACTGCATCCCTCCAGTTCCCCAACCTCTTTCCCTGTGTCTCACCAGTTCATGTTCTTTTTTATTTATCCTCTACTAAGGCCAACTAGTGTTGCCCATATACACACTGTGTGTGGTCACAGGCAACCTACAAAGCCTTCTGCAAAAAAAAAGTGACTTGTTGCTATAAATTTTTTTAAAAAGTCTTTCTTTCATCCTGTACAAGATCCAGCACCATAGTGCCCCATTACATCTCTTAGATACCTTAATCACAGTCAGCAAAGCGTTTCATTCTCTCTGTTCTATCCTATAGCACACTACCAATGGCTACTCTCTGAGCCTGGCAACAATCTCTCTACCCATCTAGTTCCCAAGGCAGGTTGCCGCCATGCCAGTCATACACATCCCAATTCTGTGGTGGCCCAGTGTCTCCAGCCACCACAAACTCTCTTGAATTCAATTAAATTGCCACATGAAAGAACACACAACACAATAACCTCTGATCCAATTGATAATATGCAATTGCCCACCTAGACATACAAAGCCATCCATCCCTTAGACACATCCCTAGATACATCCATCCCTTAAGAATATTCATAACAACATGTAAATGTGCAGAGAGGAATCTTAACATGTTCTCTGAGCTGCTTTTCCTCCTGCTTCAGTCTCCTCCCCCTCTCTAAAACTTTTCTCCCACCCATCCTTCCTTTTTGTCCAATGACAGACCTTGTTCTGTCTTGAACCTTCCTTTCACCTGCATAATGACATCATCCTGCAGTGACTCTCATAGTCCCAGCAGCCAATCAACTACCATTAATCACTCACTGCAGGGGGACATCAAGAGACCAGCCCTTCCATGGGATTTTTGCTGGCTTGACATTGTGAAGGTCTGTGGTATGATGTATAGTACTAAGATCCATGGTTTGCATCTAGACAAGTAAGACAAAATGTTGAAGTGAGAATAGATAGCAAGAGCAAAGCAGTGAGGTAAATCATTTTTATGAAGGAATTTAACCATTTTAGAGAAGGGGAAATGGAATTCACATCGTGGATAGATGTGGGAAGATGAGATTGGGTAGGGGTGGGAATGGGAACAGGAGGTCAGGTGTGTTGATGACAAAGGGAAAGAGTTATGTGCAGAGACAACCGAGGCATCTCTAGGACCTAGATGAGGGTGACCTAGATAAGATTCCTAGCAACAGGGGATATGAAGCCTGAAGTGGCCACTTCTTGTATCCAGGCAAGATGTCCACTAGAGGGATTGGGTTACCAACTCAGTGGCAAAATTTTCAAATCACAGTTTGTCCTGACTACAATACGTGCAGGGGTAAAGATGGATCGGAAATTGAGGGAGTGACCAACCAATGACTGATCCAGCTTCAAACCCATTCCATGAAAGGGAACCAATTCCCATGTCCTGAGTCTGCTCATTCAAAGTCATTTAAGATACTGGCAAAATGTTTTTCTGGTTTTCACTACTTTCTCTTTTGAAACAAGCATTCCTTGTAGCTAGTAGAGATAGTTTCTCATTCCCATGGAAACTGTTTTTGGGATGCATATATGTATGCCAGAACACTGCACAGTAGAGGAAAAGTTTTCATCTACTTGAAATGTATTTTCTCTTGTATTTGAAACATGCCAAGAATATAAATATGTATTTTTAATTAAGTAATGACTTACAGCCCACTCTGTAAATGAAAGTAATTCCTACAATAAATTTGTAGGCATGGAATCTTTTAAGTTGAGTTTAAAGTATGTTTGACTGTGCCCCAAGAGTGCCATAAATACTACCACATCACAGAATTTGTCCTAGGAAATAAAACTATCAAGTGGATTAATCATGACTAGGAGACAGATTTTTTTCATACCAGACAATCTAGAGAGTTAAGTATTCTGATATTGGTGGAATTTGGATTCGGAAAAGTGGATCTAGTTCATTAATGTGAATAGTGAATTATACCAAGCTAGTTAAGCACAATGTTTCAAGCTCTCCCCACTTACCAACATCAATATGCCATGAATAAGACCCAGGCTTCATGGGCCAGCTTCAGCCATCCAGTTAGCTTGTTATGAGCATGTCCAACTGCTGTGTATAGTTTTTAAAAAAATCTATGCTTGCTCCTTGTCTGGGACCAGCAATGTCTGTGTCACCCAGTCCCCATGGCTAGCTTTGCCTTTTCTCCTACCCATCTCAGTTGCGGTGGATGGAAAACCCCTGACAGATCTAACACTTTAAAACCAGCCAGCCAGCAAAACTGTTGGGCAAACAATCTACTGTTCTAGACTCATCCATTATCCTCCATCAGAATTCAGCTGGTGACAGATCTAATTACCCCTAGACCCTACATGGTATCTGTGTTCCTCTCTCCAAAGCCCCAACCAACCTCCCTCCAATCTCTTTCCCTCTTCTTCCTCCCAAAACTGGAAATCCCACCTTTTTTCTTTGTCCAACGATTAGCTTCTGCTATGATGATTGACATAATCAAGAAACAATTAGGGAACCATATTTTAGTATCAGCTTCTCCCCCTACACCCAGTGTTGCAGCATACATCCAGCCCATTTATTTCTATTTAATTCTTTCCTACCTTAGCTAGTGAACACAGCTGCTTCCTGTAATAAATGTTTCATGTTTGTAAGAAACAGCATTGAATTATCAGACTAGGACTTTGAAAGTAATATACATTATTACTTTATTTCTTCGAGACAGTTTTTTTTTCTCTGTGTAGCTCTGGCTTTCCTGAATCTCATGCTGTAGACTAGGCTGATCTCAACCTCAGAGATCTGCCTGCCTCTGCTGGGATTAAAGGCTCTACCACATGCCTTTAGAGACACCTGTAAGTGCAGATTGTGTTAACCTTCCATGCAGTGACAAATCATGGTTGAATGAAGGAATGTTTATTTAGCTCACTGTTTCAGTCAACAATCTGCTGGCATCGTCTCTTGTAGAGTGATATTATGGGCGTCATTGAACAGAAAGAAGTGTCTAGGGTCAAAATAATTCTCTAAATCATGCTACCATTCTCCCCAGTGACACAGGTCTTAAAACAAATTTCACTGACTGTCAACAGTGACACCTGCTGGACACCATCTACATTGTGTTGGTCTTGGAGGCACATTTCCAATCCTCTTCACAATAGCAAACAGTACTTTGTACTGTTTAAAAATTGTGTCTCTGAGAACTTGCCTGATTCATGCCTTGGGGTTTGGAGTAATATTCTTATTCTGCATTACCAAAATAAGCATAATAAGGTTGCTTTTTTAGGAAAGATATGTAAAAGACCACTCCCAAAATATTATAAACCACCCCAGAACTATTAATGAGAAACAACCTGACTCATAATCAAATTCTTTCTCATCTAACAAGTATATATTGAGTGATTCCAGTGTATCACATGAGGAAGGTCTTGATCAACTAAACAGATCAGCTCTGAAATACACTTCATGCTTAGACCAATCATCCCCTCCTCAGCCACCAGCTCATCCTTTCATACCAGGGGAAAGGCATAGACCTGATTCTACTTCCTTTTTATCTCCCACCTCTATTACCCAGGAAAAAGTAATAGTGGGAAAGGGAGATGGATCTCTTCGTTCCCCAAGGGCTGAGATTTCTGCAGTCTTTGATCTTCATTCAGAAAAATACAAAAGAGAAACTTCATCTTCAATGAATATAGATTCATTGAAATATACATACATACATACATACATACATACATACATACATACATACATACAATATAGGTATACACTGGGAGAATACATTTATCAAGTATAGTAAGACAGCTTTCTCATTTTCTTCATGTCTCTCAGGCTTAGGAGCACTCAGTTCATCAAATTGTAGCTATATGGCCATTCAAAACATGACAGCTTATTTCTTGTAACCCAGTAGAGCAATCTATCTGCACTTGGCTGTGGTAGCATGCTATATCAAGTATATCACTTCAAAGTGTCCCTACTGTGACCTTTCTCATGTAGTAATGGTGAAGATGACATCCCATTACATTCGTAGCTCCTTCCAAGAGTCAAAAGAAGAAATTATACAAGAGGGAAGTGCAAAGAGATGACAGCCTCGCTGGCACCCGAGATCTAGTCTTACAAGAGGTGAATAGAGCAGCCAGATAGCCTGTAGCTGGGATTTCTGAGTGACCGACCTGTGAGACAATGTGTTAATGTTTTCTTATCTGCTGTACCTTGTGATACTTAAATAGAATTACTGTAAATATAGTCAATTATTCCAATAGTTAGGTTCATGGGCTGTAAAATAGAGACCTTTTGTATCAATGCACAACTTATATAATAACTTACTTAATACATAGTATAAACATCCATTAGTTTCCAAAACATTAATTTGCTGGGTATGGTGTCCTATGTGAATACTGCTGCACACTTACATATTAATGTGCTGTGGAAGCCCTCACCCTAGGTGTTCAGTCATACACGGAACAAGTGTAGTGCTACCCTCTAAACTCGAAAGAGTACATTTGTCTCTATAACATTAAGTGTATGAGAAAATATAGTTTGAAAAGAAAATACTGAAATTCTCACAAAAGACCATTAGGAAGGGTAGAGCTGCTGGAATTTAAAAGCCAAGGAATAATCTCAGCATTTGTCTATTAAAACTGCTTTCACAAGGGTATTATGAAAAGCTCTTTTTAACAAAATACCTGGCCTCAAGTCAAATTTGCTTTAGTGAGAACCCTATTTATTTATTAGGATTCGAGTCAACTACTACAAACTGTAGGTTTTCCTTTATAGATTTCAAGCCCACATAAAGCATATTTCATGTGGCAACAACGTCTAGGACAATGGAAGTATTCCATCTGCTTTTGTTAATGCTCATCTTAAACCTCAGACCAGGGAACTCCATATAGCCGAGAATGACTTGCAAATGATGCAGTCTCCACACATTTCCCCCTGACATGTCTTCTAATTTACATGTATTCCATAGGAATTCACACACAACACTGTAACTTGTGCTTTGAGAGCTGTGCTTGGCTTAATTAAATAAGTCCTAGGAAAGTAAGGCTTTCCCATTTGGTCTTCAGTTTAGTCATGGTGGACTTCGAGAAGTCAACTCAGGACATTATGTTTCTCATAACGAACAGTGTGATTTTACAACCTTGGAGTTTTCGTGGAGCTCCTAAGGCAGTTAACATGACAAATCCCTCTCTGTCTAAACAGTGGAAAAACTGCCAGTCAATCAAGGTTGTAACATGGAGAGGCAGTTACTTTAACTAAAAAACCCAAATCCGTCCAGTTTGATACTATACAAGCTACTAATGCAGTTTTCAGCTTTTACTTTACCATATCAATAGAATATTGTCACATAAGCAATACAGGTAAAAGTGCCAAAAGGAACTTAGTCTTAAATTCGGAGTCACTGCCAGACGTCTTCTAGAAAGTGCCACCTATAAAGCAAGCACTTTCATTTATTTTAAAAAAGTTAAACTAGTAATTACCCATGTCTAAGCAACAGTCTTACATCTGTGTCTTTGAACACTCAATTTAATACATGAGAAGTACCCTAAAAGAATAAATAATTTTATTTAAAAAAAACCCCTACAGTATAGGGCTAATGGGGCTATAATTGAAATCATACTACTTGTTAAAACATTGTTTCCATGTATTCTATCTTAATGGAATGCCTTGCAAACACAAATAGAATACCTGACACAGAAAAAAACAAAAAAACAAAAACAAAACGAAAAACAAAACCGTGAGAGTGGAGTAGTGGCATACAGTGAGATTGATCACCAGGAATATTTAGTTCACTGTAGTAAGCTATGTGGTAAACCACATCAGAAGGAATCCCGACCTTTAGGTTTGTCAGCAGAGGCCGAAAACCTCCTTACTTGGTCAGATAGCAGAAAGAATGAGCAAAGGTGAAATTTGGCAAAAGTTCAGCTGTACTTGGAGGTCCTTACAGTGATCTGATGGAAACAGTGGGAGAAATATGGTGGTTCTATAACCTTAAACTCTTGCTGGTGTCGATGGTATCAAGCTTCCTGAACAGATTCTTGGGGGGAGTTACTAGGTTGGGTGGGAAAGAGTATGATCTGAACATTTTCCGTATTATACTGATTGCCTTGTTGCAATTTCCTTTTTAAAAAAATTTTTATTATATATTTCTTTACTTACATTTTAAAGGTTATTCCCCTTCCCGGTTCTCTGTCCATAAGCCCCTTCCCCCTCCCCCATACAGTTATTCCCCCTATACATCCCCCTTATTGCCTTCCCGCATATTCCCCTGCACTGGGGGCCCAACCTTGGCAAGACCAAGGGCTTTCCCTTCCACTGGTGCCCCAACAAGGCTATTCTCTGCTACATATGCAGTTGGAGCCCTGGGTCAGTCCATTTATATTCTTTCGGTAGTGGTTTAGTCCTTGGAAGCTCTGGTTGGTTGGCATTGTTGTTTTTATGGGGTTGTAAGCTCCTTCAACTCAATACTTCCTCTAATTCCCACTAAGGGGGTCCTATTCTCACTTCAGTGGTTTGCTGCTGGCATTGACCTCTGTATTGGACATGCTCTGGATGTGTCTCTCAGGAGAGATCTATATCCAGTCCCTTTCCGCATACATTTTTTAGCTTCATCAATCTTATCTAATTTTGGTGGTTGTATATATATGAGCCACATGTGCTTCAGGCTCTGAATAACCATTCCTTGAGTCAATGCTCTAAACTTTGCTTCCATATCCCCTCCTATGAATATTTTCCCCCTTTTAAGAAGGAGTGGGAGCATCTGCATTTTGGTCATCCTTCTTCTTGAGCTTCCTGTGGTCTGTGGATTGTATCTTGGGTAATTTGAGCTTTTTGGCTAATATCCACGTATCAATGAGTGCATAGCAAGTGTGCTTTTCTGTGATTGAGTAACTTCACTCAGGATATTTTCAAGTTCATTCCATTTGCCTATGAATTTCATGAAGTCATTGTTTTCAACAGCTGAGTAGTACTCCATTGTGTAGATGTACCACATTTTTTGAATCCATTCCTCTTTTGAAGGGCATCTGGGTTCTTTTTCAGCTTCTGGCTATTATATAGATGGCTATGAACATAGTGGAGCATGTGTCCTTGTTATATTTTGGAGCATCTTATGCCCAATATAGGGATAGCTGAGTCCTCAGGTAGTGTATAGTCCAATTTTCTGAGGAACCTCCAGACTGATTTCCAGAGTGCTTGTACAAGTTTGCAATCCCACCAACAATGGAGGAGTGTTCCTCTTTCTCCACATCCTTACCAGTATCTGCTGTCACATGAGTAGTTTTATCTTAGCCATTCTGACTGGTGTGAGGTGGAATCTCAGGGTTGTTTTGATTTGCATTTCCCTGATGACTAAGGATGTTGTACATTTCTTTAGATGCTTTTGGCCATTTGATAATCCACGGCTGAGAACATTTTGTTTAGCTGTGTATCCCACTTTTTATTAGGGTGATTTGACTCTCTGGAGTCCAACTTCTTGAATTCTTTGTATATTTTGGATATTAGCCCTCTATCATATGTAGGACTGGTAAATATATTTTCCAAATCTGTTTGTTGGTTGCAGTTTTGTCCTAATGACAGTGTCTTTTGTCTTATGAAAGCTTTGCAGTTTTATGAGATCCCATTTGTCGATTCTTGATCTTAGAGCATAAGTCATTGGTGTTTTGTTTAGGAAATTTTCCCCAATGCCCATGTGTTCAAGACTCTTCCCCACTTTTTCTTCTATTAGTTTGAGTGTATCTGGTTCTTTTTTTTTTTTTTTTTCGGAGCTGGGGACTGAACCCAGGGCCTTGCGCCTCCTAGGCAAGCGCTCTACCACTGTGCTAAATCACCAACCCCGAGTGTATCTGGTTTGATGTGGAGGTCCTTGATCCACTTGGACTTAAGCTTTGTACATGGTGATAAGAATGAATCAATTTGCATTCTTCTACATGCTGACCTCCACTTGAACCAGCAACATTTGTTGTAAAAGTTACCTTTCTTCCATTGGTTGTTTTAGCTCCTTTGTCAAAAATCAAGAGGCTATAGGTGTGTGGGTTCATTTCTGGGTCTTCAATTCTGTTCCACTGATCTACCTGCCTGTCTCTGTACAAATACCATACAGTTTTTATGACTATTGCTCTGTAATACTGCTTGAAGTCAGGGATGGTGATTCCCCCAGAAATTCTTTTGTTGTTGAGAATAGTTTTCGCTATCCTGGGTTTTTTGTTACTCCAAATGAATCTACAAATTGCTCTTTCTTTTTTTTTTTTTTTTTGGTCTTTTTTTCGGAGCTGAGGACCGAACCCAGGGCCTTGTGCTTCCTAGGCAAGCGCTCTACCACTGAGCTAAATCCCCAGCCCCCAAATTGCTCTTTCTATCTCTATAAAGAATTGAGTAGGAATTTTGGTGGGGATTGTCTTGAATCGGTAGATTGTTATTGCAAAATGGCCATCTTTACTATATTAATCCTGCCAATCCATGAGCTTGGAAGATCTTTCCATCTTCTGAGATCTTCCTCAATGTCTTTCTTCAGAGATTTGAAACTCTTGTCATACAGATCTTTCACTTGCTTGGTTAAAGTCAGACCAAGAAATTTTATGTTATTTGTGAGTATTGTGAAGGGTGTCATTTCCTTAATTTCTTTCTCAGCCTGTTTATCCCTTGAGTAGAGGAAGGCTACTGATTTGTTTGAAATAATTTTATGCCCCGACACTTTGCTGAAGTTGTTTATCAGGTTAAGTAATTCTCTGGTGGCACTTTTGGGGTCACTTATGTATGCTATCATATCATCTGCAAATAGTAATACTTTGATTTCTTCCCTTCGAACTTGTATCCCTTTGACCTCCTTTCCTTGTCTGATGGCTCTGGCTAGGACTTCGAGTATTATATTGAATAAGTAGGGAAAAAGTGGGCATTATTGTCAAGTCCCTGATTTTAGTGGGATTGCTACAAGTTTCTCTCCATTTAGTTTGATGTTAGCTACTGGTTTGCTGTATATTGCTTTTACTATGTTTAGATATGGGCCTTGAATTCCTGAACTTTCCAGGACTTTTATCATGAAGGACTGTTGAATTTTGTCAAATGCTCTCTCTGCATCTAATGAAATGACCATGTGGTTCGTATCTTTGAGTTTGTTTATATAGTGGATTACATTGATGGATTTTCATATATTAAACCATCCCTGCATCCCTGGGATGAAGCCTAGTTGATCATGATGGATGATCGTTTTGATGTTTTTTTTGGATTCCGTTTGCAAGAATTTTATTGAGTATTTTTGCATCAATATTCATAAGGGAAATTGGTCTGAAGTTCTCTTTCTTTGTTGGATCTTTGTGTTGTTTTGGTATAAGAGTAGTTGTGGCTTCATAGAAGGAATTTGGTAGTGCTCCGTTTGTTTCAATTTTCTGGAATAGTTTGGACAGTATTGGTATGAGGTCTTCTATGAAGGTCTGATAGAGTTCTGCAATGAACCCATTGGGACCTGGGCTCTTTTTGGTTGGGAGACTTTCAATAACTGCTTCTATTTCTTTAGAAGATATGGGGTTGTTTAGATGATTTATTTGTTCCTGATTTAACTTTGGTACCTGTTATCTGTCTAGAAAATTGTTCATTTACTCCAGATTTTCCAGTTTTGTTGAATATAGGCTTTTATAGTAGGATCTGATGATTTTTTTAATTTCTTCAGATTCTGTTGTTATGTCTCCCTTTTCATTTCTGATTTTCTTAATTTGGATACACTCTCTGTGACCTCTGGTTAGTCTTGCTAAGTGTTTATCTATCTTGTTGATTATCTCAAAGAACCAGCTCCTGCTTTTGTTGATTCTTTGTATAGTACTTTTCATTTCTACTTGGTTGATTTCAGCTCTGAGTTTGATTATATCCTGTCTTCTACTCCTCTTGGGTTCATTTATTTCTTTTTGTTCTAGAGCTTTAAGGTGTGCTGTCAAGCTGCTGACATATGCTCTTTCCTGTTTCTTTTTGCAGGCACTCAGAGGTATGAGTTTTCCTCTTAGTACTGCTTTCTTTGTGTCCCTTAAGTTTGGGAATGTTGTATCTTCATTTTCATTAAATCCTAAGAAATCTTTAATTTCTTTCTTTATTTCTTCCTTGACCAAGTTGTCATTGAGTAGAGCATTGTTCAACTTCCATATAAATATATGTGGGCTTTCTGTTATTATTGTTGTTATTGAAGACCAGTCTTAGTGCATGGTAATCTGATTGGATTATTTCTATCTTCCTGTATCTGTTGATGCCTGTTTTGTGACCGATTATATGGTCAGTTTTGGAGAAGGTTCCATGAGGTCCTGAGAATAAGGGTATATCCTTTTGTTTTAGAATGGAATGTTCTATGAATATCTGTTAAACCAAATTGGTTCATAACTTCTGTTAGTTTCTCTAAGTTTCTGCTTCATTTCTGTTTCCATGATCTGTCCAGTGATGAGAGTGGGGTATTGAAATCTCCTACTATTATCATGTGACGTACAATGTGGCTTTGAGCTTTAGTAAGGTTTCTTTTATGAATGTAGGTGCCCTTGTATTTGGTGCATAGGTATTTAAGATTGAGAGTTCATCTTGGTGGATTTTTTCCTTTGATGAATATGAAGTGTCGTTCCTTATCTTTCTAATGACTCTTGTTTCAAAAATCAATTTTATTTGATATTAGAATGGCAACTCCAGCTTGTTTCTTTGGGCCATTTGCTTGGAAAATTGTTTTCCAGTCATTTACTCTGAGGTAGTGTCTGTCTCAGTGTTTCCTGCATGCAGCAAAATGCTGGGTCCTCTTTATGTATCCAGTCTGTTAATCTGTGTCTTTTTATTGGGGAATTGAGTCCTTTGATGTTGAGAGATATTAAGGAATAGTGATTGTCACTTCCTGTTATTTTCATTGTTAGAGGTGGAATTATGTTTGTTTGTCTCTCTTTTGGTTTTATTGCAAGGAAATTATATTCTTGCTTTCTGTATGGTGTAGTTTCTCTCCTTGTGTTGGAGTTTTCCATCTATTATCCTTCGTAGGGCTGGATTTGTAGAAAGATATTGCCTAAATTTTATTTTATCATGGAATATCTTGGTTTCTCCATCTATTCTAATTGAAAATTTTGCTGGATACAGTAACTTGGACTGGAATTTGTGTTCTCTTAGGGTTTTTATGACATCTGTCCAGGATCTTTTGGCTTTCATAGTCTCTGGTGAGAGGTCTGGTGTAATTCTTGGTCTGCCTTTATATGTCACTTGACCTTTTCCCCTTACTGCTGTTAATATTCTCTTTGTTTTGTGCATTTGGTGTTTTAACTATTATGTAACAGGAGAACTTTCTCTTCTGGTCCAATCTATTTGGAGTTCTGTAGGCTTCTTGTATGCTTATGGGCATCACTTTCTTTAGGTTAGGGAAGTTTTCTTCTATAATTTTGTTGAATATATTTACTGACCCCTTAAGTTGGGAGTCTTCACTCTCTTCTATACCTATTATCCTTAGGTTTGATCTTCTCACTGTGTCCTGGATTTCCTGTATGTTTTGGGTTAGGAGCTTTTTGTGTTTTATATTATCTTTGACAGTTGTGTCAATGTTTTCTATAGTATCTTCTGTCCCTGAGATTCTCTCTTCTATCTCTTATATTCTGTTGGTGATGCTTGTGTCTATGGATCCTTGTCTCTTACTTGGGTTTTCTATATAGAGGGTTGTCTCCCTTTGTACTTTCTTTATTGTTTCTATTTCCTTTTTCAATTCTTCCACCTGTTTGGTTGTGTTTTCCTGTAATTGTTTCAGTGATTTTTGTGTTTCATCTCTTGTTTACTTGTGTTTTCCTGCATTTGTCTAAGGGAGTTTTTTTATGCCTTTCTTAAGGTCCTCTATCATTATCAAAAAATGTGATTTCAAATCTAAATCTCTTTTCTGGTGTGTTTAGATATCCAGTATTTTCTTTGGTGGGAGTACTGGACTCTGATGATGCCAAGTAGCCTTGGTTTCTGTTGATTAGGTTCCTTTGCTTGCCTCTAGCCATTGGGTTGTCTCTGGTGTTTGCTTGTCTTGCTGTTTCTGGCAGTGACTTGGCCCTGCTGTAGGCCTCTGTGTCAGCACTCCTGTAGAACTGGAGTTCCTTTTTTCCTTCAACCTTTCCTGAGAACAGGTGCTCTGCTCTCAGCTGTGTAGGCGCTCCTGGAGACGCTCCTGGAGACTGTCTTCCAGCTCTAGGCGTGGGCAGGAATCAAAGGGTCCTGCATCTGGTTGCTCGTGTAGGTCCTTGCACCCAGCGGTCACAGTTGGCACTATGCAATTCCCTCTTCGTTCTGTACTATGGACTCTAGCTTCTCAGGAGTATCCACACTTCTGAGATTCTAGCTCTCTCCTCCACAGGATTTCAGTGCAGGGAGCTGTTTTGTCGGATCTGTTTGGTCCTGGGTGCAGACCAGAACCGTGGGTACCGGCTGCTGTCTGTTCCTATATCCCTTTGTCCAGAGGCACCATGCAGTTTCCCCTTAGACCAGGGATGTGGGCCAAGTTGTGCAGAGTTGGCAGTCTGTCCTGTGGCCTCAGGATGTCTGCTTGCAATGTTCTTCTTAAGTGATGCTCCTTAAGGTGTGAAAAACATATTAGTAACATTCTCTACAAATGCTTGTTTACAAGGAAATGAATGGTTATCAAATTGTCATTTCTGAATCACATTACAACTATCATAAGCCTTTTAAAACTTTTTTTATGGATCTAAAATAAACGTTCTGTAGCTTAGTAATGAAATGGGTGGGGACAGTCTCCAGGACAGTCCCATCTCCTAGTTACGAACGTCTTCCTGGCTTCCTTCGGTGCCAATTCTTTATTTCCTTAAGGTCCCTTGTTCACAACCTTCTCATGAATGTGAAATTCTTCGGAAGCAAGAAGTTGCATTGTAACTTTGAGGATTATGTAACACATTTATCCTAGGATTTTACTGAAGATATTATAGTGCTGATGGTATCATTCTTTATCTTCTAATTTAAAATAGTTCAAAGGCTGAACATGCAATCTCTTATTCTTCATCTTGGCCAGCTACATATCTTTTTATTGGAACCACTGACAGCTACTCATTGTAAAATGGAGCTTCTCTGGCCAAAGTTGAGTCCTGAAGTCTTCTGTTGAGATTTGATCTTATGCTAGCTATTATAATGCTAAGCACAGGACCTCAAGATCTGGAGTCTGCATGTATCCTCCATTACCCTGCCCGCAAGTTACTTCTGATTAGTAAATAAAGATGCCAACAGTCAATAGCTGGGAAGAAAAGACATTACATAGGTAGGGTTCTGGTTTCCTGGGCTTGGGTAAGAGGGACAAGAAGGAGGGAGAAGAAAGGGCAGGAGGAGGGAGAAGCTACCAAGGGTTAGGTAAACCATAAAAACGTGGTCCTGTGGGCTGGCCAATTTGAGTTAAAAACAGTCCAGCTCTTGTGTTATTTAATGCTTATTATAAAAATAATGGTTGTACACGTCTTTCATTCAGGAACTAATTGCTTAAAGACAGGGTAGAAAACTTGGGTCAGGATTTAAATAATTAGAATAACAGTCCTCAAGGTACTTCTTGAAGGGAATATGGAGGCAATTAGAAGGGAATAAATGATGTCTTTCATTGTATACATGTATGAAAATCTCAAGAATAAAGACATTAAAAATAATATGGAAGGCCAGCACTATGGACAACGGTCTGACAGAGAAAAGCCCTTGCCACCCCTCCTCTGACACTAACTAAATCAATAACTCCCACATTCTTCATTCTGTGATCATTTAATATATTTCCTCAATTTGTGGTGACCCCCAACCATAAAATTATCTTTGTTGCTATTCCTAATTGTAACTTTACCACTGCTATGAAACATAATATATTTTATCTGATGTGCAGAATTGTCTGAGGCAATCCATGTGAAACAGTGATTTAACTCCCAGAAAATAATAATATACATTACACAAATGCATGCCCTTACATGTGGCATCTCAGAAGTGCTAAGTGGAGCAAGAGCCAGATGTAAAGGCCTAAGTAAGTGTGTGCCTGACCTTCCACATCATCCCATCATCAATCATTTATCTTACTGCTGTAAAAGGAAAATAGAAGAGTCGGGTACGATAAGTAGCATCTCTACAGAGATTTGGAATATTCATTTAATTTGTTAATATTTGCTCTCTCCACTTCTCTCCAAATTTCCAGTAACAGAAGGCCCTTTATGCATCTTCTTTCAGCAATTTTAGGGACTTATTAGTAATTTTTAGCAACTTATTAGTAGTGAAATGCTAAAGATGCTCTGACTATAAATTTAAGACGATTGAAAGAGTGTAATATGTCTTGACCAGGAGAAAAATGGGTGACAAGTTTTAAAAGTGTCCTGGGAAAGGGGAGAATATGGGGAACGAAAAGTAGCACAGGCAGTCAATGGTAATTGTGTTCTCCATCCAGGCTGTAGTCTACAGACTCCTAGGGGAAATGGGGAGATCTTAGAGGAGAACATTTTGTAGAATTCAGGAAAAATGAGAACATTTACCTAGGCATTGCTAGCTTCACAGAAGAGGCTTGAAGTTAAAAGAGATGTGACTACAGAAGAAAACAGACTGGGCAATGCCCAGGGACCTGCAGAGTATCAAGGTTTCCAGGCATCTGCCAAGCTTTGCTTTTTCTATACAGTACCTCCAAAATTACCCAGCAGTGTTCTGCTTCAAAACGGTAAGAAGCAAGCATCAAACTATGGAATTTAACCAGGACTTTGAAAAACTTGTTAGATAATTGAGGTGGTTTGAACCAGAATGACCTCCATAGACTCATGTCTTTGAATCCTTGGCCATATGGAAGAGCAGTATTAGAGGTGTCGTCTTGTTGGAATAGGTGTGACCTTGTTTGAATTGTGTCAGCATGGGGGTATCTTTCAAATCTCATATGATCAATATGAGCCTAGTGTTTAAGTCTCTTCCTGATGCCTGTGGATGAAGGTGTATAACCCCTAGCTCCTTCTCTAGCACCATATATGCTTTCATGCCACCATGTTCTCTGCCCTGATGATAATGGACTAAATGTCTCAAACTATCAGTTAGCCCCAATTAAATGCTTTTCTTTTTAGGTATTATGATCATGGTAATTCTTTTATAGCAATAAAACTTTTAGACAATAATATGCTGCATTTAATTTTTTGAAAATTCCATACATGTATCTAAAGTCTTTCAGTGTACTTTGCTACTCTACCCTCAAACTCCTCCTGTGATCTCTCCAACACATTCCTCTGAACTTTGTGTCCTCACTTTTGTTCTTTATTGATCCTTAGGTCAATTTAGAGCTGATATATGTGCATGGGTGCAAAAGCCATCAACAATGGTGTAGGAAACTTTTAATGACCCCATTCCCAAGGAGAAATGACTTTTTGTTTGCAGTGTTAATTGTATGTACTGAGATGAAACTCCTCTAAATTCCTTTGATCCTAAGGAATGTTACTTCTAACAGTGAAACTCTTGCATAGGAGCAGGGTTCAGAAAGTGTAATGAGGACTCAGAGATCCACATGGAAACCAGACTAACTTGAGAAGTTGTGTGTTTTACTTGGGACTTTGGCTTGCTTCTGTGAATCACACAACGTGAACAGTTGTGCGATTGTTGACTGTGCCTCATGGTAATGAATTGTCATCTTAACGGAACATCTGAGTACTCAATCACTGATGGCTCTGCTTCTTTACATTTGACACATGGAACAGAAGACATGGAGAATATAGGACAACTTTGCAGTGTTCATCTGCTCTCTGATTTTAAAGAATGAGGAGCGGCCTTCTCAGTTTGCTTCAGGAAAGTGGCAGCTCAACTGGGTTTGGTTCTACAGGCCCATCCAATAATGGCGCCATCTTTGCAGATTTACATAATTTTAATACTATGTCTAAATTTTTTAGTTTTTCAGACCAGGGGCTCTCAATCTATGGGGAGTAGCCCCTTTTGGCAAACCTTTGTCTCCAAGATATTTACATTATAATTCATGGCAGTAGCAAAATTGCAGCTATGAAGTAGCTGTGGAAATAATTTTGTGGTTTGGGGGCTAGCACAGCATGAGGAACTGCAGTAAAAGTTTGGAGCATGGAAAGGTTGAGATCCCTTGCTCTAGAATTATTTGGTTTATATGCCAGGATACAGCTGTCCATAAAACAAAAAAAGCCTCAGCTCCTGACAGATTTGTTCTAAGATACGGATATGCACACACAACTCAAAGCAAAGGAGTAAGCGCCCAGGGTAGGAGAAGGACTTTGCAGAAGGTCGGAATTTACATTCCAGTCGTTGTCTGTTGGTATGCTAAAACACTTGACTAAACCCACTTAGGGGAAGAGAGGATTTATTTGGCTCACACTTCCAAGTCAGATCCATTTGAGAGAAGTCATGGTACTAACTCAAGTAGGAACTTGAAGCAGAAGGAGGAATGCTTCTTAGTGACTCTCTTGTAGGCTCATGCTTAACTCTGTGATTGCCAAAGTGAAGATGACTCATACAATCTCTTTGCAAAACAAGGAGACTGGAGATGGCTTGTTTAAAAGTCTAAAGTGTCATTCCTATAAGATCAAATGGTTCTCAATGTAATTTTTTATAAGACAGAGTTAGTCCTCCATTATAAGCATTCACAATAACTTTATCTGTGAATAGTATGATATGAATATTGCCTGAATGGATAAGCAACTATGATGCAGACACACAGTTGAATGTAATTCTACACTAGACGATGGGATTGTTGATAGCAACCTTGTATAATCTCAAGAGTAGTACTGAATGAAAGGATGAAAGCTGAATGAGTGTCTACTGTTGGTGTTTACTATAATCTTGGCAAAAACTCAAACCGATCTACAATAACAGTGGTGTGAACCTGTTTTCTGAGGCTGTGGAAAAGTGAAGCCAGGGATGTTGCAAATGGAACTGAAAAAAATTTGGGGCATGATGGTCTATCCATTCTCTCTTTTCATTGCAACCATGGTTTCCTAAGTGGGCTAAAATTTAGCCAATTAAATATGTTGAACTAGAAGTGAAACTCAGTTGGTGGAGTGATTGCTTGCATTGCGCACACAAAGTCCTGCATTTAATTCTCATGCCACATACATGGGTATGGATGGACATACCTGTAGTACCAGACCCCAGAGACCCCAGAGACTGCAGAGACCCCAGAGAAGTAGTTCCCAAACGTTCTTGTCATTCTTACCCTGATATAGAGTTGGAGACTAGCCTAGGATACATGAGACTATATATACATATACATATACATATATACATGTATACATATATACATACATATATATGTGTGTGTTTAAATATATATTTGTGTGTGAAAATATCTTACATATGTATGCATGTATAATCATATGTCCATAATAACTGATTTTGAATTGATCAAGACAAAGACTTAGCATAAAGACAGTCTTAGCATAAATGACAGATGAGCATCGCGACAACCTCTTTACACTAGTCACGCAAATATGATGTATGGCGACTGCTGTATCTCTCTTCAGCACTCTGTGTATTTAATGCATCTGCGAGGAGTAGTAATGTAATATTTCAGTTCTTAATTCCAAAGGGAGTTTTAAGCATCTACAACTAAAGTCTGTAAGCTGCTTTGAAGATTTAGCAGACACTTACTCCTTGAAATCCCTCCCTGTGAGGGTAAATGCATTGTCTTCTTGGCATGTTTGTGAAAATTAGAATTCTTAAATCATGTTTTATCAACTCCTCCAGCCTTTGTGCTGGTCCTGGAGTTGTTTAAATAAAGCCCTCCAAGGAGAGTATCATTGAACACTTGTTCACATACTCTTTCTGTTTTAAGTTAAATGGAATTATTCTAAGGTTATGGAGTTATCCTATTACAGATTCCAGAGTAACCTAGCAGAGCATTGTAAATAATATAGCTATAGCTTCTACAACAGAGAGAACTGAATGAATGATTTTAATTTTACTACCCTCTTTAAAGAGACCTGCATAGAAAAATTATGAGCCTTTGCTCTCCTTGAAAAGCCAGAAGTCATTCATTTATCTCCATTTCTAGACCAGGCCACCAACATTTTTCACCTTGATTACTGCAAAAGCTTCTTAAATGCTGTCTCAGCCCCAGCCTATCACTCACCGGACAGACATGCGCACGGCACCCAGCGGGTGGATGGAAGGCACCTGTACTCACTCCGCATCCCATGATTGATTGGCTGCAGGGAAACTGCCAACTCCTGCGAGCCTGTCATCCTTCCTTCTCTAAACTCCTATGACTTTTGTTCCATCTTCTAGTGTAGACAAACAGAGGCAAGATAGTTCCACAAATGTAACCGAGAAAGTCTTTTTCTAGAGGCCTGAGATAAGAAGCATAGCCAGCGGCACCCTGAAATTCCCTAGAACTCAAGTACTCAAGTAAGTCTTGATCTCTTCACACTTGTTCCCTTCCAAGTTGTAATTAAGTAGAACTCCCTTGGGTCATGGATGTAAAATATATAGGCTCTTGCCTGTCAACTGCTGGGCATCATTATTGTTATTTATTTTTTCTGGAATATTCTTCCACTTCCTACCAGATAGCTTACTTTTTATCATCTGTCCTTTAGCTCTTGCTTTAAATTCTATCCTCTCCATGTTCCTCTGTCCATCTCTCTCTGTTTCCAGTTCCAGGGTAATTGGACACTTTCTTGCCTTTGTGGAGACACGCATACATGTGGTGCAGATATCCTCTCACCCATGCACAGAATAACAATGATAAATAAATCTTCAAAGACAGTCAGACAGATGGACAGACAGACAGTGTGAAGAGTGCACAGAGGCACTTCTGTATGCAGATGTCACATTGGCAGATCATTTTTGAATATTAATGATGGAAAGAGTGTGTCAGTTAGTAGAACAGTTGCATCTCATGCTATTATAAAAGATGTTGAAGCCACACAACACATTTTAAAGAAAGAAATATTTCTAAAATGATATCCACTTGGAGGACTGGAAAATGTATGAAAAACTGAGAAGCATTGGTAATGTCTCATTTTATTGAAACCATTAAACATGCTGTCAGCAATGGGCTTCTGGGGAAAGTATTACTTATGTGCATTGTTGAGCTTCTGTCCCATTGCTGGGACATCCATAGAACTCTTCTGGAATAAGTTATTATATTTTTGGAACCAAAAGGAAAATAATTTCTGAGAAATTTAATATTTGTAATAGTACTAAAGTTGAAAGTAAAATTTAACTTAGAGGCAGAACACTGTCTCTTCGAGAAAGAAAACGATTTCACATACAACTCACACACCCCAAGATGTACCCTTTGGCTTAGTCAGTATTTCAAGTGCTTGAAGGTATGTTCTATTAAATATTGATTTCTTAGTAATAGTTCTCCAAAGGTACTAGGTCACAATCCCCTTGGCTGCTTATGACAATTGCCCAGGGAAACTAATCTGTTCTGTAGCTCTGTATAGACTCTCTCCACTTCCAAGCCTTGTCTTTGTTTTAGGGATTCTTCGTGGCTTATTTAAAATTTTATTTCCTCTTCTCTTAAAAGCAATTATTACATATGTCTGTGCTACACTGAACGCAAGTGTTTTTCTCTTTGCCTTATTATGTATGCTAGTTTTCAGATATTAGGAAAAGCCGAAGGGAGAAAATAAATGACTCCATTTTCAACTGTGACCATTTTCTTGTTGGGTCTGAGCCCGATAATCTGATCTGAGCATTCATCTCCATGAGCACAGGCTGGAATTACGAGTTCTTTGGTCATGAACATGGTGAACTGGCCCATTTTCTCGTCTTTAGAGTCCTCTAGAATAGCTCTAGACACAACATGATGGCAGAAGCCCAGCTGTTCACGGAGACTGGGTACCTAGTAAACCTTGGTTCCCCGAATCTGTGTACAAATTTCTCTCTTCAGATGTGCACCATAAGCAATATCAGAATACAAACACTGTTATGTCACTCTTACAGAAGAGAAGATATGCCCAGAGTAACTATTTGTTAGGAACTAAGGACCCTAATAGAATGAATAGTCTGGGAAGGTGACAGCCTCACTGCTCTTTATTGTCTCTCTTCCCTTTGCCAGCAGGGTAATGAGGAAAAGTCACTGAGCTCATTGAATAAGTATGTTTCACTGAAAAGATGAAACTTTCACTCTGGTTTGTAGCTTTGTCCTTTTTACAGTGTTTGTAATAGGAAATGTTACGAGACTAGGGTTTTGTAGTATGCCTATAACCGGACACTTCTAGAATCTCTCTACAGAAAGATGCCTCAACCTGCTGGAAGTGACTTCTTGAATGTAGGGCAAGAAGAGCCTAGAGGTTTTCCCTCAACAAGGGTTTGTTGTGCTTATAGCTGTAAATATAGACATAACCCTAGTCATACAATCAAGCTTTTCACAGATACTGCCATCAAACTAGAAAATTCTAAGATCCAATTTCACTGCCAGCCTAGCATAGTTGGAAATATAGACCATAGAGCTTGGAGGCTTGCACACCACCAGTCATTTACTCCATGCAAAATAAAAATAATAATGACGTTGTAGATTGTGTTAACCATTGATTTCCATAATGTGAGACTGGCTGAGTTTGTATGACTTTTCTTCTATTATAGCTCCATCAGGAATTTGCTAGTTCCCAACTTCTCCACTGTTCCCAAGACACATGAACCTTCACACAGACCTCTTGTGCCATTGAATGGGTGGCTTTAGAACATTGCTTGCCTGCTTAGCATGTATGAAATTTATGTTCTATCACCAAATGATATACAACTCAACATAGTGACACATGTCTGCTATCACAGCACCCAGGAAGCAGAGGCAGGAGAATCAAATGCTTATGATCACTCTCAACTCCAGTGAAAGTTGCTTGGCAGTTGAGATTACATGTGGCTTAGTTTCATTCAATCAATGAATAAATCAAATTATAATATCAAATAATAGAAGAGAAGAAGAGGGCTCGAAAACCTCATTCTAAAATGCTGCTCAGCCAGCTGCTGGCTGTGTAACTTCAAGGTGCATCATTTTGTATCTTTGACAGAATAAATTAAATCTTACTTCTTCCCAAATACAGATGAATATAAATGGGATAAAGTGGAAAAGCAGAATAACACAAAGCCCTCTGTGCTGGAGTTACTAATGGTTACACTATCACCTGAGGGTCCTCATGTACTTCTCAATATCCCTAATTTCACCCTTGCCTCCTGCTATGAAGTACCGTTTGGATGGGGAAATAAGGATATGAAGCTCTGAACAAAGTATCCAGCCTGTAATAATGTGTAGAGCATCATTTTCTATGAATATTGTTTTGATTTACCATCATTCAATGTGACATGTTGGGGCACAAGCAGTCAGTTTCCTATCACTGGAACAAAATATGAAAAAAATTATGTATGTATATGTATGACACGTGTATATGTTAGAAGACAATTTTAGAACTCAGTTCTCCTTTCAGAATGTGGGTTCCCAGGATAAATTTCAGGCTGTCTGTCTTGGCGACGAAAGTCCTTACTTGTTAAGCCATCATGCCAATCTACAGAACACGATGAAAGCACAAGACATGATTTTTTAATGGATTGAAATTTCTGATTGGCAAACTATAACATCAGAATAGCAGGAACCACAGTGAAACAATAAAGAAGGTTACAAACGTCAGAAGCCATGTGGTATGCACAAACTATAATGCAGAAAATTATATATTTCACACACTTGACAAGTTCTGGAATTCAGGAAGAAATACATTTCCTTCTTAAAGTTTGTGGGCAGCCTCTGCTCAGGGAGCCTGCTGTGCTTGCACAAGTGAAGAGCTGGATTCAGGGAAATTACAAGGTCTTCAACCTACAAAACGTTATCGCTGCAGGCTTTGGATCTCCATCATTTTGCAGAAGCAGTAGTTTTTCTCCTAGTTTGATGGTTAAGGAAAAAAAGAGCTGAAATACCTAGTAAGTTCTTAAGCTTGCGGTTATTGGGGAAAATGAATGTGCACACTGAAGTCTCAAATGAAACTCATTATAATTGATACTTATTCTTGAATAGAGGTACTATAAGCAAAGAGATTGTGTAGTAATTACAACACGTGGCCCAGGTGTCAGACACATGGATCACATCTCTTTAAGCTGACCTGAAGCTTGGACTGGAGAGATGACTGTTCATATAGAGGATATGAACTAGTTTCCCAACACCCATACCGGGTTGTTCACCACTGTCTGTTACTCCAGTCTAAGTGGCCTCCAGAGCACCTGCACTCAAAAGTCCCCCCTACCTCCCCTCTCATAATTTAAAAGAAATTTCTCAAAATATAAAGTAAAACTGAAATTCTACTTAAGCATTGATCTATCTCTAAACAAGTGGATGTCCTTTCATAAATAACATACAATACAAAACTAGAAAAGAACCTGGTTGTGGAATAAGAGTATTCCTGATGCGTGATGATGTATTGATAATACAACAGCTAAGGTACCAAGCAGAAATGAAAGGAAGCACAGAAGACATTTGTGAACATTGCTCAAAGGAGATAAAACGTGTAGTATTCCTAGTATCTAATAGTTACTAGCAGGTCACATTTGGGTACCTTTGCTTCCCAAGTATATCAGATACTTGGTCATTTATCCATTATTCATTTTCTTCCTATCTAGTTTTAGGTAAAATTTACTTTCATTATCTACAGAAATTTATTTTCATAATTCACTGGTGATGAGGTAAATTATGTTTGACTAACTTTGTTTTGCACCAAGTTTTAGTGTTGTCATTATACATGAATGGATTCATGGCTGCTTTTTGTGTCCCTTGGAGAATTTGAGTTATTTTGTGTTTTCCTTTGTTTGCTTTCTATGGCTCTTTAATGTAACTCTTAACTGGATCCTTGATGTCAGTAGTTAACTAAAATTTTGAAACAACTGTGAAATTTGCATTGAGAAGTTTTCTGTCTCAGAAGTCATTTGTAAATGAAGCCTTTAAAGATTTGCTTCAAACATCTGTTTGAAACATGTTTGAAGCGTTCTCTGTGATGCATAACATCTTCAGTTGTTGCAGTAGAGGTACTTGATCTTAGGATCTTCAGTGTCAATGGACCCACAAATATTGAGAAAGGATGTTCGTCCTCCCAGAGATCAATAGTTAGTAGTCTGTGGACTCTTTCTTGTGGGCTGTTTGACTCCTTCCTTGAATCTTACAGTACCTCTGAATATTAGCAGACTCTGTATACTGATGTAAAAGCTTCTTAGCAGCCTGAGACTAATGTTGCCTCTCCTTTTAGGCAGACACCCTGTGCTATAGACCTTTCCTCCCTGATACTGGCATGCGTTGCCTACCAAAGAATAATAATTCTTGAATCCAGTATTTCTTTCTTGATCCATGGAACCCAGCACCAGGAAAGCTAAAAGAATTAAATAAATTGTCACAGTTAGTTCCTAAGAAAAACTGAGTTTTGGTTCTAAAGCTCTCCACAGTTCTTTAAGCAAGGAGAGCTTGAAGGTCAGTGTGCTTCTATTTACAATTCAAATACTGCACACTGTTGAGCCCTGTTATTTAGTTGGGAACTGTAGCCAGCCAAAACAGCATACTGACCCTTCCAAATGGCAAGCTGCACCTAAGAAGCTCTCAACCCCCAGAGATGCATACTATGCTATTAACAAGTTCTGTACAACACTCACACAGTTCTGGGACTGTAATTTACTAAGTAATTAGGTGCTGACAGTGCATATACTTTAAAAACGTAGAGTAGTTCAATAGCTTCACAGAATTTGCCTCTTTGCCTATAAACTCTTCTTAAAATGTTTTAACAATCATTTTCTAGATGGTTAAGTAGCTACTTAACCAACTTCAAGTGTCAGAAATATCATCGTGTATCGCATCTCAGAGGTCAGGAGCAGAAGGCACACAATGACTTTTTAGAAGCTCACTTAGCCATACTTTATGGGCTGTGGCTCATTCTAATTGCTCAAGTTACACTGTCATCATTTCATGGTCTTCTACCTTGGGCTCACTTAGGTGGTGTGCTCGTAACTGACACCATTAGAGACACTGACTACAGGAAACATAAGACGTTGCTACCTTCATGCCTTTAGGTATGAATATAGCTCATAAAATATATTTGATTACTTCTCAGAAGCCTTTCTAGATCTTTTTTTTCTTTTTCTTTTTTTTCTTTTTTGGAGCCTGGGACCGAACCCAGGGCCTTGCGCTTGCTAGGCAAGCGCTCTACCACTGAGCTAAACCCCCAACCCCGCCTTTCTAGATCTTGATGCAGCATATTTTCTTTAAAGAAAAGTAGATCAAGTCCTGGTTTTCTGTGTGACGTCACAGCACTCCTGTTATATTTCTAGCCTCATTTGCGTAGATCTTATGCCTGGATCATCAGCATGGGCTCAGCATGAAGAAACGCAGGTTGAGGAATCCCAGGACTGTTTGCCCTCTTTTCTTGCCTCTTAGGTCAGTGAGATGGATTTAACTGATACAGTGTGTATCAAACTGCTAGATTCTTTATTAATAAATAATAGATTCAGGTTGTTACATATTTACCATGTACATGTGTAGATGAAAAGCAATTATAACATATATATCATATATGTATTTACACACACACACACACAAACACACATATTTAAGTACTATAGGAAAAACACCTAACAGATATTCATTGTGACCAAATTTCTGCATCCTTTTAATTTAACTAAGGAAGGAAGAATAAACTATTTAAAAAGTCCTGTTTGTGGCAAGGTCAGTATAAATACCAGTGTGGTACGATTGTGAGGGGTTAGTGCTGAGAAAGGTCCAGGACAGGCAATGATACACAAGTCCTCAGTAGACACAGGCAATAAAATACCCCAGTAGCTCAACCATATTTGAAATCATGGCATTTATCAGAAATTTACAAAGCAGGTAATATGTCGAAGCCTCCATTAGTAAATAACCACCTTGAACTGTATGAAACTTTGCCAATAATTTATAAGTACCAGCTTCTTGTTATTGTTGTTCTATTTTTCCAAAAACATCTCTTCATGTTCCTTTGGATAAGTTCACTTCTTTTTTTTTTCTTTTTTTCAGAGCTGGGGACCAAACCCAGGGCCTTGCGCTTACTAGGCAAGCGCTCTACCACTGAGCTAAATCCCCAACCCCGATAAATTCACTTCTATGGAGCTATTAGTTAAGCAACTACTGTACCTGGGAGAAGTCACTAACAGATTCTGACTGTGGATTGAGTAGACATCAAAGGATCAATGGCTTGGGGGATGAAGTAAAGAGAAAATATTTTAATAATGGAAACTAGGAACTATATATGTTGATTAATAATAATTTCTGGAAATTCACCAGCATGCATCTGAGCCGATATTGTTGAGTTACCAGGATCCATAATAGCAATCCTCCAAAAGAGTATTAAATATCACATTTGGTCCAGTACATACATGCATAAACAGAGAAAACACAAATATATGTGCAAGCCACCCTTAGCCTGAAAGAGAAAATGTTTCTAAATAGTACTACAAAATCGTTATTATAGACATAATGACATGTCTATAAATATAATATTGACAAATATAAATATTATGAGACCAAATTGGAATATTCATTATCTTATTCAACCCATTTATTCATGCCAGGTCATATATTAGGTTATAGCTCAAACTGAGTCAAAAATTTTTAAAAAAGACAATAAATAAAACTCTCTGTACATCTGCCAAAAGATTAGCTTTCACTGCCTTTGTTCAAGACTGATTCTCAAACAGGGTAACCCGAGGTACCTCAAGCTGGCATAATCTTGATGTTCTTCGACTTCAGTCTTTCTTTGCTAGAAGCACAGGTGTGTCCCACCGCACCCATACATTGGGGTTGTTTTTGTTGTTCGTTGTTTTGTTTTCTTTCATCTTTCTTTTGACTCACACACCCTTGGTACTTAAGAGTGAAGACAAGGCTTTGAATATGCTAATTATACACTTTACTACTAAGCTACACATATATTCTAGTTTATCATTTAATTAATCAGTTGAAAAATGTGAAATTATTTTATATGATCTTAAGTACGTGCTATATGATACTGTATTTCTAAGGCAGAAGTGTTTGAGTTGAAGGGTTACAGATGAGCAGGAGCAACGAGAAGGTTGTGAACTAAGGGTGTCAGCTAGAGATCACACAGGATAGAATAAATGCATGTGGGGATGCTGGGATTTGAGTGCAACTTACATCCTCTGCACAAGTGATATTCAAAAGGAAGAGATGAGGGAAAAGGTAATTTTTTAAATGAAAAGAAAGCAGATTGTGGTGTTCAGAGACTAGATAATGGTTTTAAAGTACACGAGTGCAGCCTTCATGCTTTGGGGAGTGGGTGAGATTTATGGGATGAATGTTTAGTTCATCTCAACAAACATGTGGAGGATTGGATTTTTAGGAGAAAGGATATGGGAAGACCTGTTGAGGGAGAAAGATGTTCAATGTGTTTATGTACCTAAGATGTTTGAAAGGCTCTCGAAGTGAGAGGAAGCTAGAGGGGATGCATGAGAGAAAAATATTCAAAACATAAAAGTGAGGTAAAACAGATCACTATAAAAAGCTCTACACAAGCAGAAACTTGAGGCCAGAGAAAATGATGTTGTGGTGGTCTGTGAGTGGGTCCCTGAGAAGGAAGAGGGAAGAGGGAAGAGGAAACATTCAAGCTATTCTAAGAGAGTGTTTCACCCTAAAGTCAAGGAAAGGCAAGCTATGGCCTTCAGGTTAATTCTGTCTTATTTCCATTATTTGATAATTAAAGATGGGTCATTCAGTATTTTCTATGGTTGCCTTCATGCTTCAGTGATGCTGTAGAATAGATGGGACAGGCTACTGGGTCCACAGAGGACAAATAATTAATTTCCTTCATAGAAAACTTGACTGGTCTTTCTACCATATTTTATCAGGAAAAGTTTAGATGGAAATTGATAATATTATCCTTTATTTGAACTAAATTGTATCAAAACTGCTTTTTGAGCCTGCAATGAATATTAGATAACAAGCTACTTGATTCAAATATGATAGTGTTTCAAAGATATTTTAGGAAAATATAAAAATTCTCCATTTTACAGGCAGGAATGATGAAGTTTATGTTCCAAGCTCTGCACTCTTGGCATTTTGAAATCAGATGGAATCCACATCCTTTTGTGGTTGTTACTGCATGTGTTTATGTTTGTGTGGAATGTGTGCGTGGTTGAGTGCTTGGCTCTGTGTGGGGAGCATAGCTTTGGACATCCTTGTAGGTGGATGCTAAAGGTTAAACATGTATCTTCCTTAAGGCAACTCTCTGATTTCTCACCTGAGTTTATAACTTACAATATGGTGCCCCTGTTCCTGTCTTCCAAGGACAGGAAACATAAGCCAGCCATCGTATCTGCTAGGCATCTGCATGAGTCCCAGACTTTGTTTCTCATGCTTGTAAGTGGAAAACAATCAGAGCTTGTAAGTTAATTTACTTGATATGTATGGACTAAATGAGTCAATACAGGCATAGAGAGAAATGCGTGGTTTGGATGCCTGGAAGTGACTGTATTTGTAGTCAGGAAAGCAGTCCACAATGGGGCGAGATAGGACACTTGTATTGTATTAATAGTTTCAAGATTTTGAAGTAGATCTAAATGGAGTTAGGCACAAGCTGTTTACTATTGTCACCAAAAGCTGAGACTCAAAAGGGACACCAGGCACTTGCTGGAGTCTCATTTACCTGTGGCAAGAAGTGCAAAGTGGTATGGGGTCACTTTTATATGACTCTGTTAACTGGGTAGTCTCCTAAGTAAATACTATGGAATGTATTCTGAAACCCATTCACTGAGAATGGCACCATTCCCCCATATCCAACAGAAAAAGCATCCCAGGATAGAATAGCCATTCTCAACCTGTGAATGGTGATTCCTTTGGGAGTTTAATGACCATTTCATAGGAGTCATCTAAGATCATAGGAAAACAGATATATTTCCATTTCGGTTAATGACAGTAGCAAAATTGCAGTTATAAAGTAGTAACAAAAATAACTTTATGGGTGTCACTTCAATGTGAGGAACTATATTAATGGTCACAACATTAGGACAGTTGAGAAAAACTGGGCAAAAAAAATTTGGAGACCTGATGGAGGCACCCAGCGTGGTACCCAAAGCAGAGAGGGCTGGCCAAAAGAACTAGGGGGATCTGAGTAATTTATAGACTTTAATATAATACACTCATAGCACTCATTAATCTAGACAGGCACCCCTTAGTAAATGCTCACCATCAGTATCAGAAGAAACTGGGTTGAGGGCATGTGAGGGATTGTCTGCCCTAGCTTTGCAATGCTTTTGAAAATATAAAATATTTTCAAAAGAAAGTTCACAATACATCACAGTCATGTTACGTGGCACTAAAATCTTAGGGACATTAGAGTCTAACATTCTCCTCATTTTTCTTTCATACTAAAAGGCTACACTCACAGTGACCACCTCAGTTACAGACCATGCTTGTCTTCCCGAATCAAGTATCAATCATCACCACTTTCCAGTGAGGGTCCTTTTTAGTAATTTTGAGATTTCTTAAATAAAGCCATTATTTTCCACAAAATAATCTCAGTGCTTCTAAATCCCTGTTCAGGCTACCTTCAACAGCTAGCAGCTCTCTAAAAAGTGTTTTTGAGATTTAGCATTTTAAATCAAAAAAGGAAAAGAAGCATAGGTGAGGGTAATTTTATACTTGAAAATGTCTCAGAAGCAAGGAGCTGGCAGATGACTACTACTCAGTAGGAAGAAAGATGAAAGATGTTCCTGCAGATTTCCATCAGAGTGTCGCAGGTACCACCACACAGTCTTGGGGTAGCAGCTTCTTGTGCTGAGCGTGTACACACTGCATATGAACACCTATTGTGACAGAGACCTCTCTGCAAATTGGCACCTCCGAAGCATGTTCATACTGCATGCCAAGACCCGAGAGTCCTGCTCCTCAATCCATTGCAAATTATGAACACTTTGTTTCCTTAATTGCACGATGGAGTGACCCGAGCAGTCAGTACTTATATTTTATTAATACAGAAGTGTGCTTCACCCTCTCTCTCTCCTTCTATCCCCTTTATTCCCTTCCTCTCTCTCTCTCTCCTTTATTCACTCTCTCTCCTCTCCCTTCCTTCATCCTGGCCTCCCTGGAATTTGGAATATGGTATTTGTTCCATTATGAATGGGTTTTTGGAACTAGCTCCAGGGAAACTCCTTGGTCCCTCAAGCTGAGGTTATAGATGTAGATTCCAGACCCTGCCTAGTGTCCAAGTGTTCCAATAATGATACCAGTCCTTCAGTGCATTTTCCCACATATCATTCAATTACTGTGTAAATGTAAATATGCCATGATTTTTTAAATTTTCCAGCCCAAACTATAATGAAGCATTTCTTTGGATCACAAAGATCTTTTTTTTTTCCGGAGCTGGGGACCGAACCCAGGGCCTTGCGCTTGCTAGGCAAGTGCTCTTCCACTGAGCTAAATCCCCAACCCCTGGATCACAAAGATCTTAAAGGCACCTGGAAGCTCATGAAAGCAGTCAGGCAAACATTCTATGAAAGATAAGAACAGGGAAATACAATAAAATCGAGACATCATAGAAGATAGCTTCTAAAAATGAGGGGCCGTTGTGGAGAGCAGGATTTTCTTTCCCTCCAGTGACTGTAAATAAAGGGTCATAGAACTATTGATAAAAGTAGGACACTGAGACTTTGATCCAGAGAGGAAAGCTGAGGTTCTGTTTCCTCCTCAGCAAATGTTGAAAATATGTGATGAGACATTTCTTGTTGATCTCCTGGTGAGATTTTATTTTCTTTGTCCTTCCTTATAAACCAGCTCTAAGCAAGTTCTTTTGAATTTAGTGTTTCCTAAGGCAAACACATCATAGTTAACAGAAAATCAAAGACTTGAAGTTATATTTATATATAAGTATAAATTTTAAAATGTCATTCACTAAATATAGCAAATAGCTTAACATGTAATTTTATGGTCTCCCCTCTCTCTTCTCCTTCTAGTTTCTCCTCACCTCTCTTCTCATCCAGACATGCTCCATTTCTGTCTCTCATAGAAAACAAAAAAGTTCTAAGGGATAATGATAAATATAATAAAATGTATATAAAACAAAAATTAACACATTGAAATTGGACAAAACAAACAAACAGAAGGAAATAACCAAGAGAAGGCACGTGAATCAGACCCGCTCTTAAGAACATTCAGGCATCCCAAAATACTTAACTAGAAGCCATAAGATATATGTGGAAGACAGGTGCGGACCCTTGCAAGCCTTGTGTAATTTCCACAGGCTCATTAAGTTCATAGGAACCTTGATCATTATGATATAGAGGGTCCTGTTTTCCAGCTCTCCACCATCCCCTGTGGGTCTTATATTCTATGTCCTCTTTGACAAGGTTCCCTAGGCCCTGAGGGGAGGAATTTGATGGAGTCATCCCATGTAGGCCTGAGTGTTCCACAATCTCTTACTGTACATAATGTCTGCCTGTGGGTCTCCATACTTGGGAAAGCTTCTCTGATGATGGCTGAGCAAGGCACTGATCTATGTTATTAGGAATCATTTATGTTACATTAAAAACATTTTTCAAACAGTGTATTTGCTTTTACCCCATTTCCTTGTGATAACTAATTTCTGCTTCACAGACGCCCAAGCCATGTCAGGTATGGGATCCATTTCATGGAGTGGGCCTTCAGTCAAATCAAACATTGGTTGTTCCTCCCACAAGCTCTGTGCCACCATTGCATGCATTACCATAGCTTGCAGATGGGACGCAATTGTCAGTCCAAGGTTTATGACTCAGCTGGTGTTTATGTTTCTCTCTTTTGGTAACATGCAGGGTAACTGCCTGTACCAAAGATGCTAGGACTTAGGGGTCAAAGCTCTATGTAGGCACCAAGTTCAACATCTCACTGTTCAACGAGTTTTATAGGTTTTGTTTTCGGCAATGGGGTCTTGCTCTCAGTCTGTGCAGAACAACCTATCGTCTTGGCAACACCCTGGGTTGTCTGATGATTCCCATGACCAATAACTCAATTAGACGTGATCCAGTTCCACTGGGAGGTTTCATTCGGTGACGAGAGATGACCCGATGGGGCTCTATCTCTTCCATTACTTGGAAATTTCTGTTAGATTGATTTGATTTTCATGTGTATGTATCCATATATAAAAGCTTCTAGTGTATTAGGTTTCCATACCACCCCTAAATTAGCCCTCACTTTTATCTGTATCTCTCTGCAGCCCCTCTCTTATCACCTCTCCCTTCCATTTCCTACTTGATCCACTTACTTCAGTCCCTCCCCCACTTGATCCAGTTATTTCAGCCCCCTCCCCATCTATTCATAGATATATTTTCTATTCTTCTTTCCTTGGGCAATCTATTTTTCCACCTTGTCCCTTACACTATACCTAACCTCTGTAATCCTATGGACTTGAACTTGGTTATCATTGATTTCATAGATAATATTCACTATAAGTAAGGGTCTGGAATAACTCACTCAGAATAATTGTTTTTCTTCCTGTCTCTTTACTAAAATGTTTATTCTTTCTGATGACTTATAAAAATACCTCATTTCTTTTCAAAATAACACTCTGTTCTTTCTGATATAAAATAACCCAAAGTAAATTCTTTTAAATTCAATATTTACTAAGAAAAGTCACATCAAAAATTAACAGAGAATCCCAAACTCAGAATTTTATTATATTAAATATTATTTATTAATTATAGCTAATAATGTTGACTTTAATGGTTTGAGAATGTGAAACATGAATTTTCATTATTTTCAATACTTAGTATAATAACTTTCTTTATAACATTTGTTTTCTATATCCAGGATTGTTTTCCTTTGTACTTTCTTTATTGCTTCTATTTCCATTTTTAATTCCTTCACCTGTTTGATTGTGTTTCCCTGGGATTCTTTCAGGGATTTTTGTGATTCCTCTCTATAGGCTTCTACTTGTTTATTTATGTTTTCCTGCGTTTCTCTAAGGGAGTTCTTCATGTCTTTCTTGAAGTCCTCCAGCATCAAAATCAAATATGATTTTAAATCTAGTTCATGCTTTTCTGCTGTGTTTGGATATTCAGTGTTTGCTTCTGTGGGAGAATTGGGCTCTGATGATGCCATGTAGTCTTGGTTTCTGTTGCTTGGGTTCCTGCACTTGCCTCTCGCCATCACATTGTCTCTGGTGTTACTTTGTTCTGTTATTTGTGACAGTGGCTAGACTGTCCTATAAGCCTGTGTGTCAGGGGTGCTGTAGACCTGTTTTCCTGGTTTCTTTCAGCCAGTTGTGGGAACAGAAAATCTGCTTTCGGGCGTGTAGTCTTTCCTGCCTACTGGTCTTCAGCTGTTCCTGTGAGACTGTGTCCTGAGTCCACCAGGCAGGTCATATGGAGCAGAAAGTTGGTCTTAACTGTGGTCCTGGTGGCTCAAGTTGCTCGTGGGGGACTGCTTTTGAGCTCTCGGTGAGGGCGGCAACCAGGAGGGCCTGTGCTGCCTTTTCCAGGAGCCTCCGTGCACCGGGGTCCCAGATGGTGTTAGATGTTTTCCTCTGGAGTCAGAAATGTGGGCAGAGAGTAGTCTCTTCCGGCCTCCCAGGCTTGTCTCCCCTCTGAAGGTTTAGCTCTCCCTCCCACGGAATTTGGGTGCAGAGAGCTGTTGATCGGTCCCTTTAGGTCCAGGCAGTGTCTGGACCACGGGGGACCTGCCGCTCCAGTGCCTCTTTATAACATTTGTGTTTGACACTTGTGCCCCATTTTAATACAATGGCCTTCCATGGGAGATTCAGGACTTGCAATGGATAAAAAGGGATCTGTTTGTAATAAAGCAGACAATAAATGAATAAATGGATGATATTATTCCTCATATCTGTGATATATGGTTATTAGGAAGGCCAGTGACAATGCCATTAATATTCTCAGCACAGTATTAGTTGCAAATACATGGACTACTTACTGTTTGAGTGGCTCTGTTTGAAGGTATTTTCATGTCATTTAATTGGAAAGTGAAATAAAACTGTGTAGTTAGACCATGGATCAATTTGAAGGGCCATATACAACTTACTAATGACTCCTACATAGTTCAACTACACACATTAAAAAAACAATTATTGTGTTCCATTTCTGTACTCTCTGTGGGTTGTACCCACAAATCCACTTATGTGTCTGCAGCAGCTATATAAATACACCATCACTGTGAAGTTGTCATCCTGTCCTGTCATTGGTTTACCACATTAAAGAGATGTGCTTCATTCCCAAAGCCAAAATCTGTAGCCTGGCACAGAGTATTTGAATTAATTAAGTACTTTACTAATTAATATTAGAAAGTGCTCATGAATACATGCATATGCAGTTATTCTGCTTACTGCCTAGTGGGCTCCCTCCTACATCATTGCAAATGGAAAGAGTATGGCTGGACTCATCAACCAGACACTGCCACGATTTTCAAATTTCCTTTTTGAAAAAATGTAATCTCATAATACTCCAGAATGATAAATATTCCTTGGGAATCAATGTTAAAATTGTGTGGACTGCATTACTTTCAAGCCATATATTCAAAACAATTCCCAGTATGCCAGTAAAGATTTCACCTTGAATATGAAAGATAATGTCAAAAGCAGTGTAAATAGCTTTGGTTTTGTTTCTCCCATTTGGTCATGTCATTCTTGAGCTTTAGAAACAAGCATCAGACATTCATCGCTTTTCTTCAACTCTCCTTAGGAATGCATTTAATTTGAAAGTTTCAAATGACAACGAAATACCAATAACAGAAAAGCATTTTTATTTCCTTAGTTTTGTAATTCAGGGTATGTTTCCATAGGTATGGGGGTAGAGCTGACCTCTGGCAGGACCAAGATGTAGTTTTGACATCCTCACAGCTCAAAGTTGCAAGAACCAGCTTAAATTTTAAAAGGTAACATAAAGCTATGATGTCAAGTCCTAGAGATGAGTTTTCAAACGAGTTTTTAAATAAATTTATTTTTACATATAATTGGTAAAAGGTTGCGAAAGCTGTCCATTTTCAATAGATTATATGAATTAAGAATTCCACTTTTATTCATCAAAGGAAAAATCCACCAAGATGAACTCTCAATCCTAAATATCTATGCCCCAAATACAAGGGCACCTACATACGTAAAAGAAACCTTACTAAAGCTCAAAACACACATTGCACCTCACACAATAATAGTGGGAGATTTCAACACCCCACTCTCATCAATGGACAGATCATGGAAACAGAAATTAAACAGTGATGTCGACAGACTAAGAGAAGTCATGAGCCAAATGGACTTAACGGATATTTATAGAACATTCTATCCTAAAGCAAAAGGATATACCTTCTTCTCAGCTCCTCATGGTACTTTCTCCAAAATTGACCATATAATTGGTCAAAAAACGGGCCTCAACAGGTACAGAAAGATAGAAATAATCCCATGCGTGCTATTGGACCACCACGGCCTAAAACTGGTCTTCAATAACAATAAGGGAAGAATGCCCACATATACGTGGAAATTGAACAATGCTCTACTCAATGATAACCTGGTCAAGGAAGAAATAAAGAAAGAAATTAAAAACTTTTTAGAATTTAATGAAAATGAAGATACAACATACCCAAACTTATGGGACACAATGAAAGCTGTGCTAAGAGGAAAACTCATAGCGCTGAGTGCCTGCAGAAAGAAACAGGAAAGAGCATATGTCAGCAGCTTGACAGCACACCTAAAAGCTCTAGAACAAAAAGAAGCAAATACACCCAGGAGGAGTAGAAGGCAGGAAATAATCAAACTAAGAGCTGAAATCAACCAAGTAGAAACAAAAAGGACCATAGAAAGAATCAACAGAACCAAAAGTTGGTTCTTTGAGAAAATCAACAAGATAGATAAACCCTTAGCCAGACTAACGAGAGGACACAGAGAGTGCGTCCAAATTAACAAAATCAGAAATGAAAAGGGAGACATAACTACAGATTCAGAGGAAATTCAAAAAATCATCAGATCTTACTATAAAAACCTATATTCAATAAAATTTGAAAATCTTCAGGAAATGGACAATTTCCTAGACAGATACCAGGTATCGAAGTTAAATCAGGAACAGATAAACCAGTTAAACAACCCCATAACTCCTAAGGAAATAGAAGCAGTCATTAAAGGTCTCCCAACTAAAAAGAGCCCAGGTCCAGACGGGTTTAGTGCAGAATTCTATCAAACCTTCATAGAAGACCTCATACCAATATTATCCAAACTATTCCACAAAGTTGAAACAGATGGAGCCCTACCGAATTCCTTCTACGAAGCCACAATTACTCTTATACCTAAACCACACAAAGACACAACAACGAAAGAGAACTTCAGACCAATTTCCCTTATAAATATCGACGCAAAAATACTCAATAAAATTCTGGCAAACCGAATTCAAGAGCACATCAAAACAATCATCCACCATGATCAAGTAGGCTTCATCCCAGGCATGCAGGGATGGTTTAATATACGGAAAACCATCAACGTGATCCATTATATAAACAAACTGAAAGAACAGAACCACATGATCATTTCATTAGATGCTGAGAAAGCATTTGACAAAATTCAACACCCCTTCATGATAAAAGTCCTGGAAAGAATAGGAATTCAAGGCCCATACCTAAACATAGTAAAAGCCATATACAGCAAACCAATTGCTAACATTAAACTAAATGGAGAGAAACTTGAAGCAATCCCACTAAAATCAGGGACTAGACAAGGCTGCCCACTCTCTCCCTACTTATTCAATATAGTTCTTGAAGTTCTAGCCAGAGCAATCAGACAACAAAAGGAGGTCAAGGGGATACAGATCGGAAAAGAAGAGGTCAAAATATCACTATTTGCAGATGACATGATAGTATGTTTAAGTGATCCCAAAAGTTCCACCAGAGAACTACTAAAGCTGATAAACATCTTCAGCAAAGTGGCTGGGTATAAAATTAACTCAAATAAATCAGTTGCCTTCCTCTACACAAAAGAGAAACAAGCCGAGAAAGAAATTAGGGAAACGACACCCTTCATAATAGACCCAAATAATATAAAGTACCTCGGTGTGACTTTAACCAAGCAAGTAAAAGATCTCTACAATAAGAACTTCAAGACACTGAGGAAAGAAATTGAAGAAGACCTCAGAAGATGGAAAGATCTCCCATGCTCATGGATTGGCAGGATTAATATAGTAAAAATGGCCATTTTACCAAAAGTGATCCACAGATTCAATGCAATCCCCATCAAAATACCAATCCAATTCTTCAAAGAGTTAGACAGAACAATTTGCAAATTCATCTGGAATAAAAAAAACCCAGGATAGCTAAAGCTATCCTCAACAATAAAAGGACTTCAGGGGGAATCACTATCCCTGAACTCAAGCAGTATTACACAACAATAGTGATAAAAACTGCATGGTATTGGTACAGAGACAGACAGATAGACCAATGGAATATAATTGAAGACCCAGAAATGAACCCACACACCTATGGTCACTTGATTTTTGACAAAGGAGCCAAAACCATCCAATGGAAAAAAGATAGCATTTTCAGCAAATGGTGCTGGTTCAACTGGAGGGCAACATGTAGAAGAATGCAGATCAATCCATGCTTATCACCCTGTACAAAGCTTAAGTCCAAGTGGATCAAGGACCTCCACATCAAACCAGACACACTCAAACTAATAGAAGAAAAACTAGGGAAGCATCTGGAACACATAGGCACTGGAAAAAATTTCCTGAACAAAACACCAATGGCTTATGCTCTAAGATCAAGAATCGACAAATGGGATCTCATAAAACTGCAAAGCTTCTGTAAGGCAAAGGACACTGTGGTTAGGACAAAACGGCAACCAACAGATTGGGAAAAGATATTTAGCAATCCTACAACAGATAGAGGCCTTATATCCAAAATATACAAAGAACTCAAGAAGTTAGACCGCAGGGGAACAAATAACCCTATTAAAAAATGGGGTTCAGAGCTAAACAAAGAATTCACAGCTGAGGAATGCCGAATGGCTGAGAAACACCTAAAGAAATGTTCAACATCTTTAGTCATAAGGGAAATGCAAATCAAAACAACCCTGAGATTTCACCTCACACCAGTGAGAATGGCTAAGATCAAAAACTCAGGTGACAGCAGATGCTGGCGAGGATGTGGAGAAAGAGGAACACTCCTCCATTGTTGGTGGGATTGCAGACTGGTAAAAGCATTCTGGAAATCAGTCTGGAGGTTCCTCAGAAAATTGGACATTGAACTGCCTGAGGATCCAGCTATACCTCTCTTGGGCATATACCCAAAAGATGCCTCAACATATAAAAGAGACACGTGCTCCACTATGTTCATCGCAGCCTTATTTATAATAGCCAGAAACTGGAAAGAACCCAGATGCCCTTCAACAGAGGAATGGATACAGAAAATGTGGTACATCTACACAATGGAATATTACTCAGCTATCAAAAACAACGAGTTTATGAAATTCGTAGGCAAATGGTTGGAACTGGAAAATATCATCCTGAGTGAGGTAACCCAATCACAGAAAGACATACATGGTATGCTCTCATTGATAAGTGGCTATTAGCCCAAATGCTTGAATTACCCTAGATCCCTAGAACAAACGAAACTCAAGACGGATGATCAAAATGTGAATGCTTCACTCCTTCTTTAAATGAGGAAAAAGAATACCCTTGGCAGGGAAGGGAGAGCCAAATTTTAAAACAGAGACTGAAGGAACACCCATTCAGAGCCTGCCCCACATGTGGCCCATACATATACAGCCACCCAATTAGACAAGATGGATGAAGCAAAGAAGTGCAGACCGACAGGAGCCGGATGTAGATCGCTCCTGAGAGACACAGCCAGAATACAGCAATACAGAGGCGAATGCCAGCAGCAAACCACTGAACTGAGAATAGGACCCCCGTTGAAGGAATCAGAGAAAGAACTGGAAGAGCTTGAAGGGGCTCGAGACCCCATATGTACAACAATGCCAAGCAACCAGAGCTTCCAGGGACTAAGCCACTACCTAAAGTCTATACATGGACTGACCCTGGACTCTGACCCCATATGTAGCAATGAATATCCTAGTAAGAGCACCAGTGGAAGGGGAAGCCCTGGGTCCTGCTAAGACTGAACCCCCAGTGAACTAGTCTATGGGGGGAGGGCGGCAATGGGGGGAGGGTTGGGAGGGGAACACCCATAAGGAAGGGGAGGGGGGAGGGGGATGTTTGCCCGGATACCGGGAAAGGGAATAACACTCGAAATGTATATAAGAAATACTCAAGTTAATAAAAAAATAAAAAAAAAAGAATTCCACTTTTGCAAAATAAAAGCAATTGATTTTATAGTTCAACCTTAGTCTATTTTTCTTTATTAGATATATTTCTTTACTTACATTTCAACCTTTCCTGGTCCATAAGCCCCATCCCCTCCCCATCGCCCATATGGGTATTCCCCCTATCCATCCCCCTTACTGCACCGCCCATATTCCACTGCACTGGGGGTCCAACCTTGGCAGGAACAAGGACTTCCCCTTCCACTGGTGCCCCAATAAGGCTATTCCCTGCTACATATATATATTTGGAGTGCTGAGTCAGTCCATATATATTCTTTCGGTAGTGGTTTAGTCCCTGGAAGCTCTGGTTGGTTGACATTGTTGTTCTTATGTGGTTGCAAGCTCCTCCAACTCTTTCAATCCTTCCTCTAATTCCGCCCAAGGGGGTCCTGTTCTCAGTTCAGTGGTTTGCTGTTAACATTGACCTCTGTATTGGACATGCTCTGTATGTGTCTCTCAGGAGAGATCTATATCCGGTCCCTTTCAGCGTGCAATTTTAGCTTCATCAATCTTATCTAGTTTTGGTAGCTGTACATTTATGGACCACATTTGTGTCAGGCTCTGAATGGCCATTCCTTCAATTGCTGCTCTAAACTTAGCTTCCATATCCCTTCCTACGGATATTTTTTTCCATTTTAAAAAGGAGTGGGAGCATCCGCATTTTGGTCATCCTTCTTCCTGAGCTTCCTGTGGTCTGTTGATTGCATCTTGGGTAATTTGGGCTTCTGGGCTAATATCGACTTATCAATGAGTACATATCAAGTATGTTTTTCTATGATTGGGTTACTTCATTCAAGATGATATTTTCTACTTCATTCCATTTGCCTATGAATTTCATGAAGTCATTGTTTTTAATAGCTGAGTAGTACTCCATTGTGTAGATGTACCACATTTTCTGTATCCATTCCTCTGTTGAAGGGCATCTGGGTTCTTTCCAACTTCTGGCTATTATAAATAAAGCTGCTATGAGCACAGTGGAGCATGTGTCTTTGTTGTATTTTGGAGCAACTTTTGGGTATATGCCCAGGAGAGGTATAGCTGGGTCCTCATGTAGTGGAATGTCCAATTTTCTGAGGAACCTCCAGACTGATTTCCAGAATGGTTGTACCAGTTTGCAATCCCACCAAGAATGGAGGAGTGTTTCTCCTTCTCCACATCCTCGCCAGCATCTGCTGTCACCTGAGTATTTGATCTTAGCCATTCTGACTGGTGTGAGGTGAAATCTCAGGGTTGTTTTGATTTGCATTTCCCTGATGACTAAGGATGTTGAACATTTCTTTAGGTACTTCTCAGCCATTCAATATTTCTCAGTTGAGAATGTTTTGTTTAGCTCTGTACCCCATTTTGAACAGGGTTATTTGGCTCGCTGGAGTCCAACTTCTTGAGTTCTTTGTATATTTTGGATTTTAGCCCTCTATCAGATGTAGGATTAGTAAAGCTCTTTTCCCAATCTGTTGGTTGCCATCTTGTCCTAATGACAGTATCTTTTGCCTTTCAGAAGCTTTGCAGTTTGGTGTTTTGTTCAGGAAATCTTCACCAGTGACCATGTGTTTGAGGCTTTTCTCCAGTTATTTTTCTATTAGTTTGAGTGTATCTGGTTTTATGTGGAGGTCCTTGATCCACTTGGACTTAAGCTTTGTACAGAGTGGTAAGAGTGGATCAATTTGCACTCTTCTACATGCTGACCTCCAATTGAACCAGCACCATTTGCTGAAAATTCTGTCATTCTTCCATTGGATGGTTGTAGCTCCTTTGTCAAAGATCAAGTGGCCATAGGTGTGTGGGTTCTTTTCCAAGTCTTCTATTCTGTTCCACTGATCTACCTGCCTCTCTCTGTACCAATACCATAAAGTTTTCATGACTATTGCTCTGCAATACTGCTTGAAGTCAGGGATGGTGATTCCCCCAGAATTTCTTTTATTGTTCAGTATAGTTTTCGCTATCCTGGGTTTTTTGTTATTCCAAATGAATTTGCAAATTGCTCTTTCTATCTCTATAAAGAATTGAGTAGGAATTTTGATGGGGATTGCATTGAATCTGTAGACAGCTTTCGGCAAAATGGCCATCTTTACAATATTAATCCTGCCAATCCATGAGCATGGAAGATCTTTCTATCTTCTGAGATCTTCCTCAATTTCTTTCTTCAGCGCCTTGAAGTTCTTGTCATGCAGATTTTTCACTTGCTTGGTTAAAGTCACACCAAGATATTTTATAGTATTTGGGAATATTGTAAAGGGTGTCTTTTCCCTAATTTCTTTCTCAGTCTGTTTATCCTTTGAGTAGAGGAAGGCTACTGATTTGTTTGAATTAATTTCATACCCCGACACTTTGCTGAAGTTGTTTATCAGGTTAAGTAGTTCTCTGGTGGAACTTTTGGAGTCGCTTAAGTACACTATCATATCGTCTGCAGTGATATTTTGATTTCTTCCCTTCCAAATTGTATCCCTTTGACCTCATTTCGTTTGATGATTCCTCTGCCTAGGACTTCGAGTACTATATTAAATAAGTAGGGAGAGAGTGGGCAGCCTTGTCTAGTTCCTGATTTTAGTAGAATTGCTTCAAATTTCTCTCTATTTAGTTTGATGTTAGTGACTAGTTTGCTGTATATTGGTTTTACTATGTGTAGATATTGGCTTTGAATTCCTGTTCTTTCCAGGACTTTTATCATGAATGTGTGTTTAATTTTGTCAAATGCTTTATCAGCTTTTAATGAAATGATCATTTGGTTCCTATCTTTGAGTTTGTTTATATGGTGGATTACATTGATGGATTTCTGTATATTAAACCATCCCTGCATCTCTGGGATGAAGCCTACTTGAGCATAATAGATGATCATTTTAATGTTTTCTTGGATTAGTTTTGTAAGAATTTTATTGAGTACCTTTGCATCAATATTCACAAGGGAAATTGGTCTGAAGTTTTCTTTCTTTGTTGGGTCTTTGTGTGGTTTCAGTATAAAAGTAATTGTGGGTTCATAGAAGGAATTTGGTAGTGCTGTCTACTTGTACTTTGTGGAATAGTTTGGACAGTATTGTTAGGAGGTCTTCTCTGAAGGTCTGATAGAATTCCGCACTAAACCCTTCTGGTCCTGAACTCTTTTTGCTTGGGAGACTTTTAATAACTGCTTCTATTTCTTTAGGAGTTTTAGGGTTTATTTAGGAGTTTAGATGGTTTATTTGTTCCTGATTTAACTTTGGTACTTACTATCTGTCTAGAAAATTGTTAATTTCAGCCCTGAGTTTGGTTATTTCCTGCCTTCTACTCCTCTTGGGTTTATTTATTTCTTTTTGTTCTAGAGTTTATAGGTGTTCTGTCAAGCTGCTGATTTATGCTCAATCCTGTGTCTTTTTGCAGGCACTCGGAGCTATGAGTTTTCCTCTTAGCACTAATTTCATTGTGTCCCATACATTTGGGAATGTTGTATCATCATTTTAATTAATTTCTAAGAAGTCTTTAATTTCTTTCTTTATTTCTTCCGTGACCAAGTTGTCACTGAGTAGAGCATTGTTCAACTTCCATGTATTTGTGGACTTTCTGTCATTATTGTTGTTACTGAAGAACAGTCTTAGTGTGTCGTGTTCTGATAGGATGCATAGGATTATTTATCTCTCCGTGTCTGTTGAGACCTGTTTTGGTTTGGAGAAGGTACCATGAGGTGCCGAAAAGAAGGTATATCCTTTTGTTTTAGAATGGAATGTTCTATAAATATCTGTTAAATCAATTTGGTTCATAACTTCCGTTAGTTTCTCTATGTCTCTGTTTAATTTCTGTTTCCATGATCTGTCCATTGATGAGAGTGAGGTGTTGAAAGCACCTACTATTATCATGTGAGGTGCAATATGTGCTCTGAGCTTTAGTAACATTTCTTTTATGAATGTAGGTGTCCTTGCATTTGCAGCATAGATATTCAGGCTTGAGAGTTCCTCTTGGTGGATTTTTTCCTTTGATGAATATAAGTGTCCTTCCTTACCTTTTTTAGTGACTTTTGGATGAAATTCAATTTTATTTGATATTCAAATGGCAACTCCAGTTGTTTCTTTGGGACATTTGCTTGGAAAGTTGTTTTCCAGCCATTTTCTCTGAGGTAGTTTCTGTCTTTGTCTCTGAGGTGTGTTTCCTGCATGTAGCAAAATTCTGGGTCCTCTTTATGTATCCAGTCTGTTAATCTATGTCTTTTTATTGGAGAATTGAGTCCATTGACTGAGAGAATTAACGAATAGTGATTGTCACTTCCTATTATTTTTGTTGTTAGAGGTGGAATTATGTATTGGTTTCATTGCAAGAAAATTGTGTTGGAGTTTTCTATCTATTATCTTTGTAGGGCTGGATTTCTAGAAAGATATTGTATAAATTTGGTTTTGTCATGGAATATCTTGGTTTCTCCATCTATGTTAATTGAGAGTTTTTCTGGATACAGTAACTTGGGCTGGCATTTGTGTTCTCTTAGGGTCTGTATGACATCTGTCCAGAATCTTCTGGCTTTCATAGTCTCTGGTGAGAAGTCTGGTCTAATTCTTATAGGTCTGCCTTTATATGTCACTTGACCTTTTTCTATTACTGTTTTTAATATTCTTTCTTTGTTTTGTGCATTTGGTGTTTCAACTATTATGTGACGGGAGAAATTTCTCTTCTGGTCCAATGTATTTGGAGTTCTGTAGGCTTTTTGAATGTTTATGGGCATCACTTTCTTTATGTTAGGGAAGTTTTTTTTTCTACAATTTTGTTGAATATATGTACTGGCCCCTTAAGTTGGGAGTCTTCACTTTCTTCCATACCTATTATCCTTAGATTTCATCTTCTCATTGCTTCCTGGATTTCCTGTATGTTTTGGGCTAGGAGCTTTTTGTGTTTTACATTATCTTTGACAGTTGTGTCAATGTTATCTATAGTATCTTCTGCCCGTGAGATTCTCTCTTCTATCTCGTGTATTCTGTTGGTGATTCTTGTATCTACAGCTCCTTGTCTCTTCTTTAGGTTTTCTATATCCAGGATTATATCCCTTTGTGCTTTCTTTATTGTTTCTATTTCCATTTTCAATTCATTCACCTGTTTGGTTGTGTTTTCCTGTAATTCTTTCAAGGATTTTTGTGTTTCCTCTCTAAGGGCTTCTACTTGTTTACTTGTGTTTTCCTGCATTTCTTTAAGGGAGTTCTTTATGTTCTTCTTGAAGTCCCCCACCACTATCAAAAAATGTGATTTTAAATCTAAATCTTGCTTTTCTGGTTATTTTTGGATAGCCAGTATTTTCTTTGTTGTGGGAACTGGGCTCTGATCCTGCCAAGTAGTCTTGGTTTCTGTTGCTTAGGTTCCTGTGCTTGCCTCTAGCCATTGGGTTGTCTCTGGTGTTTGCTTGTCTTGCTGTTTCTGAGAGTGACTTGACCCTGCTATAGGCCTCTGTGTCAGCTCTCCTGTAAAACTGTTTTCCTGTTTTCTTTCAGCCTTTTCTGAGAACAGGTGCTCTGCTCTGAGGTGTTTAGGCACTTCTGGAGAATGTCTTTCAGGTCTAGGCATGGACAGGAATCAAAGGGTCCTGCCCCTGGTAGCTTCTAGGTCCTTGTGCCCAGGGGTCACATTTGGCACTAGGCAATTCCCTCTTGAGTCTGGACTGTGGGCAGAGGTTTATCTCCTCTGACTTCTTAGGGGTGTCCAAACTTCTGAGGGTCCAGCTCTCTCCCCCATGGGATTTCGGTGCAGGAAGCTGTTTGATTGGTTCAGTTCGGTCCTGGGGGCAGACCAGAACTACAGTGTACTGGCAGCTAACTGTTCCTATATTCCTCTGTCCAGGGGCACTGTGCAGTTTCCCCTTGGACTGTGGATGTGGCTAGAGGTGTATAGAAGTGGCAGTCTGTCCTGTGCTCTCAGGATGTCTGTACTCCTGGGTGTTCAACTCTCTTCCCCAGTGGATTTGGGTGAAAGGAACTGTGGGATGTTATCAGTTCACTTCCAGGCAGAGTCAGAATGATAGAAAGTTTTATTTGATATAAAAAATGTTAAGCATGTAACCGAATCATGAGAATTCAAATTCTTATTTTAAAGCTGCCGTGTATGCAATACCACTGTGTAGACTTAAAAACTGTGTAGACATATCTAACTTTAAGAAACAAAAACTAAGCAGCTCTCTGCTCCCAAACCCCATGGGAGAGAGACCTCACCGCCTGGTCAGGTGGGCACTCCCGAGGCTGCAGAGCGGAGGAGACCACCAACACTGCGCACCCCTGCCCACATCCCTGGCCCAAGAGGAAACTGTATAAGGCCTCTGGGTTCCCGTAGGGGAGGGCCCAGGAACGGCAGGACCCCTGCGCCTGAGACACCGCCGGAACCTGAAGGAAACAGACCAGATAAACAGTTCTCTGCACCCAAATCCCATGGGAGGGAGAGCTAAACGTTCAGAGAGGCAGACACGCCTGGGAAACCAGAAGAGACTGCACTCTACACACACATCTCGGACGCCAGAGGAAAACACCAAACGCCAACTGGAACCCTAGTGCACGAAAGCGCCCGGAAAGGGCGGCGCATATCTTCCTGGTTGCTGCCGCCGCAGAGAGCTTGTGGGCAGCACCCCTAGAGCAAACTTGAGCCTCGGGACCACAGGTAAGACCAACTTTTCTGCTGCAAGTGACCTGCCTGGTGAACTCAAGACACAGGCCCACAGGAACACCTGAAGACCTGTAGAGAGGAAAAACTACACGCCCGAAAGCAGAACACTCTGTCCCCATAACTGGCTGAAAGAAAACAGGAAAACAGGTCTACAGCACTCCTGACACACAGGCTTATAGGAGAGTCTAGCCACTGTCAGAAATAGCAGAACAAAGTACACTAGAGATAATCTGATGGCGAGAGGCAAGCGCAGGAACCCAAACAACAGAAACCAAGACTACATGGCATCATCGGAGCCCAATTCTCCTACCAAAATAAACATGGAATATCCAAACACACCAGAAAAGCAAGATCTAGTTTCAAAATCATATTTGATCATGATGCTGGAGGACTTCAAGAAAGAAGTGAAGAACTCCCTTAGAGAACAAGTAGAAGCCTACAGAGAGGAATCAGAAAAATGCCTGAAAGCATTCCAGGAAAACATAAATAAACAAGTAGAAACCCATAGAGAGGAGACACAAAAATCCCTGAAAGAATTCCAGGAAAACACAATCAAACAGTTGAAGGAATTAAAAGTGGAAATAGAAGCAATCAAGAAAGAACACATGGAAACAACCCTGGACATAGGAAATCAAAAGAAAAGACAAAGAGCTGTAGATACAAGCTTCACCAACAGAATACAAGAGATGGAAGAGAGAATCTCGGAAGCAGAAGATTCCATAGAAATTATTGACTCAACTGTCAAAGATAATGTAAAGCAGAAAAAGCTACTGGTCCAAAACATACAGGAAATCCAACTCAATGAGAAGATCAAACCTAAGGATAATAGGTATAGAAGAGAGTGAAGACTCCCAGCTCAAAGGACCAGTAAATATCTTCAACAAAATCATAGAAGAAAACTTCCCTTACCTAAAAAAAGTGATGCCCATAGGCATATAAGAAGTCTACAGAACTCCAAATAGATTGGACCAGAAAAGAAACACCTCCCGTCACATAATAGTCAATATTAAAAGCAGTAAGGGAAAAAGGTCAAGTAACATATGAAGGCAGACCTATCAGAATCACACCAGACTTTTCGCCAGAAACTATGAAGGCCAGAAGATCCTGGACAGATGTCATACAGACCCTAAGAGAACACAAATGCCAGCCCAGGTTACTGTATCCTGCAAAACTCTCAATTAACATAGATGGAGAAACCAAGATATTCCATGACAAAACCAAATTTACACAATATCTTTCTACAAATCCAGCACTACAAAGGATAATAAATGGTAAAGCCCAACATAAGGAGGCAAGCTATACCCTAAAGAAGCAAGAAACTAATCGTCTTGGCAACAAAACAAAGAGAAGAAAAGCAAACAAACATAACCTCACATCCAAATATGAATATAACAGGAAGCAATAATCACTATTCCTTAATATCTCTCAACATCAATGGCCTCAACTCCCCAATAAAAAGACATAGATTAACAAACTGGATACGCAACGAGGACCCTGCATTCTGCTGCCTAGAGGAAACACACCTGAGAGACAAAGACAGACACTACCTCAGAGTAAAAGGCTGGAAAACAACTTTCCAAACAAATGGTCAGAAGAAGCAACCTGGAGTAGCCATTCTAATATCAAATAAAATCAATTTTCAATTAAAAGTCATCAAAAAAGATAAGGAAGGACACTTCATATTCATCAAAGGAAAAATCTACCAAGATGAACTCTCAATACTACATATCTATGCCCCAAATACAAGGGCACCTACATACGTAAAAGAAACCTTACTAAAGCTCAAAACACACACTGCACCTCACAGAATAATAGTGGGAGATTTCAACACCCCACTCTCATCAATGGACAGATCATGGAAACAGAAATTAAACAGAGATGTAGACAGAATAAGAGAAGTCATGAGCCAAATGGACTTAACGGATATTTATAGAACATTCTATCCTAAAGCAAAAGGATATACCTTCTTCTCAGCTCCTCATGGTACTTTCTCCAAAATTGACCATATACTTGGTCAAAAAACGGGCCTCAACAGGTACAGAAAGATAGAAATAATCCCATGCATGCTATCAGACCACCACGGCCTAAAACTGGTCTTCAATAACAATAAGGGAAGAATGCACACATATACGTGGAAATTGAACAATGCTCTACTCAATGATAACCTAGTCAAGGAAGAAATAAAGAAAGAAATTAAACACTTTTTAGAATTTAATGAAAATGAAGATACAACATACCCAAACTTATGGGACACAATGAAAGCTGTGCTAAGAGGAAAACTCATAGCGCTGTGTGCCTGCAGAAAGAAACAGGAAAGAGCATATGTCAGCAGCTTGATAGCACACCTAAAAGCTCTAGAGCAAAAAGAAGCAAATACACCCAGGAGGAGTAGAAGGCAGGAAATAATCAAACTAAGAGCTGAAATCAACTAAGTAGAAACAAAAAGGACCATAGAAAGAATCAACAGAACCAAAAGTTGGTTCTTTGAGAAAATCAACAAGATAGATAAACCCTTAGCCAGACTAACGAGAGGACCCAGAGAGTGTGTCCAAATTAACAAAATCAGAAATGAAAAGGGAGACATAACTACAGATTCAGAGGAAATTCAAAAAATCATCAGATCTTACTATAAAAGCCTATATTCAACAAAACTTGAAAATCTACAGGAAATGGACAATTTCCTAGACAAATACCAGGTACCAAAGTTAAATCAGGAACAGATAAACCAGTTAAACAACCCCATAACTCCTAAGGAAATAGAAGCAGTCATTAAAGGTCTCCCAACCAAAAGGAGCCCAGGTCCAGACGGGTTTAGTGCAGAATTCTATCAAACCTTCATAGAAGACCTCATACCAATATTATCCAATCTATTCCACAAAATTGAAACAGATGAATCACTCCCGAATTCTTTCTATGAAGCCACAATTACTCTTATAACTAAACCACACAAAGACCCAACAAAGAAAGAGAACTTCAGACCAATTTCCCTTATGAATATCGATACAAACATACTCAATAAAATTCTGGCAAACCGAATCCAAGAGCACATCAAAACAATCATCCACCATGATCAAGTAGGCTTCATCCCAGGCATGCAGGGATGGTTTAATATATGGAAAACCATCAACGTGATCCATTATATAAACAAACTGAAAGAACAAAATCACATGATCATTTCATTAGATGCTGAGAAAACATTGGACAAAATTCAACAGCCCTTCATGATAAAATTCCTGGAAAGAATAGGAATTCAAGGCCCATACCTAAACATAGTAAAAGCCATATACAGCAAACCAGTTGCTAACATTAAACTAAATGGAGAGAAACTTGAAGCAATCCCACTAAAATCAGGGACTAGACAAGGCTGCCCACTCTCTCCCTACTTATTCAATATAGTTCTTGAAGTTCTAGCCAGAGCAATCAGACAACAAATGGAGGTCAAGGGGATACAGATCAGAAAAGAAGAGGTCAAAATATCACTATTTGCAGATGATATGATAGTTTATTTAAGTGATCCCAAAAGTTCCACCAGAGAACTACTAAAGCTGATAAACAACTTCAGCAAAGTGGCTGGGTATAAAATTAACTCAAATAAATCAGTAGCCTTCCTCTACACAAAAGAGAAACAAGCCGAGAAAGAAATTAGGAAAATGACACCCTTCATAATAGACCCAAATAATATAAAATACCTCGGTGTGACTTTAACCAAGCAAGTAAAAGATCTGCACAATAAGAACTTCAAGACACTGAAGAAAGAAATTGAAGAAGACCTCAGAAGATGGAAAGATCTCCCATGCTCATGGATTGGCAGGATTAATATAGTAAAAATGGCCATTTTACCAAAAGTGATCCACAGATTCAATGCAATCCCCATCAAAATACCAATCCAATTCTTCAAAGAGTTAGACAGAACAATTTGCAAATTCATCTGGAATAACAAAAAACCCAGGGTAGCTAAAACTATCCTCAACAATAAAAGGACTTCAGGGAGAATCACTATCCCTGAACTCAAGCAGTATTACAGAGCAATAGTGATAAAAACTGCATGGTATTGGTACAGGAACAGACAGATAGACCAATGGAATATAATTGAAGACCCAGAAATGAACCCACACACCTATGGTCACTTGATTTTTGACAAAGGAGCCAAAACCATCCAATGGAAAAAAGATAGCATTTTCAGCAAATGGTGCTGGTTCAACTGGAGGTCAACATATAGAAGAATGCAGATTGATCCATGCTTATCACCCTGTACAAAGCTTAAGTCCAAGTGGATCAAGGACCTCCGCATCAAACCTGATACACTCAAACTAATAGAAGAAAAACTAGGGAAGCATCTGGAACACATGGGCACTGGAAAAAATTTCCTGAACAAAACACCAATGGCTTATGCTCTAAGATCAAGAATCGACAAATGGGATCTCATAAAACTGCAAAGCTTCTGTAAGGCAAAGGACACTGTGGTTAGGAGAAATCGGCAACCAACAGATTGGGAAAAGATTTTTACCAATCCTACAACAGATAGAGGCCTTATATCCAAAATATACAAAGAACTCAAGTTAGACCGCAGGGAGACAAATAACCCTATTAAAAAATGGAGTTCAGAGCTAAACAAAGAATTCACAGCTGAGGAATGCCGAATGGCTGAGAAACACCTAAAGAAATGTTCAACATCTTTAGTCATAAGGGAAATGCAAATCAAAACAACCCTGAGATTTCACCTCACACCAGTGAGAATGGCTAAGATCAAAAACTCAGGTGACAGCAGATGCTGGCGAGGATGCAGAGAAAGAGGAACACTCCTCCATTGTTGGTGGGATTGCAGACTGGTACAACCATTCTGGAAATCAGTCTGGAGGTTCCTCAGAAAATTGGACATTGAACTGCCTGAGGATCCAGGTATACCGCTCTTGGGCATATACCCAAAAGATGCCCCAAAATATAAAAAAGACACGTGCTCCACTATGTTCATCGCAGCCTTATTTATAATAGCCAGAAGCTGGAAAGAACCCAGATGCCCTTCAACAGAGGAATGGATACAGAAAATGTGGTACATCTACACAATGGAATATTACACAGCTATAAAAAAAATGACTTTATGAAATTCGTAGGCAAATGGTTGGAACTGGAAAATATCATCCTGAGTGAGCCAACCCAATCACAGAAAGACATACATGGTATGCACTCATTGATAATTGGCTACTAGCCCAAATGCTTGAATTACCCTAGATGCCTAGAACAAATGAAACTCAAGACGGATGATCAAAATGTGAATGCTTCACTCCTTCTTTAAAAGGGGAACAAGAATACCCTTGGCAGGGAAGAGAGAGGCAAAGATTAAAACAGAAACTGAAGGAACACCCATTCAGAGCCTGCCCCACATGTGGCCCATACATATACAGCCACCCAATTAGACAAGATGGATGAAGCAAAGAAGTGCAGAGCGACAGGAGCCGGATGTAGATCGCTCCTGAGAGACACAGCCAGAATACAGCAAATGGAGAGGGGAATGCCAGCAGCAAACCACTGAACTGAGAATAGGTCCCCCGTTGAAGGAATCAGAGAAAGAACTGGAAGAGCTTGAAGGGGCTCGAGACCCCATATGTACAACAATGCCAAGCAACCAGAGCTTCCAGGGACTAAGCCACTACCTAAAGTCTATACATGGACTGACCCTGGACTCTGACCTCATAGGTAGCAATGAATATCCTAGTAAGAGCACCAGTGGAAGGGGAAGCCCTGGGTCCTGCTAAGACTGAACCCCCAGTGAACTAGACTGTTGGGGGGAGGGCGGCAATGGGGGGAGGGTTGGGAGGGGAACACCCATAAGGAAGGGGAGGGGGGAGGGGGATGTTTGCCCGGAAACCAAAGAATTATTATTAAGTATTAAATAAATTTTAAAAAAAGAAACAAAAACTAATATGGAAATAGAAGTCTTTCATGTCTTCTTTTTCTCTTGTATTTTGTGCATTACATTGAACCAAAACCCCACCATTTTGTGATTTTAATGTTTAGAATTTTCTCTCAAAATTAGGGATCATGAAACAGAGGCTATGGAAATGATTAATTGATTCTGTTGCCTTAGCTCTGATCTTTCCTAGGTTGCGTTGTTTGTACTGCAATTTCTTTTTTAACAATCAATTGTCATCCAGAGTTGTTAGGTACCACTTAGCTTATCCCAGAAACAAAGGGACCAAGGCACAGAGTAGATTTCCTCCTCCCCCTTCTCCTCTTCCTCCTCCTCCTTCTCCTCTTCTCCTCCTCCTCCACCACCTCCTCCTCCTCTTCCTCTTCCCCTTCCTCCTATTCTTCTTTTTCTTCTTTTTCTTCTTCTTTTTCTTCTTCTTCCTCCTCCTCTTCCTCTTCTTCTTCCTCTTCCTCTACTTACTTCTTCTTCTTCTTCTTCTTCTTCTTCTTCTTCTTCTTCTTCTTCTTCTTCTTCTTCTTCTTCTTCTTCTTCTTCTTCTTCTTCTTCTCCTTCTCCTCCTCCTCCTCCTCCTCCTCCTCCTCCTCCTCCTCCTCCTCCTCCTCCTCCTCCTCCTCCTCCTCTTACCTTATGCCAGGAACAAAGGGACCAAGACAAAGAGTAGGTTTCTTCTTCTTCTTCTTCTCCTCCTCGTCCCTCTCCTCTTCCTTCCCTTCTCCTCTTCTTCCTTCTCCTTGTTCTTCTTTTTCCTCTTCTTCCTCTTACTCTTCTTTTTGTTGCACGTGAATTTTGGTTGATTTCTATTTTTTAAATTGTGATGAGAGAAAAAGTGCATCAGATCACCACCACATTAAAGGCATTTATGCAAGCTCAGGTAGAACATTTCAACTTACCTATGTGAAAGTTAGCACCCTAATAAAGTGTTCCAACTGCCTAAGCATGCATTTACAGGTAGTGCTTCAGATGGGCAGCATAGATAATCAATAATAAAACTCACAGAATTCTGTAAAGTCCTTTCCTTTTAGAAGCTTTGTTACAGATTTAGTAACTGTGTAACTTGGTTTCTTGTTTTTAAATTGTTTGAAATTGAATACCAGATGCCAAAAGGGATACAATTTCAAAGAAAGATATTGTATTCCACAATGACATGCTTATCAGGCTATTAAATCACTTGAGAATTCATATATTCTCACCATTGTTATAATTTTTACTATATGTATTATGGTTGCAAACTAGAGAAATACTTGCTTATTCTATAAGCATTTGCAATGACCAGCAATAAATCAACCCAAATTGGATTTTATATAATTCTGTTGATATTCAACACTATTAATATTTCCAAACATACTAAATATTTAAAATCCATACTTATGCCTTAGTATCCAACCTGTCGGAACTGTTGCCATTCCAAATGCATTTTATTATATATTATCAGAACATGTTTTATTCTATTGCACATTATAAAAATATACTATAGAAAGTCCAGAAGATCCAGCTTTTCCTTCTCAAATGCTAAACACTGACTTCAAAGTTTTTTTTTTTTTTTTTTTTTTTTTTTTTGCTGGAGCTGAAAGTGGTCACTATCTGTAAAGAAAAGGCAGGGGTTGTCTTGTTATTCTGTTTTGGGGATGACCACTTTTGGGAATATGATAGAATCAGTGAAGTAAATCAGTCCTGCCACTTCTTTCTCATTTAGACAGTGGCGACCATGCACATAGAGCCTATGTGCTGGATGAATAAAACGAAAAGTGTTTTCTTTCAAACGCTGAGAATGCCAGCTTCTCTAGTAGGCCCAAACTTTCCACTTTAGGGACTTTCAATGACAATGATTTTGTGATATTTAATCTATATTTGTTGAAATTTTAACTTTAATATAAACTTTAAATCATATAGAAATATTTTCCTATTTTTTGGACAGGAAATTATGAGAAATAAATTGTAGCTATCCAATTTATACTTGCATAGAGAATGATTTTCCAGTTTCTCCCTCTGTTTTCAGAGGCAGAAATGATGCATATCTTCTCAATGAATTTTTCAGTGCTTTCTATGGGAAAGGAGTCCTTGCAGAAACTTACAGACAATAGGCCTTAGGGGTTGTCTAGACCCAAGACTGACTCCAGCTCCCTTCATTAGTCTTTGTCATAATTTTATTAAGTAGATAGTCCTTTTACTTTAAAAATGAACATGGTGAAGGTCTAAGAGTTTAAGAAATTTACCTAGATGAAGATACACACAAGGGAACAAAACAGCAGTAAAATTTAGGGATACTGATTCCAGGCCGACACCTACAGTTCTTAGCTCTTCTAAACAAGCATCAACAGTTAAGTAAGTATGAGTCACACTTAATTTTCCATCTTTAATGTATTTATTTAATACATGCGCTTATTTATGAGTATGAGGGGGCCATTCCCTGACTCATGTGGAAATCACCTGACAACTTGTGGGACTTAGTTCTCTCTACTCCCGTGTGGGTCTCCGGAAGTGAACTCTGATAGTTGAGGTTGGTGACAGGTTCTTTCCAAGTCATCTGGTCCGATGCTCACAGAATTTCTGAAGGTGAATTACTTTGAGATTTCAAAGGAAAAAATGGAGTAATAAGAAGCTCAAAAGTTAACTCCATAAAAAGTCTTTCCTCTTTCCCATTGTGTCTCTTTTACAGAAGGCAAGACTTTATTGTCTCTTTAATATGTGGTATATAGAGGGCTTGGGCTTGGACACTCAGTAGTCTTCTAAAAGAGGATTTTCCAATTGCCCAGCTCTTTTAAAAAGCTTCCAAATATTATTTAGTTCTCATTGTCTAAAAGATACAAGAATGATATTTTTAAATGATTTTTTTTACTTTTTTGAAATTAAAATATGATTACATATTCCCCCTTCATTTCTCTCCTTTCAGTCCTTCCCCTGTAGCCCCCTGAATGTCTCTTATGTTAATGACCTGTTTTCCAGTCATTATTATATGTATACAAAGGTTTTCCTTACTGAGCATGTCATTTTGCTCTTTAATACACATAACATATAAATTGTATAACTTATGCTTCTGTCAGATAAGCATATCTCAGATATTTAGAGTTTTTTCTGGTAAAAGGATGACCAGCCTTGGTTCTTGCATCCTTTCAAAGCATTTAACTTGATTTAGACACAACTCTGCTGTTGGTATGACTTACAGCTCATTTGGGTCAATGCTCCTGAATCTAAACAAGCAAGAAGGTCCCCCAAACCCTGTGTCTCCAAAACATCCTACTTCAGGGTTTTTGTCTTCCCATTTACCTTTTGTTTAGCATAAATTCTTTGTATGTAGTGATGGTTTTCATAAAACTATCTTCATTCAACCGTCATTCCTACTAGTTGAGGGGCTTTTGACAATTCAGTCAGGGAAAAGAGAGACAATTTTCTTTAAGGGTTTGGCCCCTATTAGGTACAACATATTCCAGGAAATGGTCCCTGTCCACAAATATGTGCAGAGTAATACTTAGTCTTATTAAATTATTTTTAGAGGACATGAAATTAGGATGACAGGTGCAGGTATTGGAGAAGAAAGGTATTAGATTTGATATGATCAAAATATAGAGTATTTTATGAATATGAAATGCTGAATATGAATATGAATATGAAATGCTGAAAGGATAAGAATATAATATTAAAATATTTTTCTCCTGGGTAGCATTTCATCACAGCATTTAGTAGGATGAGACAGACAGATATCTGTGAGGCCAGTCTGGTCTACATAGTGAGTTCCAGAACATCCAGAGATACACAGAGAAACTCTGTGTTAATCCCTGCCACCCTCTACAAATTGATAATGAACCCTAGCCTTTATCATCTGAGCTACTTGCAGAAGACCTGGGTTCAATTCTCAGCACCCATATGGTGGCTTATAATTGTTTGATACAGGGGACCTAACACCCGCACACAGAATCTGTGCAGATAAAATACCAATGCGCACAAAATAAATTATTGTAAATGGGGGTGGGAGTGTCCTTCAGTGAAACCATGTACTTAGACTGTTTTCTCCCCCATTAAATGATTCATTCCCCCAGCTTGCCTTATAGCTACTTTCATGGTTGTATTTTGCTTTGTTTGGTATTCACAATAAGCACCCAAGTGTTTACTTTTCTTTAAACATGGTGATCCTTGGTTTTATACATTTGTGTATGGGTGACTTAGGTTTGTTCTTTATGACTGAATAAAAATATTTGCATTACAAAAATTTAAAAACCTTCTGAACAACAAAGAAAGCAATGAACTGAATGAAAGCTACAGAATGGAAGAAATTCCAAAAGAGGATTGCTATCTGCAAAATAGAAAAAAGTTTTTTTTAAAAAGTTAAATACCAATGAACCAAACCATCCAGTTAGTATGTCAGTAAACTATGTAAACAGATAGTTCTCAAATGATAAAGTAAAAGGAAGCTGAAGAAAACATTCCGGACATTAGCTCTCAAGATGTAGCACAAACGTGGGTGAGATTCCATCTTGTCCAGGACAGGATGGCTTTAGGAAACTACTAAATGCTATCAGGGCAACAGGAATCCTTGTAAGTCTGGTAGAACTAGAAACTGGCCCAGCTGTACAAATCAGTCTAAAATGCACTTTCATTTTTATTCTAATCTCTTTTTAAGACTGTTGAATAATCTTACTTACAAAACTAATATGCCTTTATGAGTCTTTCAAGCTGCATGGATTCCCTCTAGGCCTGGAGTTTTAATGTGGTCTATGATCTCACATATAGTGACCTGATGAAATTTCTGATCTCAAGAATAGTCAAATTCAGTTCTCAGTAGGGCTAAAGGCAGATCTGTTGGACTCTTAATTTCATTAGATGTAGTTTCATATTTCTGGGGAGAACATAAGCTTTTAGGAAAGTTTCCCATGTACAGATAAGGTCCTGGATTCATGAGTAATTTCATTTAAAATTCAGCTTGCTAAAATACTAAATAGATGCAGCACCTTATTTATTAAATTTTGGACAATTATTTGCTTATTATAGACGGACTAATTATCTTTCCTAAACAAAAGATGTAGGCAAAAATCAGAAAGGAAAACAGAAAACAAATCGCGTTGCCATGGAGTCATAATTTAGCATGTTTAGAGGATCAAAAGGGGATGGGTCAGCTTAAAATACTGAAAGGAGCATAGGGGTGGCAAGAACACATAGACTATTCTGTTATATTCTTTTTTTAAATTTATTACAGATAATTAAGCAAAGTGTTTTGTCTTTTTAAACATTTATTGGATATTTTTATTTACATTTTAAATGTTATCCCCTTTCTTGGTTTCCCCATCAGAAACTCCTTATCTCATAGCCCCTCCTCCTGCTTCCATGAGTGTGCTCCCCCACCCACCTGGGGATCCACCACATATACAGTCACCAAACCCAGGCAATATTGCAGTTATCAAGAAGTGCATGCTCACTGGAGCCTGATACAGCTTTCTGAGAGGCTTTGCTAGACCCTGACAAATACAAAAGTGGATGCTTACAGCCAACCATTGGACTGAGCAAGGGGACCCCAATGGAGGAGTTAGAGAAAGGACTGAAGGAGCTGAAGGGGTTTTCAACACCACAGGAAGAACAACAGCAACCAAGCAGACCTCCCAGAGCTCTCAGAGACTAAACCACCATCTGTTATGTTCTTATATGAGATGAGGATACATATCTCGATGTTAATTACACAGCCCTGATGCTGGAGCTCAGGGATTCTTCCCATATAGTAATGAATCAATGTTTTAATTTATCAGAATAACAAACTCGATTACCTAACTAGAAAAAGTAGTGTGGTGAGAGGTCAGGTTTACATTACCTTAGTGAAGGCAAGACCGGGGAATTACTTTGAACATTCTCCAAAAAGGAATATAGAGGGAGAAGTATTTAAGTATGTAATAACTGAGAGCAATTCCATGTAGAGATTACAAAATAGTTACATATGCAAACATAGAGTTTTAAATTAGACTGTGTAGCACTGGCATTAATTCAAGAAGGAAATAGCAATAGATAAATTAAGAGTTTTAATGGAAGGCAAAAACTTATTCGGTTCTACAAATATCTACAGAGTGAAGTTGATCCTATCTTCTAAGAAATGTTAGTAGAGTATTAATTTTTAGTAAATTGTTTTAAAGTATTCTATCCTTTTCCACACATAACTTTCTTTACTAATTATTTTATTTGTTTGCAGTAATCAATTATCTAATGAGAGTTAAAAACTTACAGATAATTAGGCATGTTGTAGTTCTTTTGTCAAATATGTTAATAATTACATGTAGCTAACAAAGCACTATTTAATAGGAAAAAATAAATTCCTGTTATGATTTGAAAATTAACAAAACATTTTCACAATAATTAAAGCTTTTTGCTAAAACTTTAATTTCCTAAATTTGTGTGTTTGGAACACGTTTTTCTTTCCAAGGATTTTGTTTTGGTTTATTATGGTGTGTGTGTGTGTGTGTGTGTGTGTGTGTGTGTGTGTGTGTGTGTCTGTGTCTGTGTCTGTGTCTGTGTGTCTGTGTGTCTGTGTGTGTGTCTGTGTGTGTGGTGTCATGGCACTATATGTAGGGTAGAGAACAACTTTCTGGAGCCTGCTCACTGCTTCTGTCATGCATGCCCCTGTCCCTGTGAGCAAACAGAGGTGCTCAGCTTGGCAGCCACCATTTTACCCTACTGAGTGATCTCACCAGCCCTTGTTTTCTCTCTTGAGCAAACATTTTATTCAAAATAATTGCGCATAACTATTGTGGCTGCTTCAACATTCTTGTAAGTATACTCTATTCAACCTCAATGAATTTATCATCTAGCCGTATTTTTAGAAATCTTTGCTTCTACAGATTTTTACTGAGTAAAATAGTCTCTAAGTGACTATTATGAAAACCTAAGGAAAGAAGTATTATCTTTCATGTTAACATAACACATTGATTTTCTCTTCTCTTTTTTGTTTTATTATATGCACAAAACTTTAACTATGAACAGCAGCATAATCAAACTATCTTAAAGCTTACAGGGCAAACTTGTTCGCTATACATCTCAATTAATCTTCTCAGCAATGATTAATCAAAATTCTGCCTGGCAGGATCATACAACTCACAAAGCCAAGGTTATTAAAATCCATATTTCATATTAACAACCATGTGGGCGATATTATTTCCTAGGAGCAGTGGACCTGCCATAGCTCCATCCTCTCCATCATTCTCCAGACACTGCCCAGCCTGAAGATGAGAACTGCCCAATATGCATTCACAACTCCTTGGCAGTTACTTTCTTTTCTGTCAGTCAAGGGAAATTTATATGCAACTATCCCTGATTTCAAATGTGCTGGAAAAATGAATGCTATTGAAGCTTCATGTACATAGTGGACAAGGTCAAATGGCCAAGTTTCCTTATACACCACAATACATACTCCACTCATTTGATAGGTATAAACTCACCTGAGCAAAGAGTGACATTTAAGGATGACAATTCAGAAATTGTTCATATGGTTATCAAACCAAATTCTGCTTTCAAATCAATAAAAGTTCAAGTATCTTCGATGGCCAGCAATTCACCTATATATGAACTCCCAATGAAAACCAATCGAATAGAAGGAACTAAAAATTTCAAGATGTCCAGATTTTAGATTTGACTTTGTTTAAGAGTATAAGGTATATCAAGAGCACTGGGGGAAATTTCCTGAACAGAACACCAACGGCTTATGTTCTAATATCAAGAATCGACAAACGAGACCTCATAAAATTGAAAAGCTTATGTAAGGCAAAGAACACTGTCATTAGGACAAAATGACAACCAACAGATTGGGGAAAGATCTTTACCAATCCTACATCAGATAGAGGGCTATGAAATATATAAAAAGAACTCAAGAAGTTAGGATAACCCTTTTAAAATGGAGTACAGAGCTAAACAAAGAATTCTCAGCTGAGAAATATTGAATGGCTGAGAAGTTCCTAAAGAAATGTTCAATATCCTTAGTCATCAGGGAAATGCAAATCAAAAAACCCCTGAGATTCCACCTCACACCAGTCAGACTAGCTAAGATCAAAATTTCAGGTGACAGTAGATGCTGGCGAGGATGTAGAGAAAGAGGAACACTCCTCCATTGTTGGTGGGATTGCAAACTGATACAACCACTCTGTAAATCAGTCTGGATGTTCCTCAGAAAATTGGATATAGTATTACTGGAGGACACAGCTATACCATTCCTGGGCATGTACGCGAATAATGCTCTGACATATAACAAGGACACATGCTCCACTATGTTCATAGCAGCCTTATTTGTAATAGCCAGAAGCTGAAAAGAACCCAGATGCCCTCAACAGAGGAATGGATACAGAAAATGTGGTACATTTACACAATGGAGAACTATTCAACTATCAAAAACAATGACTTCATGAAATTCATAGCCAAATGGATGCAACTAGAAAATATCATCCTGACTGAGGTAACCCAGTCACAAAAGAACATATATGGTATGCACTCAGTGATACGTGGATATTAACCCAAAAGCTCGAATTACCCAAGATACAATCCACAGACCACATGAATGTCAAGAAGAAGGATGACCAAAGTGAAGATACTTCAGTCCTGCTTAAAAGGGGGAATAAAAATATTCATGGGGGTGGACAAAATTTGGAGCAGAGACTGAATGAGCCTTCCCCACCTTGAGATCCAGCCAATATACATACAGCCTCCAAACCTAGACAATATTGATGAAGCTAAGACGTGCATGCTGACCGGAGCCTGATACAGCTGTCTCTTGAGATGTTCACCCAGAACATGGAAAATACAGAGGCAAATGCTAGCAGCAAACCATTGAACTGAGAACGGGGTCCCCACTGGAGGACTTAGAGAAAGGTTTGAATGAGCTGAAGGGGTTTGTACCACCATAGGAACAATACTAACCAACCAGAGCTCCCAGGGACTAAACCACTACCCAAAGGGTACACATGGACTGACCCATGTCTCTAGCTGCATATGTAGGAGAGGATGGCTTTGTTGAGCACCAATGGGAGGAGAAGCCCTTGGTTCTGCCAAGGCTGGACACCCCAGTGTAAGGAAATATCAGGGCGGGAAGGGGGCATGTTTGGGGAGGGAGAAGACCCCCATAGAAGTAAGGGGAGGGGGAGGAGAGAGAGGGTTTATGGATGGGAAAACGTGGAATAGGAATAACATTTGAAATGTAAATGAAAAATATCCAATAAAAAAGTCTTAATGATTTCACAGGACCCCAATCACCTATGCAGCTTAATTTTTTTCTTCAATAGAAAGTTTATCACTTGGAAACACTATTGAGTCTTCATTACTGTGGTTCTGAGTGACTCATCATAGAGATACCAGCAAACACTGATGAACTCTCCTTGTTCAAGTGTTTAGCATGCTCACATCGTGAGTCAGCAAGAATTCTTCCCTGAGACAGGCTGTGCTGTAAGTAAGGGTCAAAAATGTTGCCATTTGGCTCAAATAAAATCATACTATTTTGTTACCAATTAAACAAAGAAACATACCTCCATAAACACTTGAAAAAGAATTTTTGATGTCTATGACCTATATAGATAGGTTGAGACTTAACTATATACATATATATATATATACATATATACGTATATGTGTGTGTGTTAATTAAATCACCAAATCTTTGAGTCATTTCTGTTTAAAAATGCCTGTATAAATATGAATGTGAACAAATTTCAGAAACCAACTCTAAGTGTAGAGAATAAATTGAGAGTTATACAACTTTTTTTCCTTCTAAAATAATTAAAGGGAGCTCTTCCCTGTCTTGGGATAAAATTCAAATCGTTCTCCTTCTGTGTGAATCTCAGAAAAAAATAGCTTCAGGTGTAAAAAATAAATACTGCTTCACCATTCCACATTTCCCAACTTTTTAGGTGATAGAAAATTGCTGTTGTACTTAAACGTTTCACACACACACACACACACACACACACACACACAGAGAGAGAGAGAGAGAGAGAGAGAGAGAGAGAGACAGAGAGAGACAGAGAGAGACAGAGAGACAGAGACAGAGAGACAGAGAGGAGAGACAGAGACAGAAGCAGAGATACAGAGACAGAAAGAGAGAGATTAATTTTGCTCATTTTTTCATTTAAATACTTTAAGCACACTTGAGGTTAACTGACAAAATCAAAGCATGAGCACTATTTAAAGATGTCAGAGCCTTCAAAATGATATTATAGAAAATAAAATAGAGAACATACAAATTTGACAGATTCATTGATGTTGCTTTCCTGTTTGAGAGTTTCATACCCATCAATTGTGTTTTAGCCATTGTTACCCCATTTCTGTCTCTACAGCTGCAGCCATGTTTCCTAACATATCCTCCTCCTAGATCGCAAATCCATTTTTCTCTTATTTTAATGGAAGATGCATTGGGTTTAATTTTTTGTGCAAATATGGCTATAACATTACATATTTGAGCAAAGACAACATAACAGCGTATTCATGAATAAAGAAAATGGCAGCCTTACCTCCCCTTATCCGTGATGGAGTTTTGAGGTCCACAATGATGGTGTATGTCTGAGAAAGCCAAATGGCTAGTGGGCCCCTGCTCTGAGTACTATCATACAATAAGTTATAAACAGATACCTGATCTGTCTTTCTTCCTTTCTTTCTTCCTCTCTTTCTTCCTTCCTTTCTTTCTTTCTTTCTTTCCTTCTTTCTTTCCTTCTTTCTTTCTTTCTTTCTTTCTTTTTCTCTTCCTTTCCATCCATCCATCCATCCATCCTTCCTTCCTTCCTTCCTTCTCTTTTTCTTTCTTTCTTACTTTTGAATTTAAAACATAATTTTACCAAAAATGTCAATGAAGCAAAAATCATGATTAAGCATCGTTTTATGAGTGCGAGCGTGCACGCATGCACACACACACACACACACACACACACCACCACCACCACCACCACCACCACCACCACCAACAACAACAACAACACCAAGAGCAACAACAACAGCAACAACAACAATAACGGCATCAACAACACCTATTTAGCCCCTATGTAGAGAACATTTCAAGAGACCTATACTATAATATTTGGTTGGATATTTATATAAACTGTTATAATAGATGAGTGCTGTAGATAGCCCTTTTTATATGCTCTGATTTCATACTGTTTGTTCTCCCTTTAATCATATTTGTAGCCTTGTCTTGCTAGTTACTTCCTAAGCCTCTCCCATTGTTTCTTTCTTTCTTTCACACTCCCCCTGCCTCCATCACACAGCACAAGTTTTCTTGGCAGGTTTGGTAAGGATTGGTTGCTCATATATGTGTCTCTATTCAAATTCACAAATGCCAAGTTATTCTCATTTCTTCCTCTTCCAAATTCTCAGAGATGACTAAAGTTTCCATAAGATACCCAAATTTCGTACACATCAAGGCTCAGTAGCCATCCTTGCTTGCCCTGCTGTTCGACATAAGCTTGCCTGTTTTTCTGCATTCTATTCATAAGATACGGTTTAACTTATTTTCAATGCATGTAAAATGGCATGTGTCTTAAACATACTCACTTCTTTGTCCCATCTTGAAATGCTAAAATTAAAACACAAAAATGCTGGTGGGGATTTGGTTCTAGCAATAATGTGAGGAAATTTGCATGAAGTTCCTATGCTATACAGGAGTCACAGACTTGATGATTCTCTGAATGTCTATCTAAAGAATGCATTTCTCTGAGTTAGCTTAAGTGTTTCCTTCTCACAAGAATTCTCTCATTCTGTTACACATGTGGGAAGTGGCCTAATAAGTGGTTCCAAGCTCTGCCTCTCATCTCAGGGCATCTGGGAGCTGCCGATACATCAGCTTAGAGAGGACAGAGCAAAGTCCAGAATGGAAGGGGTCCAAGGTCTGCCTCTTTCACTGTAAGAGCAAGATCCCAGTCTGATTTAGGGCAGGGGACAGGAGGGCATGGAGAGGAGAAGAAGGCCTTCTCCCAGGATCTTTAATGAAGAAGCTCCCTGAGGTGATCTTACCTTGTTCATATTTCTTAACTGGGGATGGCTTTGAATGACTACGCTTTATTCTGGGTAAAGGTAAGATACTGAGATGCCTCATTAGCATGGAGAGGCATTCTAGATGTTGAGTATGTGACTGACTACTTGTGACTACCTGGTATGGAAACAGGGACGGAGTTAGCACTACTCCTCCTGGTCTCAGGATAAGAGTCTAATCTCAATTTTGAGATTCTAGGGTTTGAACATGCTCAACCTTGTCTGAACCATGACAGTTCTTCTAGTGGCATGGTCCATGTGCCTCACAGATAACCTAGAACAAAGGAAAAACTATTAACACCTAAGATGCAATTAATAAGCATCAGAAAATCTAAAAAGAACTGTAGATATTCAGTCAGTAATCACAAATCCCGTGACAGGAAAGGAACTAAGATAGATGATGTCCCTGATAATTTCTGTAAAATTTTTTAAAATTAATATTAATATTTCTCAAACTCTTCCAAAATATTAAAGAGGAAGAACCACTTACAATCTTATAAGGGTAGCAACACTTTTACACAAAAGCCAGGAAAGACTGAATTTGAGTAGACCACTATCCATGAAGAACATGGCAACACAAATTTTCACAAAGCACTAGCAAACTAAATATAATGCTCATTACAAAGCTAATTAATCGTGGCTTAGTGAGCCTTGCTTCTGGGGTCTAACTGTGCTTCAGTGTATGCAAGCCAGTAAATGTAATAAAAAATTCGGATGGAGGGTCATAGTCAAGCTATTCAACTGATGACCTTCGGAAACTGAAGAATATCTCATGAGAAAACACTCTGATGTCTAATATTTCTATCTATTTAGCATGATACTGGGAATACAATCCATTGCAATTAATCAAGAAAAAAAACAGTAGGCTAAAAAGAAAGACAGTAAATTACTCATTCATGAGTAATGTAATAATTTCACATATCTATTTGAATATATTTGACAAAATTTAAAAATAAAATTATTATACAAAATCATTTGTATTTTTATATAAACTTGTAATGAACAATCATTATAATGAAATCCTTATAATGAAAGCGATGCTAAAAATATCACTTAACCATAGCAATTGTCCTTCCCTTGGCAGGCTGTTACAGGAACACCAGATGTCTTTAATAGCTCAAATTTCTTCTTAAAACATTTGAGACTGGAAAGCTGAGTTCATGATACCTGGGGAACCTTCAGGTTCTGGTGAAAGTTCTTAACCAGATGGCATATTAATGGCTTATTATGAAAGCCTCACATGACACAATCAAGCTTGGAGGACCCTCTGGATCCCTTTTCAGGAGTCCTTCCCTTTGCCACTTAAAAATTCTAGAAAATCAGGATAGTCTAGCACAGTTGAAAGCTTTAAATCATGGTGCTGTTTTTACTATAGAGAAACACGGTATAACTTTTGATTAATAAAAATAGGATCACAGAAATAAATGTATTTATATAATTATAACAAGGTTCAATGAAGTAAGACCAATAACATTGAGTCTGATTAGCTTCTATTAGATAATTTTTATCAGGATTTATTGGCACCAATCGCGAAATCTCTCTCAATCCAAAATTTTCATTCATAAAAGTATATTACACCAATTTTGCACTGTGGAATTTACACAAAGTCGACACAAAGCATCTTGCATTAGGTTACTTTGAAGATAGGGATTACCACTTACATGAAAATGGAATAAAATGAATATGTGCTTTGAGTATTCACAATGGTGTAGATGCAATAAACTTTCAAATTGTCTCAAGAACTCAAAATGGCACAGCTCCTCTTGTTCACAGCAGAAAGACACTAGAACAAGCACTGTCCTGGCCCACCATTACCCACCTCTAATTTCCTGTAGAAATTCCCTTTGCCTCCATTAACTCTTTTTTGTTATTCTAAAAATTAACAATACATCTTCAGAGTTACTAAAAGGTTCAGATATCTGAAAATGACCCAGTTCATCGAGGCACACCATGATTATATGAGCATATGCATTTCAGAATCTTGAGAATGATACACTATATTATTTGCACATTTTGATATTTATCATATTCGGTATGTGAATTTTTCTGAAACAAAAAAAAGCCAGGAATTAGTTCTCTATTTTGTTTGGTAAAGCAATAGAATCTGGTACCATTGAACACTTACAAATATGAAATCAATTACAACTCAAATCAACTATGAAAAATCTAAAGTAGATGACAACTTTTCATGAAGAAACTCAAACACTGATAAAGGAAGGGACGCATTACCAATCTACTGATCGGTGGCAGAAACAGAGCTTGGTTCTGGTCAGATAGACTGCCTCTCAAGGGCAAATGACTCTACCTTGCTACACTATGGCTATCCTTCCACCTTGGGAATGAAATGAAGAAACATATTTCCTACATCTTGGTTGTGACAAAATGTCAAGGATGAAAAAAGGATGGTATAATTTTCATCTTTAATTTTCTTATATGTGAAATTCACCAAGAAAGACCACAAACAAGTGTAATTTATTTATTAAAATGCACCCTTTACATCCTTTTAAAGAACTGTAGAAATTGTATTCTTAAATTGTCCTTGAATAACCATGCATATGTTACTAAAATGCCATTCAGTATCCAATACATCTACTGATTTCTGTGTCTGTACGTGTTTCCTGTGCTTTTGGTTTGACTCCTCTGCTTCTGTCTGTTGGTTTCATTCTATTGCATTACGGTTGTTTTTATTTTAACTTATTTTGTCATTAATATTTAGATACTGATTTGTTTTCTAATGGGAGAAAGAAAGGCTGTGAATTTGTGTGGAAGGAAAGATGAGGTAGATCTGGGTGGATCTAGGGAATTGGAAAACAATCAAAATATATTGTATGAAAATAATATTTTGAACCTCGCTGATCCCTGCCCGCAGCTCACTGCTCCCAAACCCCTTGGGAGAGAGAGCTCACCGCCCAGACAGGTGGGCACCCCTGCCCACATCCCTGGCCCAAGAGGAAACTGTATACAGCCTCTGGGAACCAGAATATAGGGGCAATGGAGCTGCAGGTCCCCTGCGCTCCACACACCTTCGGGACCTGAAGGGACCAGATCAACAGTTCTCTGCACCCATATCCTGTGGGAGGGAGAGCTAAACCTTCAGAGAGGCAGACACACCTGGGAAGCCAGAAGAGACTACACTCTGCCCACATTTCTGATTCCAGAGGAAAACACCAAACGCCATCTGGGACCCCAGTTCATGGGGACTCCCGGAAAAGGTGGCTCAGGCCCTCCTGGTTGCCACCCTCACTGAGAGCTCAAAAGCAGCACCCCACGAGCAAACTTGAGCAATGGGACCACAGGTAATACCAACTTTTCTGCTCCAAGCGACCTGACTGGTGGTCTCAGGGCACACAGAGGCAAAATTCCTCTGAGACCAGACACTTCTGGTTTTTAGCAGGAGCCCCCAACCTCGCTGATCCCCGCCTGCAGCTCACTGCTCCCAAACCCCTTGGGAGAGAGAGCTCACTGCTCGGACAGGTGGGCTCTCCTGAGACTGCAGAGCGGGAGAGAACACCCCTGCCCACATTCCTGGCCCAAGAGGAAAGTGTATATGGCCTCTGGGAACCAGAAGATAGGGGCACTGGAGATGCAGGTCCCCTGCGCTCCAGACACCTCCGACCTGAAGGGACCGGATGAACAGCTCTCTGCACCCAAATCCTGTGGAGGGGGAGCTAAACCTTCAGAGAGGTAGACATGCCTGGGAAGCCAGAAGAGACTACACTCTGCCCACATTTCTGACTCCAGAGGAAAATACCTAATGCCTTCTGGGACCCCGGTGCACGGAGGCTCCTGGAAAAGGCAGCACAGGCCCTCCTGGATGCCACCCTCACTGAGAGCTCAAAAGCATCCCCCCACGAGCAAACTTGAGCTACGGGACCACAGGTAAGACCAACTTTTCTGCTCCAAGTGACCTGCCTGGTGAACAAAGGACACAGGCCCACAGGAACAGCTGAAGACCTGTAGACAGGAAAGACTACACGCCCAAAAGCAGAACACTCTGTTCCCACAACTGGCTGAAAGAAAACAGGAAAACAGCACTCCTGACACACAGGCCTATAGGACAGTCTAGCCACTGTCGGAAATGGCAGAACAAAGTAACACCAGAGAAAGCCTGATGGCAAGAGTCAAGCGCAGGAACCCAAGCAACAGAAACCAAGACTACATGGCATCATCGGAGCCCAATTCTCCCACCAAAGCAAGCACTGTATATCCAAACACATCAGAAAAGCAAGATCTAGATTTAAAATCATATTTGATGCTGGAGGGCTTCAAGAAAGACATGAAGAAACGCATTAGAGAAACGCAGGAAAACATAAATAAACAAGTAGAAGCCTATAAAGAGGAATCACAAAAATCCCTGAAAGAATTCCATGAACACACAATCAAACAGTTAAAGGAATTAAAAATGGAAATAGAAGCAATGAAGAAAGAACACAGGGAAACAATCCTGGATATAGAAAACCAAAGGAAGAGACAGGGAGCCGTAGATAAAAGCATCACCAACAGAATACAAGAGATAGAAGAGAGAATCTCAGAAGCAGAAGATTCCATAGAAATCATCGACACAACTGTCAAAGATAACGTAAAACGGAAAAAGCTACTGGTCCAAAACATACAGGACATCCAGGACTCAATAAGAAGATCAAACCTAAGGATAATAGATATATAAGAGAGTGAAGACTCCCAGCTCAAAGGACCAGTAAATATCTTCAACAAAATCATAGAAGAAAACTTCCCTAACCTAAAGAAAGAGATGCCCATAAACATACAAGAAGCCTACAGAACTCCAAATAGATTGGACCAGAAAAGAAACTCCTCCTGTCACATAATAGTTAAAACACCAATAGCACAAAATAAAGAAAGAATATTAAAAGCAGTAAGGGAAAAAGGTCAAGTAATATATAAAGGCAGACCTATCAGAATCACACCAGACTTCTCGCCAGACACTATGAAAGCCAGAAGATCCTGGACAGATGTCATACAGACCCTAAGAGAACACAAATGCCAGCCCAGGTTACTGTATCCTGCAAAACTCTCAATTAACATAGATGGAGAAACCAAGATATTCCATGACAAAACCAAATTTACACAATATCTTTCTACAAATCCAGCGCTACAAAGGATAATAAATGGTAAAGCCCAACATAAGGAGGCAGGATACACCCTAAAAAATGCAAGAATCTAATCGTCTTGGCAACAAAACAAAGAGAACAAAATCACACAAACACAACCTCACATCCAAATATGAATATAACAGGAAGCAATAATCACTATTCCTTAATATCTTGCAACTTCAATGGTCTCAACTCCCCATTAAAAAGACATAGATTAACAAACTGGATATGCAATGAGGACCCTGCATTCTGCTGCCTACAGGAAACACACCTCAGATACAAAGACAGATACTACCTCAGAGTGAAAGACTAGAAAACAACTTTCCAAGCAAATTGTCGGAAGAAGCAAGCTGGAGTAGCCATTCTAATAGCGAATAAAATCGATTTTCAACTAAAGGTTATCAAAAAAGATAAGGAAGGACACTTCATATTCATCAAAGGAAAAATCCACCAAGATGAACTCTCGATCCTAAATATCTATGCCCCAAATACAAGGACACCTACATACGTAAAAGAAACCTTATTAAGCTCAAAACAAACATTGCACCTCACACAATAATAGTAGGAGATTTCAACACCCCAATCTCATCAATGGACAGATCATGGAAACAGAAATTAAACAGTGATGTCGACAGACTAAGAGAAGTCATGAACCAAATTGACTTAGATATTTATAATTATCCTAAGGCAAAAGGATATACATTCTTCTCAGCACCTCATGGTACTTTCTCCAAAATTGACCATATAATTGGTCATAAAACAGGCCTCAACAGATACAGAACGATAGAAATAATCCCATGCGTCCTATCATACCACCACGGGCTAAAGCTTGTCTTCAATAACAATAAGGGAAGAATGCCCACATATACATGGAAGTTGAACAATGCTCTACTCAATGATAACGTGGTCAAGGAAGAAATAAAGAAAGAAATTGAAGCCTTTTTAGAATTTAATGAAAATGAAGGTACAACATACCCAAACTTATGGGACACAGTGAAAGCTGTGCTAAGAGGAAAACTCATAGCTCTGAGTGCCTGGAGAAAGAAACAGGAGAGAGCATATGTCAGCAGCTTGACAGCATACCTAAAAGCTCTAGAACAAAAAGAAGCAAATACACCCAGGAGGAGTAGAAGGCAGGAAAGAATCAAGCTCAGAGCAGAAATCAGCCAAGTAGAAACAAAAAGGACCATAAAAAGAATCAACAGAACCAAAAATTGGTTCTTTGAGAAAAATCATCAAGATAGATAAACCCTTAGCCAGACTAACGAGAGGACACAGAGAGTGTGTACAAATTAACAAAATCAGAAATGAAAACAGAGACATAACTACAGAATCACAGGAAATTCAAAAAACATCAGATCTTATTACAAAAGCCTATATTCAACAAAACTTGAATATCTGGAGCAAATGGACAATTTCCTAGACAGATACCAGGTACAGAAGTTTAATCAGGAACAGATAAACCATTTAAACAACCCCATAACTCCTAACGAAATTGAAGCAGTCATTAAAGGATTCCCAATGAAAAAGAGCCCAGGTCCAGACAGGTTTAGTGCAGAATTCTATCAGACCTTCATAGAAGATCTCGTATCAATACTGTCCAAACTATTCCACAAAATTGAAACAGATGGAGCACTACCGAATTCCTTCTATGAAGCCACAATTACTCATATACCTAAACCACACAAAGACCCAGCAGAGAAAGAGAACTTCAGACCAATTTCCCTTATGAATATCGATGCAAAAATACTCAATAAAATTCTGGCAAACTGAATCCAAGAGCACATCAAAACAATCATCCACCATGATCAAGTAGGCATGCAGGGATGGTTTAATATACGGAAAACCATCAATGTCATCCATTATATAAACAAACTGAAAGAACAAAACCACATGATAATTTCATTAGATGCTGAGAAATCATTTGATAAAATTCAACACCCCCTCATGATAAAAGTCCTGGAAAGAAAAGGAATTCAAGGCCTATACCTAAACATAGTAAAAGCCATATACAGCAAACCAGTCGCTAACATTAAATTAAATGGAGAGAAACTTGAAGCAATCCCACTAAAATTAGGGAGTAGACAAGGCTGCCCACTCTCTACTCATTCAATATACTTCTCTAAGTTCTAGCCAGAGCAATCAGAGAACAAAAGGAGATCAAGGGGATATGGATTGGAAAAGAAGAAGTCAAAATATCACTATTTGCAGATGATATGATAGTATATTTAAGTGATCCCAAAAGTTCCACCAGAGAACTACTAAACCTGATAAACAACTTCAGCAATGTTGCTGGGTATAAAATTAACTCAAATAAATCAGTAGCCTTCCTCTATACAAAAGAGAAACAAGCTGAGAAAGAAATTAGGGAAATGACACCCTTCATAATAGTCCCAAATAATATAAAATACCACGGTGTGACTTTAACCAAGCAAGTAAAAGATCTGTACAATAAGAACTTAAAGAGACTGAAGAAAGAAATTGAAGAAGACCTCAGAAGATGGAAAGATCTCCCATGCTCATGGATTGGCAGGATTAATATAGTAAAAATGGCCATTTTACCAAAAGCGATCTACAGATTCAATGCAATCCCCATCAAAATACCAATCCAATTCTTCAAAGAGTTAGACAGAACAATTTGCAAATTCATCTGGAATAACAAAAAACCCAGGATAGCTAAAACTATCCTCAACAATAAAAGGACTTCTGGGGGAATCACTATCCCTGAACTCAAGCAGTATTACAGAGTAATAGTGATAAAAACTGCATGGTATTGGTACAGAGACCGACAGATAGACCAATGGAATAGAATTGAAGAGACAGAAATGAACCCACACACCTATGGTCACTTGATTTTTGACAAAGGAGTCAAAACCATCAAATGGAAAAAAGAGCATTTTCAGCAAATGTTGCTGGTTCAACTGGAGGTCAACATGTAGAAGAATGCAGATCGATCCATGCTTATCACCCTGTACAAAGCATAAGTCCAAGTGGATCAAGGACCTCCACATAATACCAGATACACTCAAACTAATACAAGAAAAAGTGGGGAAGCATCTTGAACACATGGGCACTGGAGAAAATTTCCTGAACAAAACACCAAGAATCGACAAATGGGATCTCATAAAACTGTAAAGCTTCTGTAAGGCAAAGGACACTGTTGTTAGGACAAAACGGCAACCAACAGATTGGGAAAAGATCTTTACCAATCCTACAACAGATAGAGGGCTTATAGCAAAAATATACAAAGAACTCAAGAAGTTAGACCGCAGGGAGGCAAATAATGCTATTAAAATGGGGTTCAGAGCTAAACAAAGAATTCACAGCTGAAGAATGCCGAATGGCTGAGAAACACCTAAAGAAATGTTCAACATCTTTAATCATAAGGGAAATGCAAATCAAAACAACCCTGAGATTTCACCTCACTCCAGTGAGAATGGCTAAGATCAAAAACTCATGTGACAGCAAATGCTGGTGAGGATGTGGAGAAAGAGGAACACTCCTGCATTGTTGATGGGATTGCAGACTGGTACAACCATTCTGGAAATCAGTCTGGAGGTTCCTCAGAAAATTGGACATTGAACTGCCTGAGGATCCAGCTATACCTCTCTTGGGCATATACCCAAAAGCTGCCCCAACATATAACAAAGACACATGCTCCACTATGTTCATAGCAGCCTTATTTATAATAGCCAGAAGCTGGAAAGAACCCAGATGCCCTTCAACAGAAGAATGGATACAGAAAATGTGGTACATCTACACAATGGAATATTACTCAGCGATCAAAAACAATGACTTTATGAAATTCATAGGCAAATGGAGGGAACTGGAAAATATCATCGTGAGTGAGGTAACCCAATCACAGAAAAACACACATGTTATGCACTCATTGATTAGTCTCTATTAGCCCAGATGCTTCAATTGCCCTAGATGCACAGAACATATGAAACTCAAGATGGATGATCAAAATGCGAATGCTTCACTCCTTCTTTAAAAGGGGAACAAGAATACCCTTGGCAGGGAATAGGGAGACAAAGATTAAAACAGAGGCAGGAGGAACACCCATTCAGAGCCTGACCCACATGTGGCCCATATATATATTCAGCCACCCAATTAGACAAGATGGATGAAGCAAAGAAGTGCAGGCCGACAGGAACCGGATGTAGATCTCTCCGGAGAGACACAGCCAGAATACAGCAAACACATAGGCGAATGCCAGCAGCAAACCACTGAACTGAGAATGGGACCCCCGTTGAAGGAATCAGAGAAAGGACTGGAAGAGCTTGAAGGGGCTCGAGACCCCATATGAACAACAATGCCAAGCAACTAGAGCTTCCAGGGACTAAGCCACTACCTAAAGACTATACATGGACTGACCCTGGACTCTGACCTCATAGGTAGCAATGAATATCCTAGTAAGAGCACCAGTGGAAGGGGAAGCCCTTGGTCCTGCTAAGACTGAACCCCCAGTGAATGTAATTGTTGGGGGGAGAGCGGTAATTGGGGAAAGATGGGGAGGGGAACAGCCATATAGAAGGGGAGGGGGAGGGGTTAGGGTGATTTTGGCCTGGAAACGGGGAAAGGGAATAACAATCGAAATGTAAATAAATAATCAAGTTACTAAAGAAAAAAAAAGAAAATAATGTTTTACATTTTTAAAGTTTAAATTATATTTCAAAATATAAAAGGATTAAAAGGTTAAAGTATGGCAGGATTTTCAGGAAATTGTTCAGCGAGATTTTTTTTTTTCAAGAAAGGATTTCTCTACGTAGATTTTTGCTGTTCTGGAACTTAATTGTGTACCAGGTTTGCCTTGATCTCTGACATCTGCAAGTGTCTGCCTCTAAGTGATGAGATGCCCATCATCATGCCCAGATTTTCTATTAACATTTTGGTCTGTCTAAACCATGAATCCAAGCAGATATTTAAATTGTTAAAAATGTATACATACACACTGTGGGGAAATTCATTTAACTACACACACACACACACACACACACACACACACACACATGCACGCACACACACACATTTAGTGTATGTACTAAACTTGTACATAAAGCTCAGTATGAAAACAGATATTACTGTAAAACAATCTACAAATAGAACTCTTTGGCAACATTTCAATTACAACAGAGAAGTTAAAAAGTAGCAAACCTATTATAATTAAAAATGATGTCTTTTAGTTTATTTACTTTAGTAGAGCTTAATAGGATTTTCAAAAGGATTTATTTAAATACATAACATAGCAATTGTTTTTTGCAATATAGGGTCTTTTATTAAATTAAGAATATTGAAATATTTTAAGAACTTGATGCTTTTAGAATGGAATGGATTAGAGAAGAGTCCTCAGGTTTAGATTTTTATATTAGAAAAAGGTCTAATGAAAATTGATTGCCAAGAAATTTGTTTCTTTGTGTCTGTCTTAGGGTCAATTTACTGACAAAAGTCCAGGAAGAATATCCACCTTTGCCTTAGCACTATATCATAAGCTGTCTCTCTTCCATGGTCCAAGTCTTTCCTCACAAGTTCTGCTTCTGATATGCTCTTGGACTTTTGTATTCTGCAGACAGAGAATGCCTGCTGATTTTATCCCTGAACTCACTTGGCAATGCCCTTTGCCATTTCTCCAGCTGGTCAGTTCTCAAATAAGTCACAGTACCTTCTGCACCTCCCTCCACCAGAGCTGGTGGTAGTTCTCTGGTTGTCAGCATTGCTGGCAGGTGTCTCTACTCTGTATTAAAGATTCTAACTTTAGTGTCTCAAAGAATGTAAGCCTTTCACCATATCTTAGTACTCCAGGATGGAAATTCACTCCAGCTTCCTGAACACTCTCTCTCTCTCTCTCTCTCTCTCTCTCTCTCTCTCTCTCTCTCTCTCTCTTCAATCTCAACAAACAGGGCTACTACTACTCCAGCAATTGTGTGTGTGCGTGTGCATGCATGCATGCATGTGTGCATGTTTGTGTGTGTGTGTGTGTGTGTGTGTGTGTTGAGAGTCAGTAGTTTATGCAAGAGATCCTCCTCTACCCCAGACCCCCTGTTCTGAGGCTATCGAATGGGAGAAAGAAGGAGAGAAAATGGTTAAAACCCCAATCTGATCGTTTTCTCTAAGCCCTATTTGTCACACTTTAGGGAATTAAAATTATGACCAAATCTAACTCTCTAGCCAAGGATTTAGAGCACAGCCCTAATTGTGAACATGTCCCATGTATTTAAGGGGATGAGAAATGTGCCTTATAGTAATGGAGAGGTAAATGTGAAGACTAATAACATCTTGTAATAGATAAAAATCCCCCAATGGTGTATTCTCTAGGGGTGGAGAAAGAAAAAGGTGAAGCCTAAAAGGTTCATATGACAGGAATAGGATAAGGATGGTCAGTCTATGTTATATGCATGTATGAATATATAATGATCACTATTACTTCATGTAATTAATATATTCTAGAATGCATTAGAACAAACATATAATTTAGAGTCAGGAATTGTTATACTATACATATTTGAATTTCAGGATAATGATTCTTTTTTAGTGCTCACATGCACTTTTATTTCATGTATAATTCAAAAATGTCCTTCATTTATAAAGTCTGGTATCTGCAATTAGATATAGCCTACATAATACATTGTATATTTATGATGAAATCTTTGAACAATTTTGGTTATTTATCCATTTTTACATCAGCCTTTCAAAGAGTTTTCATCCTTTTATACGTTTATATATAGGAAAAATGTTGATCACAAAAATTATATAAGATTGATAACATTGCTAAGTCTCTATGTGACTGTCTATAATCCTTGTTGAATGTTATTTCCCCCAGTGAAGTAATGCACATTCTCATAAAGGAGAAATGGCTCTGGTGGCTGTGTCATTTGTTCATGGTTCAGCTGAGTTTTCTTGTATAGTTGGTTGTCAAGAAAGCATTTCAATTCAGTAAAACCTCGTAAAGCAACTTTAGCTGTATGTATGTAACATTGACCTTAAGAAGTAAAATCCTTTATGCTCTGAAGTGTTACTCCTTCCTCTAGGCCTCTGTGCAGAAAGTATGGGCTGGAGTAAGCACAAAACTAACACCTGGAGAGGGGCTCAATCTCTGTACCATGAGTGCATACGTATTTACAGTTACATTTATAACCCAACATGCTGCTAATTATTAAAGCTCAGATTTCTTATCAAAGGTATAACCTATGTGTTTGTAGAGCTACGAACACAATTCAAAACCCTGTTCTTAGAGTTTGAATGCAGTCATGCTTAAAGTTTGTCCTTTAACAAGTAAACAGTCAATTTTCTAACTTTTTAAAGAGAATGTATTACTAAAGAAAAAGAATCGTGTAGTCTATGCTTGATAACAGAACAAAAGCTGAAGAACTAGATTGCCTGAAGAACAGAGTACTCTAAACCAGATGTTCTCTGTTTAATCTAGAGAGAATATTCTTTATAGAATATTTCTGCTTGTGAGAAATCCGAGACCATGCATGACAATGGAGGTTCCACTACACACAGTAGAACTCACATCATAATTTTCCTAAATCCTTGGGAACACATTATTTTATTCTTAGACTTTGCGCTCTATAATTCATTTTGAAGGTTATATTATGCCTCTGAATTAAAAATACAATTATGCCCCTAGTATTAAAAATATAAACAAGTATACCTATAAGGACAAGTAAATGATTCTTCAAGCATTTGTATTGCAGAACGCTTGCTAGCACTACCTCTGCTGTATTTAATGGCTCTGTGGTATTTTTCAGATGGGAATACTACATTTTATCTTGAATTCTATTGCTGTTCCACTATGACGAAGGGGGGCTGTTCACAGGGTGAGTGGCATAATGAGGAGCTGAACTTTAATCTCCCCTCAGTCTGTAGAAGACAAAGAGTTTTGTATAGGAATATCCTCAACACTTAGATCTCTGCACTGCAAAAGAAACTGACATAATAAATACAAGGAAACTTAGGAGATTCCACCTCACGTCCACCAAGTGATGCCAGTAGCTGAGTATTTGATGTTCTTACCTTTGGAATAAGAGAATGAAGAGAGGAAAGCATACTTGGTGTCTGTCTCCCAAAAGTTCTGAGCCCCAAGTTGGATTTTTATTTTACGTGTTCAAACAGGAATATTTCTAGTTCAGAAAAAAAAAAACAAAGAAATACAGGTTTAAAGACTTAGTAAACAGGAATGGAGAGATGGCTCAGCAGTTAAGAGCACTGACTGTTCTTCCAGAGGTCCTGAGTTCAATTCCCACCAACTACATAGTGACTCACAACCATCTGTAATGGGATCTAATTCCCTCTTCAGATGTGTCTAAAGAGAGCAACAGTGGACTCATATACATAAAATAAAGAAATAAATCTTGTGGGGAAAAAGATTTAGTAAATAGCCAATTGCCACAATAAAGGGAAATCCTGATTTAAGCTAAGAGCAAATAACAATTTAATTTATAAATTTATGTTATATTTATGGTGTCACAACAGACAAATGGAGAGCCACTGAGAGTTGTACAACAGATTCTGTAACTGAAACCCCCTTCACCTCAGCTGTAGAGATGTGTGTGCTGCTTCTTTCCATGTGCAGATGTGCATGCATGTGTGTACATGATAAGTACTACTATTGAGAGTGGCTAAAGACAAAGACTGTGATATTAAAAAGCTTGCCCACATGAAGACTATATTGTAATTAATGAATTTATGTTTTGCTTTGGTGTTTTGTACAGTGGTTTCTACAGTGAAGGGATAACTAACTAACGTAAGACTTTATTAGTCATGGCCTATAGTAAATGCTCAATAAATGTTGATCTGTGTTTGTGGGAAATTTTATTTATAAAACCAAGGAGTAGAAGAGAGCTCTGGAGGGAGAAGAAGCTTCAAAAATGAGAAATATAAAATTTCCTGAAATGTATTAAATTAGTCTTAAAACCCAACAGTGTCTTTAAAACATTTGTTTATTTTTATTTTATGTGTGAGGACCTACAGGTATGTAGTACAACACATTTATTGGAATATTGGTGATTGGAGCCATGGCCTCATACACACCAAGGAAACACACCATCACTAAGCTATAGCCCAAACTCTCATTTTAAATGTCATTTTGAGATAGATTATTAATTGATTGGAGAGGTTCATGAACACAGTGGGTAGCACCACATGTAGGCAGATGGTCTTTGGTTGAACAAGAAAGCTGGCTAAAACCAGGCTTTGGGCAAGCCATCATGCAGCATGCCTTTGTAGTTTCTGCTCGAAATCCTGCCCTAACTCCCTTCAATGATGGGCTGGGTCCTGCAAGGCACAACAACCAGTTTTCTGCCCTAACTCACAGCAGCAACAAAACCAACACTAAAACAGGTTTTTAAAATAAAATATCACAAGAATATGGTAGTTGAATGCCTAGTACCCTTTGGGTGTGTTATTCATTCAATAGTTTTGAAAGATGGAATTATGTTCATGTTCATGTGCTGTAGGAGGTACAGCGTGCGCTGGGGGAAACAGGGAATGTTTAAGTCATAGCTTCGTGCTCAGGAACCCTGCCAGGCGAGAAACTAATGATGGGATCATGCTTTCATCTTTCATCGTAGCCAGCAGCACTTGTGAAAATAAAGTGGGGCATTCAGTCTACCAGGTGTTTTCCCTCTTTATTATCCTGTAGGGTTGAATCTACAAGTGGTACATCAGGAGTTTTTTCATACGCCTTACCAATTATTTCCCTGTCCTTGGTGATACTTGCAGAATTAGGTTATCGGTACTTTATTTTTAAGTTGTTCTTTGTGTTGATTTGAACTTTGTGGAGAAAGTGTATTTACAAAATTATTGGTATTCTCCTGATTATCAGGAGAGAAAAGAACCACTACTTAGCAGAGATTTATAATTACATACATTTTTTTCTTTTACATTTTATGTTAAATTTTCTAAAGAGGCATAAATACTTACAAAATTAAATAGGGAAAACACACTGCTCAGGATTGTGAATATTTACTATTAACATAGAATAATTAGGAGCATAACACACATGCGTGTGCATGTGCACGTGCGCTCATACACACCCAGAGAGAGAGAGAGAGAGAGAGAGAGAGAGAGAGAGAGAGAGAGAGAGAGAGAGAAGAGAGAGGGGGCAGGGAATACAGAATCAATTGTTATAGCATCTTACAAATGTGCAAAAGTCATTTGTGAGTGTTTCAATTCTTATGTCCACACTCTAAAAACAAAATTTATTCAATTAAATAAAGAAAAATTCCAAGTAACATATGTAGATTGCTGTCTGTAAGCAGGTGAGGGGAGGTGAAAGACAAGGCTAGAGCCTGTGATTGGACAGTAGAAAAGGAGAGCTGGCACAGAGCTTTTAAGAGACTGGAGAGATTGGAGAGAGAGAAGAAGGAAGGGAAATGGAGGAAAAGAAGGATGACCCAGGTCCATGTGACTTTAAAAAGCCACAGGTAGCTATGAATATAGTATGAATAATGGATATTATAAGAAAATTCGTCCAGTTGTAATGGGCAGCTAATGTCAATATCAATTGGCTCTGAGTTCTTTGTTTGGGTGTTTTGTGAGTTGAGAATTTACTGATATGAATCTGACTGATAAATTACAAGCCTCTAGAGTTTTGATTTTACCAGGTTACTGGGATTTGTGACAGCTAACCTCAAGATTGGCAGTCACTGCGTGGGGCTAGCCACGGAGGCAGCAAGACCACTGCCAGGGCCAGAATGTAGCCAGCGCTAGCATAGGATGGTGCTTCCTTTTTGGACTCTTATTGACTATTTCTTATTTACATTTCAAATGGTATGCTCTTTTCTGGTACCCCTATCCCAACCCATCAATCCTCTGCCTCCACGAGGGTGATCCCACACCCAACCACCCACTCCCTACCTTCCCCCGACACCCAGCATTCCCCTACACTGGTAATTGCAGCTTCACAAGGGCCTCTCCTCCCATTGATGCATGACAAGGCCATCATCTGCTACATATGTGGCTGGAGATATGGGTTGCTCCATGTGTATTCTTTAATTGGTGATTTACTCCCTGGGATCTGTGGAGTGTCTGATTGGTTGATATTGTTGCTTTTCCTATGGGGTATAAATTATCTTCAGCTCCTTCAGTGCTTTCTCTAACTCCTCCATTGGGGACCCTATTCTCAGTCCAATGGTTGGCTGGGAGCATCCACCTCTATTATTTGTCAGGCTCTGGCAAAGACTCTCAGGAGACAGCTATAATAGGCTACTGTCAGGTTGTACTTCTTGGCATCTGCAATAATATCTGGGTTTGATGACTGTATGTGGGCTGGATCCCCAGGTGTGGCAGTCTCTGGATGGCCCTTCCTTCAGGTTCTGCTCCACACTTTATCTCCATATTTTCTCCTGTGAGTATTTTGTTTCCCCTTCTAAGATGGATGGCAGCACCACACTTTAGTCTTCCTCCTTCTTGAACTTCATTTGGTCTATAGATTGTATCTTGGGTATTCTGAGATATGCTTTGGTCTAAGATCCTCTTATCAATGAGTGTATAATATATATATATATATATATATATATATATATATATATATATATATATAATTTTGTGATTGGGTTACCTCAGTCAGGATGATATTGTCTAGTTCTATCCATTTGCCTAAGAACTTCATGAAGTCATTGTTTTTAATAGCTCAGTAGTACTCCATTGTGTAAATGAACCACATTTTCTGTATCCATTCCTCTGTTGAAGAACATCTGGGTTCTTTCCAGCTTCTGGCTATTATAAATAAGGCTGCTATGAACATAATGCAACATATGTCCTTGTTATATGTTGGAGCATTTTTAGGAGTGGTGTAGCTGGGTTCTCAAGTAGTACTATGTCCAATTTTCTGAGAAACAACCAGATTTATTTCCAGAGTGGTTGTACCAGATTGCAATCCTACCAACAATGGAGGAGTGTTTCTCTTTCTTCACATCCTCAGCAGCATCTGTTGTCACCTGAGTTTTTGATCGTAGCCATTCTGACTGGTGTGTGCTGGAATCTCAGGGTTGTTTTGATTTACATTTCCTTGATGACTAAGGATGTTGAACATTTCTTTAGGTACTTCTCAGCCATTCAACATTTCTCAGCTAAGAATTTTTTGTTTAACTCTTTACCCCATAGGGTTATTTGGCTCTCTGGAGTCTAACTTCTTAAGTTCTTTGTATATTTTGGATATTAGCCCTCTATCAGATGTAGGATTGGTAAAGATCTTTCCCAATCTGTTGGTTGTCGTTTTGTCCTAGTGACAGTGACCTTTGCCATACATAAACTTTGCAGTTTTATGAAGTCTCATTTGTTGATTCTTGATCTTTGAGCATAAGCCATTTGAGTTCTGTTCAGGAATTTTCTCCTGTGCCCATGTGTTTGAGGCTTCCTCACTTTCTCTTCTATTAGTTTCAGTCTATCTGGTTTTATGTGGAGATCTTGATCCACTTGGATTTGACATTTGTACAAGGAAATAAGAATGGATAGATTTGCATTCTTCTACATGCTGACCTCCAGTTGAACCAGCACCATTTGTTGAAAATGCTGTCCTTTTTTCCACAGGATGGTTCTAGCTCCTTTCTCAAAGATCAAGTGATCATACGGTTCATTTCTGGGTCTTCAATTCTATTCCATTGATTTACTTGCCTGTCTCTGTACAAATATCATACAGGTTTCATCACTATTGCTCTGTAATAAAGCTTGAGGTCAGGGATGGTGATTGCCCCAGAAGTTATTTGATTGTTGAGAATAGTTGTTACTAACCTGGCTTTTGTTTCTTTGTTTGTTTTGTTTCTTTGGTTTTTTTTTTATAAGGAATAATTTTCAAATTGTTCCTTCTAACTCAATGAAGAACTGAGTTGGAATTTTGATGTGGATTCCATTGAATCTGAAGATTGCTTTCAGCAAGATGGCTAGTTTTATTATATTAATCCCGCCAATCCATGAGCATGGGAAAGCTTTCCATCTTGTGAGAACTTATTCGATTTCCTTCTTCAGAGACTTGAAGTTCTTGTCATACAGATCTTTCATTTGCTTGGTTAGAGTTACACCAAGGTTTTTTTTTATATTATTTGTAGCCATTGGAAATGATATCATTTCCCCAATTTCTTTCTCAGCCTCTTTATCCTTTGAATAGAGGAAGGCTACTGATTTCTTTGAGCTAATTCTATATCCAGCCACTTTGCTGAAGGTGTTAATAAGGTTTAGTAGTTTTCTGGTAGAATTTTTGGGGTCACTTAAGTCTACTATCATATCACCTGCAAATACTGATATTTTGACATCTTTCTTTCCAATTTGTATCACTTTGACTTCTGTTTGTTGTCTAATTGCTCTGGCTAGGTTTCAAGTACTATATTGAATAGGTAGGGAGAGAGTGTGCAGCCTTGTCTAGTCTCTGGTGTTAGTAGGATAGCTTCAAGTTTCTCTTCATTTAGTTTGATGTTGGCTACTTGCATGCTGTATATTACTTTTATTATGTTTAGGTATGGGCCTTGAATTCCTGACCTTTCCAAGACTTTTATCATGAAGGGGTGTTGAATTTTGTCAAATGCTTTGTCAGAATTTAATGAGATGTTCATGCGATTTTTTCTTTGAATTTGCTTACATAGAGGATTACATTGATGGATTTCCATATATTGAACCATCCCTGCATCCCTTGGATGAAGCCTACTTGATCATGATGGATGTGTTCTTGGATTTGATTTGCAAAAATTTTATTGAGTATTTTGCATCGATTTTCAAATGGAAAATTGGTTCTCTATCTTTGTCGGGTCTTCATGTCATTTAGGTATAAGTGTAACTGTGGCTTCATAGAAAAAAGTAGGTAGTGTTCCTTCTGTTTCTATTTTGTGGAATAGTTCAAAGAGTATTGGTATTAGGTCTTCTTTGAAGGTCTGATAGAATTCTGCACTAAACCCATCTGGACTTGGGCTTTTTTTTAGTTGGGAGACTTTTAATAACTGCTTCTATTTCTTTAGGATTCATGGGCTTTTTTTAGATGGTTTATCTGATCCTGGTGCCTGAAATTGATCTAAAAATTATCCATTTCATCCAGATTTTCAATTTTTTTGAATAGAGACTTTTGTAGTATGACCTGAAAATTTTTTGAATTCCTTTAATTACTTTTTTATTGGATTTTTTAAAATTTACATTTCAAATATCATTCCGTTTCCTGAAATCCCAGACATATGTCCTTATCCCCTCCCCTCCCCTTCTTCTGTAACGGTATACCCCTCCCCATCTATTATCCCCTTCCCAACCCCCTGACATTCCCCTACGCTGGGGGTCCAACTTTGGCAGGACCAAGAGCTTCTCCTTCCATTGGTGCCCAATAAGGCCATCCTCTGTACATATGCAGTTGAATTCCAGATCTTTCCAAGACTTTTATCATGAAGGGGTGTTGAATTTTCTCAAATGCTTTCTCAGCACCTAATGTAATGATCATGGGTTTTTTTTTATTTTGAATTTGTTTGTACAGTGGATTACGTTGATGGATTACCATATATTGATCCATCCCTTCATCCCTGAGATGAAGCCTACTTGATCATGACGGATGATAGTTTTGATGTGTTCTTGGATTTGATTTGCAAGAATTTTGTTGAGTATTTTTGCATCGATATTCATAAGGAAAATTGATCTGAAGTTCTCTTTCTTTGTTGGGCCTTTGTGTAGTTTAGGTATAAGCATAATTGTGGCTTCATAGAAGGAGTGTGGCAGTGTTTCTTCTGTTTCTATTTTGTGAAATAGTTTGGACAGTATTGATATGAGGACTTCTATGAAGTTCTGATAGACTTCTGTACTAAACCCATATGGTTCTGGGTTCTCTTTGGTTGTGAGACTTTTAATAAGTGCTTCTATTTCTTTAGGAGTTATGGGATTGTTTAGATGGTTTATCTGTTCCTGATTTAAATTTGGTACTTGGTATTTGTCTAGAAAATTGTCCATTTCTTCCAGATTTTCCAGTTTTGTTGAATATAGTCTTTTGTAGTGGGATCTGATGATTTTTTGAATTTCCTCAGATTCTGTTATTATGTCTCTCTTTTCATTTCTGATTTTGTTAATTTGGATACACTCTCTGTGCTCCCTGGCTAGGGGTTAGTCTGGCTAGGGATTTATCTATTTTGTTGATTTTTCTCACAGAACCAGCTCCTGATTTTGTTGATTCTTCATATAATCTTTTTTGTTTCAACTTGGTTGATTTCAGCCCTTAGTTTATTTCCTGCCCTCTACTCCTCTTGGGTTCATTTGCTTCATTTTCTTCTAGATCTATTAGGTGTGCTGTCAAGGTGCTAATGTATGCTCTCTCCAATTTCTTTTCAAGGCACTCAGAGCTATGAGTTTTCCTCTTTGCACTGCTTTCATTGTATTCCATAAGTTTGAGTATGTTGTGCCTTCATTTTCTTTAAATTTTAAGAAGTCTTTAATTTCTTTATTTCTTTCTGGACCAAATTATCATTGAGGAGAGTGTTGTTCAACTTCCATGTATATGTGGGCTTTCTGTCATTTTTGTTGTTATTGAAGACCAGCCTTAGTCAGTGGTGATCTGATAGGAGGCATGGAATTATTTCTATCTTCCTGTATCTGTTGAGGCCTGTTTTGTGACCAATTATGTGATCAGTTTTGGAGAAGGCAACATGAGGTGCTGAGAAGTAGGTATATCCTTTTGTTTTAGGATGAAGTATTCTATAAATATCTGTTACGTCCATTTGGTTCATAACTTCTCTTAGTTTCTCTATGTCTCTGTTTAATTTCTGTTTCCATGATCTGTCCATTGATGAGAGTCGGGTGTTGAAATCTCCTACTATTATCATGTGAGGTACAGTGTATGCTTTGAGCTTTAGTAAGGTTTCTTTTATGAATGTAGGTGCTCTTGCATTTGGAGCATAGATATTTAGGATTGACAGTTCATCTTTGTGGATTTTGCCTTTGATGAATATAAAGTGTCATTCCTTATCTTTTTTGGTGACTGTTGGTTTAAAGTCGATTTTATTCAATATTAGAATGGCTACTCCAGCTTGTTTCTTCGGACCCTTTGCTTGGAAAGTTGATTTCCAGCCTTTTACTCTGAGGTACTGTCTTTCTTTGTCTCTGAGCTGTGTTTCCTGTATGTAGCCAAATGCTAGGTCCTCTTTACGTATCCAGTCTGTTAGTCTATGTCTTTTTATCGGGGAGTTGAGTTTATTGATGTTAAGAGATATTAAGGAGGGGATTGGGGATTTAGCTCAGTGATAGAGCACTTGCCTAGCAAGCGCAAGGCCCTGGGTTCGGTCCCAGCTCCAGAAAAAAAAAAGAAAAGATATTAAGGAAAAGTGATTGTTGTTTCCTCCTATTTTTGTTGTTAGAGGTGGAATTATGTTTGTTTGTCTCTCTTCCTTTGATTTCGTTGCAAGGACTTTTTTTGCTTTTTCTAGGTTATATCCCTCCTTGTGTTTTCTAAGGTATCCCTCCTTGTGTTTCCACCTATTATCCTTTGTAGGGCTGGATTTGTAGAAAGATATTGTGTAAATTTGGTTTTGTCATGGAATATCTTAGTTTCTTTATCTAGGTTAATTGAGAGTTTTGGTGGATATAGTAGCTTGTGTTCTCTTAGGGTATGTATGTCATCTGCCCAAGATCTTCTGACTTTCATAGTTTCTGGTGAGAGGTCTGGTTTAAGTCTGATAGGTCTGCCTTTCTATGTTACCTGTCCTTTTTCCCTTACTGTTTTTAACATTCTTTTATTTGTTTGCTTTGTGCATTTGTTGTTTTGCTTATTATGTGACAGGAGTTTCTTTTCTGGCCCAGTCTATTTGGAGTTCTGTAGGCTTCTTGTTTGTTCAGGGACATCGATTTCTTTAAGTTAGTGAAGTTTTCTTCTATCATTTTGTTGAAGATATTTACTGGCCCTTTAAGTTGGGTATCTTTGCTCTCTTCTATAACTATTATCCTTAGGTTTGGTCTTCTCATTGTGTCCTGGATTTCTTGGATGTTTTGGGTTAGGAGCATTTTCTTTGTGCATTTTCTTTGGACGTTGTGTCAGTGTTTTCTATGGCATCTTCTCTTTTCTCTCTCTTCTACTCTGTTGGGGATGCTTGCATCTGTGACTCCTGATGTTTTTCATAGGTTTTCTATTTCCAGGGTTGTCTCCCTTTTTGCTTTCTTTATTGTTTCTATTTCCATTTTTATATCCTGGAAGGTTTTGTTCATTTCTTTTACCTGTTTTGTTTTGTTCTCCTGCAATTCTTTAAGGGAATTTTGTGTTTCCTCTTTAAGGGTTTCTACTTCTTTACTTGTGTTGTCCTGTATTTCTTTAAGTGAGTATATTATGTACTTCCTAAAGTCCTCTATCCTCATCATGAAATGTGATTTTTAAATCTGAATCTTGCCTTTCCGGGGAGTCAGGGTATCCAGGACTTTCTGTAGTGGGTTCTGATGATCCCAAGAAGCTTGGGTTTCTGTTGCTTATGTTCTTGTGATTGTCATTGGTTTCTGTTGCTTATGTTCTTGTGATTGTCATTTGTCGTCTGTTACTTTCCACTGCTCCCTTCCCCTGCTGTCTCTGACTGGAGCTTGTCCCTATGTGATCCTGGTTGTGTCAGAACGCCTCATAGTCCAGCTGTGTCTGTGATCCTGTGATTCTTGGATCCTGTGATCCTGAGATCCTGGGTATGTCAGAGCTCCTGAAGTCAATATGCCTTTGGTATCCTGAAATCCTACTGTGTCCAAGCTCCTGAGATCCTGTTGTGTTAGTTCCTGGGAGTCCAGCTTTCTCAGGATATTGCAGGACTGTCTGGGGAGCCAGAGTCCTGTGTTTGCAGAACACAGCTGGAAGAAACCCATTCCTCTAGCTGGGCAAGAGTCTGTTTCCTTGGCTATTGTGGGTGTCCAGGGTGTGCTGATTGTTCAGAAAGATGTCACCTCAACTGTGATCTTGAGTGTGTCAGAGTTCCAGTCTTCTGAGAGTCAAGCTTCCTCTGTTACCCTGTGCTCCTCTGCATTTCAGAGCCTCTGGAAATCAGGATTCCTCTGGTTGTTGTGGGAATTGGTGTGGAGCCAGCACCTGAAGTCTGCTCAGGGCACTAGTTTAGACCGAAAGGGTTGTGCATCCTTTCTATTATTGAATGCAGCAAAGGGCGATCCAACATGTTAGGAAAGAATCCACTAGAAATGTAAGATTATCAGCCTGAGAGTTAGAGTTTTATTTTCTAAGTGAGAGAAATGTGGAGTCAGGATTCAATCTTGGGAACCTTGAAATAAAGGAACACAGGGGGTGTCCCTGCTTGTAGACTCTGAGGTCCCCTGCTGTGAAAAGAACAGGCTGCTCTGAGCCACACAGAAAACTGGAGAATGGAAGCTGCCTGCTTCCTAATCTGATGTTGATTGAAGTATGATTAATTCAAAGGCTGGTTTATTAGCTTTTATGATAAATTTATACAGAGTCTGTCTGAATCACATGGGGAATTTCACTCATAGTTCAGAACTAGGTTAGGGAAAATTAGTCACTGACTCCAAGTAGAGAGCAGTGATATTTGCCTGTTATAAAATTTATTAATAAATAGATGTCTGTGGTTTCAGGTAGAAAGCATAACAGATAGATGGTTTATTAAACTCTACAGGAAACTCATATTCATTCTTTATGGTCTCTGCTGGAAGTTTGGGTTAATTTTCTGATATGACAGAAAAGAAAAAGCCTAAGAATAGGTTCATACAGTGTTTTAGTTTCCTTCATTTGTTTTGGATGTTTTAATTTTCAAAATGGGTGTGATTTTGAGTTTTGTGGTTATATTATTTCTCTGGGAAAGAATACAAGATACAAGCTTTTCTGGTTGCCAACTGAAGGATATTCTGATTCGAGAAAAAGTTTTGTCTTTCCATTTTTAGAAAAGGTGATTAGATTCTAGACACCTTCCAGAGTTATATGGTTCGGATTAAATAGAGGGAGACTTCCTGAAGAACTAGATTCAAGAGAATAAAACAAAAAAGGAGCAGAATTTCATCCTAACTAGTCTGTACACACAGACTGATATAATCCATACAGATATCTTGATGATACATAAATTTTGTTTTGAGATTTGTATATTGCAGAAGGTGCAGCTTTGGGGTAAGATCCATTATCAGACATGCTGAACTGAACTGACCTGCTTGAATTTTTAGCTGGATCCAGTCAGGACACCAACATCAGAGATTATAATAATCATTGGTGTGGCCTCTTAAAGTCTAACCAACTCCCTCATTTTCCTTATGCCCCTCCCCTTCAAGATATCTCGACGCCTATATTCAGCCAGAAGAACTTATGAAGACGTGTCGACCCAGTTCCCTGAACTTTGGGAGGCTAAGGTTGTTATTCTAAAGTCGTCTTTCTGAGGAATTTAGAAGTCTTCGTGACTTAACAGGGAGGAATTGGCTAGAATTTATTGTATAGCCATAATCTCATTTGGTTGAAATTCTTATAATTGTTACTAAGTTTAAGTTATAATTTCTCATATTGGTACAGAATTTGTTTTGATACAGAATCAGGGTTTTCATTGACATAAATTTCCTCTATTGTTACAAATTTTTTTAAAGTTCAAGGCTTGGACCCCGTCCTTCTATTAATGCCATTGCCAGCTGTCTTTAGATGATTATGCAATATGTGTTAAGGGCCAGATAGCAAATTTTTGGCTCTGAGTTCATTGCTAGGGTGCTTACTAGATACTTTTTTAAGAAACAGCTGAGACTAGTTAATTGACAACAGTCCAGATTACTTTACATAGTTTTCAAAAATGTGAGAAATTCACAGAATCTGACACTTAATGTTATTTCTTCACTTGTTGAAGCATAGCTGCTCCTAACAGTGCCCCATTTGTGGATTCAAAGAAGCAGCTGAGCATCTGTACCTCCAGGTGAGATACATTGTGGCTCGGTGGCCACTGGGCAGAAATTGCTTATTTTTCCTATAGACCTGCAATACTCTTGAGAGGACACAATTTACAGGTTAGGACAGCTTAGTTTTGCCAAGACAGAATAAGATAGCCTTTAACAATTTCCATTTCACGAGGTCTGCCAGATTATTCTGGGCCAGAAGGTTGAAGACTGATGCTCCTACATGTTGCTAACAGGGATTGTATAGATAGCAACTGTCTCTACAACTTGTCTCAGTTCCCGATGCCGTTTTAGGCTTCCTATATTTCCAGATAATATTGGTTGTTATTGGATTTCTGACTGGGTTAAAGTCTAGTTATAGTACATAACCAACTCAGGCTATTTAGCATTAAGAAAACATATTTAATTACATAATTTTCAGATAGTATACAAGCTAAACCAGGACATGACAGATATAAAATTATAAGCCTTTTTTAAGTTAGGATAGATGGCAGAGTGCTTTATTTAATTGACAAAATGATGGGCTGGGTGTTAGGTATATCTTATATTTTATAAATTACAGAATGATTATAGTTATGCTCAATTTATATCTGAGAGTAAAAAGCCTTTTAAATGGACAAAAATGGAGAAATATAAATTGCTGTCTGTAAGCAGGTGAGGGCAGGTGAAGGACAAGGCTAGATCCTGTGATTGGACAGTAGAAAAGGAGGGCGGACTGAGAGTTTTTGAGAGGCAAAAGAGACAGGAGAAAAAGGAGAAGGAAGAAAGATGGAGGAGAAGAAGGATGACCCAGATCTGTGTGGCTTAAGTAGCCACAGGTAGGTATGAATATCATATAAGTGCTGGATTATTACAGGATAATTTGTCCAATTGAGATTGGAAGCTTACATCAATATCAATAGGCTCTCAGTTCTTTGGGGATTTTGTGGGTTGAGAATTTACTGATATAAATCTGACTGATAAATTATGAGCCTCTAGAGTTTTGATTTTACTGGGTTACAGGGATTTGTGACAGCTAACCGTGAGATGAGCGGTCACTGCATGGGCCTAGCCGTGGAGGCGGCAAGACCACTGGGGCTACAGAGTAGCCGGCGCAAGCGTGGGATGGTGCTTCCTTTATTATACACGACATCATTGAGGTACATAATCATGGCGTTATTCCAAAGTAAGCCACAGCATAACGCTAAACAAATGTGATGCCTGGTACTCTTAAAGTTTATGTATGAAAGATGAAAGTATGCTGATTTACATGGTGTTTAAATATTAGAAATACTATTCTCAAGACAATATTCCTGAGAAAGCTAAGTGTTATAGAAATTTAAATGCCTCATTCTTGAAAGATATCCAATAGTTGAGTAAAATCATTGAAGTAGCTAGGTTTAAATTGACTATCCATCAGTCCTAGACTCCTCTTAGATGATCATCCCTTCTCTCTGCAGTCTGTACTACCTTTCTTCCCTCATATTTCCTTGTCTTTGTTTAACTTAAAAATTATTATATTCTGTAATGTCAATCTTTGCTAAATAATCTCAATTGATTATTCTTAATTCTGTGTCTGTGGTCATGACAACCAGCCCTACCTAAACTAATCCCTTCTCATCTTCATAAATTACATACCTCCCTGGTAACTAAGCTATTCTTCCTGATTTTTGCACTTGTGTATTCTTTTATGCATGATGCATTCAAATAACAAATATGTGTTAATCATCTGTTGAATATTAGATTCTGTTTTAGTCCTGGCACAATAAAAACAAAACAAAATACTTTCTGATGAAGTATTCTACTCATCGTATATAATTGCCTTCTTATAAATCGCTTGCCCTCTGATTACTAGCTTGTATCCTGGGGGAGGCTAATTCAGTTGGGAAGAAACTAAGGGGTCAGAGGTTTCACTTACCTCTTCTGATATATGACCCATTTGTACTCATTTCAAAGGGAAAAGGAGCTGGGAGACAAAGATATTGTAAAAGTAGAAACGAAATACAGAAGTTAGTGTATGGACTGAAGAGAGACATGAAAATGAAAATTATAGGCAGTCTAACTCACAGAATCATAAGTATCTATGCAATGTCTGTAGGTATGATTCAGGGGAAGAGCAGTTCACAGTAGACTGTAGACTTTGGGTTCATTCCAAAGAACTTCAAATTGGAAAAAGAGAGCAAGATAGTAAAACTGGTTTTGTCATTTACTGCTATCTTGGGGTGTTTTAAACCTTAACTAAGTCCATGGCATGAAATGGCACCAGAGACTATGTGGATGCCTGTGGTTCATGCTCCCACTAACTGTGTAGGGCAAGAAAATTACTTTTGCAATAGTACCAATGACTACAGTCTCACCATTGAGAAAGAGGGACAGAGAAGGTGTCTGTGACACCCTATTCCTCCTCCCACACACATACACAAAGTCTAGACAGAAAACCATAAAAGAGAACTCTTAAAAATTATGATAAAGACAGTGAAATAAGCACTTCACAATTGATGGCTTTTGGCAGAAGTATGGGTGGGGAAGGCCTCACTTCTCTGGAAAAGGCTGCTGCTGGGAGCTTGACCATTCTATGTCAATGACTTAAAACTGCTCCCTCCACTGTCTGCTGTACTTCCCACAGCATTGGAACATAATGACAGCTTATAGATGGAGGAGTTTATCTGAGCTTGCGGTTCCAGAGAGCTGAGTTCATCAAGTTCATGGCAGCAAAAGCAGAAACCCGAGAGATCCTATTCTTCACCCTTGTGATGGCTGTTCTTAGTTATCAAGGTGACTGCATCTGGAATTAACTAAAACCCAAGGGTCTAGGTGCACCTGGGAAGAATCTTTCTTAAACAATTTTAAGTGAGAAGACTCATATTCCCATGTTTCAACTTGATCTTTCAGGGTAGAAAGATCTATCCTGGGCCATACTTTAAGCAGGGAGCCTATATGAAGGACATGGAAGAAAGAAACACTTGCTCGCTGCTTTCTTGCCCTCATTTAGGCAAATTCGTTGTTTTGTTTTGCTTTGTTTTGTTTTTAAGCTACCATTGGAACTCACTTCTTCAAAATTCCAACTAAAACTGAAGACCAGTTGACACATCCAGTATCACGGACTGAACAACTCCTTGATTTCTGTTCTTTCAATTGGGAAACAACCCTTTTTGAACCACTTAGACCACATACCTGTAAGACCATAACCTGTAAGCCACTCTTTAATACTCTCTCTCTCTCTCTCTCTCTCTCCCTCTCTCTCTCCCCCGTGTGTGTGTGTGTGTGTGTGTGTGTGTGTGTGTGTGTGTGTGTGTGTGTTATCAGTTCTGTTTCTCTAGAGAACATTGACTAACATAAACCACAAACAACACAACACTGGAATGAACTGAACTAGAAGTGGGTAAGGTCATAATCTCTCAAAATGCCCCCCCCAGTGACATTCCTCCTTCAGTAAGGCTGCAGCTTCTTATTAAACCACCCCCCCAGTCAGAGTCATCAACTGGTGACCAAGTGTTCAAGTGTCTGACCCTATAAGGGATATTTCTCATTCGAACATCTGTATACACCATTCTTGTATTTTTGTCTTGATGCACTGTGGTTGATCTTTAGTCTGACTCATTCCACTCCCGTCCACATCCCCACAAGCACTTTTGCTTCTCAATTCAAAGTAAACAACAGAATCTCTGGGCCTTTGATCTTCTTGTTGCAATTGAAATTCAATTCCTTTCTAAGGAAACACTTCTTACGGCAGGAATCTTCAACTTTTTTAGCCGTGATCATAATAATAATCATTAAATATCATTTTGCCATTGAGACTTAACATTTGTGCACCTTTCATGGGTACAATGTAGTTATTTGACACGTGTATTCAGTGTGTAGTAAACAAATAAAAGTAATAATCATTTCTACCTCTTCAAGCATTAATCATTATCATGTATGAAGAATTTCATATTCTTCTGGTGTTTTCAAAATATAATAGTTTTAATTTGTGGTTTTAATTCACAGTTTTTGCTCTGCTAAAGAAGGCTCACAAGTAATCTCCAGTTTGTATTAGTGTTCATTGTTGAAATTCTCTCCTTTCTCCCACCACCAGCCATCCCCAGTCTCTAGTGGGCATTATTCCATTATGGTATTCTACACAATTCATGTACTAGTTTCTGCAAAGGAGGACATGTGGTATTTGTCTTCTTGTGTCCATGGCATTTAACTTAACATAGTGACTTCTAGCTCCACCCATAATGTTGGAAATGAAATCACCCATTCTTTTTCTTCCTGATTAATATTGCACAGAACACAGAGAGCTCAGAATTTCTTAGTACCCTATCACTTAGGCTCATACTGAATGATGATAATGTGTGATCATCAGAACACAATGAACACAAAAGTATGAGTATCTTTTAAGAACAATGACTCGACCCCCTTTGAATACATGCCCGACAGTGACAGTGACATTTGCTTGATGACATACATGCTCATCCTCTCCTTGGTTTTGTGAAGAATGTCTATATTGCTTTCCATAATACTCATAGTAATTTACCTCCCTATCCTCCTCAATGATGTATACTCATATGCTCTCTGTCTCTTTTGCAACTTTTACTTTTGTGGTAATATGCATTTTAACTGGAGTGAGACACCCTCTCAGTGGTTTGATCTCTATCTCTTTGAAGACTGATGCTGATTGGTTTTTCACATGCTTGCAGTTCAGTTGTAAGCTTCCTTTCCAGAAGCGTCTATCAGATCTCTTATGATTTAGATAGAAACTTGGGCACAAAAGTTGGTTCCCAGGTGGTGGTAACAAGTGAAAAATTACTAGCTTTCAAGAGTACTGGTCTCAGCCACGGATCAGTCCTTGATAAATAACAGATGAATGGCCGATCTGCGGGAAATAGTTGGAGGAAATGGGTAGCTGAGAAAGGATCGTAAAGGTTCTTGTGCCCAGGCCTCTCCTCTCACCTCCTCCCCTTTTCCTGCCATGGAGTTGGCAAATATTCCATCAGTTGAGCAGAGAAACATTACTTTCAGGTCTCCTGTTTGCTATAAGACTTCAACTAGATGTGGACCTTTGTGCTTTTGCCAATTCAATATGCCTATGCCTTTTGTTATCTTCTTGCTTTGTTCTTGTATCTTCCACCTTTCTGTCTGGTTTTTAATCATAGTTGCTGACTCTACTTCCTCCTTCTGATAGATGAAAACTAATATAAGAAGGTCTATAACTGGGTCCACTCTCACATCTATGGTGCATGAACACTTGCCTTCATTTTTCTCCATAGCACTTATCAACATCTAACATACTCCATATTTTCTTTAAGTATTTTATGACTGCATACATTTTCTCCTCCCCAGCCGCAATTAAATTCTAAAGCATGGCAAATTATGCTCTTTATTATTTTGCCTTAATGTATGTGTACATAAAATGTCTTCAAACTAAATGGTACAGCAAATAGTAATATAAAAAGTAGCTAGTACACTGGCTGTGAATAAATATACACTTTATTCAAATGATTTGATGAGATTGATTTTATGATGTTCCTTTTTACAGATGATGAGCTGTAAGCACTGATAAGCTACCTTTTAGGAACTACTAAAAATTTTATTAGGAAGCATAATCCAAGTGACCATAAACAAAAGTCTAAGTGTTCCAGATTAAAACTAATTCTATAGAATCAGCCCTTGGTGGTTATGTCCCACAATATCTTTTTGGGATAATTTTCCTTTATTCTTTACACATTCATGGTTTTTTAAGCGAGACCAAGGAGTCAGTTTCTCTTACTGAGGGATGCTCTCGCCTTCTATGTGTTTAAATACTGCTTGTTCCGTGGGGCCCTGTTAAGAATGGATGTTCTGTCTTTTTTCTTTCCTTTTCATCTGAGTCCTCTTAACTGTATTCTTTCCTTTCACCCTAAGCAGTGCCACACATCAGTCTGAGCACAGCTATTTAAACTATAAAGCAGGGCGAGACAAAGCCCCGTGTGTTTTAAGTTCCTCTAGGCTGCCTGGCAGAGCTCCGCTCCTTGCTGTACTTTTCCATTTTTATAGATTCCATGTGGGAACGCCACTATACACTACTCACTTGGCACTTACAACTGGCAATCCTTGAGCACTGGCTGCCATTGTTCTAAAGTATTACTATGCTAATTAATTCAGTCCTCCCAATCCTGTGAGGAAGGCTGCTATTATTACCCACAGTTTTCAAATGAGATCGGGAGGTATAAAAAAACTTGTCAAAGTTACACAGCTACTGATTATTTTAACTGGGATTTGAACCCACACGACCTGCTCCATAGGACTTAACTGGAAGATAATGCCTCCAGGCAAGAGATTAGCAAGCCACTGTAAACACTGTAACGAATATTTACCTGTGTTCCTTCCACGGGACAGAATACCATCCCCATTCCAAAACCTAGGATGGAAATGGTTAAAAGCTTTAAATAGTTTCCTACAGAAAAGATGAAAAAGGGCTGACTATGCTCAGCTGTGTGAAATGAGGAAGAATTAACATCTCTTGTCAAGAGAAGTGATATGGCTCAGAGCAATGCTTAATGTTTGAAATGTGTCTTTAAGATTATGCAGAAAGCTGATGGTGCAGAGGTAGAAAGAAAGTCTATTGCAGAGTTGCAAAGTAACCCAGCCCATGACAGGAATGCATCAGACTCCTGTCCCAGGTGTTGTTGGGAGCCTCCTGTCCCAGGTGCTCTTGGGAGCCTCCTGTCCCAGGTGCTGTTGGGAGCTTCCTATCCCAGGTGCTTTTGGGAGCCTCCTGTCCCACCTGCTGCTCCTTGGTCAGCAGTAGTCTGGGGAGGTAGTAACTGTTGTGAACTTACTTCACTCATGCCTGCCAATCACACAGTATCGTGCTGTACTGTGTCTTGTACATTCTGTGTTAAACATCAAAAAGTTAAACTCAATAACACAAGCAAAATTGTATTGATTTTTAGTTTACTCTTATTTTCCTGTTTTTTTTTTAAGTAGCTATTTGAACCATTTAGATACTATTCTAACTAAAATCGACTTCAGGTTTTATTTTAATTAATTTGATGTAATTGATACACTGTGGCCAGTAATTTGAGAACAAAATGCTCTAAGGTAATTGTGATAAGAGGTTGGGAAAATCCTGAGGTACAGCATTCCTCCAGATTGTAAGAGGCCCTTGGGTTCCATCCCCAGAGCTAGGAAGATTAAAAATAAACATGAAAATCATAAGTCAGTATTCGCTATTTTCATTTCTATTTTATTAAATTAGTAAACTAAAAGAAAATTTATTAAAATTTTCTTGCTTAATAATTCCATGTCAACCATTTAAGTCTTTTTTGAGATTGGGTATCATGTAGCCAGGCTGCCCTCTAAATAGCTATGTAGCTGAGGATGACCTCAAACCCTGAAGTTTAATATTTTTGAAATGATATGTTCTATATTCTTCAGAAACTTGTATTATACAGTCCATACTCCACCCACCCTCTTCTTCACTGCCTGCACATCCTTTAGGTTAACCTCCACCCCTCAGGCGTATCTGCAAACACATGTATGTTCTCTAGTGTGGCCCTTTGAGGTCACCACATGAACCCTCTCTTCTGCCCTTTTGAGTAGTTGAATTTGAGTGAATTTGGGTGAGTTCTACAGTGTACAAGCCACAGACACTTGATGGCTATGCCTTCTGAAATGATGCCTGCTTTCCAACTAGACAAGGCAGAGGTACTTTCAGTCCCATTGATCGTCTGAAGGCAGGAGCCATCATGGAATTCCTGAGTTGACATATTCTTTCCTCTTGGGAAGGCTGTTGACCACACATCACACCTTTCACAGTGACACACACTGCTCTCAGGGTGTCTGATAGCCACATGTATATACTCTGAGGTAAGTAGACAGGATGTTCTTTCTTGTCAACAGTCCTGAGGCATTGGTAGGAAGAATACTCAAGATGCTTTAAGAAGAAATCTAATGTGAGTCTGTACCTGTTATTGGTGTGAGAGTAACAGATAATAGCAAGACATTATATATATATATATATATATATGCATGCATATATGTATAAAGAAAAATGAATATATAATATGCAGTATTATAAATCATAATGATATATGAATGGTATAAGAATTAAAAAATATTTCTTCTTATCCCCAGTACTGGCTGTAGAACACAGGGGCTTGTGCATTCTAGGCAAATGTTACAATGTTGGGATAGGGGTTGTTTTGCTTTGTTTTTCTAGTTTGCATTGTCGTGAAAGGTCTTGAACATCATTCTTCCACTTTGCCCACTTCTGGGATTACAAAAGTGGACTTCATGCTCTGTTTTATGAAAAGTTTTTCCCTTCAAATCTGTGAGCAATATTAGTATTAGATTGACCTCATATTTTATCATCCGTTGTTTCAGAGAATGCCTACCTTCAGTGCTAGAAGCAAAGGGAGCTTGATAACTCACAAAGAGACAAACAGTTTTCCAACTAGCAGAAAACAGAGCAATCCCTTAATGGTTGCTCTCTCTGCATGCTCATGTTAAACCGTTCATTTAAAAACAGCCATCTTTGCTTTCTTAACTTCAAATAATTTTAAAGAAAAATCCAAAGAGATGTTAGCATCTCACATTCATAGTCACAGTTTATTAGCCCATGCTGGGAGTGGCGAATAATATGATGGGCATGTGTGTATGCACTGTTTTGTTTTGCAAGATAGGAGCAGTGTGGGTGCCTTATATTTCCAGAATGCATTCCCTCTCGTAACAATGTTCAACATCATGGTTTTCTTTTTAGTAATGCAAATATGTACTTTTAAACTAAATGCTATGAATTCTATCTTTGAAGACAAGAGCTCTGAATATTTTATTAGTATTATTGAAACAGATGAAAAAGCTTAAGGAGAGGACAATGTTATGGATAGAAGAGGGTTTTAGAGTTGACTGACAAAGAATTAAAAGTACTTTTTTGTTTAGCTGAACAGATTGTGATTTTGGTGTTCATGGCTTGCACAAAACAGTTTACATTTTTTTAAGATTTATTTTGTTCTTTATTTTATGTGTTGGAGTTTTACTGGCATTCATATCTGTGCACCATGTGTGTGGAGGCCAGAACTCAGTGACAGATCACCTAGAACTGGAATTATAATCAGTTGTTAGTCCAGTGTAGATGCTGGGAGCCACCCAGTGCCTGTTCAGAAATGACAAGTTGTCTTAATGCTGAGCCGCCTCACTAGCACCTTCTACCTGTTGTAGCAACATTTTAATAGCATACAAATACATTAAGGGGAATGTTAAGAAAATCAATATGCCTGCACAAAACCCAAGAAAGTTCCCATGAAGAGAAAACATCAGCAAGTCAATTCCCTGCTATTTTAATGCACTTTCCTGCTGCTTCCCAAGAATAGAACCTTTTACTTATTTCACTCTCAAAATAGACCTCTTGAGGGGAAGGTGTTCGGAGAAAGAGTCACACTATGTACAGCCACTTTGGCCTGGCTCCCAGCATCTGGGATGTACACATACATCACCCTCTCCACACTAATATGTTTTCATTTAGATGTACATTTCACTAGTATATATATATCAAATGGGCAGTGTTTCTTAAATATCATTTAGGAACTAGGTTTACCCAAGGCTTTGACACTCAACCCTAAATACGACAACTTTAGTAAATCCAGATTAATTAAATGAACTAGTTAAAATAATTAAATTGAATTAATTAAATTCAAGATGGTCATCAAATCAGAAATAAAAGGACATTTTATGACCAGCAGTTACTAATTATAAGACATAACTATGCTTCAGGTGACACAGCCAAATTTGTCAAAGTCTACCTTGTAAGAAGCAGCTGATGTTTAAAAAGAAGTGGATTTTTCCCTTGTTGCCAAGGAGACTGTGTCTCCTTCAGTGGCCACTTCACAGTGACGGAGTTGCTAAGAGGTCAAACATGGTGGTTTGAGCTTTCTAGACCATAACCTGAGGGAGAAGTGTACTGTTTACCTTAAAAAGGAAGTCAGAGATGGCAGTGATGGGCTGAGATAAGAGTAGGTGCTGGTTTACTGCTGAGGTAAATGTTTAGTGTAAAGAAACTGAAAGATGAACCTAAGGTATTGAAATGTCATCCACCAAAGTCTACATCAGTCAGAAGAGGACAGAGAGAAACAAAATAAAAACAGTTCAGAGAAATTCTGGTCGACATGGAATATTCCAGGCCAGCCAGTGTTAGATAGGGAAACCTTGCTCCTTTCAAGTAGTAATAGTAGTAGTAGTAGTAGTAGTAGTAGTAGTAGTAGTAGTAGTAATAGTAGTAGTAGTAATAATAATAATAATAATAATAATAATAATAATAATAACAGTAGTAGTAGTAATAGGAACAGTGATCAGGAAGGAGCTGGAACAGATTCACCAGTAGAGGATAGCTGAGTGTGGTGGCTTATGCAGAGGCAGGAGAATCATTGCAAGTTCAAATTCTGCTCTTTATAGCAAGATCCAGGTTGGCAAAATGAGAACCTATTCTTGGAAAATAAAATAAATAAATATATAAATATCTAAACAGTAAGAATCTAAGTGAAGGATGTGGATTACCGGGCATTTCGATGTTATAATCTGGAGCAAATATAAGCTTCTAGCTAAAGGAGAGTATGAGCCTTAAAATAAAGTATTTGTATTTGTGTGTGTGTGTGTGTGTGTGTGTGTGTGTGTGTGTGTGTGTGTGTGTGACTGTAGGGATGCATGTATGTGCCAAAGTGGGAGGACAACTTTAGGACTTGCTTTTGCACTTTCCTTTTTACTTGAAGTTGTGTGGAACAGACTCAGGTCATCAGACTTAGGCTGCCAACAGTTTACCTACTGCGTCATCTTGCTGTCCCAAGACTACATTCTAGGTCTTAACCACTCTTGTCTTCAGCAGGGCAATGTTAACACATTGGCAGGAGCTAATGTGTGAAACCAGAATAACTCAGGGAAAGTCAATGTATGACACTCCCCTGTTCCCCAGCTCCCTAGAATCTCCCTTGCTTTGTAGAGATAGGACCCTTGTACCTTTGTAGAAAACACTGATAGAAGGTTGCACATCTGGCGTAAACTACTCTATGGGTCTATAAAGAGGAAAATTCAAACTCTGCCAGGGGAACTTGAGAGAGGCCTCCAGTACCCAAAGGAGAGTGAGTGCAGTGCAGACTGCTAGATGCTGTTTTTCAATCAGTGTTTGTATATATCCTCCTTCAAGCTGCCAGATCTAGGTGGCCAGGATCTAGATTGTTTCCACAAATGCAGACCCATAAGATAAGGACACCACTGATTCTGCCTTCTGGTACATTCTCACAAACTGCCAATTCTATACAATAATGTATAACCAATGGTTACTGGATCCCTCTAGATGTGACTTACACTCCCAGCAGAAGACTATACTTTCTTCAGAAGACAAGGCAGCTGCTGAGGAATCTAAGTCTCAGAGTTATATTTTACATATAAAAAGTTTCTCTTTCAATTGACTGGCTAAGTCTGCAAACAGAAAATCCTGTATTTCTCTATTTCTATGTTCACTTCCTAAATAACAATCCTATCTCATATACATTCTAGTCTAAGAAGACTTCCCAGCCATTGAAGTACCATATGCACAAACATGGGGACCTGTCTTTGACACCCCGAAGAACCTGCATGAAAAAGCCAGGTGTGTTGGTATATGCTTATAATTCCAGTTTTTGAAAGACAGAGAGAGGTAGACTTCAGGGCCAACTGGTCAGCTAGTGACTCCCACTTGGTGAGCTCCAAGTTAATAGGAGACCCTGTCTCAAAGTAGTGTGAATGACACCTGAGTGGCAAACACCCAGAGATGCAAGTGGTCCTTTGTGTGTGCACATGTACTTAAACACACACATACACAAGCACGCACACACACACACACACACACACACACACACACACACACACACACACACACAAGCTATCAAGTCTCTGCCTTTCTCACTTTCTTAACCTTGTTATCCTTTCTACGTAATGGAAATGCCACCCAAATCTCACTAATGTTTTCCTTGTCTTCAAACCTGTTAGTAACCTGCTACTAACTGACATCTGATTGATCATTCATTCAACATATAGTTTGTGTTAATGGTTTAAGGTTTTGAGTTTTATTTGATGTTACCTCTTTTCTTTTAACAAATGAGCTTATTATTAGTAGTTAATCATAATTTTTTCTTCAGTAATAGGAAATGATATGTTCTCAAAACATAAGTCATTTAAGTAAATAAGTGGGTGATTAAGTAATGATATGTCACGATTGAATGGAATGTCAAAACACAACTGTAATTCAAGGGTGTGATGCAACTTTTACTTTACTGTGGAAAGGCTCAAGGTAAAGAGGAATCCCACAGACTCTCCGAATCCAGGTTCCTACCTCTTGTTCACAAGATGGGTAGAATTGTTGTTGATGTCATCACAAAGTAGACTTCCACTTCAGCCTATAGATCCTTGTTTTGAGTCAGCAAGCATCCTTCAAGGCAGAAGGGCGATAGTGACTTACCAGAAATAATATTAACTCAACAAAGGATAATAAAAACTTAGTACAGAGAAGCAATTACAGCAGCAGAAAGCCAAGGAAGGAAATGTACAGTACTATGGCAAGAGGAACCTGGGGTTGAAATTGATGGTTGACATTAATCATGATTTCCTTTCACCTCAACTTCAGGTATGATGCATATTTCTTCACTGCAGTACCAAAGGGACAAATGATCTGTATACCAAAATGAAATTCACCATCAAAGGTCACATATAGTATTGTGACATTCACGTAAGAACTGCACAACAGATACAGGTTCAAAATTAACCTGAGTTACATACAAAGACAGAGATCCTTTCAACCTCCAGCTGAATGACAAGCTGGCATGCATGGGACTGGCTTGAATCATGAATATGGGTATAATCTGTTTTGGAAAGGCTGAAAAGGCACTGCAAGACACAGAGATGCTATAAGTGATATGATGCAAAGCTAAGTTGGAAACACACATGATGTGAGGAAAACACTCTAGATGGATTTCAATTAGACCAAGGAGAAAGACCATTAGGCTTCTAGAAAGACTCATTGTGCAGAAGCACCTTTTATACATCCAGTGACTAGCTGTGAAACATTTAAAACTTTGCCAATTTATTGACATGCTTGATTGGGAGAATCAGGCATAAGCAAAACCACAGCTAATGGTGAAGTTTTCCATGGGTATTGCTAACTGTCTTGTGGCCAGCCTACTTGGGGCTTCTTTTTGTATCTTCCTACTGCTTTGTCCAGGCAAAGCATTGGTATGATTTCTCTCAGAAAGAACTAGGAGGAGGTCTTATATGTGTGTTGGAACCCCACTGAAGAAATATGGAAAGGTAATTTTGAGGCTATAGGGACATAGAAAAGAAGACTGCAGCTATAGCATTGAGTAAGTCCACTTTACCCAACTCTTTGTTTCAGCAACCTCTTTCCTAAGCAGAGATACAATGGAGATATTTCTGCACAGTGTGTTTTCAAAGACACAAGATGTCCAAAGCACTGGTTTCACAGACCATGCCACTGAGTCCCTGGTGTGCCTCAACATCATTCCGGCATGAAACACTCATTGTATATTCTGTGTTTAGCAGCTTCAAGTGGTCTCCACCCAGAGGACACACCTCTGTCACATGAGGTTTATGACAGTGATGGGTTGCCTGATTCCACCTGGGAAGAGACAATCCCACTGTCCTGCCTTCAGCTTAAAATATCCAAGTATGTCTACTGTGGTTTCTCAAATACTGTCTAAGCCATTGCATGGCCATGAAGAGGATTCACTTTTCATAGTCAAGTCTGATTGTTCATTCTGTAGAATTCTACTAATACTTCCCATGTACCTGTCATTGTTCTACATCCTGTCCTCACAGAGACTGCATTCTTATTAACTACATATTGGCATATACTAGGCCCAAAATTGCCCTTTGAATTCATCTCCTTGCAAAAAATCCTGAAGTAGTCAGTGCCATATTGCCTTGCTGGAATTCAGCTGTTTCTCACTTATTGAATACTGAATTCTATGCTTCATCAGTAGTACAAATTAATATTCCAAATAAGTCCTCTCCACAAGGTATAATCCATGGTCACTTTGTTCAACTGAAGTAGAATGTTAGTACATTCTTGTTAAATTTGACTAAAATTTCCCAAGAATGTTGTAGGTCTTAGAAATACTGAACCATGCAGAGTATATTTATCAACTAAAAAATTTGTCTTGATGTGTAGGAAGACTTTTAGGCATTCATCAACACAGAGTACAAACAAATATATTGAGTACAACATTCTGGTTATATGCCTGTGTTCCCAGCACTTGGGAGTTGAAGACAAGAGCCAAAGACATTGACGATACAGTGAGTCTGAGGCCGGCCTAGGCGACAGCAGTGCTTGTAGAAACACTAAAACATGAAATAAAGAGATGGCTCATTAGTTAAGACAACTTGCTGTCCTTGCCCAGGACCCAGGGTTGCTTCACAGGACCATCTCAGGGCTCACAACTACCTCTGACTTTTGTGCCAGCGAATAAAGTCCCTATAGTCTCCATGGGTTTCAAGACACGGGTGACACACATAAACCCAGAGAAGAGTAACACACATACAAACACCACACACACCACAAATAAATATGCATACATATTTTATAACAAAACCATTTATACTATTGAAAAATAATTAGATGTTTAAATTATGTGTGTAGTATATCTAATTTAAACAGGAAACCTACTAAAATAGTTTCTGCTGACCTCATCTTTACTAATTAACTATTTAACTAATCTTTACTAGTTACTTATCAACTAATAAAAATTACATATATTTAAGACGGAAGCCCTGATGTTTATACACATACAACATTTACAGACACCCCCATTTAAGCTAATTAACATGCACATCATGTCACAAGGCTACCATTGTGCATGTGTTGACAATTCAAAAACTGGTATCTTGAACAATTTTGCATGTACATAATTTATTTCAATACTTCTGCCTATTAGCCCTTCAGGTCACATGTGGCTGTTGTGTTGGCCTGGTATTTCCCCATTTCCTCAGCTTTAGGCTATGACTTTGCTCTTTGCTTCTGTTAGCTTTATAGCTTCTGAGGTTTTATCCTTTTCTTTCTCTTATTTTTTTTTTTTTTGCTACCTGAAAATGCTGTTTGCTCTTGAAATAAAGCTTAAGACCTTTTTCTAATAATAAATACATTGACATTGGGTAGATGCAAGGTTCTAAGGTAGTTTTGAATAAATACAGCAGACGGGCAAGGAAGAAGAGTGGTTGACTCTGAACACAGGGCATCAGCAAGCTACTTCCTAGGCACAACTTCTTGTATAGCTGGGGAGGTAAGACTAACTGACCTTCTTTGGAGGCTCCTATGGGTTGACTGGTTTGTAGAATGTTGGTAGGCCCTGGGGTCTAGTAGATGTTCCTAACCATGCTGGGTCTACCCAGATGGGGCAAGAAGAACTGTGAGTTGAGGCTCTGAGGATATGAATTAGTGAAGAGAGTCAAGGCACAGACTTAAACAGCTGCTCAAGAAAAACCATAGCTGCTAACCTCAAGCCAAGCCATCAAAATCCAGACCAACATAGCATTTAAAAATAACTACATCACATGGATGCATCAACTATGCATTTATTCAGTTTATGTAAGACACCCCTTTGTCTTACCCAAGATCTAGCAGGGACAAATTTATTTGCTTGTTGCTCAAAATGCTATACCAATTAGTCATGCATTTGAAATTGTAATTTTTGAAGTTGGAAAACATTGTCAGGAAGATGCAACATCATGGTATTTAGCAGCATTCTGACTTCCTTGTCTATGCAATTCACTGAGACCTATCTGTGTGTGTGTGTGTGTGTGTGTGTGTGTGTGTGTGTGTGTGTGAGAGAGAGAGAGAGTGTGTGTGTGTAATACAAGATCTCACTATGTACTTCTGATTAGACTTCATATATATATATATATATATATATATATATCAGGCTGTCCTTGACCTCACAGATTTACACTTGTTCACTTGTTTCTGCCTCTGACATGCTGGGATTATAGATGTGCACTACAACACCTGGCTAATCATAAAGATAGACCTGAAAAATGTAAGTTATATTTCAAAGGTTGTATTTCAAGAATTCAGTAGTCGTGTCTTAATTACTTATAACATATAGTATATCTTCTACAATTATTTCCAGCACCTTCTACAATAAACAAATGAATCAGTAGTAGGAAGTTAAAATTTTTTGCAGTCTGTCTGCTAAAGTATATATGACAATTTCAATATTATATGAAAATAATAGTCCAAACTTGAAGCAGAGCGAACATACTAATCCTCAGATACGACTCACATATCAAGTTGCAAAAGACTCTATGCATTTTATATGCCCACATTTTATTGTTACAAAAATAGATTCTTTGAACTATCCTATAGTACACATACATGCACACATTCATGTATGCATAGCATGCAGAACCAATCAAAGCCCAACTGAAGTTCAGCTTTGACTTTGGACTCCTTACCATCTGCTCAATCAACTCTATAGGCATGACTAGAGACCCCATTTATAGAGTCTGGCCTTCTGCAACCTTCAAGTTACATTCCAGTTTATAAATAATTTCAATCCAAAGTGGAGTACAAAGGTTAGACTGGTAAGAGAGAACATGGACATCACAGCCGTGGAGCCATGGAATGCATCTTACTTTTGAGCAGTGAAGTGGGGATACCATGTATGAAGTGTTTATTTTAGAGTTTAAAATGGGTTGCTATATACAGACTGCATTAAGTACTCTTTGCTATAATAAGATAACAAATATAACTTAAATAAGGGAGGGATACCTTTGCCTCAGTGTTTAAGGGTACAGCCAATCATGACAGACAATTATGGAAACAGGAGTTGGAAGCAGCTGGTCACATGACACCTACAGTCATGAAACAGAAATGAATGTTGGTCCTCAGCTCATGTTTGCTTTTATATTAAGTCAAGAACCCATGGCATAGAGTATGATTACATGCATTTAAAATGGCTCTTCCCAGCTTAATTAACCCACTCCAGACAATTTGTCATATAAATGCCCAGCGACTTGTCTGCTAGCTGTTTCTAGATCCTGTCAATTGACAACTTGATTTTATTATGGTGTGATATTCACCATCATAAGTACTATATTCCTTGTCTGTATTATACAGAGAAATAAGTTCTGAAATAGTAATCTGAGTACTTGAGTTAGGATCCTTCCAAGTAGCTGTGTACATTATATTTCTGTGTAACATGACTCACTCTGCTTTTATCTGCTATAACCCCAAATTTCACTTTGCAAAAATGTTACAGGGATCTTTGGATTCAAAATAACTTCCTAAATTCCTAATAAAATTTCACTCATCTTGATCTTGTGGCTAGAATAGCAAATCTAGTACTGTATTTCCTTGCAAGGTGAACCTTTCTCACGTTTTAACATCCATAAAGTCAAAATGTCTCAAGACAATGATGTATTTTAATTACTAAGTACTGTATTTGTATATTTTAAAATCTCTGAAACTATGGCAGAGCATAATGAAATACACTAATGTTTTAGTTCTTGCCTTCAAATGTATTTCAGAAAATAGCACATAAAACTAAATTTAAAATGACTAAAGTTTAATTAGAAAATATAGGGCATAGAATATGATAGAAAGTAGGGAGCCAAAATCAGTTTCAGTTTAGGACAGAATTTGCAGAGAGAACTGAGGCTCCTTTGGTTCTGGAAATGGATGTACTTGTGTTATAGGTCTCCTATGCATCCCCACCACAAATTTATCTTTTGAAATTCTAAGTCTAGTACCACCGAATGTGATGAAATTTAACGGTAAAGTTTAGCTAGGTTATATATAACTGAGGTCCTAATCAGGTTAGATGGTAGGCTCCTAAGAAAACCATATGTGAACACCAACTGATGAAAGTCACATAAGCCAAAAGGAAAAAGTGTGTGTGTACACACGGTACTGGTTGATCATCGTCACGCTAAGGCGAGAGGTCTCAGAGGAAAGCAAGTGTGCCATACCCTGACCTTGGAACAGTAGAACTCGAAGAAAACAAATATGTGTGGTTCGTTATCTGTCCTCTGTGATACTTTTACAGGGCTAGATGTGTAATGCAGATGATCCAAAGACTTCCTGGCCAAACTGATCCACAATTCATCCCAGTGTAACCAAAATGGCTGGGTGAGAAAGTCATGGCTGTATTCACAATATAAAATGTCATTTGTAGAGAAAGAGCATAAGGAAAATAATCATAAATATGCTGTGTGTATGCATGCATTCGTGTGTGTGTGTGTGTGTGTGTGTGTGTGTGTGTGTGTAACACATTGTATGGAAAATATACATAGCTAACAAGTGGGAAATGAGAAATTAAACTGGAGAGACAACAAAGGGTCATGGAACTTGAACATTTCAGGGAAAGAATGTGGCCTGTATGTCATGGACAATACAGTGTTTGTAGCCATGACGAAGAAATATAAATTTTAAAATGTGTGTAGCTTTGCTTAAAATAGACATCAAAGGTGCCCAACCTACACCTCTGTCATGAGCAAATGATTAGAATCATTGCTCCCCTATAGGATTTGACACACGTTTGGGAGTTAGTAATGTCTTGTGCTCATGTTTCTATGTGCAGGCAATGGGTTGGCTTACAAGGTCAGCTATTATAAAAGCTGAAAAGATGAAGGCTTCTAGTCTCCTGGGTTCACCCAGTTTCCCTTGTTTTATTGCCTCCTCTCTGTGCTGCTCATGTTGATTTAGATTTCACTCTTTATACTCATCCCCATACATCTTTCTCTGACCATACTTACACATTGCTCTATCGTTCCTCTATAGAGTACCAAGCATTTACTTTCAAGACATTACATTTAGAAGTTCCCATAAATCACCCCAAATTCAAAAGCTCCAGAAATCTTGTGTAATACATAACTCAGGATAGTATTGAAACTCACAGAACCCAGGATTATATATATATATTATATATATACTATATATTATATATATATGCCAGTAAATATATTATATATTTGTGTGTGAACATATACATAGATATGCATAAAATGTATGAACATGTATCCATATACAGTATAACACAGTGTATAAATTACATATTATTACACATACATATGTAAAAGCTAGATTTCGTTTTTTGATGAACAAGGAAGAAAAAAGTGAAAAGTATGAAGTTCCACATCAAAACAGATTTTTCTCTTGGGGAAATTATTTACACCTCCAGATTTGCATTTACAGAATCTTAAACAAAGATCAGGGAAATATAGATTGGAAGATATAAATATTAAAATACCCATTCATTTTGGATGAACAAATAAATAAAACACGTCTCCCCAGAAGACTTTAGGATTCCATTTGACTTGAGCATATATCTAATTATTAAGGAAGATGGAAATTGACTGGTGTGCGGGTGGGAGCCAAGTTTTCTTGTGGGGCTGCATAACAGCGCTCCCTACTGCCTGAAGTTGAGCCCTAGGCCCTCTTTAGCCAGTGTAGGCTTGTTTAAGATTTTTAATTACTCTTATTTTTTATTAAACTCAGAGTGTCTTGTTGAAACGTATCCATTTTACTTGCATACATCAATTTCGAAGAAAAATACATGGCTAGATCCCAGGGAAGTATTAGCTCCTGGTGAGAAACACAAACATTGAAACATCATTCATTCAGCTTACCTAAGGGACTGTGTAATTTAAACGTGACCATGACCTTTATTCAAAATGTCTCGTAATGAGAAGATCTTGAGAGAATAATTACCATCAGAAAGCAAAAGAGCTTTTGAAAGAATAGAGGCAGCATCTGCTCTCCTTTTAGTCCTGGTCTTAATAAAATGTATACGTCGGAGGAACATCCTTGGGATGTGCTTTGACAAGGAGGGAGGAGCAGAAGTAATGGGAAATGGAAACATAAGAAAATTTAGTGTGTCTGGACTTGAAGTCTATGCCAGAACTGTTGCAGAAAATGAACTCTCTCGTTTTGTCAATATACTATATTTAATTTAGAACAAAGAGCAAAAAGCATATAGATTAAGGCTTAAATATTATCACAATGCTAGTACTCCCTAAGAGAAATATGATTTATTTCTGACTCAAAAATAATCAAATGAAAAAAGTAGGAAGGGGGTGTTAATTTTGTGAAGTAAAAGACAAAAGGTGGAGACTGTGTCTGCACCAGGCCTCCCTCTAAATCCTAAAGAGAGCTGTGTAGATTAGTTCTGACCTGTGAGTAGACCCAAGCTAGAGTTCAGCCTCTACCTGGTCCTCAGCAGCTATTCACACAATGTACAACCTGTGTCTCATCAGACACCGTGCAGCTTAGCACCTGTACCAGCCGACGCCACACTCAGTGCACCGCCTGTATCATCTGAAGTAACTTCACGTGGTAGCAGGGTTACCATTGAGTTTCTCCCACCACCCAGTCCCACCCTGCCCCCTTTTCTTCTTTTTCTCTTCTTCAACAGGATCTCGCTCTGTAGCCCAGATTGGGGTCAAACTTGAGATCTTTGTGCTTTTTTTAAAATAGTGCTAGGATTACAGGTATATGCTGTCATACCCCACTTTAATTTTTTAACCTTATAAATAGGAGTGGGTACTATTAATAATACGTAATTTACCCGGACTGACCTCTAAGGAAACTCAAAGCTCATATGAAGTGAACATTGTAACTGCCTCGTTAGACACAAGGTGCTTCTGCCTCTGTTTTTTGTCTACCTACAGTGTCTTCTTAAGATTTTTACCTGCTCATTTTCTACCCACTTATTTAATTCAGCTTAAAGTCCATATTGTAAAAATGAACATTTTTATCCCAAGCCATTCTCAGTCTTTGGAATTCCAACAGCGCATTATTGCTTAGAATCCATGTGACGTCTCACTGCAGTTTACTCGTCGCTTTCTTCTGCAGGGGTTTGAATTGGTTTATATTTTACTAAAATAGCAATAGGTAAGTTTGGAGAAATACATGTAGAACATTTTAAAGTTCTCAAAAAGAAACAGCAGGCATGCAGGAAATTAGGAAGAAAGAGAAACTGATTTGGTGTGAATATGAAAGCTGGTCAGTGAAACTGAAATTGCATCCTGAGTCTGATGTCTACAAACCTCCCAGTGGAAATGCACAGGACACCCTGGTCCTGAAGGGAATTTCTTCTTGTGCTTGGTCTATGTACTTAATGTCTTCAAATAACTGATCAAGCTCATCCATGCTAAATTGGCTAAGATTCAATAAGACCATTAATATGATGATAACGTGTAATATGTTTCGAATTACTGTGATTCTGATTTGAATACAATTACAGAGAAGAAAGAAAGTAGGCACAATATAGCCAAATATGGAAAAAGCATGATGAAATATTTATAAAAATATCACAGTGAAACTCAGTTTGTTGAATACAAATCAAAAATTTAAATAAATATAGTTTTGTATGTATCAAAAACCTCACAGAATCTAATAATTGTAGTATGTTGTAATTTAGTATCAAATGGTCAGAGAAAAGTGTCTTCTGGCTGAAGAGCCACAGTACTGTGCTTGTTTAATTTCAGAAGAAGTTATTCTCTTTTGTCGTTTGCATTTTTCAAATTTGTTTTTGTGTTTATTGGGGTATGTGTTTTTGCATGTGATGGTTCACATACTTAATGGTGTGTGTAATGGTGTAATGGTGGTTATGGAAATGTCAGAAGACAACTCTTAGGAGTCATTTCTCTGCTTCTATCTTATGTTATTTGCTCCCGCTTGAGTCCTATAGATGGGTGGCCCACTAGTTGCCAGGACAGTCTCTTGTTTCTACCTCCCATCTCATTGTAGGAATGCTCAAATCACAGATACACAGCAACATGTCCAACTTTTATATGGTTACTAGGGAACCCCAAATGAGGTTATGAGCTGTGCAGCAAGTGCTTTCGTCTGATAGCCATGTCCTTGAATTCTGTCTTGTATTTCTAAGGGTGTCTTGTTCAAGGACTGTAGCTGGACTTTTGGCTACATTTTGGGATCTTTTTTTTCACCATTTGTGATGGTTTTAATATGCTTGGCTCAGGAAGTGGCACTACTAGGAGGTGTGGCCTTTTAAAAGTATGTGTGACCTTGGTAGAAATGCATCAGCTGTGGGGGTAGGCTTTAAGACCCTTCTCCTAGCTGCCTGCAAGATTTAGTTTTCTCATCCCCTTTGGAACAAGATACAGAACTCTCAGCTCCATTGACAGCATCATTCCTGCATGGACACTGGCATGCTTCCTGGCTTGATGATAATGGACTGAACTCTGAACCTGTAAGCTAACCCCTATTAAATGATGTTTTTATAAGAGTTATCGTGGTCATGGTATCTGTTCACAGCAATGAAAACCCTAAGACACCCTTTTCTTCCAACCTTTCATTAGATAGGAGAGAAAAAAAGATAGATGGGAAAGGGGGTGGCATTATCATTAGACTACTTCCTGCTGATTTGAAGCATCAAGTTCCTTGGGCCTTGTTTGATCTTCCCTGTTAGGATATCTAAGTTGTTCTTCTTGTTTCTTCTTGGCACACCCCTACTTAATAAACCATTACCAACAACAACCAATAATAACCAACCAACAACCTTTCAGTAGCCAACCAACCAATCGCAGGGCTCTAACATTTGTGTACACTCTAAAAAGTCCCCAGAATTCCAAACTTCACACAATCCTAGAAAATATCTGCAGCTAGAAAATAATTCCCCTGTTATATCACTGGGCAAATGATAGGGATTCTTTGGACAATCTGAAACCGTCCCATATCCCACACGGGGATTAAAATGAAAACACATCCCCAGTCTATTTCTGTGTTTTTATTTTTTAAAGAAACCAAACTCTCACTACAATGGCCCCCTCCTCACACTGATAAGCCATTTGGTATATTATAAACATAACACAGGGCACTGAAACACATGTAAATGCACAGATGCTATCCAAGTTTTGCCTGAATTCATTTTAGGAAATCCAAGTCAAGATGTTATTTGTGTCAGAGAGTCTTTACCTCATCATATAAGTGACCAGATATTCTTGTTCTTATTTAGTATGGGAGTAGCTTATTGCCTATTTAGTGAACTTGGCCACTGGGAGATAAGTTTGCCCTAAACCTCACCCATCAGAAGATTTTCTGCATGCAGTTAATTCACAGCTTAAACATAAGCCCTTCAAAAGCTTCCTTCTTCTTGTTTTACTCAACTTAGGAAGTTTCATTAAATGAGAACCCTAAAAGTTTTATCTACCTTAAGGCAGGTTAAGTACATTCTTTTCATTGCATTTATCTATCATCTCTTGCTGCTGTGTGGTTGTATGAAATTAGGTATTTTACATCCTATTGGATACTTTGCAAAAACATGCCAAGAAGTTTAAAGTATTTATTCGTTAGGAGAAAAGTAGTTAAATTTCATGATTAACAACAAGTAAGGGAAAGAATATTTTCTTTAGAGAAGATTGTGATCTATAAGAGAAAATATAATTACTAAACGTTATGGACAATTAAATAACAATAGGCTTATTGTTAAACAGGACACCATGTGTAGCATTTTAGCTGCCTTCAAAGAACTGTGTTGATGACACAGTGATGAATCCAAGCACATGCTTGGCGTTGGGTGAGGGTATAGCTTTGGTTAAATTACTCCAAATTACTAGAGTGTAAGCTTTCTAATATAAAATACAAAATTATTTTAATCATTACAATTGTTCACCTGCTTTGTAAATACTAGAGAGGTTTCACAATGTGAGTTATACTGGATTGTGTTGGCTTACCATGGAAACTTATCTCTAATGGCACAATAAGTATGAAATGGTTAAGGAAAACAACAGATATTTCTCTAATAACTAAACTGTGTTTAGTTTTATGAAATCAATTAATATTTTGGGGTATCTGTTAACTTAAGTTTGATTGTGACCATTAAAAAAGGTTGTGAATCAAAAGCAGGGAAAATTTTTTCTTGAGCCCTTTATAGCTATAAAAATTCTTAATTTTGTTTCAAACCATGAGTCTAATTCATGTTTCTTCAGAACAGTTCATGAGAATAGAATGCAATATTGGTGCATTGAGTAAGAATCTATAACAGGTCAGCAACTGTGCCACAGGGAGAAATGCAGGCGATGGTGGTCCAGAAACTGTTGTTCTGACTGATGTGTATTTGTTGATGATACCATGCACAGTTATATGAAGGCAGTGTGTGTGTCTCTGGCACATTTTTAGAAAGGTGGGTGTATTGAGGATATGCCGACTACTCTTTCTGCCCTGTGCTTGTGAGTGGAAGTCACCAGAATCTTAAGGCATGCTTCTGCCTCACTGAAACTCACAGTCTCCATTGCCATATGTCAGTTTCCATGTGTGTAAAACTTCACACATGTAAAATGAGCATTGAGAGCTGAGGGTCAAAGAGCTGTGAGTTACTTGGAAGGGGAGGATGGGGACATCCTTGTACTGGGAAAAGAGAAATGCAGAGAGACTGAGTGGTGTGGAGAAAGAAGTCAGGTCAGGAAGGCATACCTTAGGCTTGACATTAGCAGGTCCATACCTGGTTCAGTACACACTGAGACAATATGGCATCTTTTCATGTGTCTTTCTAGTCTAATTACATGGCAGAACCATTTTCTAGATTTGTGCTGCTGCTGTACAGGCTGACTAATGTTATTAGGAAGTATGATGTTGCTTTTTCATTCAGCTGTGATTTCATGAAAGGAAACCTCCATCAGTAAAATTAACTTTATATTGATTTTCTGTACCATAAAAACTGTGTGTCTTCCAGCATTTGACTTCTCTCAATCTGTGTCTCTTCTATACAAATAAACTTATATGAAGAATGTACACAAATTTTAGCAGGGACCGATATATATTAACTGAGATGGAAGGGCTAAAAGAGGGAGGGCAGTCCACAGATTGGAGAGACACAGTCATTCCAAATAAGGGCCTTCTGGTTGAAGAAGACATCTGTACAGCATCACTATTCACCTGGTTTCCATTCAAATCAAGTGAACCAGTAATCAATTCTGCAGTCAAGAGATCTTTCAAAGGAAAGAGAGTCTTCTAAATTGACATAGTATTGAAATTGAAAGATTATAACCCTGTGGCAGGCACAAACAACTAAATCAAAATCTTTATTAGTCAGGATTCTCTACAGTAGTACAACTTATAAAATCTCTCTCTCTCATCATACTATATATATATATATATATATATATTTAATGCTAGTAATGGAACTTACATTAATGCTAGTAATGGAACAAACATGTTAGCAAGGCAAGAGCCAGCAGGCCAAAGCAAAAGCTTTATTCTTTCATATAGTTACATAGGCTTCCAGCATCTTCTCACATCAAGATCTGAATTGTAGGCATGTGTTTTCCTACCTCAAAGATCTTGATTAGAAGTAGATATTTCTACTTGAAATTGAACAGAAATCCCACACTGGTGTATTATTCATTTTTGGATTGTAGTTAATTCCAGATGTAGTCAAATTAACAGCCAGGAATAGCCACCGCAAATCTATACCTTGTCCACTTGAAATGCCATATCTCCTATGTTGTGATTGTTTTCCACGTAAAACAATAACCATGTCATCATAACGCCTAAACATGACTATCCTACAGTCAATTGAAAATACATTATAGACTTAACCAGATCATAATTAAGCCTAACATAATAAAACTGTCCTTTGAAGGGATAATTGACCACAATAACAAATGCATTATAAATGTAGAGTAGGCATCAATGTTCCTTGAGGAACATTGTTTTAGTATCTCAAACTTAAATATAATAACCATCGATAATCTCTTAATGGATGCTACATCATATGATAAAGAAATGGAGAAAACACAAATGTCTGTACGGATACATTAACAAAATCAACAGAAATAGTCATGTCGATGATAATCCACATCTGTGTAGTTGGTCATGTGACTCTAGCTAGCATTTACCTTCTCTACTACACACTTTTTCCATACCCTTGGTGAGAACCTCAGGAGGTCTTGGCTCTTCTCCTGGAGGAGCGCTTTATACCTTCCTTCCTGACAGGCCTGTGCCTTTTGTCATCCTGCTTGGATTGGGCTGCTGCAGTTTCTCAATAACTTTAATCACAGTACAGTAGCAGGAAGAGATGCCGTACATGATCCCTTGCATTGCAGACAAAATCTTTCTTACCTCCATTGTGGAGAAGCAGTCCAGTTTTTCCATGGTAATAAGGATTAGTCGCCCCACCTAACTCTGCTATTCCTTTATTCAGCTGGTGGTTTAAGGGCATTAGAAGTCCAAAGGGACCACAGGGATCTGGTGTGATGGTAGGGATGGAGTGGGGGAAACAGGGGAGTGGATCATAGCTCCCCATTCCAGAACTAAAACTTCTAAGCCAACAGAACTTAAGGTTGCAGGGACAGGAAGCACAAATTCTCCTAATGAGTCAGTATTCCGTTTACCACCTCTTGATTTCCTGGACCCATGAAGCCTATTTATGGGAGAAACCAGACTATATATTAGATGCTAATTTAAAACATAGTCTACCTTCTGGAGAACCCTGGTCCAGTACTCCAGCCTGCTGCCACCTAAGTGGCACTGTAACTGTGTCCTTTCTACTACCAAGAAAGAAACACTAAACCTAAACATTGCCCCTTTTTTCTTGATGGCAGAAGGGGCCAGGTGCAAGAATTTATCCTTCATCTTAGAAAGAATATTTCTGCATTTCCCAAACCACTATATTCCTAAGAATTTCAATGAGGTAGAAAGTCCGTGAATTTTGGTTGAATTCTTTTTTTTTCATCCTCTGGTGCACATAGAGGTTGTACCAATGAATTCAAAGTGGTTCCTGCCCCTGCTCACTTGGTTCAATCAGCACAATAGCCAATATAGTGCAGCAATGTGCTATTTTCTGGAAGAGACATATGTTCAAGATCCCTTCTAAATTATGATGCAGGACTGGAGACAATATATCCTTACAGTAAAACTGTATGGGTAGACTGTTGGCCCTGTCAACTGAAAGCAAATCCTGCTGATCTTTCTTATGGACAGGGACTGAGAAAAAGGCATTTGCTAAATTAATGTTTGCATCCCACATACCAGAAGATGGATTCCTCTGCTCAAGAAAGAATATTACATTTTGGACAGCAGCCGCAATCAGAGTCAATAACTGGTTAAAGTTTTGATAGTCACTTGTCATTCTCCCTGGTCCATCTGTCCTCTGCACTAGCCAGAGAGGAGAGTTAAAGGGAGATGTGGTGGCAAGCATTATCCCATATATTTGTTAAGTCCTTGGTGGTGGCAATAATTTGTGTAGTTCCTCCAGGAATATGATACTGTTTTTAATTAACAATTTTTGTTGGCATAGGCAACTCTAATGGCTTCCATTTAGCCTTGTCAAACCTGATAACCCTTACTCCATAGGTCAGGGGACCAATGTGAGAATTCTACCAACTTCTAAGTATATCTGTCCCAATTATACACTACGGGTCTAGGGAAATAAGCACAGGATGAGTCCAAAGACCCACTGGACCTACTGTGTGTCAGACTTCAGTCAATAACCCATTAATCACTTGGCCTTTATAAGTCCCTACCTTAAATGGGGAGGGCCACTGTGGTTTTTGAAGTCTCCAAGAATCAATGTCAATTCAGAACCTATATGCAATAGACCCTGTGAAGGCAGACTGATGCCTTTCCACCAGTGCACCCTTGTACAAATTTGTATGTCTGTCTGGGGAAGAGATGGAGACAGGCTACTAGTTAAACTTGTAGGTATTTTGTTACGGTCCTCCCTCAGAGGAATCTGCCTGTCCCTTCTTCCTTCAAGAAGTTCTAGGTCTGAAAACTGCCTCATGTTTGGAAAACACAGTCAGCCTGTTCTAACCCTTACAGATTAGGCCACTGTAAACAGTACTTTCTTTATTCAACCCATTACAATAAGAATTCCCTTGCTATTCCAGTGCTATAACCTGGCCCCTGCTACCTTAGGGCCCAATTAAGCCCACTGCATTCAATTCATCCAACTGAGTAGTGGCATCTCTAACCCTAAGACCTGGCACTGGAAAAGGGGTATCAACAAAATTCCTCTAATGTGTTGGTGCCCTTCTCACCATTTTTCATCTCATAGGATTTGTGAAGGTCATGTCTTCTGAGGCTTCCCATTGTTGAGGATTATGTGTCACACTTATCCACTCAAGCATTGCCATTTCCCTGAGCCTCAAAATCCCCTCATCGGCACTAAGCCAATCAGGCATCCCAGATTCCTTTTCAGTAGGCCATCCTTTGACAAAAGCTTGAGCCAACCACACAAACAAATTTTTGGCACCCTTCGTATCTGTATAAGCTTTTGTGTGAAACCTGGAATCTCTACTCTGAAGACCCATATCAATAAACCGAGCAGGAGCCAGTATTGTGTTCCTTCCACCATTATGCCACAGCCTTAAAGTCCATTCCCATACACATTCCCCGTACATCTGCTTGAGTTAACTAGCAAGGTCATTAAGCTCTTAATAATGTAGCTTTCCTCTTGGTGGACTACACTTGCTACCTAGCATTGAGGAGCCTGTTTTGCCTGAAGTCTGGTTATAGAGCTAGAGGCAAGTATTAATGGGCCCTGGGGGACATCAGTATTATCTTGCCTGGCTTTTCCTTCAAAGAAAGTGACTGCTGATTTAGCAGATAATGAAAAATTGATTTTTCCAGTCAAAGGTGAAAAAGACAGTATTTCATGGGTGAGGGGGTGAGGACATCTTTTGCTGAGGGTGGAGAGACTACTTCCTCAGGTGAGATGATCCCTTGAGAATCTGAGGGTTTAAAGTTCTCAGCTTCAATGGGATCCTCACGTACATTCCCATCCCAAGTTACAGGATACCATTCTCTACCAATTAATGCCTGTACTTTAACCACCAGCACCCTCCAAGGTTGGGACATGAATTTTTACTGTAATTCAGACAACCTTATAATGAGGGCTTCCGTTTGATTTTCTGAAACTTAAGCTCTGTGGCAGCTGGAGAGAAGATTCTCTTTCAGGTCATACTTAGAAACTTTTATTCTGTTTATGTGGATCTTGAGTCTCAAATTTAATCATTAAATCCACTGCTGCCTATAACCATATTTGAAATGTTATAAGTTGTTTAACTTAATCACAAAGCTTACTCCTATTCCTTATCAATTTATATAGATATTCTAAGAGCAACCAAACAGCATTGTTTTCCCTATTTTCCCACTAATTATCAAAAGTTTCATATACAGAGTCGCCAAATCCATTGCCATTCAAAATTGGCGAATCAGAATAATAAAATGCATCTATCTCCTTAATTTTGAAAAAAATAATTCACACCATGGGATTTTAGTCCTCTGGGTTTCCAGGAGAAGCTTTAGTACTTGGAGGTGTTGTCAAATTGCAAAACCTATTCCAGGTACTTAAAAGATTTCTCCTTGAATTCACGTGGTCAGCACAGGGAAGACAGGTGTGAGTGGAAGCAGCAGAAGGAGTCATGGCTGCCAAAGAGTCCAACGGAAAGTTCAGCCTGGCGTTAGCAGTTGCAGGAGGCTTGGTGAACTGTGCCTTATATAACGTGTATGCTGGACACAGAACTGTCATCTTTGATGGATTCTGTGGTGTATAGGACATTGTGGTAGAGGAAGGGACTTGCTTTTTCATCCCTTGAGTACAGAAGCCAATTATCTTTGACTGCTGTTCTCAACCACAGAATGTACTGGCCATCACTGGTAGCAAAGACTGGCAGAATGTCAACATCACACTACACATCCTTTTCCGGCCTGTGGCCAGAAGACTTCCTCCTATCTATACCAGCATTGGAGAGGACTATGATGAGCGGGTGCTGCCATCTATCACCACAGAGATCCTCAAGTCGGTGGTGGCTCGATTCGATGCTGGAGAATTGATTACTCAGCGAGAGCTGGTCTCTAGGCAGGTGACCCATGACCTCACAGAGCAAGCAGCAACATTCGGGCTCATCCTGGATGACGTGTCCCTGACACATCTGAACCTTCAGGAAGGGGTTCACAGAGGTGGAAGAAGGCAAACAGGTGGCTCAGCAGGAGGCAGAGAGAGCCAGATTTGTGGTGGAAAAGGCTGAGCAGTAGAAGAAAACAGCCATCATCTCTGCTGAGGGTGAATCCAAGGCAGCTGAGCTGATTGCCAAATTGCTGGCCAAGCAGGTGATGGCCTGATGGAACTGCGAAAGCTGGAAGCTGCTGAGGACATTGCTTACCAACTCTCCCACTCTAGAACATCACCTACCTGCCAGCAGGGCTGTCGGTGCTCCTCTAGCTCCCTCAGTGAGGCCAACCAGGCCACCGCCTCTATCATTCCGGAAGACGCCTTCCTTCTGCCTCATCCCAGAAATCACTGTGAAATTTAATGGTTGGCTTAACATGAAGAAATTAGGGGCAAAATCACTTCAGATCTCTTTTTAAAAAAAGATTTCCTTATAATACTTCCTTTGCTCTAGAACAACCACCCTGTACCAAAAATCCAAAATCTCTATTAGTCAGGGTTGTCTAGAGTAGCAAAACTTATAGAATGAATCTCTCTCTCTCTCTCTCTCTCTCTCTCTCTCTCTCTCTCTCTCTCTCCCTCTCTCTCTCTCTTTCTCTCTTTCTCTGAAAATGACTTACCATCTATGGTCCAGCTAACCCAACAATGACTAATTATGAATGAAAAGTCCAAGAATTCAGTAGCTGGTTGCTCAGTCCATGAGGCTATATGTTTTGGCTGATCTTCAGTATATGCTAGAATCCCAAAGAAGTTCTTACCAGCAAAGGAATGAACTTGTTAGCAAGGTAAGAGCAAACAGACAAAAAAAGCAAGAGCTTCCGTCTTCTATGCCTTTATATATAGGGTCCCAGCAGAAAATGTGGCCCGATTAAAGATACCTTTTCCCAACTCAAGATCTGTATTTAAGACATGCCTTTTCTTACGTCAAATATATGGATTAAAAGTGGACATTACTACTTCAAATTAAGCAAAAATCCCTTACTGGTGTGTCCTCCATTTTTGAATTTTAATTAGTTCCAGATATAGTCAAATTGACAACTAAGAATAGCCATCACAAAGTCCTTGGGAGGAAGCAAGCCATAGGGATGGTGTTTCCTTTAGTCCCTTAACATGTACAATTTAAAAAGATACTAACCCTACATGGAGAAAGGCCAAGACTTTAATCACTAAAGAACATGGGGAAAATGAAAGCAGGTGACTGACCTGTCAGTGTTAAAACGCTGTTTAAGACCTTAGTTCCTAACTTCAAGGGAGGCCGCTCTTTATTTAGCTGTCCATACTTCATTTCCCTTACTATTCAATTTCACAATTACACAGATCAATCTTTCCAGGTACTTGATAGATTGCCATCATTGATCCTATACAGAGTAGGTGAGAACGAGGGAAAAAAACCCGCTTGTAAACCTGGCTCAGCACTTCAGCAAATTTCTCCCATTAAGTGTTTATATTGGCAGATGTAAAATGTGTTTTGTTGGTTTGAAATGGTTCCCCAGTGGAAATATATTGTTGGGCATCCCCTTGCCCGACCTTTTAAATGTTTTAATTACACAGTAGTAGCACAAAATTAAGGAAAAGTTGCAACTTTCTAATTGCTCCTGGAGCTCCCATGAGGATTGTGTAAAGAGCCTTTCTACTTCTTTAACCTCAGAAACATCAATAAATATTTCTGATGTAAGCTTATTATTTGTTCTTTTATAAAAGATGTGATATCCATTTTTCATGTAGAGCATCTACAATGGTGTGTTGCCGTTGTTAACTGATGCCGTGGTCTTTATCTCGGCATGAGAAGTAGGAGAACTCCCAGACTGTAGAGTAGTAACTTGCAGAGCTGTCCGGAGCAGCAGCCTTCATTTTAGAGCATCTTCTACTGATTCTACTGCTTGACAGAACTTGGTGTATTAATAAAGATGGAGAAAAGAAAAAAAATCTGTCACAAAGTTAAAAAAAAAGTGAGGGACAATCTCTTTTTAATACTGCAGGTATGAAAAGGGACCAACATCGCCCAGTTTCAACTTGCGCTGTTCTTATTGTGTTAACCTGAGTTAATCTTCCATTTATATCGTAGGCCATTTCATTTCATTAGTAAACATTCATCAAACATCCTGGCACCACGTTAGGGCCAGGGGACACTCAAGAATGTAAGGACCCTGCCTCTGTGACTCATCAGAAAAGGAAATCAGCCAAGGATGTTTTGCACTGGAAGAACGGTGGGTCCCTTCATTGTGAGAGGTTAAAACAATGATCAGAAAAGCACCATGAGAAGACACGAGAAGGATCTGTGGAGGCTAAGAGCTGCAGCTCCTTTGAATCAAGTATAGGTGACAGAGGCGTGCACCTGGGATAGAGCATGTGACCATTGTGTACAATGACCTGACTGGACTTCCAGCACTACAATTGATCATAAAATGTCATCAGTAATGGCCAATATCACTTGGAAACACTTGAGTTTCAGCTCAAAAGATTCCCTATATGTATGTATTCTTTATATCATTTATTCGTAAGTATTTGCCTAATGTGATATCTGGAGTTTGTCTTTGTGCATTCGGCTAGTAGTTTCACAGATTCATGATGTAAATATGCTCTGTATTCCTTGATTAGAAATATGTCTACCATGTGCGTTCCCTATGTAAGGATGTCCTTTCCTTCTAACACTGTTGCCTAATGACTGTACTCTGTCTGTCTGTCCTCCTGAATCCTTTGTTGATGACTTATAGCTTTAGATTATTTCTGCAGTCTAACCTATAACTCCATTTGACTCATTTTTATTTGGGTCTCAGGAGACATGGGTTATCAAAGCTTTGTAATGTAGTTCAACATCTTGCTTATTCAAGCTTTGTTCTTCTCAGGAGTGGTCTTTCCACTCACAGTTGTTCATGGTTCTATGTGGATTTCTGTACCTTTTACTGTTTTAGAAAAAAATCACTGGGTTTTTCATAGTATTTGGAGATCATTTTATATTGCTTTGGGTAATACAAATATTTTAACTACTTTAAGTCTTCTAGACCATGGTACAGGACTGTTTCTAGTGTGTTTCTTTCTAATACTTTCACCAGTATCTTTGATAGTTTTCAGAACATAGATATTTCACCTACCTCATTAGTTTATTTCTGAACGTTTCATTTTTATTTATGTTACTAGAAATAGAATGATTGTCTCCATCTCTTTTCTTATCTTCTTTTCTTTCTTTCATAATTGTTACTAAGATATAAAACTACTACTCAATACTGTGCATTTACTTTGCACATGAAATATTGCCATGATGAAGAGAAATAGAATGGATGGCACTCTACCATTTCTGATCTCTAATGAAATGCTTACTGAATAAGATATTATCTAATATCATGTTACAATGTACTTAGGGAGTAGATGATTCTCTTTTAAAAGTCCTAGTGGCTTTCTCCAGTTTTTGTAAATGTGCAGAAACTACACAGAAAGTGATTATAATAGCTGGTTATTAAATGACTCAAGAGAAGCACCTAATTTGCCACTTACTGAACATCACCATTTTAAAATATATTTCATGTTTCTTTTTGTGGATGCACCTAGTCTGAGATTAGTTCTGATAAAATCTAATAAGCAACTTCAGAAGAATAGAAATGATGATTTGTAGATATTAGTTTCAGTTTATTGAGGAAAACAATTTCCATGCAAACATGAGGCCCAGAATTTGGATCCCTAGACATCATGTAATGGATGTGTTTGGCAGCCCTCCTGTCATCCTATTACTTAGGAGGCAGAAAGAGAGAATTCCTGGAGCTAGCAAACCTGCCAGACTAGCTGAAGTGGAGAGCTACATGTTCAGAGAAAGATCAAGACCTCAATATTTACAGTAGAGAGTGATGGTGGAAGATTTCAAATATCATCCTCAGACCTCAACATCCAAGCACATATATGCTCATGCACCTCACACACATGCATGCACGTTCACACACACACACACACACACACACACACACACACAAACTCACACACTGTCTCTTTCTGGGACAGAGAGATACACAGAGGTAACAAGAGCAGATAGATAGAGGTAGAAAATCAAATGTATGTATCATACCTCACTACTCATAGCCAATGGATTTTCTCAACTGTGTGTCAAAAGGATAAGTACCCTATATTCTTTATTCAACATACATGTTTGATATAAATCACATTTATTTTAATTACTTATTAAAGTACTTTACAATGGGCATAATTTGTGGCCACTGCAGAACCACCACCATTTCTACCGTGTCCAGTTTTCTTCAGTATTAAATGTAGCCATGTAAATGCTTTGACCAAAGGTATATGAAAATCTTGCTAACAATTTCTGCCCTTAAACCCATCATAAATTAATTTTCCTTTCCCTTTCCCTTCCTATTTATTGAGATACGGCAGAAACTGGTCAGCACACAAGAAACCCAGTCAAGGAGAACAGCAACATAAACTTCAAAGCTTCTCTGCTTTTTGATATAAGGAGAAAAACAAATTTTGATTCATGTGTCTCTATTCACAGTAGGTTAAGCCCAAATGCATAAATCAATTCTCTTAATTTGTAAAGATATCATTTAGTCATGACATTGTACACACACACACACACACACACACACACCCCACACACACACCCCACACACACACACACACCCACACACACACAATAGGCTTTGAAGCATTTGTATAATAATATTCCAAGTTTCTTCACTGCAAAATATTTGATGTTTTTAATATGAAGAATTAATATCCATTCTAACTCTAAATAAGAAATGTTTCTTTGACAGTTTGGGAAGGGAAATTTGATGATCTCAGTCACATCTCAGCGACTGTTTTAGATGAGTTGCAAAGCACAGCTTATAAATATCTATTATAGCAATATCATAATTTCATCACAATGATAGACTTCTGCACAGTTTTTATGTGCTGCAGAAGTCGTGCATCTGAAGTTTGAGATATTTCGAAAAGCTGTATCTGGGAGCTAAGAATCACCTGTTTCAGTCAAAAAATGGGTAAAATATTGAATCACATTTTCCCATGAAAAGACTACATGTTGCTTAAATCTAACTGCACCATAGATCTGTTTCTTAGAAGACAAGACATGCAATAAGTAAAATTAAATGGGCACATTTATACTTGTCCAATATACAGTAGTTTTCTAAACATAATCTTTGAAGAAATTCCCTCTTCAAACATGAGAGATAGGATGAAATTTATATGTATCCTTTTTCATCTTGTTGGACTCTTTTGTGAGCAATCTGTAGCTTGGAGCATCTACTTGTGCTTTTAGAAATGCTGTTAGGCAATGTAATTTAATGGTTTGGGCTATCAAAGTTTACAGTAGAACTGGCCTAGACAAATCATTGTGCCCTTTCAATTAATTAACCAATTGAAAATAGCCTCTCAACTTTGTGTACTGTTGAGAAAGTTAGGTGTTTGTCTCTCTTAATTATAGTACAAAGATGGTGTGCTATTGTATGATGAATCTCCTTAGTAACTTTGTCTGCTCAAGAGAAAAAATGTGTATTTAAATGAGAATTACAGCATCTATCACCTCTAAAATGATGGATTTTTGTGCTGGTCAATAATTCTAAGGAAGATTTTACTCATATTTCTTTTTATGAGTTTTTCAGTAGTGTTAAAAGCATGTGATACGCATACATATTATACACATTATACACATTATAACATCCCGATTATTTGCAGAATAATTGAGCATATATATTCACAAACATACATACACATATTCACACACATTTTAACATCTCAATGATTTGTAGATATACTTTCTTAATTTTTTCTTTTCAGCAAAGAACATCTGCTAGTATTTGAATCTCTATACTTGCAAAAATCTTAAGAAGGCCTGGGGTGTATAGTTCTGTGAGTAAGGTCCCTACTGTGTTCATCCTGAAGGACAGTGTTCAGCTCCCTGGCATACATGCCAAATCTAAGCACAGAAGTATACATCTATAACCCCAGTTCTATGAAGGGCAAAGACAAAAGAATCTGTTGGTCATAGGAGCCAATGTTTCTAGCCAATTGTAGAACTCAAAGTTCTGTGAGAAATTCTTTCTAAATGCCTTAGTATACAAACTAGTGGAGTCTTTAGTTTTGGTTCACCTATATTCTATTACTCCCTTTCCCTTATCTACCTGCCCTCATCCAAGATTACCCTTTACTTTCCAGTACTGTGTGTTCTTTCACAGCATGATACTATCCTACATTCTATATTTTTAACTTAGATTCCCAAACTATGTGAGGTAGAAATTTCTGGTTTCTTTGGAGAGACAGTTGTGTCATGTGATGGATTTCTGGAAATTGTCATATGAGAGGATGCTTTCTTGTGATAGATACATGGGAGGATGTTTTGTTTAAAACAGACACATAGTGTTTTTCTACAAGCTGCCTGGGAAAATGGCATGTGATGTTTTGCTATAGTAGACGTGTGAGAGAACATGTGATGTTAGGAAATGGTGTAATTATAATACCACAGATACTGGACAAGAGAGGGGCATTAACTTATTATTAACTTATTGTTAAGTCTTCAGTGGGCTTTGCTGAAGCTGGTCTTCATTGATGACGCCGTGGTATTGGTTTGCCTTACCTTCTTTGTTGATCATGATTTGTCATAACTTCATAGAGAGAAACACACCAAAGAACTTTTCATAATATTCCAGTGACGTCTTGCCATTTCCTGGTACTTGGGCAGATTGGTAGAGAAGCTTGGTTTCTTCTGGATCACGCTCTCATTTCTGATTCGTGAATGGTGTTTGGGTGTGGATAAAGATACCACTGCTAATTTATGTCAAATAAACTGCTGATATCCTGGCAATGAAGATGGGACTACCTCGAAAGAACTATTTGTAAACAGGTCCACACCCCCCTTTGCCCTATTAACTTTTCATTTCCACTACCTCTAGTGGGTGTTGGGCTGTAAAGGAGGTTAAAGCATTTAAGAACCCTTATTAAAGTAGGTTTTGAAAAATCTAAGCGTACAATTATAGGTCACTAAGTAGCTTCTTCATACATACTTCATTTTGGTTAAGCTCTCCATGGCTACTCCTTGTTCTTTCCTGCATGAACTCTTAAGTTTCCACTATTTCCTACTCTGACTCCATTTCAACTGTATTTTACTTTTCTCCTCTTAAATGCACTACCAATGGCCCATTTCTAGTTTGCCAGCTTCAATTTGATTTAAAATAGGATTCACATAGTAGTGTAAGAAAGAAAATGCAGCACTTGTCTTTTTGGGCCTGGTTGACCTTACTCAGAGTACTTTTTCCAATTTTATCAATTTGTCTAAAAACATTTATTTAATTTTTTATTTATGGCTACATCACATTTCACTGTGTATATGTACTACATTTTCATTAATCATTTGTCAATCAATGGGCATATAGGCTGATTCTATCTTATAGCTATTGTGAATAGATCAGCAACAGACATGGACATGGATGAGTCTCTAGAGGAAGATAAAAAGTCCTTTTGGATAGGGAACAGAAGAACTTAAAAAAGATGATGAGACTGGTGGAATGCTGTTCTGGACATGGCATGGCTGCCATATATATGAGCCCACAGCAGCTGTGGTCAGCTGGACAGGATAAAGCCAGTTAAAAATTAAGCCTGAACCGGGATGAAATTTCATGGCCCTATTTATAACAGAAGAGCTGTCAGCAGTTGATGGCTGCTGTAGGAGGGAGAATCACTTTTCTTTAGTGCTGTGGCCTCTAGGAGACTGGCCATCCCTAAGTGAGTGATTCTACATTCATTTTCACATGTGCAGTGGATTGAAGAAATAAATACATAAATATTTCAAAGAAGTATATGATGTTGGGAGAGAGATAGGATGAGATCTTGAGGGAAATCTGAGTGACTGAGTGAGGGGTAATATGATCAAAACACATTGTGCACACACACACACACACACACACACACACACACACACACCTACACAAGACATATACACATCCTTTTAAACATTGGTCTCTGTGTATAGAGATGGTTCCTTTGGAAGATTTGAGTAGTATGAAAAGCTCTGGTCAAGGGCTAGGGAGATGGATCAGCAGTTAAGAGCACCATCTGCTTTTGCAAAGGAGCTACATAGGTTCAGTTTCCACTATTTCTATGTAGTTCAAAACCATCTGTAACTCTAGTTTCACATAATGCAGTGCCTTCTTCTGGCTTCCATATGTACCAGGCATCCGATGGTGTACAGACATCCATGCAGACAAAACACCGGTAAACACAAAATAAATAAATATAGTTTAATTTAAAAATAAAATAAATGAAGGCTGTGTAAAAGAGGCTCCACACAGCCAGCTTTGTTTTGCAGTTTTGTTTATCTGACTGTCAACAGGCAAAGCATGTGTCCCCTTAGAAAGACACAGCCTTCAAAAACTCATAATGCAAGCATAGAGTTCCAGGTCTTAACCAGACACCTTGTGATAGCCTGGTCTTAGAATTCCAGCTTCCATATCTAAGAAATAAATGCTTATTATTTTTTATAATGACTCAGTCACAGATAAACTATTACAGCAGCACAAGGACTAAAACAGCATGCAAGAACAGTTCTCTCCCTGATATCAAGAATCAATCGAGTCTATTCTAAAGTGTTTAAGCAGGACCCTTATGCCAATTCTGTCATCAGTGACATGTGCTTTATGATGTTTGTAGGGACTTGTGCAAGGCTCATGCAATCCCAATATTTCACCCAATTTCTACTCTTCCCTTAGGATCCACCAAGCACACACTTCAAATGAACTTTTCTCTTATTTCCTCTAGAGTGATGTCAACCTTGTGAAGATATCCTTTGCAAGTTAAACATCATTAGTAATCTATTCTCATGACAAATAAGCCAATTAATTAAGAGATTAATAGGTAGCCAAGTATAGATTTTAAAATACCATCAAGCATTTCTAGAACATAGGTAATTACTTGAAGATTAAAATAAATGACAAAACCATGAAGTAAATATCTTAATTCGATTTTATTTCTGCTCTCACATAATAAAATATATTTAATACTTCTACCCATTATATTACTTTGACCTGATGGGTATTTATTTTGAGATTTCTATATTTTCCCATTTATAAATAAGGTATTGCTCAACTTCTAATATTATAATTAAATATTTCTACAAGCATGTTCTAAGTTCTTATTAATCAGTGACCAATTCAGAGCTTTACAAAGCAATACCCAAGCAAAACCAATAACCTGGGAACTGCTGGCCATAAGTCTACTTCAGTCTCAATGAGAAGCCAACTCTCAAATAAAGCAGAGTAATAGAGCAGCTCCCTGACTTGCTCTCCTGGCTATTGCATATTCATTTGTGTGAGCATATCACAGAGACAAATAGACACATGTAAACATACATAAATACATGCATGTGCACACATCATACATGAAAGTCAACATTAATATTAAACTGAAGATCTTAGAATCAGGTCTTAGTCATGCTATGTCTACACAATGCAGTGTAGGACACAGGAAGCTCAGGAAAAAATCATTTAGAAAATCAGCATTCAGGAAATAAAAGTGGAAAGTCTAGAACTGTCTTACCTATGAAATGTACAACTACATTTTGAATAGACCCTGGACTAAGCCAAAGACTGTGTGTGATAAACCCCACCATATATAGAGAACCAGCAGCAGAGGAGAAGCAAGGGATGTGCAGAGCCTGATTGGACAGTCCAGCTCTAGCCTATCAGGTGGCTCTTTTCTCACTAACCCCACAAAAACGTATAGCGGGGAAGGAAGGACCAGGGTACCCTGCATAGGGAAGCAGATGCCACATTCTTCTCTTCTGTGTCCCCAGGGTCTGCTTTGTCTACCTTTTGCTCAGTAACTTATTTGTGGTACTCTGTGCACAGTTCTAGATTAAGTCAGGTCAAAAGCACAGTCTCTATTTTTAATCAAAATTAGGATCCCAAAGTTCACCAAACAGAATCTCTCTTGGCTGTAAAATTTTTGAGTGTGTCTAAAGGTGGACAAGTTCGGGGAGGATGTGGGAATGACATTAATTTGAGAAAAAAATTTGTGTCCTGATGGATCCTTAAATAACTTTACAGCCAGTGTTGTGTGTCATTGGATGTTATATTGTTTCTGTTTCATGTGTTTGACAATAATAGGAAGGAACTCTTTAACATGGTAGGGTAGAAGGGATTTCCAAGAAGAGATATGCCATTTCTAATCTGATCAGAAGGCCCACAGTGTAGCTCACCTCTCCAGAGTCCTTTCTTTCTTGGGTTGCCTTTTAGACTTCTCAACTTCATCATTAAATTTTATAAATTTATAATGTTAAACCGTTCTGTTCATTTCCTCAATTTCCTAATTTTATTTAACATGCCTCTATTTTTCAACTTCTTGAAAAGTTTCTGAATTGTGGAGTTTTAGGGTAATCAAAGGTTTCCTTTGATCTGGGGCCTTTTTGCCTCTAATAAATTTGGATTTTTTATTTAGGGTTAGGGTATCCCACATGGTGAGTCCCCCTCCCTCCCTTCTTCCTTGATCAAATTGTCTATGGGTCCACAGCAATGATTTGGGCTCTAGCCCTTTCCATGAACTTGGAGACCACTGAATTGTTAATTGAGTAAGTGAGGGCACATCAAATTTCTCTACTTTTTGTGGTATAACACTTACTGAGCGACAAGTGTCCCAAGGGAGAAAATGGGAAGGCTCTGCTGTGGACAAAGCATCACAAAGAAATGGAAATATGCAGCCTATTCCTGGGGGACAAAAAAGGAATTAAAACAAAACAAAACAAAACAAACCCCCCTCAACCTAGAGTTGTTACACTTCCTTTCTGTCGCCCATGGGCCCATCCTTCAAACTGAGCAACTCACTGGTCAGGTGAGTGTAAGAATAGATTTAGTTATACCACAAATTGTCACAATATCTTATCAAACGATTGTACCAGTTTATCACCATTACCCTCCAAGTATGAAGGAGTCCCCATTGCTCTGCTCCCTCACTGACTTCCGTGTATTCAGTCTTCCGGATTTAGTTATTCATATAAAGTGCTATAGTAATCTGATTTTTGAATTGAAAAGTCCACAGGACTGGACACTTTTGATTTCGACACTTGTCATCCTTACATTTCATTTGGTGACATGTATCTAAATGTAATGCCCTTTCTTTAAACAATTGAGCTTTTAATTGTCAACTTTTTGATGTTCTTTCTATATTCTGGATACTGGTCCTTATAGATATCTCGTTGTGCAAGCACTGTGTGCTGTTTATAGCACTCTTGTCCTCTATAAATGTTTTTCAGTTTCTCTCCTCCTATAGTTTTTGGTGCAATTGACCTGGGAATTCAGACCAGAGACAATTTTAGTCATATATTTCTAATTTGTCATCTAACTCTGACCTTTAAAAGTATATTGTCAATTGTCATTCAAATAGTACCAGTTAACTCAGATAATGATCATAGAAATAAAAGCCATCCAATGGTTAAAAATGCACAACTAATAAAAAACTTATTGCTTTTCAAAAAGACTTTGCATTATGCGGTGAAAAGAAAATGTTCCCCATTATATTAATAATATACTGGTAAGTGCCAGTGTGAAATTATCTAGAAAGCACAAACATTTCCTTAAAGAGGCTAAGCTGAAGATAGCCAGGAGTTGGATGGTTTGTTGAGCTTTCCAGCTGTCAGAAAAGAGTGTTATGTGTAAAATCCAAGTGTCCTGTTTCATCCCCTGAGGACAGTAGAGTGACACCAAGCAGAGCTGAAGGAAGGATGAGAGTGAGCTTTGGATTGTTTGCCCTTTTTCTCAGGACTATCTCCCTGTATTTTTTTCTTTTGATGCATCCCTTCTAAGCCACATAAGTAGTCACAAAAATTGGGGGTTATTTGCATAGATTAGCATAGCCTTTCCGAGGCCGTTTTCTATTCTTTTTCTGCCAATATAAATAGCAGTGACTATTAAAGTGTGACGAAGCTTAAGGAAGGGTAGATTGTGCCTTGTCACAAATCGAAGCTCAGTGGACGAGCCAAAGACATTTCTTTCTGTGAGGATCACAGAAAATTGGAGTTGTCCCGTTAAATACACACTTGAAGACTCGTTTGATCACCAGGCTTGCTGTGGTAAAGCCTTTGAACATTTACACAGATGCTTGGGTAAATTTCAGCGTTGCCACACACACTCTCAAGGTGTTTAAAGTTTGTTGTCATTTCACAGATCTTCAAAAACTACTTTCATTAACTCTTTCCTGCTTCTCTCCACAAATGTAAGGAAGATATGATATGGCCAATGGAGAGATTACTTAGCAACTGAGAACACTTTGTTCTCTTACAGAGGACAGGCACCTATAATTCCAGGGACTCTGACACTTTCTGACCTCCGTGTCACCAGGCATGCAAATGGTATACATACACACATACATACACATAAAATAAGATAAATATAAAGGAATGAATCTTATAATACACATAATACCAGTGCCAAATAGTACTTCCTTTGACAAAAAGATACTTGGACGTATTTTATTGGTGCATTATATAAAAATAAAATAATGGTCTAAAATCATACATTTAATGTGGTCCACCAAAATAGAAGACTTTCTTAGGGATTTCTGGTTGAAATAATAGAGATCCCCAGAATCTCTACTGACAGCAGCTTATATTACCACAGTGAGCAGATACCCAAGACCATGAGGATAGGTGTTGCCCAACTGAGGGTTCAAATCACCCATTAGCTGGGAAATTTTCAACATTGATTCATAATTTGTCTGATGTGAAATCATTTGTTATGTGTTAAAAACTATTTGGAAGGCCTCTTTTGTAGGAAAGGACTTGCATATAGAAATCTTCATGAGAGCAGAGGAAATATGGGATTATAAGGTGAGACACAGAAGGTGGGTAGCTGCTTCGAAATACATGTAACTCCTGGTCAACTGAGGGGACTAGCTAAATAACTAACCAACCAACTAACTAACACTAATAAAATATAATGCACAATTTTATGTTTTAAGTGGTTAATCATATCTATAAGTGATTATATTCAATTTCAAAGGCAATTAAGCATCATGGATGTTGTGTGTGTTTGCTCATGTGTATAAAGAGTTCAAAGGACAAGTTGCAGGCATGGGTTCTCCCTTCCAGCACGTGGAGGCCAGGGATGGCCTCAGGTTCCCGGCTAATCAACAGTTGCCATTACTCGGTAAGCTCTCTTGCCAACCTCAGGGGAAATCACTTCTTATAAAACTTAATGCATCTCATTAAATATCTCCTTTTGGCATGCAGTCCATATAAACACAATATTTGAACTATCATATGGTTCACACTAGTCAACAAATCTGTTTGAATTAGGACTATTTTAACTGACAAATAAGCTCACATAACCTAACTTTTTTTTTCTTTTTGCATGATACTTCAAAGCTTGGCTAGTCTTTCTAAGTTGCTTCTATTACCACCGTAAAAACTACCTTCTGATTTTTCTCACATTAGCATTTTGCAGCGAAGCTGATAATTCTACCTCTGGCTCCTGGTGTATATTTACATATTGCATAAACTTTTCTTGGGAAGGGATGAACAAGCATTTAGCCTGCTCACTCCAGAGAAGTCACCTAAAATAAGGCAAATAAATTATTTCACCCCAGTGGAGTGTGGTCTTAGGAAACCCTGGGTGTGGGATTGAATGACTCGAAACCAGCTGCCTGACTCAAAAGCCACCCCACCTGGGCGACACTCCTCAAAAGTCTTATCCACAGAGAGATCTGCTCAATTGCCCGCAGCTGTATTGATTAGTCTCCTCCCAAGCAATAGTGATAAAAACTGCATGGTATTGGTACAGAGACAGACAGATAGACCAATGGAATAGAATTGAAGACCCAGAAATGAACCCACACACCTATGGTCACTTGATTTTTGACAAAGGAGCCAAAACCATCCAATGGAAAAAAGATAGCATTTTCAGCAAATGGTGCTGGTTCAACTGGAGATCAACATGCAGAAGAATGCAGATTGATCCATGCTTATCACCCTGTACAAAGCTTAAGTCCAAGTGGATCAAGAACCTCCACATCAAAGCAGACACACTCAAACTAATAGAAGAAAAACTAGGGAAGCATCTGGAACACATGGGCACTGGAAATTTTCCTGAACAAAACACCAATGGCTTATGCTCTAAGATCAAGAATCGACAAATGGGATCTCATAAAACTGCAAAGCTTCTGTAAGGCAAAGGACACTGTGGTTAGGACAAAACGGCAACCAACAGATTGGGAAAAGATCTTTACCAATCCTACAACAGATAGAGGCCTTATATCCAAAATATACAAAGAACTCAAGAAGTTAGACCGCAGGGAGACAAATAACCCTATTAAAAATGGGGTTCAGAGCTAAACAAAGAATTCACAGCTGAGGAATGCAGAATGGCTGAGAAACACCTAAAGAAATGTTCAACATCTTTAGTCATAAGGGAAATGCAAATCAAAACACCCCTGAGATTTCACCTCACACCAGTGAGAATGGCTAAGATCAAAAACTCAGGTGACAGCAGATGCTGGCGAGGATGCGGAGAAAGAGGAACACTCCTCCATTGTTGGGATTGCAGACTGGTACAACCATTCTGGAAATCAGTCTGGAGGTTCCTCAGAAAATTGGACATTGAACTGCCTGAGGATCCAGCTATACCTCTCTTGGGCATATACCCAAAAGATGCCCCAACATATAAAAAAAGACACGTGCTCCACTACGTTCATCGCAGCCTTATTTATAATAGCCAGAAGCTGGAAAGAACCCAGATGCCCTTCAACAGAGGAATGGATACAGAAAATGTGGTACATCTACACAATGGAATATTACTCAGCTATCAAAAACAACGGCGTTATGAAATTCGTAGGCAAATGGTTGGAACTGGAAAATATCATCCTGAGTGAGCTAACCCAATCACAGGAAGACATACATGGTATGCACTCACTGATAAGTGGCTATTAGCCCAAATGCTTGAATTACCCTAGATGCCTAGAACAAATGAAACTCAAGACGGATGATCAAAATGTGAATGCTTCACTCCTTCTTTAAAAGGGGAACAAGAATACCCTTGGCAGGGAAGAGAGAGGCAAAGATTAAAACAGAGACTGAAGGAACACCCATTCAGAGCCTGCCCCACATGTGGCCCATACATATACAGCCACCCAATTAGACAAGATGGATGAAGCAAAGAAGTGCAGACCGACAGGAGCCGGATGTAGATCGCTCCTGAGAGACACAGCCAGAATACAGCAAATACAGAGGCGAATGCCAGCAGCAAAGCTCTGAACTGAGAATGGGACCCCCGTTGAAGGAATCAGAGAAAGAACTGGAAGAGCTTGAAGGGGCTCGAGACCCCATATGTACAACAATGCCAAGCAACCAGAGCTTCCAGGGACTAAGCCACTACCTAAAGACTGTACATGGACTGACCCTGGACTCTGACCTCATAGGTAGCAATGAATATCCTAGTAAGAGCACCAGTGGAAGGGGAAGCCCTGGGTCCTGCTAAGACTGAACCCCCAGTGAACTAGACTGTGGGGGGGAGGGCGGCAATGGGGGGAGGGTTGGGAGGGGAACACCCATAAGGAAGGGGATGGGGGAGGGGGATGTTTGCCCGGAAACCAAAGAATTATTATTAAGTATTAAATAAATTTAAAAAAAAAAAGAAGGAAGCCAAAGAGAAAGGCACCTAGCTTCAACAGCCGGCTCCACCCAGAGAAGCATGCGCTGTCAGGACCAACGGGGAGGAGCCTGAGCTGCTAGAGCCCATTCCCTGCGAATCTGTGGCTTACTGTACAAAAATAAATAAAAAATCTAGACTGTAAAGACTGTAAAAAAAAAAAAAAAAAGAAACCCACGCCCATTCCCAGGAGTCACTTGTTTCTTTAGTTTCCTGTGACAATTAGCATTCCTCCCCCACCATCTCAAGAAATGTTTCAATTCAGGGGAAACTGGTACAAAAACCACTTAATCTTTTCCCACTGATTCATCAGTTTTGCTTAACTCCATTTGATTTATTTTTACTTTAAAAGTGATGTCATTTTCACATGTATCAACAGCTAAGGATTAAACCATTGCATTTGAATTAACAAATGCACTGAATATAAACAAATACCCCTTATTGCCCTGGGAACTCACTATGTAGACCAGATTAGCCTCTGTCTCCTAAGTGTGATGAAAAGCAAGCCTGTACCACCATACACAGCCTAAGAATACAATTTTAATGCTATCTTTTTTTATTTTATTTTATATGTCTTCCTTATAGGAAGAATTAGCATGTCCTATGAGCTAGCCCAGACTTGTGTAACTTTCTAGCTCCTCTGGATATCTTGGGTGCATTGAGAAATAAAAGGAAAAGGCATTCTGGAATTTTTGGTAGTGCTACTTTTGGAAAGGATGTTTTGTTTTGTTTTTTTTGTTTGTTTGTTTTTATTGTTGTTGTTGATTATAGCTTGTGCAAGAGGCTCATGAGGGTAAGAATGAGGAGCAGTGAATCTGCTTACCTGTGGGCAACTCTTCACTGCATACACAAAGCGGTATTGTTTCTGAGTATGTCATATGAGAATGTCCAGATTCAAAACTATATAACCTTAATAGAAAATAGTTTAAAGCACATTTATATCTGCCGAAAGGCAACCTCTGCATTCCCAGTTTTGTGACTTTGAATAATTTTGCTAGCATCTTGAAAATCACCCATGATAAGGAACAGATCTATTTCTTCAGGTAATCAATTGCTACTGAATGGAACAACACTTCTCCCCAACAAAATATTGTTCCAGTAGGATTTACCTGCTAGGTAAAGAGATTTGTGGAAATAAAGAACTTCAGAACTATGTGTCAGATTGTGAATAATTTTTTGATTAAAACTCAAAGCAGTTTTCCAAGATACATTTCTAACTTGACTCTGCTGGAAGGACCATATACCTATCTCCCGGCCCCTATCACCAGTAACACAGAACAGAGCTTTAAAAAGTATATAATGAGTGAACTAACCACCTTTCCTTATTAAGAAATACAGTGCTTACAATGCAGTAACAAAAGGAGGACAAGGGAGATCTCACATATTTTGTGTTGTCTCAAGTAAACAACAACATGTGAGAGTAAAGAGAACCAGAGTGTCTAAGGGTTTGTGGGTAAATCTTCACTTCACACCATCTTTTATTAAAATAGTTTTCTACTATATTGAAGATTGATACAGTTTTAAAAGGCTTCTTTTCATGAATAAGATGCTTTTTTCCTTTCTTTTTGAGTTTTATCGTTTTAACTTTAAAAGACATGGTATGTTCGTTAGCCCATTCTGGCTCCACTCCAACTCCTTCCATGCAGCTCTTCCTACAAGACACCGCACTCTGCCGATTAGAGTTTCTTAAAGTCTCATATTCCTTTGTCATTTTTCAAAAATCCATTGCTTTTATATAGTCTATTTCTTCATTGTTTTCCTGTCAAACTGGGAATTTGATTGGGTTGAACTTGCTTTAAAATAGATGTTTTTCCATTCTGTATTGTAACAGTATTTTTCACTTGACTTAGTCTTCATATAAATATTATACACTTGAGGCATTTCATTTGACGGCAACAAACAAAGAAGCCACCATGAAATCTGTAGTCTTCTGTAGATTCCAAGAGCTCTTGTGGTCTGCTGTAGATCCCAGCCATTTCTTTTTAAACAGAAAAATTTCTTCTAGCATCCCTTTGTTCTTTAGATTCTTGAAATGGTCCTGTGTCTACATTTTTTTGTGATGTGCTGCTCCATGACTGCTCCTCATCTCCCATTATTTAGTCAAAAACTTTAACTCCCTAAGATAAATGAGTCTCTCTCTAGTATTTTTTTCTATTTTCGCCTCTATATCTGGATGTATCTATGTCTCTATTGAACCATGATTTATTCATTCATGTACTCATCCATTCATCCATCCATCATGTAACTGCATACTTATGAAATCATGTTGCGTAACCTGCTTTCAAACCTACTACTAAAACACAGAGAGAGAAGCAGGCAGAGGCAGGTGGATTACTGAGTTTGAGATCAGACAGGTCTACAGAGCAGTTCCAAGAGAGCCAGAGCTGCCTAAAGGATCCCTGTCTTGAAAAACAAACAAACAGTTACAAAAAAAGAAAGAAAGCAACGTCACCTATAAAACATAAACTGAGAAATGATCATTTGGTATTAAATGGGAAGAGGGGGAGGAAGAGACAAAGGGAAAAGCAGGGAAGCGAGAGAAGGGGTTAGATAAAACTGTGACCAAACAAGGATTGTCTTTATCTCTTTACTACAGGTAACTTAATTCCAGTAAGTCCAAGCCAGTGCTTACCCAGCATGCTTCAGGTCATGGAATAAACAGTCAACCTAAGCAATAAAGTTTAATTCCCTTTGACATTTTTATAAGATCTCATGACTAGTGTTGTGCAAGTTCATGTTAGATAACAAGTAATTGTGTTTCACTCTTTGGAAAAATTCTTTTCTCAATGTCACCATCACTAATAAATTTAAGTTTGTAAACAAAAAAGTCAGACTTGGGGGATGTGCGATGGGGAGAAGACTGCTCTTTCTCTGTCTATGTCTCCATTTATTTCTGAAGACCTTGCTCTAAGCAGCTAGTGACCTCTACCTTATCCTGCTGAGAGGGGCAAAGAAATCACAAAACACAAAGTCTACAAGGTCACTTATTAAATGTTGTCATTTTCCCTTTTGTACCAAATAACTTCAAATCTATAAATCTATTCCAACAGAGCACTCTTTACCTCTGTCTTCTTATTTTGAAGTATTTTCAAATCTTCAATAAAGAAAAAATGAGCATTGTGGATGCTCACAGAGGTCACAGAACTCGAAGCTGCAGCTACGCAGACCACTTGATCTCATCACCTGCTTCTGTGAATAGTTTCTTTGAGGAAAGCTATCCCTTACATTAATGGATTGTATGTGGCTGCTTTTGCACTCCAGGACAGAGTCAAATAACTGTGACAAAGAACATATGGGCCATCAAGCCTAAAATACTTGCCATCTGTCCCAACTGAGAAAAATTGTGTCAACCCTCGATTCAGGCTCCCTGGTTATTATTCTAGTGCATTTGTTTTGTCTCTACTTCTGTGCAGTTAATTAAAGATAGGCAGGTCACAGCCACGTGGCACATAGTCACACACCCACTCACAGCTTTTTATCCTGAGGGATGTGAAAGCAAAAGACTGCTAATTCCTAAGATCATCACCAGCATTGTCCTGTCTCCTACAGATTCAAAACTTCACCACAATGCCTAAGATCTTTTCCGTAAAATAATGTCATTTAATATATAATCTATACTCAACTATCTTCAGTCACACTGTATGGCTTCTCATCAAGGAAAAGTCCAACTATGTGATGTAAAACCACTTGAGACTTATTTAATCTGGAAAATCTATCATTTTCCACAATGTCCAAGATTATTCTTTCACAGTATGGATGTGTTTGATGGCTTACTTTTAGATATACAAAAAATTCTTGAATATTTTATACAGCATGACACACACTGTGCATTTCAACAGATGAAAAACTCAGGGCAACAATTTTTTCTGTTTTGGTTGCATTTGGAATCATTTTGTAGTCTGCAGATGCATCTATTCTATTGATATGTGTGTGTTTGAACATGTATGTATATGTATTTATTAAGTGGACTATCTTAAAACCACATGTATATGTTGTTGTTATTGTTGGACATTGAATGATTCTTTGAAATTTTGTGACCATTCAGAACCTCAATGATATATATGGTAGCTTTTATAAATCTTGCCTTGAGTTAGTATTGTGGAATATGAAATAAAAATTCCAAACTGCCATATTTCTTATACTTATAAGCAAGCCTTCCTCCCTGAAAAATATATACTTTTATTTTCGTCCCACCTCATTTCGTTAAGAATATATATTTTAAAAATGTGAATATTTCACTTTCTTTAAATGTAAACTGAACATCATTGGCACTGTGCTTTTTAACATATTTTGAGTTCAAGATGATTATGTGAAACATCTTCAACTAGGCATAGCTGAATTTTAGTCTGCTGTGTATTTTTGTATGTATCATGGAATGAGTTTGAGGCACTTTTCAGATTCCTAATTCCAGCCTGGATTGTGCTGTCCCTTCCTGGAACCTTAGCTTGATTAGGAAACACATGAGCTCTAAATGTTAGGTGCGATCATTGACACTGCAACTAAAATAAATACTAGAGTGAGCCTGTCATATTTGTTTCAAATTTCCTCTGCTCTGTTACTTTTCTCTTGATAACATACTATGACCAAGGAAATTTATAAAAGAAAGTGGTTAATTTGGTTTATACTTTCAGATCATTGTGGTCCATTATAATGGAGCAAAGAACAGCTCAGAGCTCACATCTTGATCCATAACCATGAGGCAGAGAGAGAGAGAGAGAGAGAGAGAGAGAGAGAGAGAGAGAGAGAGAGAGAGAGAGAGATTAAGCCTAGGATGGTTTTTTCAAATCTCAAATCTTGTACCCAGTCTTTCAGCAACAAGATTGCACTCCCTCATCCTTTCCAGTTAAACAATCTACAGACCAAATATTTTATCATATGAGCCTATGTGGGCCATCCTCATTCAAATAACAACAGCCTTTAATTAAAACCTGGTAGTTTGCATTTATTTCTAAGTACCTGGCTCTCATTATGCATTTAATCTTTCCATATTGAAACTTTTTGATTCCTGTGATATAGTACAATTACTTATTAGATATACTTTGCAAAGAAGAAGAGATATTAATGAATGTAGTAACAGTAGCAATAACAAAGATATGTCAACTCTGTAAAGTTCAAGGTCTTTCCCATTTCTGAAATGAAATATATTTCACTGTTTGCAGTAGCAGAATTTTTTCTTTTTTTTTCGTGATTGTGCATAAAATTAGTAAGAAGTTAGTTGGCTTCTCTTGGTATACTAAATTAGGGTTTAACTTGGACATCAGAAATATTGTGTGTGTGTGTTGTGTGTGTGGGTGTACATGTATTTGTGTGCTTGCATGTGCAGAGAGAGGGAGGGAGGAGAAAGAGAGGGAGACAGAGAAACTCTTCACTTTTACTGGCCTATCTTTTTTTAAAGAAGAAACATACATATACACATACACACATATGTACATACATATACATACATACACCATACACACACATATATACATACATATACATGCATGAATACATACATACATACATACATACATACATACATACATACATACATACATACACTGTAGCTGCCTTCAGACACACCAGAAGAGGACATCAGTTCCCATTACAGATGGCTGTGAGCTACCATGCGGTTGCTGGGAATTGAACTCAAGACCTCTGGAAAAGCAGTCAGTGCTCTTAACCGCTTAGCCATCTCTGTAGCCCCTTACTGGCCTATCTTTATTTTATTTTATTTATTATATTTGCTGTACTTAAAACTCCTGTTTGAAAATTCCAACATCAGGCTCTATTCTGAGTTTGCTTTTATATTCTGTTTTACCTCTTGATCAATAGTGACATTTTGCTTTTTCTTAATGTCTCATCTGTCTTATTGATGTGTAAGAGATCATGTCAGAGTTGAATCAGTTTCTCTGTGAAAGGTTCTTCTTTTGGTTTGCAGTCACGTAAGTTAAGGGTCTGTTCATCTCACTCTCATTGAAAATTTATCTGTGTTTTATAGAAATGTGATTTTTAACAAGATTGGTTAACTTTTAATTCGACTTGAATTCTACAGCAAGAATATCCCAAAATATTGCTTTAGAAATTGAAAATTCTGTGAGTCTTCCTTGAAATATTTATGGATATCAACTCTTTATCTGCCTACTCTCAATAAGTTTTGACTAATGCTCATAGTGTAAGATATAAGCCACCTACCTAGATGTCTCACTGGTTGGGAGAGCTTGTGGTGCATGCATGCAGACTGCATTCAAAATCCTCAGCATGTAAAAAGTCTTGCATGGCCTTGTGGATCTCTAGTCCATGTGCTCAAGGGGTCAGTGTAACACTGAAAGGGACAGATGGCCATTAGGGCTTTCCTGCCCCCAGCCTAGAAAAAAATTTTGAGCTCCAGGTTAAATTGCAGACATTATCTCAAGAGAATGAGTTGGGGAGAGATAGAAAAGGCCATTTGGTGTTCTCATTTGTTCACAATGTTTGCACACACACACACACACACACACACACACACACACACACACATGCATACACCCACATACAGTTTCAGAATGAACTAAAAAGGACACTTTGATTGGAAGTGTATGAGAGAACATATAAAGTACATGAATTGTGTATAATATAAATCAGGTCACTGCAACAAAGAACTGGAGCCTATAGATATATAGTTATATCAAGGCTGCCCCACAGAACATTTTAAAAAGTTTTCAATCTCCAAATTTTAAATTCACAGTTAACATTCTGATACTGTGATAGCTTTGCGTCAACAATTTTTTCTTTTGAATCCAGATCATTAGGCCTAGATGGGGCTAGTATGAATGTTTTCTATATATTTGCACATTTCTGATTGAGTGGTGAGCTTTAGCTGTTATTTTAAATATTATATAACTATGGGCCATTTAAATTTTCCTACCTTATTGAAATGGGGCATCATTAGCAAACACTCTTTCTGCCTGAGTATTCATGTATCCCTCAAAGCTGAGACTACAGGTGTGTCACCACATAATTCTTATATTTTTTTTTACATGGGGGCATTTGGGGGAAATATTCTGGAAAGACCAACAAAAATTATAGCCACTACTGGGTCAAGGGGAAAAACACACAAACAAACAAATGTTTTCTAATTACTAAGCCTAAGAAGCCTTTTAGGATACTCCCATAAACAATGGAGTTTGCTATCCTGGCCACCATTAGCATAGTTTATAAACAGCTTCCTACTGCATTATGGTCTTGAGGTTTTTCCTAAGCAGAAACTGACATACTGGTTTTTTGTTTGTTTGTTTGTTTGTTTGTTTGTTTGTTTGTTTTTACAAAGAAAGCATTTTCTATGGGAGCTCATGGTTCCAGAGGATTAGAAGCCCTGACAAACATGGCAGGGAACTCGGAACTAGGTGGCGGGAGGCAGGCATGGTGTGGAGCAGTACATCTGATCCACAAGCACGTGGGGTGGAGGATTGGGGAGGGAGAACATGCTTGGGAGTGGCATGTGGATTTCTGAAACTGAACCAACAAAGGGAGTGACTCTCATGCATCTTAAAGCATTTCAGGGTTAATACAGTGTTGGTGTTATTCAACAACCACATCAACTCGTATACTGCAGTACCTTGCAATCCATTTCCATTTAAAATGTGAATAATATTTCTGTTTGTCTGAGAGAGAGACACCGTGTGTATGTATAACAAGAGAGAGACAGACAGAGACAGACAGAGATAGACAGAGACAAAGCCAATGCCTTTGTGCACCTCTTTCTTTTTCCATTGCAAATGATACTAAGTTGTCAGGAAACAATGCTCTGAACGGCTGTTACTTGTGCTATGGCAAAAGCTCTTAGATTCTCTGTAACACATTACCCTAAACATCTCACAGATTTCCAGGTTGATTCAAGTGACCTGCTGGATATAAAACATGAACCTTTCCTGATTTACTATCATCAAAGCTACACTTTATTAAAAACAAACAAACAGAAAGAAAAACAACAACAAGAAACAACGAACCTTTGTCTAATGAAGCCCAATTAGTTTTCCAGGAAAGCCTCAAGACACTTTTGAATCTGTCTTACTCAAAAAACAGATCATTTTTTTCCTTTTAGCCTGTGAAACAGAGTAAAACAGAGGGTTGCATTCTCTCAAATGTAACATTTAAAAACCTGTGGGTGGGAGAAAAGGGGAAAGCAAGGCTCAGTTGTCTCTGACAATGACCTAGTCTGTGTCTCAGTGGCTGAAATGTGTTCCCTTAGAATTTTAGAACTTGTTTAGGTTTTTTAAAAAATAAGCAACTTTGTGGAGACTTTCTATCCATAATGAACAACTTGAATAACATTATGAGTTATCTGTGTGTAGTGGGGGTGCCATAAGTCACATGGTTGTAGAAACACAGACTCATATCACACCCAGAAAGACATTCTTGTGGCCCTCCATCCAGAAATCAACATGTTAATGAAAAATCAATCAATGCATCAGCTAGGATTTCAATTCCTCTGCAAGAAGAGTATATACTATGATACTTATCAAAGTTGGATTTATAAGGCTAACAGACTCTTACTTGAAAGGAACAGCCTATAGACTCGAACTGAAGACTACTTCAAACCCTCAGAGAAACTATCTCTCCTTAGTAAGGACTTTAAAATGACCAAACATAACATTTCTAATTAGAGTTTAGTTGTATTATTTATGTTTGTACTCTGAAAGTTTTTACACTCATTTGTATTTTTTTTCCTTAAGCCAATTTATATAAGTTATTAGAAATTCCTTCTTGGGCATCATCAATGTCTCCAGATCTCAAGGTCACTTGTACTGCACACTCTGCATTTTAATGCTACACTGGGGTGTATTAGAATAGAAATAATTGTTGAAAGATTGATATTTAAATAATATCCAAGGCCACTTATACATAAGAAAAATAAAGGACCATCTTAACGTGTCGTTTTATTGGCCCAATAAAAAAACTGGGAATAGTTCTTTAAATGAAGAGTATGGTAATAGAATTTTCTCACTAATACAAATGCTAAATATATGTTACCAATTAAACTGACTATTCACCTCTGATTCTGATTCCCTTTATAAGATCCTGCCATTAAATACTCCCAAACCACTTGTAGGATGGTAGGACAAGCCATCTGTGACCTAGTTCTCCTCTCCGAACTCTGAGCCACTCTCCCCCCTTGTATTACAATAAGTAGTAGCAAACCATTCCCAGTTAGTATGGAGCCCCCAATGCTTACCACAGTTTTTATTCTCCAGGTACAATGAGAGCCCCATCAGGGTAGAGTGTAAAGTTCTACTTATCTCCTGTGGTCTTCTGGAATCTCTCCTTTTCTAAGCCTCGTTCTCTAAATGCACTTTTAATCTGATTTCAAGGTTGCCAACTCCTACTGTCTATTAAAACATTTGGTTTTGTTCCTCTTATTGCACAGGATTGTTTTACCATTATGAAATTGAGTGCTGTTCATTCAGGTCTCTAAAGAATTGTATTGATGGCGATTCATTGAATCTGTAATATGTACCTTTTTTTTCTTTTGAGTAAGGTGGCCATTTATACTATTTTAGTCCTGATCTTCCAACCTTCTGATATGTTAAATATTTTTCTTCAAAGACTTAAAGTTATTATTTTATTTTTTACAATCTAGACACCTCTTCCCCCTGTCTCCAAGAGGATGCTCTCCCTAATAGTGGCCAAGCCTCCCTGCTCCCTGGGGCCTCAAGTCTCTTGAGGGTTAGGCACATGTTCTCCCACTGAGGCCAGAGCAGGCAGGCCTTTGCTGTATATGTGTCAGGGCCTAGAACCAGCTTGCATATGCTGCCTTGTATATGTTGGTGTCTCAGAGTCTGAGAGATCTCAGGGGTATGAGTTAGACTGCTGGTCTTCTTGTGGGGTCACGCTCCTCCGAAGCTTCTTCTAGCTACTCTCTAATTCAACCACAGGGATCCCATTCTTCTGTCCAAAGGTTGGGTTTAAGTATTTGCATCTGTCTCATTCAGCTGCTTGTTGGGCCTCTCAGAGAACAGCCATGCTAGGCTCCTGTCTGTAAGCAAACCATAGCATCAGTAATAGTTTCAGGCCTTGGAGCCTCCCCTTGAGATGGATCCCAAGTTGGGCTGGTCACTGGACCTCCTCTCCTTCAGTCTCTTCTCCATTTTTGTCTCTGAAGTTCTTTTAGACAGGAAAAATTCTGGGTCAGAATTTTTGACTGTGGGATGGCAACCCCATCCCTCCACTTGATGCGCTGTCTGCTGCAGGTGGACTCTTCAAATTCTCTCTCCCCACTGTTGGGCATTTCATCTAAGGTCCCCTCCCCTCCTAAGATCTCTTATCTCCCAGGTCTCTGGTACTTTCTAAAGGGTCCCCACACCTCCTACATTCTTGGGTTACATATTTCCATTCATTCTGCTGGCCTTCAAGGCTTCTCTCCTATTTCTCCCAACCCCACTGAACTTACCTAATCATGTTCCCCCTTTCCCCTCCCTACCCTCTCCCACTTAGGTCCCTCTTTCCCTCGGCTTCCTGTGCTTGTTTTTTCTCCCTCCCAAGTGAGATTGAAGCATCCTCACTTGGGCCTTTCTGCTTGTTAACCTTCATGAGCTCTGTGGATTTGATCCTAGCTATTCTGTACTATCTTGGCTAATATCCACTTGTTAGTGAATACATGCCATGCTTGTCTTTTTGGGTCTGAGTTACCTCATTCAGGATGATATTTTTTAGGTCTGTCCATTTGCCTGAAAAACTCATGATGTCCTCATTCTTAATAGCAGAGTACTATCTCATTGTGTAAATGAACCACATTTTCTGTATTCACTCTTCTGTCGTGGGGCATTTGGGTTGTTTACAGCTTCTGGCTTTCACAAATAAAGCCACTATGAACATAGTAGAACATGTGCCCTGTGGTATGGCAGTGCATCTTTTGGGTATATGCCCAGTAGTTGTAATAGGTGGGTCTTCAGGTAGATCTATTTCCAATTTTCCAAGATTGTTTTCCAGAGTGGCTGTACCAGTTTGCAATCTCACCAGCAATGGAGGAGTGTTCCTCTTTCTCTACATTCTCAACAACATGTGCTATCACCTGAATTTTTGGCCTTAGCCATTCTGATTTGCGCAAGGTGGAATCTCAGGTTAATTTCAATTTGCATTTCCATGATGACTAAGGACTTTCAATATTTCTTTAAGTGCTTCTCAGCCATTCAGTATTCCTTAGTTGAGAATTCTTTGTTTAGCTCTGTACCCCATTTTTGATTTGGTTGTTTGAGTTTTTTTGATGTTAGCTTCTTGAGTTCTTTATATATTTTGGATATTAGCACTCTATCAGATATGGGACTAGCAGAAGATTTTTTTTCCCAATGTAGCTTGTTGATTGACTATATCCTTTGCCTTACAGAAGCTTTTCTGTTTCATGAGGTCCCATTTATCAATTGTTGATCTTAGATATGGAGCCATTTTGTTTAGGAAATTTCTTCCCATGCCAATGAGTTCAGGACTCTTTCCTACTTTCTCTTCTATTAGATTCAGTGTATCTGGTTATATGTTGATGTCCTTGATCCACTTTGACTTGAGCTTTGTGCAAGGTAACAAATATGGATCTATTTTCATTGTTCTACATACAGACTGCCAGTAAAACCAACATCATTTATTTAAGATGCTTTCTTTTTTTCCATTGTATATTTTTGGCTTCTTTGTCAAAGATCTTGCTTTCAATTATGACAATTTTCATGTAGACTATTGTACTTAATAATGAAAATATTCTCTACAGGGTAGTGTAGAACTGAGATGCAGAGTTCCTGGGTTAAGCTTGTTGAGTCAGTCCCATAATTGTCATTGCTGTCCTGTCTTAGAGCACATAGCTGTTAGTCCCATGGGAGCAAACATGAATGACTGACCTCTCCAATGGAGGTGTAAGAGTATCAGAGGGAGGGAGTTTGAATAAGAGACTTTTTAGTTTAAATCTTAAAGAATTTTGTTTGGAGACTAAAATTTACTTACAAAAACAAGCCAACAAATGTAATTGAATAAGCATTCCCATTGGGTTGGAAAACAAAGAGGGAAGGGCTTCCAACAAAATTCAACTCTCTTCAAGTCGTAAATCCTGCTCTTCACCCCAGTCATGCTGGAGACCTATCAGTGGTTGGTGGGCTCAAGTCCTCACTCCATGGAGGGAAGTCATGTGTAATAAATCTGTTACATCAGAATGAAACATTAGTCTTAGCATTGTTGAGGCTTTTACTAATTTTTACATTGTTCTTAACCTTCTCTACCTTGACACATCCTATGCTTTATGCACATTTCTACATGAAATGACTAGGTTCTGACCCAGTAGAAGGCATTGCTGTACATCTATGTAAAACCCACTTGGACCTACAAATAAAAAAAAGTTATGTATTTGTAACCTAGACAAGAAATTGAGGCCATAGAGGAAAAGTAGCAGAAATGAGGGAAAAAAAAGTCAAATTGTCATGTTATTCATTAAGTTGCCTTCCTTTTAAAACAGTCTCCTTCTGAGGAACAGGTTCTCACCTCAGGTACATGGATTTCGTGATTCCATGACCACACATACAATATTAAATTAAAGAAACATTTGTTATTCCATTATTTGCAATGTTGGCAACTCAGGACAATTTAATAACCAAAAGGAAACAGTTTGTAAGAAGAAAACAGCATTTGCCAAGTTCATCCATGTGTTATAAGCAGCTCATTCTTACTGCACCCGTGGACCATCCCATTTTCTCGGCATCTGTGGATCTGATGCAGAGGTTTGCATTTGCTTTTCATAGAAATAAGAGCTCTGTCATCCTATTTTGTTTTTATGTACCTTTAACCGTGAATGAAAACACTAAATAAATTTATTTGAAAAAAATTACAAATTTATAAATAAAAATCACTACAATAAATGATGAAATAAGATCTCAAGTTTGTTTTTAAGCGATCTGTGAATTTTATATTGTTACAGAGAAAAACCATTTTTTAGGGAATTGGTAGTACATTTTTACATGCTCATTTATAAAGTATTAACACTTGGGCGAAGCCCTTCAGAGATAAAAGCAGAAGACTCAGGAATTCAAGGTTCTCTGGACTATCTGAGTCTCTCTATCTCTGTCTTTCTCTGTCTGTCTCTGTCTCTCTGTCTGTCTCTCTCTGTCTGTCTCTCTCTCTCTCTCTGAGACACACACACACACACACACACACACACACACACACACACACACATTCCAAGCTGAAAGACAAACCGAAACCAATTTTATTTTTAATAAAAAATGCCAGAAGACAAATTGTTTATAACATACTTATATTATTAGACAAGCGAGTAGGTACTTGCTGAGAATTTCAGGTTTCTGGATTTTAGTGCTGACCAAAACTGAGGTATAACTACTGTGATTTCACAGGCTAAACACTTGACACTAATGATCAGTAATGGTGTCAATTTTAGCATCTTACATATCATTGTATTTTATGCTGTATTATTGCTTACACACATATTTGTTACAAGAATATCTAATTATTCTATGCATGGCTGGTATATGGCTTACATGAAATAATATATGAAAAATGAAGTAGTTTAATGACTGTCACACAGAATCTTGTTAACAGGAGCTGCCAGTGATAGCTTCAGTAAGCTTAGCCTTAGGATGTGGAGAAACCCTGCCCCATGTCCGGAATTTCCTCTGAGCTCTGCACAAAATGGACAACTCCACTTTTTAGCAAGGTTTTACCTTCTCTGACCTTAGATCTTACTTGGGAGCCTAACCCTGACACCCTCTACCTGTTCCTTGGCAAACCTACAAGTTCAACTTCCTCTTTCCAGATAAGAAGCCACCAGCAAATTCTTGGAATGTCTCTCCATGCAAATGAGGCTTTCTTAATACTTTAAACTCTAGCCAATGAATTACATTCACCCTGAAAATTCCTTCCCACACCCCAAGGTTCATATATAGCCTTTGTTCACCCCAAATAAAGTCTATGCACACGAACTTTCTCTGAAGATTGTCTAAGAAAGAAAGCTCTTTCATAGACTGTCGTCTAAGAGAAATGTAACACTAAATCCCCTGAAAGGCGCCCCCTCCCCCAACTCCCACGTGTACTCCCAGCCGGACTGGGATCCTCCAGAACCCACCCATGCCTGGCTCCACTTCATCCTTCCAGCCTGCACACCTAAGGGAAGACTTAAAGTTCAAACAAGAAAGCACATTCTCTTCCTGAACACTAGCAGTCATTTTTACCAGCCACTTCATTGCTCCACGCAGCTTGAGTTATATGGAATTTTTCTTGCTTGAAAACAAAAGCAGCTTACTTGGCACAGGATTCAAGGGTTGGGCAGTGTTTGAGTTAGCCTAGCCTTCTATGAGAACTAACTTTATCATAAAAGCACAAAAATCACAGGGAAAAACTTGAGCAATGTTAGGGATGATAGAATTAGCAACAAACTGGGTATACCCTGAACAGATGCTTTCTGTATTGACTTAGCTAAGCTAAGTTACTGAGAAATATGAAACTGATCAGTGTGTGTGTGTGTGTGTGTGTGTGTGTGTGTGTGTGTGTGTGTGCACCTGCATGCACCTCTGTGCCCAAATGTTGAGTATCTTCCTCAGTGTTCTCCAATGTATTTTCTTTAGATAGTGTTGTAAGACTTGAAGCGAGTTTTAACTACAGGGAGGCCCCCAATTTAAACATGAGAACGGCACTTGATGCAAACACAAGAGGTTTATTTTCTGGTGCATCAGGGTCACCCCTCAATCAGTCCCTTGTGATAAATGACTAGAAGACAACCCCAAATGGCTATAACAAGCAGTTTTTATACTTTTTAGGTCTACAGGTTACATCAGCAAGGTTACAGTTTAAACTTATTGGCTATTTAAGCCTATTGACCTTTGAGTCAATTGGCTAGCAAGCATGGGCAGATTTTGACATGCATTTGAACTCTTTCTGGGCCCAGAGGGTCAGGTGACTATCAGTCAGTACATTTTGTGGTTTATCAAGAATGTTCCTGCTCTACCTGAAAAGTATGGGTGGAAAATGAAACCTGACCTAACCTTGACCCAAGCTGGGTGGGTGTAAGACTGGTGAAAGCCCCTAGGGTTCTTTATTATCTCTCATCAAATTTGCTTCTTTCCCTTTCACCTAGGCTGTTTGGCCCGGAAGCCCTAAGTTTCAGCCTGTTTCTGCTTACTTCACTGAGGTTAGAGTTACCCCTGGGTGATCTTGTCAAATGGTTTCTGGGGTTCTGAGCCTGATTTTTCATAGTAGTCTGGCAATTACCATTTTAGCCATCACTCCAATTCATATTAATGAATTTTGATCAATGATGGTTATGACTTAAAAAAAACCTTAAAGACACATTTTAAAAAAGATTTAATTATAACACATGCTTTAATAATACACATTTCTAAATATTTTGTAAAAATAATCTTTTGAAGCTTTTAAAAATGAACAAATATTATTTTAGAATAACTAAGATTTCATAGTAAACTGTAGAAATGAGTAGCCTCTGAAAAAGCCAGACTGAGATGCCCTCCCCCTTTATATTGCATCTTAAGATCTGTCTCAAAAAAGGAAAGCTGAGAATCTAAAGTAAAACAATTCATTATTAATAATGTTTTGAGGTTGAGGACAGGTAAAATCACAAGCAACTAAACTAGTAAAAGTTTCACTATTTTCTAAGTTTTTTGGATGAAGTTATGATATTCATAATTATAATACTGATGCTTTAAAATATGCATTTGTTAAATTTATATACAAGTTTTATAATTAATCTAGTTACTTTGTCTTGGCACAGTCTCCAAAATAAATACTCTTAGTAGGTATGTCCTTCCCTTCAATATTCTGAAAGACTATAAATGTGTGTTTTCTTAATAATGAAACCAAACAACTATTTCATGCTTGAAGAAAGGAAAAAGGATATATCTACTATTTTCTAATCATTTACCCAACTCTTTGAAATATTTCAACTGCATTTATTTTAATAAACTATAGATCAATCAAATTTGTAAACGTACATACGCAGAATAATGTTACTGTAAATAATTTCCATATTCTCAACCTATAGACTAGATAAGGAGACATAAAAATTTAGAAGGAATAAAATTAAATATATCTGTCTGATAAAGCGACTGTTAATTTTGTCTAGTACTTGGGATGAATTTGGATGTGGGAAACATAGTTTATCTCTGTGGAACTATTTGAACATTAAAGTGGACTTCTACATTCTGCTTGTGAAGCCAAACATATTAGCTATCACTCTTAGCTTGTACTTCCTTATAGTATGTGATTCAAAATCTAGCCTCAGGGAAACATCCATTGGACCAGTAAATCCTCAGCTTATCTTAGAGTCATAATAGTGGCTGAGCTTTATTGGGTAGTTTCTGTGGCAAGCATTACGGGTGGCCCTAGCCCTTTAATGTATGCTCATTTCTTACCACCCTTATAGCAAGACCTTGGAGAAATAGAATCATAACTCCTACAAGACAGATGAGGAAAATGAGCCATAGGGAAAACAATGATGTGGGAAGAATCTTATTACAATGTAGAAGTTTATGTGTTTGTTCAGAGGACGTTCTTAATTCATGACTGTGTGGTCAGGGCAAGATTCCTGCATACATCTAAGCAAGGAGTCTCTGTAGAATCACACACTTGCTAGAGGCAGTAGACCACAGGCCCCAAGCAAGACCAGCTCCCTTGCTGATGCTCCAGGCCACCCTTGTAGTGAGCATGTCTGTTTTATATTAGAACATAGGTTTATGTACACAGTGAGCTTACTCATACTCAAATTGCTCATGTGTATGTGGTGTGTGTGTGTATGTGTGTGTGTGTGTGTGTGTGTGTGTGTGTTGGGGAAAATTGGGATAGAAGATGAGTTATGGATGTCAGAGATTTCTGTGTTCTTCAAGTCTTTTGTAACATTACTTACCTTCCCCATACATGGCTGAGGTCAATGCTGTTGATCTTACACTTTTAGTATCTTGAGATTAATTGTCACACGTACATTTATTATGACTCTATATACTAACAGACATACCTGCATATGTGTTAAAACATATCTATCAATGTCAGAGAAGATCATAGTACAAACAATACAGTGAATAAGATTTCTTCATTTTAAAGCTAGGAAGAGTCTTAGAGAAGAAAAATTAGCCAACAGAAAGGAAAATCATGCTAAGGACATTTCATTGAGCAATAAATGAATGTGTCGAAGTCTAGGGTGGATCTGGAAGTCTAGAATGAGGCTTATAACTTGTTATCAAGGTCCCAAAAGTGAAAGAGACGGAACAGATCTGAATGGGAGGCAGTAGGCCTCGGCAGCTCAGAGTTGAGATCTGAGTGGGGGATTCCATACTTTACAATGATTTACATCTCGGTTTCGCAATGCACCTTTTTACTGTTTCAAAACTGCATTAATCCTGAGAAAACTGATCCTGTGTGAGGCCACATTGGCTTTCAAGTGGGAGTGGCGGGGGGGTAACTATGACACAGACGTACACACTGACTATATTGAAAATTATATTTTTTAGAAATATATGCAGGAAATACCACAGTAAGATAACGTGAGAAATCCTTTGGAAATCTAAAGCTATCCTATGTCAGTATGGTAGAGCTAACAGACACCCCTAAATTTCAGGCTGAAGAGATGACTGTGTTCACGAGAGGTTGCTATTCTTCTAGAGGACACAGTTCATTTCCCAGAACCCATGCTTCCCTATGCCTGGTTCTCCAGCTCTAATGGAATGTAAGCCTCTGGCTTTTGACAGCACCTATACTCAGGGGTACAGGCTCACACACAGATGCATTGGATAAAGAGTAAAGTAAAAATTTAAATATTAAATGTGAGCATACAATACTCGAGTGTTTATAACACATCAGAAATCGGTCTTCATCATAAGATGCTATTTTACATGTTCAAACCTTCATCCCACTCCTGAAGAGATGTGTCCATTTAAAAGGGTATTGCAGTATGTGGGTTATTTTTTTTAAACCAAATGCTGACCAAGGTAAAATAGATTATAAGCTGTCTAGGTGCATAAGTTAGGTCTTACTCTTTCCATAGTCCCCAAGAGATGTTTCACCTATACATAGGTATCAATCAGGATTTTCTTTAAATGAGTATTTTTTTCTTTAAAGCAATACATACTCATACAAAGATACCTTCAGGTTTAGGAGACATCTGGATTTTTGAAACAACTGTTCTTGCAAGCTTCTTAGAATGTTTGACTCCATAACATCTGTTTTAGGATACTGGAATACTTATGATTTAATACCAGCATTTTAAAGAATGAGAAGCTCTCCTCATGCCAAGTCACACACTGTAGTTAGTACCCATCTTTGATCATGCCCCCTTTATGAGCACTTACCTGCACTGGTCCATGTTAGGAACACAGGTTTCTCCTTTCCTTTGTTCATGACATGGTCTGTAACTGTTTTGAGTTGAAGCAGACTTCCTGACACTGAAAGTCTCTCAATATACTCCATGGGCTCCAGGCTGGTTGGTGCCCTTTCAACATATGATGATATCATATATCCCAAACGGGGTGTCTGAGAAGACTAGCTACTGATTGCTTTGAGGTCAGGTTGATGTCTACATGGATTTGTAAAAGAGAAAGGGGATTAATAACTTCACTTCCCCTTAGGTGTGTGCATCTACTGTTTATTATGGGAGAATGTTAGGAGCTTCGTACAATATCTGAAAGTGAGTAATAAATTCAGGTGAATTTTTCAGTTATTTTTTTCACAATACTGAAAGTATTTAAAACAAACATGTATCAGTAGAAAAATCCTTATCTAGATAACTTCTCAGAAAGCCCATCACTATATATACCAAGATAGCGGTTTCAATCTGGTAGCAACTGGTTAAGCGTGCTCAAACAGTTTTTGTTTGTTATTTGGAAGTCCCATACCCATACACAATGTGTTCGGGATGTTATCAACCCCTGTCCTTGCCATCACCTCCCAGATAGGCGCCTCTTGCCTCCTGACTTCATGACATCTTCACATATTTCTCAGACGCATACTTTAAATGTGTTAGAAAAGCATGGAGTCCTCTCTATTTCATTTCTATAAGCATTTAAATGGACAATAAATATAACCAGAGAAGAAATATAGATGACATGGCATGAAGCATACATGAATACACTGAAAAATGGACAATGAACCATGTTTGTTGCTTCAGAGAGTGATTTTTTTATTGGGTATTTTCTTTATTTACATTTCAAATAGTATCCCCTTTTCTGGTTTCCCATCCGGAAAACCCCTATCCCAATTTCCTCCCCTTGCATCTATGAGGGTGCTTCCCCATCCATCCACCCACTCCCTCCCACCTCCCCACCCTACCATTCCTCTACACTGGAGCATCGAGCCTTCACAGGAGCAAGGGTCTCTCCTCCCATTGATGCCTAACAAGATCATCCTCTGCTACATATGTGGCTGTAGCCATGAGTCACATCTATGTAATTCTGTGGTTGATGGTTTAGTTCCTGGGAGCTCTGGGGTGTCTGACTGGTTGGTATTGTTGTTCATATGGGGTTGCAAACCCCTTCAGCTCCTTCAATCCTTTCTCAGTTCTTCCATTGAGGAGTCCAATGGTTGGCTTCGAGCATCCACGTCTGGATTTATCAGGCTCTGGCAGAGCCTCTTAGAGAGTGCTTTCAAGACTACTATATGTTTGACTTTATAAACTGTGTCATTTAAAAGTATAATCATGAAAAAGATGTTTTGTCTACAAATGTCACTTAGAAAGTATAAGTCTTTTATCCTTACTGATAAGGATATTTTTGAGATTTTTGGCCTCAGGCTTTAGTTCCATACAGAAAGTAGTTTTAAATGAACAAAAAAAGAAAGAAAGAAAGGAAGAAAGAAAGAAAGAAAGAAAGAAAGAAAGAAAGAAAGAAAGGAAAAAGAAAAAGGAAAAAAGACCAAGGTGTAATCCATCTTGTGCCACAATATGTGACTGTTGCTAACAGCAAAGGTAAAGAAAGGGATGTGTGTGTTCCAGGAAAGTTTGCAAGTTTGCTTTGTTCTAAAGGAAAAAAAAAGAATTACTTATCATTACTAGGCTTTCTAGTATTACTATTAACATTACTAGGCTTACTAGTATTACTATTAACATTACTAGGCTTGCTAGTCCAGGGCTTATCTTAGGAAACTGTGACCTGAGCCACTAGATGATGGATCAGACATGTGGTAGATCTATAATTAAGCCACTAGTGCATGACTGAAGTGCTCACTTGTGATTTCTCTGTGGTTTATATTCCAGAGAACATCCCCTAAACTTTCGCCAAAATGCTCGGCAGACAATAACTAGTTCTGATACTAATTACTGCTTGCTTTAATGAAAATCCTTTCTTTATAATGTCATTTGTATGCTCAGGCAATTAGGAACAGTGCCTAAACTACTCGAGCTTTCTATTTCACTGGGTTAAATTCCTTTTAAGTACTTGGCTCATCTCACAATCGTAAAGAAAGTATCAAAGCCCCTTCAAACGTTGTGTTTTATTATCCGCCTTCTCCTGCCCTTCCTCCCATTCTCTGTACCTTCTGTAGGATCTATTGATGGGACATAGTTTCAGCATCCTACTGATGTTCTCTTTCTTATTCTTAAGCTGTATTGCTTTTTATTGTCACAAGTAAGGCTATCTTAATAAAATATAAAACATTTGATTCCAAAATTCATAAAGCTATGGAGCCTGTTTCAAAACAGAAAAAAAAGACTCGGGGTGGGGTGTGTGTAAAAATGAACATTAATGTAATAGAAGAGAAAAGTTTCCAAATTAAGACCATTCCAGCCCTATAAATTCTGATACAACTATAGGAACATCTTTGAATTCATCGTATAGCTTCCAAGAATGCTGTCTTTTAATATTATTTATATTTGTCTTGAAAACCTATGGAAAATTATTCTTACAGCTTTTAGGTGCTTTTGGATTGAGTCATTCTAACTCAGCACTGACCACATGCAAGGCCTACAGCGAGCCCAGTGGGGGGTTAATTCAACTTGTTACTTCACTGCAGCAGGGGGGACACTTAAGGCTTATGGAAAGGACTCCTTTGAGGAAGCTCTCAGGATGGCTATTGCATCATTTTATGTACTTTAATATCACCAGGAAACATTAATATTTTTATTCAGCCATCTCTTGGCCAGATTAAATTTTTCCTCAATGGGGATAGAAAAAAATTATTTCAGCATATGTAGTTTCCCACTGTGGGTGCTGAAAAAGAAATCTTTTATCCTTTTTTTATCCTTTTTTTTTAATATGAGATGTGTTTGCATTAAGAGAGCTCACTTTCAATTTTATCAGCAAAGATCTTTAGACAGTAGGTTTTTTATCTGATCTATTCATAAAAATTTTCCCTCATAAATCTGAAGTGCTACTCACATATATATTACATATGTATTATTGTATGTGTGTGTATGAGTATACATATGTACAGCACATACATATGGTAAGAAGAGGGTGCTGTGTCAATGGAACAGAACTTAGAGAGCATTGTAAATGCCATGTCTGTGCTGTGACTCAAACCTGGGCCCTAGGTTAAGAACGTTAAGTGCTCTTAACCACATAATCATCTCTCCAATATGTAAATTAACACCTCCCAAGCAATGTTACTCAAACCACTAACATGTTACTCAAAAACAAAGTGTATTTTAAGCTATAGTTTTAGATTCCTTTGAAGGATGAAAATGTCTATCACAAGTGATTTAAAATTTAGGCTTACAGAACAGAAGCAAAAGTAAAAATAAATTAATGTTCATTAAATAAATGCTACGCTGACATTTTTAGTGATATACATGTACATGTAATACATTATTTCAATCTTCACAGTAGCCACTGTGAATTAGTTAGTATTACAGTTTTATAGGAGCTCAGAGCAATTAAGTATTGACCTAGTTTCACATGGATTGAATAACAAAGTACGTTTGAACTTGAACAAAATAGGTTTTTGAGTAAGAATCTAAGTCTATCAAGCAACATTTTTTGTGTAGTAGTACAAATTGTGGCCTTGTTCACACGTAATAAATGAACTTCTAAGGATTACTATTCATTGTTCTGTGGAATTAATAATAATCAGGTCACTATCATACCTCCTGTTGCTTCTGATAACTGTGGTATTTGCTCCAGGGTTAGTGAATTTACTAAAATTTCACTTTATGCTCTTAAATTTGGAGATATTTTATGTTATTTGAAATATTTAATAATTTTTAATTTCAGGGAGTCTCTCATGTAGCCCCGGCTAACCTTGAACTTGCAATTTCTATAAGGATGAATTTGTGCTCCTGAACTTCCCTGGTGCTAAGACTACAATCTTGTACCACCATGCATGAGTCTTATGTAATACAGAGGAACCAAGCTCAGGGGGCCCATACTTCAGTTCCGCCAACTCTTAACCCATAATTTAAAAAATTGTGTTTCTTGGGATGAGAAACTCTGAGTAAGCCTTTAACCAGGCCTTTGAATTTTTTCTTCCTTCATAAAGTTTTATCAGTAGCATATCTCAGAAAATCCCTGAGTAGAAAATAAAAACCTGGGCTGGGGATTTAGCTCAGTGGTAGAGCGCTTACCTAGGAAGCGCAAGGCCCTGGGTTCGGTCCCCAGCTCCGAAAAAAAGAACCAAAAAAAAAAAAGAAAAGAAAAGAAAAACCTAATTTACTACACTAGATAGTATTATACCTCCATCAAATGAGAAGAATAAATAAGATTAACTGTATATAAATTCACATTTTAACAATGTCCTAGATCCATTCATTTGGGGAAATGTATTTGGTAAGTTAACTATGTAAAAATGAATTGACCAAATGTGTCCTTATTATCAAAATATTGTTATTATAGAAAAAGTCTTCTATTTTCAGCTAAGAAATAGTTTGATCTTTGGAGATAATAATACTTTAAAAGGTAAGATTATTATGACACTTCACTGTTCAATAAAAATTCTTTTAGAATCCACAATTATATATACTACATCAGTTTTTAAACCCTATGTTAGTTCAACTATATCTTTGAATTTTATATTGAGATGTGTAGGTGTCCTTGTGGTGCTAACACTTGGAATAAAGTGTGATATTATGGCAGACATTAGGACAGAGTCAATCATTTACCTGAAAGACTGTATGTGCACTACAAGAAAAGGGACATGTACATTTATATGTGTGTATAATTTATTTATGCTTCAGTCTCTCTCTTGAATTGCAATTAATTTTTTTCTAAAATAAGATAAAGTGCCCTATGGAAATTTAGTTTTCTAAATAAATTTCATGTAAGTGTGAGACTTCTCAAATTATATCTTTATAAAATATTCACTGATTCATGATTAATATATGGTGAGGAAAGGTAATCAGCTGAAGGTCTAGCTCATTTGAGAAACAAAAGAAGTAATTCAATTTTGACTAAACTTTAGAAAAGGAGTATAGAGAATGAAATATAAAAATTCTAATGAGTAATGGGAAATGTTCTTTAGTGGAGAGATATTTGCTTTGATGTGAAGGCTTGAAGGAAAGACAACAGTGTTTGGTCAGGCATTGAGGGAGAGCAGAATCACTACTTCCCCCAGGACTGAAGAGATTGAACAGAAAATCCAGAAAGAAATTGCATGCAGAGTTACTGAAAAAACTTACAGGTGTGGGATTCAAAGCAGGGGCCACGGGACTTACAGTGTAATGGACTTTGGATAAAAATTGCTAACAGAAGGGTGGCTAAACGCAATTAGACTACAAGGGTTGAAGGTGACCCAAGAGGCCTGGGCTGTCCTTACAGAGTGCCAAAACAATCAACCCCATGTCTACAAAGCTTTGTTTGAACAGAGAGAAAGAAACAAAAGAGGTTTTGTTTGGCATTAGGAAACCAAGCCAACCTGTTAATTGAACAAATTTCCAATTTCACTTGGTTGCTTTGGCAAAGTATAGTCACATCCTTGCAGTACCTGCTCCACACAGAGTGGAATCTGTAGTGTTCCTCTCTCCAGGGAGGCCATTGTGACTTCACATTCCATGGTAACTAAGTAATGAACACTTTCAATATAATATAATTAAGCATTATGGAAAAGAACAGAGTGAAGTTCTTTGTGACATTTCAATAAACATGCTAGCAAGCAAAAATACACAAATGAAGGTCACATTTGCAATTTTTATAAAAGTGTCTACATTTTAATTAGGTAGTTGATAAATGTCATTGAGCCCTAACCACTGACCAACTGTCATATTCGAAAAGAAGAAAAATGTCAGCTAAAAAAGTCACTATTTTTTTTTGCATTGTCATGAAATAAAAAGTCATAGCCACAATTAAGTGTATTCAGCATCAAGATAAGTGGGTTTAATGACAATCTCAAACAAAGTTTAAGGAACAAAATATTTTGACAGCAGGAAGGAAACTTGCAGTAGTGTTTAGGGAAGCAGTTTTTCTCTGCTGTTGAAACACACAATGCCACCCTATATCTGGAGTTGGGGAAGTTTGTCATTAGTGGTCAGAGTACTGTGACATATCAATAAAAGTGAACTTCTGTAGGGAAAAAGGGAAAGTCATTGGATACACAATTTATTTTGATTTCATTGGATTTTATTTACTGTCTGAAGGTGAATTGGATAGGGCATGCTGTGGTTCTGCATGTACAAGAAGACAATGTGAGAGAATGGGTCCTCTCCTTCTAACATGTATGTCCCCAGGGCTGGAACTCAGGCCATCAGCCGGGTCAGCAGGCCTACTGTTCCTTGATATAGGACTTAATGAAAAAAATTATGCACATGGAAAAATGTGACATGTGACTAACAGTCAAAATCAAGTTTAATGACTAGATGTGATGATCAGCAAAACATATGTAGAAAATAAAGAAAATATTTGTCCTTCCTGATCATTCTGTAAAACATGCAAAGGATCCATTAATGTCAACAAACATATTGTGCTCTTATAATGCTGGAGTGAGGATAATGAGTCAAATCACTTGGAAAATAATTTTAGGAAAAAACTTTTAAAGAGCAGTTTATTTAATATTTTCTGCAAATTGCAAAAGGCATAAAAATTGCTTTATGTGCGTGAGTTATTTCCTATGCATCTCCTACATGCCTGGCATCCATGGAGAACTGAAGAACGTATCAGATCCACTGGAACTGGAATTATAGATGGTTGTGAACTAACAGGCTGGCTGCTGGGAGCCAAACATGAGTCTTTGTCCACAACAAGTGTTTATAACAATTGTTTAGCATTTTAGAAAGAATTTTTAATATTCAGAAAGGCCTGTCCCATGAAGATATTCTAAGAGCATTCATAGTCTCAAGGAAGTGACATATTTCAAGAATATTTCCACACCATTGTATGTAACAGACAACTCACCTAATCATGGGGCATGGTTATATATTCTGTATTCATTTGGATAAAAATATAAATTATCTGGGCATGGTGGCATACTCCTTTAATCCTAGAACTACAGGGACAGAATCAGTCAGATCTCTACAGTTTGGGACTAGCCTGATCTATATAGTGAGTTCCAGGTCAGCCAAAGCTAAATAATGAGTCTGCACACACACACACACATACACACACACACACACACACACACACACACAGGTGTGTGTGTGTGTGTGTGTGTGTGTGTGTGTGTGTGTACACTTTTGGAGTAAGTGATCACAATAAAAATAACTAAGCCAGAGACCACATAAAGAAATGGGTCTACAATGGAGTACTACTCTGCTATCAAAAGCAATGACTTCATGAAACTCATAAGCAAATGGAATGAACTAGAAAATATCATCCTGAGTGAGGTAACTCAATCATAGAAAAACACACTTGGTATGCACTCGTTGATAAGTGGATATTAGCCAAAAAGTTCAAATTATCCAAGATGCAATCCATAGACCACAGGAAGCTCAAGAAGAAGGATGACGAAAAGGTAGATGCTCCCACTCCTTCTTAAAAGGGGAAAAATATCCATAGGAGGGGATATGGAAGCAAAGTTTAGAGTAGCGGCTCAAGGAACGACCATTTAGAGCCTGCCCCACATGTGGCCGATATATATATATATACAGCCACAAAAACTAGATAAGATTGATGAAGCTAAAACATGCATGCTGAAAAGGACTGGATATAGATATCTCCTGAGAGACACATCCGGAGCATGTCCAATACAGAGGTCAATGCTAGCAGCAAACCACTGGACAGAGAACAGGACCCCCTTGGGCATAATTAGAGGAAGTATTTAAAGAGTCGAAGGATCTTGCAACCCCATAAAAACAACAATGCCAACCAACCAGAGCTTCCAGGGACTAAACCACTACTTAAAGACTATACATGGACTGACCCAGGGCTCCAACTGCATATGTAGCAGAGAATAGCCTTGTTGGGGCACCAGGGGAAGGGGAAACCCTTGGTCCTCCCAAGGTTGAACCCCTAGTGCAGGGGAATATGGGGGAGCAGTAAAGGGGATGTATGGGGGGAAAACCGTATGGGGGAGTGGGAAGGGAGGGGATGGAGGCTTATGGACAGGAAACAGGGAAGGGGAATAACATTTGAAATGTAAGTAAAGAAATATATCTAATAAAAAAATTTAAAAAATATTTTAATACCAAAAAAAAAAGAAAAAAAGAAAGAAAGAAAGAAAGAAAGAAAGAAAGAAAGAAAGAAAGAAAGAAAGAGGGAAGGAAAGAAAGAAGGAAAGAAAGGCGGGCCCAATTTCTTTGAAACCAAACCAAACCAAATCTGCCTGTGTTTCTGGTCTGTAGATCACAAACTGATCCAATAGCATTCTGTGAAGCAGCTTGGCCCTGCCGTTAAAGCAGGCATTGATCTACAGATCAAATAATTCCAAGGCACTTTGTTTGGGGGAAAAAGTGTATTATTGCTGAGGAGCAAAATGAGAGACAGTTTTCCTTCATAATTGAGTATTTATTTCTGTTATATTCAGAATGTTTAAAATGATACGTCAGGGAGAATTTTGAGCAGCAGTGTTTCTGTGGGATCTGAACCCTGTGATTTAACCCTTAAGGAGGAGCGTTTGTCAGAAGGATCACTCTGGCAGGAAGGTAATGGCAAAAGAAATAAGTGGCAGGTGAGAGACCTACTGATCGGTGAGGAAATCCCTGGGAATCTAATACTGTGCGGGAACTGACTTGGGAAGTGGCAGTTGGTGGCTGCTGCCTAAGGTCTGGGAAGAAATTCCTGTTCAGAGCTCATTTCTCGCTGTAGGGTTTAGTGACATAATAAGTTTTGTTGTGGGACAAATGTGTTGGTACCAAAATAAGAGGACTCACTGAATCTGACTGCCCAATACCAGCCTGTCGAGTGTCTTTGCTTCAGGGTCACCGGGTTACGTTATTTTAGTTTAGTCAAGAGCAGTAGAATCAACAGTATTGATTTTCCATTGATTTTCAGGTGCATCCTCTGTTGAACAAACACTCACCCGCTGGTAAACTGCTACCGAGAATTCCCTTGCATAGGATTTCTTCTGAAGGAACTGCTGTCAGTGGCAAAGTTCCTCATTTACTCTGGCACGTGACTCACCAGCCTTCAGTTGCCAGAGTCATAGCTATGGAGAATGATTTTGAAGAAAACTGTCTTTTAAGGAATGGTTGTGCTGCCCTCTTACTCCATGCTCACACTTTACAGTGAATGTGTGGTCACCAGAAAGTCATGACAAACAGCCAAACATAACAAGTGAGGGGTTCACACTTAGGAAGATACACATTTCTCCAGCACACACAGTCAACTGGGAAGGTACAGCTTCTTTGAGCCATGTTCCTTGTATGTGTCCAAGACAGCCCCATGTGCACCAGAGTCTACCAGGCTGAGGAAGCCCTTTGTGCGTTGAGCACCCACTCAATATACTCACCACAATATCTTCTAGAAAGTAAAGACATAAACTCACTGAAGAGAAATACTGACTCAGTGAAGGTTGTATTTTAATAGTGGCTCTGAAAGTTGTATTGTATCTACATTGTGTTAATGTCATTCATTTTCTTAGTGTGTATTATGAACCTCTTAGACTTTAAGAACCATTTGAAGGCAGGAATATTTCTTTCTATTTTGTTTCTGTATCTTGTTCATTGTAGGCTGCACAAGATAATCATTTCTTGTGCAGGTATTAAATCATGTGTTACGGTATGCATTTATAGACCAATTGTATTGATTTTGGTTACCTAGAATTGCATTAATGTAAATAGTCATGTTTAATTTAATCCCAAAGTCTGCCGTAGCTGAGGGTACCTACATTTTGAAGATGCAGTGTAGAAGGTATTTTGCACCATGGACATCACAAGCATAACAAAACAATCACACTCATTATTGATTTTGCTGATGCATCAAATACATACTTTGTCCATAGGACGAATTCTAAATTTTTAGGGAACCATGATTTCTGAAACAATTTTTAGGTGGACCATTTATAAATGAGCTATGTACAGTAATTAGGATGTGTACAATGTGTTATAAATACTCCTAATAATTGTGAAACACAAATAAGACAGTGTGTTATAATATCACTGGAACAGTTAAAACTTTACCCAAACCTGCTATCTGAAGTGAGAGGAAATCATTTAATCGCAAGTGTATTTACACTCCACAAACAGAATCATGTTAATTTCCTCAGTGATTCATATAAAGGAATATCAATTTAATCAATCACACATTATGCTTTTTATTATTCAAAGAAATTCTGTAAAATACAAAATAGAAAATATTTTCTTGAAATAAGATCATATAATATTCAATTTAATATGTAATTGTTTATGATACACCTCTTTATAAACAAGTTCAGCGGGTGAGATAAAGCTATTGTCTTGTATCACGGTGGCTTCCATTGTCCAGAGTCACTCTGAGAAGCAACAGTTGCTAGGACTGAACTCCATTCTCCATACTCTGTGACTGCACTTGCTTCTCTATTTTAGACAAAAATCCTAGGACTGCATTGCTATGAGATGCTCTCTTTATATGTGAGAATGATGAGTACAGATGCTTGAGTTTACAACAGAGCTTTAAATATCCTGAGTTTTACCCTTTTCAGTTCAGCTCATGCAACTAATATGCTGTCAAGTTTATACATAATACAGAAAATCTGACTTGAGGCAGGGAATGTATCTGATCTGGGCTATCTCAAGTCTGGATGCAGAAACCAAGTTGAGATAGAGTAGAGTGTTTACAATTATCAGGCATTTTTAAGTGTGTGTCACATGACAAGATCTGTGGAGGTGTTCCATCCATCCTTGAAAGGTTCATGAAACAGAAGGAAAGTGTAACTGCACAGTGAGCAGGAATCCTCCCCAGACAGAATTACTGTAGGAGTAACCCTGGCAGAAGCCAGAGAGCATGCTTTCATGCTGACTTCAATGACTGTGCATCACACGGTAGACGTGGAGATCACGTGGCTTCTACTTGCCCGGGCGCCATGTCATTGGTATGCAATGTTCTTTCTTTTTGGAACTGTGACTTAAGTGTTTAAGTGTTATAATTAGGAGAAGCCACCACATATTACTTGGTGTGTTAGAGTACTTTTGTTTAAAGGTAAAACTAGAACTACTGGTGATACAAGAAGTTATAGAAGCAACCTGCTCTTTCTGTCTGTCTGGTGTGGCTTTCTTACCTTTCTGAAGCCTTCAAATATGCTACCAGTGCGTGAGCAGGTGACAGAAGGCCTTCCAAGGCAGAACGTCATTGCATGTTCTAGTTCTATTGTCAATAATTTAGAGGCTTGAAGTGCTTGCTAGAATTATTTTTCATACTTAGGGACATATGGAAAATTGATAAGTTTAATAGGTGTTAGAAAATTTATAAATATTTAAAATATCCTGAGTGACTAAAATACATTCTTTATCACAATGGCAGTTTGTTTCATTTTTAAATGTTACCCTAAGGAATCCCAGCTCTACACATTCCAATTCATTTTTATTAATATTATTTATATTCAGTGGCAGTATTTTAAATCTGTAAAATGACTTTGGAAATAATGAAAAAGATTCACTGTTAGTTCTGACACCACAAGATGTGGCAATGTCAGTGTGACTTAGTAGACCATGATTTTATTAAATAATCTAACTTGAGTGGTCTCAGGGTCAGTTGAGGAAGAGATGTTTAATGAAGGCATTAATATTTACCCCTGCCCATCTTCCGGCTGGGAGCCCATGGAGCGGGAGCACCAGGTTAATTGAGTTTTATCGCGAAATCTCTAGGCCACTTTAGAAATTACTGTAAGGCGCATTCCCTAAGGGTTGATCTATATAAAGGGAGAAAATCGAAGGAGAAATGAGGAATGCCTAACTAGGTTCCACTGACATTGCCAGCATAGGTACTTATTAAAAGATTGACCAACTGGAAAGTGATTTTCTCAGAAAATAAGAAATAAGAGTCCCTTCTTTTCCCTCATCCATTCTGAGAAAAATGGGGAGAAAACAGTCCTTGCTGTAACAGAAAAATCACAAGAATATGCAAATGCTAAGTTTTCTATAATCCACAATTTCTCTCTCTCTCTCTCTCTCTCTCTCTCTCTCTCTCTCTCTCTCTCTCTCTCTCTGCCTCCCTCCCTCCCTCCCTCCTCCCCCCACACACTTTTATTTTTTTCATAATTTACTTTGGGAATACTGCTGTTAGTAAAGTGTAAGGGTTACTCTTCTACCCCTGCTACACACCCTTTGAGTTCTTTAGGGCAAAATATAAGTTAAGACACTATTTATGCTCTTACATTGTTGCCAAATACCAGATGAAGGACAGAAGAGGAGGACTTGGCTATCCCTCCTAGATAGCAGTACAGTCTAAGAGGTAAAGCACACAGACAAAATGTAATGCAAACCGTCATTAATTGGATTTCCCTTATCAGCTAGGAATCACTCCCATTCCATATATAACCTTGTTCTATTCTACAGTATCTGTAAAAATGAGCTTTTGATATTCTCATTATAGAATTGAAACTCTTCTCAGCCCCTAATGGGCTGGGACACAGAGCATGCTTATTTTAAGTGTAGAAAATGTCCAAAAATATTTCTTCTTGACTCTTGGAAAAGTATATTTACAATTTATCAGTTGAAAAATGTTAAACTTAATTGGATACTTTAGCACCTAATGTGCTATTTCCAAATCACGGAAATATTTCTACATCCCAAAAATATCTGTATGAGGCCATGTAGTGATTATAAGTAATTTTAACTATAAGTAAGCTTACTGGTAAAGACATGGCTTTCATCTTATGTTAGTTAGTAGGCTTTAAGATAAAATATATTCTCTGAGAAAAAACTTCCTGAATCTTAAAATTATACCAAGATTGGTTCTGGAGAGATGACTCAATGGTTAAGCAAAAATAGCAATGGCTATTTTTTCAGAGGACCTGGGTTCAGATTCCAGTACTCGTCTGGTCCCAGCAGATCTATTCTGGCTTCTTATGGGCAACAGGTGTGAATGCAGTCCACACACTTATATGCAGACCAAGTACCCATATACATCAAATAAAAATGTTAATGAAAGACTCCAATTCTTGGCAAACTGTTCAATTCAGTTTATATTAGATATGCAAAAATCCCATGCCTGTTTTAAACTCATTATATTTAAATTGTTTTCCAAAATTATGCCCTAAAGTTCTTATCTGTATTAGTCAGGGTTCTCTAGAGGAACAGAATGGGTACAATGAATAAATATAATCAGGATTTATTAGAATTGCTGTGGTCCAGCTAGTGCAACAATGACTGCCTACCAATGGAAGGTCTGAGAATATACTAGCTCTTCATTTCACTGGGCTGGCTGTATTAGCTAGTCTTCATTGTATACAGAAGAACCCCAAAGAGTAAGCTCTAATGCCATGAAAAAATGGACTTGCCAATGGAAGCAAACCACAGAAGAGAGCAAGCTTCCTCCTTCCATAACTTCTATATAGGCTGCCACCAGACGGTGTGGCCCAGGTTGTAGGTAGATCTTCTCACTTAAAATACATGACTTAAAGTTGTATCTTCGCATCTTGAGATGGGGAGGGAGAGGAAGGGGACCTGATATGACATTTGAAACCTCAAAGCTCACCATCAGTGATGACCAAGTCAAGTATTCAAATATATGATCCTATGGGGATCATTCTGGTTCAAACTGCCACATTATTTTCTGAGCATATAATAGTTTAATCTATTTCAGCCATTATACACATTCTTTTCTTAACAGAGCACCTTAGTAATTTAGGTAAAGTACAAAGTATTTCTCAAATATTAAAATGGAAATTTCATAACTTAAAAAATTCCACAACTAACCTATAGAATGTATTGCATTCAGATTCATTCATGTTTAATAGTCAGTTGAGGACTTCCAGGGCAACTGAGGTATACCTTTCCGCATAAACAAGACAGATATCGCTGCAGAAACTTCTGGTCTGTCATGATGCATTTCAGTCAGAGAAGCTCCTGTCTCTCTGTATTTACCTTTATATCTGTGAAACATAAGTGAAGATACTTTCCAAGTTCATTAACAATGAGAGCCTTGATAGAATGGATTATAATTAACTCAAAATACATCCAAATATTCTTGAAAAGAGATACGTAAGGGGAGAGTTTAAATGTTTTCTCTGTCTTCCCCTCTTTCTTTCCATACCTCCATTCCTTTTTCATTCCGTCACCAGTTTTTGATCCTTCTTGTTTTCCTATCTCTCTTTGTGGTTCATGTATTTTTAATCCTAATTTCTTAAAAGAACATATTACAACCAGGAAGATTTTACAAAATATTTTGAAACCTAACATTTACCCTTTAATCTTTTCCATTTTTAATTCTCGCTTAAATTCTTTTGTAGCAGAATTCCAACGATTTATTCAGAAGAAACTATTTTCATAAAAAATCATATATCAAGGGCCTTTAGATTTGACTCTGTATTACTGTTTCTTTTTACAGAATACTCTGAAGCTCTCTCTGGCCTTTCTACTTCATATGCTGCTTTGCTAAGAATTAAGAAGAGTTCAACCTCATCTGCCTTCGGTTCCAAGTCCAGACCACGATACAGCAGTCCTTCATTAGGCACCCTCAGTGTTTCTCCACCGAGCTGGCGAGGGGCAGCTCAGCAGTACCACTCCCCGGTTAACCTTTACCACTCCCCAGATGCCTTCAGACAGGATGGTAAGTGCAGAAAATACATAGAAAATAGTATCAGTCAGGCAAAGAACACTTCACACAAGACTGTTAACGAGAGGTCTAAAGCCTAGCGTTGGGCTTCACTGTATTACAGGGAGAGTTTTAAAGAGGTAGGTCTGCTTGGGGAAAGCACGTGGAGTTCGGAGCCATGTGCTCGGTGTGGAGAGAGCATCTGCTCTTGTTAACTGGTGTACCTAGACGCAGCGTTTAGGGGATGGACTGCTGTGTTCATCAGATAGGTTACGAACTGAGACTGTAGAACAGATCGCTGTTTGTAAGAATAAAAGAGGATTGAGAATGGCCCATGTCTTATAGGAGCAGGCAATGAATTTACAATTGCAACTTTGGAAACTGGTAATCTTGGAAAGCCAAAGGAAGTGAGCAGGCTGTGGGAAAGAGGAAAAGGCTACTGGGAGGAGGCGCCTAACACTCTTGACTTCTGTTATAAACATCTCCCAAGACTCTTGGTGAAATCAACTGTTAATTATACTCACTACCAATATTGATATATAGCTAAATTTCAGAGTTAATAGTCTGAAAGTGAAAGCACGACTCTTTCTTTTTCTTTTTCTTTTTAATAGCAATTTGGCAAATAAGTATCTGTAGCCTTAAAACAGGTATAGTGGGGAGTGGACGGGAGACTGAATTGTTAAAAATGCTTTTACAGAGCACCTGAGTTTTTTCCCAATACCCACATCAAGCAGGTCACAATTTCCTGTAACTCCAGTTCCAAACACCAGCTCCAGGGGAATGCAATAACGCTGGGCACTAACACACACGTGCACAGCCACACATAGACATATACACACCCACATAGTTAAAAATAAAGTAAATCTTTAAGTAAATAAACATGTTGAGCATAGTGTTCTGTTCCTAGATATTTCTTTATAAAACAGTGTTATATGTATTATACATCCTATGCTTATATTTCATTTTATTTTTGAGTGGCAAATAATAAGACAGATGTCACACTTAGATATCAGTTAAATTAACAACCACTCTACACTTATTAATATTATGGACTGAGAAATATCTTTCCATTGTTCTCTAAATCTGTCATCATTAGACATACCTAGAAAACAAAATGAGGTTAACAAGCAATGAGGCAAAGGCTCCTGCCAATGATCATTAGCAGACACAGTGCCATAATTTAAATATAGCTTATCTCACTTGATGTCTCAGAGAAATGTGTTGAATAGATAGTATGGCTTCTCCGGGAATGGAAACGCAGAGGTGGATGTGTGTCTCTCCCAAGAGCACATTACTAATGGGCTCTCTGCATAGTTTTCCTCTTTCCTTTACTGATTTGAAGAGAATTATCTAATGACATTCAGCACTGACTGAGGATTGATGAGACATTTGAAGACATATATTCCAAGAACTTTACAACAAAGATTAAAGTATCAACTTAGGTCACGTTGCCATGTGGAGGCGAACACATTACTCATAATTATACAAATCTTTTCGCTGTAAGGCATCCATCCCTTGATGCTAACTTTTACAGTTTATTCACACAGGGTAATTGAGCCCTAAATATATGTTAAATGGCAAAATACTGAACATGAATATTGAAATTCCCTTTGCATTATATTTAATTTCCGTTCTGTTACCAAACTTGCACTTTGAAAGTTTCTTCCATTTATGTAGTGCATTCTGATTGTTGTCAACACTGCCTGCTCTAAACCCACTCACAACCCCTTTAAACTCCACTTACTTTCTGCCATTTATGTCTTTCTGCTCTTTTTTTCTTGGCGTTGAGTTTAACCAGTTCCTGTGTGCCAGAGAATTTGGAACTCACCAGTAAATGCACCTGGGCTCATCTGTGGATATGCCACTGGGAAGAATATCATAATTAGATAAATAGGCATTGGAATTAAATTTTAGAGGGCATTGTTGTTTTATGGATTATTTAGAAGGCATTGAGTGTTCAGAAACACAAACTTGTATATTTGTCTTAATAATTTCAAGCTGGTAGACAGCTGGTATAGTTCTCTTGCAGCTAATGGAAGTTAAGGCACCTCTCAATATAACTAAAATATAGCCAGGAAGTCTGAAATGAAAGAAACGCCAATTATAGAGTCAATAGGCATAAGGGCATGAGAGAGAGGAAGGTACCTTCAAAGTACCTGTTGTAAACACTTCTCTTCACTGTATTGTGCATTTATACGTGCTGTAGACCAGTTCTGTTCTGGAATAAGTAGATAAGTAGTAGACACACACCTGGAGAGAGGTTCTGGACTAAGTAGTAGCCAAATGTATCAGTCAGGGCTTTCTAGAAAAACAGAATTGCTAGAATATATATATATATATATATATATATATATATATATATATATATATATATATAGAGAGAGAGAGAGAGGTGGGGGAGTTCTAGTAAAAGAGTAGACTTGCCATTGAGCGTGACTGCTAGGAGGTAATGAGCAAGCCCTTCCTTTTCCCATGTCCTCTTTATAAGCTCCCACTAGAAGGTGTGGTGCAGATTTGAGGTATATTTTCCAACCACAAATGATTCATTCAAGAAAACTCATTACAGGGTTAACCAGAAGGTTGAGTTAACATTTAATACAAGATATAGTCATTTTGACCATCAAGGATAGCCATCACACCAAGGAACATAAGGCTAGTCAGTTGTTTGTTTATCAATGCTCAGAAGTTCAAATGAAATTGCTTTACTCTTTCTGATGAGAACAAACACAGGTTTTCTGCATTGATGTCACTATGAGTTTATTGCTTTCTACAATGACCTTGAACTGAAACACTACTACCAAAACAATAAATTCATCCCATTCCACACAGGCTGATTTGACACAAGTAAGGACAAAGTGATTTTGTGTATCCGCTCTCCTTAGTGTCAATCACAGACACATGTTGATTAGGAATCGTCTTAAAGTGTGGAACACTATACATATAAATGGTTCCTATGTACCAAGCCTCTGTTCCTGGGATTATGCTTTGAGTGAAAGACAAGCCTCTAATCTGGGCCCAAATTTAATCTAATTGTAGTTTAAATCTACATTTTAGAATGTCCAAGGGAGCTTTGTAAGGACTTCCCCTGACTCTTGCTTTCTCGGCTGACTATTTGATAGATCTCAGCTGGATGTGACTTTGAATTCTTTTTCCTGGACAAGAGTCTGACATATGGCTTTTGTCAGGTAATTCCCTTTAGCCTTGATAGAGAGTAAACCTGAGGTTGACATGCTCTTGTGAAAAATGAGAAAAGTAACAGAGCCTGAAAAGGGAGCCATCCTGATCCTGCTCCAAGTCAAGCCAGGGGATGTGGCATAGGCACAGGTTTTTTTTTTCTGTTTGTTTTGTTTTGAATAAATCTCTAATTCCAATTTCCCCATAAAAACAGAGAAAGTGTTTAACTCTGTAGAATATCCAGCTAGCACTCACACAGAAAGAAATAAGTTTATTTTATATTCATTGCAGCATATGCATTGGAGAAACACTGAAAAACTTGCATACTTTTTTTTTACCCCATGGAAAACTAAGTATTAAAATGAGTAATCTAATTAATGGATATATCTCAAAATATAATGGTGATCTATAAAGATATTATGATGTCATCCCCTAGAAGTGATTCAAATGTGATATTCTGGGAAGAGAGATCGTTCAGCCATAAAGAGGGCTTGCTGCTCTTCCAGATGACTATTTCCCAGCACTCATATCTACCATCTCACAATTACTAGTAAGTCCAGCTACTGAGGATCCAACATCCTCAATCTAACTCTGGGGACCACAAACTCAAGTCTCATACAATAGCTGACTGTATTCACAGCCTCAAACAACTTACACTCGGAGGTAAATAAGAATCACATGAGTAAAGTTTACAATGGCAAGGACAAGCCTCATGTGGCAGACAAGCCCCACATGGCAACAGCATGTTTTTCAATAGAAGCATATAGACAAATAAAAATAGCAAGTTTTAATGAATAATCTGAAGTAAATTCACTGGATACACCAGGAGGCCAGAAACAAATTTTAAGAGCAATTTCATTATTTTGAAAAATGATTGCGGTTACACAGACTATAATCTTGTTTTCTTGGCATTTCCTCACAAAACACTTGCATGATTACATTCTTGGACAGCTCCTCTGACACCTACGTCCAATCTTCAGTGTCACAAAAGAATCTAAACTGAATGTGTAGATACCAGTAGGCATCTAAAGTAACTCACAGTGATTCCTCAGTCCTTTGTGTTTGACACCGCACCCGCTCCTCCTGAACCCCCATACACACAACCATAGCTGGGAGCTGCCTTCTAGAGAACTGACTCCTAACACTGTATCACAACAGCCCTTAGTATGTATGTATCTTGGGTTCCAGCTATGGTTTCACTTCCTACCTCTCAGAGTATCCAGATGTTGCTACACACCAGGCTGCAAGGATGAAGCACAGTAAGGACAGGGTCGGGGACAGGGTCGGGGAGAGAAGGCCTTCTCCGGTAATGATCTTCAATGATCTTAGACGATCTTAGCTTGTGTGCATACCTTTATTCATGGTGAACTTGTACATATATTATTTACTGGGGTGAGTTAAAGCTATATATATGAACTTTGTAGAATGGGAAGGAGTTTTGAGGGTGAGTGAAATTATTAGCTGGAATTTGAAGCACTGCAAAGGGTTTATTTATACGGAGAGGCATTCCAGGTATCCCAGGTACTTGCTAGGAAAGAGAAAGTTGAGTTTGTAGTTTTGCCAAGGGCCACATGACCCCAGGTGTGGCTTTCCAAATAGGTCGAATGCTCATCAGCTTAGAAAATTAAGAGTAAGCAAGCTACAGCATCCAAAAATTCTTTAGGAACTCAATCCTGGGGAGTAACCATTGGAGAATGTTCACAGGTGGATCTGTGTCCATTATAGCATTGGGATCCATGTCTTTTTCAAATTGTGAAAAGCATAGAGTCTGAGGAGGACCAGGCTAAACCTTCCCTAATTTCTAAAACCATGGAGACAGTGTTAAAATAGCACTTTTCTTTGTTCTGTGGGTGCTGTCCCTTCCTGACCACATTTGTCTATTCTCCTCTGTGGGTTATTCTCACACTTTCATACTGGAAAAGTTTCATATATTTCATCTATTTTAATTTTCTGTGTCATCTTGTGATCATTCCTACATCTGGGTACATTTTTTAGGCAGCCAATCCCTATAGTCAGCCAAGAGTTGTTTATTCAGAACTTAATTATGCATTCTTTTTGTTCTCCTTAATATTCTGTGCAAAACCCACTTTTTAGTTCTATTTGTTACTTTAGCAGATGCTGCAGAAAAGGAAAAAAGCAAATGTTGCAAGCTGAAGAGATAAAATTATTCTCCTACTATTTTACTTAATCATCTACATTAAATGTGCTAAATTTTATCTGATTAAAATTAGGAAGCATTTGAAACACAAAGGAAATTTTGTGACTACATGTTAGTTTTATTAAATTTTAATATTTTGCCTACATTAGTACTATTTTTAAAATTTTAACTATTTCATTTTATTTGTATGAATGATTTCCCTTCATGTATGTCTATGTACCATTTGTGTCTTGGTCATCAAATTAGGGTTTCATATTCCCTGGAGCTGGAGTTGCAAATGATGTGAGCTGCCATGTGGGGGCTGGGAAATGAATCCTGGTCTTCCGCAAGAACCGCAAGTGCTATTAATTGATGAATCACCCTTCCATCCCTCTACTTCAGGCTTGCTAGGAGGCACCTTATTCATTGAGCCCTTAAGTCATAATTTCTCTCCTCACGATGCTTCTTTTTTCTTCATTGATCATATCCTAAAATAATGAGTATATAATCACATAAAAATATCTTAATGTTCTTTTATTGAAAACGGCTTCATATTTCTTTAGCTTAAAATTGATAGTAGCTTTTTCTTAATGCTTCAATTATTTGCTGGCTTCTCCGAGTTTGACAGCTAAGAAGTCAGTTGCCTACTTATTTATCTATTCTTTGTAACTGAACTGTCCTCAGAAAATCATGCTTTTTCAAACTCTTGATATTTTATACATTTGCCACATGTCTTTCAAAAGTGAACTTACTGTTATTTATGTCAAATATTTAAAAAGTAATTTCAAGATGAGATAAAAATATTTACTATTGTGCTTTCTAAGTATCCAAAGTTTTTTTAGGATATTATTATATGTTTAATTTAGAGTGAATAATTGTTCTTATTCCTAACTGGAATCATTTTGTGTCATTTCTAGTCTATATTGGAATTCAGAATTAATTTTTCCAAATACATATGGTGTGGAATATATTTTATTTTCCTTCATTCTGCATATTTATCTAGTGTGCTTAATAGTCCAGTCACTAGATCTAGATACTCCTTCCCCTAAACAAGAGTGAACTTCATGGTGCTTCTAGGCAGCCATGTTGCGAATAATGGAGATTGAGCTATTATGACAAGAAAAAGATTATTCGACTAAATTCAGTCAGGAAGCTCTTCCTGCTTGGCCTTAGAATAGGACACATTGACCCCCAGGAAACACACACTTTGCATTGTTATGATCATGATATCTGCTACACCTAACTTGTATCATATGATCAGTAGCAACTGCACTGGGGAAGCAGTATTGACCCAAAACATATTAGACATGGGGAGGAAATCCAGATCCCAGCAGTGAGTATGTTCAAGGGCAGAGTGCACAGAGGGTGTGTGCCTTGATTTTTAAGAAATGTGCAAAAAAATGTTTATATCAACAAATGGACAACTCTAATACATTTATTAATAAACATTCTTCTTAAGGAATCTAACATTTTATCTAGAAATGGACCAGAAAATGTCCATTAAGGCAATAGAATACATTTTCACCAGTAGTTGCTTGAGAGATGTCTGAGCATGCAGACTGTAATCAATAATAAAATCTCTTTGATGGCCGGAGAGAAATAGAAAATATTAGTAGTATGTTATCACACATACAAAATATAACCATCTAAAGAAAGGCAGCAGCAGCTCCAATGAGAAAATAAGTGGTCTCAGTGCAGGCTTATTCAGTCAAACTTGTAGATATAGCACTTACCCCTTGGGTTTTGCTCCAGGTATTTCTCATAGCTTTATTGACAGGAGATCCAGACTCCTTTTCAGATTACACTGCTGCTTTGCTGGTGTCCAATGGCATGGTGGTCAACTGGGGCTGTAAGTTAGAGGGAACCAGCAGTCACTAGACATAACTGTCTGAGAAAATGATGGGAAAAAGCAATTATCAGAGGGAATATTAGTCTGGAAGGCGGTTTAGGATCCAAGAAGACACAGGACAGCTGGTCATGATCCTGAAAAACACTGGTAGATACTAGGCTTCCCTGCTAATTTGAGTAGTGATTTCTTGTCTGGTCTTGTCAGTGATGAAGTAATGAAGTAATGCCTGGGGATCGTGGGAGGAAATGGTCTGGATTTTAGAAGCTGGGAGAGCAGAACTGATCAAGTGTGATGAAGTAGTGCAAGGTGCTAGAAGGGAAAGTCTGGTCTCTGCCTCAAAATAGCACTACTGTAGTCCTCCAGAAAACTGGAACCCAGAAAAGTGAGTGAGCCCCTCAAGACCTAACTGTCTAAAACAGTTCTGTGGAAGAGAATGCCAGCCTCAGGCTCACTAGGACTGGCTGCCTTGGCACCTCCCCTCAGAACCTGTGGAAGAAGCAAGGGTTGTCTCAAGACTAACACAATTAAAGGACAGTGCTTTAATTTACACACTGGCCTGGGAATGTTAAAGAGAGAGCCAATTGCTGGGATACAAAGAACTGTGGACTGTCATACCAGACGTTGTCATAAGAGCGAATTTTGTTTATAAAAATAAAAAAATAGCTTCACTTGTATTTTTACATTTTTAAGTATAATGATTATATCAATGAAAAATGTTATACACAATTCACTAACTTTGCCAATACTTTTGAAAGAGTGAGTGCTTTAAAATCATATTACCTAGTACCTAGTACTTTGGCATTTGTTTGACTAATGTTACACACGCAGATCAAGCTATGTTTTAAGTTATTACATTCATAGAGTTTATGAAGAATTAAAACCAAATTAGTCATTATATCTTCCTGCCATTTTATTATTTCTCCTGGTATGTCACATACTTAACTAAATAATATTTTGGATATATTATTTCACTCTTAGTTTTCCTTCTTTTAGGTTCATTCATTCTATGTATAATTAGATTGCAATAATCATGAATTTCATTTAAGAATAATGAAAGTACTCCACCAGCCATATTTTCTTAGAATAACTGGAAAAGAGCTGGGTAGATGTACAGCCCCATTGCTCTCACTGCGAACTCATCTCCTGAGTTTGCTGTGCCTCTGGTGGATGAGGTTGCTTCTGAAGCTTTAGAAATAATTTAAAGGGAAAGACCACATTTTATGTAGCATGACTGTGATTCCCAAGTGTGGTTTAAGCATATCCAATTAATGCTACTCTGATCTGCCTACTGGTTCCAACTCACCTCCGTACACCCTACCTCTTGCTCTGATGGAGAGTTATCCAAACTAAGTCAAAGTTGCCCCATTCTCATGTCTACTCACACAGTTCAGCTATACAAATATCTCTTTGTTATCTCCAACAGCTTGAGCTCTAACTCGATGTACACATTTTCTATGTGACAGAAACCTATTGCACCAAAGACTCCAAACTGGTAAAGATAAAGAGGCTGATAGTGCAGTATCCGTGTCAATAAGCAAAAGATCATTATTCATGTCATGTAGCTTTCTGAAGAGAGCAGGTTTCCTGGTGCTTGAATGAAGGGAGGGGTGGGTGGCTTGGATTTTCACTGGTTCATGAGCATCGTTGGAATGAGGGTCTCTGTGTGGACTTAGGGGAGTATGAACTAGTGCCAAGAAAGGCACCCAGAACTGAGGCAAATTCTTGCATGACTTTAAAACTATCCGAAGTCAAAGAAAAAAATACATCCTCAGATTCTAAGTCTTTTTTAGTTTTGATAAGCTCCCTGTTTTTGAGCTATAATCAAGCACAGGAGTAGAAAAACTAGCATAGTTTGTGAAAAATCAGTCAGAAGAATACAAACAAGATACCTTAACATCTGTGAGTCAATTACATATATATATATAGTGTATATATAAAATAAATGTCTCCATATATCACATATACACATACATATATGCCTGAGACTTGGAAAAAGGGTATGATTACTATACAAATTATCACAAGACATACAAATAAAAACTATGATTGATATGAAGAATTACAATACTGAGAATTTGTTTTTATATTGGCATAAATATAGGGGGTTTAACATGACATTTCAGACACATTTTGGAATTTTTCCTCATCAATTGCTACCCTGCTTCCTTCTGCGGGCCACTCTTTCCCTGGTAGCTTCCTTCGGCATTTGTGTCGCATGCATTTCCTTGCCTCTCTGCTCAATGCAAAGTACCCCCTTCTTCTATCATTGTGTACTCTTAGTTAATGGTGTACACCAAGGCTCATGTGCATGGTGTATGTGTGTGTGAGGGACACAGAGACATTGATCCATTGACACAGAGAGAGACAGGGTCAGAAAGAGACAAAGATACTGACAGGGAGAGACACACAGATAGACAGAGAGATTGATCCATAGACAGAGAAGGTGGAGACAGAGACTAAGATACAGACAGACAGACAGACAGACAGACAGAGAGACAGAGACAGAGACAGAGACAGAGACAGACAGGAAGGTAAGACAGAAATGGAGAGATAGAAACAAAAATACAGAGAGACAGACAGATAGAGACAAAGATACAGACACAGATAGAGACAGATAGACTGAGATATAGACAGAGAAAAGCAGAAAGACAGAGATAGATTGACAGTCAGAGACAGAGAGATAGCAATCCAGGTCATAACATAGAAGAAGGTCTATTTGTCTTTCTGATTAAGGCTTATTTCACTTAACACACTCATTTTTAGATCGATTAATTGTTCTGAAAATTTTGTGATTTCACTTTTCTTTTTGGCTAAGTAAAATCCCATTGTGTATTTCTAGCACACTTTAATTATCCATGGAGCATTCTCCGCTCTTTAATTGCCATTCATCTGTTGATGGTCACCCAGGCTGCTTCTCTTTACCAGCTATTGTAAATAATGAAGCAACAAGCAGATCACATCTAATTTGAAGCAACTCTCTGAAAGGAAATCTTATCCTTGAAGTCCAATAATTCAAAGATGGTGGACACTAGTAGCACAAGCTAGCTATAGATGTTTGGCAGTCTGTTAATAAAGTAAAAACCTTTACAATATCAGTGGCTTTAGCTACTGCCAGTGGGTCACAAGAAGTCACCCTTCAGTCTATGTGCAATCATAACCACATATGGCGGTTCTGCTCAGAGCAAACAGAGCACTCTCCTCTGGGTTGATGAAGCATGGTGACCTTTTATTTTTCTTGTCCTATGCTGACAGTTTGTGGAATTTAATTTTAAATCTTTTTAAAAAACAACTATTGAGAGCTAGTTATCATGTGATTGGGACCCCGAAATCTTTCTCTGAGAATCTCAGAACATTCATTTTTCATTTGCAAGTAGGAATGCTGAAGTCTTAAAACTAGACAACTAACACAAGTGGGAGGGAAGGTTGGGGAAAGCTAAGTGGGGATATGATGAGTACAAGGCGAGCTTTGGTTCTTTAGGACTGTGGCCAAGCAGAGTTGTCAAGTAACAGTGCATGGCCCGTGCTCACACTACCTTCACTAGTTGGCCTCCGTTGATTGGAACAGAAAGGTTGAGGGGACAAGGAGGGTATACAGGAGAGGTTGGAAAGGAAGGAATAAGAGAAGAATTTGATCAAAACATTGTTTAATTAACATTTACAAGAATAAATTAAAACTGTATTTTAAAAATAGAAAAATAAATCATATAATGCATGAAAATGAACAATTTCAATCTGTAGTTCTTAATGCACAATGTGAATTTGAAACATTGTATGTTAATTTTAACATTCTAAGCATTTTACAGATTCAGGGAAATTTGAAATGTCTTTATATTACTTTCTTTGTAGCTTTGAGAAGTTAAAAATAGAATGTTTTTTTAATCTCCTGCATATCACACATGAAGATAAATTTAGAAAATTAAAATTATTTTATTATTCTACAAGGCATGTTAGCAACTCCTTTTGTAAATTTGATTGCTGAATAAAAAAGAGGAAGTAATAAATTTTGAATAAAGTATAGTCAGAGATGTATTGACCTTGTCCATTGAATAATTTTAAAGTGCACATCTTTGGGTCTTTACAGAAAGTGTGGATTATGGGCCAGTATTTGTGCAAGAGCCTGATGATATTATTTTTCCAACTGATTCTGATGAAAAGAAGGTAGCCCTGAATTGTGAAGTTCGTGGCAACCCATCTCCTACTTACAGGTAAAAATTAATTATGCATTTTTTTCATTTTAAATTATTAAATTATTAATTTATTAATTAATTATTAACTGTAGTTTCCTCTCCCTCCCTCGGCCCCCACCTTCTTCACACCTTCCCTCCTCTTCCCTGTCCATCGACTCCTCCTCCATGTCCCTTCAGTAAAGCACAAGCCTCCCAGGGTTGTCAACCAAACATGCCATATCAAGGTACAATAAGATTAGGTACATCTCCTCACATTAAGAATGGATGAGGCAACCCAGTAGGAGAGAAGAGTCCCAAAAGTAAGCAGAAGTATCAGAAACAACCCTCACTTCCTCTGTTTGGAGTTGCAGGAAAGCACCAAGCTACACAACCATAACACATATCAAGGGCCATGTAGGCTCCCTGATTGTTCAGTCTCTGTGAGCCCCTGCTAGCCCAGGTTGGTCTATGGGTTTTCTTGTGGCTCCTACATTTTTGACTCCTGTTCTTCAGCAGGATTCCCCAGATTCTGCCTAATGTTTGCCTTTGTGTCTCTATACCTGTTTCCATCCATTGCTGATGAAGCCTCTCTGATGATAATTGGATTAAGCTCTAATTTTCATTGACTTTTGTTTTTTTGTTTTTTATTTTTTGAAAGTATGGTTTGGTTTTATACTAGGTCTCTGGGCCATCTGACCTCTGGTTTCTAGTCTTTCAGGAAGCGTCAGTGGTAGGCCCCTTTTCATGACATGGGTCTCAAGCTAGACCAGTCATTGTTTGCCCACAACCACAATTTCTAATGCTGTTACCCCAGCACATCATGCTGGCAGGACAAATTGTAGGTCAAAGGCTTTGTGGCTGGGTTGGTGTCTTGAACCTTTCACTGGAAGTCTTGCCTGGTTATCGGAGATGGCTGGTTCAGGCTTTGTATTCCCTATTATTAGGATTCATAGCTAGGGTCACCTTCATAGATTCCTGGGGGTTTCCACTGAACTAAGTTTCTACCTTGCCCAAGAATTGCCTCCTCCCCCATTCCCTACAAATTCCAGTTGTCTCTCAAGTCCAGCCAGAGCTGCATAGAGAGACCAGCCACACATATGCAGAACATACTGTAATGTTTCAAGTATAACGTATTTATCTTCTGGTATTTTTTCCTAAGATGGCTTCGGAATGGAACAGAAATTGATCTTGAGAGTGACTACCGCTACAGTATGATAGACGGCACCTTCATCATCAACAATCCAAGTGAAAGCAGGGATTCAGGGCTCTACCAGTGTTTAGCCACCAACACGTTTGGAAGTATTCTCAGTCGAGAAGCCACACTTCAGTTTGCTTGTGAGTAAAATAAGGTTATTTTACCTAGAGTTTAGCTGTACAAGTTTAAACCTTCAGTTATAAAGCCGAAGAGTGAAAATATATTAAACCATAGTCTGAATTAAAACTAGAAAAAACCCACAAAGTTCCTCTGAGGGTATATTTCAGTGTCTTGCTATACTTTCCAGGTCAGAGATAAACTCAACCAAGTATTCTTGAGCATTAAAATGCTACTCATGAAACCAGATGGTTTTTACCAGACATCCTTACCTGCTTGTATCCTTTGTTGTGCATTATAATGGACATTTTCTACACCCTATCAAAGCACACATTAGCACATTTCAGAATCCCTGCATATATTAGAAACCAAGGGAATATTATGAAGCAGTAATGTGTCAGATGACTATAACTACACACTAATTTTGATTAGATGAAGTCGTCACACACACACACACACACACACACCACACACACCTTATGCATACATGACTGGTCTTTTCTAAGACCACATTGCCTGAAAAAGCTGCTGCCATCTTGATCAGCGCACTCGTGGCTCATGCTATTTACACAATGATATCTCGTACTGCCATTTACTGAATGTAACCTGTGTAACACTAATGTAAATGTATATAATATAGTTATGTATATAATGTATATAATATAATATAATGTAAATGTATATAATATAATAACACTAATGTAAATGTATATAAAGTAAAACATATGTACTATTAACCAAACTCATATAGCCTTCAAAAAGTTGTGGAATTCCTTCATTGATGCGGAACGCTTACACTGAATTGAAAAGATTCTACCGCATGAAAACTTTAATATTATTTGATAGTAAGTAATTCTATTTGAATTCAAATTCCTGAGGATTATAATCTGTAGAAATTGAAAGGGGGGTTCAAGAGTCCTTGAATTAATACATATAACTATATTCATTATGTAAGTTATCAAAAATGAGTTTTAAGTTAATTTCAACTGAGAAATGAAGTAAGTAATTGATGCTGCTCCCTAGCATCTTCCTTGCGCCATTTCTAAAATTAACTTGAGATAGAGACACCCTCTTATAAAAGTGAGAAGAGGAAGAAAAGACTGAACAGTTGCAAACAGACTCAGTGGGAAGACTTTGAGCAAGATCCTAGGAAAATCAAAATCCTATTTTTTAAAATGTCAATTTGACTGATTTCAGAATGATATGTTTAGAAATTCAAAAGAAACAAAAACTGTACCCTGAAAACACTATTTTTATTTTATGGAATCATTCGTGGCTAATCATGCAATCATAAAAGGTTTTTGTACTCGTGATAACAAAATAGCTCATGAAATCTAACAGGCAACCCCTACCATCTTTCTATGAATAAAATGGTCATTTTGGAGAGATACAACATGCTATTTTTGAAAATGATAGTGCCAATTTAGCTTTGAGACTTTCTTGAATACTGCAATTGCATTATCATCTAAATAATCTTTATAGTCTGACCTTATTAACTCTGCACTATGATTAATTTTTACCACTGCATAAGGGAGCACAAGTAAATTGTAGTAAGAGAATTAAATATGGAATCAGTACATTTCTTCTTTTTTTCTCAAAGTTAAGAACTATTTAATTTTCCTTGCTCATGTTTAAAAACAATCAAGGCTTATAAAACTTTTGTCATGGTAATAGTTTGTCCAGTTAGAATCCAGAAGTCTAAATGTTCCATGTCAGGCTGAGATTGCAAAAATAGTTCTTTCTCTTATTATCAGCAGCTAACAATACCCCAGATTCTGGCTTCTGAAGACACAAGTGGATGAGGATACTGATGTTGGTTCTTCTTCCTAGTAATGAAAAAAATGAAAGGAAAAAAGAGAGGAAGGAAGGGAGGAAGGAAGGGAAGGAGGGAGGGAGGAAGGAAGGAAGGAAGGAAGGAAGGAAGGAAGGAAGGAAGGAAGGAAGGAAGGAAAGAAAGAAGGAAAGAAGGAAGGAAGGAAGGGAGAAGCTAAATCTGATTTGTTTAAAATTAACTGAAATTTAAATTCTTCTGAACTTTTCTTTCTATTCACTTTTGAATAACATATTTCGAATAATATCTTTGAGTTGCTGGCTGAAGAGAGACACTTCCTTTCCTCCTAACTTGTCCCACATAGGCACAAGTTAACTTTCTACTCATGAAAATTTTCACACTAACTTTTCCCCAAAGGAATAGCTGCAAATACATTTCACTCCAGTAAATGTTAATACTTTTAGTTTATCATTAATAAATGTGTAGCTCATGAGGCTACAGTAAAAAATTAATGAGGGTGAGAAATTTATATTTCAGAACTTATTTTCAAGTTCAGAGAGCAGGTTGTAAATAAACACAACACTGTTATATTCTTTCCAGTAGTGAGCCTTAGTGATTACCAAGAAGATGATTCTTGAAAAAAATGTATTTTCTTCCTGGAATCTATGTTCATCATGAGGGTGATTTCTTTACATAGTGGAATGATCTACTCTCAGTGACAAGTGAGAACATACCATATCAAACATTGCCACTCTGTTAGCTTAGTGCCACCCGGATGAGAATTTAAAATGGATAATGTGACATGTTACACTTTTCAATATCCTAAACCCAAAGTTCATCGCAGTCTCTCCAGAGTTGGTAATTATTTCTTTTTAGAAATAATTCATGCCAGCAAGTCAAACAGAAAATGAATCAAGAGTAAAATCTCCTCATGCTGTCTTTAGCTTCAGAATATATCTTTATATGCAATCCTTGGTAAATTGATAGTTCATATCTAAATTTGAACATATTGCTTTTCAGGGCATTTAGATGATTTAGATCCAAAATATTCCATTCATTTTCCTTGAAGCAGCTGATTAAAATAACCTCCTTAACTTTTGAGAGATTTTATGACTTGTAGACTTTATATCTAAGGCCTTTAATTTAACCTTTCATTTTCATATAAAACTCCAAAATTACCTCTCTGCGTTTTTCATAACTTTTTCTCTAAAGTAAAATTAACCTTAGACTTTAAAAGTACATTTGCCTAGTTTTAAACATCTAATGAAATTATTTGAATAATCACTAACTCCACAGTATAGCCCAAGCTTATTTCATTAGTCTATGAGGCTTTGCACATAATAACTTTATTAATTTATTTTAATATTAATCTGAATGAAGGAATGGCATTACCATGAATGAGTTCAATGGTTGTAAATATATTAGATTTTGTTATAAAATAAATTAAGGCTCTTTATCATTGTATCTGCATTATGCAAATCCATAAACACACACACACACACACACACACACACACACACACACATTTAATGTTTTATTTTGTTCTGTGGCAGTCTCGTACAGCTCAGTCTAGCCTTGAATTGAGTTACAGAGCTGATCTTCCAGTTTTCCTGAGTGTACCTCTCCAATGCTGGGACCCTGACTTCATGACTCCTATTCAAAGAACTAAAGCCTAATTTCTGCTTATTTTGAAAGATAGCTCAACTATTTTTATTTTTAATATTTAATTTATTAAATTCTTTATTTATTTGCAATTCAAATGTTGCACACCTCCAGGTTTCCCGTTTCAGAGTTCTTCTCCAGTCCCTTCTCCCCTTTTGCTATGAGAGGGTGCCTCCCCTGGTATTTTCCCATTCTCGGCCATCAAGTATCTACAAGATTAGACACACCCTCTCCCACTGAGGTCAAACAAGGCAGTCCTCTACTACATGTGTGCCTGAGGCCTTAGATCAGCTTGTGTTTGCTCTTTTGTTGTTGGGTCAGTCTCTGGGAGTTCTCAGGGGTCCAGGTTAGTTGACACTGTTGGTCTTTCTGTGGGGCTGGCACCTCCTTCAGTTTCTTTAACCGTCCTCTTATCTCTTCCACAGGGGCTCCCAACCTCCATCCAATGCTTGGCTCTGAGTATTTGCTTCTCTCTCAGTCAGCTGCTGGTAGAGCCCTTTAGAACAGCCATGTGCTAGGTTCTTGTGCATCAGTGATAGTCTCAGGGACTGGGAAGTATCACAGATTAGAGTGGTCACTGGTCAGCCATTCCTTTAGTATCTGGCCCATTTTTGTCCCTACATTACATTTAGACAAGAGCAATTTGGGTCTAAAGATTTGTAGGTGCATTGGTGTCCCCACCCTCCACGTGGTGTCCTGTATGACTATTGGTGGTAGTCTCTTCCGGTTTCATCTCTTGACTGTTGGGTTGGCTACTGTCATCCATGTTGAGTCCTTCAAGCCTCCTCCATTCCAGGTCTGTGGGACTTTCTAGGGTTCACCCCTTCCTAATCCCCAGCAACTGCATATTCCTGTTCATTTTCCTGGCCCTCTGGGCCTCTCTCCTGTCCACCCCTCCCATACCTGATCCTGCCTCTTTCCCCCTTCCCTTCCCATCTTCCACCCAGGTCCTTCCCTCCCTCAAATTTCCACTATTATTTTGTTCCCCGTTTGTCTTAGGGTTTTACTGCTGTAGATAGACACCATGACCAAGGCAATTCTTATATGGACAACATTTAATTGGGGTTGGCTTACAGGTTCAGAGGTTAAGTCCATTATCATCAAAAGGATGGCAGCGCCCAGGTAGGCATGGCACAGGAAGAACTGAGAAATCAACATCTTTTTCCAAAGGAAACTGGCCTCCAGACAACTAGGACTAGGGTCTTAAAGCCCACCCCACCAGTGACAACCTTCCTCAAAAACAGCAACATCTACTCCAACAAGACCACACCTCCAAATACTGCCAGCCATGGGTCAAGCATGTTGAAATCACAACATTAGTCTAAGTGGGATTTAAGCATCCTCACTTGGGTCTACCTTCTTGTTTAACTTCTTTGAATCTATGGAATGTGTCATGGGCATCCTCTAATTTACAGCTAATATCCACTTATCAGTGTGTACTCTTAGCTCTGCCCTCATACCCACCCTAACTTTTAGTGGCTAGTCCCATCCAGTCCCTGCTAAATGCCTCTGACAACCTGCATGTAGGAGTGGCCTGTGTGGCTACTCATTTTTGAGATCTCTTTAATCCTTCTCCATCAGTAGTATGGCAGAACTCTATCTCTCCTTCCCTGTGTCTTCCTTTACCTACAGGGACCCTGAAGTCCTAATTGTACCTTCTGCCCAGCAATTGGTCCGTGGATTTTTTTCCTTTTTTTTCCTTCTTGGGGCCCCAATGTTGGCTCTAATTCTTTTCTTTAAATTTTTACTGGATATTTTATGTATTTACATTTCAAATGTTATCCCCCTTTCCCAAGTCCCCTTCTCCCTCCCACCTCCCCTGCATCTATGAAGATGCTCCCAATCCTACCCACCCACCCACTCCCACCTCAACACCCTGGATCCCTTACACTGGGAAAATGAGCCTTCACAAGAACAAGGGTTTTTCTTCATGTTGATGCCTGATAATGCCATCCTCTGTTACATATGCTTCAGGAGCCATGGTCACTTCCATGTGTACTCTTTGGTTGGTAGTTTAGACCCAGGAACTCTGGGGGTTCTGGTTGGTTGATATTGTTGTTCTTCCTGTGGGGCTGCATAGGAACAGGGGAAATTTTCCTGAACAGAACACCAATAGCTTATGCTCTAAGAGCAACAATTGACAAATGGGACCTCATAAAATTGCAAAGCTTCTTATGGCAAAGGAAGGACAAAAGGACAACCAACATCTTTACCAACCCTACATCCAATAGAGTGCTAATATCTAATAAATACAAAAAAAACTCAAGAAGTTAGACTACAGGGAACCAAACAATCTTATTAAAAATTGGGGTACAGAGCTAAACAAAGAATTCTCAAATGAGGAATATGAAATTGCTGAGAAGCACCTAAAGAAATGTTCAATATCTTTAGTCATCAGGAAAATGCAAATCAAAACAACCCTGAGATTTTACCTCACACCAGTCAGAATGGCTGAGATCACAAACTCAGGTGACAGCAGATGCTGGTGAGGATATGAAGAAAGAGGAACACTCCTCCATTGTTGATGTGATTGTAAGTTCGTAGAAATATTCCAGAAATCAGTCTGGTGGTTCCTCAGAAAATTAGACATAGTACTATCTGAGAACCCAGCTACACCACTCCCAAAAGATGATCCATGCTCCACTATGATCATAGCAGCCTTATTTATAATAGCCAGATGTCCTTCAACAGAGGAATGGATACAGAAAATGTAAATTTACACAATGGAGTACTACTCAACTATTAAAAACAATGACTTCATGACATTCACAGGCCAATGGATGGAACTAGAAAATATCATCCTGAGTGAGGTAACCCAGTCACAAAAGAACACACATGGTATGCACTTACTGATAAGTGGTTATTAGTTCAAAAGATCAGAAAACCCAAGAAACAATTCACAGACTATATTATGCTCAAGAAGAAGGAAAACCAAACTGTGGATGTTTCAGTCCTTCTTAGAAGTGGGAACAAAATACTCATAGGAAGAAATACAGGGACAAAGAGTGGAGCAGGGACTGAAGGAAAGGTCAGCCAGATACTGCTCCACATTGGGATCCATCCCATATGCAGTCACCAGACACTACTGCTGATGCCAGGAAGTGGTTGTTGACAGAAGCCTGATATAGATGTCTCCTGAGAGGCTCTGCCAGAGCCTTACTGATACAGATGAGGATGCTTGCAGCTCACCATTGGACTGAGCATGGGGACCCTGATGGAGGAGTTAGAGAAAGGACTGAAGACCCATGGCTTTCTTTACTGACAGATCAAGAATGAATTGGGCAACAGGACCTCAACATCAAAACTACCTTTACAAAGAGACAGATTGATTTCCAGAGTGGTTGTTCAAATTTGCAATCCCATCAGCAATGGAAACGTTCTGCCCTTGTTCCACATCTTTTCCATCATGTTCTACTTCTTGAGTTTTTGATCTTAGCCATTCTGATTGGTATAAGGTGGAATCTCAGGGTTGTTTTGATTTGAATTTCCCTGGTGACTAAGGATGTTAGACATTTCTTTAAGTGCTTCTTGCCCACTTAATATTCCTCTGTTGAGAATTCTGTATTTAGCTCTGTACCCCATTATTGTAAAATTATAAAAGGGACTGTCTTTTACACCCTCTAGATCTGGCACCACATTGCCCCAAAATATCTGTTAGATTTCTTGTCTGAAACACACATTTCAACTCCATGGCGGCCCAGTGTCTCTGCCGACACACACTCCCCCACCCTCAATTCTCCACAAGAAAGAACACACAACACAATAACCTCTGATCTAATTGATAAGATATAATTACCCACCTAAACATACAAAGCCCTGTACACATCTATCCCTGAAGGATACTCATAACAACCTGTAAATACACAGTCAGCCTCCATGTTCTCTTCACAGCTACTCTCCCAGTTTCCTCCAGTCTCCTGTCCTTTCCATTCCAGTCCCCTCCTCTTCCCTCAAACTTTTCTCCCACCCATCCTTCCTTCTCGTCCAATGGCAGGCCTCATTCTATCCTGTACCTGTCTCACCTGTATGGTATCTTCCCACGCCCCATTGTCTTACTTAGGGTCTTATTGCTATGAACAGACACCATGACCAATGTAAGTTTTATAAAGGAAAACATTTTTTTATTTATTTATTTTTTTATTAACTTGAGTATTTCTTATATACATTTCGAGTGTTATTCCCTTTCCCGGTATCCGGGCAAACATCCCCCTCCCCCTCCCCTTCCTTTTGGGTGTTCCCCTCCCAACCCTCTCCCCATTGCCGCCCTCCCCCCACCAGTCTAGTTCACTGGGGGTTCAGTCTTAGCAGGACCCAGGGCTTCCCCTTCCACTGGTGCTCTTACTAGGATATTCATTGCTACCTATGGGGTCAGAGTCCAGGGTCAGTCCATGTATAGTCTTTGGGTAGTGGCTTAGTCCCTGGAAGCTCTGGTTGCTTGGCATTGTTGTACATATGGGGTCTCGAGCCCCTTCAAGCTCTTCCAGTTCTTTCTCTGATTCCTTCAACGGGGGTCCTATTCTCAGTTCAGTGGTTTGCTGCTGGCATTCGCCTCTGTATTTGCTGTATTCTGGCTGTGTCTCTCAGGAGCAATCTACATCCGGCTCCTGTTGGTCTGCACTTCTTTGCTTCATCCATCTTGTCTAATTGGGTGGCTGTATATGTATGGGCCACATGTGGGGCAGGCTCTGAATGGGTGTTCCTTCAGTCTCTGTTTTAATCTTTGCCTCTCTCTTCCCTGCCAAGGGTATTCTTGTTCCCCTTTTAAAGAAGGAGTGAAGCATTCACATTTTGATCATCCGTCTTGAGTTTCATTTGTTCTAGGCATCTAGGGTAATGCAAGCATTTGGGCTAATAGCCACTTATCAATGAGTGCATACCATGTATGTCTTTCTGTGATTGGGTTAGCTCACTCAGGATGATGTTTTCCAGTTCCAACCATTTGCCTACGAATTTCATAACGCCGTTGTTTTTGATAGCTGAGTAATATTCCATTGTGTAGATGTACCACATTTTCTGTATCCATTCCTCTGTTGAAGGGCATCTGGGTTCTTTCCAGCTTCTGGCTATTATAAATAAGGCTGCAATGAACATAGTGGAGCACGTGTCTTTTTTATATGTTGGGGCATCTTTTGGGTATATGCCCAAGAGAGGTATAGCTGGATCCTCAGGCAGTTCACATTTAACTAGGACTGGCTTATAGGTTCAGAGATTCAGTCCATTATCATCAAGGTGGGAGTATGACAGCACAGCAGCATCCAGGCAGGCATGGTGCAGGAGGAACTGAGTTCTACATCTTCACCCGAAGGAAGCCAGGAACAGACTGAGCATCCCCAGGCAGTTAGGAGGAGGGTCTCCAAGCCCACCTCCCACATTGACACACTTCCTTCAACAAGGCCACACATTCTAATAGTGACACTCCCTGGGCCAAGCATGTGCAAACCATCACACTCAATTTTGATTGAGTTATTTGGTTTTTTGTGGTCTAACTTCTTGAATTGTTTATATACATTGGATATTAACTCTCTCTTAGATGTGCAGTTAGGGAAGATGTGTTCCTAATCTTTAGGGTGCCATTTTGTCATATTGACAATGTTCTTTGCCTTACAGAAACTTTTCAATTTCATGAGGTTCCATTTATCAATTGTTGATCTTAGATCCTGAGACATAGGTATTCTGTTCAGGAAACTTCCCCCTGAGCCAATTCATTCAAGGCTATTTCCCACATCTCTGAATCTATAAGATTCAGTATATTTGAGTATATATATATATATATATATATATATATATATATATATATATATATATATATGCAACACTTATTACACTGGCTAGAAATTCAAGTACTATACCGAATAGATAAGGAGAGAGTGGGCAGCCTTGTCTTGTCTCTTATTTTAGAGGGATTGCTTCAAGTTTCTCTCCATTTAATTAAATATTAGCTATTTGCTTGTAGTATTTTTAGGTGTATTTGTAGTATGTTTAGGTGTGTCCCTTGAATTCCTGATCTTTCCAAGACTTTTTGACATGAATGCATGTTGGATTTTTTTGAAGGCTTTTCAGCATCTAATGAGATGGTCGTTTGAGTTTTTCTTTGAATTTGTTTATATGGTGAATTACCTTGATGGATTTCCTTGTCTTTTAGCATCCCGGCATCCCTGGGATGATAGTGGTGAGTGATGTTTTTGATGTGTTCTTGGATCTGTTTTGTGAGAATTTTATTGACTATTTCTGTATAGATATTTATAGTAAAATTGGTCTGAAGTTCTCTTTCTTGCATCATAGTTTTGTTTAAGTGTCAGGGTAACTGTGGCTTCATAGAATGAATTAGATAGTATTCCTTCAGTTTCTATTTTGTGGAATAAATTTGAGTAGTATTGGTATTAGTTCTTCTTTTCAGGTCTGGTAGAATTCTGCATTAAAAACATTTAGCCTTGTGGGTTTTTGGTTTGTTAGTTTGTTTTGTTTGTTTGTTTTTGGCTCGGAGGTTTTTAATGATGGCTTCTATTTCCGTAGGGGCTATGGGATTGTTTAGATAGTCTACCTGACTTTGATTTAACTTTGATATGTGGTACCTATCCAGAAAATCATGCATTTCATCTAGATTTTCCAGTTTTGTCACATACAATGTTTTGTTCTAAGATCTGATGATTTTTTGTATTTCTTCAGTTTCTTTTGTTCCTGTTTTCATGTCTGATTTTGTTAATTTGGATCCTGTGTCTGTGCCTCTAGTTAGCTTAGCTAGGAGTTCGTTTATCTTGTTGATGTTTTTCAAAGAACCAGCTCTTGGTTTTGTTGACTTTTGTTTCTAATTGTTTATTTTAGCCCTGAGTTTGACTATCTTGGTCTGTTTGCTTCTTTTTGTTCTCGAGATTTTAGGTGTGCTGTTAAGTAGTTAGTGTGAGATCTCTTCAATTCTTTATGAATTTTCTCTCAGCACTGCTTTCATTAGGCCTCTCTCATAAGTTTGGGAATGTTGTGACTTTATTTTCATGAATGAATTCTATCGTCTTAAATTTCTTCATTTCTTCCTTGACTAAATTATCATTGAGTAGATAGTTTTTCAGTTTCATTGAGTAGGTGGGCTTTCTGTTGTTTCTGTTATTGTCCAAGTCTAGCCTTAGTCCATGGAGATCTGATAGAACACAAGGGGTTATTTTAATCTTTTTGTATCTATTGTGCATTGTTTTGTGTCTGATTATATATTCAGTTTTGGAGAAGGTTCCACCAGGTGCTGAGAGGAGGGTTTGTTGTTCTTTCATTTGGGGTGATATGTTCTATAGATATCCATTAAATCTATTTGGTTCATAACTTCTGTTGGTTTTATTATGTCTCTAGTTTCTATTTCAATGATCTGACCATTGAGGAGAGTGGGGTATTGAATTACCCACTATTATTGTGTGGTGTTCAATGACTATTTTCAGCTTTTTAGTAAAGTTTATTTTATGAATGTGAGTTATCTTACATTTGAGGCATAGATGTTCAGAATTAAAACTTCATTTTGTTAAATTTTTCTATGTTTAAGTATGAAGTGTCCTTCCTCAAATCTTTTGATTACTTTTGATTGAAATTTTATTTTATTGGATATTAGAATGGCTAGTCCAGCTTACTTCTTGAAACTGTTGCTTGGAAAACTTTTTACTCAAAAGTACTATCTGTCTTTGTTGCTATAGTGTTTCTTGTATGCTACAGAATGATGAATACTATTTATGTATCCAGTCTGTTAGCGCCTGTCTTTTTATGAGGGAATTAAGTTCATTGATATTGAGAGATATTAATGATGAATGATTGTTAGTTCCTGTTATTTTGTTGTTGGAACTGGTATTATGTGTGTGTGATTTTCTTCTTTTGGGTTTGTTGTGAGATGATTGATTTCTTGTGTTTTGTTGTGTGTGAGTAGTCTTCTTGTGCTACAGTTTTCCTTCTAGCATCCTCTATAATGCTGGGTTTGTAGAAGAAAGTTGTTTAAATTTGGTTTTGTAATGGAATGTCTTGGTTTCTCCATTTATTGTAATTGAGAGTTTTACTGGAAATAGCAGTCTCTGTTGGCATCTTTGGTGTCTTAGGATCTCCAAGACTTCTGTCCAGGACTTTCTGGCTTTTAGAGTATCTTTTGAAATGTCAGGTGTAATTCTGATAGGCCTGCCTTTATATGTTAGTTGGCTCTTTCTTCTTCCTGTTTTTAATATTTTTTTCTTTGTACTGTACAATAGGTGTTTTGCTTATTATGTGGTGGGAGGACTTCCTTTTCTAGTCCATTCTATTTGGTGTTCTGTAGGCTTCTTGTTTTTTTTTTTTTTTTATGACCATCTCATTCTTTATGTTATGGAAGTTTTATTCTCTGATTTTTATTGAAGATGTTTTCTGGCCATCTGGACTCTTCACCCTCTTCTTTTCCTACTATACATTGGTGTTTTCACCATGTCCCAAATGTCCTGGCTTTTTTTTGTTTAGGAACCTTTTACACTTTGTATTGTCTTTGTCAGATGTGTCAGCATCTTCTGTAGTACCCTCTACATCTGAGGTTCTCTCTTCCATACCTTGTATTCTGTTAGTAATGCTTCCATGTGTATTCCTGTCCTCTTTCCTGTGTTTTCCATTTCCACAGTTGTCTCTATTTGCAATTTCTTTATTGTTTCTATTTCCAGTGTTCGGTCTTGAGCTGTTTTGTTAATTTCCTTCACCTGTTGGCTATATTCTTCCTGTATTTCTTTAAGGGACTTGCATGTTTTCTCTTTTAGGGCTTCTACATTTTTTTACTGTGTTTTCCTGTATTTCTTTAAGGGAATTATTTATATCCTTTTTAAAGGCTTCTATTATCTTCCTGAGATGTGATTTAAGGTCAGAACCTTGCTATAGTGGTACTAGGGTATTCGATGTTTGCCCTAGTAGAAGAGCTGGCTTCTGATGGTGCCAAATTGCATTGGCTTTGGTTTATTATGTTCTTACAGTCACCTTTCACCATCTGATTGCCTTTGCTTTTAACTGGCCGGGGTGTCCCAGATTGGAGCAGGCCTCCCTGGACACAGAACAGTGTGCTCTAAGTTAGAGCAGATCTTCTGGCAGGCAGACAGTGCTGTGTTTCTGATTAGAGCAAGCCTCCTGTGTTTAACATTAGGGTAGGCCCCAAGGGAGACAGGCAGAGCTGGGGTGTGGGGGAAATCTGCCCCTCGTAAAGGTAGTGGTATGAACCAGGAGGGAGATGGGACTCTGATTTGGTGGGACAGAGCCCATTTCTGCTGGACTCTGTGAGGTCCTAGTTGGTATGGGTATTGGGGCAATTGAAAGCAAATGATAGTGAGTTTTATCTTGTTCAAATGGAAGTTTATACCATAAATACCATAAAACAAACAATAGTCTCCAAAAGTGGAAGAGTTTTTTGTATACGTAATTAACAATTCTAGCATTATGATAAGTCTTATACTTTCCTATTTTAGGAATAGAAATTAGAAATAATAAAAGTCATAAACTGTCGAATACCATAAAACAAACAATAGTCTCCAAAAGTAGAAGAGTTTTTTGTATACGTAATTAACAATTCTAGCATTATGATAAGTCTTATACTTTACTATTTTAGGAATAGAAATTAGAAATAATAAAAGTCATAAACTGTCGACGTCAGCACCGACACAGGTACCGAGAATGGGGTACCTCACACCTGGGTGAATCTTTCCTGCCTTTTGTCTTTAAGAATTAGGCTGGCCTTCCTGGTTATTTCCCTAATTTATTCAGGCCACACAGTTGGTCCTTTGTTACCAAGTCTCAGCCAGGGTTCCCCACTGTGCTTCGCAGATACCTGATAAGTGGTGTACTTGGGATATATAGTTTGGTCAATAAAGAAACCGGAGGTGCCTTTTCCTCTTCTGGCTTGACACGAATAACCTGTGTGTGTGTGTGTGTGTGTGTGTGTGTGTGTGTGTGTTTCTTTCATCCCACAGGCTTTCGCCCGATTCTCAGTACCGTGTCGGTGCAGGCGCCGACAATAAACTCTATGTGTCTGACTCTTCAGGCCAGATAAGCAGTAAACCTTCGCTATGCAATGCTTCTGTTAGTGTAATGCACATTTTGGGCATTTTGAGAATCTGTACTTTACAATACTTATACACAGGTTCCTTTTGGTTTGTCTGTCTATTCATCTGGATTTCGCCAATTCAATCTCTCACAGAGAATATTAATACCAACAGCTTTCCTGAGATGTTTTATTCAAATAAACTAAGCAGTAGTTTATTCCAATAAGCTAAGCTTTGTCTTATAATGAGAATATAACAATTATTTTATTACCATGTATGTTAAATAAGAATCGCCTTAATTATAAGGGAGATATAGTTTAAATGCAAAATACTGTTCTCCACAGGTTCATGTGTTTTGGCCCCCACTGGTGGCATCATATTTAAGGTTGTAGTTAGAACCTCTGGGAGGTCACTTGGGCAAGCCTTAATTGTAGCCCAGCACAGTTCTATCTTCATCCATCTGCCTTTTTTCCTGGTTGCTGGCAGGATTTAACTCTCACATGCCTACATGCACAAACCACTCCCCATGCTACCATTTTTACATTGTGATTTGTTGGCCCCACCTGTATGATGAACAAAATAAGCATCCCTGTCTTTAAGTTGATTACTATTCAGATATTTGTTCACATTGATAAGGAAAGTGAAGTCATTCCTTGGATTAGTCCAGTCATGTTCTTCCCAGGCCTTCTGAACTGGTTTGCAGGAAAATGTTTGAAGACTTTCCAGTGGTAAGTCAGTGAAGTCCTACAGTGCTGTAGGCAACACTTACGGGATCATTCTGGTTATCATGAGAGGAAACAGAATGAGGACAGAAATATGGATGGTAAAAACTGGAACAAGGCCCTCATGAGGAACTAGACTAGATGCTTCTCCTGTTATACTCCAGCATAATAGCTGCCTGCCTTCCGGACATGTCCTAAAATCTTGAATGAGGCTGAATTTTAAAGTAGGAAATTTGTTTGCTAGAAAAGAATTGCAGACATTAAAGCTGTGGCATGATTATTACACTTTACATTTTTCCAGATTTGCAGCAAGTAGAAGAGCTTTTAAGGAAAACAGAAATACATAAAATACAAATGTAGGCAAGGAAGAAGAACATGCAAATGTGAGGACATGGCAGATGCAAACGTGTTTCCAGCTCTTAGAGTGATTAGCACCAGTTACGAGAAATCTTGGACTTTTCAGGAGAACAAGAGGAAATGGACCTTGAGAGCAAAAGGTTACTCAGGACAAGCTCCATCTAAGGCAGCATACTTGAAAAGCTGTATGCAGGCTATCTTGCCTAGAAACTACCACAGGAAGCTGTTTTGCAATGTTCTGCCATAAAAACAGTCAGAGATACCTAGAGTTCTGTTCCCTTGAGATCAGTTTACATCTAAAGCTATTAGTAAAATGTGACTTGTTTTGCAGGTATGAAGAAAGCCAGAGTGAAGGGGACTTGGGAGTTTGCACCAAGGTTTCAGAGACCTGAAGCTGGGCAGTGTCAACAAGACTCAATTTCTCTATGAAAGATTAGGCTGTGTATGAAGTTGTTAGGATGAAGCCTCAGTCTTAATGGAGACAGCAGGTTACTAGAGATTCTAGAAACATAGGGTTAGCGTTGTGGAAAGTGCCTGGTACCCAGTTGTAGCTAGCATGAGAGTGAGCCCATACATACCACAGGCAGCACAATTTGAGGGGTGGGTCTAGACAAGGCCCCTATATGTAGATGATGTCAATACCATGATAGCTGATAAACTTAGACATGGAGCAGCTGCTAGGTTTCTATCCTGTTTTGGATTCCTAATTATGTCCCATTCCTCCTTTTTGGAATAAGAATATTTACTGTATGACACTATATATTGGACATCTTTAACTTATTTCAAGATTTACAATGACATACAATTAGGGGATTGCCTATGTTTTTGGAGACTTTGAATTTTAGGTTCATGCACAGTATTAAAGCTGTCAGAACTATAGTGACTTGTGAAATGTACTAAATACACTTGCAGTCTTAGATCCTTGTGAGCTCGTGGCATCAGAGGTGGTATGGTATGGATCAGAGTTTTGCATATTTGGTCCCCAGCTAGCACTCTTGACTTACAGAATGTGGTATTTTGGAAGGTGGACACAGCTGGAGAAAGCTGTGGAGAAATCCCATGCTATGAGGTGATCATGAACAACACAGTTGGTGGCTTCTCCCTGCTTCTGCTCTCATCTCCTTCTGTTCGTGGTACCTGAGCCCCCCATCTCCCTGCTTTCCACACATGATGGACGCCATTTCTCAAAGCATTAGCCCAAATAAACCTTTCCTCCCTTGAGTCACTTTTTGTCCAGTATTTATTCAAAGTGATGGGAAAGCATATAGTGAAGGAGATTAAATAAATATAAGTCATTCCCCTCAAATGCCTATGTCCTCAAGTCATAGTGAGTTCAGGAAACACAGAATAATTTACAAGTCTTGGTCATGTGGTCTTTGTCAATTTTATCTTCCAAAGTGAATACAATCTAGCCTATTGCAAATATTCATCTTAGAAAAAGCAATGGCTTAGAGATTGGGGATTTCCCATTAATCCTATTTTAAGTCAAACTATATTCGAGCCACTGAAGTTTATATAATCTATTAGTCATATGAGCAGAAGCTGAAAATCACCTAACAAGATAGTATTAGCCCAGAGTGTCATTTTACTCACAAATTTAACGTGTAGGATGTGAGCTTAAATTGCAGTCTAAATTTAATTATCTGAGTTTCTACATTTTGGAAAGACTAATAAATTATACTATTAATTCAAATTGCCTTTACTACCACCTCAGAAACTAGGATGGCATTGTAAGAATGTATAAGGGTTAGTAAACATTTAAATACAAGACATGAAAATTAACTGTTAACCTAACCTTATTTACCTTGAGAAACCCTTGTATCTCTGCAGCATTTTCAATATGATGTTTTCATCACTGTTTCCAGCCTGACAGTCATTGAAGGAGAAATAAAATTCAGTAATACATACATTTTAAATGGTCCTTTGAACTGGAATGGTTTGTCCTTGCCCAGGGCCTGTTGAAACTCCAGTACCTCAAAGTGATACCCTTCATTGTTGCTTATAACAGATGTTATTTTTCTCCTGGCCTCTGACATGGAGACAAATTACCATCTACCCATAAAACTTATAATATGAAATTGCTTTTCTTCATTCATAGATTATGCGGTCTTTGTAGGTCCATCTCATTTACAAAATTTACAGCCTTGCTCAGAAAGTGGAACAACTAGAAAAAAAAAAGAAACCCATGTGCACTTTAACGTAACTCTGCACTACAACTTAACTCTACTGAGATCGTCCTTCCTCTAAAATTGAATTAATATATGTCATTATTTATATTAGGACAATGTATGGACTGACTGGTTATCTACTACAAGGACAAGAAAAATGACAGACATGAATATAGCATTCATTTTGGAAGAATCTTGGAAAAGATAACTCACAAGTCTTTTTGCTCTTTGCATATTGAAGTAAAGTTCAGTTCCTGGGACCTCATTTAACATGTGAACTCTTCACACGTAGCCTGTTGGGTTGCTTTAATGATGATGTTCTGTGAAAGATCAGGGTGGATATGTGCTATATCTGTGCTAGTTTGTTACAGTTCTAGAGGCAGTGGGACCTGCAAGAACATGGCCAACAAAGTCTCATGCAATAGCCAATTTTATTTAAAGTCTCAGAGGGTTTTTACTTAGAGGGTTAGAAAGGTCACCTGAGTAAAGTTCTCATGAGCCTAAGCTGTACACAATCCCAAGGATGCACCACAGGTGACAAGCACCTGCTTTTCCACAGAGTCATATAAAAGACAGCTTAAACTTTTAATTGAATAACAACAGCTAGCAAAAATGAGTAAGCTGAAGTAAATTCACCCCCTCCTGCTACACCTGGGAGGAGCACAAAAACACATTTTGTGTTTTGAAGAACCTGAGATCACAAGACTCATTTCTCCTTTTTTTGAATCTCACAAATACTCAGAATTCTCCTCAGAGGACTCAATTCCTGAACCCTGTTATGACACTTCTTTACTAATTGGATATGATCACATACACATATACATGTACACACTGCACATGCACATACACACATACATACACAAGCACACATGTACCCAACGTTAACACACATACACAACACACACACACATACACACATGCACACACGCACACACGCACACACACACCTGATATTTATCTATGCCATAAAATTGCATTACTAAACCTTTAATCCTACTGCAAATTAATGATTAATGCCTTAAATATCATTAAAACGAAGGATTATATTTCTTTCCCAATAGGCTTTTATTTGTGTTATAGCTGTTTTTCAACTGCCTCCCTTTTAGTGAAGGGTAAAATAGAAAATCAGTAAATCTTTCTTTCCAGCAAAGTAAAAGAGTAAAGTCTATTGAAGTATGTGTTGTGTCTCTGTGTGTGTGTGTGTGTGTGTGTGTGTTGTGTGTGTGTGTGTGTGTGTGTGTGTGTGTGAGAGAGAGAGAGAGAGAGAGAGAGAGAGAGAGAGAAGGTTCAGACATTTTTGTTTTCTTTAGAGCCAAAAGTCAAGTTCGAGAAGGAGGAAGGAAGGAGCCAAGCATGAGAACCAATCAAGGGGAGGTGTCTGTCCACTTTAAGTTGGAACATTTATTTAAATAAAATAATAATTAAAAATGACACCCCATAAGAAGAATGATCTTGAAATTAGAGTGTATATCCAAGTGACTCTATAGTAAGAAGCTGGAGACAAACCCCCTCCCAACAACAACAACAACAACAATAGCAACAATACTGCTTCTTTCTTAGTTCAGCAGTAAAGAGACTGCAAATGGGCTCTCTGATTAAAATCCTGCTCCTCTTCTAGAGGACTGGAGTTCTGTTCCAACACCCACACAGGAGGGTCACAACCACCTGTTGACTCAAGTCCCAGGGCATATGAAGGCCCTTCTGGCCTTTGTGACCACCTATGTTCATGTTTACATACATACAGATATATAATAATTTTAAAATAATATTAAACTCTTGGCAGTAACTGGATCATGGAATTTCCAAAAATAAGTGAGACAAAAGCATCACATAGCAAACCTATACTTAATTAGGAATTGTTATGGAGTTGGCTTTTTTCTCTTCAGCAGGGGAAAAAAACCACATTCAGTATTCTGGCATCTCTCTCATCCTTGCAAAAACAATTTTTAAAGTGTGTCTCCTTGCATATCCAAACTGAGAGATTGAGTAGTTATTCCTGGAAGCAGGATTTCAATTTCAGCACTGCATGCAAAATAGGACTCTCCTAATTACAGTCACTCTACATGACAAAGAAAGCAGATACTCACTTATCCCTTTTGAGATGTTAAAAATCCCTACTTAGCCCCAAATTATGACTTTGGAGAGAGCAACAGAGGGAGAAGGAGGGAGGGAGAGACAGAAGGAAAGGGAGAGAGAGGGAGGGAGAAAAAGGGAGGGAGGGAGAGAGAGAGGGAGGGAGGGAGGGGGGAGGGAGGGAGGAGGGAGAGAGAGAGAGAGAGAGAGATAGAGAGAGAGAGAGAGAGAGTGAGAGAGAACTATAGTATACTCAAGCTAATTCCTGATTCCTCTACCTTGACTTTACTTTCTATGGAATACTCACGTCATTAATGTTAATTTGTCCCCAATTAATTAGCCTTTCTACTGTATAGCCCTCATCAATTTAAGAGAGTTGGGCTTTCATATACCTTATTCCTTGCCTATACGGTTACATACCTGCAGCCCTGCCCCCATCATTGTTGTTGTAAACTATAAATACACATTTCCGAGTACAGATGATCTTTCTTTCTCACTCATTCCCTTCCTCTAGACCTTCCCTGCTCCTTATATTGGTTTTGCATAATCTTATGTGAACTAGGCCATATAATTTTAGTTATGTGCATGATCTTAATGACAAATCCATTTTTCGTGGACATTCATATGTAGCACTACTTGTGGTATCTAACATTTTTCTTGTTATATATTATATTACCCTGACTACAATTCTTCTTTCTTCCCATAGAATTCTCCTGGATTCTACTTTCTTCTTTAGTGAGTTGTACACACCCCTGATACTCCCCAACATTCCATCGCTGGCACTGTTCTCCCATGCCTGTGGGAGCACTGCTGCCTGTGGTCCCAGCTTCACTCATACACCAGGCGTCTTTGACCCAGGAAAACACTTCTTTACTGTTCTGTTCTGTCTGCTGCTGAGATGTGCTTCCTTCACATCCTCAGGAGTCCCTCCGTCAGAGACTCACATTTCAGAGCCATTACATTTTCCCTTAAAGCCCTTCTCTGAACGCTCTCATTTATCCACTAATCTTAGTTTTCTTTGCTGTGTATCGTGATAGAAAGGGTTGTCAGAAAGCTTTCAGGAATTTAAATATGCATGTATGTGAGCACATGCACATACATACACTGATGCACACACACACACACACACACACTGATGGATGATGGCAATGCATGCATTGTGTGTTTGTTGGGTGTCTTATATATGAACATATCTATCTGTTCATAGATCCTTCTCTTGAAGCACTTCTATGTGGTATAGTTCTCACCACTGGTTTGTGAATGTCTGACAGAATGTAGTGATGATGGATATTTGCTCATTTTTTTAAAAATAAGAAACATGGTCATTGGCCTATAACCATGTATTTTAAATTATTAATTATAAAGAGAGAAATCAGTACCCTTGATTTTGAAATATATAACCAATATTAACATAAATGTCTTCTATACCAATTTCTACAGGAAATGCCTTCCACTTTTTGGTCTCGGGAACCATTACATACTCAATAGATTCAGCTATCACTCCACCTTCCCCCATGGTTTCTAGAGGCTTCTCCTTGAAATACTACAATGTATATTATACAATATTCCATTATAACAATTTTCAAATAGAAAACATTTCTACCTAAGATTATAAAAAAGTCCAAAAGATTATGCAGAATGGTTGAATTCTTAAGGAAAAAGCATGAATCATTGAGAAATTTAAATGCATATCAAATAAAAGATAGGTCTCCCCCCAAAAAGAACATATTTCTACATATGTTTGTGGTTTTAACAATATAATCCCAATCAAATTACATATTCTATAAGAAAAAAATGTATAATTTTTCAAACATATTTTAAAGTGAACATAACCTAACATAAATTGAGATAATCATATATAATATAATTTATATAAATATTATGAACATATACTCAAGTATTCTGAATTTAAATTTAACAAAAATGTTAGAATTATTAGATAAATTTAGCTTAAATAAATATATTCATGAATGCTTAAAACTTTCCTTCAAAAATGTAAAACAAAATTATTTGCCTAAGCCACCTGGACATCTTTTACAGCTCATTAATTAATAGAAATGTGTGATTTGTTTAGCTTAATGCATTCTCCACAACTCATTAAATCTGGGCTTAAATGTACTTGTAGCCAGCTTTTGCTTCACTTGTTTTAATTAATTTTTGATGATTTAAAACACTAACCATATGAATTCAAGCTTTCCCTTCCATTTCCTTGCCCTATACCAGAGCTTGTGGTGTGCATATGTGCATGCGTGTGTGTGTGTGTGTGTGTGTGTGTGTGCACCTGTTTGTATGCGTGTGCATGTGCATGCGTGTGTATGTTGCACTACTTTTCTCAACTATTTTCCACTGAGTTTTGCTGGCAAAGTTCAGTAATTTTCACACATTAACAGCATTCATGGAAGTGTGAGGGTGCTCACTCCAGCTTCTGGAATATTCTGCCGGTATAATTTGTAATAAAGACTTGTGTAATCACCAAGACTATTTGGATGTTTTCCAAGCAGCTTACCAAAGCTTTCCAAGCCTTGCTCTGAAGGGCACTCTGTATACATACAACCAAAAAATTATCTTTTGCTTTTCTAACTTATAAAGACTTTTAGGAAATGACCGAGCTCCACAATGTCTGTTGAATGTTTTCTAAGGTTACAGGATAGTGGGACTTCTCCAATTTCTCACCCTCTGCTCCACTTGAAACATGAGTATGTATTGTACTACTTTTCTCCAGTGCACAGTAATTTGTTGGGAAGTAAGCATACATAATTTTAAAGAAATGCCACCCAGAAAGTAAGTTATTTTATCTGCTGAGGAAAACAGTAGTCTGGTTCTTTCTCATGTTTGTTTAAAATCTTTCTAATTCAACAGGACCTGCCTTGTACAATAGCTTTCGGCCTTCAAGACATTGGGTACTAAGGAATCTGTGTAAAGGTTCATGATACTCAAAGAACAGAGGTCCATATATGATACTTGGAAATTTGAGGATGGCAGAAATATGTTTCAACATAGACAGGTGGAAAACATGGTAAATGACATAGTTATTGCATACAATGACACAAATATTGTGTACAATAGCAATATTCCAATCCTTAATATCATGCAGATATTTCAATATAAACTCAGAATTCCATTGTTCTGTGGTTTATTCTAAAGTCTTTGTTGGTTCAATTAATTTCCTTACTAAAGGAGAGGAATAAGTACTTTATCAATAGTTGTGCCCACTTCTCCCTGACTTCAAAAGTAGGAGGAAAAATTAAGTAAAGAGGAGGAATACACAGAGGTATTTGAAATGACTTATTTGGTTAAGTACCACCTATTCAAAGTATCATACTACTATGTGCTATTATAAAGAAACCAAGTGTATCTTTTTTCCCCAGTGTTGTTGTGGTTTGAATATGCTTGGCCCAGGGAGTAGCACTATTGGAAAGTGTGGCCTTCTTGAGGTAGATGTGGTCTTGTTGGAGGAAGTGTGTCATTATGGCAGTGGGCAATGACCCTCCTCCTAACCTTGTGGGAGCCAGTCTTTTCCTAGAAGCCTTCAGATGAAGATATAGAACTCTCACCTCTCCCTGCACCCTGCCTGTGTGAACACTGACATGCTCCTACCTTATTGATAGGACTGAATCTCTGCAAGCTAGTCCCAATTAAATGTTGTCCTTGAAAGAGTTGCTTTGGTCATGGTATCTATTCACCACAGAAAAAACCCTAACTGAGACAACCGTTTATCAAAAAAACAAAAAACAAAACAAAACAAAACAAAACAAAACCTATCATATGGCAGCTTACACAGCACTTACCAGCAGTCTGTTGGTTCTTCCAGTTGGAGCTGAGCTCAGGTGGATGGCAGGTCTGCAATCATCTGGGCATTTCATAAAACATTTTTTTGTTGTTATTGTTTTTAGTTCTCCTCCAGTTTCTTTTCCTTTTTCTTTTCTTATTAGGACAACAATTATTTTTGGCTGTCTTCAGTCCATTATCATCAAGGTGGAAACATGGTGGCATCCAAGCAGGCATGGTGCAGTAGAAGCTGAGAGTTTTACACCTTCATCTGAAGGCCACTAGCAGAATACTGGCTTCCTATTTAATACCTAGGACTAGGGTATTAAAGCCCAAGCCCACAGTGACACACCTACAACCAGGCCACACCTCGTAATAGTGCCACTTCCTAGTCCAAGCGTATGTGAAGCATCGCATTCCACTTCCTGACTCAAATAGGCTTGTTCAAACATATGAGTCTATGGGGGCCATACCTAAACATAGCATAATGCAAAGTCCCCATAGTCTATAGCAATTTCAACAGTGTTAAAAGTCCAAACTTTAAAGTCTCTTCTGAGATTAATCCAGTCACTTTACTGTATTCCCTAAAGCAAGACAGGAAACCAGCTTGGAAAACTCCAAAATTCTGCATCTCCATGTCTGATGTCAAAGCTGTCTTAAGATCTCCAACTCCAGCAGCAAACTTTTTTCTCCTAGGCAGGTTCTACTCCCTGTTAGCTTTCCTCAGCAGAAGTGCAGCTTGATCTTCATGTGGGTCTGAACAACTGGACGGGGACTATTCCCTAAAGATGTTGTTAATCTGTGGAATACAGTCTTCTAGCTTCTAGCTTGGCTGCCTTGTTTGGCTCCAGTGGGAGAGGATCCCTGTAGACCTGCAGAAACTAGATGTACCAGGATAGCGGGGGTTGAGGTGGGAGGGGGACCCAGAGGACTTCCATTCTTACTTAGGAGAAGAAGATGGGGCGAGAGAGAGAGAGAGAGAGAGAGAGAGAGAGAGAGAGAGAGAGAGAGAGAGAGAATATTTATAAGGTGGGCCCAAGGTGGGGGGTACAGAGATTGGGATATAAAGTGAATAAATACTTTTTAATTAATAATAAAGAATAAAGAAGGATATTTAGGCTTATCAAACCCACCCTTCAAGAGGAAGTGCAAAGGAGAAAACAATCTTTTTGAATGAATGGCTGAGTGAGCAGCGCTGATGGACTGTCTTGCCAGCTTTTCTGTAGCTCTGATAAACACCATGACCAAGGCAGGTTAGGGAGACGGGGCTTTATTTCATCTTATAGTATCAGGTGACTGATCATCACTGTGGGAAGTCACGGAGGAATTCAAAGCAAACCCTGAGGCAAAAGCTTAAGCAGAGGCTATGGAGGAGTGCTGCTTACTAGATTGCTCCCCTTGTCTTGTTCAGTCTGTGTTCTTATAGAACTCAGGCCCCACCCAGGGATGGCACCACTCACAATAGGCTGTGTGCTCCGCATCAATCCCTAATTTAAAGAAAAAATGTATCACAGACTCAGGCTAATCTAATGGAGGCATTTTCTCAGTCGTGCTTTCCCTTTCTCAGATGACTCTACCTGGTGTCAAATTGACAAAAAACCAAACAAACCAGAAAGAGAAAGGGAGGGAGGGAGGGATGGAGGGAGGGGAGAGAGAGAGAGAGAGAGAGAGAGAGAGAGAGAGAGAGAGAGAGAGAGAGAATGAATACAGGACAACAAAATCAACGATGGCAGAGATAAGAACAATCTTCAAGCATTAGCCAGCAATTGCAGTGATGCCCCAGGCAAACACAGAAAGGTTCCAGAGCCAGGCTGCTTGGCTGCCAATCACCCCACTACATCCTCACATTGAGTATCAGCTGCCATAATAATCAGCATTTCTAAACTATATTTAGCACATACAGCTGATTTTGCCTAGTGCCATACTGAGCTTCAGGGAACTTTGAAAGGTCTATTTCTTTATAAAAACCCCTTCAGATTTAGACCTTTAAATGTTTGTGAAAGGTTTTCACATATGTGTCCATGTCTAGGCTCTGAATTTGATGAAATGTGTGGTCTTTTATGGGTTGCTATGAAGGCATGGAACCACTAGAAATTGTGGATTGTCTGAATAAAGTCTGATAATTTCAAATCTAAACTTACCCTAAAGATCACATTTTTGGGGCTAAAGATGGATAGCACACTGAAGAGATGGCTCTGCAGTTAAATACTAGGCTCACACATAAAACATACGATGGAGGGATATACATATATATAATTTAAGCATTTAATGGGCCTTGGGGAAAGTGACCCTTATATTCTTTTGCATATAACTTGTACTTTCTTAAATTTGAGTTCAACTCATTGTTGGTCTTACAGAGATGGATGTCAACACAGCTGGCTTTGAGTTTCCATCAGCCTGTCTGCTTCTACCTCCAAAATGCTCAGATTACACATGATTATATATGTGTGCCGAAGTGCTGGGTTTCATATAGTAATAGTTGTGACTGTATAACTCACATCTGCAGCCAACTACTTCCATAAGTCTCTTCCTGAGAAGCGTATTCACCATAGGCACACAGCTGAGTGTGTTTTCATATTCAGTCTACACACATAAATACAATACACCAGCTTAATCCTCCTGACATGCAAATATAAAAATCTGATAATACAGAGTTGATTGATTCAGAGAAATAGGACTGCATCTTCTAGGACAGTCTCATTGACTGTCTTCAGTTTGCTTCTGTATCTGAGACATTAAATTCAGATTCATGTGGCAAAGATAATCAGAAAGGATAACTTCTCCCGTAGGGATCTATTTAAAAATGTCAAAATTAAAATTTTCCAGAAAGTTTCAAGCAAGTTTAACCTTCTGACAGATGAAATATGTGATATATTAAATAGGGCTGTTGGCCTAAGGATGCTCTGTGGAAACGGTGATAAGGATTTTCCCTCAGCTCCTGCATTTTCCCTAATTGGACAGCTTCATACTTACGTGATTATTTCTGCCCACACAACTGGAAATTGTCTAATTAATGACTTCGTGATTGGGCAAATAGTGAGCATGAATCTAGGAAGAAGAATATGTTTAATTGTTCTGAAATAAGTTTGACTACACAAATGTAAAAAGATAAAAGTTGAGACTTTTGTTTAAAAGGTTCGCTTCCCAAGCATGAGAAACTAAGTTCATATCTCCAGCATCTACCAAACGCTCGACAGGCATAGGGACCCACCTTTAATCCTAACACTTAGAAGACTGAGACCAGCGATCCCTAGAGCAGGCTGGCTAGGTAGACAAATTGAATCCAAATGCAAGACATCCTCTGAATATAAATGTGGAATGATGGATGAAGATATCAGACATGCACACCCATGGATGTGTTCTTATATAAGACACACATGCACACATGCACACAGAGGTTTATACACCATATCCATAGTAAAAAACTGTCTGTATTTAACTTTAACCTTAGTAATTTCATTTGTGAATCTGAGTCCCTTTTCCTAGAAATAGGAGATGACACCCACGCAGACACTCAGCTTTTCCATTCCCTCCCTGCCAATGCCACCAGAAACTTCCCACACAAAGGATTATTTTCTCTGTGGAACTCATCTAACAATTCTGAATCTTTGGTGCCATCAGAAATAAACATTCTTTTATCCTCTGAATATTAATAAAGAATAAGCATAAGGTTAAAGTGTATAGGTAATAAGTATTATTTAAGGCATTTAGTGGAAACACATCATGCATTCTTTATGTCTATCACATTACTCAGACACAATCTTAACACTGCCCAGTTTCAAATGACTGATGCAGGAGAAAGTTTGCTATGAGCTACTTAAAGCTAAGAATAATTACAGACAAGAAATCAGATATCACTGAGACGCCCAATGATACCCTTGGTAGTAGACTGTCAGTCATAATGCAATCTCCGAAGACCACAGAATTTCTTATCGCTTGATGAGTTACTGTGAACGACAGAGCTTCATAGCTATCAGCAAGTTCTAAAGAACCTGGATCTCAACTCCAAATATTACACTTCATTGCAATAGTGAGATTTTCTCCCTTCAGCTATGAGCAGCCATTTTCCTGAATTAGAATGCTTTTTTAAATTTAGTTTTTATTCTTCATGGGTCCACACATATAGTTCATCTTTTTTGAAAATAATTCATTCATTTATTTACTCATTTTTTCACTCCAGATTTTATTCCCCTCCTGGTCCACCCTCCGACCGTTCCACATCTCATACCTCCTCCCCACCTCCTGTCTCCACGAGGATGTCTCCACCCCACCCACCCCACCAGACCGCTAAACTCCCGGGGGCTCCAGTCTCTTGAGGGTTAGGTGCATCTTTTCTGACTGAACCCAGACACAGGAGTCCTCTTCTGTTTATATCTGTTGGGAATCTTATCTCAGCTGGTCTATGCTTCCTGATTGGTGATCCAGTGTCTGAGAGATCTTGGGTCCAGGTTAATTGAGCCTGCTGTCCTGCTACAGGGTTGCCCTCCTCCTCAGCTTCTTCCAGCTTTTCAACAACAAGGGTCAGCAGCTTCTGTTCGTTGGTTGGGTGCATATATCTGCATCTGACTTTTAGCTGCTTGTTGGGGTTTTGTGGAGGGCAGTCATGATAGGCCATTTTTGTGAGCGCCCCATAGCCTCAGTAATGGTAACAGGTCGTGGGGCCTCCCCTTGAGCTGGATCCCACTTTGGTCCTGTTTCTGGACCTTCTTTTTCTCAGGCTCTTCTCCATTTCCATCCCTACAGTTCTTTCAGACAAAAAGAATTATGGGTCAGAGTTTTGACTGTGGGATAGCAGACCCATCCCTCACTTGATGCCTTGTCTTTCTGCTGGAGGTGGGCTCAAGTTTCTGCTCCCCACTGTAGGGCATTTCATCTAGGGTCTCTTCCTTTGAGTCCTGAGAGTCTCTCACTTCCCAGGTCTCTGGTCTTTTAAATGACTTTTATTCTCATATTCTCTCCCTGTCCTATTTCTCTTTATAACTACTATGCTGAAAATGGTTGGTTATTGTTCAGACTGTTAAGTTTCCAAAGGTCTGCATTTGGGATGTTGGGGATTTCTTTTATGTGGTTAAATTAAAAGTGTTCCCTGGGCCTTTAAAACTCCCACTGATTGGAGACTACTTGGGCCTTGTCCAGCTTATCTCTGGGGCCTTGGTGGTGAATCCAGGTACACTTCAATGATGTTGGTGGTTCAGATGAAGCTCCCTTCCATTAATATGCTTGGAGTTTAAGTTCTAGTAATTAACTTGGTTACTGGGAAGGCCTTACAAGTCACTGTTCCTACTTGTGTGCTGTTGTGCTTCTCATGATGAAAAATAAACCTGGCAGAAATCAGGGTAAACACTCAATTGTCTTCTATATCAGCTTGCCAGTCAACAAATTGGTTTACTTCAGTTTTTGAGGCTGATCAGTATATGTGCTAACAAAAGAATTCATGGATTTCAAGGCATCAATGGATCCCACTAACCCCTTTGAAATTATACTTCTCACTTTTCCCAGTAGATCTTTCTCTCAGTAGCATGAAGGTCCTTTAGCACGACTGAACTTGTCTTCTTTTCCCACTGTCTAGCATTATTTCTAGCCCCAATTTTAGACAGCATATATGTTCTGGAAGCTCTGTTTTCTTTCATGGGAGACATTTTAAGAGAACAGTCCAGTTAGAAGAAATCCCAGAGTTACAGCAATGGTGTGAATAAAGGTCAACAGTTTGTCCTGCTGGCACATACAACCAAGTCTAGAATGATAGTTCTTTTGCTTCCTTTTCTTCTAAAAAACATCTGCAACTCTCTGTACCACACTGAGCATATTCATCCCAACAGTTGTTAAATATGCTTGAATGCCTTATGATTAGAAATCTGTTTCAAAGTAACAATACTTCCACCACTCCTAAATAAAATTCACAGATACTTTTTCTTTGCACACATTGTCCTGGTTTTGATTTAGTTCAGGGGTCTGATTGAATCTAGAGTTATTCATAAAGAAAACTTGATTACTGGAGAAGTCTGCACCTGAAGTAAAGCAATCACATTAGCATGTCTCTTTTACTAGATGGAATTATTCCATATTCTTTGTTTCTACCACGAAGTAATAGGAAGGTCATACAGCATGAAGTAATTAAAAACTATTAAATGGGGCTGAGATAGGACAGTTCTAGTCCTAGCAGTTAGAATGTAACAGGTTTCCTTTTTGCTATGCAGCTCCTGTGGGATCCCAGCAATTCAAGTATATATCTCTTTTCTTTCAGTATTTTGTAAGCTCTAAACCAAGCATAGTCTGAATTCACCATGTGCATAACAATTCACTCTATATTGTGTTGCTAAAAAGGATTTAACTCTGGCTTATTTGTTAATACAATCCTAATACAGGAGAAAAAAATGCGTTTGGTGAGGGAATGAGTGAGCGAGCACCTGAGTAAGTCAGTTATTCTAGCTAATTTTGGATAAATAGTAAAATATTAGATTAGTTTAATATTTAATGAGCATTTTTCTAGAAAAGACTGTGTATTGGCCAGGTCATTAAAAGATTCACAAATGATAACAGATTTAACCATGTTTCCATTAATATCACTTTCTCTCTAGGTTTCTCTTTGATAATGTAGTACTATCAGTTAGGACTGGGAGTGGGAAACATCATATTGTCAGCCATTGGAAGGAGTCCAAGAGGTTTTATGGCCGTTGCTTCTTCTGCAACGCGTGCAAGCTAGTGGATATCCTTTTACTGAGTTGAGATCCTTTTGTGCTAAACAACCAGTGTTCAAGAACAAAACTTTCCCAGTGGCCTCTGAGGTTTGTACTTGCATCTGGAGTCTTGCTGCTTCCGAAGCTAGTTCTCCTCAGTTGCTGACTTCTCTATCACTGTCTCCTTAGCTTTCTGGGTTCTCTTACAATTCCCTCAAAACAGGTGATTGATGTCACTCTAATCCTGGCCCCTGGTTCTCCTGAGTTTTATTTGTTTTCTTTTTCTTTCTCTCCAGACTATTTCTTTCATTCTAGGAACTCCATTCATCTTCATTCTCGTGATCCATTCCTAGTCTTAGTACCCAAGTCTGAAGTTCCAGGTCACAAAGGAGTAATAGGGACCAGTCTGAATGCATGTGTATTTATCATGTGTTGCAGTGAGCATGAGGCATTCAAACATCACACTCAAATTCTCTGAGGACAATGGATCATGCCACAGTGACAAGTTATGAAAGGGTATTTCACAGCTTAGTAAACATTTAGCTATGCTGTATCAATGCTCCTCTACATAACTCTCAGTGTATATTATTTAGTTCTTATAGAATTAGTGAAGCTCAATAACATTAATTAATTATCCAATATTACACAAAAAAAGTGGAATGAGATAATCTCACCCAGTTGCTTTTCCACCACAAGTGGTAACTGTTCATCTATCTTGTGACAGTGACCAATCTTCCTAGGTTTTGTGTGCCTCAGTTTCTATTATCTGTTAAATAATTTTCATCTGTCAAAGTGTGTTATCTATGCAAATTGCTCTGAACTCTTAGGAAAAAAATAGAGAAAAAAATGGAGCTGTAGGAGTGATAATTAGATACCGCACTATTATAGGTGTTTTAAATGGAGTTGAAAGGTTCATGGAATAAAATTCTTTCCATATTTTCATTAATATGGATTTTTGATACCCTTTGGAAGTTAACCTGAAAAGTGTATTCCCTCTTTTATAATGCTAAAAGAAACTTTATTTCTCCTTGACTACGTAATTCTTTAGGACAGAAAACCCTGAAACTTAAGAAAACTTAAAGATCTAATGTTGGTTTGGTAACACTACGTGGCCATTGCACATCTCTGTCTCTGGCTGAACACCTCAGCTAGATCTTCATTGAGAATCAAATTCTGGTCTTTGAAGCTACTGGATAACACTCATAAATGCAAGTAATTGTGCCACTTAAACTTATTACAGCCATGCCTGATTCCTAATGTCAGGCAGGAACCTTTCCACGAGTCCCAGAATTAAAAAAAAATAAAATAAAATCTAAAAACTGAGTGAATTCACATTTGTACTTTCCACCGTGATTCTAAGTGGGCTTTTTAAAGTTTCTCCTTTAATGCTTCTTAGGTATAGTTTAAGTGGTACAGCCTAGCAGGATATGCAAGGGGTTGGTCCTTCACACAGATTCTTTCTGTTTAATTGCTTATGTTAGATGCTGCAGTAGTGTGAAGCACTATACAGTATTTTGCAGCGTTATACATGAGTTTACATCAGGATATTCAATCTACCTATTTGCTAAGTTTTTAGAACTATTAAATCCAATTATTCAGCCTACTGACTTTATAAACAATGTATATCTTGTTGTTATTAGTAAAATATTGACTCCTCCACTTATCTTCAAGGCATTTTAGAATATTTACAATAGGCCACTTTTTTATTTCTCTGAGGAGAATTGAGTAATGCTGTATGAAAGTTGTCTTCATAGTAAACAGCCTATTGGTCACAAAATCTCCATATTGGCTCATTTGTTAAGGGCTCCAGGAGTAGTAAGACCTCTACCATGGCTTGGTAAAGACCCTGGGAGTCCCACAACAGTTTTTTGTTGAATGACCAACCCACTACACACTCTACTGAAATGTGATGAAACACACGGTGAAAATGAATTTGTAGATGTTTTCTTGAAATTCCCCTTCCTCATTTTAGAAATAAAGAAACTGACAGGTAAAAATTAAGTGTTTTGAGGTACAGCAGAGCTGACTGATGGAAGTCCTGAATTCTGGTCCTGATATGCTGGTCCTGTTCTCATCCTCCGCCTCTTCCAATTGGTGATGCTTTTTCTACATGTTTGTCATAAAAGATAGAGGAGCTAGTATTGTTCCTGAGAGGTAGATAATTAAGAGTAAGCTAATGAGAAGGAAGACAAAGATGGGAGCCTGGATGAACATCATGCAGTGACATCTATGTTTGCGAATTCTGACCACCAGTGGCAACTAATGGTAATACAATAGTGTGTTGTAAAAGAACAGACAAATGTTCAGCAAATTCTCCATGCTTCAATACTCAAAGCTTTTCCTGTATAAACAAATATGTTGGTCATTTGAGATACAAGCAATGATTTCTGAGGAAGCAGTGTGTGGGGGGGGGGGAGGGAGTAGGACTTGACTAAATAGAAGACTAAGGATCCCACAAGTAGAAATCTAAAAATCAAGATGAAAACAAAAGGTAAGTGCGTAAGTCATGTCTGTCATCACAGCACTCAGAATCCTGAGTCAGGAGGACCTGCACCAGTTCAATGCCACCCTGAGCTACCTAATGAATTTCAAGATGGCCTGAGCTATAAAGTGAGAGTCTGTCTCATAGTCCTCCAACTCAAACCCAATTATATCAAACACAAAATACATGTGAAAGCTCTCACTGTCACTAGAAACTTCAGTTTCCTTGCTGATGAAACACTGTAAGACCAGACAGACTACATAGAGCGCTTTTAGGAAATGTTGGGAAACTTTGATTTTGACAAGGATTAGAAGAGCTGTAAACCAAACCGGACACCATCCAGAGACTGAAATGTCCCAGACTCAAGAATGGAGCATCCACTAATGTTAACCTTACCCAAGCACCTATAGAAACTATGTCTTTCCTTGTTTTTCCAGTTTATAATGTATATTTCTGTTTTATTACTATGACCAGCTACTAAATACTGAGTTTGTTCCTTTGATATCTTTGGCCACATGTCCTGGATACACTATCGCATATGTTTATTGTATGTGTATATGAGCTAGCAGAAATTATAGAAAAGCACAAATTATATGGAATATTTGGCTAACTGGCCATGGCATGAGTAAGCACTTGCCTCTAGCATATCTTGAAAAAAATCTATTCTGTTTGAACTCTGTACTGAGTGAACTCCATATTTACTGGTAGCTGTATTCAGTCCTGTTTGAACAACATATAGCTGGTAGTTGGCATGGTGGGTAGTTAAAGTCTGTCTGCTTGAATGCAGCACTCACTGGTAGCTACATGCTGGCTTGGCAAACTAAGGGAACAAAACCAAATTCAATAGAGTTGGTAAGAACTTCTCATAACAATTGTCATTTGTTCAAATTGCTTCCTCATTGGAGAATTATAAGCTGTTATATATGATACTCCCCCATGTAGGCATAGCATGTCGTTATTGTTGGTTTATTTACTTCGGTGGTTTCTGATATTGAGCTAGAGCCTCATACATGCTAAGTGCACTCTACCATTGAACTGCATCCCCAAGCCTTTTGACCATTTTTCAATTTTGACATTTTTAGATAAGGTCTCATGTAGCTTAGGCTGAACTCTAATTCACTATGTAGTTGGGTCGGACCTTGAATTTCTAATACTCCTGTCTTTTCTTCCCCTAGAATAAGATTATAGGCATATAGCACTATGTGTTGTTCATCAACATATTACCATTGGGAACAAAGGATAATAGAAAACATTAACATAGTATTTAGATAATTTAGACAAGGTGTTGACACTGCCACTGGGCTCACACCGATCCTTTTCTCTTATAAACACTTGGCCCTAAAAGCAGCTAATAGCAGTTTCCACAGCCCTTAATGAGAAAATCCGGTGTACTTAATCAGAACAATCTATCTCTTCCACTCCTTCCATATCTTCTCTCATCATGCTTAACAATGCTAGCAAGGAAAAGGGACACCTTTGCCTGTCATACTGCTTCCAGGCATTATGTGCTACAGCAACCAAGAATAATCTTCCAAAGCACCGTGGAGTTGACAGAACCATCTTTCCTAACCTGTGTCTGAAGAGAATAATATTTGACCTCTTTGCTCAGTTGTTAGAGACAGATCTGAAACAGGAAACTGTGGAGTGCGATGCACTGTTTTTAACCTTTAGACAGTGCCATTTCCTGGCCTGGAAAGTTATCATTTGTTCCAATCACTCTCTCATTGGAGAATCCCAATGCTCAGGACAATAGCCCGGCTGTCCTTATTGAGCACGGAGAATAATAATAAGAGAATAAAGGATCACCTCTACTGTTCCAGGCATGTCTCTGCCAGGCAGCTCAGGGGAGCGTTGTGAGGATGCTGCCGAATACTGAAAGAGAACAAGGGTGATTCTGAAATGAAACTTACACCATGTGCCTGTGAAGTGTCATGCTTCATTAGAGGCTATTATTCAGTGAGAATGTTAAGGCCAACTATGAAGATGTTAATGGGCTGTGAGAGATGCAAGTGAGCTTTAATTAAACCCAGCAGCAATTATTCAGCCCACACCTGAGAATAGCCTGGAACTCAGACTGCACTATCATATGAATGGGCTGTGACTTGAGCTGATCGAGTACGATCAGTGGCAATGTTTAGTGCTGAAGGAAGTCTGAAAGCAGATGTGTGCTTGATCTATACACTGCAGACTCTATAAAGCAAGACCTTAGCATAAGAAAGGGTTTGGAAGTCCTAATAGCTGAATCATGATGATTCCAGGAGAAAAAATCCCAACTACAAACTTATTAAGTAGCAGGAAGAGAGCAGGATTTCATAGATTTTTATGGGTAGGCAATATACTGCTCACTTGCTTTGGAGAGTCCTTTAATGAATATTGGTTGTTCATGTTTAAAATGCACTGAAATCCATTAATATGGATTATATAGCATCACTGTTCTTCTGTCAATCATATATTATAGCCAAAGTATTTAAGAGGCGTTTATTTTAAAACAGCACAACAACAGCCTGCTTGACTTATCAGCCAGAGTCCACTGCTTCTGGTGTCATTATTTTTAAAGAATATGCAGTGAGGAAGCTTGCTGGACAAGTGCTGTGTGTGTATAAGCTGACTCTGCCCTAAGGCAATGAAATTTTTAAGAAGCCTTTATTTATTTATTTGTTTATTTATTTATTTACAGAAGCTATGGTGGTTGGATTTCGGGTCATTACTGTGAAGTGCAACGGAGAGCTTTTCCCACTGCCTCGTGCTGCAAAGCTTACCCTTTACTCCGTGCACACTCCTGAGATTCAGGGCACTGCTGCACACATTGCTCATGAGGTACTCCCCTCGTATCTTGTTTGTCACAGTTGATCACCACCCTGGCTGTAGCTGGCTATCAAATGCAGCGCTGGGCACATTACTCCTGCACTGAAGCTGGATGGTGCTGAGAGAAACCCGCCAGATAAGCTCAGATTGTGCTCATTTAGTACCAAAGCAGTGGACAGCCTTCCGACCTGACACTCAGCCCTCAAGATCAGGTCTAGCTAAACCGACAGCAGGGATGTTGTCAATAGAAAGCACATAATGTCACTAATTTCCATCCTTGAATGTGACTTTAATTGCAAATTGACTGTATGTGAATCACACCCATGGTGGCTATGGTTTAGATTTTAGTATGAGCTTTTAGCCATAATGACCAAAATGAGTCTGGGAGTTTCAAAAATCATTCTATTCTCTGTGAAACATAATGCTGGCTTTCAGGGAAAAGGGGGACACCTGTGAACAGACTCCCTACCCCTCATTGACCCATTCTATCAAATGCAGAGTGACAAAATACTACATGTTGGAGATCAATCAGCAAGGATGGAGATTTATCTCAAGTTGACACTATCAGTCGTAACTTATCCAAGAGCTTTCTCTCTGCCTCAATAACAAGATGTCATGAAAAAAAAGTAGAAACAATATTAAGGAAGGAGTCTCTATGGGGATGGACTGACCTGGTCACTGCTCTTTAGTAAAATGTATGTAGATTTTGCTAGAAGAAAAATAGTGAAGAATGTATTGTTTAAAAAAATAATCAGGATATATCTCATCTGTCTGTGCTGTCCACTATAAATGAACCTGGACTTAAGATTTTATAAAGGACAGCTCGCTAGAGAAAGATGGAATTCATTATTTCTTGTCCTGGGATATGAGTTGGAGGGAGACTCTGATGCCCTCAGAGTGATTTAGTTGATCTCCAGGTATAGTCTTTCTAGGGAGGAAGAGATGAGGGAGTTGGTGAATTTGCCTTTGGAAAAGCCTGACAACCTGTGATCTGAGCCCCAAGGCCTACGCGCTATAGGAGAAAGCCAACTCCTGCAGTTCTTTTGTAATCTCAATATGTGTACAGTGGCTTGTGTAATCATGAACACATATGAGCATGCATATATATACATGGAAGATAGATGATAGGTAGAGAGAGATGCAGAAAGATAGGTGGATAGATTGATGATAGATAGAAATAGATTATATATATATATATATATATATATATATATATATATATATATAGAGAGAGAGAGAGAGAGAGAGAGAGAGATGACTGAGCAATTAAGAGCACTCGTTGTTACAGCAAAGGACCAGGGTTCAATTTCTAGCTCCCACACTGGATGACTTACCGCTCCAGTTCTAGGCGATCTGGTATCTTCATCTAGCCTCTGGGGGCACCAGAATGCATGTGCCACACATGCATGCAGGCCTTTACACATTCACGTAGAATAAAACTAACTATATTATAACTTCAGAGAATTAAAGAAAATGCTGAACAATCCAGCAGGGCCGTTATCTTCTTAACTTTCCCAGTGTTGTTGATTGATCTGAAAAAAATCAGGATGGTTACAAGTAATAAAGCATTTCCTAAGCTTCCAATTAAAATAGAATAAACTGAAAACTTAGTTACATACAAAATAATATGAAGAAATTCTGTACACTCATAGGTTTTGTGATTTTTGTATAAAATTAATGCAATCTGAGAATAAAGTAATAGATCATTTTAAAAAGGAATAGCATGTCTATACAGTCTTCATTCTCACTATATGCTCATAAGAAACAGGGTATTTTGCAAAAATTAAGATAATATTTAAAGCTCCCTATGCTAATTGATTAAAGGCTCACAGATTACAGAAAATAAAAAAAAATACTCGCTCTGTCTCAGTATAATTTAGGCCGTATCTTTCAAATCACTGGGAAAAGTAGATGACTGAGGACGTTCGTGTTACCGGTGGTTCTGTTTTGATTCTGTGCATTAAAACGACTTGGAAAGGAGCTTAGCAAGCCACAGTGCAGCAGCACCCTCTGGCTCCTAACGGCAGCCGTGGACTCACAAGTGTTCATATGAACTTTGAAGGCCCGCTCTAGCATCACAAATCAGAAAGAAAATGTTTCAAAGAACAAAAGATCTGAGAAGGAAGCTTCCAGATTTTAAACCACCATTTAAACAGATGTGTCTGATGTGTAGAATGCAAAGAAGATATGAACTGTTTACAGAAACCTGTGACATAGGAAAAATAAGAACCAAAGTGTTGTCCACTTCGGCAGGAGATTTTAAAAGGAACCCGGCACAGATGCAACAATAAAATCTTTCAGGTGATCAGTTAGAACAGCGTGGCCACAGTTAAGGAGGAAAGGTAGAAATGAGATCAGAAGGATAACGAACCAAAGGCAAATGGCTGTGACTTTTCCAAGTCTCACAGACCATCCCAGGGGTGCTGGGTGTGTCCCGAGCAGCCCGAGACGAAGGCAGCTTCTGGACAGTGTGCAGCCGAGGCTGAGCTAGAGTCCCAACTGTTAAACATGAAGAAAGAAAACAAAGAGCCCGAGAAAAGAAAGAAGCTGACCTCTGCCGCCGCTGCACCAGCCTCGGAAGTTTTGTGAAGTCTCTGAAGCAGTGAACACAGCCACCTGTTTAGACCTGTCTGCTCAGAAAGTTCACTGTCTTGTAGAGGGAGTTAGGACTGACGACACAGCTCAGTGGGTAAAGCACTTGAACCACAAGCATGCAGAACTGACTTTGGATTCCCCGGAAACAACTTAAAGCATGTTATGGCTATACAGGATTATAATTTCAAAACTCCTGCTACAAGGGGAAGATGCAGAAGAGAAAACCACTTGAAGTTAACTGACTAGTTAACACACACGCGCACGCGCGCGCGCGCACATACACACACACACACACACACACACACACACACACACACACAGAGGCAAGTGCACATGCCTTAAAAAAGAAACAAAACAGACAAAACTGAGGCTGGTTCTCATTGGGTTAACTCTATGAAGAATTAATAAGTACGTGTCAGTATAAAATAAGGTGTTGAGAACAAAAGGTATAAGCTTCAGAATAAAATTACACGTAATAAATCACTGAATTGATGTTCTGGTATGCATGGACTATAATACAAATAATAAATAGTAATTTGTTAATAGGTAGGCAATCCTCTAAACGTTGCAGAATGAATAATATAGATAATAAAAAATGAATAACTACAAGTTTATATAAAATTAAAAGAGGGTATTGGGGACAAATTTGTCAGTTTGCTAAATTCATTAGAAAACTAAAATTTTCTAAAAGTAAATCAAGGATAGATTCAGGCTTTGACAAAACTTTGAACATTAAAAATTAATTGTTAATTTCAAGAATTTCATGAATAAAATATCAAGCCATTTTTTCCTTAGGTTGGTTCCACCACTACTGCAAGACAATGACCAGGAAGAAATAAGACCTACATTTTTTTTTAAAGTGTAAACATTTCTATATAAAATAGTGTCTAATAATCTTAATAATTAAATGTCAAAATAAAATGTTAATATTAAAATATTAAAATGCTTAATAATGCATGAACATAATGTGTTACCTTGAGGGAGGACATACTACTACCTTTTAAAATATTAGTTCAATGCAAGGTTTACCTATAAGCCAAAATTAATTCAGTAACTGTGTGTAGTAACTGACTAGTTTTAATAATTAGAAATTGCCTCCTCTACATATTAATATATCCATAAGCACATGTATGCATATTTATAGTAGGTGATGTAATCAATAATTATTTATAGGTACTCAATGAACAAGTAAAGGATATAATTAAGCTATATGTATTATATGTATGATTAAAATTTAATAATTAGATTCAAATTATGTCCATCTTATACATCTTATGCATGATAAAAAAGACCAATCCTTTGGAAATCATAATATCACTTATTGTGTTGGTTTAAGTTCTTGAAAATTCCTATGCAATTACTGATAAAATTATTGGGGAAGACAGTATATCAAGAAATGTGTGAAAAATGTTTGTAACAATATTGGCTTTCTTATTTTTCAGGAGAAAATTTAGAAGTGACATAAATGTCCATAAAAATAAAGCTAGATATGTAAGACAGGAAATTGATAAAAATAGAATATTTTACAGCAGTGAAACTTAATGAACCCAAACCTTATATAGTAGCATGAAAACCTTATAAATAGCATTAGGTACATAAATATCATAAACAACTTTCTCAGAATATCACTTTTATTAAAACATTTACTTTATCTTCTTTTTTTACATTCCGGATTTTATCACCCTCCTGGTCCACCCTTGGACTGTTGCACGTCCCGTACCTCCAACCTCCTCTGCCCCATCCCCGTCTCTGTGAGGCTGTCCCCACCTCCCAAGTCCCACTCCACCAGACGTCTCCATTCCCTGGGGCCTCCAGTCTCCGGAGAGTTAGGTTCATCTCCTCTGGCTGAACTCAGATCCAGCAGTCCTCTGCTGTTATATGTGTTGGGGCCCCATATCACCTCGTGTATGCTGCCTGGTTGGTGATCCAGTGTCTGAGAGATCCCCAGGCGTCCAGGTTAGTTGAGACTGCTGGTCCTCCTACAGGGTCACCCTTTTCCTCAGCTTCTTCCAGCTTTTCCCTAATTCAACCAGAGGGGGCAGCAGCTTCTGTCCATTGGTCGGGTGTAAATACTGCATCTGACTCTTCAGGGTGCTCGTTGGGTCTTTCAGAGGGCAGACTTGTTAGGTCCCTTTCTGTGAGCGCTCTGCAGCCTCAGTAATCGTGTCAAGTCTTGGTGCCTCCCTTTGAGTTGGATCCCACTTTGGGCCTGTCACTGGACTTCCTTTTTCTCAGGCTTTTCTCCATTTTTGTCCCTGCAGTTCCTGATTCAAACTCAAAAAACCACATTCTGTAGTAGCATATATTAGGGGGTAAAAACAAAAGCAGTGAGCAACATAAAACTCAAAATATAGGCCAAGAGAAAGGAGGGCAGGCTCCTACAGAGAACAGAAGAGACAGGAAAGGAAATTTCAACCACATAATAGGCGCCCTGTTGTTAAATACTGTAGTCAGCTCATGGAGATTCACTTATGCTTTCATAACTCATGATTCACAAGCGCTATTGGCTATATCATATATTATATCGTTGATACACAATTGAAAATCATGAAATTCATTACTTTAGGCATCAAGATGAACTTGACCATTCATCACCACGTTCTCTCATTTAATCCTCACTGGGGCCATCCATAGCATCCTCCAAGGCACTCACCATGCATTTGACAAATGATGTGGTCCTTATTAAGGAGACCAGAGAGAATCCTTTATGCAGCTTGGCAGACAGAGCCATCCCACACGTGTGAATTGGAATTTATAATCTTCAAGAACTATTACTCTAGTAGTGTGGAACTATTACACCATAATTAAGAACACAGACATGCGAATCCTATTGTAAGCCTAGCTCTGAGTTCCCTGGGCATGCTATTGATTGTCTTGGAGCCCAGCTCTCTCCTCACTGAAGTAAGTTTCACAGAAGCTCTGACCTTATCTTAGCTCTTGGCTCAGGGCCTAAGAAACATACATGTTCCTTAGACCTTAAGTATCATTAGCCATGATTCATGACTCAGCCGGTCACAAGATGCAGTTGGTGCTGATGCTTCGATTTTTCTGAATAGCTCCAGAGAAGGAGAACACAGCTGCAATGTTTGGGTATTTATTTTCAATTAACACCACTTGACAAGGTTGGAATGTTGATTCTGCTCTAAGGATGTTAACTTAAATGACTCGAAAGAGCATGGAGACTCCCTTAAAGAAACCATCGACAGACAGCTGACAACAGCAAGCTGCCTAATTAGCCCATGGCCCTGGTGACAACATGTCACAGTGCCATATAGGAAACATCTAGGACATGAGGAAAGAGCAAATGTGGGCTTATTTTTTCGAAGTTAAAAAGTTAAAACTGGCCCACATTTGTTTTGTCAGTGATAAGTGACATCTCCAGAAAGAATCTAAGAATTTTGGAAGGAAAGAATGTACACGAGACATTACCCTTAGTTGTCCCCTGCTAAAATGGCCATAGATGATAAACTGCAGTGGAGTTGAGCATCTACTCTCTAGAATCAGACAGACCAGAGTCTGACTCCTGCCTCTGTCTGGTGGGTTGGAGCAAGTGTACTTTGTCTAATCATGCACTCTGAGCTTATAAAATTTTAACATGGTAGTTGTTAGACTGATAATCCATACAAATGATTAGCCATGTGTATCCAGGCATCAGAGACACCGCTGAGATCGCCAACAATGCTGTCTTCATCTCCATTATCATCAACATGCACTGGTGTCTGTAAAGTCTTAAAGAACAAATGACAGACACTGGTCATCCAGTGATGAAACATCTAGTGACAAAACAATGCACTATGCCAAAGGGCAAAATAAATATATGTGACCCCATACTGATAATAACAAGTGATGCAAAAATTGCAAAGTGGGAAAAAGTCTTTCATAAAGAATTGCATATAAGTCACAAAATTATATGCTTCAATCCCCATTGATTCATTGGGCATTCCAACTTAAATAAGATATAAAACGGTGTCCCTTAACTATATGTCACATAGCAAGACATGCTAAAAATACCAAATGCAGTTACTGAACATGTTGCAACCTAAAACATATATCGTAATTGTTCTTAGCAAACATTAACTGGGGGATTCAGATTACATCAAACTAATTTTGAAATTTCTCATCGTTCTCAGTATCCAGAGACAATTTAACAATAAGAATACATATGTTGATAATTGGTAACATCTCCTTAAAGTATTTCAGTGTTAAACAAAAATTTAGCAAGCCCAAAGTCCATAGCATAAAGGATTTTTAGACACACTAATAATTGAGGAAAGTCTCTCCTACTTCAGTGCCCAGATGATCTGAGCAGGACACTGTAAAATAAGGCAGGCTGCAGATTCTTCTTGTCTCATTAATAGTGAGAATATGGTTGTTGGCAATAAGATTAACTTACGTTACAGTGTATTCTGATAAAAAGTTTGAACTATTTTGTATTTCTTATACCCTGAGCTATGCAACATTATAGTTTTCATACATATCTAAACACAATGTATGTCTATGGAAATATATGTATATGTGCATGAAGATTTTTTAATCTATTTGACTACTGAAGATAGTATTCTGTGTGCTTTTTAAAAATTATGTTTAACCAAGCTTTGCATAACTTATTCCTTTGGGGTTGAAGATCAAGAGAGAGAACATTCTATTCTGTTCTGTGGAGTTTGTACAGCTGCTGCCTTTGCCTTGCCAGAGTTTTGTCTTGGAGGGGGCTGCTGGTACCCTACCAGCTGGTGTCATTGTGTTATTAAACATAGGGAAAAAAGAGTTATTGCTTCCTGCTTCTGTTTCCATAGTGATGATCATAGCTGTCATTACTACTTTTTACCTATCTGATGGGCAAGGGTAGATTGTCTTAGGTTCTGAATATAGTCCTTGTGGTTTCATATTTCAGAAAAATTCAGCAGTGAACCGCACACTGTATACAAGATAAATGTTCTTTCACGCCATCCCTTCCAAAGCAGTAAGTTCCCAGATTCAGCAGCATCCATCATCAAGCCATCAGAGTTCAGGGCTGGCGAGAAAGCTCAGTAGGTAAAGTGCTTGCCTGAGAAAGTGATGACTTAAATTCCATCCTCAGTGCCCATGTGAAAACCCACTTGTAGTGGCATGGCTTATAATCTGAATTCCCAAAAATCAGAGAAAGGAAGAACCGAAGGGCTCACTGCTCAGCAGTCCAGCCTAACCTGCGAGCTGCAGTTTCTAATGAGAGACCTTCCCATTTCCAAAGTTCATGGTGGAGACTAATAAGATTGTACAGTAGATAGAAACACTGACTGTTTCCTAAATGGCCCAGTGATTCCATTCCTAGCACCTATAAGGTAGCTGACAACCTGTTGTAACTCCAATGTCAGAGAATCTGGCTGCCTCATTGCCTCTGAAGATACTGCAATATGTGATTAACAGACACATATTCAACACCCATACATATAAAGTTGAAATGAATAAATCTTAAAAAAAAAGGGCAGTGTAGGGCTTATAGGTCTTCCTAAGCTGGCCTTTGTTCTCTTCACACAAAGACACACAGACACAGACACACAGACATACAAACATACAGAGAGAGAGAGAGAGAGAGAGAGAGAGAGAGAGAGAGCAGTGAGAGGGAGAGACAGAGTCAGAAAATTCAATTTCAATACTGTGAATCTCTTTTCACTATAGATGCCAACAGGGGCACCAGAATTATGACTGAAATAGGAATAACTTTAATCAAACCAAAAAGTAAAGTTATAGCTAAAGAGTAGGTAGAGGGGAGTCTCAATTTTATAGCCCATTTTTCTTCATAAGTTTTAAGTTTACCACCTCCAAAAATATAACTAAAACTGAAAAAAGAATTCCCAGTATATTCTAACAGTTACTGGCAGCCAGCAACAGCATAAATTCACTGCAGCTGGATCAATGACTTTAAAAATCAGCACTGATAAACCCTCACTGAAGTAAAAACTTTGGGTGTCTGTTCTTTAAAAAAAATTTTTTTTCGACTCTGAGAGTAAATTATCAAAGGTTATGTAGAAAGAGACATTTAAAATCACAAGCCTAACACTGTGAACTTCTGAAAACATGGAAGAGGAGAGAAGCTCACATGCACTGTGGGCTGCAGTGTGTTAGATTCTTCAACCTCACCGTGTTGTGAAGGGTAGTAGCCCTGCCGAGACAGACCTTGGTGTGCCAGATGCAGACCTTCCACCCGACACAGCATAAGGTTGGTGTTTTCTGTTCCGTCGCCAAATGGTACCGCTGTTCATGTTACCAAGTGTTAAATGTGTAAGCGGGGGCTTCCAACTTAGTGTAGGACTCAGAAGTTGACCTGGAGGACATACCTTCCACCTACGGTCTGTATCCATGATGAAGAAGTTCTGAAGATGATGCGAAAAGAGACCTAGACGGTTCTAGGTACTGAGAATTTGGCATTTGTTGGCTACTGTGAATTCTGTGTCCAGAACAAGGCTCACAGTAGCCCAACAGACCCTTCAAATGATTAAAGGATCAGGTGACCAAAGAAAGATAGAAATGTTGACTTTCCAAACTGCAAGCTGAGAAGTTTACATCTTCACTGTAAGAAGATTATTACTGAATGCTGAAACCTGCCATAAATAGCAAGGGGAAGACCGCACAGAATAAACAGGGTAGCGGAAACGGCAAGACAAAAATCTCACGTCAATCAAGAAACCAAAACCAAGCAATTGTCAAAAACAAAATGAGATAAAGTGTTAAAGCTGAGAGAGGAGCTGGGTGAAGAGCCTATGGGAGGCGATCAAATGCACGGAAATTACCTGCAGTGGCTAATAGCATTGCCAAAGGAGAAAATATTTTGTAAGTAATATTCACTTCATTAAAAAATGAACTGATGTACACCCCAGTTCTCAATACAAAATGCTAAAAAGTAATAGAGACATAGACTGGGGTGTAAGGAAATTGTAACAAATGAAGTGTAAATCAGAAAGATGTTTGTCTTCTTATCTGAATGAGACACACATACCACTATGTTTTGATATTTTTAAAGATTCCAAAGTGCTTCAGGTTTTTTGTGAAGAGAGAAGTGCTCTGTTTACCATGCAGTGAGTGAGGAACAAAACACTGTGAGAGTTACTAGGCAGAGAGAATGTCAGCCACGCTGGAGCCAGACAAAGTTAAGAAAAATATAGTAACAGAAAAAAATCAAAACTATGTAAGCCCCAAAATGAGAGGAGCAGCGATGGTTTCAAGTTTTTTTAGAAGCTATGTTTAATAGCTACACTATTAAAAAGGTATAAACGTATTTCTTCATGTTGACATGAGCTAATTGGAAAAAAATCAATATGTGATAGATACAGGAGACAGATGCCATTCTGTATATGTGTGTATTGAGAGTTGAGATAAAGAAGAGGACAAAAGTGGATTTATGCAAGATTCATCATATGTCACGGAGAAAAACTACACACACACATATACATACATACATATATATGTATATGTATATACATATATATATATATATATATATAGAGAGAGAGAGAGAGAGGAAGAAGAATATAAAAATTAAATATCAGAAGTGTCCTGCTGGGTGGGGGTGGCGCATACCTTTAATCCCAGCATTTGTGAGGCAGAAGGAGGTAATCTCAGTGAGTTCAAGTCCAGTCTGTTTTCTAGACAACAAGTTACCAAACAGCCCAGGCTACAGAGAACAGCCCTGTCCTGAAACCAAAACAAAAGAAACAAACAACAACAGCTGAAAGACGAAAACACAACTGATCTAGCCATTAATAACAGGAGACAAACCACAAAAGGAACAACATTCATTCACTGTGTTCTCCTCAGGAGCTGTGTGCCTGAGGGACTCCAGGATCAGCAGTCAACTGCTCAGATCTAACATTGCCGTGGTGAGGCTTCCTGGAGTAGCACTCATTTAAGAAGGAGTCATGTGGGCTCATATGTAGCTAAAGGCAGAGAGATTTGAGAAGGTACGGCGGGGGAGGCAGAGGGAGAGATGTCTCTTGTGTGTGCTTGCATACTGTAGAAGAAAACAGCAGTTTCAGTGGAGTCCAATCCAAAGCAATTGAGACCTTGAAAACGAGCGAGTAGTCACATTGTGTAGAATAGGAGGAACACTCCTGTGAGCTCGAACGGTGGAAACAGCAACAGAGACCTCAGGCGCCGGAGGAGGAGTGGCTCTCATTAATGCAAGAACTAGTCCAAAACATGTAAAACATGTGGCCTTGTACTAGGCAGAGGTAAAGTCAGTGGAACAAATACCTCTGGAATATAAATACACTGAACCATAGATCACTGAAATAATTAACATCATGTTTTTTTCTGGAACAGGATCAATTCTGTAGACCAGGCTACCCTCAAACTCACAGAACTCTGCTTTACTTTGCTTTCAAGGGCTGGGATTAAAGCTATAAACCATATGTTTTGTCTTGTCTTGTTTTGTTTTTAACTCTCAAGGAAGTTTTAATTAATCTACCAAAATATAAGACAGAAGCAACAGTTTAATATTTGACCTCTCTTTTAAATATTGAAAAGGCAGTAGAGTAAATGTCAACTTTTTAACTTCGAAGAAGCTTTGTGAAATAGAAAAGCCCAGAAATATTATACTGAGACCAAGAAATACCTGAGACATCACTACCGAGGGTGCAAGGGATATTCAGTTTCTTGTCACATAGTTCAACATTACGTTTAAATATTTTTTAAACAATTGCATAAAATAATATAGGATGTAGTAGTATCTAAATATTAAAGTGATATGTGATGATATGCAGTTTTAAATTATTAATACCCCAAACCCCTGCCAGGGGTTTATGAATTTTAATAAAGAGAAACTTTACAACAAACAGATAGTGATGCCCACACAAGGAAATATATAAATCCTTGGATACCTTAAAAACAAAATTAAAAACAGGTATCAGTGAATGTTGATTGAAAGGCTATGACTCCAGTGCCTCTAAGTCCTCAATGCAAAATAGACTCAGAATTTCCATTTGTAACAAACGAATGCTAGAAGAGGTAGTGAGGCCGAGACTGTGTGTGCATCTTTCCGCCTCAGCACCCTGCTATCCGTCTATCAGGTCAGTAGCTCCTCGGTGCTTATGGAATGAGTCATTTGTAACTTCTGATTCTACTTCCCCAAGAATGCACTTTGTCATCCATCTCTTTATCCTGCTTCCATCACTGTGTCTCTGCAACTTTCAGTCTTACCACACTGTCATTGTCAAAATATCTGCATAGTGATCGTGGGTGAGGCTCTCAGCCATTAGGAACTGTACTTGGAATTTCACCTTTATACATTTTAGCTGTGTAACATTTGGATATGAGCATAGTATTTTTGAGTATCAGTTACTCATCAGCAATATAAACACTTTAGAAAAATAAGGGGACTGAACAGGAAGCTGTAAGAGGAGTTAAATTGATATATTTCCATATATGTATATATAAATAGGTATCTAAGAATTATATCATGGTTTTTTTTACAGGTAGCATATGTCCAGTAATACTGAGAAAATTTATGGTCAGCATCATCTGCGTATCTTTAATAAACTTGATTTATACTGATATTGAAACTGTAGGTTGTTAAAATTATCATAATTTTTAGAGAACTGGTATTGATCACATATTCTTTATTCAAGAACATAGACTAGCATAAAATATTTCTAAATCTAAACTCAACTTAGAACCCAGGTATTCAACAACATCAACATGCATATGTGATGCTCATAGCTAACATCCTAGCATCTTTTAGTCTGACACAGGATGACTGCATTAATTCATGGTCAGCTTGATACATTAGCAAGTTCCAGGACAGTCTTGGCTACACAGAGACAGCCTGTCTGAGAAGTAAAACAAAAACATCCAAACGAGGAGCAGGAGGAGGAGGAGGAGGAGGAGGAGGAGGAGGAGGAGGAGGAGGAGGAGGAGGAGGAGGAGGAGGAGGAGGAGGAGGAGGAAGAGAACAAAAAATGGAACTCTGTTCAGTAAACATACAAGATGCTGGGTACAGGATGAATATAGTCCCTTTCACATTAGAGTGATAATAAGAAACATTCATAGAGGGCTCACTGTAAACTAGATTTCTGTTTGATAAACCTACACTCTGTCCCTTGATAATGGCATAAGGGATGGGGATGAACATCACTGGGTGAAGATACAAAAGTGTATGCTTGTTCATGTGGATATACGTTTAAGAGACATAACTCTGACCATAATGAGTGATTCTAAGACTCAACTGTGTTCATGTGCAAGTGTAGGACAAAGACCAACCACAAGAATTTATCAGTCACTCTCTACCCCTTTTTGAGATAGTCTCTCACTGCCTGGAATCCACTTTTTTAACTTGGCTTCCCTGCCGGCAAGCTCCAGATATTTAATATCACAAGTTTGCATCTCCATTCTGGCTTTTTGGCATGGTTTCTGGGCACCGAATTCAGGTGTCCGTGCTCATGGATCAAGCACTTTATACACTTAAATGGATGAAGTATTAAAAACAAGGATGTCTTGTTTCATCTACAATTTTGATAGTGTTTCATGATACCCTTTACTTTGCCTTTTGACCTACACAGTTTCTAGTATTTACTATCTGACCCCTTACACTAAGAAAAATGACTGCTAACCTTTGAATAGACTGTGGAGAATGTGTGGAATGAAGATAAAATAACTTCCTGACAGGCGAATGCACCTTTCTGTACGACCCCTACCATTCCTTGGAAGTGCTTTCATGGGCTTGACTGTAGACGGGCTGGTGGGAAAACTGTGAATTTATTCACTAACTAGTTACCACATGCCAGGCGGTATTCCCAGTGATCTGGTTCCTGGCCTGCGATGATTCAGTATTCTCACTAAGGACTTTCTCCATACGTAGGTCTTATACCTAGCAAATAGGACCGTGTGTAAAATTAAGCATTAACCAAAGATGACTTTATACTTAATTGAGCCTAAACAAGGATTACAACTAAAACTCGTGGACACAACGAATGAGGAGAGAGGCTTTTAGCCAAAGGCAATGGAAGGATAATGGCGGTGAAGGAAGGGCAATGGAAGGATAATGGCGGTGAGGGAAGGGCAATGGAAGGATAATGGCGGTGAGGGAAGGGCAATGGAAGGATAATGGCGGTGAGGGAAGGGCAATGGAAGGATAATGGCGGTGAGCGAAAACACGAGATTTTTGTCAAATCGTAAGATGGATTGAAAATTGATCACTTAACTGCTGAGTCATGAATTGTGGGAGCTTCCTAAAAGGTTTTAATTAAGCAAGGTAGAAAAAAAATGCAGATAGAGTGGTTGAGGTTATATCATTTAAAAGAAAACTATGCAAATTGGCTGTACTTGCCTTAAGTGTGAGGCAGTAAATGAGGGAATGAGAAGGCAGCCATTTCCAGCGCCGCCGCACTTTGCATGGAGCTGGGACGGTCCCAAGTGCTCGGCAGCACACACAGCAGTTGAAAACAAATTTAGTAGAGGAAAACACTCAAGCATACATATTAGTTGATTATAGAAAGTTCTCCTTTATCCACAGTATGATCCAAGAGGCTATGATTACTGCGATAAAGCATAATGCTTAGACTGACAAAGACAATTTCATACTCGGAGTCAACTATACTATTTTAAAAATCAGCCTACCAATGAGTTTTAAAAATTAATGTGAGGAAAATAGATATCTGTGTTACCTACAGCCGACATTCTAGACCGGGGGCCGGGGAGACAGAGAACATCTGTAGACATCACACCTCGGAGCTAAGCAGGTGACTGTGGCTGACCCCTGTCTCTCACTTGTGCACATCCGGGTAGCGTGTTCAGGTGGTCCAGCTGAAGGCTGTCGCTGCCTTGGAAATGAAATGGAGAGTGCTGCTGTTACTGTAAACTAAGTCCTAAAACTTGACTCGGGGGTGAGGAGGGGATGAAGGACAGACACACAGACACATGAACCAAACGCTGGAATTGGGTTGGCTAGTCGCTCTGATGTAGTAACACCGACAGCAGCCACAAACACAAGGTAACTCTTTATCCATCAGATTCAAGCAAGTGGGTTTACTGTATACACTGTATGCTGTATACAGCTAAAAGAGGAGGTAAGTTTGGCTAATCTAGGTAAGAGTTCTCTAGCAGCTTGACTTGTCATTTCTTCAATGCCGTTTTTATCTGAAGGTCAATCATTCATAACATCTGTACGTGAACCACAGCAGGGCTTCGGCATTCCTCAAGGGAGGGAAAGCTTCACCATTCCCATTTGCTGGACACATTGGGGCCCAGGAGTATTGTGTCCCTTCGTGCAAATTCACAGCACACATTCACTGAGGGCTCTGACCAATCCACACAGAAGAGAGGCTGAAGAAATAAAAGAGAGATCGTTTTAGCAAAATGTGCAAACTGTATGAGAGAGAATAAAGGGATTTGTGGCTTTCAGGAATCCTTGTGAAATTTGTGATTTTTACTATTTGATACCTCTCCCCATCTCCATGGGTCGTTCATATGCAAAGCAGCCTCTCACATACTGTATTCTTTATTATCTCCCTCCCCCTCCTCTCTCTCTGGGGTGTGTGTGTGTGTGTGTGTGTGTGTGTGTGTGTGTGTGTGTGTACGCACATGCATTTTCTTTTGAGATTCGTTCTCATTATGTACCACAGAGTGGCTTCAAATTCACTACTGGTCTGCCTGAGCATTCCTACTGCTGGGGTTACAAGAATGCGACGTCATCCTCAGCTTTAATTTCCTGAAGTGTTGACGAACTAATTCTGATCAGAATTTGGGAGGAAATGGACGTAGGAATTCACTAATCACATCGATTATTTACTTGTTTGTATTGAGCATAGGCATTTGTCAAAGTAGGTTTAGAGCCATTTCCAGGGTTAATATTCCTCCCTACATTATATAAATGTACTTATATGCATCATACCATATTTGGGATTACTTGCTCATATGTAACATTTATGATTGAAATAGCACTTTGTAACTTATAATCACCAGAGTACAATTCTAACATCAAAACAATGTTTATGCTCTCTGGACATTTTACCTTTTCACAAAAGTAGTTACAAATTAGTCTCACTTATAAGTGAATTTTAAAATGCCTTTTTCAAGGAAAATTGAGCCTGCTTCCTTTATTTCGAGTTGGTGAACTGGATTATTGGTGAACCTGGATGATTTGTGTTTCTTATAATACGCAGCAGAACAGGCAAGGCATGGCAAATCCTCACTCATCTAACCTTCTGGACACCACAGAAAACTCAAGCCGGAGAGAAGTTTCATTAGGGCTTTTCATCACCCTTCTGGATTTACCTTATCATATCCCAGCTGTGCCTTAGTTCCATCCATATCTTTGCATAATGGAGTGCATTCTTGTGATACCTACGATTAGCTAAACTGATATTCTGCAGAAATAAATTTTATCAAATTACCTTTTTTGGAACCTTGCTATTAAGCTTTATTCAGAGCTAACAGAGCAAATGTTTAAGAGAATTATAGTACTATCCCATACAGTATAATACAAAAGAAGAAATTGTTCCATCAATGCAAAACATTCTAAGCTAAGTTGACAGCACAGCTTTTTACTAAAATAAGGAAACAAAATCTTGTTACTTCAAGCACTGAGTGCTCCCATCCTCCTGATTCTGGACTTCAGCTCTTGTCACTTAACCACAGTGAATTTCTGTGCGTTTTACAATAAACGAAGCCCTCAGGCCCATCCTGCATCTCCATTAGCTGTAAGTTCACAATCAACTGTAAAATACCACAGGGCTTTGTGTCTCTGTGACTTTCGATTTGGCTACCATCAGCAAACACAGCTGTATTTTAAGAAGTGCTGGTAAGATTCTTGGGTTTGGACCTAGTAGGATGGCTCCGTAGATCGTAGATCGGAGCACCTTCCACCAAGCCCAGTGGCCTAAATTGAATTCCCTGAATACACACAGTGGTAGGAGAGAGTGAATTCCTGCAAATTGTTCGCTGACCTCTACCCTCACACTATGGCAGGCATGTACCTCCCACATGCACAGACTCTCAAGATAAATTAGTAAAATACAGTGGAATGTATCAATCATGTCATTTCCTGTATGTCTCCCTTGGAATGCAAAGGAATAATGGTCCTATTGGCTAGACTTATAATTCAAGCTCTTTTTTGAGGTCTGTGTTTCTTGACTCAGAAAGCTCAGATCAGAGGCAAGGCTCACAGTTCCTAGGCTCTGGATCACAGACATTCCCAGTCTCCTACTTGTCTGACATCATGTGATTTACAGTGACTTCAGTAACTGTCCCTTTCAGAACCACATCAGCAGGCTCTGTTCTTAGGCTTTGTGTCAATCACAGGAAAATGAAGTGTGTATTCATGAAAGCTCCTCTCATTTCTTTCTTTAATGTACGAATGTCAGATGTATTAAAATGAAAAACACCCGTGCTGTGTGCATGCCCACTAAAGGCTTTCTACATTTCCTGAGTACCTCCAAATACACTGTCTACTTCTGGCCTGGTGTGCTTTTCCCAGTTTGTACCAATCAGGGGGTTTGTCAAATAAGTCAGGCTTCCTTAATCAACCAGAATCTTGTGTGACCAAAACCAAAACCAAAACCAACTACTTAACTTCTCTATTATTTCTGTGCGTGATTGAAACATGGCTCTCTGCCACACATAGCCACTTGGGGAACAGTGCCATCCTTTTCAACCTCTTCTTTCTTATGCTGTGACCCCAAGTTCCTATTTCCTGCCACAGCACTCAGTTGAAAGCTCTAGTACAAATTCTTTTGGGGGTGCAGAGAGGAATAGTCACTGTTCTCTGACTACATCACACTGGTAAGGTGTGCAGTCCCTGCCTAAGAGACGCCACAGAACGACTCTCTCTATTTCCCCTATTGGAAGGAGGACAGGCTTTGGAGTTCCTGCAAGACTTGGCTAGAAACCCTGCAGCACAAGGAGTTTAATTTGAAATAGTCCCCCTGCTTGGCAGCACCAGCCAGTAGAAGCAGAACAAGCAAGGCAAATGTAGAACATACAACCAGATGTTGGCTGCTTGATCACAATCTAAAATGATGAGAGAAAAATAAATAATTAATTCCTGGGCCTGGGAATACAGATGAGTATTACAGAGCTTCCTAAGCTTGCAGAAGGTTCCATATTAAGCCCGGTAAAGCCAAAGCAGAAATATTTATAAACATTAGAAAGTATTTATAATTCAAAAATATCCACTTAACTTTGTAATACTACTGTCCTATGAAATAGTGAATCATGAGATTCTCTGTGAGGATGCCTTCTGTTCACACAGATGCACAGCAAAGCAGACAGGGCTGAATGTGGTCTTTCAGTTCACTGTAATCTCAAAATAGATCTCAGGCCATAATTATTCTACAACTTTCTTGTTTTTACAGTTGGCTTCTAGGTCACTTCTATGCTTCAAGTCCTTGTGGAGGCACTAAATTTGAACTGTCTATTAAAGTATCATTTTAGCATAGTAAATAAATAAAAATGGTATGTTATGCATACTAAAGACGAAGTATTTGTGTGAAGTATGTGTGGAATTTTTATAATAATTTACTAGTGTGTGTAAGTGGTTGGTATTCAAACAGGTTTTGCCTTTTGTGACTTTGGTGGGGATGAAAAACCCTGAAGTCACACTGGAGCCCTGGGACACTTGTTGCCTCATCATGTGATTTCTGCTTGTCCTTTCAGCAAGGGAGGCCAAAATAATCAACCTCAGACTCTTGTCATGCTCTGACCTTTCTATTGAGAGCACTTTCTGGAGAAAAAGGATTCAGGCTCCAATCCTAAGAACCAATATGTTTACACTTAAAGACAAGAGCCACATGTATTTCTGACTCACACAAACATAAATGTGGGATACTGTGTGCTAATGAAGCTCATGAAGATGCAGACATTCTCAGAGGGGCTTGTGGAAAATGCATTTATGATCAAATGGAAGAATTTGTTTTCTTAGTTAGATAATTAGTTGTTCTTGATTTCAATATTAACACCCCGTTTGATAAACCATTTAACTACTTTGTTCTTTCTCCTCTGTCTTGCCTCCTTATTCACCATGTAGCAGTGAATAGAGTCTGATGACCTCAGTAGTTCTCTCATTCTGCCCCTGACACACCATTATATCATCACAGTCTGAGTCCTCCATCACTGTGGCTTTGCTTAAAAAAACTTATTATTAATTAAGAAAAAATTTTTATTTAAATAAGGTAAGATAAGGTGAGCCTGGTTGTCTGACCCTTCATGTGACTCGAACCAATGGGGACGCTGAGGTGGGGGATCTGGAGGCCTTAGCAGACCCAGGTCACATCATGAGTTCAAGGACAACCTCAACAAATTAGGGAGACCCTGTTTTCAAATATAAAAGTGCCCAGACTGGTGAGGCATACCTCAATGTCGTTTGCTGTCTTAGCACACCGAAAGCTCTGGATTCAATGCTCATGGCCATAGAAGGAGGTGGAACAATAATTAAACTAGTGACTGAGTTCTCACATCCATCTAGTAGATGCTCTTGACTAATCAGTTGTTAGGTATGTCAACAGTTGAATTGAAGCTCTAAATTGTATTCCCATAAAACATATCATGGACACAGAAAAACCTTCAAAGTTAAGAAAAACAAAACACAATTTACACTTATTAGAAAGAATGATGAACATTGTTTTAAAAAGGATTTCTTACCATGGAAACTTGATGCTACAGATATCAATTCTGAGGCAATATTTATCTAAGAGACCATCATTTGCGAGAAAATGTTCTCTGAATCGTGACACTTGGTCAGACTAATTCACTGACAGATGATGCCTGTGGGTGGTATGATGAAGAGATCAATAAACAGCAATTAAATACTGATAAAACCCCATCGTCCACTTGAGGGTGTGTTCTATTAGGGCTGCTTTTCCATCTATGTGAATGTAACTTGGGTGAAGGCAGCTGACCCCAGCACTAGTGTCTCACATACACGTGTTTCAAGCTTTAATATGCCTCGTCTATCCAAAACACATGAGTATAATTAATTCAGAAGTCCTCTTTTATCCCTCCATAAAATGAAAGAACATGGCGTCCACATTCACTCTTACAGAAAAGAGCATCTCATGGCCTCATTATATTTCACTAGAGCACAAAGCCTCTCTCATTTTGCAAACTCATACTTGGCTTTACTCAACACTTTAGCATGGCAGCTAATGAGGTAGCAGGCCAGCCATGTGCCACTCCTAATTATGGCTGTGTGTCTCCTTGTGAAAGATAGGCTTTCCTCATTAAAGGGTCAATATGTAACAAATAGAATTAAAAATGCTCGATATGTTCAAATATTATATTGTTTAGTTTCTGTATCAGCAACTTGGAACACCCAGTGAACAGATATTTTGTGAATACTATGTACTTATTGAAATTGTGCTATTTAATACTAGGTGATTATGGATTTATTTATCAGACAATACAAACAATACAAAATAAACAAGAAGAATCATTGTCAAGAGAATAAAACATAAATGAAAGCTGTCATTGTTTTATTTTCGTTTTATTTCTTTTGTACATGACATCTAAATGCTGTGTTGTATTGACAGATCTGGGGAATTTTAGTGGCCGGACAAGAAGTGCAGTCTCAGTGCGGGAAGGCCAGGGGGTTGTTCTGATGTGCTCTCCACCGCCTCATTCTCCAGGTATAGTAACACCATGTCTATGTTCCTGCTACTCCCATGTGCTGTCTGTTTCACCTCTGTGCACTGTGTGTTCACTCTTGTAGACAGGGTGTGACCAGGGATCACCCCAGCTGACATGTGCAAGGTTGGCACGATACATAGCGGCATGTATGTGTAATTACCATTCATACATCTTGTGCTCCATTGAGTGGGAGGTTGTGCTGGGTACAATTGTTTTCTCATTCTGTTGACTGTTGACATTATGCCTCTGCTGCAATTGGTGACAAATATATGGTCCAGAGGGCAAGAAACTTGGAAACTTGCAAAACTGTTTGAGGTGTCAGAACTGATTAAGTAACTACCAGAGTCCCGTGTTTCAGAAGACAGGCTTCATAAGTGTTTGCTTTCAGTGTTCTTTGCCATAGCAGGACAAAAGTGCTAAGAAGGAATACCTGTCAAACAAAAGTTTCATTAAACTATTTCTGTGAGCAACAATCTTGTTTATCAAACTGAGGGAAAGAGTAATTAAAAAGGGTAATTACCTCTTGAAGTTGTGGGAAATAGAACAGTAGACTATGCTACAAATCATTTTGTATCCCTTTGCCAATTTGTCACTAATTCTATCCATTTTGTTCAAGTCCAGTGGTTGAAAACATATACCTGTTTGTATCTCAGTATACCCTTTATGGAAAACAATTTGAGAGAGTCTGACATCAATTAATGGACAGCCAGATGGCGAATTCTCCAAGCCACCGTAAGGAGCTTGGCTTTGACTCTAAATGAGGCTGTATGTTAGTCTGTTCAAGCTGCCAGAATAAAATGCCACAAGCTGGATGGCTTAAACAACAGGGACATTTTCACAGTTCTGGCTGGTGGAACCCTAACATGAGGGTGGGCGTGGACTGGGTTTGCTGAGGGCCCCCTCTCTGGCGTGTAGATGGCTTTGCTGTGTTCCTACATACTACATGTGAAAGGACTAAGAGACAGGGTCATGTGGAGCCACCATTTAGCTACTTATGCTTTCTCTGAGTGCGTCGTCTATCTTCTTCCTGGCTTGGCCAATGGCCGTCAAGTACCCATGCATACTCCTGCCTGAGCTGTTCCCGGGTTTGGCTCTACCCCTGAAGTCAAATGATGTGCTGTGTGCATCCTTCACAGCCATGTCTTTCTTGCTGTCCTACCTTCCTAGCAGAGCCTTCCCTAACTTGCCTTGATTTAGTTTTAACTTAACAACCACATTTTTCATTTTTACCTTTGCGTGCATTTTCTCCATAATACACTTCATTTAACGCACCAAGAAAACGTGTGCTTACTTTAGTGTCATTTTCTATTATCCTCCATTTTAATGTAAATCCCGCCAAGACAGAAATTCTCTAGGCTTTGTTTTCTGTTGTACCACATGGCTGAGACAGAGACTGGCACAAAGTTGTGGCTGAAAAAATTCATAAATGAATCTATGAATAAATTAATCTCTGTATTAACTTGTGTTTATGATTTAGGCAGAAATCACTCTCACGGGCTTGGGCCTGAGGGTGTAAGACTAGGCCAAAGAAGATCAGATGCACATCAAGAAAACCTAGAGCCGCTTCCCTTTGCCTCAGTGTATTATAAAGATAACTGAGAAGTAGAAAAAAGTGAACTCAAGTTCATAGCATTGGTATAAAAGACACATTATAAGATTATATATTCTCCCTGAAGCAATGACTGAAGCCTGAAATGTTAGAGGTCGAGGTATTGAGAAATGGGAATGGGTGGGGTGGGAGAGGGTATGCTCACTCTAATACCTAGAGAAAGTGTACTTGGAACAGTTGCTTCAGAACCAGGGGAAGGGAGGGCCCAGGCTGGGTCTCTGCCCCTTGATTCAGGAGCTCTGACTACTTCAGCTGCCTTGGCTCTGATGACATGAAACCAAGGGCTAAATCAGAAAACAACTGTACCTTACATGAGTTCCACATCTCAGACCCAAATTCCAGGCTTATCCTAACAGCTATGCAGGCCATCACAGAGCAGATTCTTTTCTACGTTTCGTCCACATTTGTTTCCCTTATCTTCCTGCCTTGTTTTAAAACATATTTTTTCCTGATTCATTGAGAGGCATTTTGTTAAGTGACATAAAGTATCAGCAGTAGGAGGATGGAACTTCTGTCATGCTCTGAAATTCATCATACTGAAATTAATAGCCCCATTTGTAGCACAGTGCACAACATTTAGTAGGTCTTCAATGAAAGCATAAGGAACTCCTGAGTAAACCCTGGTTCTAATAGTTGAGATTTGCAGCATTTTAGAGAGACAACTCTGCTCTCAGTCCTTTGGAGCCAGTATCCATGATAGAAGCTTGCTTCATTACTTACCACATTCTAGTTCTGTTCTCTCAAGGAAGAGTAGCTACTGGGAGTAACTGAGAGGGCTATGAAATGGAGAAACACATCAACTGTCAGAGAGGATTCAATGGTGAGAAATATCTCAAAAGTCTATTTCTCATTCCTTTCAAAAGGATGTACCAAGCACGTTTTTCTTTGACTTTCAATGAAAACTTTAATGGTCCATTTTGCCAAATTTTCCTTTTACTGTACAAGAAATGATTATGAAAACCTATTGGGAACACATGACGAAAACAACTTACCTATGTGCTCTATGAGGAAGCAATTATTTACTTAGAGACTGTTAAGTTAAACTTTCCAAACTGATTTTCACTAAACAAAAATAGTTAACTTCTGTTTGTTCAAACCTTTTCAAATTCAATATACTACATATAGAGAAAATAATCTGTATAAAAATGTACAAAAAGTCCCCTTAAATAGTAGCTTTAAAATTAGTTCCTAATTTTAATTAAATATTGTTTCTGGTTTTTAGGAGGACTTTGTTGTGTGTCCCAGTCCGCCCTCCCTTCCAGTGTGTGTGTGTGTGTGTGTGTGTGTGTGTACCACTCTTCTGAATACCTCCCACTTGGCTAGTCTCAAACTGGTAAGATCATGCTGCTGCAGCTGACAGAGCTAGGATTGGAGGTCTTCTAATGGAAGCAGTGATTTTTATCTCATCTCAAGTATACTTGCTTTAATTATGTGCAGAAACACTCTGAAGCTTACTCTGAGAACTAAAACTGCCAGGAGAAAAAAGCAAGAAGCTCTAGAGCCTTGGGGTGTGGCTCAGCAGGTAGAGGATTTGCCAAACATCCACGGGATTCATCACTGCATCTCAGTACCAGGGACAAGAAACTATGAAGGCCAGATGATCCTGGACTGATGTTATACAGACCCTAAGAGAACACAAATGCCAGCCCAGGTTACTGTATCCTGCAAAACTCTCAATTAACATAGATGGAGAAACCAAGATATTCCATGACAAAACCAAATTTACACAATATCTTTCTACAAATCCAGCACTACAAAGGATAATAAAGGGTAAAGCCCAACATAAGGAGGCAAGCTATACCCTAGAAGAAGCAAGAAACTAATCATTTTGGCAACAAAACAAAAAGAAGAAAAGCACACAAACATAACCTCACATCCAAATATGAATATAACAGGAAGCAATAATCACTATTCCTTAATATCTCTCAACATCAATGACCTCAACTCCCCAATAAAAAGACGTAGATTAACAAACTGGATACGCAAGGAGGACCCTGCATTCTGCTGCCTACAGGAAACACACCTGAGAGACAAAGACAGACACTACCTCAGAGTGAAAGGCTGGAAAACAACTTTCCAAGCAAGTGGTCGGAAAAAGCAAGCTGGAGTAGCCATTCTAATATCAAATAAAATCATTTTTCAACTAAAAGTCATCAAAAAAGATAAGGAAGGACACTTCATATTCATCAAAGGAAAAATCCACCAAGATGAACTCTCAATTCCTAATTATCTATGCGCCAAATACAAGGGCACCTACATACATAAAAGAAACCTTACTAAAGCTCAAAACACACATTGCACCTCACACAATAATAGTAGGAAATTTCAACACCCCACTCTCATCAATGGACAGATCATGGAAACAGAAATTAAACACAGACGTAGACAGACTAAGAGAAGTCATGAGCCAAATGGACTTAACAGATATTTATAGAACATTCTACCCTAAAGCAAAAGGATATACCTTCTTCTCAGCTCCTCATGGTACTTTCTCCAAAACTGACCATATAATTGATCAAAAAACGGGCCTCAACAGGTACAGAAAGATAGAAATAATCCCATGCGTGCTATCAGACCACCACGGCCTAAAATTGATCTTCAATAACAATAAGGGAAGAATGTCCACATATACGTGGAAATTGAACAATGCCCTACTCAATGATAACCTGGTCAAGGAAGTAAGAAAGAAAGAAATTAAAGACTTTTTAGAATTTAATGAAAATGAAGGTACAACATACCCAAACTTATGGGACACAATGAAAGCTGTGCTAAGAGGAAAACTCATAGCGCTGAGTGCCTGCAGAAAGAAACAGGAAAGAGCATATGTCACCAGCTTGACAGCACACCTAAAAGCTCTAGAACAAAAAGAAGCAAATACACCCAGGAGGAGTAGAAGGCAGGAAATAATCAAACTCAGAGCTGAAATCAACCAAGTAGAAACAAAAAGGACCATAGAAAGAATCAACAGAACCAAAAGTTGGTTCTTTGAGAAAATCAACAAGATAGATAAACCCTTAGCCAGACTAACGAGAGGACACAGAGAGTGTGTCCAAATTAACAAAATCAGAAATGAAAAGGGAGACATAACTACAGATTCAGAGGAAATTCAAAAAATCATCAGATCTTACTATAAAAGCCTATATTCAACAAAACTTGAAAATCTTCAGGAAATGGACAATTTCCTAGACAGATACCAGGTACTGAAGTTAAATCAGGAACAGATAAACCAGTTAAACAACCCCATAACTCCTAAGGAAATAGAAGCAGTCATTAAAGGTCTCCCAACCAAAAAGAGCCCAGGTCCAGACGGGTTTAGTGCAGAATTCTATCAGACCTTCATAGAAGAACTCATACCAATATTATCCAAACTATTCCACAAAATTGAAACAGATGGAGCACTACCGAATTCCTTCTATGAAGCCACAATTACTCTTATACCTAAACCACACTAAGACCCAACAAAGAAAGAGAATTTCAGACCAATTTCCCTTATGAATATCGACGCAAAAATACTAAATAAAATTCTGGCAAACCGAATCCAAGAGTACATCAAAACAATCATCTACCATGATCAAGTAGGCTTCATCCCATGCATGCAGGGATGGTTTAATATACGGAAAACCATCAATGTGATCCATTATATAAACAAACTGAAAGAACAAAACCACATGATCATTTCATTAGATGCTGAGAAAGTATTTGACAAAATTCAAAACCCCTTCATGATAAAAGTCCTGGAAAGAATAGGAATTCAAGGCCCAAACCTAAACATAGTAAAACCCATATGCAGCAAACCAGTTGCTAACATTAAACTAAATGGAGAGAAACTTGAAGCAATCCCACTAAAATCAGGGACTAGACAAGGCTGCCCACTCTCTCCCTACTTATTCAATATAGTTCTTGAAGTTGTAGCCAGAGCAATGAGACAACAAAAGGAGGTCAAGGGGATACAGATCAGAAAAGAAGAAGTCAAAATATCACTATTTGCAGATGATATGATAGTATATTTAAGTGATCCCAAAAGTTCCACCAGAGAACTACTAAAGCTGATAAACAACTTCAGCAAAGTGGCTGGGTATAAAATTAACTCAAATAAATCAGTAGCCTTCCTCTACACAAAAGAGAAACAAGCCGAGAAAGAAATTAGGGAAACGATACTCTTCATAATAGACCCAAATAATATAAAGTACCTCGGTGTGACTTTAACCAAGCAAGTAAAATATTTGTACAATAAGAACTTAAAGAGACTGAAGAAAGAAATTGAAGAAGACCTCAGAAGATGGAAAGATCTCCCATACTCATGGATTGGCAGGATTAATATAGTAAAAATGGCCATTTTACCAAAAGCGATCTACAGATTCAATGCAATCCCCATCAAAATACCAATCCAATTCTTCAAAGAGTTAGACAGAACAATTTGCAAATTCATCTGGAATAACAAAAAACCCAGGATAGCTAAAACTATCCTCAACAATAAAAGGACTTCAGGGGGAACCACTATCCCTGAACTCAAGCAGTATTACAGAGCAATAATGATAAAACTGTATGGTATTGGTACAGAGACAGAGAGATAGACCAATGGAATAGAATTGAAGACCCAGAAATGAACCCACACACCTATGGTCACTTGATTTTTGACAAAGGAGCCAAAACCATCCAATGGAAAAAAGATAGCATTTTCAGCAAATGGTGCTAGTTCAACTGGAGGTCAACATGTAGAAGAATGCAGATCGATCCATGCTTATCACCCTGTACAAAGCTTAAGTCCAAGTGGTTCAAGGACCTCCACATCAAACCAGACACACTCAAACTAATAGAAGAAAAACTAGGTAAGCATCTGGAACACATGGGCACTGGAAAAAATTTCCTGAACAAAACACCAATGGCTTATGCTCTAAGATCAAGAATCGACAAATGGGATCTCATAAAACTGCAAAGCTTCTGTAAGGCAAAGGACACTGTGGTTAGGACAAAACAGCAACCAACAGATTGGGAAAAGATCTTTACCAATCCTACAACAGATAGAGGCCTTATATCCAAAATATACAAAGAACTCAAGAAGTTAGACCGCAGGGAGACAAATAACCCTATTAAAAAATGGGGTTCAGAGCTAAACAAACAATTCACAGCTGAGGAAAGCCGAATGGCTGAGAAACACCTAAAGAAATGTTCAACATCTTTAGTCATAAGGGAAATGCAAATCAAAACAACCCTGAGATTTCACCTCACACCAGTGAGAATGGCTAAGATCAAAAACTCAGGTGACAGCAGATGCTGGCGAGGATGCGGAGAAAGAGGAACACTCCTCCATTGTTGGTGGGGTTGCAGACTGGTACAACCATTCTGGAAATCAGTCTGGAGGTTCCTCAGAAAATTGGACATTGAACTGCCTGAGGATCCAGCTATACCTCTCTTGGGCACATACCCAAAAGATGCCCCAACATATAAATAAGACACGTACTCCACTATGTTCATCACAGCCTTATTTATAATAGCCAGAAGCTGGAAAGAACCCAGATGCCCTTCAACAGAGGAATGGATACAGAAAATGTGGTACATCTACACAATGGAATATTACTCAGCTATAAAAAACAATGACTTTATGAAATTCGTAGGCTAATGGTTGGAACTGGAAAATATCATCCTGAGTGAGCTAACCCAATCACAGAAAACATACATGGTATGCACTCATTGATAATTGGCTACTAGCCCAAATGCTTGAATTACCCTAGATGCCTAGAACAAATGAAACTCAAGACTGATGATCAAAATGTGAATGCTTCACTCCTTCTTTAAATGAGGAAAAAGAATACCCTTGGCAGGGAAGGGAGAGGCAAAGATTAAAACAGAGACTGAAGGAACACCCATTCAGAGCCTGCCCCACATGTGGCCCATACATATACAGCCACCCAATTAGACAAGATGGATGAAGCAAAGAAGTGCAGACCGACAGGAGCCGGATGTAGATCGCTCCTGAGAGACACAGCCAGAATACAGCAAATACAGAGGCGAATGCCAGCAGCAAACCACTGAACTGAGAATAGGTCCCCCGTTGAAGGAATCAGAGAAAGAACTGGAAGAGCTTGAAGGGGCTCGAGACCCCATATGTACAACAATGCCAAGCAACCAGAGCTTCCAGGGACTAAGCCACTACCCAAAGACTATACATGGACTGACCCTGGACTCTGACCTCATAGGTAGCAATGAATATCCTCTTAAGAGCACCAGTGGAAGGGGAAGCCCTGGGTCCTGCTAAGACTGAACCCCCAGACTGTTGGGGGGAGGGCGGCAATGGGGGGAGGGTTGGGAGGGGAACACCGATAAGGAAGGGGAGGGGGGAGGGGGATGTTTGCCCGGAAACCGTGAAAGGGAATAACACTGGAAATGTATATAAGAAATACTCAAGTTAATAAAAAAAAAAAAAGAACCCGTCTACAGTGAATGTATAGTTGAATGTGGCACTCTTCAGTATCGTGTTCACACTGCCCTCAGAAATATGTGTGACTTAGAAATTATCATTCTAATGCTCCCAATAATGAGCCAAGCCTTACAAACGATTTGTGAAGAACTACTGCTCATTTATATTCTCATTTAAATACTAAAATTTCCTTTGTTATTTAGGTATGTATCCACAGAACACTAATATACAGATACAATATTTTAAATATCTTATTTTATATTTACTTTTAATTTAATACATGAATAGAATAGATTTACATAAAATCCACCCTATCTTCTCATCTGCAACTCCTTCCAGATCTTCTACCACACCTCCTTCCCAGTGTAATGTCTTCTTTTCCTTCTCCCTTTACCCTCCTCCTCTTCTGCTGCCTGAGTTTCATTGGTGCTACCCATACACACAGCAACAGAGGTTCACACAGCAGAGAGTGGCCAAACCACTATGAAAACTCCATCTCTCCCTCAGCGGTCACCACCCACTGAAAGTGCCCCACCTGATTCAAGTGTGCTTTTTCTTGATGATACCTGTTCATTCGTTAGGCAAAATAAACTTGATCGTACAAGGAAACTTAGGCTCCAGTCAGTGTCTTATCTAACCCAAACTGACTTAATGGAAAGATTAGGTAGACTACGAATCCAGTCAGCCCTGGTTAAAGTAGATAACTCAAGCTTCCATAAGATGGCAAGAAATAGAATTGTAGGAGCATGACTTGCAGGTAGCTCAGGGGTTAAGTGAGATTCCCTAGAGAGAATGCTTATGTGTAATCAGCGGAAGCAGTAGGCTGAGTACATTTTTCTTTATTTTGTAAGCACTGTGGGGGAAAACTAACATTGATTAGTGTGTTTCTAAGGTACCAACTGCTTTTAATGTCTACTGTATATAGGCAGAACATGAAGATGTACCTGACAGACTGTAAACAGGTGGCTAGCTGTATCTAAGATTGTACTTTTTCTTCAACTGATTATGAAATTGACTGTTTGGGTGTGGTACCTCTGCTAGCAGTCTTGGGGACTGTTTCACATTTATCAACCCTGTTCAGTGCAGGAGCTCCAAAAGCTGACATATTATCTAAACGACCAGGTCACAGTGGCCCTGTATCACAAAATATGAGGAGCACGCATCTCAGCCACGGCTTAGCATCTTTCCAGAGACCACTACCAGCTTCTGGGCAACGAAATCAAAAGAGCATTAAAGTTACCAATCTCTGCGCAGCAGGCTGGATGTTAGACTGGAGCCACGCACAGTGAAAGAAGCAAAATCAAGGCGCTTGTTTCGAAGCTGTTCTCCTTATTTTAGCAAGCCAACTCTGAGTGATCTTATCCCTTCATGATTCTGTCTTCATAATCTTCAAGTTCTCTCAAACTAAATTTCAGATGAAAGCATCTCTGGTCTTTGGTGACTTTGGAGTCCCCCCAAAACTTAAACCCTATATCTAGAGCCAGCTATGAGACATGCTCTCTACCATTGGTCTACCCTCCACTAGCCTGTATTCTTTCCACCAGACAGATCTTCCTGGGCCTGAGATTCCTCTTTTTTGAAGGGTTGGAATGAATCTCTGGGAGCCTTTAGTTTAGGGTAGGTTTTCTGGAGATTCAAAAGATTTTGTCCTTCACTCAGTTAAAAAGCTCAGTTCACCAGGTTCAAGTGCACTCTGGTGTAATGGTGACCAACCACAGAATTTCAAATTCAGCTGTGCAGGCCAGTTGACAGGGCAATCCATAGCCTATGTCGGCAAGGTTACTCTACGCACTTATATTGTACCTGGATGAGTAGGCTTCCAGCCAGGCACTCTCATCCTGCCTTTGACACTTATTACTGGCTTTATTTGCTAAATTAGCCCTATTGTACCTATAAAGGGAATAATAAAAGCTATCTCATGGACGGTAGTATTAAGAGGCAGTTTATGTAAGGCAATTAGCCCAGTGCTTAGAGGGAAGTAAGCATTAAATTCAATTTCGTCTTGAAGATCCATCTTCCAGAATCCTCTTTAAAATGCAAATGGTTCTGAGAAAGGTGATGCTTTAAATCATTATCTGCTAACACTAATTAGTAGTTGACATTAAGTTGACAGTAAGGGAACAGGAAGGTGAAGAGAACTTGGAAATGTGAGTATGGATGTTAGAGATGGAGAGAGAGCCATGGGCAGAGGAAAAGAAACCCACTGTAACAGCCAGGGAGGGGGCGTCTTGTTCTTTAAGTGACCTCTGTACCATAAGCTAATTGGAATCTCAAATTGTCCACTCACAGGCTCACATGCTCAAAGTATACAGTATGATAGCAAACTATGAAGTGTACAGTATGATAGCAAACATGAAGGAAAGGAAGCAAAGTCTGTGTCTGTATAATTACAGTATTTCTAACCACTCTGTGGAGGGCCTTCACTTGGACAGACTGCTTGGTCGTATTTTAATTATTCCCTAGTTATCGAAGCTATTTTACAAATATGCTTTTTTAACTTTATTAAGTAGCAGTTTTGCGAGATTGTAAGTGTCACAGTAAGATATGTGAGAGCTACCTGCTTGTGTTATCAGCAGTAAAACCAGAAGACATTGATTAGATGCAAAAAGATTCTTAAAACTGTATTTCAGGTAGAGCAAACTTTCAAAGTGGGCAATTAAGTTGTAATTATGGCATAACTATGATTCTTTTTCCTCTAAAATTACTACTGCAAGGAGGACATAAATTGTGAGATTTGGCTTCAAAAATTCTTTGAAGTTTCACCTAAAATCAGCCATCGCCCAGGATGAAAAAGGGAAAGGAAGTCAGTATTTTATATCCAGTGTGTGTGTGTGTGTGTGTGTGTGTGTGTGTGTGTCTGTGTGTCTGTGTGTATGTGATTTCATTTTTATCCCTGCATTGTACTTTAGTATTAATAGCTTTGTGTCTTTAAGAGAGAGATTGAAGTTCAGAGGTCAGCGGTCTCAGCCCCACAGCTGATGAACAGATTCCCAGCTATGTGAGTGCAGCACATGATCTTTCCACATCTCCATTTGGAATTTACATACAATCTGATGCTAAGCAAACAGGCCACTTAAATGACTCAGATAAAAGATTTCAACGTTTACTTTGATTGACAAACACTCACCCCTATATAAGTTATTTACTTATTGACTTATTTACTATTTTGTTTTTAATATATCTCCAGTAAATAAAAGATAATACAAGTCTTTTACTCTTCATTTATCTAGAGAAAAATTGTTTCAGCCCGAACCATAATAACCATTTACGCGTTTATTCCAGGAGCTGCAGAATTGTTTGTCCAAGCTTGGTAGCCATCAAGAAATACATTTGACATACTTTTAAAATCTTCTGTGGGTTTTAAAATCATCATTGTATTGTTATTGCCGCGTTCCTGCTGCTGTGAGATGTATACTGTTGACGGTGGGAAAGATAACAGCTCAGGGCTTTTGCAGACCTAGGCATTTGATGGCACCTAACACAGTTTGTCCCTTGAATACTAAATATCAGCAAGTAAATAGGCCAGGACGTCCTTCAAGGCCATTCAGGCACAGTGCAAGAGGTGACTTGGGTTGCACAACCCTTTGATGTACTTATTTGACATACAATTTTAACACAATTATTATTTCAATCGTGTAATTAAATTTTACCATGTATACATAACCACTTAATAAGTTTTGTACCCGTTCTTTTTGAATACTGTATGTGATGATGTAGAGAAAAGGGAGCCAGAGAATCTGGCAACTCCGTTAAACAGAACTTCACATATGCTTAGTGTTTGTGTGGTATTGACACATCTGCACTTCCCTTTGGCCATGGTGGCCATCCGACCAATCAAAATATAATGAAGCTGAGTTGAAATAATGAGCTTTTAAATATACAACCCTATACCTTTAAATGTTTATACTCCTGTGTTCTGATAGGAGTGAGGTATATTCTTACCAACTCTGACTCTAAAGGGAAATATGGCATAAAAAAAACCAAAACACAGAATCAGAAGGTCAAACGTGGACCTGACCTGAAGTGTTTGCTAGAACTTTGTTTAGTAGGAAAAATTAAATCTTTGCCTCAGCATCTACTGACATAGCTCAGTGGGACATGATGCTTGCCACCAACTATCAGGGTCTGAATTTGATTTCCAGAATCCACATTTTTTAAAGTGAAGGACAGACTCATGCACATTGCCCTCTGACATTCATTTGCGAGCCATGGTGTGGGTACACACATGTATATGTACACACATACACACAAACAAATTAAATGTTTGAAAAACACTTTTTAAACCCTGCCCAGTTTCTGTTCTTAAGAACATATAATTAGTAACCCACATTCATGTCGTACTTTAAGTAGAGTATTGTTGGGGATGAACAGAGGGCTCAGAGGCTACAACATCGATGGCTGTTTCTGAGGATCCAGGTCCCATTACAACGCCCACATTGTGGCTCACATTGTTTAAATCTCCAGGTCATTAGAAGATCTATCGCCCCCCATGTGCTGCCTCGACTGCACATTTATTTGCTGCATACATGTGGTAAAAGAGACATATCCATAAAATAAATAATTTAAATAAAAGAAGACATTAGTGTTCTTTTCCTCAAGCCTCCTCTATGGTAAATAGATACTGTGACAAATCTTTAACAAGAAGAAAAGGATGCTGATCAGAAAGGAAGGGAAAACAAGTAAGAGCAAACCACAGGGCTCCTGCTCTAAATGAAGTTTCATCGGCACTAAAACTAACAGACTCCACAATGGCAGTAACCAGTGGCTAGATATTTTTACGTCTCTCTTAGTTCCACCACGACTGCATCGTTTGTTGTATTTATTCACCAAGCTTGGAAGACCTCTCCTAGATTAGATTCCTCTCAAAGAGTGCCAGCCAACTTTCCTGTAAATGGCTGACTGTTGAATTTGTTTGGCCCGATATGCACCATAACATCTCTTCCATAAGCTCACAGTTCTGGAACATGAAGTAGCCACAGGCAATATGAAAGTAAGTGAAGCCGTGTCTGGTAAAACATGGCAGTCTTCGTTCCAGCATTTGGGTGCAGAGGTTCACTTAGCCTTCAAGTATTCGCCCAGCTCAGGAAGCAGCAGACACTCATGCCTGTGGCTGCTGTTTGCTGACCTCAAGACAAATATGGGCTACACAATGGGTTCTTGTTTTCCCCTCTCCCAGCCCTTTCCCCAAGCAGTAAAGCCAACGCAACTAAAGATCTGAAAATCCCATGTTATTCACTGGGCCTTGGTTGTTAAGGGGTTCTTTTCATAACCTATCTTTTTCTCCTAATCCTTCGTCACTCTTCTAAGATTGTATAGCATATATGTTGGCACAGGGCAGAGAATAAACACACATTATTTAACAAGTTTTGGCTGGAAATGACAGAAAATAGGGCAAACATTTCTAGACATTGCATAGAAGGAAGAGTCCGCAAAAGGGTGGGCACGCTTTATTTTCAACCATGAAGAGTTTCAGAGAATGCTGGCACATCCTGTGGGAAGTGTTTGGAACCTAGTTTGGAAACATAAGTGGGAGGACTGGAGAAGGAAGTATAGACATCCTCAGTGGGGAGAAGACAGCGGTAATGCCAGCAAGGAGCTGTAATCACATCTGTTTTATCAGTACAAGTTCAAACTTGGCCCGGATTTTAATGTCCAAACTTGAAATATTGTGCCAGCTTTTAACATTTTTGCTCTGGGATCAGAAAGATTAAACTTTACTACTTATCTGTAGTATAAATTTGGAACATAGAGTATGTTCTTATTGTAGTTCTTCCTTTTCAGGATTTTGCATGTGTATAGGCACTGGAGTGATTTGAGTAGGCTTCATATATATTTAGTCACTTTACATCTCAGTGGCAGCCCCCTTCCTCCTCTCTTCCCAGTTTTACCCTTACAAACCTCTTCCCCAATTACTCCTCTCCTTCTCCTTGTCCCCCCCTCCTCCAGACTTTACTCCAAGTAGTAAAGACCTGAAAATCCCAAGCTATTTCCTAGGTCTGGAGATTACTGTACAATACACACACACACACACACACACACACACACACACACACACACAGAATTTTATATGTGCTGCTGTATAGTAAATGCTGTACTGGAGACTATGGTGTTCCCTCCTCACTTTGTCATTTTAGAGTTAACTAGGTGCAAAGGTCTGTTTCTGTCAGTGAACTCTTCCATCATTTTTTACTGGAATTTTTTTATTTACAATTCAAATATTATCCCCTTTCCCACTTTCCCAGTTTCCAGTCCATAAACTCCCTCTCCCATTTCCCTCCCCCTTTTTCTATGAGGGTGTTCCCCCACCCACCCATCCATCCCTTCCCACCTCCCCATCCTGACATTTCCCTACACTGAGGGGTCCATCCTTGGAAGGACCAAGAGCTTCTCCTCCCATTGGTGCCCAACAAAGCCATCCTCTGCCACATCTGCAGCTGGAAACATGGGTCTGTCCATGTGTACTCTTTGGATAGTAGTTGTTTAGTTCTTGGGAGCTCTGGTTGGTTGGTATTGTTGTTCTTATCAGGTTGCAGATCCCTTCAGCTCCTTCAATCCTTTCTCTAACTCCTCCAACGGGAACCCTGTTCTCAGTTCAATGATTTGCCTCTAGCATTTGCCTCTGTATTTGTTATCCTCTGGCAAAGCCTTTCAGGAGACAGCTAAATCAGGCTCTTGTCAACATGCACTTACTGGCATCAGCAATATTGTCTGGGTTTGGTGGGCTGGATCTCCAGGTAGAACAGTCTCTGGATGGCCTTGCCTTAAGCCTCTGGTCCAAATTTTGTCTCCATAGTTCCTCCTATGAATATTTTTGTTTCCCCTTCTAAGAAGAACTGAAGCATCCACACTTTGGTAGTCCTTCTTGAGCTTCCTGTGGTCTGTGGATTGTATGTTGGGTAATCCGAACTTTGGGCTAATATCCATTTATCAGTGAGTGCATACCATGTGGGGTTTTCTTTGTTGTTGTTTTTGTTTGTTTGTTTGTTTGTTTGTTTGTGACTGGGTTACCTCACTCAGGATGATAATTTCTATTCCCATCCATTTGCCTATAAATTTCATGAAGTCATTGTTTTTTTTTTTTTTTTGGTTCTTTTTTTCGGAGCTGGGGACCGAACCCAGGGCCTTGCGCTTCCTAGGTAAGCGCTCTACCACTGAGCTAAATCCCCAGCCCCGAAGTCATTGTTTTTAATAGCTGAGTAGTACTCCATTTTATAAATATACCACATTTTCTGTATCCATTCCTCTGTTGAAGGGCATCTGGGTTCTTTCCAGCTTCTGGCTATTATAAATAAGGCTGCTATGAACATAGTGGAGTATGTGTCCTTGTTATAAGTAGGAGCATCTGTTGGTTATATGCCCAGGAGTGCTAGGTATGGGCCCTTAGTACTATGACCAATTTTCTGAGGAACCTCCAGACTGATTTTCAGAGTGATTGTACCAGCTTGCGATTCTACCAACAATGGAAGAGTGTTCCTCTTTCTCAACATCTTTGCCAGCATCTGTTCCATTATTAACAGTAGTTTTAGGGGCCTGAATTAGCAATTGTAGTCTACAAAGCTTCCCCTCCCCCTCATGAGTCCAACCTGCCATCTTCTTCAGTATAGTCATACATACCAAAGCGGAATACTGCAGGTTTCTGTCTGGTGGACAGTGCCAAGTCTTTCTGTGCTCCTTGTATCTGTTTAAGCTTACTAACTCTGTCAGGGGGATCTAGTAAATGCTCAGTGAATGCATGCATTAATCTTTGAGAACTAATTGACTAGGTCAGAGAAACTCCTCTTAAACAGCTTATTCTGCATTTGTGTAAGCTCAGTGATATTTATTATTGCATTTTCAAGAAAAGGCATGCTACTGTAGAGCTGTTTAATCACTTAATATGAATCTTCCTATAAGTAAATAGAAAGAAAGATAATCATTCATAGTTATATTTTAATTACTGCCATTCAGACAAAAAATTAATATACAAGACATTATTTTTCTCTTTTACATGTGAAATGTTAATCACTTTAAATTAACTTTAATGAAGCATGGTTTACATGATAAGAATCAACTATTTTAAGCAAACTTTCAAAAGATAGTACACACCTCTGTCCCTAGCCACTGTCATTACATTGGCAGGTTTCTTGGCCTCCCTACTCACTCAACACACCTTTCTAAACCAGTTCGTACCCCAGTACCTCCCTGCTTCATGCTCTTTATTTTTCCTCAGTTTGCACCCGGATTGAAACCCCTTCCTTCCTCTTCTCTCTGTTCCACCCTCACATCCCCCCCATTCCCACATCCCCTTTTCCTCAGAAAAGGGGAGACCCTCCCATGGCCCTCTCAACCCACACTGGTAGATGAAATCACAGCAAGACTAACAACTTGCCCTCCCACCGAGGTCAGACAAGGCAGCGCAGCTATGGGAAAGGGACCCAAAGGCAGGCAACAGAGTAGGAGACGGACTCCACTCTAATTGTCAGAGGACCCACATAAAGAGCAAGCTACATGTCTGCTACATCTGTGTAGGAGCCTATTTCAGTCTCTGCATGCTCTGTGGATGGTGGTTCAGTCTCTGTGCTCCCACGGAGCAGGTTAGTTTACTCTGTAGGTCTTCTTGTGGCATTCTCTGATTCCCTCAATTCTTCCCCAAGCCTCCTTGAGCTCTGCCTACTGTTTGGCCTTGTGTCTCTGCATCTATTCATCTCTTTCCATCACCTGCTGAATGAAATTTCTTTTTTTTATAAATTTATTTATTTACTTTATGTATATGAGTACACTGTTGCTTTCTTAACACATACTACCAGAAAGGGGCATCAAATCCCACTACAGATGGCTGTGAACCACCATGTGGTTGCTGGGAATTGAACTCAGGACCTCTGGAAGAGCAGTCGCTGCTCTTAACCACTGAGCCATCTCTCCAGCCCGAATGAAATTTCTAAGAAGATAGTTATGCTAGTCTCCTTCTGTAAGCATTGCAGAGTATCATTAATAGTGTCAGGGGTTCTAGACTGGGAAGGGATTGTAAAAAAACAACAACAAAAAAAACCTTCTCCTGGCACACACACACACACACACACACACACACACACACACACACACACGAATAAAATTAATTAAGAAACAATATTTGTTTGTATGGAACTATCAATTCAGCACAACATATAAAACAAATCCTTATATTATTTTATGTTGCATACAAAATGCTGTGAGAAAATATGGATAGAAATTTTCTAAGTTCTGTATCAGTCCTAATTTAATTTGCATAGCCATCATTTTCATTTTTAAAAACATTGTTAACAGATTTTCGGTTGGATATGTTAACCCCTAAGTCTGACAAGGAGAGGATTATTTTGCAGAGTTGGGCTGTGGTCTCAGGCTCCCTCTAAGGAGCTGGTCTGGGGCTTTAGTGGAAGTGTGTTTTCGTTCCACACTATAAAAAGGCACTGTGCTAACAAGCAGTGAAACTGAGTGCCCTCAGACAAGAGGATCTGTCACCAGAACCATTTTTCCCTTGAGGAGAGACTCTGGAGAGAGAAAACTGCCTGACCTCCCCCAATTAACACGCCACAGTTGCAGGCATAATGGTCTGCAGTGACAGGCCTGTATTGCAGAATGTACAAGATGTGTGTTTGTGTTCCCAGGCTGCCTGGCATTCAGGATATGTCAGCAAGGATCACTCTGGGTACCATTTCAGCACTGCCATACCAGCCATATGAGAAGGACAGAAGGGGAAGCCATAAGGAGAAGCTATGGTCTATATTTCGAGTGGACTAGAGAATATTGCTGTTCCCCAAGGACACAAGCTCCTTATGAGCCTTTCTACAGCTATAGTCTCAGCCTGACAGGCAAGGCATGGAGGAAGAAGTGGTGTAGCAGCCTTCCTTGCTCCTCCATTGGACATCCACTGCCCTGGGTATCACGGGCATTGAAATGGAGGTTAATGAATTGTCTGTGCCATTCCTGACCTCAGAGCACACAGCACTGACTGGAGATTCTTATGCCTGTGTTAAGCACAGCATCACGTTCCCATATCATTCCACTCGGGGCAAGCAAGTGAAGATGCTCAACAACTTATTCTGAAAGAGCGTCGTCCTGTTGATCTGGGTAGTATTTACATAATACAAAGGTCTTTATAGCTTCAAATTGGATCGTGACTATTTCCTGAAGAGTAATATTCTAAAATTAAATTAATGAAGTATTTTCATTCCCCATCATCTGCAGTCATATTTCCTATCATCACATTAGGCAACTCATTTCCTATGTGCAGGAGAGTATATAAGTGTTCGAGATATGTCTTGGGATTCTGGTTACCATATGATTTCTATGCTGTAAAGAAAAACAGATTAAAAATTAATTTCATCAACTCGTAGTTTCAATCTGTTAAAGTGGAGCTGAACTGACATTGTTATTGCAAGTAACATTGAGTGGTTAGGTAAATATGTAGCACACAATTAGTGCATAATGTATTTACAAGTTCTAAAAAGCACATAAGCCTGTATGACTGAAGGTTTCAGATCTTGAGGCTTTTCAGGAACCCGTGGCTCATGGTCAGAAGTGAAAGAGTCTTGGAAGAGCTCTGAGTTATTTTAAAGCACGCTTCACAGTGAGACCGGGTCATTAGATCAACAGCACCTAAATCAAGATATCCTTCAGACTTTTGTCACCCTATAGATTTACTGTAGTTTAAGAATCTTCTAAGAGATATTGTAAACTAATAATCTAATTCCATGTAGTGAATTTTTAATAGATGCCAAGGATGGTGCCACAGAGTTTAAGGTCATCTTTATTTAGCACCTAGAGAATAACAAGGAAGAAGTAGATCTATACACTCAAGACAGATAGTGAGGGGTTGGGGATTTAGCTCAGTCGTAGAGCGCTTGCCTAGGAAGCGCAAGGCCCTGGGTTCGGTCCCCAGCTCCAAAAAAAAAAAAAAAGACAGATAATGAAGACAGGGAGAATCTGTAAGTCAACCAAGGCTGCAAGGGAATGTGGGGAAGACAAGAGCTGAAAAGAAAATGGAAAATGGAAAACTTTAAAAAAACATACATTTCAACCTTGTATCTCAATTTGTATCTAGGCAGTTTCACCTCTAGTTTTTGGAGTGTAAACTTTCCCACTCCCCCTTCAAGTTTTTCCTTATTAGTTAATAAAAATGCCTACAGCCTGGCCTAGAAAGAAGAGAATGGGTGGATCTCAGGTTCCTGGGCCTGGGGTCTCATTCAGGGATGACGAGAAGAGAGAGGAAGGGGAAGAAAGGTACCATGGGGTAAGTGGATCATGAGCACAGGGTCGTGAGAGCTGGCCTGATGGAGAAGGAGAGGCCACACAGAACATGGCAAGTGATATCTTGGGCATCTCCACAGGGAAGTAGACAAAGTAGCATAGTGGGTGGATATCTGCCCAGCTCTAGTGCTTTTCAGCTTATTATTGTAAATCTATATCTGTGTCTTTTATCTGGGAACTATATGGTCTGCAGTTGGATAGAAACCCCTAGTAGATATTTAAAGATAGCAAGGGGGCATTACAATATCTAGAATGATAATTATCACAACATTTACCCATTTTGAATCATGATTTGACCTATTCTATTTGTTTTTGGAGCCTTAAAAGTCTAATATTTATAGGAATGATTTACTATGAATCTAATTTTTGTAGAGCATTTTCCATATTCTAAAACATGCAAAAACATGTGGACCCTCCTAGGTCATGCCTACTCTTTAACCTGATGAATAAGAAATCTGAAATTGTCTCTAAGAAACTAATATTTATGTGTTTACTTAGTTCAGACCCCAAGCACTTTTTTTCATTCTTCCTTTCTTTTTATTTTTCTTAATTAATTAATTTATTTTCATTGGATATTTTAAATTTACATTTCAAATGTAATTCCCTTTCCCAGTTTCCCATCCATATCCTACCCATCCCCTTCTTCTATAAGGGTGTTCCCCTCCCCAACCATCCCCCTTTCTGCCTCCTGACATTCTCCTACACTGAGGGGTCCAGCCTTGGCAGGACCAAGAGCGTCTCCTCCCATTGGTGCCCAACAAAGCCATCCTCTGCTACATATGCAGCTGGAGCCATGGGTCAGTCCATGTATAGTCTTTGGGTAGTGGTTTAGTCCCTGGGAACTCTGGTTGGCATTGTTACTCTTATGGGGTTGCAAGTCCCTCAGCTCTTTCAATCCTTTCTCTAATTCCTCCAACGGGGATACCGTTCTCAGTTCAATGGTTTGCTGCTAGCATTCACCTCTGTATTTGACATGCTCTGGCTGTGCCTCTCAGGAGACAGCTATATTTGGCTCCTGACAGCTCGTACTTCTTGGCTTCATCAATCTTATCTAGTTTTGGGGGCTGTATACCCATGTGGGGCAGGCTCTAAGTGGTTGTTCCTTCAGTCCATGCTCCAAACTTTGCCTCCATATCCCCTCCTATGAATATTTTTGTTCCTCTTTTAAGAAGGACTGACTTCTGAACCTTGGTTGTCCTTCTTGAGCTTCATGTGGTCTGTGGATTATGTCTTGGGTAGTTCGAGCTTTTGGGCTAATATACACTTATCAGTGAGTGCATACCATGTGTGTTTTCCTGTGATTGGGTTATGTCACTCAGGATGATATTTTCTAGTTTAATCCATTTGCCTATGAATTTCATGAAGTCATTGGTTTTTTTTGTTTTTTGAAGTCATTGTTTTTGATAGATGAGTAGTACTCCATTGTGCAAATGTACCATATTCTCTGTATCCATTCCTCTGTTGAAGGGCATCTGGGTTCTTTCCAGCTTCTGGCTATTATAAATAAGGCTTCTATGAACATAGTGGAACGTGTGTCTTTGTTTTATGTTGGAGCATCTTTTGGATATATGCCCAGGGGAGGTATAGCTGGGTAGAGCAATGTCCAATTTTCTGAGGAACACTCAGACTGATGTCCAGAGTGCTTGTGCCATTTCGTAATCTGACCAACAGTGGAGGAGGGTTTCTCTTTCTCCACATCCTTGCAGCATATTTTGTCACCTGAGTTTTTGATCCTAGCTATTCTGACTGGGGTAAGGTGGAAACTCAGGATTTTAAAATCATGCAGGCTCTCCTAGGTCATGCCTACCCTTTAACCTGGTGAATAAGAAATCTGAAATTGTGTCTAAAAACCTCATATTTATGTGTTTACTTAGCTCAGACCCCAAGCACTTGTAAAACTTTTCCCTCCAACTTCATTGTATAGACTTTATATTTTCAATATTCATGGAACCTTGAATAAATTTGTATGGTTTTATTTTAATACCATCAAATAAATTCTTGGAATACAAACATCATTATTTTATAACAAAAAATCAACTTAAAATGATTGAATAAAAAGTAATAAATTACATGAATGCAGACTTCATGTTATTTACAAGTGTGGGTATATACAAGGCAAATTATTTATACAGAATCAAATTACTGAAGAGCTGGTATAACTAAAGTTTTGTTTACGTATTGTGAATATTTACATTATGAACAAAATTGACAACCCAATAATTTCCATAGTATTCCCTTCTGAGCAGTTGGATATTAAAATATTGCAGTTATTTTGATAATAGAAAAGGTAATACCTTGACAGATTATTCAAACAATGACATTGTATTTGTTAATTCACAGAATGAGTAATGTTTCTCAGTTCTAAGCTGTAAATGTGATTGAATTCCAATTCAGATTCAATTCATTACACTCCACTGAAAGCCTGTCTGCCCTAAAAAATAAAGTGAGTTCAGGCATACCAGACAAAAAAAATAAAGTGAGTTCAGGCATACCAGACATCCCTATAATTCTGGTACTGTGAAGGCAGAGGCAGGAGGATGATTGTAAGTTCCAGGCTTGCCAGTGTTACACAGTGAGCCTCTGTCTCAGAAATAAATAAAGTGCAAACTGAAATAGAGACAGTTCTTGTTACTCTGCCTCCCTCTACACCCACAAGGACATGCGGATACATTCACACACACACACACACACACACACACACACACACACACACACAAGCATACATAAAGAAATAAATATAATCTTTATCTACACATATTAATACATGCCTTTAATTGCGATAATTGGGAGGACATAAGGATTATTGTGTTTTAAAGCTTAATAACAGCCTGGTCTGTCTAGTAAGTCTCTGTCTCAAATGAATGCGTGATCCATCCATACATAGTCATACGTGCATGCATACTTACATACACCCACCATATATAAAATATTCACAAAATAACTTAAACAGCTGAGAACTAAATTAGTAAGTCCTAGATAACTTTAGATAAGTAACTTATTAGCAAAGATGATCCCTGACTCCCCTCACTAGAAATGTCTAAAAATTCAGGTGCCAAAACTGGGCTGAAGGAAGAAAGAAAAGTCCTTCACAACTAGTAGTTAAAGATGTTGCTGAAATTCCTCCAATGGGTGGGACAACCTGTGGCTCCCATGCCATCTGAGCAGAGTCAGAAAAAATTGATCTAGATGACAAAAAGCTTGCTTCAATAGGTCGATTCCAGATGCTAACACCAAATGCATGCTGTTTGTTTCTTTTTAGAGTCTTTTTGTTTTCATAACATTGGATACTATCCAGTCTCAGAGATGCGGACACAGAAGATATGAACAAAATGTTACGTAGCAGAAGTAAAATTGGAAATAAATGGAGTGGGACATGGGCAAAGAGTGCTATGGGATTTTAAAGTTATTAAAATGTGAATGGCTCTGTGCAGACCTGCACCCTGGTGTTCTTATAAAGAGACAAGCTCATGATCCAAGCAGAAAGTGTTTATGTAGGCAAAGTCACTCACTAGCCCCTGCATGAGCACTGTCCCTTTAATCGCTCTCCATGCTTGAGTTTTCTCTTCCACAGGTGCAGTCATTGATGGGAAGAGTGGGTTATGGGCAATGACTTGCTCTCACGTGAAGCTCAGCTCCCATGCTGTGTTCTAAAATTGTGCGTCCCCCTTCACAACTGACAAGTTCATTACAGAGTTAATAAAATCAGTGCTGTGTTGCTACTCCTCACATAGCAAAAACAGTTAGGTGAAATATGTATGTTGATGTTTTTATTAACCCAGATATGTTAAGACAGCCTTTTGAAAGTGTCTTGTTATAATGAAAGTAAAGGTTCAAATCTTAATGCAGCACTAACCCAAAGGGCAGCTGTCCTGAAGTGATACTCTCACAGCAAAGGGAAGCTTGACAAAACCGGTACAGCACGGGTTGTTTGATTTTTTAAATGAACAGCCATGGCAGACGTCTGAGCTGAATTCAAGAGAAAAGGGATGGACTTGGGACTGTGACTGGAGCTTTCTCACATTACTGAAAATTATGGTGTTATTTATTCTTCCATTTTCAACAGTTACAGAAGCAGCTAATAATCATGTGCCCATAAATACTAATTGTTCTGTGTCAATCTAATTAGACCCACACAGCTCAGCCAACTGGCAAGAGTGCGAGCCTCGGTTCATGTTCCAAGTTCTTCCCACAGCACAAATAGGAGGAGGTCTTCACAGTGTTCCACAAAGTCTTCCAGATAAACACTGAAACCGTTTTATGCTTCACCTTAAATCTTTACCTTGTACAATAATTTCCAAAAGAATTATCTTTTTGACAAAATGGAGTAACCATTTGAGTACATACACTTTCTTTTTATCGATCAATAATTCTAAGTTATACGTCACCCATTTTTTACAATTCTGAGAGCACCAATAACTGATAAATCTAAGGTATGTAAGGTTCTACCCAGAGAAAGTGGAGGGGAAGAAGAGAGCAGAGACAAAGAGGAGAGAAAAGGGAGAGGGAGAGACTAGAGCTGGCTGAAAACTGAGGGAGAGCCTTGAGCAGAGTTCTAAAAGGAGTTACTCAGTGGGCGACGTGGGCAGTGTTGAACATACAGGAGGAGAATCACAGGCTAAGACTGAAAAGAAGCCGTGCTTTCCATCATGAGCATGAAGGGATATCATCTGGGAAGAATGAAAGGCAGGAGAGACGAGGGGAAAGTTGCAGACCTAGTCAGGGGTAAGCTCATGGGATTTCTTAAAAGATTTCCATTTATTAGTAAGAAATGAATCATACCCCAAGAAGCTGTCTAATTCCCTTAATAAAGAAATGAGAGGATACCGCATCCGTCTTAAGACAGATTTGAAAGCTGCTTGGTAGACAGTGCAGTTTCATAGAAGCCAGCATTAACAACTCTCAGGGCATCTGACAGCATCTCAAGTATCTTCAGCAGGAACATGAAGCTTTTTATAATATTTCAGAGAAATAAGTTCAGACAAATTTGTTTTTCAAATGTTTACCACAATTTCACTGTGTACGTATGGTGGAACTGCTAGAGATGAAGTCAGAATGGTCTTGGAAGGGCATTAAGTGCACTCAGAGCTGAGACTGCAAGACACTGGACAAGAGTAAGTGGTAAGCAGAGACAATGGAATAACTTTCCAAACTTAATTATTTCTACAAAAGTAATGGAGAGGAATATAGGCAACCTTCGGGGAAACCTGAGAGAGATTGACGCTTTTGTAAGCAAAGCGGAGGAAACAAACAAGCGATACCTCTCCTGAGTTTCGGGGAAACTGTTCATTACAAACTGAAGTGACCCCCAAAGCTTCCTGTTCTAAAATGGTCCGTGTGATCATCTGCAGTCTAGGCACGTGACAGAGTGGTCGGGTGAAATCATTCCAATGCTGAGAAACAGTAGGATGGAGTAACAAAAACGGCACAGAAAGGAAGGAAACCCCACAATGGCTTCAAAGAACCCCTGGAAATGCTGGGTAGTATAAAAAGAGAGGGCCAGAGGGTTCTTCTTAAAAATGAAGGAACCTGAAGTTTGGAGGATTGTAGAAGTGTTGGAAGGCATGGAGTTTTAAGTTAATATAAATGATGTTTGTGTACATTGTATATGTGTATGAAATTCTCAGAGGAAACAAATATATTAAAAAAAAAAAAACAAGCTGAGTGTGGTGGTTCATGCCTTTAATTCCAACACTCAGGAGCCAAAAGTAGGTATTTCTCTCTGAGTCTAAGGGCAGCTTGGTCAACAAAGTAGGTTACATATCTGTTAGAGATACACAGTGAGAGCCCTTTTACATAATAACAAGAAATATTTACAATAGTTTTTAGATCAATTTTTGATATTTATTTATGTCTTTGGTGTGTGTGTGTGTGTGTGTGTGTGTGTGTGTGTGTGTGTGCGTGTGTGTGTGTGTGTGTGTACATTCACACAAGAGAAGCAAGTATTCTCAGTCTCTCAGCATCTATCCACACAGACCCCACATTAGGCCTTAAATTCTATGTACAACATGTCCCCATAAGGATTGCTGTGGTCATTGGGTGGGGAAAGTGGAGAAAGGAAAGCTATTCTTGTATGCTGATTTGCTGCTTTAATTTTCTATAATCTCTCTCATTTCTTTCTTTTCCTTTTTTTTTGTCTCAAGACTAGCACATGGGTATATTATTGCAGTACAAAAGCAAATATCTCTTTTTAAATAATGTTTTATTAAATAAGAGACTTACTTTATGAACTGAATTTGAGCAATTAAATTGGATTTTATGTGTACGAGCCCACACACATGTGGAAGTCAGCCGACCTTTGACCATGTGGATCCCAGAAGTTCAGTGGGGATTTTTGCAATAGGTACGTTTGTCTGGTCAGTCACCTCAGTGGCCACAAAATCTCATTTGCAAGGTGATTTCTAGGTTGATGCTGTACAGTGGGAAACAGCAGAAGTTTTTTTTTCCCTTTCGTAAAATGCACTGACTACGTTACAGAACTCATGGTCAGCACATTTTCTAAAATTCCCTACCAATGGTCAGTGTGATATTTTCACAGATGAAGAACAAGGCAGGCCACATAATTCACTGAAGGCCCCACTAGTGCCAGGTGATGGTACCAAGATTCTAACATGTGGTGGCATTGGTCTGAAAACAAGTTCTCCTTTGTCCCTTTAATCTCCTACTGAGCTGAGCACCTGATACACATCTTTGTCCCTAAATGCTGCGAATTGGGCAACCATCTCCTGTGTGTGAAGCTTTGTGAAGCTTTTTCTTCCAGAATAAATAAAGGATAAGTTCTCACGTTAAAAAATAGATCTGCCCTCTTGCTTCACATGTTCTCTGATGGAATAGATCTGATCCTCCCTAAACTATATCTTAGCAATTTATGTGGTCACTGCTCCTGGAAGCTATCACTATTAAGAAAAATGGCTCCTTTTCATCTCTAAAGGTCTGCTGCTATATCAGTGGTTCTTTAGTGCGTTTATCCACTATCTCTAACTAGTTTCTAGTCTTAAAATTCAAAGAGGTCTCTAACACACAATGTTTTTCTATTTTTGAAACTGTAGTATTTTCTCCTGGAACCCAAAAATGTATTTTTAGATCACTTTTTATAGTTCTTAGAAATCTTGTGATTTTATAAAGAGATCACTGAGTCAGTCACTAGAATTATTGATGAGACAATAAGGTAAGAATCGTCACAAAAGAATTAAATAACTGTAGAGCCCACATTGGCAAGAGCATACAGAGCACGTCTGAACAGTCAGCATCCACTAAAGAGTGACATGTTTATACTTGAAGAGTAAACATCCTGGAGATGAAAACTTGTTAAGATTACACTGTGTGAGAACTCACGGAGTAAAGTCAGAGCTGAGGAGATTGTTAATCGGACTTGATACTCTGGCAAAGGACCTAGTTCAGGTTCCAGCACCTGGTTTCAGGGGTAGCTCACAACTTCCTGTCACTGTGCATGTACACACATACACACAGAATTTTTTTGTTAAATAATAAATATAAATATTTTTACATATATGATATGAATGTATTTATACTTAAATATATTTATACATTTATATTACATAAATATAAATAAAACAAACAAAAACAGAGAAAGTAATGAAAATATGCCAAATTCTGGTCACGTAATAAAAATTAAAAGAGAAAAAAGGAAAACAGCTGCTTCAGAAAGAAGGTTTATGTCATAGAAACTTGTTTCTATACCATATATATGAAATGAAATATATATTTGCTAGAACATGCTTATTACATTCAAACTGAGGACCACTCAAGTACTTAAATACATCTTTATTTCAATGTACATATCCTGCATTTGTTCACTTATCTCTTTAACATTTATTATTCTTTTATACATTACATCCGGATCAGATTTTTTACCTCGCTCTACTCCCCGCTATACAAACATAACATATATGCAGGGGGCCTGGTTCAGACCGTATAAGGTTTGAGTTTGGTGCGTCAGTCTCTGTGAGCCCCTATGAACTAAGTTTCGTTGGCTCTGTGGGTCACATTTTCATGGTGTCCTTGACTCCTCTGTAATGCTTCCTCACTTCTTCTTCAGGGTTCCCCTGGCTCTACCAGGTGTTTGCCCCTGTAATGACAGTTGTGCTAGGCACTGATGTTTGAGGATAGAATATCGTTAAGAATCATATCACTGACTCTTTTTACCTTCCTGTTTGGTTCTTTTCTGTATTTCTGGATTGTCTTGATTCTGGTTCCCAGTCAGTGTCAGTCACGGTCCCTCTCCTGGTGTGGGCCTCAACGTGTCATGGGTTGGACAGCCCTCCAAGTCCTGTGCCACCATTGTCCCAGCACATCTTGCAGGCAGGGCAGATTGCAGGGCAGAGGATTTGCGGATGGATTGATGACCCAGCTCCACTGCTGGGAGTCTTGCCTGGAGCCAGTTTGGGCTCCACATCCATCATTACTAGGAGACTTTACTAGAGTCCCTCTCAGAGATTCCACAGAACTTCCACTTCACTGGGTGTCTAGGTCGTCCCCCAAATGCCTCTCATTTCCAAGACTCTCTCTCCCCACTCCCCCTGCCCTTCCCCTCTCTCCATTAATATCTAATCCTGTCCCCATTGCTACTTGCCCTCAGAACACGGGCAAAATCTATGACCCCTTCCCAGGAAGATCCAGGGACCACCCAACCTTGAGACCTCCTTGTTACTTAGCTAATGTCCACTTTTAACTGACTGCATACCATGCTTGTTTTTGTGACTCTGGATTACCTCACTTAGGATAATTTTTCTATTTCCATCCATTTACCTGCAAATTTCATGTCTTTGTTTTTAAAATACTTCATTGTGTAAATATATCACATTTTTAAAAAGGCAGCCTTTCATTGAGGGATATCTAGGTTTTCCCCAGTTTCTGGCTATTGTAAATAAAACCATAGTGAACATGATTGAGGAAATGACCTTGTGGTCTGATGGAGTATCTTTTGCATATGTACTCAACAGTGGTACAGCCGGGTCTTGGGATAGATTTATTCCCAATGTTCTGAGAAACCAGCTATGGTTTCCATAGTGTCGGTACTAGGTTATACTCTCACCAGCAGTGGAGGAGTGGTCCCATTGCAAAATATCCAGGAAATCTGGGACATTGTTTACTTTTTAAAATTGAAATTCATTTTTTGCACAACATATTTTCACCATAGTTTTCCCTTTCTTCATCTCCTCTTAGATCCTACCACCTCCTACATTTCCTTTCTAATGAGCTTTTTAATTACTAAGATTCCTATATTGTTTAATAATAGACATTGTCATATTGTTTAGTTCACAAATAAATATTGTTATTAATTTGATAAAATCAACTACATGGAAAGTATGGCATAAACATAATTTTAAAATTTCAATCCAATCTACATTTTAACAGAGAAATCTCTTTCAGAAAGTTCAAATTATATGAACATGTATTGGACTCTTTCTGTTATTTCCATAACTTCATCATCTTTTATACTTCTTCAAAGAACTCATCTAAAATGACTAGCCCAAAGTGTCACACTATGTGAATTTGAGTGAAGAGCAATTTGAAGATGTATTATAGTGATTACATATCAGGAGAGATTAATATGTATTTATGATTAGAAATTTTTCCGGAGAAGGTGAGCTATGGGTACAAACTCTTGGAGCAGAAAAGATGAAAGCAGAAAGATGTCTCTTGATGAAGAGACAGCCCCTACTATTCCCATATAGCATGTGACACCATGACAAATAAATTACTTTTGCTAAAACCATTAAGGATTTGCATGAAGAATTAATGACTGCTAGTTAAGCTGTAAAGCACAGGCATACACAGGTGACACTGAGTGTAAGAAATTGAGGGACAATCTTGGTTTATCAGTTTATCTTCCTTATAGTTGCCTGCAGTAAATGTTCACTTTCCAAACTAGCCCAAGTTTCCCATTGAACATTTCAAATTTAGGCAAATCATAATTATGGAGGGTGTTGTTCCTTGACTCTACTTAGAAGGGAGAAGGGTCATAAAGGTTATATTTATTTCTATAATATTTAGATATGTAAATACTCAAGTTCATATGATAAAGTTTGCATAGCTTAAAGTTAAAAATAATATATACTTTAAAAATTCACTGCCAATATAAATGTTGAGTGTTATGAATAGTTTATTGTTGTACTTTTGCTCCCAATGCATATAGTAACACTAAATTCACTATAGTTATATGTAAATAAGAATGTCCTTCGAATAAAGGTACCAATTTACTAAATGTACTTAAGAAAATGAGAAGTTTTTATTTTGCCATCCATGGACTCCATTTTGCTGGTTTTGAATATCACCCATAATAAATCTTACAATTTTTTTCATCTCATAGACTTTTATGCATGTAAGAATCCAAAGTTTTTTTTCACTTTCTGGGATTTTGGTAGGTAACTATTTGTAAACCTTTCTTGTAAATACCAACACATGTTTCAGGCATGGTGTGACAGTTGCTCATTCTGTCTCTATCAATTTGGCAACCCTGACTTTATGTCATGTGTCTTGACTTCACAGCAACATGACATCAACAAAAACAAATGCAATTTGCTTTTGTTCTTGACAGTCAGATTAGCCATAATTTTCACCATTAGATTATTCAGTTGTTAAGTTAGACCCAATAGCAATACAACTCCATCTAATAAATGTTTGAAACTAATACTATTCAGATTTTTTACATTTAGTAATGATTCTTAATAAGTTACTGTTCTCTATGCCATAGTTTCCTCATCTGTAGAATAGGCTGAAGTGTAAATTACTCTACATAGTATAAGTCCTGGAGCATAATGAGTTTTAAGTGTCCTATATCAAATTAATGGCCATGGGATAAACCTCACAGCTGTTGTGCATACGAGTCTCTGCCCTTATTCACACATTTTCTCACCTGATCGATTGTGGTCTCTGATCTTACTCTACTCCAACTTTCCCAACCAGGAAGCAATACTCGTGTGACCTAGGGAAGAGAATGCAGTAGTTGACTGCTGTGATTTCCAGTCTATCACTTATCTGTTCTGTGTTGAGATGTACATATGAGGACGCAAAGGGATCAACTGTAAGTCAGGTTATATCAGACAGCACAGCCATGCTTTGCTCTGTTGTATTGTTTTCTTACCAGCTCCCTCAATCCCATCCCCTGGAAATATTCCTTCAATAAATCACCTTCAAAGGACCTATTTCTCTACCTCTCTGTCCGAGAGCCTGATGTGAGATGATAAATATTCACTGAAGTTGTTACCATTATGGCATCCAGTGTTCTGATCTATGAGCAGATGAAGTTCTCCATCATTTTGGTGGTGCCCTGTGGATGCACCTCATAATGCCCATAGTTCTCCACACATATGTATTTTCAAGCTAAAATCTTCACAGTTTTATAAGGATATCCAGTAATAATTCCTGACAATATTTCAAAACACAAAATTTATACTACTAATACAGGGTTGGACTGTATAAGGTTTAGCGGCACATTGTGGGAAATGTCCAGTGGATACTTTTTAATGTGAAGTTCAAAGCCTAAATTGAACCTGAGCTGCTAACTCTTGCACACTGTGGAGTAAATGCTGGACCCAGACCTGTCATCATTTAGAGTTCACCATAAATAATTTCAAAATCCCTTAGCAAAGCAAGAAATTTGGGTTGTGTTTTTAAAAGAGAAACCAGTGACCTTTACATGTAGACACAGGACTTGTGGGATGCAAGTGGCTTCTATGGTGTGAAACATTCTGCAGAGAAAATAAAAATAGCTGCTGTCACCTAATTGGTGTAATGGCAAGAAACCCTGAGCTTGGAATTCACTAACTCAGAGCTTTTTAACTTGTGGATCACAACGAATGCCAACTCCCCACAGCTTCTGTTATAAATGTTCCTTTCTTATCTTCCATTTGGCTAATTTTGTTTTTAATTATGTGCATGTAACATTTTATTTTGTCTTGGTGACATATTATAATTTTAAAGTACAATTCTACTTCTTTTGACTTTAGGCAACAAGCATAATAAAATTACATGACTTAAAACCCTAGAGAGAATTGCTACTTTGTTCCATTTAGCAGAGGTAACAAAATGCAATGTGACAATCAGGTTTGCTCTGTTTTAGGATAATTTTATTTCTAAATTTTCTTATATTTCTTACAACATGCTTTAAAATATCTTGATTCTCTTGAGATGAATAAGAAATGAACACCTTTCTTGGTTCTTCCTCTTAGGCTATTTGCTGCTGAGTGTACTTATTGGAAAAAAAAACTTTTGACACTTGAAGAGATTAAATCCCATTGTACAAGGCACAAGATGAATTTCTGTTGTTACAATGTACTAGGCCATTTGTTGTGAGCCAGTCCTGCCTTCGTAGAGCAGTTCCTTCACATTGGACACTCACCTAAGTGGTTCAGCTCTCCTGGGCATAACTATGTCATACAACATCACCATCACATTTTATAAAAACTGAAAGTAAACCATGATACCCAGAATACAATAGGTTACACAGTATAGCCTAATGATAAAGGCTAAATTTTGGGCATCTAGGAAAATTCGACTCTTTATTCTCACACTGATAGGTTAGCTGGTTGACCCATTATTTTCAATATTGAAGAGAATTAAAGTGATTATGAAAAAAATTGGCCCTTTCTGAAGGATTAACCTTAATTGTATTGTCTCACTTAACCTATTCTGCCTACCTTCAGTTCGGGTTACCATCTGTAAAAATAATAAATTAGATGTATACTGGTCAAAAAATCTCACGGTCAGAAGACAGTTAAAGAGATCTCTGAAATTCTGAACTTTATGACTAAAGTCAAAGGTCTTCCTCACTATGATGCCTTCAAACATGGTTGTGAGAGGGAGAGGGGTGAAGAATTAAGTGCAAAAAGTGTAACGTAAAGCTCATACTAAATTCTCTTACACACTTTTCCCAGACATGTGCTATATCTCATAATTCCCTAAATGATGTTTTTGTGTAATAATTTCTTACTAGTTTGCAGAAGTGTATGTGTATAAGTTTATGTTCAGGTAAGTATTCATGACTCTGAATGTGACTGCAAGATGGCATGTTATAGTGTCCTTCTGCCTTGTTATCTCAAGGCAGGATCCCTTACTGTCTTGGAGTGGATTAATCAAGTAGATTAGGCTGATTAAACAGGAAGCCCCAGGAATCTACCTGTTTGTGCCTCCCAAGCACTGGGATTACAAACAATGCCACTTCAGTTCTGATAACGAAATTCATAGCTTCATTCATGGAAGGCAAGTTCTCTGCTGACAGCTAGCTCTTCAGTCCTTTCATTGTGCTTGATTGCTGGTGGACTTTATTACAAAACCAACCACAAATCTAGTCATCAAACTGGTGTGTATAGATGTTCCATTTAACAGTTTAAACTACCAAAACAAATTCTCAGTAAAATACCAACTAAAGCCAGATCGCAGTATAAATAACCTGAAATACCTTCAATTCGAATGTCTCTCCAACGATTGGAAAAAGATCTTTACCAATTCTTCATCTGATAGAGGGCTGATATCAAATATAAACAAAGAACTCAAGAAGTTAGACTCCACAAAATCGAATAAGTCCTTTAAAAAATGGAGTACAGAGCTAAACAAAGAATTCTCAACTGAGGAACATTGAATGGCTGAGAAGCACCTAAAGAAATGTTCAACATCCTCAGTTATCAGGGAAACACAGATCAAAACGACCCTGAGATTCCACCTCACACCAGGCAGAATGGCTAAGATAAAAAACTCAGGTGACAACAGATGCTGGTGAGGATGTGGAGGAAGAGGAACACTCCTCCATTGTTGGTGGGATTGCAAACTGGTACAACCACTCTAGAAATTAGTCGGGCTGTTCCTCAGAAAATTGGACATGGTACTAACTGAGGACCCAGCCTTACCACTCCTGGGCATACACCCAAAGATTCTCCAACATATAACAAGGACACGTGCTGCACTATTCATAGCAGCCTTATTTATAATAGTCAGAAGCTGGAAAGAACCCAAATGCCCTTCAACAGAGGAATGGATACAGAAATTGTGGTACATTTACACAATGGAGTACTACTCAGCTATTAAAAACAATGACTTCATGAAATTCATAGGCAAATGGATTGAAGTAAAAACTATTATCCCGAGTGAGGTAACCAAATCACAGAACACACATGGTATGTACTCACTGATAAGTGGATATTAGTCCAAAAGCTTGGAATAGACAAGATACAATTTACAGACCACATGAAGCTCAAGGAGAAGGAAGATCAAAGTGTGGATGCTTCAGTCCTTCTTAGAAGGGGGAACAAAAATACTCACAGGAGGAAATACGGAGACAAAGTGTGGAACAGAGAGAGACTGACGGAAAGGCCATCCAGAGACTGCCATCCTACATAGAGTCACCAAATCAGACACTATTGCAGATGCCAAGAAGGGCACGCTGACAGAAGCCTGATGTAGCTGTCTCCTGAGAGTCTCAGCCAGAGCCTGACAAATACAGAGGCTGATGCTCGCAGTCAACCATTGGACTGCAAACGGGATCCGCAATGGAGGAGTTAGAGAAAGGACTGAAGGAGCTGAAGGGGTTTGCAACCCCACAGGAAGAACAGTATCAACCAGTCAGACACCCCACAGTGTCCAGGGAGTAAACCAGCAACCAAAGACTACACATGGAGCGAGCCATCTCTCCAGCCACATGTGTAGCAGAGGATGGCATTGTTCGGCATCAATGGGAGAAGAGGCCCTTGGTTCTGTAAAGGGTCAATGCCCCAGTGCAGGCGAATGTGAGGGCGGGGAGGCAAGAGGGAGTGGGTGGGTGGCAGAGCAGAGGCAGTGTAATGGCATAAGAGGTTTCCCAGAGGGGAAACTGGGGTATAATATTTGAAATGTAAATAAAGAAAATGTCCAATAATAAAATAGAATCCATGTAACTGCTAAGCTTAACAAACACCAAGGTGGAAGGGCAATTGCCTTTCCCATGCTCCTACCCAAGCCGCTTGGCTGAGACCCCTTCTAGAACTCACTGCTCTCTTTCTGCCTGGGGACAATGGCTTTGGCATGGACACCTTCCCAGATGACTTGACAGCCCCTTGGCCCGAGTGGACTTTGCCTCAGCTTTCCTCTGCCTGGCCTGGAACGCTAAGGTCTGGCATGGTACCCCGAGAGCCTACAGCCACAGACAGGTCCAAGGTGCCTGCTGAGGGCAGGAGCTCCCCACCATTCCCTGGGGAGCCCTGGAAAGTGTGTGTCAACATGCACAGCTTCAAGCCAGAAGAGCTGATGGTAAAGACCAAGGATGGATACATGGAAGTGTCAGGCATCCAGCAGGAAGGTGGGATTGTCTCCAGGAACTTTACCAAGAAAATACAGTTTCCTGCAGAAGTGGATCCAGTGGCCGCATTTCTCACTTCTTTAGAGGGTCTGCTCGTCATTGAGGCTCCCCAAGTCCCTCCTTTGGAGAGAGCAGCTTCAACAATGCACTTCCTCAAGACAACCAGGAAGTCACCTGCTCCTAGGACGTCAGCCTTGGTCCTTTTTTGCTTCCGGCCCCGACCCCAGAGATTCTCAGATTTGAGGGTATATACTAGTTTAGCAGCACTCAGATTTAAGGCAACTCAGATGTTGAGGTATGGGAGGGAGAATCTAATAACCATCTCTGGATAATGTAGTAATAGATTTCCCCAAAGGGTGACACAATGGCCCAGCCTTTCTTGGTTGCATTAGGTTAAAGTACTGGGAAGTTTTTTTTTCTTCACCTTATCTGTGCAAAGACACAGCACAGCAAAAGGGAACTGAAGATTTCATGTTACATTTTTACCTTGCAGCTAATGCAAGAGTTGCTTTTCTCTGGGAACCTTCCCATCACCCAGATCCCTGCCCTGGGTCCTCTTTATATGTGTCTTGGTTGATGGGACTCATTGGCTCACCTCAGTGTCTCTAAACTCTTTGTCTAGAAGAGGTTACAGGCAGGTCTTATAACCCCATATGGAATTTACCCATCGCCACACAACACACAGTGCTCTTTTTGCAGCATGACCCCGTCACTCTCAAACTATCACCACCTAGGTCTCTGAGAGCCACTTAGCTAATCCTCTGGCTAAGGTCTCACTTTATTGTGTTCTCTGTGTCTAAGTCAGATTTTTTTTAGAGTGGTCTTCAAGGAGCTCCACCAGGAACCAAGCAAAGGCCAGACAGCCTGGCACACAGGCTAGTGGTATCGTGTATATGGGGGGATGTGTGTGTCTTCATTGTGTGAATTGTGCTGTTGTTTAAGGGGAAGATAACAGTAAACCATAATGATGATAATAAAGGAGCTGGTGTTCTTTTTTTTAAAAAAAGAACCCATGTAGCTGACTCAGTGGAACAAGTCAAGTCCATGAATACCCAAATAAACTTGCAATGCAAATAAAATATGTAAGCAACTCACATTTGTGCTTAAAATTTTAAAAGTTCTCCATATTGTATAAATATGGTTCAGCATAGCAATTTATATATTTTGTAAATGTTTACTGTTGAAAAATGAAGACTGAGGTTTTATTTTTCCAGGAGTACCAAGCCTGTATAACAATCTCTGTTACAACAATGATCTACATCAATAAAATCAAAGAGGTGCTTCTCAGGGGTGACTCAGTGGTAAAGAGCACTTAATGCTCTTGCACAGGACTGCAGCTCTGTTCCCAGTGTCCATACCATGCAGCTAACAGTTGCCTTTAATTCGAGTTCCAGAGAATTAGATACCTCCTTCTTGACTCCTCATGCATTGTACACACAAGAGTTAATCACATATGCATAGCTTAGAATACTATTCTTTCAGTTCTTATTAATTTCTGGTCTTTCTTAGGTTCAGTTGTAAGGAATATTGGAAAATTCTCTACAGTTTTTTGTGATATTAATAAGCTAAAATTCTAGTTGCTAATATCAAATCCATGATAGAGAACAACCTAGAAATATTTCTTTAACTTATCTTTTTGCTACTAACTTATTCTATTATCCTTTTCAAGTATCTTCCCTTAATTAAATCATCACAAGGAGAGGTTGTCAAACTGAGTAATGGAATTAAAGTAAATGTTATAATTAGTGAATATCAAACTGCTTATACTTCATACTTCAGTGAATCAGTAAAAATTAATGAATAATACAAAAGTTTTTCAAATTATATCATTAGAAACTAAAAGTTATACTTTGGAATAAACTAAATTCTAGTGATTTGACAAATATTGAATCTCATGTCATAGGAATAAGCAGAAAAGAGCACAGACAGACTCTTTTGCTAGTACCTATCACCTGAACTATCACATACACAATAAGGTTGAAGAGAATATAGAAATAAAGAGGTTGCTGATTTTTGAATCTCCCCTTCAGTGGCTGACAGGAATAGAGAAGCTGTCTCCTGGGAGGGAGTGCTGTTATCACTTGGGCCCGTGAACTTTGCTGGTGCTGTTTGCATTGTGATCTAAATTCTTTGACCCGAAGCTTTTCTGTGTACATACACTATTAGAAAGAGGAAAAGTTATTTCTCAGATTGCAGCTGTATTAGAAAATGCTGAAATGAATCACGTGTAGCTGTTCTTTGAGATTGTTTTCAAGAACTGGAGCTTGCAGCACATGGTTTCATTCTCCACTCATACATTTCCCCCCATCAATGGCACCGTGGCCATGAGAAATGAGCAGTCTCACCTGTATGGAAATTCTTGTTTACATACCCCATGCATTTGGAGATTTGTCACTTAAGTAACAATTTTATTTTGCCAGGGAACCGAAGAGAAGAGCATCAGCTTTGACACAGAATAAATTGCAGAAAAGTATTGAAGGTTTGAAATGTGTGAAATTATAAACCTGGACCTTCAGTTACAAGACAAGCAGAGCCTCTCTGCATTTTTTCCATTATCAAATTTAACAGATGAAAATGCCGATGTGCCACTAAATTTAGTTTTAATTCCACTGCTCATTGTAACGATTTCTCCTTGTGAGGATTTAATTAAGAGAAAAATGATAACAGAATAGGTAGTGACAAAACAATAAAGTTTAAAAAAATAACTCTTAAGATTATTTTCTATCATGAAATTGGTGTTACCACATTGGATTATTAATTTATTAACAATCAGAAACTCATAAAAGAAAAGAAAAACCCCATATATTCAATCAAGTGGCAATATATGTCCAGGACATGGTTTTGTTAAAGATAGGTCTGAACTTAATTAAGGTGAGTTTGTTTTAACTAGTATCTAAAATGTAAGAACATTTAAGTCTACAGGATAATGCATGTCTGTGTACTCCTTTCATCGCAAGTATCTGTGAAGGACAGAACAGGTATTAGATCTTCTGGAACAAGAGTTATAATTGAAGTGAGCTGCCGTGTGGATTTTGAGAATAAAACCTGAGTTATCTGGAAGAGCAACCACTGCCCTTGACCACTAAGGCCCATCTCCAGTCCTGAATTGTTTTAGATTTTTTAAAATACTACATTAAAGTAACATTTGTAGTCAGTGTGATGTACAAGAGCACATGAGAAAATCTGCTTTGCAGTAACATGCAATGTCGGCTTTGCAGTGTCGGCTTTGCAGTGTTTGCCAGACTTCCACCTCATACTGCTTTCCTACCCTCCAAAAATGGCGTAAGCTTATAGCTTTCCTGATTCAGATTCCACAAATTGGAGACGTGAGGATGTGCTTGGCTCTCTGTGCCTGCTTAGTTTCACTTAACACAATGACCTCCGGCTTTCTTTTCTTTTAAGTGTAGAATAGAGTTTATTCAGAGCATGGGGAGTGGAGTTGAAAGGGTAGTGCAGACAGAGAGAGAGAGAGAGAGAGAGAGAGAGAGAGAGAGAGAGAGAGAGAGAGAGAGAGGAGAGGAGTGGAGTTGAAAGGGTAGTGCAGAGAGAGAGAGAGAGAGAGAGAGAGAGAGAGAGAGAGAGAGAGGAGAGGAGAGGAGAGGAGAGGAGAGGAGAGGAGAGGAGAGGAGAGGAGAGGAGAGGAGAGGAGAGGAGAGAAGGGGTGGGGGTAAATGCCAGCCCTGAGCACATGGAAAGATAGGTGGGAAAGGGCAAGACAACAGAGCAGGAGCAGAAAGGCAAGAGCAAGAGCCGTGACCTCCACTCGTATCCATGTCACCACAGACAGCAGAATTCCATCACAGTCAGTGGCCCAATGGTGTTCCATTATACATCCACACTCTATCTTTGTCCACTCCTTACTTCACACATGTTTAAGACTGTTTCCATTTCTCTGCTGCTTCAAACCATCCTTCTCTGAATGAGAAGTATCTCTTCACATCTTTCATTTCCTGACTTGTGGGTCTGTAAGACCTTATTATCATTCTAGTTGTCACTATCCTGAGATGTTGCATTCAGTTTTCCTTGTTGGGTGGCGTTCACATTCCCAGCAATAGACATAGGAGCGCACTCTTCTTTCTCCAAAGCCTCAGCAGTACAATGTACATACAGTACCAACAAAAGGCAGGAGAGTCTAGTCAGGTCTGCTGGATGGTTGTGACCTATGGCATAACTGTTGAGAACTGAACCTCAATATAAAGAGCCCAGACATAAGAACTTGTTCTTTGCTGATAAATAGCCTGAACGTCTTCTGTGTGAAATGATTGGATGTTTGTATATCTGTTTTAATAAACATCTGCTGATTTCTACAACTCATGTAATCACTGTTTATATGTTTTGTTTATAAGGGATTTTTTTGGTTTTTATATATTATGGGAATAAATTCGTTATAAAATGTATAGTTTGCAAATATTTATTTTGTAAACTATGCATTCTTTTTTCCTTAGAATCTCTGTTATTAATGGGCTATATATTTACTCATTTATGTCTAGCTTCTCCATTCTATTTCCTTCATCAGTATATGTGCTGATGATGTAAATACTATTATCTTTTAGGTACGTATTTCTCTTATATTTAGAAGATCATCATTTGGTTCTTTTGATTCAAGGTGGCTTTGGATAATCAGTGGGGTTTTAGTAGTCATATAAATTGTGTGAATGCTACTTTAGATCTCTGATGGATGTCACTGGTACTTTAACAGGGATTGCACTGACTGTAGATCACATTGGGAAATACTGAGTTCCATCAATATAGATCCTGCCAACGCATGAATGTGGGATGCATTTCCATTTCTTGGCATCTCAATCTATTTTTTCATCAGTGTCATGATTCTAGGAGAATAGATTTTTTCACTACCTATTATACACTTATTCCTAGGTATCTCATTTTTGTGGCTCTTGTAAATGATATTAAATTATTAGATGATATTTCAAACAATTTATAATTAATATGTTGCAAGGCTGAAGTAATTTACTCTACTAGGGTTTGGGGTAAATTTGAAGGGAACATTTCTAAATAGAAGATCATATTATCGATATCCAAACAATTTTATTTCCCTTTCAAATTAGATGTCTGGCAGCTCTGACTGGAGTTCTGGAATTGGGAGATCCCACAGAAATAACAGTTGTTGAAATCATTGTGTTTTTTAAGACTATAGGGAGAGAGACTTGTTAACTTTAAGCTCTTTTATATAAATGGCTTTATCATGTTGAGATGTTCTTTCTAGATCTGATTTGTTTGGGACTTTTACCATGAAAATGTCTGTCTGTCTCTCTGTCTGTCTGTCTGTCTGTCTCTCTCTCTCTCTCTCTCTCTCTCTCTCTCTCTCTCTCTGTGTGTGTGTGTGTGTGTGTGTATGTGTGTGTGTGTGTGTGTGTGTGTGTGTTTAACATGAAAATCTACTTTAAAATATAGAAGCATGCATCTTGATTGTATGTCAGCATTAAGGATACATATTTGGATTAGCTAGAGAACAAAGGTTGAGATAAAGTACACACATCAAACCAAGACCTCAGGACCTGGATGGGTTAAATTAATGAACTAGAATAACTTTGAGTTCAACCTAGGAGGAGAGAAAGTGTCCAGCAAGAAAGCAAGAACCTGGATTTATTAGGAAAATTTGTCTTACCACTTAGTTTTGAATATACAGGAGAGGGATTTAATATTCTTTGAAAAAGACATTGTTGAAATGGGTAAATCATGGCTTGCCAGGTAGTACCAACATCTTCTGAAATTAAATGATACCAAAAATGTTAATGTTTAACAAATCAATACATACTATGGTATTTTTAAGAGCCAGACATTGTAAATACATAACAAAGTAGCACACAAAATAAACACTAAAAGCCACAGAAACAGTTATATTTTCTAGTTTCCCTAAGTTACTTTGTAGTCCTTATACTATAACATTATCCCTAAAGTAACTGTATTCCTCTTTATTATGAAAGTAAAGTTTGAAGAGGATTTTAATAAATGTTAGTAGGTAACAAAAGCCTTAACAAAGAATGTAAACAGAGATCTTAAGAGATGTTTGAGTCCATTCAACATTCCTATTTTGGGCACAGGCATAAAATCTAACCCAGTTTCATGTGTCAGCTGAGTTATTGTATAGTGTTCTCCTCCTTGTCCTTGGCATAGTGAACCGCTTGGTTATGTAGAAAAGAGAATTTAACTGCAAAAATAGAATCAGCATTTTTGAGGCCTGGAATTCCCATTTCATTGTGAGATGTTTAAAGAGGCAACTTTATGTACAGGCATCCTGGCCTTGAAATATTTTACAAATCCTTGACTCAGCAAACACTACTAATATAAGAAATTATAATTCTTTAATCAGCTTTTACTTGCTCATTACTCTTTCAAAATTTCAAATAGTCTCAAAGTTTAAGAAATTTTCAGCAAAATCCTGTGAAAATATTAAACTTCTGTAAATTAGGTATGAATAAACAATAAAGTTAGAGGGAGCATTTTGTCCGACAGGAGAGGTCCTTGTACTTTGGATCTAATTAGCAAGGGGCATAATTTACTTATACCACACATGCTTAATTGTTGTCACTTCACTTGAATATTTCTAATCATTTCTTCTTTTTAATTAAAAACAGAATTTTGTCATGCAATATATACTGACTATGGCTACTCTGCCAAAACCCCTTCTGGGTCTGCCTCATTTCTCGGCCTACTCTATCTCTACATACCCTTTCTTCCTCTGTCTTATTGGAATACATATAGGCATCTAAGAGAAAGTAATAATGATATTATTATTATAAACATTATTATTAAAATGTAAATAATAATACAAATATGACAAAAACAAATCAGAATAGGACAAAATGAACAAACATAAAAAGAGCAAAAAAAAAAAAAAGCCCAGGAAACACAGATGCTAAGACCCACATTCACACACACACAGAAAAGAATATGTAAGGTTAAAAAAAACGATGAACTCCAAAATACCACTGAATTTGTTCTGTATTATCATCTACTACTAGGAATACAACCTGCCCTTAAATTTGGTTTGTAAACCCAGAGACTTTATTGGAGAAACCCAAATTTTCCTTCGTGGGCTCTGAGATGTTTCCTTTGTGAGACCGTGTCTGGGTATAGGATGGGGTCTTGTGTTCATTCCATTTGTCTTGTCAGGACAGGGACACCCTGTGGCTTGGACCCCTGTTGGGCTTCTGCTGTTGCCACAGCTTCTCTGTGTTCATATGCACACCAGTCCTCTTCTGTCTGGAAGGCCCTGGTCCCTTGGAGTTCCCATCACATTTGCTCTTACAGTCTTTCTATCTCCTCTCTGCAGAGTTCCCTGAACATTAAGGGAAGGGATTAAGTGATTGCCTCCCATTTAGGACTGAGACTTTGTACATTTTCCAGTTGTGGGTCTCAGTATTTGCTCCCATCTACTACAGGCAGAATCTTCTCTGATGGTGGCTGAACAAGATTCTGGTCTACATGTATAGCCATTAAGGGCTGCTTTATTGCAACAGTTCTTTAGCAGTAGAGGACTATTTGGTTTTTCCCTAGTCCATGTCCTATCTAGTCTCTGCTTTTGGCCAACAGACCAACGGGACATATAGGTTCTATCTTACAGTGTGAACTTTAATTCCAATCAGATAGTGAGTGGTTGATTACTCTGACAACTTTCGTGACAACATTACAACATTGCACATTTGTGGTAACATTGTAGATCATGGGGTTTGTAGCTGGTTTGGTATTTACCTTTTTCCTCTGGTAATGTGCAGAGTACCTTCCAGTAGCGTGAACACTAGCCAGTAGGAGTAATGAGTCTACCTAAGAACCAGCTTGACATCTCTGTGTCCCACAACTTAGGTGTTGTGTACAGCAATGGGGCCTTACCGTCCTGTTATAGAAAGTAACCAATAGCCTTGGCAACAGCCTGGGTTGTTTCAGGGTTGCACAGGGTCCCTTTGACCAATGACTCAGTTAAATGTAACCTATTTCCAGTGATGGAGGTCAATTTAGTGATGAAAGATGTCTAGTTGGGTCTTTGTCTCCCTCAGCATCTTTATGTATAGCAGAAACTGCTAGGAGTTGCTTTATTGCAACATCTCTTTCCCAGAAGAGTAGTATTTGGTTTTTCCCTAGACCATGTCCTATAGGTTGTTTTGGGGTTGTGTTTTACTTGAGCATCTGGAAATATAGGCTCAAAGTAAGAGAAGGGGGACGGGAGGAGGAGGGGAAGGGACAGGGAGGGAGGAAGAGAGAGAGGAGTTGATTTTTAGCAATCCACAATAAGAGAGCAAGGGTGATTGAGAGGAAAAAAGAAAACTCACAATATAAAGTGAATCTTCCCAATTTCAGTGGTAGATTATAATCACATGTTGGGTCATTTTAAAACTTACTTAAGTCGCCTTTGCACACAGGAGGCTGTTGAATCTGTTCTTCCAGTTATAGCATGCATGAGTTTGAAGCCAATTGAGAACTTAGTGGCTTTGACTTCAAATTCAAATCATATAACTGGCATTATGTCAGTTTGAGATGTCATGGTTAAAGCTCTGGTCTCACTGTTCCCACATTTCTAAAGAACTTTGTTCTATAATTGTTTAAAAATACAGGTAAAAATATATATACTCTCCTAACTGCTCAGTAACTTGAATACAAAGCCTTAAATTGTCTTCTGTTTATGATGATCGTTTTTCTTAAATCTTCTATGATATTTTAATTAAATTTATTTTAATTATATTTAGAACTCTGTGTCTATGTGCATATGTTCAGGAGGATGACAGATCCCCTGGAGCCTGATTTACCCTTGGGCAGGTATGAGCCACCCAATGTGTACAGTAGGAACCCCCTTGGGTCAGTATGAGAGCAGCAGGGCTGTTACGTGCAGAGCATCTCTCCGTCCCTGCACTCTTCTGCCATGGTTTTTATGTAATCAGTGGTCACTGGCTTCTCACTATCATCACAGCCACTGTCACTCAATGTCTCTTATAACTACTGAAAGCCAGCTCCCTGTGGCTGTGAATTCATTCCCCTGCTTGCTCTCCTCCTAGGATTAATCTGTCTCATTTCTCTCCTCTTCACTCTGGAGATGGAGAGACTGTTTAAAATATAATCTGCAGTCCAGCTTCAGCCCGACCGCTCTCCAGCTCAGTTAAGATATTTTAGTTTTCTTCTTTCTCTGTTTATTTTTCCTCCCATTCAGTACTCGTTACTCTATTGTCTAAATGTCCTTTGTTTTCCACATCACTTGGATAGCTTCATGAAAACATTAATTTGTTTTCTCTTTGGAATGATGTCTGGCCTGGGGTGATCCACAGCCAATATTTGATTAACAAATGAGTAAAATCTATTTTCTAGTCCAGCTGTCTCCTAACTGGAGAAGTTTGTATAGATCAGTACGATTAAGAGCACATATCCCATGTTTTCATTTACAACATATGCTGCCATCTCTCTATATTCTTCTATAGATTTGAGTAAAATTCACCTATTAAGTTGATGTAGAAGAAGAAGGCATCATCTCTTTAACTTTCAACTTGCGTGTTAGTTATGACAGTACTGAATATCAAGTACACCTCAGAATCAAAGGGAAAGGGAATAGACGCAGAGCATCAAGAACTCTGTGACCTCTTCCCATAGCCACAAACCAGAGCTGTGCTCTGAATAGAATATATTAAATTATTTGTATATCAAGTATGTGCGGCCTTGGATCCAAGATATGTTTAGCAAAGCCCTTGCTGTTTGAGCTTTGTCTGCCAGTTAAGTGATCTCTATTATTCAACAGCTAAATTCTGTGTGTTTTCAGAGATCATCTATAGCTGGGTCTTCAATGAGTTCCCTTCCTTCGTGGCAGAGGACAGCCGGCGGTTCATATCCCAAGAGACAGGCAACCTCTATATTTCTAAAGTGCAAACATCAGATGTTGGCAGCTACATTTGTCTGGTGAAAAATGCTGTAACGAATGCTCGCGTGCTCAGCCCTCCAACCCCGCTCACGCTTCGAAATGATGGTGAGTTGCAGACTTAAATGATGAGCATTTCATATGCAAAAATCAAGATGTATCGTTGCTCCTTTTCCAAGTACTTGACCTAATACAAATCAACTACAAGGCATCTATGCTATTTATAAATGCATTTCTTTAATCTGGGTTTGTGTATGCCACAGAATAAAAATGTTGACATGAGTGATGGAAAATGGCCCAGTGAGTAAAATGTTTGCTGTGCTGTGATTCATGACAATTCAAGTCCTAAGGACCTATGCACAAAACCAGGCACAGATGGCCTGTAATTCCAACTTCGGGATGCAGAGACAAGAACGTCTCTGGAGTATGCAAGCCAGCCTACCAAGCCAGTTGGCCAGGTAAACAGAAGACTGTCTCAGAATACAGGTGGAGGTAGGTTGAAGAAGACATATGACGTCAACCTCTAGCTTCCATACACTCATGCACACCCACACACACACACCCCACACATGCCTATCATACATCTACACACACATATACACACTCACATGCACATGCATGCACAGGCACACAGACATGCACCTGCACACACACATATACACATGTCCACACATACATGTATCCACATACACAGGCATGGGTATGATGGTATTACGGGAAATGGATAATTCACAGAGGATAAATACTGATCATAATGCTACTTAATTAATTATTATAACAAGCACCTGGAAAGGAGAGCCATGTGAACTCCACTGTTCTCTCATTCGTCCTTAGTGTCTGTCTGTAGCATATGTGTATTAACTGCATGAGTTCTATGAGCTCAGTTTTCATTGCATTTGTAGCTCATCTGCCTTCAAATTGAGTATTAAGCTTTTAATACTTCATTGTACAATTATAATTGTTATTACTTTTCCAATAATAGGAATAGTTGTAACTTTAGCTATTCAGTGCAGCCCAGGCAGGTGTAATGATGCTATAATTATAGGAATTGCCATCTCTTCACAGCGTCTTCACACTTAAACACCTCATTTGTATTTATAGACATTTACAGTTAGGCATTGCATTAAAAAAGTCAAGTGCTCGATTGTCGTTGATATATGATATGCAGATTGTTCTGCCGTGCAACAAAAATTATCTGTGAAGGCATTATTAAGAAGTGAACTAGAATTCGGATTGATTTTAAAGTATTAAAGAGTATATTTCAAGACTTTTTATAGTTCTTCTATATGCTTTTTTCCACAAGACAGTCTCTTGTAGCTAAAGCTAGCTGTAAGGTTTTCTTGCTCCCGTATGCCAAGTGTTTTCAATCTATACTACACCTGCTTTAAAATTCTTTTTTAAAAAATGCATACTGTTCATGGTGATGTGAATGACAGTGCCTCCTATAGGATCAGATATTTGAATGCTTGTTCACCAGAGAATGGAACTATTTGAGAGGTTTATAAAGATTGGGAGAGAGGTGTGGCCTTATGAGATGTGTCACTGAGGGTGACCTTTGAAATTTTGATCTCTCTCTCTCTCTCTCTCTCTCTCTCTCTCTCTCTCTCTCTCTCTCTCTGCCCATGGATCAAGGATTTAGCTCTGAGCTACTGCTCCAGCATCATGAGTGGTTATAATTTCAGAGGACTAAGCCTCAGAAAGTATAATCAATCCCTCAATTAATACTTTCTTTTATAAGACTTGCTGCGGTCATGCATCAATTCACAGCAATAGACACCACTAAGACACTTATGGAATGTACTGTTAGAGTTTTTCTATTGTAAGAGTTTGCTTACATATAAGTTATATATAAACTATAGGATATATAGTAATTCAAAATTTAGGAAGTCAACATATGTGTATACATACATACATATATATGTATATATATATATATATATAAAATGAAATATCCCCATAGTCATAAGAAGCCCAATATTGCAAGTTGCTAAATGTTACCAAAAGCCACATAGATGATGTCACAGATACATAGGCTAAAAAATAACAGCAGCAACTAAAATTTCGGTAAGAAGCTACTTGATGCTGTCTTTAACAATTGTGGCCATGTTCTCTACGTTTCTTAATAATTAACTTTGACAGCAAAACATGAGATATTTAAGAATCATTACTATAGCAATATTGAATAACTCAGTATTACATTATTCAAGATAATTAAGATGATTTGAGATATGTATCCTTAAAATGTTACTTTTAAAAACAAAATTTACTACTAGGCCCTGGAACCTGGTAGTGAGAGTACCCATGGATGTATGACTGAAGACATCGAGTTCCTGTCCACAAGAGTCCATCAGTAGCCAATAGTTCCACAGAGAGTATGACCCCCCTCTTTGATCTATGATTGATGGTTGACAAGCTCCGTTAGGAAACCACAGCTCCTGTATGATCATACTTGAACTACTGTGTTTTACCCAGAACAAAGCCTTCATCGAGCCTCCTCCTCATCCTCTCATACTTACATTCTTTCTACCCTCTCCCTCAGGAATCCATGATCCTGTCAGGCAGGTCTAAGTGTCCTCAGGACAGAACCATCCCTTATATTCTTATCACCCAAAGCAGCCATGAGTCTATACACTGCAATTCACTGTGAAGGGATGCTGCTTTGATTAGGGCTGAGAGTTGCATTTGTCTGTAGCAATTAGACAGTCACGTCAATTTAGACAGTAGCAATTAGACAGCCATGTCATTTTAAATTAAAAACAGTAGTAAGTTTTCCTCTTGGGAAACTTACTACTTAACAACAAGACTTTAACTGGGTTGACAGCCCCAGGCATGAGTTCATACTGTGGAGCAAGCTTCAAACCCAACCAGAGATTGCTCTGTTCCCCCACAATTCTCATGCTGCTTATCACCAATGGAGACATTTTTCCTGTTCCACTTATATTACAGTTCTTAGGATTGAAAATTGGGTAAGATCACTGATGCCTTCCACCCATTCCCAATAAGCTGTATGTTCTCCCAACCTTGTTAAATTCAGTACAACATTATACATGTTATATATACACACACCCACAAAGATATGAATATGAGGAAAAACTTGCAGGAAGATAGATAAGTAGCAGAGATGGGAGAGAGGTGCTAGAAAGTAGAGGTGAGTGTAGCATCAACACACTACATGTATGGATGAAACTGCCAATGAGAAAATTTAAAGTTATAAAAAAGTAAGTGTAAAAATAATAATAATAAATCCTTGCAGTGTTTTTTTTAAATATTTGCTTTACAAAAAGAGCTACTAGCTTAAATAGCAATGCTCAGATATCAAGATAGCATTACAATATGCATAAAAATAAAGCTACTGGTATGGTAAGAAAGAAGAACTCAAATAAATAAGAAAAAAAGTGAAATTCAAGTCAAGCTCTGAATGATCGATATTGCTTAAGAGAATTTTATAAATGGAAACATTATAAAAATAATCAAGAGAACACAAGGGGATACCAAACCAAAAAGTGTAGAATGAGGAAGCTAGGGAGAGAAATTTTTGGTAAGATGCAGTACAGAGAGCAATGCTGGCTACGTTGTCTGTCACCTCTTTCCCTCTGAGACCTTACAGAAAGAAAACTGTCATCAGTGAGAAATCCAAAATAGGGCAGGAATCCACAACCAACCAGCCATGTTGATAGAACTCTGGCCTATAAAGGAACCACGCAAACTAAGAGATTAAAAGGTAAATAACCACTGGATTGTAGACTTAAGATGAAAGGGATCACAGAAAGAGCTGAAATCCATGTGTCCAAAAGAAGTCTAGAAACAACAACGCAAACAAACAAATTCCGTTGTCATGCAACTCAATGCCTTCTTTGATCCTCCAAAGAAAAAAGATACACGTGTGGAACCCATACTATAATTATATAAAATATCATAATTCCAGGATCCATTCACATTCTCTAGGCACAAAGCATTTGAGTAACATGGAACTCATTTCTTCCACATGAATGGTGGGTGCATAGTAAGCAATCTTCTTCTGATGCCTTTGTATTCGCTGTGTGAGATCCTTACCCTCACTTGAGAACATACCTTCCCGATCCAAACTCCTTACTGGGTGGTAAGTGCAACACGATTCACAGGCAACCAGCTCTACTAATGAACAAATGGAGAAATCTATATCAGCATTCCAGCTTCTAAAGCACGGTTTTTCATAAAATTCTAAGTTACCAATTGTGATTAAAACTTGCAAAAGTCATCCAGTGATTACAGTTAAATAACATGAGGATGCAAAAATGAAAACAAATTATTATTAAAAATTATTTCAATTCAAACACTCTCTTGGTCTTCACTATTTGATAATTGAAAAACATTTTTGCATAAGAGATATATTCCTAAATGTTCACCCTCACACATGTCAAACACTAAATGCATACACTAAAAATAAAACTAGAGTAAGATCATGGATGAATTCATGGATGGCACCACTGTCAGCTGCAATTCCCACTGGGTTTCTATCCTCTCAATGCACGGGCAAGCGTTTAAACTCCTCAGTGCAGAGGCAGTGTTTATATTCAATATTTTTGCAAGCTTGGCAAATACCTCTGTGGGGGTTTGAATATAAAAATTATATTTAAGCTGCTGTGACCATAGAGTTACCTATAAAAGTCATTTTAAGAACATTGAAATTTTACACTTTTCTGGAAAAAAAGTTTTCTAAAAATAATAAAGGATTATTATTATAAAAACACAGAAGTTTTTCCTTTAAGTTAAAGTAAAATTTTACTTAATAAACTTTTGGTTAGAAAATGCATTGTGTTACCTTGACTTTGTTCTAAAGCAAAATTTGAAATGAAATTTGCTTGTAGGTATTCTATCTGAGTTAATTCCCAGAGGGCAGGAGTGAGAGGCAGGGGTAGTACAGGATGGAATGGTGAAAATGCTACTGTATTATAAAGATAAGTATGTCTGTAGGAAGCCAGAACTGGCCCCATATAACCAGAACCATAAAGAATGAGCACCAACTGATCCCCATAGAGCACACTGAGGGTGTCCCAGAGCGGTTCTCTTGCAGCCTGTACCACTCTTTTCTAGCTTCACTTCCTAAGAGTGGCTATGCACTTGGGCCATGTGAACACTTGCTCAGAAGTTGCAAGCTCAGGAAACTGATCAAAGCTTTCATGTCCTGTTTATGTGGACAGTGATACTGGTAGGATCAGATACACATTCAGTACTGAGGATAGAAAAAGGAGCAAAAGAAAAAAAGATAGCAGTTGTCCTTGTTCAGAAAAAGAAGATGTAGCCTCACTACTAGCACCATTCTACATGCAGCCTAGTCTCTAGAGGCCTCACCACTCGACATCCTGATGAGGCCTGTCTCACCCATGACTAAACTGAACACACAAACATGTCTATTGACATGATCAGATTTTCAATATGGTATAAAGGGTAATGAGTCAAGTGTTTTTCCTCTACATAACAGACACGTAGGTACCCATTCTAACTACATTTCTCTCTGTCCAGTTTTCATTCTGCCATCTCTCCCTCAAACACTTCCACCTCTGTGAATTCCTAGCATCCCCCCTCCTCCAGGGTCTCATGTATCTGTCTTCCATGATCATGTCGCATAGTGTCTGCTCTCACAAGAATTCCCACTTTAATTAAGAAGTCTTGCTTTAAACTGTGTTTTCAACCTACATGTTTACTGCATGAAAGAGAGTGTTTTACAAACCATTGAATGTGATAGAGACACAGTTAGTGATTAAGAGCATGTACTACTCTTGAAACTGACCCGAATTGAATTGTCAGCATTCACACTGGGAGCCTCACAGCTCACAATTCAATACAAGATCTGCATCTCTCCTCTGGTTGCCTTGGTTACCTAAACTCAGGTGCACATATCCATACACAGACCTAGATACACACACACACACACACACACACACACACACACACACACAGACCTATGCGCGCACACACACACATACACACACACACACACACACACACACACACACTGACATTCTTCACTTTTTTAATCTTAAAAAATCATTTAAGTGTTAATGTAAAAACGATGAAAACATTTGGTTGAGTATTAACTAAAAGAAATGTATTGCTGTTATAGTGATATAAAATGTTCACATTTTCAAGGTGTAGCAAGTGTCGTTGAGTTGTGATAATGACTTTGGTTCTCTGGGAAGATATGGAAAGCTATATTTCTCCCCCAAGAACATTATGTATAAGACCAGAATACTCATTTCCTATTCAAACAAAGTCTTTCTCTTTAATACCCACATGCTTCCTAAGGCTACTTCTCACAGCCTCCTACAGTGCAGAGATCCAGGGCACACAACAAAAGGCTGAAAATAAGAAAAAGAACATTGGTGGGTAAAAAAGGGAAGGGGGAGTGGACAAAGGAGAGGGGTAGACAGAGGACAGGGCAGGTCAGGCTAGGAGAGAGGAGAGGAGAAGACAGAGGAGAGGGAAGGACAGGGAAGAGGATAGGAGAGGAGAAGACATGGGAGAGGGGAGGACAGGGGTGGACAGAGGAGAGTGGAGGACAGGGGAGAGGGGGGAGAGGGGAGGACAAGTAAGGAGAGTGGAGCACAGGACAGGATAGTGTGCTTTGGTCCCTATCCATCTCAGGAGTAAGATAACATAATAGAATCAAAATGCCCACTTTAGTGACAAGAGAAAGAAAGGGAGAGTGGGGTTTGGAATACTTGGAGAGAAACTGGCTTATATTACAGGATTCATCAGTTTCCACATGGAGAATAAATTAGAAAGCCTGCAACATAGATATACTTCTTAGTGTTGGGGAAAGTTGTAGGTTTGTATATTTAGTTTTACTGCTAATGAAGTCATTAGTTGCAAACATATGTATGGACATGTTTACTTTTTAGGGCAAGCAGTTTGTCAACAAGGCAATTACGTACAGAATTGGCTAATTACATAATCTAAGAATCAACTCCATCAATTCACTGCTTGGTACAGAGAGCAGTAGAGTCTGAAATCTACATGTATGGACACTGCAGTGGGTCCTACAGATGGTCAGAACAGGATGTGGATACTATTGGTGTTGGTTTGCATGGTTCAGAGCATTTCCCTACTCAATTAAGGATTATAAATTGAAACATTATTTTAAAATATCTTAATGAGCCTCCCTGTAGCATGCATGTCCCTAGGAGAGAAGGAAGGTTTGTGAGGATGAAAAGGTAGACTTTTGTTTGAGAGTCATATGTAACAAATCACTTTGACTTCCTAAGCATTACACATAAGACAGACTCTCCTCTTCCCCTCCTTTCCTCTCCACTCCCCTTCTCTTCTTTCCTCTCCCACTTCCCACATCCCCTCCCTCTCCATCCCTTTCTCTCCCCCATCTCTCTCATAAACTTGCCTAGAACTCACTCTATAACCCAGGATGACCCTGAACTTATGACACTCATTCTACCCTAGCTTCTTGAGTTCTGGGATTCTATGTTTGAGTGGAAATCCTTAGCTTTAGGTCTTTCTCAGCCCTGAAAATGGAATGCATTCTGGGAGACATGTGACCCCATGTAGAATGTGCCAGTTAAGCATTCTCATGTGCTTTTCTGTATTGAAATTTCTCGAGTCAGCACACGCCATCTCTGCTGCACCCCATCTTCCCATTTAATGACTTCCTATCAGACACTCAGATTTAGCAAGCCATTCAATATATTCTCAAAATCAAGAAAACACAACTTAGTTAAAAGTGTCAGTGTTTTCTCAGCTCTCATCCCCCTTAGCCTTGTGGTAGGCCACGTCTAAAGAAGAAAATATTTCTTGATTTCCCAGAGAGCATGTTCAGGAGAACATACAGGTGTACATATACACCTATATAGGTGTATCTGCACCTTTTACTCTTTCTTCTAAGCCTCCTTCTAAATCAACCCACCTGACTCTGTGTGTTGCTTAGATTCCTCCAGTATCTTCATCACAAGTGTACAAGGTTTGACTAGTCCTGTGAGGTCCATATCTGCAAACTCATCCCCAACTTCTCTGCTGTCTACTTCTACATACATTAACATGTCACCTTATACCATAATCTTCTTACTGTCCCTACCCAAACTCATTCTCAAATGTATTGCCACATTTCATATTAAACACACAGGATGAAACACAAATACAACATTAAGAAACTAGCTATAGCTTCCTGGTTGCTGCCACCAAGGAGAGCTCATAAGCAACACCACACAAGCAAACTTGAGCTTCGGGACCCCAGGCAAAACCAACTTTTCTGCTGCAAGCGACCTGACTGGTGACCTTGGAACACACAGAGGCAAAATTCCTCTAGGACCGGACACTTCCGGTTTTTAGCAGTAGTCACAATCTCGCGCTCCCTGCTTCCAGATCACTACTCCCAAAACCTGTGGGAGAGACAGTTCACCGCTGAGACAGGTGGGCACTCCTGAGACTGCAGAGCGGAAGAGACCACCAACACTGCCCACCCCTGCCCACATCTCTGGCCCAAAAGGAAACTGTATACGGCCTCTGGGTTCCCTTGGATAAGGGCACAGGAGCAGGAAATCCGCTGCTTCTGAGACACCGCCAGAACCTGAAGAGACAGACCGGATAGACAGTTCTCTGCACCCAAATCCCGTGGGAGGGAGAGCTAAACCTTCATAGAGGCAGACACACCTGGGAAAACAGAAGAGACTGCACTCTGCACACATCTCTGACTGGAGAGGAAAACACCAAATGGCATCTGGAACCCTGGTGCACAGAAGCTCCCGAAAAGGGCAGCACAGATCTTCCTGGTTGCTGCCGCCGAGGAGAGTTCATAAGCAACACCCGACGAGAAAACTTGAGCCTCGGGACCGCAGGTAAGACCAACTTTTCTGCTGCAAGCGACCTGCCTGGTGAACTCAAGACACAGGCCCACAGGAACAGCTGAAGACCTGTAGATAGGAAGAACTACACGCCCGAAAGCAGAACACCCTGTCCCCATAACTGGCTGAAAGAAAACAGGAAAAGAGGTCTACAGCACTCCTGACACACAGACTTAGAGGACAGTCTAGCCACTGTCAGAAATAGCAGAACAAAGTAACACCAGAGATAATCTGATGGGGAGAGAGGTAAGCGCAGGAACCCAAGCAACAGAAACCAAGACTACATGGCATCATCGGAGCCCAATTCTCACACCAAAGCAAACACAGAATATCCAAACACACCAGAAAAGCAAGATCTTGTTTCTAAATCATATTTGATCACGATGCTGGAGGACTTCAAGAAAGACATGAGAAACACAGGCAAACATAAATAAACAAGTAGGAGCCTACAGAGAGGAATCACAAAAATCCCTGAAAGAATTCCAGGAAAACACAATCAAACAATTGAAGGAATTAAAAATGGAAATAGAAGCAATCAAGAAAGAACACATGGAAACAACCCTGGATATAGAAAACCAAAGGAAGAGAAAAGGAGCCGTAGATACAAGCATCACCAACAGAATACAAGAGCTAGAAGAGAGAATCTCAGGAGCAGAAGATTCCATAGAAATCATCGACTCAACTGTCAAAGATAATGTAAAGCAAAAAAGCTACTGGTCCAAAACATACAGGAAATCCAGGACTCAGTGAGAAGATCAAACCTAAGGATAATAGGTATAGAAGAGAGTGAAGACTCCCAGCTCAAAGGACCAGTAAATATCTTCAACAAAACCATAGAAGAAAACTTCCCTAACCTAAAAAAGAGATACCCATAAGCATACAAGAAGCCTACAGAACTCCAAATAGATTGGACCAGAAAAGAAACACCTCCCGACACATCATAGTAAAAACACCAAATGCACAAAATAAAGAAAGAATATTAAAAGCAGTAAGGGAAAAAGGTCAAGTAACATACAAAGGCAGACCTATCAGAATCACACCAGACTTTTCCCCTGAGACTATGAAAGCCAGAAGATCCTGGACAGATGTCATGCAGACCCTAAGAGAACACAAATGCCAGTCCAGGTTACTGTATCATGCAAAACTCTCAATTAACATAGATGGAGAAACCAAGATATTCCATGACAAAACCAAATTTACACAATATCTCTCTACAAATCCAGCACTACAAAGGATAATAAATGGTAAAGCCCAACATAAGGAGGCAAGCTATACCTTAGAAAAACCAAGAAACTAATCATCTTGGGAACAAAACAAAGAGAAGAAAAGCACACATACATAACCTCACATCCAAATATAAATATAACAGGAAGCAATAATCACTATTCCTTAATATCTCTCAACATCAATGGTCTCAACTCCCCAATAAAAAGACATAGATTAACAAACTGGATACTCAACGAGGACCCTGCATTCTGCTGCCTACAGGAAACACACCTCAGAGACAAAGACAGACACTAACTCAGAGTGAAAGGCTGGAAATCAACTTTCCAAGCAAATGGTTGGAAGAGGCAAGCTGGAGTAGCCATTCTGATATCAAATAAAATCAATTTTCAACTAAAAGTCATAAAAAAGGATAAGGAAGGACACTTCATATTCATCAAAGGAAAAATCCACCAAGATGAACTCTCAATCCTAAATATCTATGCCCCAAATACAAGGGCACCTACATAAGTAAAAGAAACCTTACTAAAGCTCAAAACACACATTGCACCTCACACAATAATAGTAGGAGATTTCAACACCCCACTCTCATCAATGGACAGATCATGGAAACAGAAATTAAACAGAGATTTAGACAGACTAAGAAAAGTCATGAACCAAATGGATTTAACAGATATTTATAGAACATTCTATCCTAAAGCAAAAGGATCTACCTCCTTCTCAGCTCCTCAGAGTACTTTCTCCAAAATTGACCATATAATTGGTCAAAAAACGGGCCTCAACAGGTACAGAAAGATAGAAATAATCCCATGTTTGCTATCAGACCACCACAGCCTAAAGCTGGTCTTCAAAAACAATAAGGGAAGAATCCCCACATATACGTGGAAGTTGAACAATGCTCTACTCAACGATAACCTGGTCAAGGAAGAAATAAAGAAAGATATTAAAGACTTCTTAGAATTTAATGAAAATGAAGGTACAACATACCCAAACTTATGGGACACAATGAAAGCTGTGCTAAGAGGAAAACTCATAGCTCTGAGTGCCTGCAGAAAGAAACAGGAGAGAGCATATGTCAGCAGCTTGACAGCACACCTAAAAGCTCTAGAACAAAAAGAAGCAAATACACCCAGGAGGAGTAGAAGTCAGTAAATAATCAAACTCAGAGCCGAATCAACCAAGTAGAAACAAAAAGGACCACAGAAAGAATCAACAGAACTAAAAATTGGTTCGTTGATAAAATCAACAAGATAGATAAACCCTTAGCCAGACTAACGAGAGGACACAGAGAGTGTGCCCAAATTAACAAAATCAGAAATGAAAAGGGAGACATAACTACAGATTCAGAGGAAATTCAAAAAATCATCAGATCTTAGTATAAAAGCCTATATTCAACAAAACTTGAAAATCTGCAGGAAATGGACAATATCCTAGACAGATACCAGGTGCCGAAGTTAAATCTGGAACAGATAAACCAGTTAAACAAGCCCATAAATCCTAAGGAAATAGAAGCAGTCATTAAAGGTCTCCCAACCAAAAAGAGCCCAGGTCTAGGCGGGTTTAGTGCAGAGTTCTATCAGACATTCAAAGAAGACCTCATACCAATACTATCCAAACTATTCCACAAAATTGAAACAGATGGAGCACTACCGAATTCCTTCTATGAAGCCACCATTACTCTTATATCTAAACCACACAAAGACCCAACAAAGAAAGAGAACTTCAGACCAATTTCCCTTATGAATATCGACGCAAAAATACTCAATAAAATTCTGGCAAACCAAATCCAAGAGCACTTCAAAACAATCATCCACCATGATCAAGTAGGCTTCATCCCAGGCATGCAGGGATGGTTTACTATACGGAAAACAATCAATGTGATCCACTATATAAACAAACTGAAAGAACAAATCCACATGATCATTTCATTAGACGTTGAGCAAGCATTTGACAAAATTCAACACCCCTTCATGATAAAAGTCCTGGAAAGAATAGGAATTCAAGGCCCAAACCTAAACATAGTAAAACCCATATACAGCAAACCAGTTGCTAACATTAAACTAAATGGAGAGAAACTTGAAGCAATCCCACTAAAATCAGGCACTAAACAAAGCTGCCCACTCTCTCTCTACTTATTCAGTATAGTTCTTGAAGTTCTAGCCAGAGCGATCAGAAAACAAAAGGAAATCTAGGGGATACAGATTGGTAAAGAAGAAGTCAAAATATCACTATTTGCAGATGATATGATAGTATATTTAAGTGATCCCAAAAGTTCCACCAGAGAACTACTAAGTCTGATAAACAACTTCAGCAAAGTGGCTGGGTATAAAATTAACTCAAATAAATCGGTAGCCTTCCTCTACACAAAAGAGAACCAAGCTGAGAAAGAAATTAGGGAAACGACACCCTTCATAACAGACGCAAACAATATAAAGTACCTCGGTGTGACTTTAACCAAGCAAGTAAAAGATCTGTACAATAAGAACTTCAAGACTCTGAAGAAAGAAATTGAAGAAGACCTCAGAAGATGGAAAGATCTCCCATGCTCATGGATTGGCAAGATTAATAAAGAAAAAATGGCCATTTTACCAAAAGCGATCTACAGATTCAATGCTATCCCCATCAAAATACCAATCCAATTCTTCAAAGAGTTAGACAGAACAATTTGCAAATTCATCTGGAATAACAAAAAACCCAGGGTAGCTAAAACTATCCTCAACAATAAAAGGACTTCAGGGGGAATCACTATCCCTGAACTCAAGCAATATTACAGAGCAATAATGATAAAAACTGCATGGTATTGGTACAGAGACAGACAGATAGACCAATGGAACAGAATTGAAGACCCAGAAATGAACCCACACACCTATGGGCACCTGATTTTTGACAAAGGAGCCAAAACTATTCAATGGAAAAAAGATAGCATTTTCAGCAAATGGTGCTGGTTCAACTGGAGGTCAACATGTAGAAGAATGCAAATCGATCCGTCCTTATCACCCTGTACAAAGCTTAAGTCCAAGTGGAAAAAGGACCTCCACATCAAACCACATACACTCAAACTAATAGAAGAAAAAGTGGGGAAGCATCTCGAACACAAGGGCACTGGAAAAAATTTCCTGAACAAAACACCAATGGCTTATGCTCTAAGATCAAGAATCGACAAATGGGATCTCATAAAACTGCAAAGCTTCTGTAAGGCAAAGGACACTGGTTAGGACAAAACGGCAACCAACAGATTGGGAAAAGATCTTTACCAATCCTCCAACAGTTAGAGGCCTTATATCCAAAATATACAAAGAACTCAAGAAGTTAGACCTCAGGGAGACAAATAACCCTATTAAAAAATGGGGTTCAGTGTTAAACAAAGAATTCACAGCTGAGGAATGCCGAATGGCTGAGAAACACCTAAAGAAATGTTCAACATCTTTAGTCATAATTGAAATGCAAATCACAACAACCCTGAGATTTCACCTCACACCAGTAAGAATGGCTAAGATCAAAAACTCATGTGACAGCAAATGCTGGCGAGGGTGTGGAGAAAGAGGAACACTCCTCCATTGTTGGTGGGTTGCAGTCTGGTACAACCATTCTGGAAATCAGTCTGGAGGTTCCTCAGAAAATTGGACATTGAACTGCCTGAGGATCCAGCTATACCTCTCTTGGGCATATACCCACAAGATGTCCCAACATATAAAATAGACACGTGCTCCACTATGTTCATAGCAGCCTTATTTATAATAGCCAGAAACTGGAAAGAACCCAGATGCCCTTCAACAGAGTAATGGATATAGAAAATGTGGTACATCTACACAATGGAGTATTACTCAGCTATCAAAAACAATGCCTTTATGAAATTCATAGACAAATGGTTGGAACTGGAAAATATCATCCCGAGTGAGGTAACCCAATCACAGAAAAACACACATGGTATGCACTCATTGATAAGTGGCTATTAGCCCAAATGCTTGAATTACCCTAGATGCCTAGAACAAATGAAACTCAAGACGGATGATCAAAATGTGAATGCTTCACTCCTTCTTTAAAAGGGGGAACAAGAATAACCTTGGCAGGGAAGAGAGAGGCAAAGATTAAAACAGAGACAGAAGGAACACCCATTCAGAGCCTGCCCCACATGTGGCCCATACATATACAGTCATCCAATTAGACAAGATGGATGAAGCAAAGGAGTGCAGGCAGACGGAACCGGATATAGATCTCTCCTGAGAGACATAGCCAGAATACAGCAAATACAGATGCGAATGCCAGCAGCAAACCACTGAACTGAGAATAGGACCCCCGTTGAAGGAATCAGAGAAAGAACTGGAAGAGCTTGAGGGGCTCGAGACCCCTTATGAACAACAATGCCAAGCAACCAGAGCTTCCAGGGACTAAGCCACTACCTAAAGACTATACATGGACTGACCCTGGACTCTGACCTCATAGGTAGCAGTGAATATCCTAGTAAGATCACCAGTGGAAGGGGAAGCCCTTGGTCCTTCTAAGACTGAACATGTAGTGAACGTGATTGTTGGGGCGAGGGTGGCAATGGGGGGAGGGTGGGTAGGGGAACACCCATAAAGAAGGTAGGGGGAGGGAAGAGGGGGATGTTTGCCCGGAAACCAGGAAAGGAAATAACATTCGAAATGTAAATAAGAAATACTCAAGTTAATAAAAGAAATAAAATAAAATAAAAAGAAGAAGTCAAAAAGAAACTAGCTATACCCTGCCTCTTTGACCAACCACCAAAAAAGTGCATTCTTAAGTATGGCATCACATCTGAATTCAAAAGTTGAAATCTCTTACTTATAATCTTGATATAATTTACTACCTACTTTGTATTAGGTTTGAGACTTAACCTATCTAAGCCTCAACGTATCCTCCTGAACATGGAGTAAACATGTATTATCTGCTGCAGAAAGAACTGAGTATTAAATGCATTACTATAAACAAAGTATCTAGAAGGGTGGTGGGTACATAACAGGCTGGAGGGAATATTTGCAATTTTACATGAAACTCCTGAGCCATTGGTTAGCAGGGACGTGGTCATAGCAGTCGTAAGCCACCCTTCTGGAGTATTGCTGTTACAGGAGTCGTGCTGTTTATATTGTTTGTTGTGCAAATTTACTCTCATGTGTGGAGAACCAATATTTTCACATTTGGGAATGGCGTGGGCGGCCAGCAGCACTTGTGGATGGCGATGTGGGAAGTAGGTGAATAAGCACTTCACTTGCTCCAGTTCTAAAGTTCTCCCCAGATCTCAGATGTTCTCCCCACTTCGTGATGGACTGTGAACTTCTCACCTTGCCTGCAGATATTTGAACAATTTGCCTACAATCACATTGCCTCATATAAGTGCTATAAATAGGAATAAAATCTACACTGTAACATGCAGTCTGTTTTTTATTATAAAGCATTCTCGTATTTCTATCCACATTAAGCTTCATCTCCCTTGTGCTTAATATTATCCACACAATGCAATAATGCAGGTGTGTACAGAACCATGGATTCCATCAAGAGAGTCAAACACCTCCTGAATACTGGGACCAAGTACTCAACCTTCCTGTCAGCAAGCATTGCAAAGTAGTCAATGACAACCAGCTTAACCTGTAGGACTATATTCCTTTGCTGCCATATAGCTCCCTTTATCTGAACAACTTCAGTGACAAAATGTACTCCTGAAATTCATACTTTGCCATTTATTTAACTTTAAACAGCATTATTAGGGCACTCACCATAAGTCTACATGAAATATATGTTTACTAACTTATATCTGATTGCATGTTATTGAGGTCAGCAACTAGTGTAAATCATCTGGGGTGGTTATAAAAATGTAACAGAGGATGGCTTTGTCTGGCATCCATAGGAGAAGAGGCCCTTGATCCTGTGAAGGCTTGATTCCCTAGTGTAGGGGAACATCAGGGTGGTGAGGTGGGAGTGGGTGGGGGAAGGGGAAGCATCCTCATAGAAGCAGGAGGGAGGAGATGGGATAGGGGAGTTCCAGAGGGGAAACCTAGAAAGAGGATGTCATTTCAAATGTAAATACATAAAATATCCAATTAAAAACACAAATTAAAAGAATAAATAAATAAAAATAAAAAATTCGAGTCCCCACATGAGGTTTACCCAGAGTTGTTAAAGCATTTTTAAACACCAACTTCTTTTAATGATCAGGAATCATAAAATATACACAACCGTCCTTTAGAAACTCTCTTCTGTAGAGATCTAGGGCTTTCATTTGCTTCCTTCCCTTCTCAGGGAGTATCAGAATCTGTTTTGGAACCGAAAGTACTAGGCTTGGTTTCATTTGGAGGTTTTCTCTTTTCTCAAGTGGTCGAGCACTTCCACATCAGTGGGTGGGGGCAGGGGGGTGGGAGAGTCACTGAACTCTTCTAGGAGAACCTTCAGCTGGCAGAGGATACAATCAACAGTAGTGTCTTCAGACGCCGAAGTTTTTGTGCCACATTAAGTTTACCAAAACAAAAGGTAGTAGTTAGTAGGAACTTCAGCACTCATCAAAATAGGACACTGATTTGTGGTACTTCTCTGGGGAGATGCCTGGAAAAGAACTAAAAGAAGAAGATATTTCAAGATCTGAATAAGATGTTGACCTCAGTTCATAAATCCACCAAGAGTGATGAATTCAGGACTTGGGAGAGCTCAGCAGTTAATGAGGCTCACTGGGGTGGAGAGGATTGTAGGTAACTTCTTGGTACCCAGGCTGGGTGTTTCACAACCTCCTACAACTTCATTCCAGGGGATGTGATACCCTCTTCTGACCTCTGCATGTACCTGCACCCATGGACTCAGACACATACACACACGTACAAATATGGCAAGTCTGTCATCAATGAAATAATCAATGAGTCAATACTTTATACCTTATTATGTCTATGTTATGTGCTGCTTTGCAGTTTGAATTCTTTATTTATCCCAGATAGTGTTTCTGAATAAAAAGTTCACAATGGGGAGGCTCTCTCTGAAAACTTAGATGCCTGAATCTTTTTCTGAGACAGTCTGGAGTTGAGAGGACAGGTATCTATAAAGTACATCACAGATAAGTGTTTCGTTCAGTTGGGTGAGATGACAGTAGACATTTTATTTTATTTCTGTAAGTAACTGTTAGGTCAGAGTCATTGTCACATGATGATGATATTGGAACAGTATGCTCCTTGCTTATGCAAATGAAGAAGTCACGATCATTCCTAGGTATGGTTTAGGAGATGGTTTTTATTGTCGATATGAGAAAGAGTATAGTAAGAGGTATCTGGAAGAGTCCAAAGCAAGGAGAGAAAATAGTATTGTAAATATAGTTCACAGAATGAACCAGACATGAATGGAAAGAGAGAGGTGGGAGGGAGCAGAGATGAAAAGAAGAGAGAGGGGCAAGAGGGGGTACCAGGTTGGTCTCTTTCAGAACAGACACTTTGAGAACAGACACTCTGAGAACAGAAAATGATTCAATTTTCAAATTTTCTTAATTCAAGAATTTGCAGCACTGTTAAAGCATCTTGAAGCATACCCTACACCCTGCTTTTCTTCTATTGGGAGCTGTCCTCAGAGCTGAGTCACTGTATAGGGCAACACTTCTTGTCCCTTTGTTTGGATAATATTTCTATGAAAAAATTGCTGATTTTTTTGCTTTTGTATGTTATCCTTCTGTTGGTCTGTTCTCATGTGGTTACATACCAGACTCTTCTCTGCACACGTAGGGAGGTGTTTTGTTTTGTTTTTTTTCTTTTCTTTTTTTTTTTATTAACTTGAGTGTTTCTTATTTGCATTTCGAGTGTTATTCCCTTTCCCGGTTTCTGGGCAAACATTCCGCTAATCCCTCCCTTCTTTATGGGTGTTCCCCTACCAATCCTCCTCCCATTGCCACCCTCCCCCCAACAATCATGTTCACTGGGGGTTCAGTCTTAGCAGGACCAAGGGCTTCCCCTTCCACTGGTGATCTTACGAGAATATTCATTGCTACCTATGAGGTCAGAGTCCAGGGTCAGTCCATGTATAGTCCTTAGGTAGTGGCTTAGTCCCTGGAAGCTCTGGTTGCTTGGCATTGTTGTTCATAAGGGGTCTCAAACTCCTTCAAGCTCTTCCAGTTCTTTCTCTGGTTCCTTCAACGGGGGTCCTATTCTCAGTTCAGTGGTTTGCTGCTGGCATTCGCATCTGTATTTGCTGTATTCTGGCTGTGTCTCTCAGGAGAGATCTACATCCGGCTCCTGTCAGCCTGCACTTCTTTGCTTCATCCATCTTGTCTAATTGGATGACTGTAAATGTATGGGCCACATGTGGGGCAGGCTCTGAATGGGTGTTCCTTTTGTGTCTGTTTTAATCTTTGCCTCTCTATTCCCTGCCAAGGGTATTCTGGTTCCCCTTTTAAAGAAGGAGTGAAGCATTCACATTTTGATCATCCGCCTTGAGTTTCATTTGTTCTAGGCATCTAGGGTAATTCAAGCATTTGGGCTAATAGCCACTTATCAATGAGTGCATACCATGTATGTCTTTCTGTGATTGGGTTAGCTCACTCAGGATGATATTTTCCAGTTCCAACCATTTGCCTACGAATTTCATAAAGGCATTGTTTTTTATAGCTGAGTAATACTCCATTATGTAGATGTACCACATTTTCTGTATCCATTACTCTGTTGAAGGGCATCTGGGTTCTTTCCAGCTTCTGGCTATTATAAATAAGGCTGCTATGGACATAGTGGAGCACGTGTCTATTTTATATGTTGGGACATCTTGTGGGTATATGCCCAAGAAAGGTATAGCTGGATCCTCAGGCAGTTCAATGTCCAATTTTCTGAGGAACCTCCAGACTGATTTCCAGAATGGTTGTACCAGACTGCAACCCCACCAACAATGGAGGAGTGTTCCTCTTTCTCCACATCCTCGCCAGCATTTGCTGTCACATGAGTTTTTGATCTTAGCCATTCTCACTGGTGTGAGGTGAAATCTCAGGGTTGTTTTGATTTGCATTTCCCTTATGACTAAAGATGTTGAACATTTCTTTAGGTGTTTCTCAGCCATTCGGCATTCCTCAGCTGTGAATTCTTTGTTTAACTCTGAACCCCATTTTTTAATAGGGTTATTTGTCTCCCTGAGGTCTAACTTCTTGAGTTCTTTGTATATTTTGGATATAAGGCCTCTAACTGTTGTACGATTGGTAAAGATCTTTTCCCAATCTGTTGGTTGCTGTTTTGTCCTAACCACAGTGTCCTTTGCCTTACAGAAGCTTTGCAGTTTTATGAGATCCCATTTGTCGATTCTTGATCTTAGAGCATAAGCCATTGGTGTTTTGTTCAGGAAATTTTTTCCAGTGCCCATGTGTTCGAGATGCTTCCCCACTTTTTCCTCTATTAGTTTGAGTGTATGTGGTTTGATGTGGAGGTCCTTTATCCACTTTGACTTAAGCTTTGTACAGGGTGATAAGAATAGTTCGATCTGCATTCTTCTACATGGTGACCTCCAGTTGAACCAGCAACATTTGCTGAAAATGCTCTTTTTTCCAGTGGATGGTTTTGTCTCCTCTGTCAAAAATCAAGTGACCATAGGTGTGTGGGTTCATTTCTGGGTCTTCAATTCTATTCCATTGGTCTATCTGTCTGTCTCTGTACCAATACCATGCAGGTTTTATCACTATTACTCTGTAATACTGCTTGAGTTCAGGGATAGTGATTCCCCAAGAAGTCCTTTTATTGTTGAGGATAGTTTTAGCTATCCTGGGTTTTTTGTTATTCCAGATGAATTTGCAAATTGTTCTAACTTTTTGAAGAAATGGATTGGTATTTTGATGGGGATAGCATTGAATCTGTAGATAGCTTTTGGTAGAATTGCCATTTTTACTTTATTAATCCTGCCAATCCATGAGCATGGGAGATCGTTCCATCTTCTGAGGTCTTCTTCAATTTCTTTCTTCAGAGTCTTGAAGTTCTTATTGTACAGATCTTTTACTTGCTTGGTTAAAGTCACACCGAGGTACTTTATATTATTTGGATCTATAATGAAGGGTATCGTTTCCCTAATTTCTTTCTCGGCTTGTTTCTCTTTTGTGTAGAGGAAGGCTACTGATTTATTTGAGTTAATTTTATACCCAGCCACTTTGCTGAAGTTGTTTATCAGCTTTAGTAGTTCTCTGGTGGAACTTTTGGGATCACTTAAATATACTATCATATCATCTGCAAATAGTGATATTTTGACTTCTTCTTTTCCGATCTGTGTCCCCTTGACGACCTTTTGTTGTCTCTTTGCTCTGGCTAGAACTTCAAGAAATATATTGAATAAGTAGGGAGTGGGCAGCCTTGTCTAGTCCCTGATTTGTCTCCATTTAGTTTAATGTTAGCAACTGGTTTGCTGTATATGGCTTTTACTATGTTTAGGTATGGGCCTTGAATTACTATTCTTTCCAGGACTTTTATCATGAAGGGGTGTTGAATTTTGTCAAATGCTTTCTCAGCGTCTAATGAAATGATCATGTGGATTTGTTCTTTCAGTTTGTTTATATAATGGATCATGTTGATGGTTTTCCATATATTAAACCATCCCTGCATGCCTGGGATGAAGCCTACTTGATCATGGTGGATGATTGTTTTGAAGTGCTCTTGGATTTGGTTTGCCAGAATTTTATTGAGTATTTTTGCGTCGATATTCATAAGGGAAATTGGTCTGAAGTTCTCTTTCTTTGTTGGGTCTTTGTGTGGTTTAGGTATAAGAGTAATTGTGGCTTCATAGAAGGGATTCGGTAGTGATCCATCTGTTTCAATTTTGTGGAACAGTTTGGATAGTATTGGTATGAGGTCTTCTATGAAGGTGTGATAGAATTCTGCACTAAACCCATCTGGACCTGGGCTCTTTTTGGTTGGGAGACCTTTAATGATTGCTTCTATTTCCTTAGGATTTATGGGGTTGTTTAACTGGTTTATCTGTTCCAGATTTAACTTCGGCACCTGGTATCTGTCTAGAAAATTGTCCATTTCCTGCAGATTTTCAAGTTTTGTTGAATATAGGCTTTTATACTAAGATCTGATGATTTTTTTGAATTTCCTCTGAATCTGTAGTTATGTCTCTCTTTTCATTTCTGATTTTGTTAATTTGGGCACACTCTCTGTGTCCTCTCGTTAGTCTGGCTAAGGGTTTATCTATCTTGTTGATTTTCTCAAAGAACCAACTTTTGGTTCTGTTGATTTATTCTACGGTCCTTTTTGTTTATACTTGGTTGATTTCAACTCTGAGTTTGATTATTTCCTGCCTTCTACTCCTCCTGGGTGTATTTGCTTCTTTTTGTTCTAGAGCTTTTCGGTGTGTTGTCAAGCAGGTGACATATGCTCTTTCCTGTTTCTGTCTGCAGGCACTCAGGGCTATGAGTTTTCCTCTTAGCACAGCTTTCATTGTGTCCCATAAGTTTGGGTATGTTGTACCTTCATTTTCATTAAATTCTGAGTCTTTAATATCTTTCTTTATTTCTTCCTTGACCAGGTTATCATTGAGTAGAGCATTGTTCAATTTCCACGTATATGTGGGCATTCTTCCCTTAATGTTATTGAAGACCAGCTTTAGGCCGTGGTGGTCTGATAGCACGCATGGGATTATTTCTATCTTTCTGTACCTGTTGAGGCCCGTTTTTTGACCAATTATATGGTCAATTTTGGAGAAAGTACCATGAGGAGCTGAGATGAAGGTATATCCTTTTGCTTTAGGATAGAATGTTCTATATATATATCTGTTAAATCCATTTGGCTCATGACTTCTCTTAGTCTGTCTACATCTCTGTTTAATTTCTGTTTCCATGATCTGTCCATTGATGAGAGTGGGGTGTTGAAATCTCCTACTATTATTGTGTGAGGTGCAATGTGTGTTTTGAGCTTTAGTAAGGTTTCTTTTACGTATGTAGGTGCCCTTGTATTTGGGGCATAGATATTTAGGATTGAGAGTTCATCTTGGTGGATTTTTCCTTTGATGAATATGAAGTGTCCTTCCTTATCTTTTTTGATGACTTTTAGTTGAAAATTGATTTTATTTGATATTAGAATGGCTACTCCAGCTTGCTTCTTCTGACCATTTGCTTGGAAAGTTGATTTCCAGCCTTTCACTCTGAGTTAGTGTCTGTCTTTGTCTCTGAGGTGTGTTTCCTGTAGGCAACAGAATGCAGGGTCCTTGTTGCGTATCCCGTTTGTTAATCTATGTCTTTTTATTGGGGAGTTGAGGCCATTGATGTTGAGAGATATTAAGGAATAGTGATTATTGTTTCCTGTTATATTTATATTTGGATATGAGGTTATGTTTCTGTGCCTTTCTTCTCTTTGTTTTGTTGCCAAGACGATTAGTTTCTTGCTTCTTCTAGGGTATACCTTGACTCCTTATGTTGGGTTTTACCATTTATTATCCTTTGTAGTGCTGGATTTGTAGAAAGATATTGTGTAAATTTGGTTTTGTCATGGAATATCTTGGTTTCTCCATCTATGTTAATTGAGAGTTTTGCAGGATAAATAACCTGGGCTGGTATTGTGTTCTCTTAGGGTCGGTATGACATCTGTCCAGGATCTTCTGGCTTTCATAGTTTCTGGCGAAAAATCCGGTGTGATTCTGATAGGTCTGCCTTTATATGTTACTTGACCTTTTTCCCTTACTGCTTTTAATATTTTCTTTATTTTGTGCGTTTGGTGTTTTGACTATTATGTGACAGGTGGAGTTTCTTTTCTGGTCCAATCTATTTGGAGTTCTGTAGGCTTCTTGTATGCTTATGGGTATCTCTTTTGTTAGGTTAGGGAAGTTTTCTTCTATGATTTTGTTGAAGATATTTACTGGTCCTTTGAGCTGGGAGTCTTCACTCTCTTCTATACCTATTATCCTTAGGTTTGATCTTCTCATTGAGTCCTGGATTTCCTGTATGTTTTGGACCAGTAGCTTTTTTGCTTTACATTATCTTTGAGAGTTGAGTCGATGATTTCTATGGAATCTTCTGCTCCTGAGATTCTCTCTTCCATCTCATGTATTCTGTTGGTGAAGCTCGTATCTACAGCTCCTTGTCTCGTCTTTTGGTTTTCTATATCCAGGGTTGTTTCCATGTGTTCTTTTTTGATTGCTTCTATTTCCATTTTTAATTCCTTCAACTGTTTGATTGTGTTTTCCTCGAATTCTTTCAGGGATTTTGTGACTCCTCTCTATGGGCTTCTACTTGTCTATTTATGTTTTCCTGGAATTCTTTTAGGGATTTTTGCGATTCCTCTCTGTAGGCTTCTACTTGTTCTCTAAGGGAGTTCTTCATGTCGTTCTTGAAGTCCTCCAGCATCATGATCAAATATGATTTTGAAACTAGATCTTATGATGTATGTGAGAAAATGGGGGAGTGGAGAAGGAAAAGCCAGATGAGGAGACCAGGAGGATGAAGAGTATATGAACAATTCAGGCAACAAAATGGTTAGATTATATAGGGAAGGGAAGCTTGGAGGAGGTAATCATCCCAGCCTCTGGGCTGAAGAAGATCAGGATAGGGGATAGGGGATGTTAGCCATAGCCTGTCACAGGTAGAGACTGAGGGATGCTGCAAACACTTTAGGTCAGTGTCCACTTCGATACTTTAATGGATACCTCAATTAGCAATTTGTCCCAGGTTTGAGGCCTAACAGTTTCAACACTTGGAAATTCTCACTGTAGTTTTGTTGTGTGATTCATCTTTTGGAGATTCAATAAACCTAGTTAAAAAAATCTGTGAACACTGTAGACACATGTATAATACATTTGTAAGGTAAATAAAGATAGTTAAACTATGAGAAAAAAAAGAAACTAGATCTTGCTTTTCTGGTGTGTTTGGATATTCCGTGTTTGCTTTTGTGGGAGAATTGGGTTCTGATGATGTCATGTAATCTTGGTTTCTGTTGCTTGGGTTCCTGCGCTTGCCTCTCTCCATCAGATTATCTCTAGTATTACTTTGTTCTGCTATTTCTGACAGTGGCTAGCCTGTCCTATATGCCTGTCTTTCAGGAGTGCTGTAGACCTGTTTTCCTGTTTTCTTTCAGCCAGTTATGGGGACAGAGTGTTCTGCTTTCGGGCGTGTAGTTTTTCCTATCTACAGGTCTTCAGCTGTTCCTGTGGGCCTGTGTCTTGAGTTCACCAGGCAGATCGCTTGCAGCAGAAAAGTTGGTCTTACCTGTGGTCCCAAGGCTCAAGTTTGCTCGTGGGGTGTTGCTTATGAGCTCTCAGTGGTGTCAGCCACCAGGAAGATCTGTGCCGCCCTTTCCGGGAGCTTCTGTGCACCAGGGTTCCAGATGGCTTTTGGTGTTTTCCTCTGGAATCAGTAATATGTGCAGAGTGCAGTCTCTTCTGGTTTCCCAGGCGTGTCTTCCTCTCTAGTGAGGTGTTTAAATGTAACCTTAAGACACTATATAAATCACTAAGATCATTGCCTCCAATTTTCTTTCTCAGAATTAACTCTCACATTTTGTCCCAGTTAATTTGCCTAAAATTTAGTAGTTTATGTTCTATGTTTTAAGGTTTCCTCCATCCTGAAAGAACAATAGAATTTATTTTCTGTAAAAAATCACTTCTTGGATACTAAGCGATTTAAATACCCTTCCAGAAAACAATCTGTAATATTTAGGATAGTTTTCATCACAGATTACCATGATGATAGTTTATATACTTACCACAGAATGAAAAGACTACTTTTCTTTAAAAATATACTTCAAGTCATATATTAAAATGAGTATTGTATTCTTCAAAATATACATCTGGGCAGTAACTGACTTAGGCCAATATATTATGCCATTATTTAGTTCATTTTAAAACTCATTGATTTATCTTCCTGTTTCATAACCCTTGCCATTTAGCAGTATAGATAAAAATGGAGGAAAATGGAAAGCTGGAGACTAAGTCCTTCTGGCACTAAAGGTTTCACACATGTGTGATGGACATTTTGTATAAGAGAGAGATGTGTGTTATTGTATATGGGAGAGGTTAATGCATGCCATTCTCATGTGTGTTGTTGTATGTAAGAGAGGTAGATGGGTGCCATTCTCAAACATGTGTCTGTGGAGGCCAGAGTTCAACTCAGAGAATTTTCTTCAGTAAATTCCTACTCAGATCTTTGAGTTGAGATCTCTCAAGTTAAAACCCTGAAGGCATATTCACCTAGGCCAGCTACCTATCAGCCCAGTCATCCTTGACTCTGCCTCCACAGCACTGGGATCAGCTGTCTTTCTACACGGGCACTTTATGTAGGTTCTGAGGATCAAATGCACGTCAGCATGGTTTGAAGCTGCTATATACACACATTATATACAGAACAGTTTTCCTAAGATAATCAAATAGCATTGTGAATATGTATACACCTACACATAGACGTTCACAGACATTCAAATATGCAGACACACAAGCATACTCATATACAAACACACACATACACACAAACATATATATATACCACGCACACATATATATACCATACACACATACGTAATACATACATGCCTACATATGCCTACATACAAATACACACATATATAACATACAAACATGCACTCATAAACACACAAATGCACATGCTCAGGAAAACATATGCATAAACGTCACCACACACAGATACACACAAATACACAATGAACATAATGTTTATAGAGTTAGCAATTATAGTGGGCAGAGGGTCCTTTTACCTGTTCTTGTCTCACTACAGTGTCCTTGTACTTTTTGCCTTTACTAGTTAGCTGTCAGCAAGCATCAGACCTATACATACATGTGACAGTGACAAATCTGGGATAAAGACTGAGTCCTAAGTCTTCTGCTTTATCCATTTCCTCCTTTCCCCTTCCTGAGAGCAGTATCACACCTAGGCTCAGATTCATTGCTATGTTAGTCCCTGGATACATTTTTTCTTTATATTTTGATGGTTTATATGTACGTGGTTGTGAGGTATTCACAAGCAAACATGTAGAGGCCAAAGGCTAACCTTGCCTCTTGTTCTACCACTCCCCACCTTACTTAATTTTTGAGAAATGATCTCCCACTGAACCTATTGGGTGGGCCAGCTGAATAGCAAGGTCTCAAGATCCTCCTGTGTCCCTCACCCCTGCATGGTGCTGGCTTTATAAATAGGAGGTACTGAATTCAGAGCCTCATTCTTTGGCAGCAAGCATTTTACCCACTGAACCATCTCCCCCATCTGCCTGGCATGAGCTATGCAGGGTGGCCTTGCTGAAGATTCTGGCTCAGACACTCAGGATGCACTTCTTCTTAATTGCCTTGGAATACATGCTACAAGTCTATTCCAAATTTAGCAAGAAAACATGGATCTATGAAACTTGTAAATAAGACAAAGTATAAGAAGTAGCCCACATAAGGAAAATCGGGGTTATACTGATCCTTGAGAATGGCATGATTCATCTTTAGAGAATGTGAGGTTGCCTGCTCCTCGGTGTGTTAATTATCTGTCAGAATATCTATCAAGAGAATACAGAGTCTAATTTCCTTTATAATTAGTAAGATCTACTTAATATCATGACACGTTTTGTCTTCACATGTAGGCTTCCTTGTAAAATGTAGTACTTAAAAATTAACAATGAAAGAAAAAGAAAATGAAGGATATATGGATTCTTAATGAGTATTTTCAACACTTGCTGGTTTAATAAATGATGAGTGTTGACATTAAGAGATATTTGTATTTGGCAGTTCCCAAAATGATGATCAAAAACCTGTAGTGAGAATTTTACAGATGGGTGATTGGTGCATGTTTCATAAAGAGCTGCCTTCCTCCTCAGTGGGCACTGCCTCAGGCCCTTGTTCATTTGTTTCTGTCTAAATGAAGGCATAATCCCAAAAAGCTTTCAGAAAATCTGAAATTCAGAGTTAAAACAGGAAAATAACAAGGAAAAAATAGTAGGAATAAATTAGAGATTGTACACTCTGAAATGGGCCCTCAGGCTATCTCAGTGGGATGCAAGAGTACTGATGCCTACAAACCTTTCCCTGCCTGTGACATAATGTAGCACTCATGCTAAAAGTACACTGAGTAAACAGTCAATACAGAAAATGAGCATTTTTTTACAGGAGAAATTCCTTCAAGATCAGAGATCAATAATTTTCACTTTAGTGTGCTGGTGATTATTTTGTCTCAGTCTTACTGAGACACCCTCTGAGAGAAAAGGAACTACGTTGACATAGGAAGAAATGTAGAAGTACAAAGATGACCAGAGGAGATGCACGAGTGGGAAACTATTTGAAGATAATGTCTGGATTGAGAGAAACCTTCAGTGGGCTCTTATCCCATTTCTGGGTCATTGGAAGCCATGTTTCCCATTCTCTTTAAACTTTGGTATTTTGATTCTTGTAACTCTCTATAGCTGATTGAAATTAATATAAAACTAAGAATAATTTTAAGTACAAAGAATCTTTTATTTCATGGTGCAACCATAACAATGGCATACCAATAAACTCTCAACCGACTTGTGGGCAGGAAGAAAACACATAAAATGATGGTCTCGGTTAAGGAAGCCATGTTTGATGTGTAAATGGTTAAAATTACCAGGAAGTCTATGCTATATCTACAGAGGCAAGATCTGAGCTCTTCTGGGCTCTCAGGAAAATTTGCACAAGTAGGCTGGGGTGTAAACGGGGAGAGGAAGGAGGACAAGAAGTTTGTGGATTGTCCTGAATTAAACTGCACTCCAGAAATAGGTAAAGCACAGGCAAAGGCCACATGGAAGAGACTCAGGAGGGAAAAGTGGATCATGCAAAACCAAAACAAAGAAAACAACACAACCTCTTTCCATGCCATATTTGTCTGAGGTTGGATTCATTAGAGTCTAGTCTCATGTCTGTGAAATACTTGACTTGAGCATTTAATAACCACCTGCTTTTTTCAGGAAATTTTTCTACTTCCTTGAGTTAATTTTCTTAGAGCTAAGATGGGAATATGCAGAGCCCTTCGATGGGGTTATGGGGCATAGAGCTGGTATCCAAAGGATGTAACATGAAACAGAACCCTCATGAGATGTCAGGGCCATTTGCACTATTAAGTCACCTTTTACTATGGCACAATGATTGGTACATGACCTCTAATGTCATGGAAGTCCTGTGATTGTATTGTAGATTTCAATCGACTTCTTTAAGTTCAGAAGTCTTAGAGAAAGTTAATAACAAATAAGGAAGATATGGCTTATAACCTTCAAAAATCATTCATAAATCTAAATACCAACAATTTTAAAATCTGGAAGAAATAAAGCTCTCTAGATTATATTTAAATTTGTCATCAAATTGCTTACCTTGATTTTACTAAGCCAACTTAAGCCTATAAAGTCAACAGATTTGCAAAGCTAGGGTAGGGCAGTGTAAAACTTAAATAATTAACAGAAAAACCCAAAGCTTTTTAGATTTATGAAGCCAATATTCAAAGTTAAAGTATATGGGCTATAAACAATATAATGCCTACCCCCAGAATATGAAGCTCTTCTGAGCCATCTTCGTACCTAACAGAACCAGGACTGTGTATGAAGGGGAATCACACATAAGTACTTTCAGCCCCTTCTCCATTACTCCTTGTCTCATTACCTCCATTTTTGTGATGTACTCCCTACCCCCATTCCTTTCTCATTCTGTTAGTAAACTAAACACTATTTTCTACATAAAACAAGTGTGTGTGTGTGTGTGTCTGTGTGTGTGTATGTGTCTGTGTGTGTGTGTATGTGTGTGTATGTGTCTGTGGTGTGTGTGTGTCTCTGTGTGTGTGTCTGTGTGTGTGTCTGTGTGTGTTTGTGTGTCTGTGTGTGTGTCTGTGTGTGTGTTTGTGTGTGTGTGTGTGTGTCTGTGTGTGTGTTTAGAGGTGCATATGTGGCCAACAATGGCTTTTGGTGTTGATCTTCAGGCTCTGCCGTCCACTTTTGAGACACAATCCATCATTGTGCTGAATCCTGTCAGACAGGCTAGACCAGCCGGCCAGTCCCAAAAAATCTACCTGGCTTTCTTTCTTAGGTTTCAGATATAGGCACAGACCACCACATCACCCTATCACCTATCCTATGTGAGTTCTTTAGCCCAAGCTCAGTTTCTAACACTTGTAATACAAGAGTTTTGTTGATGACATTGTCTACCCAGGCAGCCAAAATCATGTATTTTAAAATCTAATAAATATCAGGACATAGCTGCTATTTTTCTTGCTATAGTTACATTTGATAATTAGCCTTCTATGGTCCAATTATATTTGGCTTAATACTTCCCAATATGCAGAACAATGGGTAACAAGAAAACTGATGTATTTAGTCCAATTCGTATATTTTGCCAAGTCAAAATTAGATGCTTTGTGGAATAGAAGACATGTAAACAACACAGGAGAGTAAGATTAACTCATTAGCTTTACATCCAGACAGAATCTTCATGTTTCTGAATCAACACCTCATGAGTATTCTTGATGGCTAAAAGTTGGACAGAAATATGATAGACTAATGGGTTAATCTATTTTTAAAAATATCTTTCCATAAAACTAGATCTATACATAATTCAAAATTGGTCAATTTGAAAATCTCTTCCAAATATTTTCAAATTTATAATACTTTGACTATTTGGGGAAATCCTAGAGATTTGATGGTACCTCTCTAGTTTTAAATAATGATAATTTCTCACTCATGCTTTTAAAGAATTCATCAACATAGTAAGCTATTTTTATTTTCAGTAATGATCTCCCTCACAGAGTATATGTTTCACTGTAAAAATAGCATGTGCAATGATAAAACGTTAAGCAATCAATGGCAAAATAGAGAAGAAGCATATAAGTCACAGATTCGGAGATGTCTTGTGGAATGGAGCGTTCCTGTGGGCTGTGTTATAGCAAATACTGTCTACAAGATTGGAGCTAATAGTCGCAGCCTTGCTGATGGTATTTGGGTAGGTAGGCTGGCATATCAGTATAACAAATAAATGCAACAGGAGCGACAGACTGACCAGAACAAATGAGCTTATGATGCTCAAGTGAAAGCTAAAGGGGAAAGACTCATGTCACAAAAGAACTGGAAGGCTTCAAATGAGCAAATGAAGAACATTAATTGCATCAATAAACCCGTGAGACATCACTGACTTTTCAAGAAAGGAAAATCAATGAGGGCAGTATGATCCATTGACATGGGCTCATAGCATAGAATGCACTGGGAAGAGGAGGCAGCCAAGAGCAGATGCCAATCATACCAGCAACTGAGACAAAGGCAGTGAAGGCAAGAACGACATTATGACCTTGGGAATAGAATAAAGTGTGCACAAAGACTAGAAACACTATCAAAACGAAAAAACATTTCTCAGAACAAATCATCCATGATCAAAACTTTAATTAAAAAGTAAAATTAAGTATTCAGTGTCAGAAAGCTATGGACTATGATCTACACAGGGGTACATGAAGTGACATATAAGCAAAGGTAACATAGTATGTCTATACTCAAGCATTTTAGGTAGAAAGAAAAATAAATGCTGTTATCTCACTTTTAAGAAACACAGATTAACCAGGAAAATGGGTAAATAAACATCATTAAAATACAATGACATAGGCAATAAAATAATTGCTCTACCTGCCTTCTCTGAAAGCATAGGAGAATGAAATTTGGTCTCCAGAGTAGTATATAAAATTTCTGTCTGATTTTGAAAACTGAATGGAATCGTTCTCATGGTGGAGAAAGTAACCAAAACATAGGAGCACGGGGTTAAAAGGTTGGCTTAGAAAGTGGAGAAATGGGCATAGGACCCAATGGGAGACCTGTGGAGCATCTCAAGCCAAAATGATCAAAGAAGATCAAGGATGGGTCCTGTGTTCAAAATAAGGCTTCTTGTTTAACACCCAATCTATTGTGTTAATGCCATATTTAGTATGTCCTGGTGGCAAGTCATAAAGTCAAATGTTTGTGCAGGCCTAATACAATAGGGGAGTGTTTCTCAATCGCTAGTCAATAACCCATTTGGGGGCTGAATAACCTTTTCATGGGCTTACATGTTAGATATCCTTCATATCTGATGCTTATATAATCATTCATAACAGTAAAAAAATACAGTTATGAAGTAGCAATAAGATAACTCACGACTGCATGAAGAAATATCATGAAGAAGGGTCAGAGTTGGAAAGAGAGAGAACCAGTGCATTAAGGCTTATGGCTTCTGGATGATGTATGTCATTTTTTTTCTGTTCATGTTTGTACTTTTGTGCTGGGGCGTATACGCAGGAGTTATCATGTTTCAAGTGTTACTTGGGGAAGATATCTGGTATCTTCTGTTGGGTGAGTGTTCCCTTATTTGATTCTGAATTCTAGCCACACATGGCAGCCATGGGGTCCTGGGTAGGAAAGTCTCTCTGAAGATCCGCAGGTGCTACAGAGGAATAGAGATGGTCTAGCAGGGAAGTCTAAAATGGCTGATGAGAAAGGGTTAGGGGAACACTGGGTCTTCACCAAGAGCAGAACCTTGAAGGAATAAGGGTACAGTGGGTAGAGGGGACCCAAAAAACAGACTGCAGCAGGACTAAGAGGAAATGTGACATCACCAGAGTTGCAGGCAAGAAAATTACCATCCAACCTAGTGCGATCACCAGGATACCGTGCAGAGGCTCTTCTGTGTATTGTGGGTATCATAAAGGAATGGGGACAGGAGAGGAAAAAGCTGAAAGTGGCATTGGGAACTGTGACTTGGGAACAAATTTTTGATAAAATAGGATTTGAAAAAGAACATGATTGCATACAAAATTGGGGAAGATTAAATAATGCATTCTGCTTTGCAAACAAGAACTCTTCTTGGAGAGCAACATAGACACATGGGGTGAAATGGCTTCACGTCTAATAGAACTGTCAGTTTCAGCCCCATGTCTCGTTAAATAACTCAGCAATGCCGAGGGACTTAGCTGAACTTTACAACAATAACTTCTCTCATTTCAAGTAGGGAAAACCCTGAATTTTGTGCTGTGTTTTGCAAGATTAAAATAGCCATGTCCTCGATACACTGAACAAAGCATTGGGTTTCTAGCAGGGTTCAGTTTCTTGTCACTACACTGTCTTTTGTGAGCATGAAATCCTAAGAGAAGGCTGTGATCATAGCATCCTCTCTGGAAACAATATGGCTTTGTCCACTATCATGCCTAAGTATACTCGCTGAAATCAGTAGAGTTTGTAAAATAAAATTTATGATAACATGTTTCCGGAGCAAATCTGAGTGTGGTATGCAAAAGACCTTATATGTGAGTATTGAGAGCATTAAGCTGACATTCCCAACAGCCTGCCTCTAGAAAAGAATCCATGCAGAAGTGAGTAAAAATAAACTTTCAACAATAGCTGAAAGCATGTTATTTGGCACATAGCCTCCTGATGTTGTATGTCAGGCAGCTGCTCATCCATGCTGGCAGAAACGACTCCTCCAAAACAGTTAAAGACTCTTGGCATTGCAGGCTGCTGTGTGAGTTTAAGGATTGCTCTATATAAGAACATTTTCTGAAAGGAATGATTTATTGAAAGATTAAAAACTCAGACACAGAAATAAACGGATTGAAAGCAGTGGTCTTTGTACTGACCAAGGATAAATGCTTGAGAATCTTATTTTCCAAGCCACAGATAGAATCTGGGACATGCCGTGACTTTGGGTCTGTACTGGAAGGCAGCTGAGTCCATGTGTTGCCAGGAGTCACCACCACACATGTTTCTGTTGTCCCTGCTGTTTCTTCTGCAGCGGTGCAGGGCAGCTGTAAATCTCTAGCGTCTCTTCTCCTGGATGCCTTGCAGAGGACTCCTGCTTTGCTGGTGCTGAGTCTGCACCCACTCCTTCCCTATGACATAGACTGGCCTGGATTCACCCACATTTCTTTTTCTTTCATTGTGCTTTTCATTCTTCATTGAATGGCATGGATGTGGCAGCATGTAATCAACTTGGATGTTATAGTCAATAAGTTCATCATAGACATAAGGCATTTTCCCATATTCCTATAATCAGAACATATTCCACAAGGCATAAAAGCCCTAAGGGAAAAAACATAGTCTTGAGTTAATTCATAGTAGGAAAGAATGAACCCTATCTACGATGGGGTTCTCCTGTTGAATATTTAAAGATTCTCAAAACATATTTAATGAATTGAACATTGATATATTATTTGGAATTTCAAATTTTTTCTGATTAAATTTGTTTTGTATTATAAAAGCTATTCTCTCTTTATTTCTACTTAGGATTAGTTTCCCAAAAAAGGGCCGCTGTAAGCAAAACAAGGCTCCTTATTAATATCTAATCCATTGTGGTAAATGTATAATTATGCAAGTCCTGGTGGAAACTCATAAAATTCAAATGTTTGTGCAGCTACCAAATTTTCTTTTTTTTAATATTGAAAATATTCCAGTACAGACAGGAAGGCATGGAGATTCACACAGACTTCACAAAGCCTTAACCAACAAAACCACCTAAAAGTGTTTTAAGTGACACATTTGTAAAATAGTTAAGTTTTGTTACACTAATATATTTATGGGGAAATTAATATATTCTTACATACAGAAACATGAAAATGGAGACTGTGCTCAGCTCCTTCTGAGGAAAGCTGCTCAATTAACTTCCTGTTCAGAGCTTATGTTCAAACCAATGGTGTCAGTTCCTTTCAGTCAATTGATTCACTCCACAACAATTATGTTTCTTTTAATTGTCTGTGTATATTCCAATGTACATGTGTTAAGGAAGGACAGACTTGTGAACTACGTTTTCTCCTTCCACTTGTAAATGGTTTCTGGGGAATCATATGTAGATATCCAGGGTTGCATGGTAAGTGTCTCTACTTACTGATCCACCTCACTAGATCTATGGTGACATTTAAAAACTTTGATTGGTTTGGTGTATTAATTTATTGGAATGGGCAATGTATATGCTCAGGGGAAATACAAATTTTCTTCATTTAATTATTTAATAAATAACTATGAGTTACTGATATAAATGAAATTTATATTGAAATTGAATGAAATTGATACAATATTCTTATAAGTACTCACATACTTTTATGGAACCATTGTATCATTGCACAAAAATGGAAATATATAATATGAAATACTATTTATCCCCTAATACCAACTTATTTTTGAAATTTTTCTCATAGCTCTTGCATAGTATTTGTAATAAAATCAAATACTTACTACAAATTACAGAGACAGTCTAACTTCTATGACTTTATTAAAGTTTTATATTCTATATCATCATCATTAAAATTCCATCACCCATATCATCTAATTCCAAGACAACTGCCAGAGGAAATATTCTTCCTGTTTGTCTGTTCAGCATCTCTCCTTTCTCTCATCTTCCACTGTAGTCTACATAAGATCCCCTAACTACCCACTTCCTCATCTGTAATAGTATGACTATAGCTTGGGCTCTCTATTGCATTAGAACGTAAATTCTCTACTAAAATGTAAAATAATTTAAAATAGAGTAAACCTATTATCTTGCTTTGATGGGTTCTTATCACCCCCAGCTTGCGCTTTGTCTAGGATAGTCTCTTATATAGGTCACTTCAGAGTCTTACCAAGAAGACATAGACCCTGGGATGGGTCCCCATCAGTTGGCTTGCATGTAATACATTGTTCAGTTCTTATTAGTGCAATGAAAGCCCAAAACTGAAGTCACTAAAGCTTTCCTATTCACCTTGTTTGGTGGAAAGAAGGACAGGGAGCTGGGCCATGAATAGAAAGGTGGGACATGCTACCAGCAGTCACTTATGTCTCTCTCTCTCTGCCTACACATTTATTTAATTTCATCTAGATCATGTTCATTTACTTCAATACCAGAATGCTTTCTCCCATGGAGTGAAGGTCCAATGAACATCAGGTAGCAAAAAAGACCAAAAACTTAGATTCTATTTTCTCTCTATTTAAAAACCTTTGAGCACAGCTACACTTCCCACGATTAGTCGGTATAATGAATAAGACAATAGGCTGATCAGATTGATCACACTTGAGTCACATGTCCATAGTAAGTTATACCTCTAACCAAAAGGCAAAAACTATATAGAAGTATGTTGCCTGAACTATTCTTTCAGAGGGATAGGGCTGTTGGTTCCCAGAAGAAATCCTGAGAAAATACCTGTTATTCCTGGGGGAAAAAAAATCATACTGAATACGTTCACAAATATGTTGTAAACCAAACTGCAAATATACACATAAGAAAAAGATTTGCCAAATCTTCACATCTCAGCCAAAGTTTACTAGACATGACTCCATTATCCTAGAAATGAGTTTTACTGAGAGTGCCAGAAAGGCCTACCAAAATATGTAACACTGCTTTGCATTGGAATAACCAACTAGGAACACATTTCCAGCAAATCACAAAGAGCCCAGCTCTGGTAGGAACCCAACGCTGTACAGCCCTAGTACCAGGGCAAGTCACTGATATTTGCAGCCCATGTGGGAGTCATGCATGAGTGTTAGTCTTCTACAGTCTAGTCTATGAGTGTGCATCAAAGTAACCCAAGAAATCTCTTACCACCTCTTAAAGTTCTTTTCTAGTTAGAGTTGGACCTTGCCTTCTAAAATCTTAATAAATTGTGCAGGATTTTCTGATGCCATCAGTTTTCTGTCCAGTCATATGGTCTGAATTGCAATCAACTTAGGGAAATGTGCCCTGGATCTCCATAAGCAATCACAATAAAGAAGGAAATCAACAACCATAAAGACTCTGAAGGAGAGTAATGGACTCTCAGCTGGAGGGCATCCATTTATTAGGAACTGGGGCAATTTGAGGTTGTGTTAATGGCATGTAATTCTAAAGTAGGGCTGTGAAGTGAGTCAGGAGAGGCAGGTGTATGGGCAAAGGCAGAGAGGCATCCAACAGGGCTCTTAGGCAATAGTCAGCCAATACCAGGGGCGATCAAAAAAATCAAAAGGCACCTTGCTGAGGAAAGCAGTCCACACACTTGGTCTTCAATGTGGTGTCTCATAAGCCTTTCTCTCTCCTGTCTGCATCAAACCCTGTTCGACATAAAAGTTTATAATTTAGCTACACATGAATTGAGACATTAAAACCATGGCTCTACTACACAGTGAAGGCTATGTCAATTTTACCCTGTGAAATATAAAGTAGAACTTAATTGCTGAATTTGATCAACTGTCAAAAAACAGGGAATATATGATGTGCTTTCTTGTGTGCCCAGTATTTTTGGTCTCAAAGTAGACCTAAAGAGAACTAACACCTTTCTTACCATTCAGCTCAGACCAGATATTCTCATTTAAAGTCTCCTATTGACCCTTTTTCATGTTGCTTTAATACATAGTTTTATCTTAGCTGCTTTAGTAAAATGAATATTCTGTGTTAATATAAAAAATGTGTCTAAGGGGGAATATTTATTTATGCTAAGGAAAAAACAAACTACTGGAGATTCAGATACCTTTCTTTTTAAGATTTCTTTATAGACTTTTTGAGAACTAACTATGTAGAATTATTTTTGAGTTGATATTGATTTCTGCCATTTTTCTACAAAATTTTATGACACTTAAGAACTCCCAGAACTCAGAGACTTATACAACTAAAGGCTTTAAATTGAATCTGCATCAGAATAAATGAGATAAAAAAGAATATTCAAATTAACAGGAAGGAAAAGAAAATGGAAGAATCTATTTTAAGATACAAACTTTGAAGATGATGCCATTTGAGCAAAGGTAGAAGTGAGGATGCAGAGGAGTCCTGATACCATGTTTACAAACAAGGCATTGTGGGTAACTCTATATCACTGGATTACACTCAGCTGACTTTACAGCAGATCCCACTTGGATGAGTAGAAAAGAAAAGTCAAAGGAGGACATAAAGAAAAGAAATTTTGGAAATGAGCGAAGGAAAGACATTCATAAAAGAAGTATAAGAGAACACTACTGAGGAGAAGAGGCAGGTGTGGGGGTCAGACGCGCTTAAACAACTATGGTAAGGGACGCCATTGTGTGAGCACTCAACTTGCATGCTGTTCCTCAATGTGCACTGCACAATCCCTCAGTTTATGAGATTAGAAGAATGAATAGCCAGGTCACTTGGCTCTGGGAAGGCATGGCCTGACAGCAGATTTTGTGGTGACAGTGGCACCAGTGATTTCTCTGCTGTAACTGATTTGTAAACTTTAATTCAAAGTGAAAGGATAATCTTAGCCTCTTCAATATTTACGTGTTGACATTTTCCCTTTGAGTTTTGTCATCAATGGCTCATCATAACAAACATAAAAATTTTATCTTCCCTGGGATAACACCTTTGTGTGCTATATCTCCATATCTTATATCATATGTCATGTTAAAACTGTGCTGGTCTCTTCCCCACAACTCATTTTACACAAACACAAGAAAAATGCATGCAGAATCATACACACAAAAATGCAAGCATACACATGCCTAGTCACAAATATCTTTTTTTAAAAATCTTTATTAACTTGAGTATTTCTTATTTACATTTCGTTTTTGCATATAGAAGATTTTATTCATAAATGGGCCATACATAGATAAGCACATTGTGTCTATTCATAGGCTGGAATATCATTTAGTAGAAAGAAACGAATCACTGAAATACACAACCGTGAAGGTGAGTCTCAGGGAACGCTATTTTAAGTTAAAAAAAGCCAGTCCCCAGAATTTATAATGTATTATTCTAGCTACATGAACTACTTCTTCTTTTTTTTAATCTTTATTAACTTAAGTATTTCTTATTTACATCTCGATTGTTATTCCGCTTCCCGGTTTCCAGACCAACATCCCCCAAACCCCTCCCCCTCCCCTTCAATATGGGCTTCCCCTCCCAATCCTCCCCCCATTACCACCCTCCCCCCAACAATCAAGTTCACTACATGTTCAGTCTTGGCAGGACCAAGGGCTTCCCCTTCCACTGGTGCTCTTACTAGGATATTCATTGCTAACTATGAGGTTGGAGCCCAGGGTCAGTCCATGTATAGTCTTTGGGTAGTGGCTTAGTCCCTGGAAGCTCTGATTGGTTGGCATTATTGTTCATATGGGGTCTCGAGCCCCTTCAAGCTCTTCCAGACCTTTCTCTGATTCCTTCAACGGGGGTCCCGTTCTCAGTTCAGTGGTTTGCTGCTGGCATTTGCCTAAGTATTTGCTGTATTCTGGGTGTGTCTCTCAGGAGAGATCTACATCTGGTTCCTGTCAGCCTGCACTTCTTTGCTTCATCCATCTTATCTAGTTTGGTGGCTGTATATGTATGGACCACATGTGGAACAGGCTCTGAATGGGTGTTCCTTCTGCCTCTGTTCTAAACTTTGCCTCCCTATTCTCTGCCAAGGGTATTCTTGTTCCCCTTTTAAAGAAGGAGTGAAGCATTCACATTTTGGTCATCTTTCTTGAGTTTCATGTGTTCTGTGCATCTAGGATAATTCAAGCATTTGGGCTAATAGCCACTTATCAATGAGTGCATACCATGTGTGTTTTTCTGTGATTGGGTTACCTCACTCGGGATGATATTTTCCAGTTCCATCCATTAGCCTATGAATTTCATAAAGTCATTGTTTTTGATAGGACAAAAACATCTTTAAACATACACTGAGCTCCCTTGCAACAGAGTCTGGGTGCAGCTGCAAAGTTTTCTCTGGTGCTTTCCTCATAGATCCTAAGCATTATGTTCAAGAGAAACCTAGCCAACTGATGCTAACAGCCCCAGAATCCACCAGGTTAAGCTAGTACATGGGCCTTTACTTGAGAAAAATCCCAATCTTCAGGTGTCCACTGCTATCTCTATTGTATGTGTGCTTCTCAACTGTATGGGTCATTCCTGTCTACATTTATTATGTGAACTCTGTACTCAAAAACTGATTTCTGTGTGTCCTATGTTTCAGAGTTAATACTTGCAAGCTTCTCTCCATTCATGCATGTGGTGTGGATACCAATCCCAGGGCCTCTTGCATGTATGTCATGTTGAAACCTTGCGGCCTTCTTTCCTTTTCATGTACCCAACCTGGAAACAATGTTGTTCCTGATGGTCTGACCCCTTCCTTATACTGCATTGTATGTTGAGTGTCCCTCAGTTTGTTTCCTTCTTTGTTTTACATGTTTGCTTATCCTTCTGCCTTCAGTCATTGTTAGAAATTGGCTATTTGTTATTTCTAAAAATATGGAGAGCGTGTGGTTGACTGTACTGGCTCTATTCAAACTCTGCATATCCAACTCAGCATCTGTCATCTACTCACAGTCCCAGGGGATCCAATGTAGTTATAGTGAGGTTGAATATTTCCACCAAGGATCAGCAAACACTCTCTGTTCTTGGATTCTTGTCTCTATTTGCAGAGCTGCCCATTATTCTCCTCCACACACTAACACACCAGAAAACCTTATTTCTCTTTCCCTGGTGGTTCTTCTCTATCTCGGTTCCCAAATGGTTTTAAGTTTCTTCCTCGTTTCCCACTTGCTGAAATACTTCAGTGCACATAATATTTGGGATAAACCTCATTCATGGAATTTGTCATTTCCTGTCACTTTGATGTATGGCTTTCCTATTTATTTGATTTGAAAGCAACTTTCTCTTTAAAACTAACTTTATTGAATGCTTGAGAGCAAAGTACATGACTAATTAATCTTTATATCTTCCAGAATTCTTAGAAAACGCTTTACCTATGTAGACAGTTAAAACTACAAGTTAATAGAGTAGAAGAGATGGATTAGTGATTAAGGATGCTGGCTGTTCTTCCAAAGGAACTAAGTTCAGTTCTCAGCACCTATGTTAGGCAAGTCATGACTGCCTGAAATTCCAGTTATAGGGGATCCAACCCCCACTTCTGGCCTCTTTGGGCACCTGTATACACTTACTTACATACTTCTTACATATGGATACTTGTGTATTTATTACACATAAATAAAAATAATTTTTAATTAAAAAACAACACAGATGCATTATTAAATAAATATTAATTTACATGCCAAAAATAAATTTGTGACATATTCTTATTAAAAACAATTATGTATCATGGGAAATATTTGTATTTGTGCACTGTGTAAATAGTAATTGGGGCTCATTGCTTAAGAGTAATTGATGCAAAAACTATTCTCCAACAATAAATGAACTTCTAAGGTAATCCCTGATTTCAAACTGTATTACAGAGCAATAGTGATAAAAACTGTATGGTATTGGTACAGAGACAGGCGGGTAGATCAATGGAATAGAATTGAAAACCCAGAAATGAGCCCACACACCTTTGGTCACTTGATCTTTGACAAAGGAGCTAAAACCATCCAGTGGAAAAAAGTCAGCATTTTCAACAAATGGTGCTAGTTTAATTGTAGGTCAGCACGTAGAAGAATGCAAATTGATCCATTCTAATCTCATTGTACAAAACTCAAGTTCAAGTGGATCAAGGATCTCCACATAAAACCAGATACACTCAAACTAATAGAAGAAAAAAGTGGGGAAGAGCCTCTAAGACGTGGGCCCAGGGGAAAGTTTCCTGAACAGAACACCAATGCCTTATGCTCTAAGATCAAGAATTAACAAATGGGACCTCATAAAACTTCAGTTTCTGTAAGGCAAAAGACACTGTCAATAGGACAAAATGGCAACAAACAGATTCGGAAAATCTCTTTACCAATCCCACATCTGATAGAGGGCTAATATCTAATATATACAAAGAACTCAAGAAGTTAGATTCCAGAGAACCAAATAATCATATTTTAAAAATGGGCTTCAGAGCTAAACAAAAAATTTTCAACCGAGGAATATCGAAAGCTGCGAAACACCTAAAGAAATGTTTGACACCCTTAGTCATCAGGGAAATGCAAATCAAAACAACCCTGAGATTTCACCTCACATCAGTGAGAATGGCTAAGATCAAAAACTCAGGTGACAGCAAATGCTGGCAAGGATGTGGAGAAAGAGGAACACTCCTCCATTGTTGGTGGGATTGCAGACTGGTACAACCATTCTGGAAATCAGTTTGGAGGTGTCTTAGAAAATTGGACATAGAACTAACTATAGTATAACTAATATACTATAGTATAACTGAGGATATAGCCAAACCCCTCCTGGACATATACCCAAAAGATGCTCTAACATATAATAAGGCCACATGCTCTATTATGTTACAGCAGCCTTATTTATAAGAGCCAGAAGCTGGAAGGAACCCAGATGCCCTTCAACAGAGGAATGGATACAGAAAATGTGGTACATCTACACAATGGAGTCCTATTCGGCTATTAAAAACAATGATTTCATGAAATTCTTAGGTAAATGGATAAAACTAAAAACAAATCATCCTGAGTGAGGTAACCAAATCACAGAAGAACACACATGGTATGCATTCACTGATAAGTGGATATTAGCCCAAAAGCTTGAAATGGCCAAGATACAATTTACATACCAATTGAAGCTCAAGAAGAAGAAATACAAAAGTGTGGATACATCAGTACTTCTTAGGAGAGGGGACAAAATAGTCACAGGAGGAAATACAGAGACAAAGCAGAGACTGAAGGAAAGGCCATCCATAGACTGCGACTATGCAGTCCACATGCAGTCACCAAACCCAGTCACTATTAGAGATGCTAAGAGGTAGGTGCATGCTGGCAGGAACCTGACATAGCTCTCACCTGAGAGACTCTGCCAGAACCTGACAAATACATAGGTGGATGCTCACAGCCAACTATTTGACTGACAATGGGGTCCTCAATGGAGGACTTAGAGAAAGGACTGAAGTAGCCAAAGAGGTTTGCAACTCCATAAGAAGAACAATATCAACCAACCACACCCCTTAGAGCTCCCAGGGACTAAACCACCAACCAGAAAGTACACATGGACAGACCCATGGCTCCAGTTGCATATGTAGCAGAGGATGGCCTTGTTGGACATCCATGGGAGGAGAGCCCCTTGGTTCTGTAATGGCTCGATGCCCCAGTGTTGGGGAGTGCAAGGGCAGTGGGACAGGATTGGGTGACTGTGAGGGTGGGGGTGCACCCTCATGGAGGCAGGAGGTAGGGGATGGGGTAAAAGGGTTCTGGAGGGGAAACGAGGAAAGGGGATAACATTTTAAATGTAAATAAAAACAATCCAATAAAAGATAAGAAAAAAAGAGTAACTGATGACCTTAGACAGAGAAGAGTTTAGTTGTTTGCACCTGTGTTGGGCACCTTGTAACATTCACTTTAGGGAATCCAGTATCTTCTTTTGGCCTACATAGGCACCCCCATACATATAAACCTATAGGCACACAAACATATATATACTCATACACATATGCATACATATACATGCACATATACATATATATCACTAAATAAATCATTTAAAAATTAGTATCTAAACCCTCCATACTGATTAATGCTTTGAAAAATAAAATTATTTAGAGAGCAGGTAGACAGCCTCATTCTTAAGTGAAGATTAGGATTTCACCATGATGAGTGACCCAAAGCGTGTTCTTTATTTCAGCATATCAAAAATTCTCGAGTCATCCAACACATTTAACTACCAAACCAGAGTGATTTTCCATGTAATATCTCCAAAACTTGAAAGAAACTATAATGTATTCATTTTCCGCTTAAAGATGCCTATTCTTTATTTCCCAGGTGTAATGGGAGAATACGAGCCAAAAATTGAGGTCCATTTTCCCACCACGGTCACAGCTGCTAAGGGAACGACTGTGAAGATGGAATGCTTTGCACTTGGCAAGTAAGTACATATTAGTCTATAACTAGACACAATCGTTTATTCAAACAGGACTCAGCCATTTAGATCACTTACTTTGCTAGGCTTCACGTTTCTAGAAGCCCTGAGGCAACTACAGTGCTTTTAGAATAAGGGAGGCTAGGCATTTTCAAGTAGCCAGGCCCCTTGAGCTGCTAAGTCATTTTTATACACCGTGATGCTTGGGAATGTGCTGTTTTAACGTAAAGGAAGCTTGTGTTCATGCAGGAGAGCTTTGCATCGCTCTAGCTCTGATACTGAAACTCCTAGCATTGTCCTCATGGTTCCTTCAACAGTGACATAAAGAGAAGGAGAGGAAAAGGACAAAGTACCATCTCTACTCATGTGCAGAATGTGGCCTAGGATGTAGAGGACTCAAGTGCAATTCTAGAACTGCAAAGAAAACCAAACATTTAAAGGTGCTAGGAGGAATGCCTCCATTACTGCGGTGCTTGCCATGTAAAAGGAAGAAGCAGGGTGTGGTCATCAGAATCCATGCAATAAAATCAGGCATATTGCGTACTCTTTTAATGGAGTGTCCTGGAGACAGACAGGGTGGTCCCTCAGGTTATTATACCCATCTGCCTGGACTACTTGGCAAACTGCAGGACAAAGAGAGGCAGTCTTGTTAAAAAGCAGATAGTGTTTGAGAAGCCAGCTGAGTTTGTCTTCTGACCCCTACATGCACACACATGAATACATACTCATATACAAACACAAACACACATATGTGTGCATACCCTGAGACTTCTGCCGTAAGAGTACTTACAGGGATCCAACTGAGTATTTCACTGTCCCTGAAAGGGTAGTGTGAGAACAAAGCTGTTAATGTGTACAATGTACAAAGTTCTCCAAATGAAAGCTGACTGAGAACACATCACCAGGCTGGCTAATCTGCGTGGAGCTGTTTCTGAATGTTTAAACTGTGTGATGTGTGTTGCTTGTTAATGACGCTATAGTGTGGGTCTTGGCATATGTCTCAGGAGTTCTGATGATGTTTGATTATAGTGTTAGGGCTTGTTTCAAACACGTTGTTGTTATTTTTAGAACGAGAAGACTTCAGGGTCCTTTTAAGATCCATAATTATAATTTGTATAAATGCATCTCTATCGGCGTTACTAATCATTTAACTTCAGCGGTGCTAAACTAACACACACAGTATTATATGGAGATAAAACATGTTTCAAAAATGTGTGAATTTCTGAAGAACAGTAGGACCAGCCCATAGAGGGAGAAAATATTAGTAAATATTAGAAATTCAGCTAGAGGTTTGTGGAGAAAATCAGCAGCGGCATGTGTTGTAATTTTAAGACAGATTGTGCTAACATGTCTATGCACTACTACTCACATTTGAGATCAGGGTAGATCGAAGACAAAATGAAAGTCTATGGAGCCCGATGGTTAAGAAAATTATTCCACAAATAGACATATAATTTAAGGAATAAAAATGCATGTGTTGGGGTGTATTTGGTCAAGATCCCAAGGAACTCTTCCAAAACCAAAGACTTAGCTAAGTGCATGAGGCTGTTAACACCTTTAAACTCTGACGCTCCTGCCGTTTGCCTTGGAGCAGTCAAATTCAAGCTCTTAATCTTGATAAATGGAGAAATAATTTATTCCAAAGGGATTTCAAACACTTTCATACATCCTGTAGTTAAATAATTCTTAAGTGCTAAAAATTGTGCTAACTCCAAAACCAGAAAGGAGTCATATTGTAAAACAGATTAGAAAACTAAATTTATAGAGAAAAACCAATGTGGAGTCTCTCCCAAGGCAGGTTATATAGTAAGTTAGATGTGTGTGATGGGGATGCTTAGAATATGCTGAGCGAATTGGTGCTTAGAGTGTATCCTTCTGGGTGGCACCCAACGGCTCAAGTCATTTATATTGTCAAATCTTTATTTCCTCCAGCATCCCAACGGTTTTCTTGTTTCCACTCACCAAAATAAATAACTTTAAAATGAGGTTTAAAAAAAGACATGCTGCCTCAGTGAGGAAGCACTCACCCCTCCAGGCACACACACACACACACACACACACACACACACACACACACACGCTTGAAATTTTTTCTATGAATTATGGTGATTGTAGGGAAAGCATTATAAAAAAATTTGTCAGTATGTAACAGTCACCTGTCGCCACATGAAAAGAAAATGACTGAACGGAACATTTTAACCTGTGTAAATCCCTCACTGGCATCACAAGAAACAGGTGCCACTCCCAAATTGAACATTATGGTTTCAATTGACTGTCTGAGCAGTTCCTCACAGCTCACATGAACTGCTGACCACTGTCCTGATGCTCAGAGCTCTTGTGGGCCTTTTTTCTAACTATCAATTACATATTGTCAGTCAGGACCTAACACACCAGCAAAATCTGCCTCTCGCTGTAAGTGCACAGTGTGCTTTAACCAGGTGTCCTAGTGAACTGTCCTTGTTCGGACTCCAGAATGGTGCTCTCACACCTCCATTTTGTCTCATGGTCTTATGGCCTTTGGATTTCTTTTCTAGACCAGAAACATTCACAGTTAACTTCCACATCAGCTGCCATTCAGTGCTCCCTTAAAGAGACAATGTTGGACTATTGTGTATAACTTACACTTAGATTTCTGTGTTCAAAAATTATATGCATTTTCCTTACAGTATCCCTAATGGAACTTTGAATTATTTATACTGGTACTTAACTCTGAGGCTTGATCAGTCAGGAACCTAGAGGAAAACAGGTCATAACTCAAATAGTTAAAAGAACTCAGGAGTGATCAAGTTGAAGATGGGTAAACGTTATAAGTGGAAGCAAAAGGACAGCGAAGGGGCTTCCATGGATGAACAGCAGTGAGAACCCATTATCACCTGAAATAGAAGAGACAGCTCATGACACAGGAAGCAGAAAGAGCTGGATATGGGAACGAATCAGAGACTAAGCAGAACAGAGACAGTCACTCTGGCCAGTACAAGAATACAGAGGATGGAAACCCCAGGGAACTGGCATATAGATCTCTATTTCTGATCATTTCTTATCTCCTCTGAAGCCAACTAGAAATTCCCTAGTAAGTTAGCTTGCAAGGCAGAGGATATAGTCATCAGAGAAACATTAGTCAAAAGACAATGGCTGGCAGGGAAAGCAGAAGTCAGTTCAATGTCCATGTCGAGAACAAAAGCCTCATGAGGGCAGTTTGGAACTGTACTCCTCATTTGGTCATCATTGGTGCCTCCTTTAGTATGCACCAGGTGGGCAGTTCTCAGGATATGACTACTAGTGGAATTTATTACCTATAACACACTTAGGTCAACTACTTTTTAATAAATCTGGTCTTTACATAATCCTCTACAAAGAACTTGTGTATATGCTGTGCTCCTGTCCATGGCTCTCCGAGCATCGATGTTTGTACAAGTGTAGAAGAGTTCTCTGGTCTTCACCATTTTGCACCTATTCTTATTTCCCTTTGTTTATTTTCACACTGTTTTAGATTCACTGCTTCTCCATGTCTTTTGGATTAGATAAGAGCGTTTATCCTGAGACGCAGTCTGATAACAACTCTGTGAGTGTTCCTTATCACCATTGTTAGGTTCAGGCTCAGTGCTACACAGCAGGTCTTTCTACTCATCTTGTGTGTTTCAACACTGACTTTTCATCCCAAGATGAAGTGTGTTCATGCTTAGTCCTATGTGAGAATATAGGGTGTAACTATGAGAAACATTTATTATGTATAAAGGATGAAAGGAAAATGTGTGGGGGAAGGGAGACAGGGAGTGAGGGGAGATGAAGGCGGGGTTGGGGTGGGCAGATTTGTTGCAGTGATACATTGTGAGTTATAGAACAGAAGATCATAAATATAAACTACTATTATTAACTGTTTTCAGCATTTCTAGATGATATTGAGGCAGTCCATATTTTTATCAGAAATCATTATTTTTATCCTGTGTGAAACTGAATCAAACACCTTCTACATGTAGTTTGTGCCTCAAAGAAAGTTGTTAGGACATTAGTAAAATCCAAGCGCTATTTAATCTTATAAACACAAGTAGAATAAGAGCTTGGAAGGACTAAGGAGCTAAATGCAGATCTGAAGACATATAGCTACTTCACTCAATTTCGTGATGTGTACAATCCAGTTCCCATGGGGATAGCATTCTGTGACTGTGACATCACACCTTCTTGACTCCAGCAGCAGTCATGATGTGCATGTCGATTACATCCCTTGACCAAGCTAACTCCATCATGGTCAGCCTTCATTGCAAGGAACTTTATTTCCCATTGGATAAAACTGAGGCTAACCAATAGCATATTTTATTCATTTGAACTTCCCCTGAGTCATGAAAGGACAATATGAACACCCGATGGGCTAAACTCCGAACTGTGTGGTTGTTAAAGAACCTACTTTAAGCCTGTAAGCATTCATCCCCTTGCTCACAGACTGTGGTTTATTCTCTGCAAGCATCCTCATATGTTAGTAGTCTGTTTTTCAAGAAATTCTGTTTTTATAAAATATATGATTAATGAGTTTTAGCACACAAATAATTTTAAAATACGTGTTTATAATTTTCTGTGCTCTTAAAGAAAATTAGAAGAGACATGTATATAGAATATCAAACTACCATCTTTAATGTCACCAAAGTTTACTGATTTAATTTGAAGTTAAGAAAAGTTTAGATTCCTACAAGCTGAAAGTTTTTTTCTTCTCAGGGAAATGTCAATTAAATCTAAACTTGGAAAAACAATCCACCTGGTTTCTCTCCATGCTTCTGTGGCAGGGCAGACTAGCTCAGTCCTAGAAATTGCCTTTAAAACAGAACTACACAATACCAAGCACGGAACTTATAAAGTGGCTGTGACAGACTATTTCGTGATGGTCAATTCCACAAAAGGTATTTCTGAGAAAAATGGGCAGTGGTGCAGTCTGACCCATGGGGAGCTGGAGCTGTGTAATGGCCGGGGAAATACAGCAAGGTGTAAAAAACTGAAAGGGATTAATTACTCTGGAAAGAAAAGGCAGTTTTAGGCATATGGAAAGCTATTATCAAGAGATTGCTCACAAGCTGTTCTCCAGTCTCAACAAGGTAGAGAGGGAGGGAAACTCCAGCTCCACAGCATTAAACGGAAAGGATCAGATTGGGCGGAATGTAGAAACTCGTGACAAAATGAGTTGTTATGGAGAAAATGGCCTCTGGGGAGACGTAGTTGAAGGCCTTCCCCTCTAAGAATTTAATAACATCCATTTGTCTCCTAATGATTTAGTTGTAATGTTCACTAAAAGGAGAAATGGTCAGGCCTGAGTTGAAAATGAAAACTTTAAACAGTCCAGACTGTTTAAAGTCCTGCTTTAAACAGTCCTGGCTACTTACCTCCCGGCCATTTGGACAAGACATTAGAACAGTGGTTCTCAACCTTCCTAATGCTGCAACCCTTTAATAGAGCCCCCCCCACCCCATGTTGTAAAATTACTTTTGTCTCTATTTTGTAACTGTAATTTTGCTACTGTTATGAATCATAAAATACAAATCTAATATGCAACCCCAGCAATGGGGTTTTTCAGTTTCCAGATGGGTTGTAACCCACAGGTTGAGAACCACGGCATTAAAGGATTAACAACATACAGTCAAGCAGAATGGTTTAGCTAACTCTGTATAAATATGTTCTTAGAAAAAAATCAGCTGTTCTATGGCTTGTACAGAAATAAACTAAAGAGGAACTTGCTTTTCTTGCTCAGCCTTTAGCCTAGAGTTAGGGACAAAGGAGTCTCTCCGGTATGACCTATGCCTACTCTTAAACACTGGACACAGAAATCTTGAAAAGCAGTGGCAGACACAGGGACAGAAAATGGCCTGTGGGCCCCAATTAATAATTCCTTTCAGAGGCTCTTTCCAACATTGTTAGAAATGTAAAAGTTGTTATTTTCAATTGTGAGTGTCCAAGTTTACTCAAGTCCATAGCTAACTACACAGAGTGGTAATTTGAATTTTAGGATATGGGGAATTAATAAGTGTATTAATATTAATTAAGTGTATCTCATCTAGGTGTAGAAGTACATGCCTGTACCCCCAGAACTGAGGACTATACAGCACTGAGATCACAATCCAAAGAAAATCTAGGGTCAGAGAGACTGCATTTCATATATAGTGATATAAAATGGATATCCTGTTAGGTATCTGAGGAAGGGCTCAGGTAAGACTTGCAGACATTTGTCTTACATGATTATAAAACTCTTTGCTGATGTGGACAGGATGTCTTGCTGAGAAGATAGTCACAGCTATCTCAAACCTAGCCGCAGCCTAGGAGAATCCAGGAGGAACAGAGTCACCACCCTCAAGCCTACCAGCACCTACAGTGACCCATAAGGAACAAACAAAGTTAGTGCCCTCAAGGCCACCGGCAACCTACAGGGGCCCAAGGGGAACAAACAGAATCAGCTCATCTCTCTGCGTGCACACAGCTAGTGTGCACACTCTAGATCCTCACTTTATAAAAGACAAGTGGAAAGACATGAGAACTTAAACAGTGACATCATTTCCATTTCCCATTCTCAAAGCCTCCCTTAATCAGCACTCTTCTTCCTGTGCCTGTTCATACCTGAAACCCTGTAGCACTGTCTCCTCAGTCTGAAATATCCTACCATTGCCGTTTCCACTCTGACTTCAAAGCAAAAATCAAATGTCACTTCCTCATTACATCCTCCACGCTTTTCTTTACAGCCAGTCTCTCACCTTCAGAACTTATATATGACCACATCTATGTCACCATCTCCCCAGTCCCACTGGGACAGCTGTCTGTGTCTGTCTTCTTAAAGTGCTGGCTTTTTGAAAGCCTGGAGTTGTTGTTCTTGGTAAGGCATACTAAATGTGCTGACTGTATTAAATTCAATGGTGAGAATCAGGCTGATCTTTCAAAGCAGAACCGTAGAATTCTTCTGATTTGGTCAAATAAATACCTTTAGATGTAGGTCACATGTCCTGGCCCTGAAAAACTCCACGCACAATTTACATTGGCTGCAGCTTCCAGGCAGCTTTTATTTCACCATGTGACCTTTTGTAGCCCACAAAAAGATGGCTGGATATGTCAACTAGCCACCAACAAAGCAGTAAAATGTGGTCAGTAGTGCTTAGCTGCCCCCATGAAGAAGGGCAAACTTGAGGTTGCTCTGTAATAAAAATGCCATACGCCTCAAAGAAGTACAGTTTATCTCCCAGGGCAAACCTGCAAGCCAACAGCCTCAGGTAATAGCGGGATAGGGAAAGCTGTTTTTTCTTTAGCTTTATATGTTCCTTATCTTCCTCATGCAGCCATTAACACACAATCAGATCAGCAGTGCTCAGACAGCCTTGAAGCACTTAGTGTGATAATTACTGAGAAGGACATTTCTACACACTTCTGAGACCTGGGATAGGAAAATACATTTAATTTCCTGCCACTTTTAGTTCCTGCTTATCTCTCCCCGAGGGCTTACAATCATACTTTTTACAGTCCAGTGCACTGTTACATGTCCATTAGGAAGCTAGGACAAGGAGCATCACTCCTTCCTCCCTCCCTCCCTCCCTCCCTCCCTCCCTTCCTTCCTTCTTCTCTCTCTTCCTCCCTCCCTCCCTCCCTCCCTCCCTTCCTCCCTCCCTCCCTTCCTCCCTTCCTTCCTCCCTCTTCCTTCCTCCCTCCCTCCCTCTCTCCCTTCCTCCCTCCCTCCCTCCCTCCCTCCCTTCCTCCCTCCCTCCTTTCTTCCCTTCCTCCCTCCCTCCCTCCCTCCCTCCCTCCCTCCCTTCCTTCCTCCCTCCCTCCCTCCCTCCCTGCCTCCCTCCCTCCCTCCCTCCCTCCCTGCCTCCCTTCCTTCTTCCCTCTCTTCCCTCCTTCCTTCCTTCTCTCTTTTCTTCATTCCTTTCTTTTTGTATGTTTGTGGCAAATAAAACAGGACTTCTTATTAATTAATAAAGTTAGATTTTACTGTAATTTATATTTTATTTTCCTTGGTCTTCAGTCAAATCATCTCACATGACTGCACTCCCATCCATCTGTACGGTGAGGATGACAAGTGCCCCTGAGGCATCCCTCAGTCTGTGGCTGCCAAGGGAATTTCCTCTTTAGTTACAGGCTGATGATTTAGTAATGCTGTTTGTTTAGAAATGCCAGTTACCAACAACAGTTGGAGTTTAAAATGAATTTGACTGATGTGGGATTGGCTATTCAGACTATACTGAAATTACCTAATCACTAGACTGACCTAAAACTCAGGGCAAGGAGTCAATTATTGGGTCTAGGAGTCAATAAATGCTCGAATCTCCCTGGGAAACAGTACATATGATTCCACATTTACTCTTTGAAGTGCAGCTTGCTTTAGCATTACAGACACCAGGGATGTGCCTCCATTTCCAGGGGTATTCGAGTGTCATGGTGTTTTACCAACATCAGCAAGGCAGAGTCTGTAGTCTGACATCAGTCTGTAGATGGGAGATAGAGACTGTAGAGAATGGCTAGACCATGGCATTTAAGGCCAGTCTACGTGTGAAGCTCCTTCACTAGATGCTCCTACTGTTTCTGGCCTTCTCCGGAATGACTTCCTTGAAGGCAATGCTTTGCTCATTTGCACTTACATGTGTTATGCTTTTCTGGGGAAACAGAGTCAGCCTGTCATTCACACTCACAGTAGTCTGGCTCTGTATTCAAAACTTTCCGAGGCCTGTCCCAGAGCCAACTGTCCTGACAGTGGAACTGAGTACATGTGAAAGTCAAGCAGACAGAAATCAGCAAAGACAAACCCAGCTCTCCCACTTCTAAACCTGCGGATTCTTCAATGTGCTGCAGGCTCCTGCAACCAGTGAGGGCATTTCTCATTTTGTCCTAGTGAAGGGCTTTCTGGACATAATTAAAAATCTCAGTGATGGACAATTAGAAATACTAGGATAGACAGGACATTTTAGGTGGCTGTTATATTGTAGGCAGCATGTCCCCAAGGGACTGTGACTTTTACTCAGATAGCTTCGTGGCTTTGTGCTCACCTCCCTGGCCTTTCCATCATATTACTTCTTTCTGGATTGTGGATTATGAGGTCAGAAATGTCTCCTGTGGCCCAGTGTCTCTATTTTCAGCCCTACACTCCTACATTTCTGTGTTTTATGCCATTTCCCTCACAAATAATGTCTACATTCTACTAGATATCTATTTTTTCTAATGACAGGTTAACATTGTGTTGATATTGTTAAGGTTTGATTTATCTAGTTTTATTTATCTCTTTATTTGAGATAGCGGTCTTGGTGATATATTTTGACAGCATTTCATTTTTTAATCTATCATAGTCCACAGACTCAAACACGTGTTTTGAGTCTATGTGAGTCACCGTGCCATGAACCCGGCTTAAGTGTGAGCATGCCTGCCATTGCCACACAGGTATTAGTCAAGCTATGACAGCCACAGCAGGTAGTCACTAAAGACCGTCAACTGGAAATTTTAAAATGTTGTATATCAAGTTTTTAGAATGGCTCGACATGAAGTTGGCGATTCAGATATTCAGTATTAGTACATCGCACACATTTGTGTGAAAGTCAATTAGGAAACTAGAGCCACAAAGCAAGGTATCCCAATTCTCAAACCCGGGTTCTTGTCTTAGCTTCCCCATGTTGAAATCATATAATATTAGACTTCCCATTTCACAGGGGCACCGACTCCAAAATCCTCTAAAGTCCTATCAGAAAGAAAAATGTATTCTGCCATGATTATTTCTTCTAAATATGACCGTTGGAGTGATTTGAATTCTATTACTTTAAGATTTCAAGAACTAAGACTGTGAATATGTAGTGATAAAAATCAACTTACCTTTTTTGTCCTTCGCAGTGCTTCTTTTCAACCCTAATGACTGACCTACCACAGTAAGCCAGCAGCACTGCCCTCTGCTAAACCTTCAAATTTATTTCCTCCAGTTCGTTTTACATCTCAGAAACACAGGTGCAGGACTGATGAATTGTTAGCTATTTCACCTCTGTTGTTTTCTAAAGATTCTGTGATGTGTATGTAGTTTATCCTCTTTGTTGGTGGATGACTACTCTCTGAGTCTCACTTCTGGTTTAATACCATTTCCATATCAGTGAGCCTGACGCTTACACGGGGCTTTTACTTTGACTGTTGAATCAAGCTCCAGTTCTTCGTTTGGTCTATTTGGTGTTATTTAATCTGTTGACAGGTAGCTCATGGGTCTATGTTGAGATTTCAGATCTCCTTCCCTATCAGAGCTTCCTACACTCAGCCCAGATCTACTGACACAGTTCTCAGTTAGCCTGAGGGACTTGCCCTCTACCCCCTTGTAAAGTCTCAGTTGTTTTGTTTCTTTCTTTTCATCTTCATATGTTTTATCACTGAAAGCGTTTCTTAAATCCACCCCTACTCCTGCTTGATGAGCATTTGTTACGAGAGCTAACCCATTCATCAACATGACAGGTAATGTGTGTATAAGGTAAGCCAGGGATAAACTTTTGTGCTAGCAGATTTCTGAGTTGCAGCCAGCATGGGTAGGTAATTGAAGCTGTAAAACACCTTTGAAGCCAGGTGTTTCTCAGAACCTGAGTCTCGTGCAATTGTGTGCTCCTTTTAAGCTCAATTTGAAGGAACAATATTTGCTAGTTTCTGAACACAGAAAAAAAGAGAAAAACTAACATATTTTGTTATGGTGGTGGATTAAAATCATCGCTTCTTAAATTAGTGCTAAAAACAATTTATGATTAAATCGTCATCAGTGTGCTGTGCTTCCTAATCATTTTATCAATCTTGGAGATTATTGACACAGAGGACTTATAGCACAAACACTGAGTGTCCTATGAAGTCATGACCTAAATGATGTTTAGCAGCATGGTAGCATTTGTTTTATTAATTGGGTATTTATGTGGGAGATTTCTGGAGGAATTTTAGGCAGGCTCCTTTTTAGATGGTAATATACCTATTCTATAAGGTTTGTCCAGAGCTTTAGAAGCTGTGTCAAGTCAGTGTAACTTTAGTGTTTCTCTATGCCTTTGATGCTAAAGCCCAGGACACAGAAGATCATTCAGTTTGTCTGTGGCTTCCAGTGTTTTTAACAACAGAGTAGCTGCAGACATCCCTACATCTTCATATTTGGAAAATCATGCAACTTGCAAACAAATGCTGTTAAGAGAGGAGCAAGGGTGGGTAAACTCTACGACAGCATTTAATGCATATCTGTTCATTTGTAATTCTATAAATCAATTCCTGTTATTATGACATTAGATACTGCAACTTCATATTTCCACAAAATTTCTCATTCCACCATCAATATATATAATTAAATAAGTGTCCCTACATACAGTATATAGATCCTGTGATTCTGAAGTATGCTGTGGTTCATTTATAACTGAGGTGCATTTTGTGACCCTTCACTAGATATTTTCTATTATGAAATGCAGGGAAGTAGAACTTGTCTTTTTGGTTTTGTTTTTATAATTTTTGTTTTTAATATTCATTTTTCCTTTGCCCTGTGTTTGGTTGTCAAAAATAGCTCTTGCTTCTTTGCTGTAATGAATTTGGTGTTTTCTTTGTGTAAGAGAAGCATGTCTGAATTGATATGTTTTGAGGATAAGTGACTAACCCCACAGAAAGAATATCTCTAAGTCTAAGTAACTACATCATAGTTAGGCTCAGCTCTCCCGCCATAAGTCTCAGCTGAATAATTATCTTTACAGGTTGATCTATGCATGTATATGTGAGGTATTCTCTCTGCATTGATATAAGAAAACTCAGCTCACTGCGGATGCTTGCAAACTGTACAAGGTAGCAGGATGAGCATGAGCCTGTGAATGAGCCAGAGGGCAGTGTTCCAAGACTCGCACCTCCAGCTTCCTGCCTTTAGTTCCTGTCCTGACTTCCCTCAATGATGGATGATGATCTGAATTGGGAGCCAAATAGATGCTTCCCCACCATAAATGTTTTGAGCAGAGTGTTCTATGGCATGGCTGGAGCAGACTGTAAGACATACATTCAACGTTGCTCATCCAGCTTCCTTCTTTGACCAGACAGTCTTAGGTAACAGCTTTATACCAAAAAATAAGTTTCAGGCCCAATATTGATAACAGATTTTTAAACAAAAAATAACTATCTAATTAATACTAATTGAGACAAAGATGACCCTTGATGGGCATATGGCTCTGCTGCTGTTTCCTACAACCCGAGCTAATAATGTGCACTTTGGACAACTTGCAAACTTTTGCTTATACTTTTACTTTCTTTTGGGGATTGAATCAATCTACATTAAAACACTTAGAATGTCTTATTTATGGCTGCTTTCTCAAAGGAAGGTTCATTATGAAATCAGGTCACTTGTTTTATATATCCCTGCAGAGAAATGCAGCTCTCGCCATACTCTTGGTGAGGGCACTCCAGTGTGTGCTTCATAGAAAGGCAGCATGTTCTCACCTCCAGTCCATGCAGTTTCATTACACCTAACCATGTTCTCTTAAGAGAAAATGCAGGTTTGACAGGCTCCATATATGGGTGTTGATCACAGTACCGGGTTATCTTTCTCTAACCAGCAGTGTTTTGTTTCTTGGTAATCTTAAAACACTGGTGGGTTTTATAATCACGGGCTTCTTGAAAAGGATTAATTGGAACAATTAAGACTAAAACATCATTTAGTAAACCCTGATGTATTGACCAAGTCAATCTGAAGCTAAATGACGAAATGTTTCTCCTACCTTAATTTCTAAAATCTAGGCGAATAAAATATCTATTTTGTGGCACTAGGCATGCTTTAAAATAAATTATTTTTGACTGGGCATGTCATCTTACAGAGTCAGCAAAATTGATTGGAAACAAGTCATCTCACCTCCCTGTAACCATTGTGTCTGTGAGATTCCAGGTGATTCCACGCACAATCTCCCCTGACAGGAGATTGAAATGTAAAGTAAGCCAATTGGAAAGAACTCTTATGTCCACTAGTACCTTTCCCAAAATTGACCATATAATCAGTCACAAAACAAGCCTCAACAAGATTGAAATAATCCCATGCATCCTATCAGATCACCATAGACTAAGGTTAGACTTCAATAACAACAAAAGCAACAGACAACCCACGTACACAGGGAAGCTGAACAACTCTCTATGATAGTTTGTTCAGTGAAGAAATAAAGAAATTTAAGACTTTTTAGCATTTAACAAAAGTGAAGGCACAACATACCCAAATTTATGGGACACAAAAAAGCGGTGCTACGAGGAAAGTTTAGAGCACTACGTGCCCTCACAAAGACACTGGTTTTGTTGTTACTTTGTGTTTGTGCTTTTATTAACAGTATGTCATGAATAACAGAAAATAGAATAAACACATAGTAATAACCCAAAAAGAAAAAGATGTGCAAAAACTAGTTTACATGCTGTTTTGTGTTTAGATTAAAAGAACCACATAGAATAACACTTTAGTCTGCATTCAATGGCTTTACCATGTATACAAAATTTACATGTTATAGTTATTTAAATTTAATTAACAGTACACTAAATATATAGCTAATTTGATAATTGTGGTTCACTGAAAATTGTTCAGGATATTTTGGAAAGGTTTGTTGAGGTTGAAACTAAATAAAATAGTTAAAGCATGCATCGTGATTCGTATTCTTGCCCCAAAACCATCCTATAATCCGCATGATGATGATATCACCACCTTCAAATGTCTACACACAAGTTTGTAATCTCTTCCTCCTTCCATATATGCCTCAGACTCCAGACAAACACTTAGAGGATTTATTGCCTGTCATTATAGATAAGCTTGCATTTCCTACAGATGTATATAACTGGATCCATTCAGAATGTATATCCCCAGGACCCCTCCTCTAAACTTGGAAGCATCATTTTCAGATAGATGTCAACTGCCTGTTGACTCACTAGATCTGCCCTTTGTTTGACTGAGTAGTTTTTCCACTCGATAGCTATGGTGAAATCTCACTTGTCCACTAATGATGACAATTTAAGATGTGTTAGCATTTCAGCTCTCGTTAGAAAGTGTCTATCACATTGATATGTGTTACTAAAGACACAGTACTCATTTTTCTTGGATAAACACCTATAGTGTTGATGCTTAGAGCATCCAACATCAAAACATGGAACTAGAAAAGGTACCATAAGATTGATTTTTACAAAGTAGTTGTGACATTTCAAAGTCCTATATGCACAGCAGCAGAAAACTCATGTTCTTTCACGATTGTGCCAGTCTTTAATTTTATCATTAAAATGTATGAGTGGTTCTGTAGCACTTGGTGTGCATTTAACTGTTGACATGATTAAGTGCATTTTGTGTTTTTTAATAGTTAAATATAAATTAGTAGTTTTGCTCATATGTTAACTGCTTTTCTGCTTTGTGTGGTATCAAAATTTTAAGTCCTTTAACATCCTGAAGGCAGATTATCCATCATGTATGACGTGCTCACATTTCCTGCCACTTTGGTTCTTTAAAACATGATGTCTTTTAAAAGACAGAGGTTCTTAAATTTGATGAAGCCCAGTTTTCATTTTCTTTCTTTTATATATGGCGGTTTTGTGCCACGACTGAGCAATGTTTGCTTAAGCCACATTAAAACTTTTTCTTATAGACACTTTATAGCTATATTTTTGTTTAATTCTATAACACATTTCGAGTTATTCTAAATGTGAGACAAGGCTATAAAATTATTTTTACTATTGCAAAGTTTATTGTCTCTGTTGTGCTGCTGTAACAGCTTTGGGTATGCATATGTGATTTTCTCTTTCAGAATATTTTGTCCATTTTATTACATATTTATTTATATGAGTACTTGTGTGTGTGTGTGTGTGTGTGTGTGTGTGTGTGTGTGTGTGTGTGGAGGGGTGGAGGTCAGAGGACAGCATGAGGGAGTCAGTTCTTTCTCTCCACAATCTGGAAGCAATGGGATGAACACAGGCTATCAGATTTGGCAGCAAAAGCCCTTTCCACTGATCTGTCTTATCAGCTCTGGACGTTTTATCCTGCAAGTCCATCCAAATAGCAATACCAGACTCTTGATTACTGGAGGTTTAAAGTGTGCACCTGTTAGCACTGTTCATCCAATGTGTTTGTGTGTTTTAAGACTGATTTGTCAGCTGGGAATAGTGGTGCACACCTTTAATCCCAGCAATCATGAGGCAGAGGCAGGTACATTTCTGTGAGTTTGGGGTCAGTGTGGTCTACAAAGTGACTTTAAGGACAGACAGAGCTTATGAACAAAAAAAACTCAAAAAAAAAACAAAAAAAATTTTGATTTGTGTACATCAGGTTATTGAACAATCATAGAAATTGTAACATCAACTAAGTATATTTAAATATATTTGTCTATTCCAAATCTTTGTATCTGTCTGGACTTTTTGCCATTGTTCTCTAGAGACAGTAAGTTATGGGGCGACATCTGACACTTTCTGGTCTTGATATTATGCATTTTATATAGAATCTGAACCATGTGTGGCTTGTGCTTCACTCCTCCCTGTTGCTGGGAGAAAACCTTTGTCAGCACTAAGAGGGGGCTCTGGTTAATGAGATCCTCTAGCCCAGCTCTCAGGGAAGTCCTGTGCCTGTGTAGCTGACTTCTGAACCTCAAGTGTTCCTGTTATTGCTTGGTTAGCATACAAAGAACTCAGTCTCACTGTACCTCACCTACACATGCAGCCTACAGATTCTTCTATTATGTGTCTCTCCCAGCCATCCTCCTCCTCTTTCACTTTCGTGCCCACAAGAGAACCCCTTTCTGCTTTCATTGTACATTTATTGCATACAGACTCTTGGTCCCTGTCTCCATACACACATATTTATAATAGAAATATGTCTTCCACATGTAAAAGTATATTGCATTTTTGTCTGAGTCTGGCTTACTTTTCTTAATGAGCAATTCCCCCAGCACCACTATGAATTCCTGTGAATACTTTGCTCTTTAGCGTATTTCATGACTGTCTTTACTAAACCTCTTGCTTCCTGTTTCTCCAGGTCTCCACTAGTTAGCACTCCTGTAAGTCACAAAACAGTATGCTGTAGATCTCTGGTGTCTCATCACAGTTCCCTCAGGCTACTGTGAATGCCAGCCTCCTCTTTAACCAGAGGATGCTATAGCTGTCCCTGCCTCAAGAAGACAGTTCAGTTTGCCCAGCTCTTTCTCCTCATCTTGGGCCTTGACAAGCTGGGACAGCAGAGTGAGTCAGCATGTTTACCTAACATGCTTCACTGCCCTTTGCCTTCTGATCCCCAGTGCAGGGACACACACTTTCAGTGTATTTTCTTTTCTATTAACATGGCTTCCTGTGATTTTTTTGTTATTTATTAATAAATAAAGTGAAAACGCACAAAGTGAAAGTTGAGTCAAATCTAAATTAACCTAATCTTTATGTAACCAGGAAGATAAGATATAGAAGAGTCTAAATGAGACATAAATTTGTCTCCTGTCTTTAAAGCATTGACTGTGGCAAAGGACAACAAGGCACTGTCTTGACCAGATCTCTTCTCAGAAATACTTCTAAACAGAACATTCAAAGGAGCTATTCCTATTTAACTCCCTGCTTTTAAAAACAGAATTTCACTCAGTTAAGCCACAGGGACCCATCACTCAGTGTCAGTGACAAATGAAGGTTCAGCACAGGGTAGGTAGTTGAAAGCCTAGTTCCACATAGAAGCTGTGCAGCATGGGGCAGGTTTCCCTCTTTGGCTCTCATTTTCCAAGTGTTGGTTGTACCACTGTCCTCATACCACTACCCCTAGATGTTTCCAAGAGAACCCTATCTAAGGGTTCACTTATTTGTAACATGCTAGGATCTGTTATGTGAGGACTTCCCTGTGTTTGGAGGAAAATTGGCTAACACTGCTCAGGCTCTGAACCAATGCCCTCCTTGCAATGCTCCACTTCTTTCTAGAATGCCCCCTAAAACAGCTCATTTCCTAAGCCACAAGTTCCCAGCCTCCATAACTCTCATTCTGTCAACTGCCTCTTGGGTTTTCATGGTTTCAGTGGAAAATTGATGGTAGGAAACTCTCCAGCTTTCTGCTTATAATATATATTGCCATGTGCCATAGTCATCCAGAGAAACTATGAACCTATAAAAAAACATTTTGATAGATATGAAATATTGGGATAATTTTCAGTTTTATTTTTCCCAAACATTCTTTTAGGTCAAACCACTTTTATATTCTTCCCATGAATTCAAGACTATTTCCTACAATTGATATTTTATATTAAATTAAGGGTAACATTTTACTGTTAATATTTACAATATTTTATATAATTACTATTGCATCTAACTTGACATACCAATTTTAGAGGATGCAACAGGGCCACAAAAACGTAAAACTTTAAAAGAAGGCCAATATTGGGTATTTAGTGGATAAACATTCTAATGAAATGAACATATTTCTCTTCCTTTTTTTTAGCTTAATGAATATAACAGTCAAAACTATGATTAGGGCATTGACTACTATTGAAACAAATGTCTGAGAAATACTATACATCTAATCACAATAAGTCCCAGACACTTACACAATTACACACTTCAGCCTTGGAAACACCATGTTCCTGTCACTCAATAGCACATGGATACAAGGACAAGGGGATTCAAATTCAGTATAGAACTGGGAAAGCCACAGCCATACATGCAATGATTCTGCACTAACTGTAATGTCTGTGTTTTAATATACGCTAATTTCAAATATGTAAAAGATAGGAATCAGTCCTTCTAGTAATGTTATTCTTGATGAAAACAATGATCAATATTGTCTGTTCAGTTATTGTTCCATGTCTAGTTTTTTTATATTTTATAAATAAGAGTATAACAAATTCTTCTGAATTTGACTATAAGGAAGAATCATTCAAAATGTTTGGCTCCATCCAAGCCAGCTGGGCAAGTGTCAGTCTTTATATATGACTCTGTGATGTACATTAAACTTCAGTGTATTAGGCTTTGCACTGAGAAGTGGGGGTTGGAGAAATGGATAGAATGAATCTGTACAGTATAATCAAGATGCTTTGCCTGCTATACTATTTTGCAATGTTTAAATAAAAGCAAATCCAAAGTTATGGCAGAGAAAAGGCTCCTGATTGAGTGTAGGTAAGAGCCATTATTTTCTCATTCCCATAAAAGAATATTGTTAGTATGATCTCACCAAGCTGAGGGATTAATGTTTGCCAGAGAATTCTATAATCGTTTGTACACCAAAGCTGCATCCTCTGTCACAGGGATACCTGCTTGTCTTCCTTCCCATGCTCTCTATATGAACTTCTGAGCCAAATACATTATTTACATAATGATGTATATTGAGCAAATACGATAATGACTTTGAAGTTATCTTTTCATTTTATTCACAATGTTTCATTAAATAGTTATTTGTTTGCTTTCTTGTGAAATAGAGAAAATAAGACCAATGTTTGAGCTTTTGTGGAAGATGAATGATATGCTGTAAAAAGTCCTGACACAAAATAAATGGCCAATCAATCATGGTTATATAGTGTTATTACCCAACAATCAAAAGCAAATCAAAAGCCTGGAAGACCACACTTCCAAAGCACAATCTTCCCATGAGTGATGGCCTAGGATAGAAATTAACTAAGTGCCAAGACTTCTTCATGAAGTCACAAAGGTGGCTAAACACCCCCACCTCTATAGCATTCGAGCATTCATCTTTGAACTCGTAGCTGCAGGTTCTGTACCCACTAGCTTGTGTAATTCTCTGGTGGGCATGAACATAGGTTTCAATATTTCTCTTATTGTTGATGATCAGAAGATTGTGTTCTCTTCATTGTGCTGTTTGACAGAATTCATAGAATCAACTTAGATTCCTGGTGTATGGTATAAGAATTTGTCCAGCATAGCTAACTCTTACTTTGATCATATTTATTTAGAGTTTAAGAAGTTGGGGCTAGAAGCAAGTAAAAGACAATTTATCTTAGAATGTTTGCCTTAAGAAGGTTCTGAGACGGGCTGGAGAGATGGCTCAGTGGTTAGGAGCACTGACTGCTCTTCCAAAGGTCCTGAGTTCAAATCCCAGCAACCACATGGTGGCTCACACCATCTGTAATAAGATTTGATGCCCTCTGGTCTGTCTGAAGGCAGCTACAGTGTACTTATATGAAATAAATTAATTAATCTTTAAAAAAAAGGAAGGTTCTGAGACAGTAGTCATTCTGACTATGTTAACATGATAATATTAGAAAGAGTAAGGTAATTTACCTATTTAAATATTTATAATCCTATTTTTATGTTATATACTTTCTATATTAAAATATTAAACAATATTGTTTTAATAACTATTATTTCACTAAATGCTATTTGAAATATAAACAATGTCAAATAGCTTGATAAAGACTAAAGAGAAAAATTAATAAAATTAACAGTTATACCTTAAATTATTTCAATGTTCTAGAGGGGAAGTAGTATTTAAAAATATTTTTGCAAGCTTAATTAGCAAACAATGTCTATTAAGTAGTGTCAAGATTCTTGGTAGCAAGCAGAAGAAGAACAAACATTCCTGGGTGTTCTCTTATGAGTTTATGTATAATACACTAGATGAGTTATCATAATATACTGATAAAAGGGAATGCTCTCGGGTATTAAGACAGGTCTTTTGGTGGTGCTGTTAAATATGGTTTCTACATCAAAACAGGGAATGTACATAAATGTATTGTACACACTTAACACATTCACACATCTCTAAACAATGCTTTCAAATATGGAGTCTCATTTCTTATAAGTACCCATATTCAGGAAGAAAATCTTGGCAAACAATTTTTCTAAGTGAAAAATATTTTCATATGATTGACATATAGTCCTTGAGAACAAAAGTTGGTATTAGCAATATAAAAATATTATTTTATTGTTAATTAAAATTTCCAATATGAGTCTTTTAATAGGTGAACATCTTAACTTCCATTATTTTGGTGACAGAAAATGTTCTTCCAATATTACCTAACCTTTTGTTCTAGCAGAATGTCTACTGTTTTCAACATGTTTAAAGTATATGTGTTTTAAAAGTGATGCCCTGTGCCTATGAAACTGCTTGAAAGGTAAGCAGTAAATTAATAAGAAAAGAGGATGGTTAGAAATTTGTGGTCTCTGTCATGCGGGTTCTTCTGCTGTCAGATACCAGCTTCCTCCCACTTCTTGCTAAGGATTTACTTATTTCTCCACAATAATAAATTGTAATGAGTGTAGACAAGCAGACTTCATTTCTTCTCAGTCTATAAACATCTGATCTATGAGGCATGCTGGGAATAGAGTGAGCTTTTCTGGAAGCACTTGGAAGGTTGTATTAGACAGGAGATAGAGAGGAGTAAAGTAGAATAAAATAGGTTATGTGATCTCTTTCCATAGCTCTGAGCTGCACACGGGTGCATGGTCACTGCAAGTGTTCAGAACCTCCTCTCTGGCTCAGCCTATCTGCTTCCTATTTCACCCCCTTGTGTCTGGCCAGTCTCCTAAGTGCAACTTCTCCCTAGCTTCACCCTCCGTCCCTGATGACTTCGAGTACATGCCCCTCTCTTTGGCTCTTTGAGTCCCTTACTGCAGTTCTAGTTTTTTGATATCTATGTGTCTCTAATAAAGCTTCTCAGTGCAGTGAAGAAAGGAGAAAGCCATACAAAACTGAACATGTCTGCTCAAGCCTTATGTGGGCTCTGATACTGCTTGCCCCCGAGCATCTTCACAGTGACTAAACCAGGTATCCCTCCCACTGCAGCTTCTGCAGGCAATGTCAAGGATTATCTTAATCACTCAAGATCTAACCTCTCACCATACAAAGCCTCCTTCCTTGATATTTTAAGTATAGATCAAAGCAGAACTGTAAGATTCAAATACAAAACACAAATGAACTTTGTTCTCTGTCCTGTCTCCTGATCTTAGGAATGTCACTGGATTGTTAACTTTTATTTTAACCCTTTCTTTAGATTGGCTCTTTTTATGTTCATTTATGCATAATCATATTTCTTTAATATTACAAGAGTGCACTCTCAAATCCTTAACTCCTATATACTTTATGTGTAAGCAGAGTAAAGTGTTAAGTCCTACTTCATAGAGTCACTATGAAGTAGTGAGTTAAAATATGCAAAGTACTTAAAGTCTAACACATAATAAGAATTCAGATGTTATCATCTAGTTAGAGAAGAAACCCGGAAAATAATATTCCTTCTATTATGCCTGTCTGTCTCTCTGTCTTTCTATCTACATCTCTTCATCTATCCATCCATTTGTCCATCCACCATCTATCCACCCATTCATCTGTTTATCCTTCTCACTCTCCTCTTCTAGCCAGCATCACATCCCTGAATTCTACCTCTGAAGTTTGTGTTGTGTCCGCTTAATCCTATTTCTTTACTGATGCTAAAACTATCGCAATCATTCATGGAGATTTCTTCACAGATCTAGTTTTCCTGACTCCAATCTTACTTATGTTCCGGACATTCTCCTTACCTGGTTTCAAACTGTGGACCATGTCCTGGCCACTGGTTTCCTGGCAGAGATTGCTCAAAGTTCAGTAAGGCCCATCTGTTGATACACTCACTGTCTACTGTGCTTGCACTCTGCATTGGTAGCACTGTGCATCTGAAAGACCAAAGAAGCAGCACCCCTGAAATGTTCTTCATAACCTTTCTCTCTATATAAGACAAATGTTTATTTAGTGCTATTCTCAATTCTAATATAGGCCTTTCTCTCACACTTAGAACACATGACAAATTTGTAGTGACTCTTAGGAAAAGCCTAGTGCATAAATAACATTTAATGGCATCTCCTGTTAACATCTTTAACTCCATCAGCATCTACGGCTAACCTAGAAATAGTTGTAATGATTATTTTTAATTATTTAAACTCTATTTTCTCTCAAGACTCCAGGAAACAACCCCTCTTCTTGATTCTGCCTAATATGCTTTCATCTGTGTCTTTGTCTGCTCATGACTCAGACCTTAACAGAATCTCTATGTTAAGCTGGCTGTTTACTGTTTCCACCGTTGGCTTCAACAACACTTTATAGTTAAGCCATTGTATAACTGATTACATGAGTTCCATGTAGTCAGGTTAACTACTGCCACCCATGTCTGCTCCAAAACCTGCTTTATGATAGTTACATTGAATATGATGGTTAGGTCAAAATGAAAGAATGATTACAGTATTGCTCCAGAAATTTCCTCCACATATCAGACAGTATGTGCTTCTACTGGCTTCACAGATCATAATGGTTTCCTTGGATGTAAAGGAAGAGCTTGAAGAAGGTCGCATGTGGGAAATAAATGCATTTGGTTTAGTTTATGTGTGTCATAGATGACTGGCTCAGAAGGGAACCGCTCTCTCTATATGTGCCTTTTTCAAATAAATAAGAGAAAGTAGCAAAATTCTCAAACATTAATGAAACCATAAAGGCTGTAGCAGGCTATAATCAAATAAGACAACTAAGAGTTTGCTCCTAAGTTCAGTGATTTGCCTAAGATCCCTAACATGATAGCATGTATTCCGAGCTGATGCTTAAGTCCTTAAAGTCACTATCCCAGGAGAAGAATGCACACTAATATGCAATCATACATTCAGAGTCAAGAATCGTTAAGTGGAGAGATGTATGGTATCCTCAGGATGGAAGCAGTTAATTTCTTTTCATTAAAGACCAATTAGAATTCGCTTGTTTGGAGGCTGTGACAATGAATCTGTGTCTTTAGGGAGACACCATCTGCACTTTGCCTTTACCAAGGATGTGGCCCCAAGCACACTTCCCCTAAAATTCTTTAAGACTTTACAAAGGAAACTTGGCCATCAAAACTTTTGCACAAAACGTAAATGTGCAGTAATCACCCACATTAACAACTGAATTTTGCTTTTTTTTTTTAGCTACAGGATCATAAAAAAGAAAAAATCTTTTGACTCAATAGCTGTTTTTCTGATGGTTTTTTTATGTGCTTTCTTAGAGAAAAGTTATAAAACTTGGTCCTTTCCATTTCCATCAAAGGTATACAGTGTTCCCTTCTTTTTGTGCAAATCACAAAGGAACCATAACTGTATGTATTTCCACATCCGATGTAAAATTCATGTCTCACTTGTGACTTATGCAAGGAAAATAGGAAGCTCCATTAGACAGACCTACAATTTGTCTGTGAACAGCGATTTGCGGCTGGGGAGTAGTTTCCTTTGAAATCATTAAATCTTTACAGCTAAGTCTTCCTTCTGTCTTGACAGATTCTACACATTACTTCATCATATGTATAAAATGATCTTTAAGAAATGCCTGTAATGATGTCAGTGATGGCTAAAGTTCATCCAGCCTGCGCCTTGCATTTCAAAACTACATTTGGAGACACTTTTCATCCTGTTACTTTGATGGAGCTCCCACAATGTCCTATCAGAATTTCAATGTGGCTTCACATAGTCTTCAGTTATTGATAGATATTTCTGAGTCAAATCTGTACCAGTATAATACAGACTTAAAGACCCTGTCTACTCTTTAATAGTTTCCTGTGCTTATTGCATGTGTGAATTCAATGTGTGGCTGAACAAATATAATTTGAACACATCTTCAATAAGATAGAAATAACAGTTCTTTGCATTTTTGTCAAAATTGATATTTCCACTCATTCTTCCAACATAGCTTAACCCAGCCCTGTTTCTAAGTAACAACTCCATTTTCAAATTACTGTGATGGGGAAGTATGTGTTAGACTACAACATGAAATCGATACAAATATTACAGTGCACTAAGATACATTTTTGTTTATTAATTTATTAATTTATTCACTTTACATCTTAATCGCAGCCCCTCCATCCTTTTCTCCCTGTCCCACCCTTACATATCCCTCCCCCCATTACTCCCTCCCCTTCTCCTCAGAGAAGCTGAAGCCCCTCTTGGGTACCACCCTGCCCTGGGATATCTAGTTCCAGCAGGACTAAGTACATTGTCTCCTACTGAGGCCCAACCAGGCACCAAGCTAGGGGAAGGGATACAATGGCAAGTAACAAAGTCAGAAACAGCTCTCACTACAATTGTTAGGGGACTCCACCTACTATTGTATAAGAAGTGCCAACATCCTATTATGCACAAGGATGCTTGCTCTTGGATATCCAGAACTGGTTCCCCTACCTCTCCCCATTCCCATTCCCCCACCCTGCAGGGGAAATTTCCTCTGTTCATCCATTCTCCCTCACATATCTCCTGGGGAGAAATTCCACCTTCTTCCACCCCAGCAGTCTTCTTGTTCGAGCTAACCTTATATCCTCTTTCTGTATTTGAATTATGCAGGTAAGTATTTTTTTTCTTTGTCATGGACTCAAATTCCTTGAGGATCTTCAACAGTCCTTTCATTCTTCATTTTGAACACTGAACAAACAGGAGCAGCAGGGACATTGTAAAGCTTTACTGCAGGAGTCAACACCTGGAGAGGGGTACTCACTCACTGCACTGCATGCCTGGCTCTAAGCCTCTCAGTCCAGAAGCCGGGCTGACTGTCAGAAACTTTCTTTCTTTTTTTCTTTTTCCTTCCTTCCTTCCTTCCTTCCTTCCTTCCTTCCTTCCCTCCCTCCCTCCCTCCTTCCTCCTCTCTCTCTCTCTCTCTCTCTCTCTCTCTCTCTCTCTCTCTCTCTATTTATTTTTTCTTAGCATCAGAGTCCTTATGCCCCTCACTGCCAAGTGTTCCCTCCTGTGTATGAATCACATTCTGGATTACTTCCTAATCCCCCCATAGCCATAGCGTTGAAGTCCATTTTGTCATGCATTCTCCCCATTTATGAAAAACCCTCTTCCCCAGTAGAGTAAATAATCAAACTCAAAAGAGATTGGAATTGTTTTGCATCTTAATAAAATAGATTGAAATGGTTCAGGCAGTAGTCATAAAGTCAATGAATAAACTACTAAAAATTAAGGCATTCAGCATTTAGGAAAGGGGCCATTGGCAAATTTAATTCTGCTTTCAACAGGTGAAGTTCGTGTGTTTTTGTATGTACACCAGGTATATGTCGTACTGTGTGTGTAATCTCACTTACTGTGTGGCTACTTACAAACTAAGGAAGAAATGATATAAAGAAATTTCAGGGGAAAATGTAAGAACTAAGTGATCTGAGGAAAATATGAAAATTCAGGTTTTAAAAATTACAGAATGCGATTAATAGGAAAATACTCTCCTTTGAGGAAGGTATTTGTGTATGAATGAGGTAACTGGCCAACTGGCCGAAAATGAAAAACTATATATAAAATGTTCAAAATCCTTTATCCTCTACTGTTAATTGAAACCAGTACATGAATAATGGGAAAATATGAATGATTTTTCTGCAGTTATTTTACATATTTTCCCAAAAGGCCCACTCCACTCTACTGTCAGAGAAGTCATCAAACAACAATGGTTATAAAAACCAGTAAAAAATAAAAATAATAAAAAATTTATAGATATGAAAATAAGATGCCTCTTGAAGTTTATATCTGGAAAAATATGGAAAATATATTTAGGATATATAAGTGAAAATAAAGACAGAAAATTCTGTCTTATAAAAATTTTTATTTAGTATTATATGCTTGATGTATATTTATTTATGTGGAAGGGAGCACATGTGCCCCGACATACATGTACAGGTCATAGGAAGACAAAGGTGTCAGTCAGTTCTTCCCTTCCATCTCATCTAGTGGACTGAACCAAGGTCATCAAGTCTCCTTGACCTTCATTGCTGAGCTGTCTCGGCAGCATGGTATTTTACGATTTAAAGGATCTATGACCTGAGAAAGGTGCATGGGAACTAGCAGTTCCAAAGGTTAGGGAGATACCAAAACTGACTGTGTGGCCTCTCAGCATCCTTCTTCCCATCCTCCAGAACAAGGAGCCAAGAACATGAAATATGTGTTCACTATCCTTACATTTGCTGAAGAAAATTATTTTAGAACACCTGCACAGAAATCTATTACAACTTTCATTAATCTTTGATTTTTGAATATCAAGGTTTGTTTTGTAAGTCATAAGGTTATTTGTGGTTTGTTTGTATTTCTCAACCTCTTTATAAATTTTTCCCATGATATTCATGTAGTTAATACATAAATACACACACACACACACACACACACACACACACACATGCAGCACACCTGTTTTCCTTAGTAGACCTTGAATTATATTATCAGAATTATTTCTATCATACTTAAAGAATTTTGAACTTCTATTAATAAGCATGGTAGGGTCATAATAATCAAACTACATCTCAACTGAAGGCAACTGAAAACTTAAATCCACTATAAATAATGATTGTTTTCATATTACCTATGACAGAACAGAAGTGTGAACCCTCAGAGAAACAAACCAGATGAAATTTGTGAAGAGACCTGTGAGAGGATTCCTATACTAGAGTTAGAGTTATGACATGATAGTAGTGTTTTCTAGCCTGCTCAAGGGCCTGGATGTGATTACTTGTGCTAGTCCCCTCCCTGACACACACACACACACACACACACACACACACACACACACACACACACACACACTATAATAGACAATGCTATCATTCCTGTAAGAGAAGACATTTTGTTTGAGAGTATTTTCTAAAAGGCCTCTATATCCACCCTTTATAATCTAGAGCTGATGTTGTGGGACCCTCATTTAGGATGCAAAGTGCTTTGTTATTGAAGGGAGTAGGGGAACCTCCTCATCTTGCTGTCCATACAAGCTACAGCTGGACTGAGGAAGGGCCTGAAGACAGGAGGAAGTGTGTTTCTAGGTCAGAGGATAGTGAAGGAGGAGGTGAGAAAGAAAGTTTGGAAATACATTGGCTCCATTGAAAAAGTGTAACATGTATACATCTCAAAAGGTAAGTGAAACAGGACTGAACACGGGACAGATTCCAGTGCATGAGCTTGCAGAAGAGAAGGCAGGTGGTCAGCCATTGTCTGCCACAGAGCATCATTAGTAATGCAGGAACTGTGAATTCCATCCTTACACCCCGTGAGAGCTGTGCACTAGTCCAGTTGGATGATTGCCAAATGCAACTTTAAAATTGCCATAAAATATCTGTAAAAACTATGACCTAATATCTGTAAAAAATATTGACCTAAACTTGAGTTTTGAAATCATTTTCTAAGCAAGAACAGGCTCAGAACTCAGGAAAAAATAAACCATAGACCACAGAAAATGTACTTCTAAGATCCTGTCCTAGAAACAATTGTATGGTAACAGCCAGGCAGGGAGAAGGATTGATGATGAATTCTGTTTAAAAGTTTCCTTTTGAAAATTTCATGCAATGAGCAGTGTACCCATAATAGTTCTAAACCCCAAGTTCATTATTTCTTCATTAATTGTTATTGTATTCAACTATTATATTATATATAACATATATTACATACTCATGTATATGTAACCTACTGATATATTTTTAAATAATGGGCTAAAAGTAAACAGTATTAAAGACTAATTTTAAATAATGTATATTTATAATTTAATGGTGTTTTCTTTTCAGACCAAAAAAAGAAAAAGAAAAAACTGAAACAAATTAGTTTATAAAAAAATAGACAAAAACTCCATACTTTTCTCAATAAACAAATGCTATTTAAATATTTTACACAATATATTATGATCATATTACTTTCTCTCACCTAGCTCCTCCAGATCCCCCTACCTCCCTACAAACCTGAATCAGTCTCTCTTCTGTTTCTGTCTCTCTGTCTCTGTCTTCTGTCTCCCTCTGTGTCTCTGCCTCTCTCTCTCTCTCTCTCTCTCTCTCTCTCTCTCTCTCTCTCTCTCTCTCCCTCAAAAGTCAAAGAAACAAACCAAAAATTGCACTGAGACAACATATAATAAAAGAAAATCCAGAGGGTTTTGTTTTGTTTTCTTTGTTTTTTTTTTTGTTTGTTTGTTTTTTTTTTTTGGCCGACTACTTCTAGGCACGAGGCCTGCACTGGAGTGTGGCATCCACTGGAGAAAACTGATAGTCTTGTCAGTAAAAATTAATATAGTTTCTTTGTTAGAAATATACCTGTGTGTCCACTTTTTCTTATGCTGGGATTTTTGTCTGGTTTGAATCTGTGAAGGTCTTGTATTTAACTAAATTCATCTCAGACAATCCTGACAAGGATACAGGGAAAAAGTATCATATATTAACGGTAGGTATAGGCACTGCCACTCTATTATGGGGAAGCAGTATGGCAGTGCTTATTAAAATAAAAAGATGGGTATGCCCTTTGATCTATTAAGCCAGTGTTTGTATCTCCTGCAAGCCATGACAGCAGCAGTGCAATGTATGAGCACCTTGGTAAGACAAAAGTAGCAAATGAAAGCTATGCTCTCCTTAACCCGGAGTTATGAGGGGCAGTGGTCCCATATTTTCATATAATAGAGTCATGTGCAGCTATGAATGAGAAAAGGCAAGCTAATATTTCTTGAATAAAACCTTTGGTATTAAATAAAAATATAAATGCTTTATATTTTAAAAAAGCCTAAGTGGCTCGTTTGTGGGTAGAAACATGGACCAGGTGGATTGGGCTCTACACACTGTTGCTGCAGAAAACAAATTTGCTACAGGTAAGGGTAGAAGAGTCTCCCCATTCAATTCCCAAGTCTTCTGTTTGACTCTTGCTCCGAAATCGTTAACTATTTCGACAAAGTACATTTGTTACCTACAAATAAACCATTTACATTTACAAAGTACTAGAGGGCTTCTGAAGGCTTTCTTGCAATCTGAGAAAGATGTGATTCTCTGATCATGTAACAGCCACATGGAGCTTGTATCTGCTGGCACGTGGCCCTAATTGCGATTACATTTTATTGTGCTCAGCCTATTAAGTGCTTAAATTACCAGATAACTGAATCTATGTTTCTGATAGTGGGAGGTATATTAACCGAGCTTTTGTTCCCCATTGTAGCCCTGTTCCAACGATCACTTGGATGAAGGTTAACGGTTACATTCCCAGTAAGTCCAGACTGCGAAAATCCCAGGCGGTCCTGGAGATCCCCAACCTGCAGCTGGATGACGCCGGAATATATGAATGCACAGCTGAAAACTCCCGAGGGAAAAACTCCTTTCGTGGACAGCTCCAAATATATAGTAAGTGTCTCAGAAGAGCACAGAGCTTTCTCCCAAGGGTGAGACAGAAAATGCAAATTGAACCAAACGTTGTTCATCTGGCACTGAAAATCCAAGTAACAACTTGAACACATTTTTTATAAGAAATACCAAGTAAAATGAGCCTACATATAAAAATACTTTAAAGAAAAATAAGCAAGGAAATCTCAGCACCTTTGTACATGACTGGGAGTTTATAACCACAAAAAATAAAAATTTGCACCAAACCGACAGCTATCACCTGAAAATTTCAAATTTTATTTTATAAGTGGTATTAACTGAGTTTAGCTCTTGCCTCAACTCAGGAGTCGAAATTTTATGCCCACGCACCAAATCCTGCCTAGCTGCTGATTTAGGTAAATATCTGTTTGTTTATAAATGCTCCGTTTCAGTTTTTGCTTGGATCCAGAAGAATTAAGTGGAGATAGGAACCCGCTGAGTTGCAAGGACTAAAATATTTGCTATCAAGCAGTTCATAGAAGTTTGCTGAGCTCTGGCCTGAGTTAATATGTCTGTATGACAAATAGGTCCTGCAACTTGAGGGTGTTTGTTTTCCAAAAATGCCAGTCCACCCTACCAGGTGATGAATAAGAAGGAGAGTGCAGGGGTTCGGACGTTCTTACCATCTCACATGAGGGCCCAGTGTTACACACATCTGCTTTTCATATTCGCCTACGTGGGGTGGGAAGGGGTAACGTGCTCAAGTCCCAGTTGAAGATGCCAAACAGAGCAGGAACACTGGAAGTCAGGGCAGCGAGAGAGCAAAGAGATCTGGAATATGCACATGGCTGATTCATTCACGACATCTAACTCTCATGACATCTCAAGACTGCCTCTCCTGCAAACATAATATCCTGCGAGGGGATTTTTTAAAGAATATTCTGAAATTCTGTAAATTAAATTCAACCTTTCCATGATCTCAGTAACTCCTTCCAGAATTCATCTTCCTAGGCAGATTATGCCATGAACACTTCCTTCCTTTCCTCCCTCCCTCTGTCCATCCCTCTTTCCATCTCTTCCTTTCCTCCATTTTTCCTCCTTCATTCATCTACATGCTATCAATAAAGGATTGAATTGAGGAAAAAAACTGAACCTGAAATTGGAGCTGAAAATGTACAAAGGGTCATGAAGGTTCAAGGTACATTCTGTCCTGACAACTCTGGTTAGACCTTAAAAACCATCAGACCCCTGAACAGCTGAATGCACAAAAGCATCTGGGAAGAGATCTGCTCCGTAAAACACTGAGAGGTCTGCGGCGTGCACACAGGCACGGGGCTGAGAGGTCTGCGGCGTGCACACAGGCACGGGGGCAGAAGCTTTCCGGCTGCAGATGTACCTAGTAACATTAGTATGTGATCTAACAAGTCTCTAGTTTCATATGAAAGCTGGTGCTTGGAACTCATCATAATTTCTTAAAGCAGATAATCCTGACGGTCTCCTGACAAAGGAAAAAAGACTTTTTTTGCCATTCCACACTGAAATACATTTTTATCCTCACACTGACAGAACGGAGTATTAACCCTCTTTGGAGAAAAATACGGGTTGAAAAATGACAGGAATTAAATAAGAAATTTATGGTTTAGATCTACAAAGGGGACTAAGCAATGTTTAGTGCTGTTGCAAATCATGACCCACAAATCTCTATTCTAAAGAATGCTATGTTCCTAAAGAGAATGACTCAGAGGGTGGAGCCTGAGGTTCCTAGTTGACCTAATGCCTTTGCTCTCTCTTCTTGATTTAGCTACTTGGTTCTCAGGCAGTAATGATTGCAGTGCCAAATGAGACAGTGTCAAAATAAATATTTTAACTCGATATTGATATACGTAAAAATTATAGGTTGTTATCACAACCGAAAAAATAGGCCAGTTTTCATTGTTTGCCATGTATACTTGACAGAAGGGGAGGACATCTTGAAAGGATGTGGGATCCCCAATGGAGGAGTTAGAGAAAGGACTGAAGGAGCTGAAGGCGTTTGCAAACTCATAGGAAGAACAGCAATATCAACCAGCCAGACAGCCCAGAGCTCCCAGGGACCGAGCCACTACCCAAAGAGTACACATGCAGCGACTCATGGCTTCAGTCACATATGTAGCAGAGGATGGCCTTGTCAGGCACCAATGGGAGGAGAAGCCCTTGGTCCTGTGAAGGCTTAATGCCCCAGTGTAGAGGAATGCCAGGGCACGGAGGTGGGAGTGGGTAGGTGTGAGGGGAAACACCCTCATAGAAGCAGGAGGAGAGGGATGGGATAGGGGGTTTCCAGAAGGAAAACCGGGAAAGGGGATAACCTTTGAAATGTAAATAAATAAAATATCCAATAAAAGAAAAGGAAAAAGGATGTAACCTCTCACTCCAGCCCATGATGAGAATAGCTTCCTGTCAGACTTCATCATGGTACCATGCCTTTAGATTTGTCCTAAGCAATTTCAGTTTCTCTCTGTTTCCTTGAAAAAATTCTAAACAATTCCTTGTTTCATTCCCAAAGATATCTGGATTCCTGCAACTTCTATAATTCAAAACTTCTGAGATTATAGGTCGGTCTATGTGAGCAACCCTGTAGGTTTTAGATGAACATTTATACTTGACTAATAGCAGGTATACATAGTAATAAGTCTTCCATTACTAAGACAAAACGCTTGAGATCTTCATTCGCCTTGAAGAGGACAATTAGTGCTGGCTCATGATTTCATTGGCTTTAGTCCAGGGTGGCTCATCCTTGTCACATGTTGTGGTACTGCACATCATGGAGAAAACATTCACCTCATGTCAGCTGGAAGGGGAGGGCAAATAAGGAGGAGAGGAGGAGACTTGAGCTCCATTAGGACACATCCCTAGTACACTGACTACTTTCAAATAGATCCCAACTACTAAAGGTTCCAGGCCTCCCCATGGATGCGACAGTCAGGTAACCAACGTTTCTGTATAGAGGGCTTTGTGAAAGGCCCCCATGCTAACCTCATGGGTGTCACGATCTTGGCTATTTTCCTGTACCTATAGTTTTGTATTCAGGCTCCATTTTGAGCAGTAGAAGATCGTACAGAAGCACTGCACTTCAGACCTGCCTGTGAGATAGTAATGCTGCAATCTGAGGTTGCCCATTTCGTCAAAGAATTAGACATAGCATTGGTGGCAGGGAGATAGTTTGATTTTTTATAACAGCATTGGTATTAAAATATAATGTAATAATTGATATAACAGGAAGAAGCCTGTGTTGTTAAATAAAAGATTAAAGAAATGTAAGTGTGTGTGTGTGTGTGTGTGTGTGTGTGTGTGTGTGGTGTAAATAGTATAAAACTACAGAATTCAAGAAAAAATAGCAAAAATTATAGTCCTACCTTTGGGGAGTGGTTTGAAGATCAGAAGAAAGTGCATAATTGTTCAGGTGGATGTCCTGTGGCATCATATATGGTAGATTTATGGGTTAATTTCTTTGACACCTCTAGCTTCTGACAATTTACCCAAAAGCCTACTTTAAACTGTCACACAAAATTGCACCCCATCATTAAATTGAACTTTGCTTGTTAGCAGACTCAATTAAAATGAAAGGAACAGATTAAATAAGAAGGAATTTCGTGAGGAACAAAAGAAGGAAAGGGGAAAAGGAGAAAGGGGTAGAGAGGGACAACTGAAGGGAAAACAGAAGGAGGGAAAGGAGGCAGAAGAAAGACAGTGCAGCAGTAGCCATAACTTAAGCAGTTCTGAGGGAGGCTTAGGAAGTGAGGCATCTGTGCACAGAGGCCTAGTATACAGAGCTATGTAGAGCTATGTAGAGATATGTAGAGCTATATAGAGCTATGTAGAGATATGTAACATCTGCCGTACAGACAGTGATTTGGGGTTGATAGTCACTGCATTGTATCGAAGGTTTAGACTTGCATAGAACTTAATATATCTGTAACCAGTGTGCTTAAGGGTAGAGGTATGTTGTACTGTTTCCAACAGCCCAGAAAGGACACAGCTGCATTGCTGGTGTAGATGATAAAGAGTAGATCTACTGTCATTAATGCCCTGAGCAGCTCCTTCATTGATTTTTAGTACGTTTAAATATGGATAATTTAATTATATGAACTTTCAAGGCAACCTTTTTGAGGTTATTTTCAATATTTCTTTCTAAAATTAAGCATGCTCTCCAGGAAGCAGTGGATAATTTTTCTTATAAATCTATGTTATTTTAATGCTTACCGCTTTTATGTGAGGATCACTCTGCAGGATTCAGCATAAAGCAAGTGAGTGGAGAGACTGAACAATGACTGCTGACAGGTAGTCACTAAGAGCTTCTGTTTGAGGCTGTACATCACCAGGGCTTCACACGAGATCTTATGTTCTAAGCAGTTCATTGCCAGGATTTGATCAAGAGCTTATGTTCTAGTTCATGCATTACAGGGCTTCAGAGGAGAGCTTATGTTCTAGGTTCTGCATTGCCAGGGATTCGCATGAGAGCTTATGTTCTAGGTTCTACACTGCCAGGGCTTCACAGGAGAGTTTATGTTCTAAGCTTTACATTGCCATGGATTCACACATTAGCCTGAGTGGCACTTAGTAACAAGGAAAGCATATCTACAGAGATTAAGAAGTTATTACTACAGGTTGAGTTGGAAACATATGCTGTACTTAGGGGACATGTGGATAGAATGGAGGATGCTAGAAAATGACCATGAGACAAAAAACAGGGAGGGTTTACGCGAACAGTCTTGAGAGTGCAAGAAATTAAATTCTGTTAAGAATGAGGAAAGAGAGCTATGGTGGGCCTGAAGGCACCAGCAGGGAAAGTGGGGTAGCGGGTGGGAGGCATTCTATCTGAATTGAAACTTACACAAACCACCCCTGTGCTATATGTACACAGCATGTGCACTGTATGAGATGTTATGAACAGTTGTAAGAAGTTAGCAGTAGACTCTGAGCCTTTAGCTTTGGTTCAATAAATAATTGAACAATCAAACAAATTTTATTTTAACACATATATAGTATTAGATTTGAACTCTACCTTTTAAAACTGAGTTTTAAAAATTACAAATAAGCAAACAAACAGTTGAACAAAAATGAAGAGAGTGCGATCTGGGATTGAAGACTGAAGCTCGTCTCCTATCTCCATCCTTGCTAACCACATTACAAGGACGATGATTCACTGTGTGATCCAGCTCCAGAGCATACTGACACATTAAAGTCTTGCAACTATTCTTATTCTTCAAAATTGTGTTTTTCCATATTTGAACTTCAATGAGTGTCTTACCACACTAAAACTACACATAGATTCACCTTAGAAAATTATATAAACTTATAGATTCCCAGCTCCTGAACTCATCCATGATGCCATGATTATTTCTTTGGGGAAACAGTTTCTTGTCTCAAATCTATTACTCTGAAAATAGTGCCATATATATGTTCACATTTGATTAAAGATGAAGTTTTGTGTGGTGATGGACTGGGACAGAGAATAAATCACTATTTATTATGTTCAATCATCATAGCGGCCCTCTGAAATAGGAATTATCATCTGTAGCTTACAAATGAGGCTCATTAAAGTGAAGGAATTCATTTCCAGTTATAGATTACAGCAAGGGTACCACAGAGTGAGGTTGAACCTATGTTCACCCCCAACTGTATCACCCAGCACTGTACATTAGCTTTCTCCGGCTCACAGCGGAGAGCTATAACACTGAAATTGATCTATGTCAGTAAAATGTGTTGAGTCCTCAATACTTAAGATACAGAACAAAGCAGCAGCCAATAACACTTAGCATATGTCAGGAGAGACTTACAGAGTTCCCAGTGATGAGAGGCAGTAAGCATGGCTTGCTCTATGCACATCTGCTCCACGCATCACAAAATGGAACCCGGAGATGGTTCTGAAGCCCAAATGTATTACATAAGTAGCTGCCAGGATACCGTGCATCTGGCAAGGTTCTAACAATTTTCCACTTCAAAGACCATATGTCTCCTTAGTTTTCTAAGCCCTGAAAGATGTGGTTCGACATAAGCCAAATGAAAGTTACAAAGTTTATTGAAAATTCAACCAAACCTGGTTTTTTTTTCTCATTTAAATTGAGTATGTAGGTATGTTTATATGTATGTGCATGAATGTTTGTGTGTGTATGTGTGTCTGTTGTATGTATTTATGTGTATATGTATATGTTTGTGGTGTATATATGTGTGTTCGCGTATGCATGTGTACATGTGTGGTATGTATATATGTGATATTATGTATGCAAACATCATGTGTGCAAGTGTGTGTATGTGTGTGTGTGTTTGTACTCACTTATACACAATATAATCCATGTGGATGGCAGAGGATGATTTTCAGAACTTAGCTCTTTTCTTTACCATGTGATCAGAGGGGCTGAACTCAGGTGTGGGATAGGCATCTGTCCCTCTTCAGCCATCTCACTGGCCTAAATTTTCATTTTATAGATAAGTGAACAATTCGTCACCATGCAGACTAAGTTGTGGTGTGTGCTGCTGACCCTGGGTTACTATTTAGAAGCCACCCCCTTCCCCTAGTTAAGTGCAATGTGCTGCCTAAGAGGAACTTAAAGGGGGCTGTGTGCCTCTGACCTCATACTGCCAGGACCCTCCCAGGATGCCCTGCTACAACACTTTCCAGCTACAGTCTAGTGGCTGCTTCTAAAGCTATCTTCCGTTCCATTTCTCTGCATCTCTTCTCTTTGTGGATGTAATTAATGCACAGTTAGCAGTTCAGGAGATACGATGCAGTGCTGAATTGAAGGAGAACAGCAGAAAAGCACCGTGGAAGCTGAGAGGACCTTGCCTTGGCTGTAACTCCTTGCACATCATACACTGTCACAGATGGTATCGCATACACACCTTGATGTTGAGGTGTTGAGTAAGATTTGTTTTTGAAACGTAGAGTTTATCTTCTTTTTTAACATCATTCATGACCCACATTCTCGTTGTGCTTATGTCTGTGTTTATACATAAGTGCATATTTGTGTGGCACTTAAAAATCTGTTCTTCTAAATCAGTTGCCAAGCAACTTGTATCTATTAACCCGGAAGAGCATCTGAGGACACAGCCAGTCACACACAAGGTGCAGAGTTCCTATGCAATGCAGATGTTGCTGTCTAATGCTCAGCTCACTGCTCAGCTCAGCAGGAGCTGTAGGATGAAATGCCCCCGCTTTGATTCAAACAAGCCATATGAATACAGAATTAATGTCTTTAATGTATTTTTATTTACAAGTAAGTCAGGGAAGAAAAGGTATTTTAACTTTTATCTTGTACATTCTATATATGTCCCACAATGTCTTATGATAATGAAATCTTTATATGTTACCATTTTGAAACTTTCTTCACTAATTGTAATGAAGGAACTTTATTTAATTCTGAAAAATTATGCTAAGTTAAATTTAAACTCAAAAATTAGCTTTTCAAAATCATACCCGTTTACACAGACACAGACATGTACACACACATCAAAGCAACTAACACAGGACCTGTCTGTGGCCTGCTGCTCACAGGAATTATTCTTTCAAGTGAGTGACTCCATATCATGTAAGCGTATAAGCTCTGGAGAGAAGTAAACCACTTGCTTTGAAGTGTGTGTGTGTGTGTGTGTGTGTGTGTGTGTGTGTGTGTGTGTGTGTCTGTGTGTGTGTGTGTGTCTCTGTGTATGTGTGTTTGTGGTGTTTAAGTTATACCTTCAGTAAGCAAAATAGTCCATACTGTCCTATTTGTTTTTTGGGAAACAGTTTTGTGTATAATGAGTGCTCTAGTGTGTGATGATTTGTACTTAAATCAGGCACTGGTGACCAACACTTCAGACACAGGCACATCTCTGTGAGTTTGAAGCTGGCCTGGTCTAGGACAGCCAAGGATACACAAGAAACTCTGTCTGAATAAAAAAAGAAAGAAAAGAAAAATAATAATGTGTTCCCCTGTGTAATAATGACACCCCTATATAATAATGGCATGCCCCCCTGTGTAACAGTGACATTCTCTTGTGTGTGATAATGGCATGCTTCCCACATAATAATGACCTGTCCCCGTGTAATATGACATGCTCCCCTGTGTAATAATGGTGTTCTCCCACAAGTAATAATAACATTCTTCCCTGTATAAAAATGACATGCTCCCCTGTGTAATAATTGTATACCCTGCAGTGTAATAGTGATGTACTCTCCTGTAAGGGTGCGCTCCCCTGTGTAGTGATGTGCTCCCCTGTGTAGTGATGTGCTCCCCTGTGTAGTGATGTGCTCCCCTGTGTAGTGATGTGCTCCCCTGTGTAGTGATGTGCTCCTCTGTGTAGTGATGTGCTCCCCTGTGGTTACATGAACGCTACACATAAGGACTAAATCTGAAGAAATACAGTGGATTTTCCCCAGTGAAGGTTAGATGTGGTGAATGTGGACATATTGAGCTTGTTTTTCTTTCTTGTTTAAATGCTCACAGCGTACCCACACTGGGTACAGAAACTGAATGACACCCAGCTGGACAGTGGGAGTCCTCTGCAGTGGGAATGCAAGGCTACCGGAAAGCCCAGGCCCACATACCGCTGGCTGAAGAATGGAGCACCCCTCCTGCCACAGGTATGTGGAAAGCTCAGAACTTCTGCCTAGCAATCTAAGTACCATGGTGTGCTCATTAGGGTTTGTAGAGATAATCTATCATACACTGTGTGGAACTATCACCTGATGGCCTATTAGCTGAGGCAGGATTCAAAGGTGGGATATCTGGCAGAGAAAGGAGAATTCTAGGAGTTGGGAGGGAGATTCACTCTAGACTCTGAAAAGTCAGCCAAAATTAGGAGAGGTAACTAGACGTGGGCCAGCTGTAGACTGGAATAAACAGATTATATAAATTATCATCTAGTCAGGGAACAAGCCCAAGCTTATGGCCTAAGCATTTATTCATAAATAATTAAGCCTTAGAGTTGTTATTCTGGGAACAAAGAGGCTAGCGAGAAAAGTTCATGTCTACAATGGTTATTATTTCTGAGATAAAAATATCATGGGCAAAAGTAACCATATAACAGTTCATCGTCAGCAGAAACTCAAGCAGGGATGGAACCTAAAGGCAGGAGCTGATGTAGAGGCCCTGAAGGGGTGCTGCTTTCCGGCTTCCTCACCCTGCTTTTTAATAGAACTCAGGGCCACCAGCCCAGGTGTGGAAGCAATGACAATGGGCTGGGCCCTCACATCAATCCCTGATTAAGAAAATGCCTAACAGGCTTGCCTACAATTATGAAAGGATTTTCTCTGGGGAAGTTCCCTCCTTTCTGATGACTCAGTTATGTGTCAAGTTAGCATCAAACTAGGCAGTGTACATAGCATGTAGCACAAAATGGCCCTCTTTTGCTGTCTCATATGTGTATGTATAAATACATATGTAATATATAAAAATCTTTTATTATTTTAATTATCTGATTACTTTTAGAGTAATTATATTACACTGAAGTTATTAAAAGCCTATAAATCCATAGACAAATAGCACCAGTCATCACAGACCTGCTGTCATTTCTTGCTGACCCTTAGATATTTTAACTCATTGCGCATGTGAGAAAACTGATCTAGAGCACAAGATTACTTGAGTTCGTGTTTCTATAGGAAAAAAAAAACTAGAATAAAATTGTAGTGTCCTGGGAAGGGTCTTTCCACGATGTTCAAACTTAACAAATGTCTTTTCAATAAATCAATTGTATACCTTTAAAACCACTTCCTGTATGACAGATTTTCATTGATTACTTTTTAATTGCATAATAAGAAAGTTAATTTTAATAGCTCTCTTTCTTAACTGTGGCCTTCACAGGAAGGTGGTCAGAGGAGAAATAGATCACTGTTTATAACAGGAAAAGAAGGACTCTGCAGACAGTTTTAAGAGTGTAAAGTCATGTCCAGTCAGGGCGGGTGTACCGTGCTTACTCATGTACCATTTACCTCCCAGGGTTTCAATTCCTTTATTGTTAAAGTCACGCCTTTCCAAAGTTCCAAGTTCTGACATTGTCTTGTTCTGAAGCCAGTTCATCCTAAAGAAACTGCAATTAACCAAAAGACAGCAGCTACATACAAAGCCATGAAAGCAAACTTGGGTTCAGTTTGCAAGCTCTTCCTCTCTGACCTTCTCAGGGATTTCCCCCCCAGGAGTTGGGGTCATATACTGATGGTCAAATATTTTATTCCCAACATCCAAGTCACATGAATACCTCACACAGATATAGTCTTTGAGAGTGGATTTATTTTGAAGATGGTGTCAAATTACCTGGTATCTATATTAATCATGGAATCCGGGTTCATGAAGATGTTAAAACCTAAGAAGGCCCTTGCTTTATTTTTAAACGTTGAATAATAAAATTTGTTTTTGAGATGTACTTTTCTCACTTTATTCATGTCTGATTGTCTTTTATAAAAAATTTCCACATAATATTAAAATGTATATATCCCAGCTAATAATTGTGTATATATTTTAACTACTCAATAGTTGTTGCTGACATTGGTGATCTGTGTTAGTTTGTTGAGAAATAAGAGAAGAGTCACACCTCTGGCCAGATGGACACAGGGATCATTGCCGTGCGCTTGGCTGTAACTTACGTCTATTACACTTCACACTCTAGATTGTGCAGACTGGGCCTACTTTCTCCTTCTGCTTCATTAAAGGACTGCCTACTAACCCCGTCTTTGTTGATTTTCTGTTGGATTCAACTAAAACAAAGCTGTCTCAATTCAAGAAATGAAAATACTAAGCAATACATCATAATTGATTTCCAAAAGGCCATTGAAAATCGTAATTGATCTCTAAAAGGCAAAATATGTATTAAATAATTAACTTACAAAATAATGTTAACTAGGTTAACTAGAGACCCTCTTTGTGTGGTCTCTGGGATTTTAAGTGGATGGTTCGCTTGAGCTGTTTACTTTCTAGTTCTCATTTCTCTTTATGCCATTACAGAGCAGAGTGGACACAGCTAATGGAGTATTGGCGATCCATAGTGTAAATCAATCAGATGCTGGGATGTATCAGTGTTTGGCTGAGAATAAATATGGAGCTATTTATGCGAGCGCCGAGCTGAAGATTTTAGGTATGCAGTTTTTTGGCAAAGAAAGAAGAAAGAAGTTTGGCTTTCTTCTCTTCCCTTATTCCAACTATACTGAAGTTTTATGATGTGATTCTAAAACCCATTTTAGAGCTTGAAAGACGCACTATATCATGTTGATATTCCTTCTGCAATTTTTCCCACCGTGCTTATGTGTATGAGTTTCGTCTTCGTCTTAAATGGCTGATACAATATGTCTTTGCTATGGCAGAGAATAAACTCATGCAAGAGAATTCACTAATTTTCACAGGAGAAAGCCCCAGGTTGTGTATGGAGCTGTTCTTGTTTCCATTCAATTGCTGTGTTTAAGCACCCTACCCACAGCAGCTTAAGGGAGCAAAGTTTATTTGTTTTACACTTCCAGGTCACAGTCCATCACGGAAGAAACTCAAGCAAGAACTTGAAGCAGAAGCTATGGAACCACAATGCTTCCTAGTAGCTCAATCAGGCTCCTGCTTAGTTAGCTTTCTTAAACAGTGCAGAAGCATCAGCCTGGGAATGGTGATAATCAAAACAACCCCACCCCCACCCTCAACCCCCACCCCCACCCCCCACCCTCATGCACGGCCCAAGGCTTTCTGAGCAATTTCTCATCCAAGGTTTTCTTCTTTGGGAACTCTAGGCTGATTCAAGTTGACAAAGCTAAAAAGGACTGGGTTCCTTTATTTGGCCAGTTTGGCCCGGCCCCATAGAAATGTTAATGTTTGCCTAAGTAGTTCTAATTACTATTGTGTAATTGACATTTCAAAAGGAAACACCAAGGTGAAAGCTTCGCCTGGGAGAGCTTTGCCTTTCTGGGGCCAAGAGAGCAGGCATTAAAAGCTCCACCTTTGCTAAGATCTGAGGTTGGACTCCAGCTGAATACTGCAGGAAAGATTTCACCCAGAAGTCCCAGAGTAATACTGAGCTTGCCGGGATACCTGCTCTATATACCTAGATGGGTCCCTAAGTGTTGTTCAGGGATGACTGCAGTACAAAGAGAGACACTGAAGTGGTCTTGACAATGATCTCACAATGTGTTTTAGAGCCTTACAGGTGCTTTCTATTTCTGTAAACAACATTTACAGAAAAAAAAGAGAAACAAACAAAAAACAAACAAACAAACAAACAAAAAAAAAAACAACCGCATGGTCTCTGAGACAAGGAAAGGAGCCATTTACATATAAAGTAAATGTATACCATAGGCACTTAGTTGCTGATATTTGCAACTGTACTTGCTCTACATTACAAAAAAATCATAGTTAATAGATATGGGATGGGATTCCATCACAATTTCATCATCTTAACAATTCAGATATTAATGAACTTTCTTGTCAACACCTGTTGTTGTCTCAGAATGGACAAGTTGATTCAGTCATCAATCACCTCAGCGCTTTCCTGGAAACAATCTCAAACCCTTCTATTCAATACACATACATTCAAAACTATCTGTTAAGAGTAAATCCCAGGGGGCAACCAAAACCGTTACCTGTAATCTTCCCATACCTTTCTCTGCTCCTCTGCTCGTCCTCCATAGTTTGACAGGCCCCAATTGTAATGTGTACCTCACTTTCCTTCTGCCCTGCCCTGCATCCTATGGCTTTAACATGGGCATAAATCACTGCTGAGAGATTTGCAAAGGTTCAGCTTGCAAATCACTCACTCTCTCAGATAATGGAGACTTGTATATTTCAGAGAAAACAGAATCTTGATCTAAATGTGGTAAATCCTAATGAGTGATGATACTTAGGTGAGTAACTGAGATAGATGAAATACATTTTGAGTTTAAATTCATATAATTCCATTTCTTTAAAGATTTTTTCTTTGAAAACTGCACTCACTTCTGTATAATTCTAAAGTAATGTAAGGAGGGGCTAAATTACATTGAGAAATAAAAAAAATTCTCTCACCTAAATTCACTGCACAGAAACCCAAAATTGACTCTCCCGGCTGACCTAGCCAATGTCTAAGTGACTCCCAGTCTTTCACAGTTGACTTTGGTACTCATGAATAGAGTGTCATTTATCAAAGTATTCTTTATTTGTAAGCTCCACGTTACTTGAAACTATTAACTCATAGTGGGCAGATAATCACTAACATCTTTCTTAATCAATAAATTTTGTGGTAATGCCATATAATTTTTTGTAAGATTTTTAAGAAATGTGTGCCAGAGAGAGGAATTGAACATGTGGGTGAATGAACTCTAATTCTCGGCTTTGCCTCTGACTGAAGTTGCTTCTCTTTGCCGCAGCCTCACCACCCTCTTTTGAACTGAATCAAGTGAAGAAATCAATAATTGTCACGAAAGACCGGGAAGTGCTCATAGAATGCAAACCCCAGGGCTCTCCAAAGCCAGCCATCTCCTGGAGGAAGGGAGACAAGGCAGTGAGGGGGAACAAGAGGTGAGAACTTTATTTTGCATTTCAATCTTTTATCATCAAAATTAATTTCTTTCTGCTAGTTTGTGCAGTGATGGATTTCTCCGAGATCCCTTCGTGCATGTGTAGCAATATGCTGCAGTCTCAGTCTCCTACTAACCTGTACTCCATGATCCCTCCTCTTACTCACACACCCTGCCTTCCCCCAAATAGTTCCTCCTGCTGAGGTCAAAAGTCACATCTTGGAGGTTGCAAATGGCGCACATGAAGTATACAAGTCTTGCAGAGATCATGATAATTAAAATGTGAGTTTTTTTTCTATGTCTGATCTTAACAAGGTCTATCTCACTTTAACAACTTCTTTGCCACCCAGTGAGAATTTCGATCGTTTTGATTTTCATTTTGGCTTTGCATTATGGTGGACCACATATTGTCTGTGATCATTTTACGGTCTGTGTTTTCATTTGATGCTCATATTTAGATAATGGGAACATATTCTGCGACTTCTGCATAGTCATTTTATGATCAAATTTGTGCCATGTGATGTTTGTGCCAATGTCTGCTTTTCTCTTTTTAATCATGTGGGTGAAAATAAAATAGGATTACTTTGGTGGCAACAAGCACATGTGAAATATGCAAAAGAATATTCAGCATGATGATGTTTGTCTCTGGAAATCAAGAGGCAAAGTAAAAGGAAAATCCAGACAATGAGAATTAATCCATCCCTTTGTGCTCTATTTTCCATATGTCAAGTTCCAGGCTTTGCTGGGCATTACCCAGTGATGTTAGAGGTGCTGGGTAAGACAGGATAAAACATCTACTTTGGAAACATAATCACATATATTACTGCATAAGAATGTTTGTGTTTACCTTGTCTATAAAAATAGAGAGATTGATAAGTTCTGCATGTGCAGAGGTAAGTTCCAGTGCGCCTATGTAATTTAAGTTAGCACTGGTAGCTAACCTTACAAGTGACTTTGGATTTAATTTTTAATTTTTGAGAAATGTTTTACAAAGTAATGTCTCTGCAAGTCTAAGATATATTGATCTAAGTAGTCTCAGATGAGCCTTGTTTCATGGCTGTGTTCAGGTGGGGCAGGTGGGATTTGGTTGTTTACGTAGGATGTTCACATGGGTATGGGCAGTCAGAATGAGTTTCCTGTTTCACAGAGAAGTCTTCTGTCTTGTAGAGGCATACATGACAGACTGTTATATCGGTGTTTTCCTTTGGCTGAATCAAAAGACAGAAGCTCTTCTATTTTGACTGCGTTATTTTCCTTTCTTCTGACACAGCCTGAAACCTCCTATTCACTGCAGGTCCCAAGAGTGCTGCTCATCAGCTGTTCAGCCATAGAACACTGTGGGTTTAAAATCAGGCGGAATCAGTTTTTACCAGAGTGGAGTAACAGAACTAGGAGTTCCCTTTTGCAATAATATAAACAAAATGAACTTGGTACGTTTTAGAAATTGAAAGTCACAGTTTATGGGTTTCCCAGCTGTGTCTACCTGACTTGCCGTACACCCTAAGTACGCAGGTCATGAGGTGGGTGCTGACCTCAAGCTCAGGTACAGTATTTACTTCTGAATGTCAGTACTTCTCATCGAGATGCTGTTCAGAAAGGAGACTACGAAGCGAAATGGTTGTTTTACTTATTCAAGGAAAAACAAGATTCGACCACATTCTATCTTTCCTAGTCTACAATTTTAAAACTGCAAACTGGTTCTGTTTACAGATGAATAGTGACCTTTCCCACTCTGAGGCTGACAGATAGAGCTCCTGGGACCCCAGCTACTTACCAGAACGAGGGAGAAGCATCTCACACTAAAGTTTACCCTGGACGGTAGAGTGAGACCCTGATCAAAATAAACAACGAAACTAAAAAGGATGACTGGGAATATGACATAGTGACACACTGTGACCGTGGCACATGTAAGAAACATGTCTGGTAATATGACACAGCAATGTACAGTGCACATGGCACATGTAAGGACCATGTAGCAACATACAGTGCACATGTCTAATCCGCAGAACAAAACCAAAGTAGGCATAGAAGCAAAATAACATGATCATGGATGAACAGTGAGTTACCATACAGTCGTCACAGCTTCTGTGACTGCTTCATTCACTTAGTCCTAACATGTACAGGAGAGGTGGACTATGAGTCACAGGAAACTTTATAGTTGCTGCCTGTGTCCTCAGGCTCATCTCTGTGACATAATGGTTGGCCAGTGAGAACTGCTACTCAGTTGATTTATTTCAGCATCACTTTTAATAGCGATGGCTGCTTTTAAGCCAGGGGCACTCACAATTGCAATTCCTACGCAGGATACAAGAGTGTGAGAAAAAAGTCAGTTCCATTGCTCGTGCTTCAATGTGTGGTGTTCTATTCTAAACCTACTTCTTTTTAAAAAATACTTTTAACAATAGAAGTTGGGGAGAACGTTCAGAAGTTAAGAGCACTGGGTGCTCTTTCAGAGGACCCAAGTTGGTTTTTTAACACCCACATAGAATGGCGACTGATCCATTAACTTCAATTCCATGGTGTTTAGTGTCCTCTCCTAACTTCTGCTGGTACCAAGCATATATGTGGTACATTTACGTACACAAAGGCAAAATATTCATACACCTAAAATAAAAGCAGAGCTAAATCATCACTTCTTGTATCACTTCTATCGTCTATATAAAGTAATTGGCTATCTGTGGGGAGCTAGAAGGGGAAATAAAGGGGTGACGGAAATGACTCTGTTTGTGAAGCGCTTGCTATTAAGACCTGAGCTCAAATCTCTAACCTGGCTCCCCAGTCATCAAAGCCTGACTCTGATGTCCACCTGTGAGCCCATTGCTCTAAGAGTTTATGGCCAGAGACAAGGAGATTTCTGGAGTTCACTGGCTAGAGAGTCAAGCCTGTTAGTGAGCTCCAGAATCAGTTAAAGACCCTGTCTCAAGAAGATGGAGAACCTTAGAGATGTCGCAACAGGTAACAGCACATGCTATTAATCCTGGTAATAAAAGTAGCATCCTCATACCTCTCATGGTGGAAGAAGAAACAAGCTGTCCTCTTACCTCTTCACACACATTGTGACAAACATTCCATCACACTACAAACACAAAACAAATGAATCAATGTCAAAATCCTTTAAAATATGGAAGATATGGAAGGAAAAAAGTCTAACTTCAATCTCTGTCCCCCCACATGTACATGTGTTTGCACATTTGCACAGTTATTTGCACACAAAGGCATATGCCGCTTACCCTGATTCCCTCACCCTTGCACAGTATTAACCACGATAATTTCAAAAATATTCCCCTCCCTTCCTTCCTCCCTCTCTCTCTAACTCCCTCTCCCTCTCTACACCCCCAACACACACACACACACACACACACACACACACACACACACACACACACACACACTAGAATAGCTCTGAGTCTTAATACGTAATTTCGGAGATCTGTCGGAAGACATTTACTTAGGTTTTGTTATCACTCCTGTCCATTTTCCTCTTGAAATGAGTGCACTTGAGGAGTCCTCAGCGTGGAGACTGCATGGGGACCCTTCTCTCTGACTTGCTATCACAAGCCTGGTCTGTTCATCAAGAACCTATTGGATCCCCACTCCAGCTCGTTAGACCCATTACTTGGCCATTAGCTTTTGTTAAAATATAATCACCCAGAAATACTCTAGCCGTGCACACACATTAAATCTTCATTATTACATGTTAAGCTTTCCTACTTTCTGTGTGCAGTGTGGACTGAGGAAAGAGTACAAGGTTCTAAGAAGAGACATAGTCTGCATCTTTTGCAATGGCATCTGTCTCAATCAGTATGGACTATCATAGAAATACCATAGATGTTTAAAACTTAGTTTGAAGACTTAGAGTTTTTAAAGAATTCAAGCACAGCTTTTTATTTCTAGGCAAAGGAAGTTAGCAGTTGCAGAGATAGTAAATTATAACACAGATGAGTACTCAAGAAATTTTCAAGTAAAAAAAAACTTAAATGTTATTGTATAGAGGGGCAATATCATAGGATACATGTTCTTTTATGGGACTGAAATCAAGACCAACTTGGCCTCAGTTCTTCGTGCAGACCCCCTGCTCTCCAAAGGCACTTCATAATGGCCAACTTTTCAACTTCCTCATTTAACACGCATAGAAAATTGCACTTGAAGTACCTATTAGCTGGCTTCTTCTGGGAATACACGTTGTGTTTATTGGGCAACAACGATCAAGCTCACATACTGACTCTCAGACAAATGGGAAAATATACTCTTCATAAAAGCCCTACAGGACACTGTTCCTGCAGGGAAGCATGGTCTTCTTGCTCTTTGTGGGAAAGAAGAGGAATTCATGAGCATAATTAGGGTCCTCTTTCCACCCCTTATATCCACCTCCATGCTGTGTTTGTTAATGAACACGCTGTTGTGTTGGTTTCTCAATGACAGTGTCTTTTATATATTAAGAACATAAAACAATGCAGACCCTAGGTATCTTCTTTTTGTTCGTCATCTAGAAGTTGTACAATAAGGGTAAATGAGCATCCATTCATCAAGCGTATGTCACTTAGCCTCCTTTAAACTGAAAACCTATGCTTTTGGAGGAAATGAAATAATCAAAATGATGTAAATCATCTCAAAGAAAATGAGGGTGATATCTGACCCCTCATGAGTGGTGATCCCTCATGAGCTGCTGGCAATGTGCAGTGCGTCATCACCCAGAAATGACTCTTCTGTCACTTCCCTGAGATTAGAAGAAAAGGAGAAGACGTCTTAAACTATTATTGTAGGTTTATGGATAGACTCAGAATCAGGAAAAATTGAACTGAACAAGACTTGGCCTTCTTCAGCCACCCTTTAAAATGCTCATAACAATATAAAACCAATAATGAGTCGTGGTTGTTTTGGGACCAAAAAATGATAGACACATTCTTGACCTCTAGGTATACCATCCCTTCAAGTAGAAATAGGCAAATCTAAGAATGATCAAGAAGAGGAGTATCCTAGCAATTGGAGGCTGAGGCAGGAAGAGCAGGAGTTTGAGGCTGGTCTAGTCTACAAAGTGAGACCCTTAAAAAATAGACAGGCTAAACAAAAGAAATGATTGACAACTTGTTCAAGCTTGCAACTCTGAAAGCACATTAAAAGTCAGCAGAAGGCTCTTCCACTCCACCCTCCTCCTGACCAGTCACTGAATTCAGATAGCAGAAGCTGCCTTAAACTGTCGTTGTCAGGAAACCACTTCCAGAGGAAACAGTATGCTAGTCTGCATGTTCTGACCCTGAACAGCTTCAGATATTATGAAACTATAACCATAGAAAAGAAATGGCATAAATCCTGGGATTAAAATGATTAAGAAATAGATAGTAGTGTTGATAAACAGTGATATAAAGAAAGACTAATATAATCCATGATTTCCAGAAATATTAACCCATGGACTTCTAGCAAAAAGAAAATACAAATGGTTTCACATTGTGATCTAAAGGCCATTTCTGTGCTTACATTTTTTATTAAATAAGCACGCACAGTTTCTTAAATAAGGATACATAGTAATAGTATCATCCTTTGGGTCAAGAGCATTGGAACCAATGAATGCTCATCTCAGTCTACATGAGTTCTATCTGAGGGAAAATCAGATCAGGAGCTGTGCACCTGACTGACTGCAAGATTAGCATTGGAGGATGAGGTCTTGGGACATTGAAAAAATAATGAAAAGAATAAGCTAGAGCAGTTGCTCTTGACCAACTAGGCCACCAACACAGTAGCACAGGAGTTCAAAGCCAAAGACACATGGAACAGCACAAACAGTCACGGACTGTCGGAAATGTGCATTGATCTGAAAGGATAGGTCTAACCGAGCATAACAAATGCACTTGTGGATATATAGGAAAATCTATAATCGTTAGCGCTTCTAGAAGAAGAAGGCAGTAATGTGCTGAGTCATAGCAATGAAAGTCAAGTCAAGCACTCTGTAGGAAAAAATCAGAGATTGGGAGCCCATTCTGCATATCCACATACCATAGCACACATACCTTATGCATGATACACCTCATGTACACATATATGCCCACACACGATATGACTCCACACATATCCACCACATTCACATACATATACATATACACACATATATATACATATACATATATACATACATATACATATACATATATATATCAGTACAATTTTTCAACCCTGTTTCTGTTGAGCATTTGATGAGTGCATGGCAAAATTATGACATACCCTTCATGTATTTCAAATCATGTAAATTTGGAATAAATTTTATTTTGAGAGAAAACCCATGTACATTCATTCTTACATTTAAAAACTGGGAGTAAAAACAACTGTTCAGAGGTTGGGAATATATGAATTGGTAATAAATTTTAATCTCATTTTTATGTTTTTCCATATTTTATAAAATTTTATACTGAATAGAAGAACATTTAGGAGGCATCATAAGATTTTACTGTAGATCCTTGTTAAAAGTGTTAAAATGACTTGTTGCTAATCACATGGTTCAAATTTAAATAATATAGATTTCATCTCAACATAACAGAATGTTATTGTTAGTATTCTGTCTTCAAACTACATTGAACTTTCACTGCTGTGAAAAGTTTCACTTTTCCCTGCCTGATTTTAAACATTGTGACACTTGCTTTACTTTCTAGTTCCTTCTTTTTCCTTTGAGACACACTGATCACTCTCAGCAATAGTGCCATCTCAGAAGAAAGATTTGCCCTTCTGCTCGTGGTATCTAAGCAAATACAATAACGAGAATGCACAGGTAGGAGGAAGGTAATGGTTTACATTAACTCAGTGCCAAGGAAGAACCAACACAATAAGCCGAATCAAGGCAAACAGAAAAAGTATAAAAGCAGGTTTATTGGGGCCAATTCTCCAGTCCAAAGAATGGAACTGGAGAGCTCACCCTGGGCTAAGGCAAGGGGCTTTTGTAGATCTTAGGAGGAGGGTGACGAGGGGTCAGCTAGGAGCTGGAACTGTGCCCATATATGGTCAACAGTGGAGCACTTAAGACAGTGATTTAAGTGGCTGGCAACATCAAGGCAGGAGATGCCAGGAATGGGAAACTGGGCTTTTAGCATCCTTTCTTTATTTGGAGGCTTTCTGAGGAGGTGGTGTTGGAGAAAGGAGGAAGCAAGCAGGGCTTCCAACTAAACGGAACCCTCTGAGTCAGATACATTTAAACTCAAAGGGATTAAGTGACTTGTTTAAAATTTCCAGCCACAAAGCAATTTTAAAGTCACATCTGTTGCTGGTCAATAAATCTAAAGTTCTACCATGAGTAAAACTGAAAGTGGAGCTACATTCCCACACGGAGACGGAGAGTGGAATTCCACTCCCACCACCTTAGACAAACTTCCAAGACCCTTTCGAGCCACCAACTGTACCTGGCCTTGAGCTTACATTCATTCTCCTGCCTCTGCCTTTGGAATGCTGAGAGAGAGTCAACATGCCTGACTAAAATTCTGTTATATTTTTCTTAGTCTATTTCTGTGTTGGAGTTAATTCAGGGTCTCAGACATCGCAGACAAACGCCTGAGGGATGTCTCCCCAATCTTTCTATGTTTTCTGTTGACACAGTTTCCTACCTTGTAGCTCAGGCTAGTCTCAAACTCTCTTGTCTTCTCCCTAAAATCACTGGTGCTGGGATTATCCTCATCAACTGCTACACTCAGAATTCTTTCTTAGTTTCTGTTCTAAATTCAAGAACCTTGACATTTACTTCACAGCCACTTTAATCCCCCCACAACACACACACACACACACACACACACACACACACACACACACACACACACATACTCACACACCTCCTACTCTCTCCACACATTTTGTGACTAAAACAGTAATATGTCTTGGGTTTTCGACTCTATATCAATCATAGAACTGCAGACCATTTGTCCCAGGCTCTTGTGCAAGGTAAGTGGATTCCACGTACTAAGGAAGCAGTTGTACAGTTTCTCAGTAGCACCTTGAAGGGAAGCTGCCTGTCCTTGCTGATTGTCTCCCCTGTGAGAGTGTGGTAATTTGTGTGTGAAAATTTTATTGTTCCGATCTAAACTGAGAGTACAAGGACAAAAACAAACCAAAGAAAGCCAGCTCCTTAGTGACTGTTTGGACGATGCCTCCTATTCACCTATGACACAGTGCAGCTTTGACTGAGAAAAACTGAGAAGGACTGAGTGAGTCCTTCGAAAGACCCAGCTTTGCTAAACTTAGTACATATTGTAGTGATGAATTCAGTATCCAGTTAAAAAGAATCCCATGCAAACCCAAGTGCAGACAAGTTTTCATTTCTTTTCAAACCTTCCTGTGATTGCAGAGTCGTTTGTTTGTCTTCTAGAAAATAATCAAATTTGCTTCTGCCTTATTATCATGTTTTCTTATTTTTTAGAGTCAAATCTACGTCTAGCTGGTACAATAAAAAAAAACAGAAAATTGCTTATTTTGGTGACAGCCATATGATATTCTCATACATGCATCATTATATACATATAATACACATTGTTCACATCAGGTGAAAAAGATCCTTGTTTCCTCAGGTTTTATCATCTTTTATAGGAACGTTTCCTTCTACCTTTTTAAATATATATATATATATATATATACATATATATATACACACACACACACACTATCTATAGTTGTCTGAGACATAGCACTACAGACTTCCTTTTAAATTTTTTGAAGTGACATGTTATTCACTTGTTTTGTGCATGAGTAGGTTTGGGGACATGCTGGTTGCAGGGTCGTGGAGATGGCAGTACAGGCTGCAGTAGGCAGTCTTTTCTTTCAGGCATATGGATCCTGGGGATCACACTGGTCTTTGGCCTTCCCCACTGAGCTGTCTCACTGGCTCAGAGACTTCTAGTTCCTCTCTAATGTCCAGTCTATGACCATCCCGCACTGACCACACCTGATTTAGTCTATTCAACTGTAATGTTCCACCTATCTTCCTCTCCATTTCCTTCCTATCTCTCCAGCATTGACAATACCACTTTTCTCAATTCCTATGAGATCAGTTTCCTACATTCCACATAGTTTGAGACTACACATACATGTGAGAATACATGATACCTTTTTAAACCTAATTTTTCTTCCAGCAGAAGAAAATGCAAATTACAAACTAATAATGTCAGTGCTCGAGCTTCATCGTACTATCATTGGTCACTTCCTCTGCTTGATGATAAAACTAGATCACACTGGTATTGGTGTTGGTACAGTAAGAAATGTCCAAGGCTGGCTCTGTCTTCTTATTGACAAATTCATTAGAGGACCTGACATTATACATAAGTTACTTGTCAAACTGGTATAACAATACTACTGCCTCTGTCCCAGTTTTTCCATTCCTGATTTACTTTACTTTGAGCAAAATGCAGTGTTTCTAAACCCATTCCATCCCTAGGAAGTATAACCCAAAATAATACAAATGCATTCAGAACCAACATTCGCACTCTATTAAACTGTTGATTAAAAATAGAGGAGGAAAAGGTCTTCTCATGGCTTCAAATCTTGTACTTTACCAATCCTATTGACGTGACATGATGACAGATCTTCAGATATGTGACCTATAATTACGTGCAGAGGACAGCACATCAGGAAGACTTTAATTGCTTTTTCCCTGGTATGTCCCAAATCGAAGGTCATAGAAGAGCTTCAGAGTCCTCCCCAAAGACCTTCAAACCTGTCTTTCCATTTCCTGTTGTCACCACCAGCTGGTCTCTTGTTTCCTTTTCCCCTTAATTGTTAAATATAACAAAAGAGGCATCAACTCCCAAGGGAAGTATCAGGAAGAGCTGTGGCAATTTAAGCCTCAAATGACAACAGAATAAGGCGGCTCCTGTTGTCCTGGCAGCATCTCTTGCTTGCAGCTTTACATCTCTACCTAATTACCAGTTTAGCAAACAGTTCATAAATTCTACTTCTAACTATGCTTCATTTACCCCGGTTACTATAAACAGTTACACAACTTGCCTGGCTGTGCACTCCAAGTAGGCACAAGACTTGAACAAGCCATTAATTGCTTAAAGGCTTTCTTTTTTTCAAAAGCCCCCCAGACTACAACTTTCAGCTTAATTTGTCCTTAATACAAACAACAGCTAAAATATTTGGGAATTCAAGCATCTAAGTGCATGCTACTGACTGATCCTGCTACCTCCCCAAGTGCCTCTTTGCTGAACACAAAATAGCAAAGAAGGAAGATTCAGAGAATGCGGAGGAAAAAGGACTTTACAGAGGAGATGTTTAGCTACTTCTGGGATTAGCTACTAATCCCAGTAGTCACTTAGCTTCAGTTTTTGCATAAATCATTCTCTAATTTAACTGTGGTTGATTCATAATGGGAATTAGCGGCATGGTTACAAATTAGAGTGCAGACATTGTGTTAACCTTGACTGCAGTAAGAGCAGCCGCCAGACCATTTCCATAAAAGATAACCCAAAAAGACATTCATATTAGCACGCCTTCTTCTCTTCACATTAAAAACAGCCCATCCTAGAACGAACAATTGATCAAACTGCAGAGAATAAGTCTCAATGAAGCGCACAATACCAAGTGAGACGTTTGTATCACCTCTTCCAGGAGGCGGGAGAGATACTGTGAGAACCAGACATCAGGGAAGACCAGAGTCAAACAGTGTTTTCTGAACACAAGGACAGCTATATTCAGGGACTCAGAGAAGCAGTGGTTGACTGTTCAAGACATATAAGACCAAGACAGTCACTACTCCCTCATGGAGTAAGGAGGGGCTCACTAGAGTTACCGACCTTTGATGCTGACTGGGGAAGGAAGAATATAACTTTTTTAATAACATAGTCCTAACATGTGACCCACTCTCCAAGAGATGGCTCTATGCCAATGAGCACATATGCAGCACAAGTTAGACTCTGTGTGTCGTTAAAAGAAAAGAAAACATGAAGTTGAGAAGGAGTAGGAAGGTTCAGATCTGGGAGAAGTTAGGGGGAGTGGCTATGTTCAAAATAAATCCTATGAAATTCTCAGAGAATTAATCAAATACAAAAACATAAAATAAGTAAATATGTGTATATATAAACATATATATACATATGTGTTTGTAGATGTTTATGTGGTGTGTGTGTCTGTGTTTGTGTGTGTCTGTGTGTGTGTGTGTGTGTGTGTGAGAGAGAGAGAGAGAGAGAGAGAGAGAGAGAGAGAGAGAGAGAGAAGAGAGAGAGACCATGTGTCAAGATGGTCTCTGTGTTCTTGGTTATATCTGAAGGAATGAGATTACTAAACTAATTCTGTCATTTTCTTTCATAATTGTACATAATCATTCTCTTTCTTCATGCCACAAAAGAATAGTCTAGGTATAGTTACATGTAATTTGATTCATTTCAAGGAAAACAGACCCTTCCTTGTTAGATAATGAAGGTAAGATACTATGCTAGCTCCTATCAAAGTAAGAGAAAGAAGCCCCGTTCCAAGAGGCACTGTTAAGTGCCCAGATGTAACACTGGCCTTGAACCCTGCAGTATAGAGAGGAAAAGCTGTTCCCACTAAGTCCATGATAAAAATAGCTCTCTTGTCTAGAGCACAAGGACTGTTAGATATGCATTACATTTTTGCGGTCCTCATAATCAGACAATATTCCAAGATACAATTGTCCACTTTAAGTGAATTTAGTCATAGGTGGCCCGGGCTCATATAGTTAGCAAGTAGCTCAGATAAAGAATGTCCAATTCTGTTTAAAGCACAAACTGCCTTTCTGTTGAAATTCACAAAACCCTATGAGAGGCCATAGAATAAAAAATAAAATCTGGTCAGAAAACATGGAGAAGCTTTTGGATGAACTATTTGAAATGATTCTTGGATATCATTTTGACTTGTAGAGACAAGAGTTTATTTTAGGAAACGAGTTCAGAATTTGAGAAACTACTATCACGAATCCAGAGACAGTATATGAAAATATATACAATGACTTGGATCAGAGGGTAGATCTCCAGTAGAAAAGAGAAATAAACTGGTGTTCAAATAGCTGTGGACTGAGGACTTGGGACAGTAGGCCAGGTTTTTCCCTTACCTTGATGTTTCAGACACAGATCTGAAACCATTCTGTGAATTCATTCCCTTTAGAAAACAGAAAAGCAGTTTACTAGATATCTTTAGTCAGTGTGGGAAGAAAAGAAGAATTCAAAATTAGGAAAATGTTTTAGCTTTACCTTACTGGGACGAACTTTTGTGAGAAGCAGATTAAAGGAAGGAGGGTTGACTTGGTTCATGGTTCCAGAGTTACAAGTTCACGGTTATCTGGTCTTGGCCTGTGCAGAGGAAGAACATCATGATTGAAGCAGTGTACCTAACTGGGACGCTGCTCGCCTCATGGCCTCCAGGAAACACATAGGGCCAGGCTGACAAAATAGTACTCCCTTCGAATATCCCAAGTGACCAGCCTTTTCAAAGAAGACCTCATCTCTTAAGTTTCTGCTGTCCCCCAAAGTTTAGGCAACTATCACCCCATCAATGGAGTAACTGATGAGGTAAGAGATCTCATGATCTAATCCCCTCACCTCAGAGTGCTTCTCTGTGAGAACTAGGTCTCCACACAAGTGTTCTGTCTGACTCACATCAAGATATAAAATACAATAGGAAGAAAACAAAGCCCCCATTATGTACAAATGATTGTCAGTAAAAAAAAAAAAAGCTGAAAGAATCAGTAGAAAAAATATGTGATTTTTATGGAGTTTGATTACATTTTTAAATACAAAATCCTAAATTTGCATTTCTATGCAATGAAACAAAAAGACTGAAAAAAATAATTTACAACGGCATCCACAGGAAAGCTTAGGACCATATCCGATGGAAGGATAGGATGCTTTGGGGAAATAGAGATGTTTTCATTTAAATTCTATTTTGAGTTTAAAATACAGTTGAATTTCTTCATGAATGTTAACTTTTCCCAGACTGTATTATTCTCAAGGTCCCTGTGTTTTATTAGCGGCATCTTTATCTGTCTTTCTGTGACTGAGACCAGAGAAGCATTTTAAGTACCATGTTCTCAAAGGTTTTTCCAAAAACACTTTCGTCTTCTTCTTTTTTAAGATTCCATGTAAAGCAATTTCAAAGACAACAAAATGCTTGGATTTTAGATATTCCCATAGCAAGTCAGAGACATTTTCTGTCTTCTATCACCTCAACAAGCAGTTGTCACTGGAGTAAAATAATTGTTAATGTCTAAACACCTCGACACAGATGTTTCCGTTTCATAAGAATGTTAAAGAAAGAGGGACCCATGGCTCCAGCTGCATATGTAGCAAAGGGTGGCCTTGTTGGGCATCAACGGGAGGAGTGGCCCTTGGTTCTGGAAGGCTCGATGCCTAGGGAAATGCCAGGATGGGGAGGTAGGAATGGGTAGGTGGGTGGGGGAACACCCTCATAGAAGTAGGGGGAGAAAGGATGGGATGAGGGGTTTCCAGAGAAGAAACTGGGAAAGAGATAACATTCGACATGTAAATAAATTAAATAGCCAATAAAAATTACAAAGAAAAATGAGAAAGAACAATGGAATCACACAAGAGGAGCTGAGCACCTGGTGGTTACTGAGTTCTTGAAGCCGTGTGGCTTATCAGTAGGAATAATCCCAGAAGGGCTGTCTCTCCCCGTGGGGAGGAGTAAGGCTCACAGCCTGTATTTACTCAATCCACAATGGTAGGTCCCTTTACGATTTGACTCTAGAAGCCAGGAAGTTTTCTGCAGTACCACTGATCTCCAGATGAAATGGAAATTCAGGGAAAAGCTTGTCCTGATGTCAGCAAGGGAAGCAGCAGCAGCGTCAGGACAAATCTGCTCCAGGCCAGAGCAGGGAAACAGACATTCCTTCTGAAATTCCCATGGTATAGGAACAAGAAAATGCTGCCCACAATCTGGACAGGACTTCCCAGTTAAAAGACAATCAGGACACTTCTTTAAGCATGGCTCCATGCTCAAGAGATTCTAATTTGTGACATGTTGACATTAAAAACCAACCTTCTTTTTTTTTTAAAAAAAAAAGGATGTTAAAGAAAAATTCCCTGTTCTCTGTCTATTTGTAGGTGTGTGTGTGTGTGTGTGCGAATGTGTGCCTGTATGTGTGTTTGTGTGCATGTGTGTATGTGTGAATATGTGTGTCTGTATGTGTGTGTATTTGTGTATATGTGTATGTGTGAATGTGTCTGTATGTGTGTGTGTTTGTGTGTATGTATGTGTATGTATATGTGTATGCATAAATGTTTGTGTGTATGTGTGTGTGAATGTGTGTCTGTATGTGTATGTTTGTGTTTGTGTGCATGCATATGTACATGTGTGTGTAAACGTTTGTGCATTTGTGTGTGTCGGTGTGTTTATGTGTATGTACATATGTATATGTGTAAATATTTGTGTGTACATGTGTGTCTGTATATGTGCCTGTGTTTGTATGTTTATGTGTGAGTGTAATGTGTGAGTATGACTCTGTGTATGGGGTATCTGTGTGTTCCTTCTGTACAAGTAAGCAGAAACAGGGAAAGAAAAGATGTCTAATAATAAATTTGATTATAGTTCAGGTATTTGATAGAAGCATGACTTAGCCTGTATATTTTTGGTGTAGTACTTTCTGTGTTGTAACAAGTCACTTACCATATGCAAATTTTGATGATTTAACACTTATAAGGATTTTTGTGTTTTTGCATGTATGTGTGTTTGTTTGTTTGTTGGGATATAAACTACACAGACCTCAAGCATAGTATGCAGTTGAAGATTTGCTTGAACTGTTTGTCTTCCTGCCTTTACCATTCATAATGTGTGCCATTACACCAGGTGATAAAGACTTAGTTTAAACTTATATTATTCTGGTTGACACCTACAGTTCTAAAGTGGCTGGTACACACACACACACACACACACACACACACACACACACACACACACTAATTGAAGCAATATTTGAAAAAACATTGGCATCTCATTAGCATTAGTAAATAGTGGGCAATAAACTTGTAAAAATAACTTCTCTATTTGGAAGATGCTTGACTGAGATTCATTTTTTTATTATAGTCAATATTCATTGATAAAATTATTACTGAAAATAAAGGTTGTATGATTTGATCAGTAACAATAGTCAAAATTATTAGGGTTGATTGCCAGTATGTCTAAAGGTGAAGGAGGTACCAGGAAGAGGACTGAAGGCATTAGAAATGTGGACTCAACTAATCAGCAGGTATTTTCTGAGTCTGCCTGGGTCATAGGCAGATAAGACAGTCTTGGATCTGTGATGTGCACTTTCCACAGTCGCTCTCAGTATGTGGGGGATGCGGGCTCATGTCCAGGAAAGGCAGCCCTAGCCAAGCTCTGACACAGGCCATAGGGCACTGACTCCCAGGTTCTGAACCTGCCTAACCTGTAGTTTCTTCTTTCTGTAATGAGGCCATTGAAGTAAATGAGAACAATCTTGAGGGCCGGGCACAGTATCTTACACATTGTGTAGCCCCATCCTGCCGAGAAATGGGAGTGGAGTTCACGAGAATGTAAGCCCGGAGTCTTCACGTGCTAGGAGGGAGTGGGCTTTCACAGTTTGTCTTGGAATTGTACATATTAAAAGTCAGCTGTCTCAGATCCACTTATGTCAGCAGCTCTTTTCAGAGTTCTAAGGAACAGGAAGTCCAACACCAAGGCACTGACTGACTGACCCCTAGCGCCTCCTCTTCTCCCTTCAAATCCCAACCCCCCACTCCACAGCACTCTTCCTATTTCTCCTGTGATCTGTAAATAGAGCTCAGAGAGACTCTCTGGGTGCCAGTGCCTTCAATTATTGTTTCTTCACTTACTAACCTCTGAGCATGGAAGGAAACTGCACATTGCAGAGTAGGCGAAGGAAAAGTAAGTTTTCACATGAGATTACAGTAACACACATATCCAGTTCCTTTCTGTCTCTTAGTTTACATATCTCTGTACTGCAGCTTCTTAAAGGTGCATAGAGATAAGTTCATGCCAAATTATGAAGGACAACATAGAGAGTGGAAGAAATGACACGCTGAATTTCTTCAAAAAAGTGGTTATAATAAAATAACATTATTACAATTTTTCACCTAGACATTCCTCTTTCTCTTATAGGATTAAGTCACACCTGCATGGTATTGAATCACAAATGTAAAGAGAAGGAGGGTTGATTTGCTTTGTTTATTTAGGAGGTTTAGGTCAAGCTAGTCAGTTGTCTATGCTAGGTCCTTTGCACTAGTTTATACTCTGATGCTCTGGCCAACAGGATTAACAGAATGACTACTAACTAGCAAGAAACAGTACTGAGCAGTCAGTTTTCCCATCTCTCCAGTACTTACCCACTGAACCATGCGAGCCTTCTTTGTGTGTAGTTTATCAATGATGATACTCAGGAAGGAACCTCTGAAACAAGCGTCTAGCTGTAGTCAAGCCAGAGATTTTCTGATGTGTCTCCCCGGTGGACCTTTCCAGTGCCTCATCTTTTAGGCCCTGTCCAGTGCCCTGTCTTTTAGGCCCTGTCCAGTGCCCCGTTTTTTAGGCCCTGTCCATATGAAATGCAAGTCTGAATACTTCAGACAAACCACTTAGCACTGTTTAAAACTCTGAGGTAAGTCATTTTAACTGAACTCTTGATAACACTCCACTCTCTAAAACGTTCCTATATAATTTTAACTGATTATAAAATTGTCATTAAAAATTCAGCATGTGGCACACCACATCAGAAATGTTACGTCTGCATAAATTAATATCTAGAGTATGGCTGTGTTCTTCCCCCCCCCCCACACTGAGATAAATGCTTAAACTTTTATGTGATTACCCTCTGTGTGTATTGTATGCCGAGAGAGGCACTGGAGAAGATAGTGTAGCTGCACCTGTGTGCCTGCTATAAAATGCAGAGATTTCCAATGTCCTTTCTCTTGAAGTGCATTAGGGATCTGGAGTGCTAACAGTGACATTGAAGCTAGATGTAGATGTGAGCTGTCCAAAGCATCCACTGCAGCACTTGTGAGTGACATCTGAAGGGAGTAGACAGCACCCTGCCTTTCTGACCCATATTTGAGTGATGATGTATGATAGCTACCCCAGTCTTCTAAATGGCCACCTTTCATTTGCATTTCTAACCAGCTACATGTGTTTCATAACATTATATGGTTAACTCCAAACCCCTGGTGCTTTAATGGCTGGCAGAAAAAAAGCTCTGTCTTTCCCTACCTCAGAATTCACAGATCTAGTGTTGCGGTTTGAATGGTAATGGTCCCTGTAGGCTCATATATTTGAGTATCTATATTGAATACAATAAGTGCCCATGAGTTATTTAGTAGCCATATTGTAACCAAATCAACCATCATGGTGTTGCAGCATCTGTGGTCATGTAATAATGACACCAAGTACAAAAGCAGGAATGTTAACAATTTCAGTATGCTCAAGAGAATCCATGGAGTGATTCCCTCATGCTAAAAGGTAAACGTTGTGGATTTGATAGAGAAAGGAATGATATTGCATGTCAAAGATTGATGGCAAGAAAGTATCTTCCACCTGAGTAATGACGATGGAAAGAGAACTCTGTGTCCACCTCAGACTGCAAAGGCCACAGCAGCCACAGTTTACTACAAATACCTACTTATGAGGGAAAGGCACTGAGTTTTTATACATATCTTCAGGGAAGGAGGTGATATACAAGGTCCAGATATAGCTTAGGGATATTCAAGGCTTAGAGAAACATTACCCCTCATTCAATGTAGTTTGAACAAAAAATGTCTCCCACAAGCTGGTGAATGTGAACACTTGATCCCCAATATGAGGCACCGTTTGGGTTTGTAATGGATCCTGGAGGACATGGAACCTTGCTGGAGGAAGTACGTCACTGTGACTGTGTTCTGAGAGTTGGTGGCCTTACCTCACTTCCACGTCCGCTCTTCGCACCCTGTGCCTAGGATTGAGATGTGGTCTCCCAGCTTCCTGTTCCTGCTGTTTGCATGTCTGCAGGCCATGAGGGACTCTTGTCCACCCAGAGCAAGAAGCCAAAGTAAATGCTTTCCATGATAAATTGTTTTGGTCATGGTGTTTCATCACAGCCACAGAAAGTAACTGATAAAATTGTTAAAGGATAAAGGCAGAACTATTACAGCAAACAGAGATTACCATCTCCTGACTGCTCCTGAGAAAACAGACGTTCAAAATATCTCTTTCAGAATTATAAGCTATTTTATACTTATATCCAAATATAGGCAAATATAGTTTTGGGTAGATTAGATAAAACTCTTAGTCTGTAGGTCAGGTGGTTTGAATATGCTAGCCCATGGAATGTGGCACTACTAGGAGGTGTGGCCTTATTGGAAAAAGAGTAGCCTTATTAGAGGAAGTGTGTAAGTAAGTGAAAGTCACTAAGTAGGTGGGCTTTGAGGGCACCTATGCCCAAGCTCTGCCCAATGCAGAAGCAAGTCCTAGTTATCTTCAGATCAAGATGTAGAACTCTTGACTTCTCCAGCACCAAATCTGCCTATACACTGCCATGCTTCCCACATGATGGTAATGGATTGAACTTCAGAAACTGTAAGCCAGTCCCAACTAAATGTTTGCATTTGTAAGAGTTGCTTGGTCATGCTGTCTCTTCATAGCAATGGAACCCGAACTAAGACAGTAGGGTCCTTTCATAGCTGCTAACAACTCATATTGTGTTTGAATTGAGTTGATGCAGTCCCACATTTAGTTTCCTCATGTACAGATTAAATTGAAATAAAGAAAGAAAAAAAAAACTGTCCCTAAGTATGTCGTAGGAGAAATCTTAGTATGGATAAAATGAAGAGCATAGTTAGAGACACCTTCAAGAATCCAGAGTGAACATGACCAGACTGAGCTCTACTACATGGGGAGGAGGGGCAGGGCAGGGGAGAGGCAAGGAAAAGGCATCAGATACATGAGCCAAGGGCCTCAAATGCACAGAAGAAAGCTGGTGACTGGTGATAGGGAAGAGCTCTCCAGCCCCCCTGAGCTGGAACATTCATGGCTGGGCATGTGGTATGCCATTCAGGAAGACCCTGTAACTGATCAACGCTGGGAAAACCTAGAGCTGGGTCTGCTTTGATAGGTTAAATAGATACGTCAGCCATTTGTGCCATGTTTGAAACCTAACATATGTGTGCATGACCATGGCTCATCTCAGCGGATATTCATAGTACATATACACACATATCACATGGGTAATATTTCTATAGAATTAACTTCAATTTTACCTCTGCTGTTAGAGTAGAGGCCCTTTTAAAACATTATAGAGCAAGATGATATTTGACATAGTGCTTGAGAAATATAAGTATTCTTTCCAATATGCCATTTGGTCAATGACCCAGTCTCAGCTTTGGTCTACAGTCAGCTTTACATGGAAAACGTTTTTGGGGGTGGGCAGGGTGCTGGTGTCACATTAATGATGGTTTCTTCAGCTTGAGAGACAAAGCAGTAATAACAACAACAACAACAACAACAACAATAATAATAATAAAAGTAATAATTCTGCTGGGTTTTTTGCTGATTTATAGTAATACTTCATGAGACAGTGTGTCTCCACTATACTCTAGCAAAGAGAAATTGCCAAAATCAACAGTAAGTCAATCAATCCATTTGTATGAGAGCAACCAAAGGAGATCAAGAGCGCCCCCTGCAGGCTCCAGCATCTCCTGGGGTCGGGAGATCAGGACTGACTTCACCTCAGGCCAGTGGTGCGGTTGCCTGAAGCACCATTCTTGATGAGGCTATAGCTCTGGGATGACCCTAATATAGCTTCATATTTTACTGTCATCAAATGAACATTTTTACCTTTGGAACAAGGATCCCCATGTTTACTTTTCCTACAGGCCTCATAAACTCTGCATGTAATCCCGTCAGTGGAATGCCTGGCTGCTGTGTGGTCCCAGGCACAGGCTTTGATTTTTATGCACTTGACTTCCTAAATGTAGAGGGAGAACAGTGGTATGTTTCAGATCTTTACAAAAATGATAACATCATGATTCCAGCAAGACTGATAGCGTGTGACTCATTTTATATGCACATTAGTTAGACATCCATTGATTACCAACTTTTTGAGAGAGTCTACCTCTTTGATCTCTTGCCGTTGGCTAGTGAGTATCTCACTCATCTCCTCCCGTTAAACCTGATCACCGAATTAGCAATTCACATTTGGAATTACAGTACCTTTAAAACATAAATGCATACATGTTTTTCCTTTGATGGCTTCATACACACATACACACACACACACACACACACACACACACATACACACACACATCACTAGAGATCATTCTGTATATAAAGAGGATTTATTAGAATGACTTATAGGCTGTGGACCAGCTACTCCAACAATGGCTGTCTATGTATAGAAGGTCCTATAATCTACTAATTGTTCTGTATGTCTGTGTTGGTCCTCAGTGCACATGAGAAGCTGGAAGAAGTAGACCCCAATGCCAGTGTAAGAATGGACTCGTTAAAAAGGCAAGAGCAAGGAGGCAAACAGAAAGCTTCCTTTCTCCATTTCCTTATTTAGATTTCCTGCAGAAGTTGTGGGAGCCCTGTGTAGGGGTGGTGTTCCCACTTCAAAAGATTCCAATTAGAAATGGTTCCTCCCCCTCCAAATTCAGCAAAAAAATCCCACACAGGTGTGCCCCTTCATTCTGGGTTTTAGTTAACTCCAGCTGTAGCCAAGTTTACAGCTAGGAATATCATCACGATATCTCTGTGTCTAATCAGAGTCCTCTGCATGTGCAGAGGTAGATCATTTACTGACGCATGGGAAAATCAGTTGCTACACCCCTGGAGAAAATGACATTCTTTTTTCCTCAAACACCATTAGCAGTCGATAGGCCCTCAGAAAGAGTGAGGCCTCATTATCCTTTCCCATGTTTTCCATAGCTAACCACAGAGACTTACAACCTGTCTCGGGGCAGAAAGGAAATAAGTTCATCCCTAAACAGGACACCTTCCCTCCCCAACACCACCACACCATCAACACCAGGGTTTAGGAAACCATGGAAAGGTTAGCACAAAGATTCTAAGAGTCAGGGAATGGAAGACTGTCTGTTAAATATGCTTGTGTCAACAAGACATGATCATTCAATCCTGAACTCACAGCAGTTATGTATGTCAACACTCATGGATGAATTGTGTTCCAAAGCCAATTGGCCACAAAACCTTATTAACTATGACAGTTCTATTATTGTCCACCAGTCTGACACCAGTGACTGAAATACAGTTGCTGGGCCCACATGTTGTGACATCCACAATGTCATTTTCAATGAGCATATTAGCCTCCTCTGAACTTTTATGAGTTTCCCAGACCAGTGATTCTCAGCGCCTGACACATGACTTTTCCCAACCATCATGACAAGAGAAAAATAGTTCTCTCACTTGTCCTGCTTTCATGAAAGAAAACTAGAAATGTCACATTGTGTAGAGAAGCTTCTAAAGTAAGCAGAGTGGCCAGGTCTATGAGTTACTTTTCTGTTGCTCTGATAGAAGACTCTGACAACCACAAGGAAGAGCATGCATGGCAACTGGATATCCAATGGTCGGTACAAAAACATACACACAAGTGACATTATACAGACCGAGCAGGTTGTATTTGTATGTAGGATTACATATACATACTCACAAGCACACTTTCTCACAGACACCCACATATTCTCGATCCATTACATATTCATGTTACTATACACCAAGAAAGCATATATAAATATGAGAATCACAAAGGTAATTTCTATCCCAGGGTGGCTTAAGAATAAAAATGAAATTATGCTAAATCTCAATGACTCATGGAAAATACCTAATGAATGTCACGTTTGTGTTAGATTTGTTGACTCTGTTTCTTTGAAGATCAAAGTGGTCTGACAAGTGGAATGTGCGTGTGTGTGTGTGTGTGTGTGTGTGTGTGTGTGTGTGTGATAACAACAAAAAATAGGTTATGAATTTGAAGTAAGAAAAGTAGATTGGGAAAAAAGGAGGTTTTGAAAGAAAAAATAGGAAAAGGGGAAATCATGTAATTGTATTATGAGATCAAAAGTAAATATTATTTTGAAAATGTAAAAACTGAATTTTAAAAATCATCACCATCAAAAACAACAAGAGTTTGTTTCTGTTTGTGGTTCCTGGGGGATAAGAGTTAGCAGAAGCAGAGCAGAGTCTTGGTCACAAGCAGCAGGCATGGTCAGACAGAAGCACGAAACTCATATCTTGAACTACAAGCATGAAGCAGAGAGAGGTAACAGAAGTGGAGGAGAGATTTTAGCTGTGAAAGGCCACCCCTTTCCTCCAAAAGGCTGCACTTCCTAAACCATCCTGAATAGCGCCATCAACTGGAAACTAGTCTTCAAATATGTAAGGCAATGGAGGAAGTATCAATCCAAGTATCAGACAAGGGAAAGACAGAATGCCAAGGTGGGTACCTCTTGACCTCTACTTAACACAATCACATTGTTTTCAATGAAATTGGGATCAACAATTTTTCCATGAATCGTTGAGACAACAAATAAATTCATTTTATTCTTAAGTCACTCAGGGAGCAAATTACCCATGTAGTCCTCATATTTTGGAATCTCCTTGGTGAGGAATGCTGGGGAAGCAGCTGCTCCCAGCACAATGGGAATCTTAGACATCGCTCACTCCAGCTTCCTCCTTTTACAGATAATAAACCCAAGGATGAGACAGTAAAGCGATTTGCCCAAATTCATGGACCTGTCTATTCTAATTTCCAGCCAACTGCCTCTCCCAGAATAGCATGCTGCTCTTGCATAATGAGAAACAGGTTTATTTTCCATGAGAATAAAGGAGGTTAGAGTTAAAAGGAGGAGGTTTTCTGGATGCAAGGTGTCATTATGCCTATGTGGAGGAATGTTAGCAAAAATGGAAATGAAAAAAAAGATGCCGCACAGAATAAAGGAAGTTATTCCTGGCAATTGACTGAAGGGGAGCAAAATCATAGAAAGCCTGAATGACAGACAAATGAATAATGAGACGAGATAAATCAAATCTGGGCTCTACTGAGATCAAAGAGGGAGGAAGCGTGGGAAGGAAAGATGAGTCTGGAGTTAACTTTCACTGGGTAATCATTTAGAAACCTCAAGACAAAAACGCTTCTGTGGAAATAATAAATGTGTGTTACTTAATGTTTGAGGAACTGGGAGATTCATGCGTTGTCACAAAATGTTATTAAAAACAGCTATTCATTTTTCATGTAACAAGATAAAATGTGCAATCTATATTGACAGCACAATTATGCCCTCAGTTCCTCCCATGCATTTTACTCCAATGGTAGGACAAGTGAAACGGCAAGTGACGAACAGAGGACAGAGAGAGGCTTTGTAAAAGGGATCTAATTGGGAAGCAAGTAAAATAAATTGTTATTAGCCTCAGTGTGAGAATTCCCAAGATTCTCTAAGAGCAGAGCTTACTGACTGGCTCTGGAAAAGTGTCATCAGCTCTCAAAGGGCTCTATGCTTTCTTTCTGGTCTCTTCTATCCCACGTCTGAATTTATTTAAGTATAAAGAGACAAATGGAGATCTTCACACTTGGGTACAATGACAGGAACACCTCAGTTGGATGCCAAGCTATTTATTTGTTAAAAAAAAATCGATGTCACATGACTGCAAAGTGAATACACGATTACAATCCTTTGTTACATTCAAAGATAACTGCTGGAGGTGATTACTTACGTTATATCTGTTGTTATTTCTTACTTGTAACACATCATGCAGTATGAGCAATGCTAGTACTCCTAAGATTACACACGCTCATGTACTACATCGCTCTACTCAATTGGATTCTCTTATTTACAGCAGATTTTTGTGCTAGATTAGACTAACTTGTTGTGATTAAAACATTATGCTTTTTGTTCATGTAATAAATATCTTATTATTGAAGGCAACTGTTCAAACAAATTATTTTTATTTATAGGATACAAAATTGCTAACAATGTATGAAATATCTTTTGAGGTATTCATTTTTACAATCTGACTTTCTAGTCGAAGGTGTTGAGACTGAGGGAAGTGAAGATACGAGACAAAGTTTATTTTCCTTCCTGCTTTTTTAAATAGTACGTAAAATATAAATGTCACGCACATGAGCAAAGCATTATGTGATGTTTTAATGCACACAGATACACCTTACACAATGTTCAAACTGACTTATAACATTAATGTCCTCAAACATGAGTCTTCTGTTTGTGAAACTCTGTGCTCCAGCCTTTTGTTTCATCAGACCTGGCCATTGCCTGCAATTAGATAGATTCTCCCAAGGGAGATGTCAGTCTTCCCTTCTCCACACACCTCTCCTGGTGGGGATAGTTACTTCAGACCAGCTGTGAATTCAGAATCTTCCTTCAATCTTCTCTGTTGCTAGGTAGCAAATAACCATCAAGCACAATGGCTTCCAGTGAGGAGTGGTTATAATAGCCTGGAGTTCATTGGGGAACAGAGACAGGCATGTGTAGGTGCTTTGTTTTGTTTCCACCAGACAAGTCACTCCTGCAGAAGAATCAGAAGATGTAGCTCGAACCGTAGCCTTTTTCAGGTTGTGGCACACTCACTAGAAGTGTCCCTTTGTGGTAACAGAACTCTAAGACAGTGAGAAAAGTGGATATTCCTTCATGGTGTCTTAAGCCCATCCTTTAACGTGCTGGATACTTCCTTTCCTATGTTCCTTCAGGCAAGGAGGTTATAGAGTCAGTTCAGACTAAAAGAATAAAAAACATGGCACCAGGGAGGAGGCTTGGGATAGGCTTGGGGAAAGGGCTTAAAGAGTATAGTGTTTACCATATAACTCTGGGGACTCACAAAAAGTTGGAAGTGGTATAGTGTACCCATAATTTCAGTTCCCATACTCGGTTTGGAGGTGGAGACAGGAGAATTCTCAGACATTTGTGGGAGGCCTTTCTCATTCATGCATCAGAAGACAAGGAGACTGTCTTATTAAAGTTCTATTGCTTCAAAGAGTCACCATGATCATGGCAAGTCTTAGAAAAGAAAGCATTTTAGTTGGAGTTAATTGAAGCTGCTTCCCATTCAGAGATTCAGTCTATTGTCATCATGGTAGGAAGCATGGAGGTGGCGTGCAGACAGACACGGTGCCTGTAAGCTACCTGGTGCCAAGTTAGGGTTGGGAGTCAAAAAACAGTCAGTTGTGTGCAGGAGCAGTTCTCCCTCTTAACCACTATGCTATCTTCCAGCCCATGAATGCACTATTTTCTAGGAGCTTACCACAGTCTCGATGTAAGGGTTTTCCCCCTAAAAATCCCTCCCTATATTTTGGTTCCCATTTGGCATTTTTACTCTTTTTATTTTTTCTCTTAGTTTATCTTTCTCCTCAAGCCATACAGATCCCATCTCTATTTTTCTCTAAGTGAGAAAAATAGTTACCAAGCTCGGAAATCATTTACAATACCATTGTGTCTAACACAGTGTGGTATAAAAACCAACTCAGGATTTGAAGGGCTCTGTGCTTGAGGTGCATTACAATGCTGTCCTTGTTATTGTCCTCAAGGTGATACAGAAGAGAAATGAGCTTATAATATACATTTAGCCCACCTGACAGATGATTCCTTACAGTATGATTCTGGGAGTCTTACACTTCCATCCAGTCCTCAGAACTCTTCTTGGGTACCAAGAAGAGTCTCTTTTCGAAAGAGTCTCTGGCCCATTCCCATCTGTTCAGTTAGGACTCTTCAAATCTGCACTATAATACCTACTCTTTACTATCTTCATAGAATGTTTAATAGTATGTTTCTCATTCATATTCTACAAGATCTTTGAGGCTGGCCTGTGTTGATTTTCAGTTGTACGCCTAGCTTGTAGTAGGCACCCAAAGATTCCTTTATTAGTAGGATGACTACAGACAACAATAATGAACTGGACACTTGACAGAGTTGGAGAAATATACTCTGAAAGATTCTGTTATGTAAAAATAATTAAGGCTTGAGGAATATTTTTAACATTTAGGCATATTCTAAAATGTAACAAAGTGTCATGTCTTCCTACTGATGTGAATAACTTTTATTTCCTTATACATAAATTAAAAGTAGTTTAAATTTCAAATATCAAATTTACTTATTTGATATTTGATATTTCAATTATCAAATATTCAAATATCAAATATCAAATTTAAAAGAAATTTAAATTTCAATATATCATTTTAGAGAAAATGTTACACAAAAAGGATATTTCCCATTGGCATATGTTAACTGTGTAATAGATCTTCATATTGAGAACAGCCTGTGTCTTTTCTAGAACTTGGCAAACATTTATAGTTAAAGGACTTGGCTGTTAGAACAAGGAAATGTCCAGCTGCTGGCTGGCTGAGCCTCTCTCAATTCACAACGCTTAAATTAGACACTTTCTTAGTGTAGGTAGATGAGTCCTGTGGATCACTGTGTTTGTACCAACACCCATCAGACATTGACTCTTCACCAAGCTATCATGGAAGATGTGAGCTTCAACTAGTTGTCTGATGAGAGACTAGGTTTGATGGGGGAAAGATAAAGAAAATAGAAACACCTAATGAATAAACTGGAATAAGAAGGATGTGTTCTGTAATGGTCAAGGTGCTCAGATGAAGCTTGCACGCTCAGGACAGAGATTGGAAGCAACACGAAGGTGAGGGAAGAGAAGCTAGGGGATGTGAGCTGGAGGTTTAGCCTTAATGTCAGAGCAGTGACACGTCGCCACAATAGAAAGATACATACATACATACATACATACATACATACATACATACATACATACATTTCTCAGGGAAAGCAGCGAAGAAGGGAAGTGCCTAAAAGTAAGGAAACTGGTAGGTTCTCATTTTTAAAGGGAGAGATGATCTGTACACACCTTTCTAGTCTTAGTGCTGGCCACTCAGTCATGTGTGGGAAATGCTTACATTAAATGTAACATTACATTACAGTTGATGTAATCCCTTTGAGTCACACTTACTTGATTACACGGTTGTCTCTGCTTGATCCTTCTCTAAACTAAAAAATCCCTATGCCTTTCATGATTTAAATACATTAGCAGACTCTAGGCTAAAAGGGTCACCACTGTATCTTTCTGTATTTATTACAGTAACTATGATCAGTTAGAGTGACTACCACATAATGAGAATGACTATCAACATCATAATGATAATATTGAGAAAATATTTGACTTAACGGCTAGATTCTGGCATTTTTATTTAGAACATAGTCAGAGTGTTAGTGTTTCACTGGAGAACATTGTAAGTTGTTTGGGATGTGGTTGCAGGTGGGAAACAGAGCTCTCTTGAAATCTATGATCATGAGCAAATATTTCAACCTGAATCTCCATTTAAAAACTGAGGCTTGACCACCACTGCCTTGAACGGAACATGATGTGAACAAGGAAATCCAAAACCGGAAGCTGAGGTGGAAAGATTGCAAGTTGAAAGTCAACCTAGAAAACATATTGGCACTCTGTCTAAAAGAAGAGAGAGAGAGAGAGAGAGAGAGAGAGAGAGAGAGAGAGAGAGAGAGAGAGAGAGAGAGAAGTTGATGAGAAAGAGGAGGGAGAGGAACAAAGAGGAAGAATGAAATCAAAATTAAGGACATTGAAAAGAGCAGCAGTAGAGTCTATGGAACAGAAAAGATGGGAGAGGGTCCAAAACTATAGCTTTCTAAAGTTACAAAAGGCTCTAAAGCAGTGTCAGATATGCTAAAGATACTAAAAACAAAACTAGACAAGCAAAGAAAAACAAAGAAGTAAAGAATAATAGAATTTATCAAAAATCTATAAACTGACAGGAAATAGTTAAAAGAATCATTTCAGTGTGGTGGCCAGGTAACCGATAGAAGCCCTTCTATGCAAGTCTGGTGACCTGCGTTCAGTTCCCAGAACCCATGTGAAGGTGAAAGGAGAAAACTGACTCAAAATTTTGTCTCCTGACCTGCACGCTATATCAAGCTTAAGTGCCTAGATGCACATCACACATATATGATGCTGCTGCTTCTGCTACTGCTGCTGCTGCTGATGATGATAGAAGATCAGACACTTTATTTAAGGATGTTACCAACATGTATATACACATACATTATAATATATATATTATGTATATATTTTTTCCAAAATTAAAAAAAATCATTACTTAGGAAAAATGTCAATAATTATGGCTGTGGTATGTGAGATTTTCTTTTCCTGTCACCAATGGTTTGCATAAGAGCTCAGGACTTAAAGTGCTTAAGTGATGTGTCCTCTCTCTCATAGAGGACTGTGTGACTTTAGACACAATAACATTCTTCCAGTTTAAAGGCCATCTTGCTCTCATACAACATAAAATTTCTTTCACAATTCTTTAACTTTTCGGGATGACATCTGCCTTGCCTCTGAAACAGTAAAGCTCTGACTTACTGAAGGAATTACAAAATATAGCTCCCAAGCCAGACTCCATACATGAATGCTGTGTACTATTTAAGTCAACACTGTAAGGTAAAATAATTTTAAATGGTAGTAAATGCTAAAAAAAATCAATAGACAAGAATTATTGGTCCATGTGCATTCCTAATGCCCTGTGTCCCCTATTTAGGATAAAGATCAGGAAAAATGTAGCTGTTTTTGTTGATACTTCAGTAGTTACAAAGGAGTCCCTGCCAACTTTCTTCCCGATGTTACCATTTTGCCTAATTCTGACACACTACATTCTGAACAATTTGTCTCAGAGTGCACCATGCACTAATTTTGCTCTGACAACTTTGTAATGGGAACTTGAACATGTCAAGTTCTGCCTGGGCATGCTGAAGTTCCATGAAGCAGCTACATGCCTCCTTTTGCTGTGAAATGTCATTTGAATAGCTATGATCCAGGACTTTGTGCTGCCTTCCTCAAGTGCCCACTCACCTATAAGAGTTGCCTTTTCCCTGTAAATTCTACTCTGGTCTGGCCAGTGTGGGTATGGAAGGGGAAGTCCATTTTAATGACCTATAATCTACCCAGCAGTGCCTGTAGCTGTCAGTGAAACAATAATTAAGGCGACCTCTCCAGTTTGAGGGAGGGTTCAACTGTCAAGTATTTTCTAACAGGGGCAACACCTGGCTTATTCCCTGAAAATATATTCAAATGAGAATTCTCTGGAATGCTAGAGGTTGTGGCCAAATACAGAGTTTGAAATTACAAGGTGAGTTAGTGATATAAAAAAAAAATTCAGTCATGTTTCTTCTTGGTAAAGTTTTCTACTTTATTTTGTTGAACCTAACTAAATTGCCCAACTATCTGTTTCTTATGTTTAAAAACATAAGCAAATGAGAAAAATAGAAAAGAAAGAGAAGAGGAAAGATGAGAACAGAAGAGAAAAAGAAAAGAGAGGAGAGGAGGGGAGGGGAGGGGAGAGGAGAGGAGAGGAGAGGAGAGGAGAGGAGAGGAGAGGAGAGGAGAGGAGGGGAGAGGAGAGAGAAATGTCACTTTTAAATGGGAGCAAAACACCAGACAGTTCTAACACTTTAAGACCAGCCAGATAGCACAACTGCTAGGTGCAGAATCTATTGCTCTAAACTATCAGCTACCCTATACTAGAATTCAGCTGGGGGCGGAGGCTGCCACCAGTTCTAGTTGCCTCCGGGCCTCACATGGTATAAGTGCTCCTCTCCACAAAGCCTGCCCAAAAAAGCTCCCCTTCTCTTGTGCCCTCTTCTTCCTCCTGAGACCCAGAAATCACACTTTTCCCCTTTGCCCAATGAGATTGGCTTCTGCCATATTTATTGACATAATCAAAAGACATTTAGGGAACCAGATTTTAGTATCAGCTCCTCCCCCCTACACAGTTCCAAAGCATTTTAGTATAGTCAAGCATGGGGGCAAAATGTTCTAGGAATAAAAAACTAGGCACATTTAATACCTCTCAATGTTTATTCAGAGAAACCTAGTATCATACTACATATGTTCTAACACCGACCAATTCAATCCTGACTTCCTTGAAGGAAAATACTGTAAGACATTATGAGTAGCCATTCATGAGAACAGGGAGATGTTGACTTTGAATACATTAAACAAATTAATAAACAGAATTCAAGGCATGTTGCATAAAACTAGCCTACAATATGTTGAATTGGGACATCCATTGGTACTACTATTACCTCTCAATGAGCTTTCTCCATGAAATTATTCGTATTGCACTTTCTATACAATAGTCCTCACAGAAAGGCCTGTGTTTCTCTTCCCTTCTGTCTAAGGCACTGGATCTGTGATAGGTTGTGTCTCACAGAGCACTGACAGGTAGGAAAGGAGGTGCGCTCACAGGAGGTCTGTAATGAAGGGGGATTGTCTGTCTCGTCTTCACTTAGGCAGGTCATACTTATCGAAATGGAAGGAAAAATAGCTTTTAGTGTGCCTATTTTGCAATTCTGATAACCAACACTCAGGGATTAATTTATTCAAAGAAGTTAGTTTCTGAAACTAAAGGGAGCTGGATAAGCTTGCTCCAGATTTTCTGTTGCTGTGGATATAAAGGAACATTGGAATACAGAGTCACTGGCTTTAATCATTGACTATTTATCGTATCTCTGTAATCAAGAAGACTCCAGGCAGCAGGACACCTAAGCTTTAGGGAGATTTTCCAAAAGGTAAGATTTTTAAGTTAAAAAAAAGTGTCACATCGGTATGATGAGAGCCACAGCACTTTCGTTGTAAGGAAGAACAAAATATGACCTTTGTGAGACCTAAGCGAAGCAAAACATGCCTCCTCCAGATGTCTGTCCTTTGAATGCCAGCCTTCGGAAACATGCTTCTGGATGCCTGTGAATGCCTGACTTCTGGAACCAATTCATTCCTGCACAAGAACATAGCTAAAAGGACTTCTCTGATTGGTTCCAGGTGTTCTGAAGTGTTCATAGGTACAAGTGGTTAGGGAGGAAAGGAAAAACTTAACGGCAAGAAAAACACTCTTACCTGTCTGCACTTGACCTCTATCCAAGAGCTACTTGTGTCCTTAGCCTCTTCCTGCTTTGTTTCCTCCTCTCCACTGTCTGTACCACCCACTAGCTATCCACCACTCTCAGCCCTTCTTCCAACTCCAGACACCATCAGCCAGCTCTGTGTTTCCAATCCTTGTCCCCAGCTCCATGCAAGAGCAAATAATTACACCTCAAAATAAATCTTTATGGCATGCAGGTTATTCAAAGGGACGGCATCAAACATCAACATGTGGCCTATCCATGCACACATCTGTTTCTTTTTTATTATGAATCGTTCCATTCATTTAAATCTCTAATGATATCCCACTTGCCAATTACCCCCTCCACCAACAATCCTCCATCTGCCATTCCCCCTCCTCTTAGCCCGTATTAGAGTAATTCCTCACCCACCCACACGCTCCAGCTCCAGCACTCCAGCATCCCCCTACTTTGGGGCATCAATCATCCCCAGGACCAAGGGTCTCCCTTCCCGTTGCTGTCAGGCAAGGCCATCCTCTGTCACACATGTATCTGGAGCCATAGATCCCTCCAGGCACACTCCTCCATTGGTGGTCTGGACTCTGGGAGAACTGGGTGGTCAGGCTTATCTACGTTGTTCTTCCAATGTGGTTGCAATCCCCCTCTGCTCCTCCAGTCCTTCTGCTAGCCCCTCCACCAGGTTCCCTGAATTCAGTCTGATGATTGGCTCCAAACATCTGCATTTGCATTGGTCAGTTGCTGGGCTGACCTCCCAAGAAACCACCACACATAGTTCCTTTCAGCCAGCACCTCTTAACCACAGCAACAGTGCTGGGTTTGGTGTCTGCAGACATGATGGATCCCCAGGCGGGGCCGTCCCTGGTTGGCTGTTTCTTCAGTCCCTGTTCCATATTTTGTTCTTGTACTTCTTTTGGACAGGAACATTTCTGAGTTAAAAAATCTTTGAGATGGGTGGGTAGCTCCATCCCTTGACCAGGGGCCATGCCTATCTACTGGAGGTGGTCTCCACAGGTTCTATCTCCCCCTTTGTGGTGCATTATGGCTAAAATCAATCCCGTTGGGTCGAGGGAGCCTCATGTTTCTCCAGTATCTGAGACCCTCTGCTGGCTAACCCCAGTTCCCCATCCCCCTTGCTACATATTTTTGTTCAATTTTTGTTTGTCCCTTTCTCACATCTCCAGTTTCTGATACTGCCACCCTTATTTCCTCCACCTCCTTTCTCCCTTCCTTGTCTCCGTCTCTTTCAACCTTGCACAATTGTCTTGCCCCGCCCCCCCCAATGCATACTGAAGCATCCAACCCCTGGTGGTCTTCCCTTCCTTCTCAGCTCCATATGGTCTGTAGGTTGCATCATGGGAATTGTGAGCCTTTGGGCTAGTATCCACCTATGAGTGAGTGCATACTATGTATGTTCTTTTGTGTCTGGGTTACCTCACTCAGGATGATATTCTCTAGCTCTATCCATTTGCCCGGGAGTTTCATGAAGTCACTCTTTTTAACCGAGACATAGTACACCATTGTGTAGATGTACCACATTTTCTGTATCCATTGTTCTGTTGAGGGACATGTGGTTCTTTCCAGCTTCTTGCTGTTGTAAACAAGGCTGCTATGAACATAGTGGAGCACGTGTCCTCGTTATATGATGGAGCATCTTTTGGGCCCAGGAGTGGTATAGCTGGCTCATCAGGTAGAACTATTTCCAGTTTTCTCAGGGACCTCCAGACTGATTTCCAAAGTGGTTTTACTAGCTTGCAATTCCATCAACAATGGAGGAGGGTTCCTCTTTCTCCACCACCTTGCCAACATCTGCTGTCAAGTACGTTTTTGATCTTAGCCATTCTGACTGGTGTGAGGTAGAATCTCAGGGTCATTTTGATTTGCATGTCCCTGATGACTAAGGATGTTGAACATTTCTTTAAGTGATTCACAGTCATTCAATATTCCTCAGTTAAGAATTCTCTATTTAGCTCTGTACTCCACTTTGTAATAGAGTTATTTGGTTCTCTGAAGTCTACCTCCTTGAATTCTTTGTTTGTTTTGGATATTATTCTCTATGGGATGTAGGGTTGGTAAAGATCTTCCCTCTATCTGCGGGTTACCATTTTGTCCTATTGATAGTGTTCTTTGCCTTACAGAAGATTTTAAATTTTATGAGGTTGCATTTGTCAATTGTTTATTTTTATTTTTATTTATTTTTAAATTTATTCTTATTGGATATTTTATGTATTTCCATTTCAAATGTTATTCCATTTCCCCACTCTCCCATCCCCTTTCAACTCCCCCTGCTTCTATTAAGATGCTCCCACTCCCACCCACCCACTCCCACCTCAAAACCCTGGCATTCATTGTCCTACACTAGGGAAACAAGTTTCCACAGGACCAAGGGCCCCTGTGACCAAATATCCCAGGTTCTTCCCCACTTTCTCTTCTGTTAGATTCAGCATATATGGTTTAATGTGGAGGTCCTTCATCCACTTGGACTTGAACCTTGTGCTAGGAGATATGAAGGGATCAATTTGCATTCTTCTACATGTAGACCGCCAGTTGAACTAGCACCATTTGTTAAAATTGCTGTCTTTTTTTCATTTGATGGTTTTAGCTCCTTTGTCAAAGATTCAGTGACCATAGATATATGGGGTCATTTCTGGGTCTTCAATTCTATTCCATTGATACACATCCTTATTTCTGTACCAATAACATGCAGTTTTTATCACTATTGATTTATAGTATAGCTTGAGGTAAGGGATGGTGATTCCCTCAGAGGTTTTGTACTGTTAAGAAAAAGTTTTTGATATCCAGGGTTTTTGTTACTTCAAAAGAATTTGAGAATTGCTCTTTCTAACACTATGAAGAACTGAGTTGAATTTTGATGGGAATTGCATTGAATCTGTAGATTGCTCTTGGTAAGGTGGCCATTTTTACTGTATTAATCCTGCCAATCTATGAGCATCAGAGATCTTTCCATCTTCTGAAGATCTTCTTTTATTTCTTTCTTCAGGGATTTGAAGCTCTTGTCACACAAATTTTTCACTTGCTTGGTTAGAGTCACACCAAGATATTTTATATTATTAGTGACTATTGTGAAGGGTGTTGTTTCCCTAATTACGTTCTCAGCCTGTTTATCCTTTGAATAGAGGAAGTCTACTGTTTCGTTTGAATGAATTTGATATCCAGCCTCTTTTCTGAAGTTGTTTATCAGGTATAGGATCTCACTGGTAGAACTTTTGGGGTCAGTTAAATATACTAGTATATCTGCAAATAGTGACACCTTGACTTCCTCTCTTCCAAATTGTATTCCTTTGATCTCTTTTTGTTGTCTAATTAATTGCTCTGGCTAGAATTTCAAGTACTAGAACTTTGGATATGTAGGGAGAAAATGGACAGGCTTGCCGTGTCACTGATTTTAATGGGATTGATTTTAGTTTCTCTCTATTTAGTTTAATGTTGGCTATTGGTTTGCTGTGTATTGCTTTTATTTTATTTAGGTGTGCACCTTGAATTCCTGATCACTCTAATATTTTTAATATGAATTGGTTTTTTTTTGTCAAAGGTTTTTCTGCATCTAGTTAGATAATCATGTGTTTTTTCTTTGATTTTTATATATAGTGGATTACACTGATGAATCTCCATTTATTGAACCATCTCTGCATCCCTGGGATGAAACCTACTTGATCATAGTAGATGATTGTTTTAATGTGTTCTCGGGATCTTCTAGCTTTCACAGTCTTTGCTGAAAAGTGTGGTTAATTCTGATAGGTCTTCCTCCATATGTTACTTGATTTTTTTCTTTACTGCTTTCAATATTCTTCCTTTGTTCTGTGCATTTTGTGTCTTAATATAATGAGAGGAATTTCTTTTCTGGTCCCATCTGTTTGGTGTGCTGTAGATTACTTGGATTTTTATATGTTTATGGGCATTTCTTTCTTTAGGTTAGAAAAGTTTTCTTCTATAATTTTGTTGAGGTTGTTTGCTGGCCCTTTGAGTTGTAAAACTTCACTCTTCTTTACCTATTATTGTCAGGTTCAGTCTTTTCCTTGTGTCCTGGATTTCTTGAATATTTTGAGATAGGAGCCTCTTGCTTTGTGAATTTTCCTAGACTGTTTTGTCAATTCCTTCTATTGTATCTTCTGCAGCTGAGATTCTTCTATCTTTTGTGTTCTGTTGGTGATGCTTGTATTGTGACACTTGTTCTTTTTCCTAGGGTTTCCACTAAAAGGGTTCTCTCCCTTCTACTTCTCTTTGGTGGTTCTATTTCCATCTTTAGATCCTGGACTGTTTTTTCAATTTCTTCAACTGTTTGATTGTGTTTTCCTGTATTTCTTTAGGAAATTTATGAGTTTCTTCTTTAAGGGTTTCTACTTGCTTAGCTGTATCCTCATGTATTTCTTTAAGGGGGTTATTTATGTCCTTCTTAAAGTCCTTTATCATCTTTATGAAATGAGAGTTTAGATATGGATCTTATTTTAAGGGTATATTGGGGTATCAGGACTTGCCATGGTGGGAGAACTGGGTTCTGATATTGCCAAGTCAAATTGGTTTATGTTGCTTTTGTTCTTATGCTTGCCTCTTGCCACTGATTATCTCTGTGTTCTCTGGCCTCCCTGCCTATCCTTCCTTTGAGTCTGTGATCCTGTGATCCTGTGATCCTGGGGAATCAAACTGCAACTGGGCTGTGGGTTGTGTGGGATTGGTCTTGAGCCGTGGCTTTGCTCCAGCAGAAGTGGGAGTCAGAAGGTGCATGGGTCCCTGGCTGGGAGTGGAATCTGCTTCACTGAGTGTCAGAGGTCCAGGACCAGGTCTTGGGGCAGGGTTTAAGGTCTCACCTGAGAAGCTGGATTTGTCTGAATACCTGGGGAGTCTAGCTGCAACTGGTATATAGGCTGTGAGGGATCAGGTCAGGGCTAAACATGCCATTGTCAAAGCCATTAAAAATATTCTATCTTGCGTTCAGGGACATATACCTTTGGACTCGCTCCAAGGGACAGTCAATTTGGAAAGTATATGAACTAATACTGTAGTTGTTTATGCCTAAGACTAAAAGTTCAAAGTAAATAAATTCAACCAAATTTGGTAGGTTAGAAGGTGAGTTTGGAGTCCTTATTTTCCAAACATAGCTTAAACATTAACAGAGTAGACTAATAATAAACTTAAATCAATAAACAAGTCAAGACACTTTCTCTACACCCCTGCCCTGCTCATCTCCTCTGTAAATTATCCCTTTATTTCCTTTCTGCCAGGTATCCTGCAGATTCTGAGGAAAATGAGAGCCTCTGGTGTAAAATATAAAAGTTTCTGACAACTGGTTGATAAATTCTTATTTATTAAAAATAATTTTCTATCTTAGCATGAGGTCAATAGACTTAATGAGAAAATTCCTGGCATAAACAATATTGCAACACCCTAATGATGACTTTCCAACAATCCCCAGCATGCACTAGATTATGGAGCTGAAGGCTCATTCCCAGATGTTGTAGTTAGATGTTGCTTTTTAATCTAAACATCTCAGTGGTTCCTAAAATTAGGCCATAGTAAAGGGAACACTGATGTGGAGAGTTTCACCACACCAAATGGGAAGGACTGAGCAAAGCCACAGATATGATGCAGACAGAGGAAAGTATTCCACCCTTGTTGGGGAAATGGAGGGTTTTTTTATATTACTACAAACATAGCCATCAATAGTTTCTTTGAATAACTTGTGTAGTGAATTTTATAGCTTATAAAGTAAATGAAAATCCTTATTTTCAAGACAGGCTACTGGCATAGAGATCCATGTAAATTGTGACATAGAGATTTACTTTATATATCTGTGGCCTTTCGTTTACCTCATTCACACCCAGGCTCCACCTGCTTCATTAGAAAAGTAGAATGTAAGGTAAACAGAACTTTCTCTATAATTTCTAGAACTGTCAGAAGCCATTTGTTCTTAGCATTCACAGAGATGGGTATGGTGGATTTACAAAATAACACTATGTTCCATGTAATTGTAAATTCCAGACACTATGAAATTTTTCAATAACGTGGGAAGATTATTTTTCTCCAATACATACTTGAACTGTACTCTGAACTTTCTAGAAACTACATGTCCTCAGGGCCCTAATGAGAACATAAGCTTGGATATGAGTTTTCTCATTAGATATTATAAAATGCACTAGAGAAGGGAAAGGAACAATTTATAAACCAAATAACACAAAACAAAGTATTCAATCTAATTTGAAACTCATGTTAGAGACTATAATTTTCTACACTGGGAGAAAATGTGACTGATATTTGCTGCAAATAGTACCTTGAAGGGCTTTGTATTTAATTAAATGTCCAATGACAAATTTGATTGCATCTTCAGACCCAGAGATTGATAGGAGCACAAGGTCAAGGGAGCCATTTACTATGACAACACCGAAGCATGGAATTGATGCTACTTCAGTCTGGGATGTTTTATTTCAGAATGACTAGAGTCTCATAGCATCAATGATACCACTTTATTAGCTTTCAGCATCTGTGCATATGCTTCTGGAAGAGCTGCAGTCCACTGAGGATCACAGGCCATTTGTACTATAGCCTTGTTAGAATATAGTTTTTTACAAAGCTTTTTACAACACGTCAATGTGAACAACATGTATGCTGATGGATTTGTGACTCTGAACTTCTCTGAAACAAAACGTGTGTGTGTGTGTGTGTGTGTGTGTGTGTGTGTGTGTGTGATTTCATGTGTGTGTAATGTATGATTTCAGGGGACGAGAGAGAGGAAAGAAAAGGAGGGCAGGGTAAGACAAATCTAGAAAGGCAAATACTTTAGGTTGAATGTGACCTGGCAACACTAAAACTAGCTGTAAATGACAGCCAAAATCAAATATTACAGAATGAAAGAGGACAGATTAATTTCATGCTTTTCTACATAGATAACTTTTATAGGGACACTTAGTTAATATTTATCCCACAAGTTTTGTAGGATCACATAGTTAATATTTAAATATTTTCTAGTTGGGTGATATTATCTAGTTAGCAATTCACTTTAGACAGAGAAAAATTATATAGGCAGAGAGGTTGAGAGAACGCAATGATGCATCTCTAATTTAATAGACCACAAGGGTAACAAGCATCTATCAACCAAGCAAGCTAACCTGGTAGTTGAGAAGCAGAGCCATGAGTGTCCTGGAAGCAGCTTCTAAGGCTGAAAGATTCAGTGTGTAGTTAAGAGGACTTAATATCCCCATTCTCTTTGTTATGTCCAACATCCACAACAGAAGAAACGGCAGCAGCTCTTCCTTTCTCCCACACCGTTCACATTTTAGCTTTTGCTTTCCTGCCAGTTAAGAATTAAGTTATTCAGATATTTTCCTAATAGTAAGAACGGTACAAATGCAACCTACCCTCTTACATCAAGTGAATAAATTTATAATCACAGGCCCTGAGTACTGTGCTGTGTGGCAGTTCTCCATAGCTTACTTCTTACACCGAGACTTTATCCCTGCTGATCCATAAATGTCATTTCCCTGTTAGCTCAACCCCTGGTACCCACCACTCACCTCTGTGGTATATAGAAACTTGACTTCTTTAGGGACTTCATGCAAAGTACTTAAGCAGTCTTTTTTCTTTCTTTCCATGTTGCATAAATACAATAGATTTTTAACCTATCTGTTCCACAGTTTCCTCAAAGTTGCACGTAGGTAGGTTTCCTCAAATGCTTCATTTCCCCAGCCAGAGTTGTCCTCAGGAACGTTTGTAAACATTCTGACTCCTAGTTGTTACATCCGGAAACAGCAACTCCCTGTTTGTTCTAGCTTCTTTTCTGTTGTTGCAATAAAACACTCTGATCAAAAGTATCATATAGGAGAAAGGGGTTAATCAGGTTTAGAGTTCCTGGTTATGGTCCATCGCAGGAGCTAAACACATATTATGCACAGTCAAGGGCAGAGAGAAACCAAGGCATCTGCCCTGTTCATATGCTGCCTTGTGATCAGCTAGTTTTTCTTTCCTCATACATTTCAGGCCATGAAATAGTGTTGTTGGCACCTCCATCCAGGTGGTCCTTCCACCTTAATTAACAATCAAGAAAAATCACAAACTGCTGCAGAAATTTCTTCAATCGAGATTCTCTTCTCAAGTGATTCTGGGTTTTGGCAAGATGACAATCAAAAACACGACCGATTTGAATTGGTGGAGCTCAGAGAACGTGGTGGTCACTGTCATGGTCAGAAAAGATGGCTTAAACAACTCCATGTGTGTGCATTGCTAATCAGGCTGGATTTCCCTGTTTCTGTCCAGTGTGCCATGAATATTGCCCAAAACTGAGTTCATGAGTGTGTACAAATAATAAGCGCAGTAGTCAGTTGTCCTCTCCTGACTGTCCAGGGGAAGATTTTGAGCTTGAACTCTTGACTTCATGGGGAGCCTACCTGGTTCTGCTGGGAAGATTTTGAGCTTGCAGATGACTTCACCGCATGCAATGATGCCTGTCCTAACAACAGTTTAAATGCTCTGATGACACAAGCAGAGCGTGCATATGCTCAGAACATGCATGTGTCCCAGGCATCTCACATTGTCTTAGCTCACTCTAAATCAGTCAGTGCTGGAACTGGGCTGTGCTGACACCGATTTAAAAATGTGTAAGGCACTTGTCACAGCATCTTTGTAGCACTTAGTGAAACATAACCAGCCACATTTTCATTTCTTACAAAAGACCAGAGAGCAGAGCAAACACTCTCTCTTTACTTGGAATGGCTGACATGTTTGTGAATTGATCAAATGACACAATTAATCCCAAAGGGTAAAGAAATGGTAAAAGTGTCCAATGAAGTTCTGCTATGACATAAAGCAAATTCTAAAAAATCATGTAAGTAGAGGAGGAAGACTGTCTGGCCGAAAGATTAAGAGGAAAGCTATGTATTTGTATGAAAAGAAGACAAAATCAAAGCAGTGGTGTCTAGATTTGAACAAGCAATGAATGCTCTTTGGATAGAACTTAAGTATTAACTATTTCACTCCACCATAGAAAGAAAATATAGACAGTTATATTCTTTATTTTACTTTATTTAGTCTGCCACTCTCACACCATATTTAGTCTGCCATATCCTTCCTCTGGGATATTAACCGTCATCAGCTATAATCCAGCAGTGGTGGTGCATAACTTTAATCCCAACATGTAAGGAGCAGTGGCAAATGGATCTCTTAAGTTCACAGCCAGTTCACAGAAGAGCAAGTTCCAGGATACCCATGGCTGTTACACAGAGAAACTCTGTCTCAAAAAAAAAGTATTTTTAAAGACTTCCCCATCATTCTTTTTCACTTTCCAGTGATCATCCTTGTCTCCCATTGTATGATGCAGCACTGATGGTGTCCACTGTGGATACTGGATCTCGTGTGTCCATTACTACACAGCACTCAAAGACTCAAATGAGGACCTCTGCCACTGGGCGTATGTGTAGGATTGCTTCTTCTCCATGGGGAAAACCTTCGAGTGAACTGTGGACTCGTTTGTAGGTTTAGAAGAAGCAAAGCTAGAGTTAATATGTCATTAGCTGGTTGTACCTGGATTCCAGTATAGAAATAATAGGTATTTAGTTAGCAAAATGACCTTGCGGTCCTGTCATACTTTTCCTATGTGGCTATTCTAAGAGGTCTTTTGATTCCCACTAACAAAGTGAGGGAATTAAAAGGTAGAAGAAAAGCATTCATATGCTGCTCTTCTTACTCAATAGCCAGAGTACATCCATTGAATTATTACTGTGCCTGCAAGATAAATACATCTGTGCCAACACATATTAAGTATATATGCATGTCTATTGAGCAAAGAGTGATCAAAAACCTTGAGAGAAACTATTTTACATGGAGAAATGCCCATTAGGAACAAATTTAATAGAGAAATTGAAGACAAAAAGATAGACTGTATCTGCATTATTTTATATTTTCAAAAGGTGAAAAAACTTGTAGAAAGAGTCATATATTCAGATATATGAAGATAAGCTTGGTGATGCATAGCTGTAATCCTATAACTCCAGAGGTTAAAGTAGGAATGCAAGTTTAAAGTCAGTCTTTTCTTGACAGAATGGTGGGGGAGGGAGGGAGAGAGAGAGTGTGTGTGTGTGTGTGTGTGTGTGTGTGTGTGTGTGTGTGTGTGTGTGTGAAGTAAAAAAAAACTGGCAGGTAAAAATTTGATTTTTCAAACGATTAGAAAACTGTGCATTACTTTTACATAATACTATGAGGGAGCTTTGGGTTTGGAACTCAGACACCAAACAGTTCATTCTGTGGAGCCATTGAGATTTGCACATGAGAAATTCGGGCCAGGGACTGTGGGCATTCTGAAGGAGAAGGTGTTGGATGGGCACGCCAGCAGCCATTAATGATCTTGGAGGAGAATGTGCTTTGGCAGGACTTAAGTTCTCCTGGTGCCTAAGACAGTCTCTTTGCTGGTAGAACACCTGGCCCAGGCTTGGGATCCAGGCTCACATTGTTTTTATACCAAAAAGAAACAGTCCATCCACAACAGTAAGCAGGGGCAGGAGACTCAGTCCTTCTGGCTGCTTAATCCATAAAAAAGACTCATGATTACTCCTATGAACAAATTGTAAAATAAGGTAGAAAATATCTTCCTTTTCCCTTGCTGAGAGCTAAATTACAAAGATGTCAAAGGGTTACTAATGCTGTGATGACATGACCAAAAGCAAGGGAGGAGGGAAGGGCTCATTTGGCTATACTTTTACAGTATAGTCTATCAGTGAAGGAAGTCGGAACAGGAACTCAGACAGGGTATGAACCTGAAGACAGAAGCTGACATGGAGGCCCCAGATGGTTGCTGAGTACTAGCTTCCTCATTATGGCTTGCTTAGCTTGCTTTCTTATACAAACCAGGACCATCAGCCCAGTGTTGGCACCTCCCACAATGGGCTGGAACCCCCACCACCACTCACTTACTAAGAAAATGCTCAAGAGCTGGATTTTGCAGTCATTTCTTAATTTCAATTGAGGCTCCCTCCTCTTAGATAACTGTAGCTTGACATAAAACTAGCCAATATATTTGTGTATGTTATTACAATTTGTAAAACACATCACGGAATGTGGATGATATTTTATCTAATTTAAAAAGTTTGATAATTATAAAATGGATTTACAAGAGTGTGGCCATAGGGGGCTGGAGAGATGGCTCAGTGGTTAAGAGCACCCGACTGCTCTTCCAGAGGTCATGAGTTCAATTCCCAGCGACCACATGGTGGCTCACAACCATCTGTAAAGAGATCCGATTCCCTCTTCTGGTGTATCTGAAGACAGCTACAGTGTACTTATATATAATAAATGAATACATCTTAAATAAAAAAAAAAGAGTGTGGCCATAGCACATTCCCATCTTTCTCACTTGATGTTCATAATTATTACTTTTTATACTTTTTTAAGTTTTGAAATTATAATTATATCCTTTTCAGCCTTCACTTTCCTCTCTCCAAAACATTCCATGCACCCATAATGTTACCATCTCTCAAACTCATGACCTCTTTTTCTTTAGGTGTTGTTCTTGTGTGTGTGTTGGGGGGGGTATATGTTGTATATGTATTCATAAATATTGATGCAACCTGCTCAGTCCATATGTTGCTCATAAATATATGATTTCATGGCTGACAACTTGGTATTAGATAACAAAATGCTGTCTGTCATCTTCCCTGGAAAAGATTGATTGTATCTCATATGCTCAGAATTCCTTAGGTACATAGATTGCTTTGACTAGGGTTAAGGCCTCTTGAGCTTTCTCTCTTCCATGATAGTGTGTCTGTTTGATGTCATTCTTGTGCACGTTTTGTTTTAGTCAGCAGTGTTGGAAAGATTTCATGAGCATAGCTTCTCTGCCATTTCATGTAGACACAGTCATTCCCTGTTTGTTCTTCTAGCTCCTACAAACCTCCTGTGGTTACCCCTGAGCCCTAAGTGTAAAAGCTGTAGATGCATCAGAAGGGCTGAGCACCACTCAAACAAATTCTGTAACTTTTGTTTTGTGATTTTCTGTAATGGCCTCTATCTATTGCAAAAATAAATTTATTTAGTGAGGATTAAAACTATACTTTGCTGTAAATATAAAGATAAGTGTTTAGCATTTAGATAGGGATTATTCTAGTTTAGTAAAGAGATAATTTTAAGTTCATGATTTAGCTAGTCTCAGATATTTGGCTAGGTTTCTAGCACCAGTCGTGATTTCTGTCTTGTTGAGTGGGTCTTAAGACCAATTAGAGAGCTGTTGGTTGCCAACCAGGTATGTGTACCATCATTGCACCCATTGGGTTATTGGGCCATGATAATCATTAGTCACAGATATCATGGCTGAATAGGACTACTGTTTTTCCTTCTCTCCCTTGGAAGCTTGCATGGCACATTCTGGTAACATGGAAACTAGTCATCAGGGAGGTTTTCAGGTCAGATCAAGCTCAAGATCTCTGGATCCTTCTTTATCCCAAGTCCACAGTATTTCAACAGTTACCTTTGTTTGGAGAGTCTTTTAGATAAGTCTGAACAACTCAAGAGAAGGATGCTTCTGCCTGTTGTTAGTTTTGTTGGATGGTCTATGGCTCTTAGAAGAAGCATTGTCATCCCAGATGGAAGATTTTCATTTAAATTATATATGTATAAGTATACATATGTGTATGCATATGCACAGACTTATGTACTATATGTAACCTTAGATGGATAGTAATAGTTCCTTATGATCTTTTCAGAAATTTTTCATGTTACTTTACCCTCCTCCTTTCTTCTTCTATAACTATCTCCTTCTCCCCTCCCTAGTTTCCAATCCCCACTTCAAACCATTTTTAGTCTGCTATTCCCTCTTTCTAGTTCTCCTCACCCAGAAAATTTATTTTCTTAAAAAGTGATTTTGTGAACCTTGATAACCTGAATAAAAGAGGATACAACCCAGCTTGCTTTGTTTAGTTTAAATTTTTTCAAGGTATGAATAAAATAGCTTCTGAGAGGCCAGAAGAAGAAAGTATAATATATTACTTTACTTTTCCATTGCCATGCACTATAGAGATACAGTATCTATGTTTTATAAGTCTTAATTTATTATTCCTGACTAATGTCAACCTTAGAAAACAAGCTTTGAAATATATTAACTTATTTTCATGAAACTCTGAATGTTTGATAACAGGCAAGCTCTAAGACTTAAACAGCAAAGCTTGCTAGTGTCATCCATGAAACTCTCTTGAGATAATGGTGCAAATTGAATTGCCTGCCTTGAACGCACATCACAGGTGGCAGGTGAAAAAAATCTCAGCTTCCCTGACTCTCTTCCAGCTGGTAAATGTGCCCATCAAAGTCACGGGGCCTGCACTATTTACAAGACTGGGCTTGTGTTTCAGAAAAACAAAGAAGCATGCAAAGAGAGGTATGTAGATGTTATTTTCATTCAGAAGGCCTGTGGTTCTCTTCTGCATAGAAAGTACATTCTCTATGAAAACATGGCATTTTTATTGAATTCAAATGTTGCCCTTATTCACAAATATTTTGGTCTGAGATTTCAGAACTTGGGTTGATCTGGGTGGAGCACCAATGTGTTTTATGACTTTGGGTGAATCACTGCTCTGACTCTTGCCCCTGTTCTTATTCTTGGCCCCCAAAATGAATGAGGGCTTTTCCAACAACACCTCTATAATTCTGGGAGCTCACATATGTCACAGAAATTTGCTTGAACAAGAAAAATCCCACTGTGTCAAGGATGTACAGTTGATTGGCCTGAGTACACCCTCCCAAGCAGTGTTTCTGAGAGTTTGCACTGTATCTAAAATGTCTTCTATAGGGCATATACATGTCCAATGCTACTCTCACAGGCATAGTCCCTTCCAGGATTGCACACTAAGAAAACCCTGAAGATCCCTTTGTGATGGTAGTAATAAACACCACTGTAATTATTGGGCTGATCCAATAGACAGACTTGACATTGTCTGGAAAGAACATCATATTGAAATATCTGTATAGTAACCTTGACAGGACACTTACTTTGAAGGGTGACAGTTTTTTTTTAAATCACTGTCAGTGTAAATACAACTTGCACATTCAAGGCGATGATATATTTTATTCTGAGGTAAATATGAATGCATGTGGCCTAGGACCATAGATTCATGCTGCCTCAAATAACATACACCTACATGGCAGTGTTTATATGAACAAAATTAAAGTATAAATCATGGTTTTTTAAAAACACATTGGTGGGGTAATAAGATAATTGAATTACAGGAGAGCAATGAAGAGTGTACTGAAGATTTTATGCTTCTGATGACATTCTTAGCTTTGGCTTCATGGAATCTAGTGGTTTGTCAAGCTAATGATTTTACTTGATATTCACAAGGATATTTGGTTAGGCACAGAGGAATTTCAGGGACTAAATAGAGCTCAGACCATTTGTCTTAAGATCTGCAACATAGTTAATGCTCCACAATCATGAAATTCTATTTAGTCAACCAACTCTCTAGACTTTCTAACAAAGCTGTGGCTTTTTTTCTTGGAGTTTAAGCTTACGAGCACAATATCCAAAATAAACAAAGAAGTCAAGAAGTTAGACTCCAGAGAGCCAAATAACCCTATTAAAAATGAGGTACAGAGCTAAACAAAAAATTATCAGCTGAGGAATATCAAATGACTGAGAAGCACCTAAAAAAATGTTCAACATCCTTAGTCATCAGGGAAATGCAAATCAAAACAACTCTGAGATTCCACCTCATACCAGTCAGAATGGCTAAGATAAAAAGCTCAGGTGACAGCACATGCTGGCCAGGATGTGGAGAATGAGGAAAACTCCTCCATTGTTGGTGGGATTGCAAACTGGTATAACCATTCTGGAAATCAGTCTGGAGGTTCCTCAGAAAATTGGACATTCCATTACCTGAGGACCTGGCTCTACCTCTCCTGGGCATACACTCAAAAGATGCTCCAACATACAAAAAAGAGACATGCTCCACTATGTTCATAGCAGCCTTATTTATAATAGCCAGAAACTGGAAAGATCCCAGATGCCCTTCAACAGAGGACTGGATACAGAAAATGTGGTACATCTATACAATGGAGTACTACTCAGCTATCAAAAACAATGACTTCAAGAAATTCATAGGCAAATGGAATGAACTAGAAAATATCATCCTAAGTGAGGTAACAGAAAAACACACATGGTATGAACTCATTGATAAGTGGATATTACCCAAAAAGCTTGAATTACCCAAGATGAAATCCACAGACCACATGAAGCTCAAGAAGGATGACCAAAATGCGGATGCTTCTACTCCTTCTTAAAGGGGGAACACAGATATCTATAGGAGGGAATATGGAGGCAAAGTTTAGAGCAGAGACAGAAGGAACAGCCATTCAGAGCCTGCCCCACATATGGCCCATATCTATACAGCCACCAAAACTAGATAAGATTGATGAAGCTAAAAAATGTATGCGGAAAGGGACTGTATGTAGATCTCTTCTGAGAGACACATCCAGAGCATGTCCAATACAGAGGTCAATAGGACTGAGAATAGGACCCCCTTAGTGGGAATTAGAGGAAGGATTGAAAGAGTTGAAGGAGCTTGCAAACCCATAAAAACAACAATGCCAACCAACCAGAGCTTCCAGGGACTAAACCACTACCCAAAGACTATACATGGACTGACTCTGGGCTCCAACTGTGTGGGTAGCAGTGAATAGCCTTGTTGGGGCACCAGTGGAAGGGCAAGCCCTTGGTCCTGGCAAAGTTGGATCCCCAGTGCAGGGGAATGTTGGGGGTGGTTGTGGATAGGGGAAGGGGATAGGGGGTTTATGGACAGGAGACCGGGAAAGGGAATAACATTTGAAATGTAAATAAGAAAATCCAATAAAAAATGGAAAAAAATGAAATGTTCAACATCCTAGTTATTAGGGAAATGAAAATCAAAACTGCTAAAAAAAATTACAAGCACAATTACCCTTCGTGTATATTTAATATCTATTAATTTTTTTGTTTTTTTGTTTTTTTTTTGTTTTTATTAACTTGAGTATTTCTTATATACATTTCGAGTGTTATTCCCTTTCCCGGTTTCCAGGCAAACATCCCCCTCCCCCCTCCCCTTCCTTATGGGTGTTCCCCTCCCAACCCTCCCCCCATTGCCGCCCTCCCCCCATAGACTAGTTCACTGGGGGTTCAGTCTTAGCAGGACCCAGGGCTTCCCCTTCCACTGGTGCTCTTACTAGGATATTCATTGCTACCTATGGGGTCAGAGTCCAGGGTCAGTCCATGTATAGTCTTTAGGTAGTGGCTTAGTCACTGGAAGCTCTGGTTGCTTGGCATTGTTGTACTTTTGGGGTCTCGAGCCCCTTCAAGCTCTTCCAGTTCTTTCTCTGATTCCTTCAATAGGGGACCTATTCTCAGTTCAGGGTTTGCTGCTGGCATTCGCCTCTATATTTGCTGTATTCTGGCTGTGTCTCTCAGGAGCGATCTACATCCGGCTCCTGTCGGTCTGCACTTCTTTGCTTCATCCATCTTGTCTAATTGGGTGGCTGTATATGTATGGGCCACATGTGGGGCAGGCTCTGAATGGGTGTTCCTTCAGTCTCTGTTTTAATCTTTGCCTCTCCCTTCCCTGCCAAGGGTATTCTTTTTCCTCATTTAAAGAAGGAGTGAAGCATTCACATTTTGATCATCCGTCTTGAGTTTCGTTTGTTCTAGGGATCTAGGGTAATTCAAGCATTTGGGCTAATAGCCACTTATCAATGAGTGCATACCATGTATGTCTTTCTGTGATTGGGTTAGCTCACTCAGGATGATATTTTCCAGTTCCAACCATTTGCCTACGAATTTCATAAAGTCGTTGTTTTTGATAGCTGAGTAATATTCCATTGTGTAGATGTACCACATTTTCTGTATCCATTCCTCTGTTGAAGGGCATCTGGGTTCTTTCCATTTTCTGGCTATTATAAATAAGGCTGCGATGAACATAGTGGAGCATGTGTCTCTTTTCTATGTTGAGGCATCTTTTGGGTATATGCCCAAGAGAGGTATAGCTGGATCCTCAGGCAGTTCAATGTCCAATTTTCTGAGGAACCTCCAGACTGATTTCCAGAATGGTTTTACCAGTCTGCAATCCCACCAACAATGGAGGAGTGTTCCTCTTTCTCCACATCCTCGCCAGCATCTGCTGTCACCTGAGTTTTTGATCTTAGCCAATCGCACTGGTGTGAGGTGAAATCTCAGGGTTGTTTTGATTTGCATTTCCCTTATGACTAAAGATGTTGAACATTTCTTTAGGTGTTTCTCAGCCATTCGGCATTCCTCAGCTGTGAATTCTTTGTTTAGCTCTGAACCCCATTTTTTAATAGGGTTATTTGTTTCCCTGCGGTCTAACTTCTTGAGTTCTTTGTATATTTTGGATATAAGGCCTCTATCTGTTGTAGGATTGGTAAAGATCTTTTCCCAATCTGTTGGTTGCCGTTTTGTCCTAACCACAGTGTCCTTTGCCTTACAGAAGCTTTGCAGTTTTATGAGATCCCATTTGTCGATTCTTGATCTTAGAGCATAAGCCATTGGTGTTTTGTTCAGGAAATTTTTTCCAGTGCCCATGTGTTCCAGATGCTTCCCTAGTTTTTCTTCTATTAGTTTGAGTGTGTCTGGTTTGATGTGGAGGTCCTTGATCCACTTGGACTTAAGCTTTGTACAGGGTGATAAGCATGGATCGATCTGCATTCTTCTACATGTTGCCCTCCAGTTGAACCAGCACCATTTGCTGAAAATGCTATCTTTTTTCCATTGGATGGTTTTGGCTCCTTTGTCAAAAATCAAGTGACCATAGGTGTGTGGGTTCATTTCTGGGTCTTCAATTCTATTCCATTGGTCTATCTGTCTGTCTCTGTACCAATACCATGCAGTTTTTAATCACTATTGCTCTGTAATACTGCTTGAGTTCAGGGATAGTGATTCCCCCTGAAGTCCTTTTATTGTTGAGGATAGCTTTAGCTATCCTGGGTTTTTTGTTATTCCAGATGAATTTGCAAATTGTTCTGTCTAACTCTTTGAAGAATTGGATTGGTATTTTGATGGGGATTGCATTGAATCTGTAGATCGCTTTTGGTAAAATGGCCATTTTTACTATATTAATCCTGCCAATCCATGAGCATGGGAGATCTTTCCATCTTCTGAGGTCTTCTTCAATTTCTTTCCTCAGTGTCTTGAAGTTCTTATTGTACAGATCTTTTACTTGCTTGGTTAAAGTCACACCGAGGTACTTTATATTATTTGGGTCTATTATGAAGGGTGTCGTTTCCCTAATTTCTTTCTCGGCTTGTTTCTCTTTTGTATAGAGGAAGGCAACTGATTTATTTGAGTTAATTTTATACCCAGCCACTTTGCTGAAGTTGTTTATCAGCTTTAGTAGTTCTCTGGTGGAACTTTTGGGATCACTTAAATATACTATCATGTCATCTGCAAATAGTGATATTTTGACCTCTTCTTTTCCGATCTGTATCCCTTTGATCTCCTTTTGTTGTCTGATTGCTCTGGCTAGAACTCCAAGAACTATATTGAATAAGTAGAGAGAGAGTGGGCAGCCTTGTCTAGTCCCTGATTTTAGTGGGATTGCTTCAAGTTTCTCTCCATTTAGTTTAATGTTAGCAACTGGTTTGCTGTATATGGCTTTTACTATGTTTAGGTATGGGCCTTGAATTCCTATTCTTTCCAGGACTTTTATCATGAAGGGGTGTTGAATTTTGTCAAATGCTTTCTCAGCATCTAATGAAATGATCATGTGGATTTGTTCTTTCAGTTTGTTTATATAATGGATCACGTTGATGGTTTTCCGTATATTAAACCATCCCTGCATGCCTGGGATGAAGCCTACTTGATCATGGTGGATGATTGTTTTGATGTGCTCTTGGATTCAGTTTGCCAGAATTTTATTGACTATTTTTGCGTCGATATTCATAAGGGAAATTGGTCTGAAGTTCTCTTTCTTTGTTGTGTCTTTGTGTGGTTTAGGTATAAGAGTAATTGTGGCTTCGTAGAAGGAATTCGGTAGGGCTCCATCTATTTCAATTTTGTGGAATAGTTTGGATAATATTGGTATGAGGTCTTCTATGAAGGTTTGATAGAATTCTGCACTAAGCCCGTCTGGACCTGGGCTCTTTTTCGTTGGGAGACCTTTAATGACTGCTTCTATTTCCCTAGGAGTTATGGGGTTGTTTAACTGGTTTATCTGTTCCTGATTTAACCTCGATACCTGGTATCTGTCTAGGAAATTGTCCATTTCCTGAAGATTTTCAAATTTTGTTGAATATAGGTTTTTATAGTAAGATCTGATGATTTTTTGAATTTCCTCTGAATCTGTAGTTATGTCTCCCTTTTCATTTCTGATTTTGTTAATTTGGACACACTCTCTGTGTCCTCTCGTTAGTCTGGCTAAGGGTTTATCTATCTTGTTGATTTTCTCAAAGAACCAACTTTTGGTTCTGTTGATTCTTTCTATGGTCCTTTTTGTTTCTACTTGGTTGATTTCAGCTCTGAGTTTGATTATTTCCTGCCTTCTACTCCTCCTGGGTGTATTTGCTTCTTTTTGTTCTAGAGCTTTTAGGTGTGCTGTCAAGCTGCTGACATATGCTCTTTCCTGTTTCTTTCTGCAGGCACTCAGCGCTATGAGTTTTCCTCTTAGCACAGCTTTCATTGTGTCCCATAAGTTTGAGTATGTTGTATCTTCATTTTCATTAAATTCTAAAAAGTTTTTAATTTCTTTCTTTATTTCTTCCTTGACCAGGTTATCATTGAGTAGAGCATTGTTCAATTTCCACGTATATGTGGGCATTCTTCCGTTATTGTTATTGAAGACCAGTTTTAGGCCGTGGTGGTCCGATAGCACGCATGGGATTATTTCTATCTTTCTGTACCTGTTGAGGCCCGTTTTTTGACCAATTATATGGTCAATTTTGGAGAAAGTACCATGAGGAGCTGAGAAGAAGGTATATCCTTTTGCTTTAGGATAGAATGTTCTATATATATATCTGTTAAGTCCATTTGGCTCATGACTTCTCTTAGTCTGTCTACATCACTGTTTAATTTCTGTTTCCATGATCTGTCCATTGATGAGAGTGGGGTGTTGAAATCTCCCACTATTATTGTGTGAGGTGCAATGTGTGTTTTGAGCTTTAGTAAGGTTTCTTTTACGTATGTAGGTGCCCTTGTATTTGGGGCATAGATATTTAGGATTGAGAGTTCATCTTGGTGGATTTTTCCTTTGATGAATATGAAGTGTCCTTCCTTATCTTTTTTGATGACTTTTAGTTGGAAATTGATTTTATTTGATATTAGAATGGCTACTCCAGCTTGCTTCTTCTGACCATTTGCTTGGAAAGTTGTTTTCCAGCCTTTCACTCTGAGGTAGTGTCTGTCTTTGTCTCTGAGGTGTGTTTCCTGTAGGCAGCAGAATGCAGGGTCCTCGTTGCGTATCCAGTTTGTTAATCTATGTCTTTTTATTGGGGAGTTGAGGCCATTGATATTGAGAGAAAATAAGGAATAGTGATTATTGTTTCCCTTTATATTCATATTTGGATGTGAGGTTATGTTTGTGTGCTTTCATTCTCTTTGTTTTGTTGCCAAGACGATTAGTTTCTTGTTTCTTCTAGGGTATAGCTTGCCTCCTTATGTTGGGCTTTACCATTTATTATCCTTTGTAGTGCTGGATTTGTAGAAAGATATTGTGTAAATTTGGTTTTGTCATGGAATATCTTGGTTTCTCCATCAATGTTAATTGAGAGTTTTGCTGGATACAGTAACCTGGGCTGGCATTTGTGTTCTCTTAGGGTCTGTATGACATCAGTCCAGGATCTTCTGGCCTTCATAGTTTCTGGCGAGAAGTCTGGTGTGATTGTGATAGGTCTCCCTTTATATGTTACTTGACCTTTTTCTTTTACTGCTTTTAATATTCTTTCTTTATTTTGTGCGTTTGGTGTTTTGACAATTATGTGACGGGAGGTGTTTCTTTTCTGGTCCAATCTATTTGGAGTTCTGTAGGCTTCTTGTATGTCTATGGGTATCTCTTTTTTTAGGTTAGGGAAGTTTTCTTCTATGATTTTGTTGAAGATATTTACTGGTCCTTTGAGCTGGGAGTCTTCACTCTCATCTATACCTATTATCCTTAGGTTTGATCTTCTCATTGAGTCCTGGATTTCCTGTATGTTTTGGACCAGTAGCTTTTTCCGCTTTACATTATCTTTGACAGTTGAGTCAATGATTTCTATGGAATCTTCTGCTCCTGAGATTCTCTCTTCCATCTCTTGTATTCTGTTGGTGAAGCTTGTATCTACAGCTCCTTGTCTCTTCTTTTGGTTTTCTATATCCAGGGTTGTTTCCCTGTGTTCTTTCTTGATTGCTTCTATTTCCATTTTTAATTCCTTCAACTGTTTGATTGTGTTTTCCTGGAATTCTTTCAGGGATTTTTGCGATTCCTCTCTGTAGGCTTTTACTTGTTTATTAATGTTTTCCTGTGCTTCCCTAAGTGTGTTCATGTCTTTCTTGAAGTCCTCCAGCATCATGATCAAATATGATTTTGAAACTAGATCTTGCTTTTCTGGTGTGTTTGGATATTCCATGTTTGTTTTGGTGGGAGAATTGGGCTCCGATGATGGCATGTAGTCTTGGTTTCTGTTGCTTGGGTTCCTGTGCTTGCCTCTCGCCATCAGATTATCTCTAGTGTTACTTTGTTCTGCTATTTCTGACAGTGGCTAGACTGTCCTATAAGCCTGTGTGTCAGGAGTGCTGTAGACCTGTTTTCCTCTCTTTCAGTCAGTTATGGGGACAGAGTGTTCTGCTTTCGGGCGTCTAGTTTTTCCTCTCTACAGGTCTTCAGCTGTTCCTGTGGGCCTGTGTCTTGAGTTCACCAGGCAGCTCTCTTGCAGCAGAAAATTTGGTCTTACCTGTGGTCCCGAGGCTCAGGTTTGCTCGTGGGGTGCTGCCCAGGGGCTCTCTGCAGTGGCAGCAACCAGGAAGACCTGTGCCGCCCCTTCCGGGAGCTTCAGTGCACCAGGGTTCCAGATGGTCTTTGGCTTTTTCCTCTGGCGTCCGAGATGTGTGTGCAGGGAGCAGTCTCTTCTGGTTTCCCAGGCTTGTCTGCCTCTCTGAAGGTTTAGCTCTCCCTCCCACGGGATTTGGGTGCAGAGAACTGTTTATCTGGTCTGTTTCCTTCAGGGTCCGGCGGTGTCTCTGGCAGGGGTCCTGCCGCTCCCCCACGGGAGCCCAGAAGCCTTATACAGTTTCCTCTTGGGCCAGGGATGTGGGCAGTGGTGAGCAGTGTTGGTGGTCTCTTCCGCTCTGCAGCCTCAGGAGTGCCCACCTGACCAGGCGGTTGGGTCTCTCTCTCACCGGGTCTGGGAGCAGAGAGCTGCTGCGGGCCGGGATCCGCGGGTGTGGGACTTCAGGTAAACACAGAACGTGCCCGGTCCTAGAGAAATTCTGCTTCCGTGTGTCCCAAGCTCACCAGGCAGCTTTCTTGCAGCAGAAATTTTGGTCTTACCTGTGCTCCCGAGGCTCAGGTTCGCTCGTGGGGTGCTGTCCAGGGGCTCTCTGCAGCGGCAGCAACCAGGAAGACCTGTGCCGCCCCTTCCGGGAGCTTCAGTGCACCAGGGTTCCAGATGGTCTTTGGCTTTTTCCTCTGGCGTCCGAGATGTGTGTGCAGGGAGCAGTCTCTTCTGGTTTCCCAGGCTTGTCCGCCTCTCTGAAGGTTTAGCTCTCCCTCCCACGGGATTTGGGTGCAGAGAACTGTTTATCCGGTCTGTTTCCTTCAGGTTCCGGCGGTGTCTCAGGCACAGGGGTCCTGCCGCTCCTGGGCCCTTCCCCACGGGAGCCCAGAGGCCTTATACAGTTTCCTCTTGGGCCAGGGATGTGGGCAGGGGTGAGCAGTGTTGGTGGTCTCTTCCGCTCTGCAGCCTCAGGAGTGCCCACCTGACCAGGCGGTTGGGTCTCTCTCTCACCGGGTCTGGGAGCAGAGAGCTCTTAATATCTATTAATTATCCAATGAATATGCATTAGTCAGAAAAAAATGAGTGAATGAGTCAATTGAACCGGCTCCTCCATTTACCTCGATGTGGATTTTTGGTGTTTTAATGGACTTTGTAAGAGGAACCAACACAACTTCATTTTGCTCTGTGGTTCACACAAGAAACTTCTGAGATTTCACTGTGAATGGGAAATCTTTATCTACATCCCTGGTCCTCTGGGTGACCCCATTGATCAATAATACCCACTGAAAGAAATTTGTCAAAACTCAAAATAACATTTAAAAAGTCTGAGATACATGATCGTCTTTAAGATTTGCATATATCATGTACTTTAACAGCAAGTGCTGTAAATGTCCTCATGTAGCAGAATTTCTGAACATGTGCTGCTCAGGCTCGCTGGCGCATTGCTAGCTGCTGTCCCAGTTAGCCACCCATGCACTGTGGCAGAGTGAGAGCTGTTGACGCTCTCAGAGATTTTCCTTAAGTCCATACGAAAAGATCATAAGAAGCCCGTGAACAAAGAGTAGGACTCTCTCACAGTAGTGACTTTAACTTGCCCACATTTTATTATTTGGTCATAGAAAACTTTCAAAAATATATTGTTATAAATAGAAATGTCACCGAGTCAATAATCAATTACTGATTGCAAAAAGTCTTCAATAGGCAGGAACTGACTTGAACCCAGGCAGCACTGAAGCTGATCTCTCTTCTTCAGCTTTGGTAATAAGGGTTTGTAATCACTCAACTTTAACCCGTACAGCTCTTTCACTTTGAAGACTGATTTTACTATTAAAAATCAGTATATTTACTTTTTTTCATTTGGGCGATTACTTGACCATGTGATTTTAACAAAATGAATAATAATCAAATACTTTTGATTATAATAAGTCATTTTAATAAGGAGAATTTTTTTCTTTTCTAAACCATGGAGCTTGTTTCTTACTCATAAGTGTTAAGACTATTTGAAAATTGTACAAAACATAGAACAGCTTTAGAACTAAAAGCCTAGTTCCCAGAATTTCAGTTTACTTCCTAAGAAGCAAATTGAAAGCCTATCCATTTGAATTTCTGCCCCATAACCCACAGAAATTTTCTAAATTAACCATGTCACTGAGTGAGATCTAATTTCTACTTGGAAAAAAAAAGTTAAAAATAGGAAATGATTGTAGGCAGTCTTTGTAGCCCCTCCCCCCATACAAGAAAACTTCACAGAGCCTGTGGGGTGTTCTCTCCTGGTAGACAAGAGGTACAGCACAGAGAATGCTCCACTCTCATGTCCTGTCTGACCAGCCCTGTTCATAAACGCAGTACTGCGCAGCTCTCAGCTACAGGCTGGTCAGACTGGAAACACAAGTGTCATTTGTATGGCACAGAAAAATGGATAAAACTGGAACTGTCTGTGGTCATTATTCTCTGTTCCTCCTAGGCTATCCCTAAGAATCCAATGCTATGCAAACTGCCCTGCAATTTCTGCCTCGCTCTCACAGGGACTGCTATTTACATGTAAATTACTGCTTTGAAAATGCCAACTCCCTTCTTTACATGAAACCAGACAACAAAGTGCTTCTTCCTAAACTGCCCAAGATTAATTACATAAAAGACTTCCTAAAGGAATCGGCCTTCAGAAATCTGCCTTCCTTGGGCAAGTAATTTTAGAACGAATAAAATATGAAGTCATTCCCTCCCTGAATCTGAAGAAAAAAGCAAAACAAAACAAAACAACAACAACAACTTAAAAGAAAACTGAGGGAAATGTTTTGTTTTGTGAAGACCAGTTCCACAGAATGGGAAGAACAGAAAATTAAAGAGTGATGCTAGCAGAAGCACCAAGGTAGTTGGGAGAAGGGGCTTAGAGTTTTAAAATTCTTCCTTCTACTTCATTGCTGGCCTAGAGATATAAATTCTCTTTGCCCTTTCTGAGTTTCTACCTAAAGATTATCAGAAGAGCACTGAGATGGGGAAGTTAGCAAATGCAATGAAAAACATGGTATGCATTAAGTTAATGCTTTGATGGACTTTAAGTTATTTAATTTTGAGACAGGACCTCACTAATGTAGTGACCCCAAACTCACAGATATCCTCTGACCTCTCTCTCTCAACTTGGGAATGCCCTGTACCCTCATGCCCACCTTACTTGGCAACAGAAGTGAAATTATTTTTATTTAAAAGTATTTGTATTGACAATTGGATCAGAATCTAAATTTTGTATATTTTTACACCTTAGATTTTATAGAAAGTGCCATATTCTCAATATAATCACAGCAAAAACCAATCACTGTCTAACATTCCCCTTTAGGAGAGTACTACTGCTTATTAAATTGGCCTTGCGTTTTAATGCCTACAATGTAAAACCTTTTAAAGCCATAGCCATTTTAAGGGTTAATTGTTTCAGAATATTCCATTGTCTTGCTAGTTTTTAATTATTCAGAGTTGGACATTGCAAACTGTGTATTTAGGGTCTCTTACATGCACTAATTACACTGCTAGCAACTTTCAGTTTTCATCATCACTAGCTATGCAAGAACATGTCTGTTGTTTTGTTTTATTCCACTTGAGCCGAGCAAAGCATCAACAGTCTCTGTACACAGTGACTCTTTTTCTTCCTCCAATTTATGGTTCCCAGGATTTCAATCAATCCAGAGAAGTTGAAGCTGGATCAGTGTGTCTCAGAAAATGGGGACAAAAAAGTGATCAGTTGAAAAAGAGGCAACAAAGATTAAAGAATACTTGAAATATGTACAGATGAGGTTTATATTTACAAATGCTACATACACACATTTGTAAACTGAAAGTGACAGGCTTACTTACTTTTTTTCATTGTTTTTGTTAAATGTGATCAACTCTATTGCCAACAGGATAATAAGGGTGAAAAAACATATAGAAATCCCTAAATTTAAGCGAGAATTAGTCATAAAGTAATAGAAAATAAATTTATTTTAACTCCCTTTTATTATAATAGCACTCTGTGTTTTTGAAAAAACTTCATAAGTTTTTTCAGAACAGTTTGAACTTCAGGAGCCAGGTCTGATTTCAGCTAGGAGATATCATAGTGAATATGCCCTTTGTTATGTTTGTGTTTCCTTTCACGGAACCATTCTGATGGAGAAGACAGACAAAACTCAAGAGAAAAACACAAAACAAACGGTAAGATCAAGGAAGGAAAGAGAACAGTGAGTGGAGGAGGAGGAAGTGATGCCTTTCAGGAAGGCAGGTCTGGAGAGTTCAGATTTGAGCAGCATCTGAGCTAATGGAGGGGAGCCATGACATCTGGGAAGACAGAGGAGCAGAGGCTCCTACAGACAGCCATTGCTGGAGGAGCTTGGCTAGTTGAGACTATCAAAATGTGATAGACTACATTGCTGGGGTAGACAGAAGAAGTAGGAACCCAGCCAAAACGGCAAGAAAGCAAGATACAACACACACACACACACACACACACACACACACACACACACACACACACACACTTTTAGATATTTGTTTCTTGGTGTTTAGGGGTTGACATTATTACAGATTGCTTGATTTGCCCTAGTGAGGTAAAAATAAATCCAGATTAATGAGTATGAGTGCATATTAGTTCAGACGATTTTCAGAGTCTTAAGGACAAGATTACATAGGCATTGAAGAGAGTACAGGCTAATTCATTACTGGCTGATGTGTGCGGTAGGGGGTGAAGGAGAATGGACCATGTAAAATATACACTTGTTCCCAGGGTAATAGTTTCAGTACCAAAACAATAGATATAGAGCTTACCAGAATTATATTTCTGCACTCAGTTATTACTCTTATACTCATATATTTTTACATAATATACTATAATGAAATATCTATATCTGTTTTAAGATCCTTTTAAAATTATATATACATGTATATATTGTGTGTGCATATATATATGTATATATATATATTCATTGCCTTCTATCTTTATCACACAATGATGATGGAAATAATGTGAAAGGACACTAACTTGACAGACGTGGTCTATGGTAAGTAGCTAGTTAGATGTTGGAAGGTCTAGAGAATATTGGTCTGGACCCCTCCCATACACAGAGAAGCTGTCTTTGCTCTTCTTTGAAAGAAATTAGAGATGCTGAGGAAACAGCTGAGAAGACAGGCAGAGTTTATTATGAAACCCAGCAGAACACTATCTTAAGAGTGGAGGTGGATAATGTCAAAGAGAACCCTTATTCTGACCTACATTCTAGGTAAGCTCTAGATGTCTTAGATGCCACAGGTTCCATACAGGTTGCCAAAAAGTTTGTTTGGGCTGACTGTTACTGTGAACAAGCTTTTACCAGAAAGTCTACTGGGCATCTAAGGAGGTTTAAAATTCCTGGAGGAAGGTTCAGACACTCTTCCATCAGTGTTCTTCAGACAACCCTGGATGACACATCTTCCAGAGCCAGAGAAATGGACCAGGTTCGATTTTTCAGTCCAATAATCAAAAATCCTGTTGTTCTGTTTCACTGAAGAGCTTCTGTCTATAAAGGAGGGTTCCAGACTGGTGTTCTCTACACTTTCCAACATCTAACTAGCTACCTACCATAGACCACTTCTGCCAAGTTAGTTCCCTTTCACACCACCTCTGTCTTCAGTTTTAGATGTAGAAGGCAATGAGTGTTTGCATGTGGAGCCGTGTGGGCAAAAATAAACTAAGGGACATGCTGCAGTTTCCAGTACCGCTGGGCAAATGAGGGAGTGGGAAGGATGGAGGAATGGGGTGGTGAGTCAGCAACAGAGAGATGCTGAAGCACGTTGAAGTCACGGACTGAGCTACCACCAGAGGCCATGTCGATATGTATGGTGAGTACTGAGGCCGTGTTCAATGTCTGAGGTTCCTGCTGCAGCGAGGGCCATCGCTGGATCTATGGTCCTGTTGCAGTGTCTGTGACCTGTGTTATCACCACTGGAAGCCATCTATATGTCAGTGGTCCAGGCTGTCACTAGGAGCCATGTCTGAGTCCCATGACCATGCCACAGCCTGTGGGGAGGGGAACGTACTACCAAAACTCATGCAAATATACGAATATCATGGTCTGTGCTGCCACCTGAAGGTACGTTGATGTCCATGGACTTTACTGCCACTGAGACCATGTTGGTGTCTGTGACCCATACTTGATACCATGCGGAGGTTCATGGTACCTGCTGGTGCCAGAGGTCAGGAGGATGTCCCTGGTCTGTGCTGCCAGCCAATACTATGTGGAAGTCCATGACCCACACTTTGATGACCGGAAAGGTCAAGAAAGCCTCTTCTGCTCACTGTTAGGAAAGAGACATATAAGGCTTCTGGGACATCTCACCCACAAATAAAAAGTAGCCACCTAGACAAGAAACCAATTAAGGGAACCATGTAAAATGGTGGGAAGGATGTTGATGTGTAGCTCTCCACTATATATGGCTGCTGGTGAGGGTAGGGTGAGAATGGTTCACATTTCTGTAAGTGGCTGGCCACTGTGAGTTTGGCCACACTCCAGTGACTGTATGGACAACACAAACTGGACTGGCTGGAGATAGGAGCAGCTTGGAGTACTAGGAAGTAAGGGTGATCTGGATGAATTATGTCAGACTCCCAAATAACCCTCAAAAATGTTACACCTTAAAATACTACAAAAAATCTGGCAGGCAAAAAGAAGAAATGTGCGTCACAAAAAGCACTGTATGATATCAATGGACTTTTAGGTAGATATAGTCAATAGGCACTTGCTAGAAACTGTTTTTATTACTGTGTGTTATTAAAGATAATGAGTCCTTTTATGCATCTATATTTAATATCAAAGTCTGTTGTCACCCCTACATAACCGAGTTCACTGTGGTATCCATGAGTAACTTTTATAATACTGCCCCACAGATAAACTCAGGGTAGAGTAAGACACAATAACTCTAAGCTCCAGTGTTTGGCTTCTTCTGGTTTTCCTGAAAATATGTTCATCTCTCTCATATTTCAGAAGTCTCAGAAAAGTAACTCTCCAAATTAGCTTCAAAATTGAAAAAATGAAGTAGATGAGTTCATTATAAAGATTCATCATAAATGAAGTAGATGAGTTCATTATAAAGATTTATCATAAAGTTTGGCTTTCAATATGAAATGCTGATTTTTTTGGCCACCAGGTTCTTCTCTTAGTGTAGATGAAACTCAGCTCTTTCTTTACATTGCACTCTATATCTAGTCTTTATATTTTAGCAGAGAAAGGTATTAAATTCATAAATAAAACATCTAGGCCCCTAGGTGGAATAAATCTGAATATAGTGAGTTCTCATTTTTATCATGGGTGAGATACAACTCAGAGCATTTCAATGCCAGCTCTTTGATGTCATTTAGGAAACTGAACAATCAATAATTCATTTTAAATGTTCAAATTAGTCATTGTTGTGTATTTACAGATGCATCTCTGAATTTGTCCTTTACCAAATGCTGAAACCAAATAGCAACAGCTTTTTACCCTGCCCTATCGAGCATAGGAATTGAAACAAATTCCAGATTCTTTCAGAGGTAGAAAGGAAGGTTGAGGACTGTCTCCAGCTTTAAGAGATTAGCTTGAAGTTCATAAATTGAATGCTTGGAATACAAATGGAGCTATAATTTATACTCCATCCTAGAGTGAAATTAAAACACTTTGTTGGGTTGTAAACTTACTAGGATATAAACATATACTATGTTTGGTATAGTATGAATACGATATACGAAATAGTAAATGTTTAGTGATATATATATATACATATGTACACATACATATATACACATAAATATATATAGTGATGTATGTATATACATATATAACAATATATGTACATATATAACAGTACATGTATACATACATATATCACTAAACAGGATTAACTAGTAACACATCAACCAGTATTTATTGACTTACACCCTTACTACGCTTTAAAAAGTTCTTAAAATATTGCCTGTACTGCAATATGACAGAAAAAATTATTTTTATATTTACAATGTTACCAGAAGCTCAATGCGAACAATTCAGTCACAGGGACAATTTTAATTGCATATTATCTTGCCTTATAGAATACACGGTTTCTTTAGTTGGATGGCTAGGTTATTTGGTGTTTCGTGTTTAACATTTTCCAGGTAGTATGTGCAGTACTGTTGAACATTCCCAGAAATCCTCTGAAAAATAATATTTTTGCTTTTTTATGAAAAAGATGCAGAAACCAAGGCATGATGCCTAACCTAACAGTGCTAGAAGTAGAACCTGAGCCTAGAGTTCTAACTCCACAACCCATAATCTTAAAATTTTGACATTAAAAATATGGTAAATATAAGGCCATTGTCTCTTTTTCAATATCCATTTACTAGACAAGTAAAGGTCATCTAATATCAATACTATATAAAAGTCTTATAAATGTATATGAAGCATCATAAACCTGTCAGAAATCAGAGAAAGAGAAGGGAAACAGTATGTACAACAAACAATAAGTAAGATGAATAAAATGCCTAGTGAGAGAAAGGCCTGACCAGGGATGAGTAAAATCTGCCTCTGATCCCTGGGAAAGAAAACGAGAGTTTTGTTTAGTAGGAATCACAGCAGTTTTCAATACTAGTCTGCTTTTTAGCTCCAACACAATGTGTTTTCCACTTGGCTCATGCAAATTCAATGAGGATAATAAGAAGATAAGAAAGAGACAAAGTCTCGTTACCTGCAGCAGATGAGAACAACAGACTTTTTCCAAAAGTCGTGCTCTCTTTGAACAAAGCAAATGCCGGTGTTTAACCCAGGGGCCTGTCCAAAGTCACAAAGAAAAGCTCTTTGTAGGAGGGAAGCATCATAGAGAATGCTGTAGATGAGGAGCATAATAGAGCGTGCTCAAATTTAGGCCACGGTTTGGAAAGTTAAGAGGGCAGACAGAATCCTAGTCAGAATTAACTCAACGTCATGGGACATAAATTCAAATGTTTAAAATAGCAATTAGGTGTCTTGGGCATGTTTAGTCTCTTTTTTCCTAGAAGGTTTGAGCTAAAACTAAAGAAAAGGTAAGTTTGAAGTTCCCTTAATGTGGAAACTTGCTCATAGAGGCCACCTGCTTCAAAGGCCATTACTATTTTCAAATGATCTTTATTATATCACCTGTCATCCATGAATCAGTATTTTGAAATTTTTATGTGGAGATATATTTCCATTCCAAATATCTGTTGGCATGAAACGCAGCTCTCCCCTCACATGTAATAATAGCTAGTTTATTCTTCAGCCAAATATAACTGATTATGTTAAGGAGCACAGGTTTGTACTGTCTGAAAAATGTGTTTCTTCTCAGGAATAGTTGTGTTAAATTTTTATAGTTGCCGAACAAAAGAAAGTCAGAAATAAAAGTGGTTTTTTTCCCTTCAGATCCAAGGTCCCAAACAGCAAGTAGGTTATAGCAAATGAGAAAAATCCTTGCTGTAGCTTTCACTTGCTATCTGATAACACGTTTAGCTTCTAGACTGATGGGAACTAGTTTCTCTTAAGATAATGTATTTCAACCAATTTTACCTGATAATCAAGAAGATTTTGGGTCAGGCATAGAGGTGCTCACTGAGAAGATCTTAAGGGGTAAATGTTTATAGCCCAAGATGATTTTGCCCCTGGATTTGTAATAATTCAACTCTGCAATGTACTCAGTAATCACCAACCATCAAACTTCATAACATCTTGAACATAAACATGATATCTTTCTGAAATGTCAGTTCATATATCCAATTGCCTACTAAACAACTCTTTTTGAGTGGTAACCACTTTAACATGCTCAGGTGTAGATTAATTCTCTTAACATCATTTCCAACCCTGAGTTCCCTTCATTCCTGATGTTTGGAGTATATCATGTATCCACATGGTACACATGGCCAAGAGTCACACCTACAAATCCCTGGAGAGGCCTTTAATTTTACCATAGCTGACATGTCACTTCTCTCTTTGTGATGTTCTTGTGTTAGACAGCATAATAGTTCCTAACAAGGTCTTATCCTCAAACCCTGTTAACATATTAGTTTTCATGGAAGAGTAGATTTGCTAGTGAACAGAATCAATGTATAGATTTTCCTAGTCCTATAGATCCACTGAGTCCACCTAGCCTATGAGTCCTTAGAAGGATCAAAAATTGGAAACTAGGAAAATAGAAAAAATGTCACACAGGGGCACAGAGGTGAAAGCATTGCTGAATTTAAACACAGAGCAAGAACGTCCCAAGCAAAAAATGTGAGTATAATGGAGTGTTTTATCAATTGACACAATCTAGACCCACCTGGGAGTCTTAGTGAGGGATTATCTACAACAGGTTGGCATTGAGCATGTCTCTAGGAAATTATCTTGATTGATTGAGATAGCAAACCCACCCACTATTAATGACACCATTTTCTAGGCAGGGAACTCTAAAGTATATAAGAGTGGAAAATAGCTGAGAATAAATAAATATAGATTCATTCATGGATGCACTCCTTCTTATTTCATGACTGTGAATGGGTTATGGCCAGCTCTCTCAAGTTCTTGTGCATATACTTTTCTATAACCAGCAACCATGACTTAAAATGAACTCATTCACCCACACCCTGCCATTGTCAGGATATTACATTACAATAACAAACAATGAAACTAAGACAATGGGCAACCTGTAGAATTTTGAAAAGACAATTAAACTATGACTCAGAGTGATTTTCTATTCTGTCCCCTATGTTATGATATTTTTCTACCCCCATTTCTGCATCACCCCTTTAGCTAACACTTTCCACTCTGAGTTTTCATGACAACATGTTTTATACAAACTATTAATACCCCAGAGATCATTCTCTGAATTTCTTAATACTAGATTGAATCTTAACCTCATATCATGCATGGAGGATGGATGGGAGATGGAAGAATGAGTGGGTGAGTGGGTAGATGAATGGGTGGATAAATGGAAGGGCAAGTAGGTGTTTGGCAGATGGATAGGTGGGTGGCTAAGTGGAGGGTTGAGTGATGAGTTAGATGGATGGGTAGGTGGTGAATAGATGAATGTTAGGCAGATGGATAGATGATGGGTGAAGGGTTGGATGCATAGTTAAATGGATGTTAAACAGATGGAAATACAAAATGTGCATAAACAGATTTATGCCACTTCAGGATACATTTTAAGTGGTCAGGAGACTTCTAGTGGTCTCTTCTCTACTCATATTTAGAAATTTGGCCAGAAACCCCTTGTGATGTCTTTTCAGAGGAGATTCTTCTAAGTTTCACACAATGGTCCAGCCTAAGTTCTAATCCATCAGAGCCATTTCCCATTCTGCAACTCTTTTCCCATGCCTTCATTTTTATAATTACGCTTGGCCACTGATCATATCAGAATTCTTTTGAAGATTGAAGACCAGCTTGTGATCACAGACTGAACTTCAGTTCCTTAGAAGTGTGACTAACACTCACTTCATCAGGCTTTCTGAAGAGTGAAATAAATACATGACTCTGAGAGTGAATATCTCCTGATTTCCCGAGAGCCTTAGAAGTTATTTTAGTTCCTTCTATCTGCATTCAAATAGGCCCCAAATTCAAGCAAAGGCTATACTATGGCACAGTCATGGAGATCATCTTATTAATCAAGAAAATTCCAGAGCTGTTTGACTCTCACATTTTCATGATCTTTTCTGACACATAAAATTAGAACACAGCTCTTATACTCTAAATATTCATGTAAGTATGTTTACATATCTATATACATTATATTTTACCTGATCAATGAAACTTGCTAAAATAAGAATAAAGCCTGGGAATACCCCAGCCAAAACAAATTTATACACTGTCTTTTAAAATATAATTGAAAATAAAGTTTAAAATCCAAGCACGTCTTACTCACTCAAATGGTTGTGACTTTATACCTAATTTCTGAGTTTTAACTTTTCCTTCTCTTGTTCATTGGCATATTTACTAAGTACATTTCTTTTAGTGATAGTCATGAAGCAAACATGAGAGTGACATCTGCAAGTACATAGAATTTACTCTCAGATACTTAAAAAATGCTGTAACAGGATAGAGTTTACTGTGATGTTTGGAGATCATTGTCTTGATTGCAGAGGCCCTGAGGTGGTGAAGGTGAGCTACTGTGAGGCTAGACTAGATTATCCAGCAGTGCAGGAAGGTTGCATTGTCCTACAGATAGGACACTGTAGAAAAGATATGTGTAGTGCTCTGAGATGCTTCTAGAGCACACAGTGTAGACCATGTGCTTTCCATACCTATCCTGGAGGAACATACAGATTTGGGTTCAGTTTGGCTTGGGAGTATGTTTTAAGTTTCTCATTACTCGGGAAAAATGGCCTAAGAATTGAAAGTGGGCCTGGGTAGAAAGCAGGTAGTAAGAAACAGCATGTAGGGACTTAGAGAATGTTATTGGTGAAGATCAGAAAGACAGAGCTTCATACACAGAAAATCCAGTTTCAGGGAAGAAAAATGAACTATTTAAATGGGATTTTTATAATGATTACTTTGGAACTAAGTTATATTCTCTCATGATAACCTTAAGAAAACTACATATATTTGTGTACATGTGTCTATATATGTGTTTATGTATAAACATATATGTCTATGTGTCTCTATATTTGTGTATGTATGTATATACATACACATGCATGAATGTATATGTATGCATTATATATGTGCACATATGTGTAAATACATATGTTTGTGTATATATGTTTATACATATGTATACATGAATATGTAGGAGGTTGATAGATAAATTTGCATATATATATGTGTATGTATACCTATTTATGTGGGATATATATGCAAATATGCTTGCATGTGTGCATATGTACACATGTATATAGGCATATCATTACTTATAAGTGAAATTGTGTACTGCTATCATCAACACTGATTTGAAGATAGAAACAGAACACACAGCTGTGTAAGAGGTCATCCTTAAATTCAAATTCAAAGTGCTAAACAAGAATCGCTTTATCATATTTAGAGTTTACAAAGTTTGTCTTACCTCCTATGTAAAGTGAAGGGGGCTCTAGAAAAGTTCAAGTGACATCAGGTGGTGGTGTGCATTAATGTGCACACATTGTTGGGAGGAAAAACAGGGCTAGACATATGTGATGTGAAATATAAGGCTGAGAACTGGGTAGAGGGCACGGTATTTACTGCAGTGGGAAAGGGGGGAGCAGGACTCACAATGAATTAGGCAGAAGATCCCCAATTAAAATTTAGATGTATAAAGTTGGACTGTATATGAGTTTTGCAAACAGCTGTATATGTGATCAACTGAAACAAAGAGCCCTGGATTCTTTGTGTGAAGACAAACCCAACACACAGAAATGATTGTCCTGGGAGAAGACATAGAATCTATGCTGTATCATATCATATGCAATACCATGTCACCTATCATCAGCCACATCATAATCATATCATCTATGCCATGGGTGATAAGAAAGCAACACTCAAAGACTAAAAGTGGAAACAGAAAAAGAATGACCAGAGAGGTAGCAGGTGAAAACAAAGTGTATTTGGAAAGACGCCCAAAGAGTAGAGTGTTTTAAGACCAAATACACTACAAGGATGTGCTCAGAAAAAAGGATGTTTGTACTTGAATGGTTCAATTTTCTCAGAGTCCAGATGGGGTAAATTTGGAGAAACAATTTAGACAGAAGTTCCCTCGGTGTGGTAGCACTAAGAGCCATGGTACAAATCTTGCTGGGCAGTCTGATAAGATTAGAAGAGTCTTTATGCTAGGCTGGCTAGAGGACTGGCTAGGCTGGCACTTTGCAGAGAAACAGGTTGAGTATCAAGGGAACTTACAAGGACCTCTTATGTGCACAGGGTCTCCTTTGAGAGATGGAAACATAATTTCAGATTCCTTTCCAATCTGAGGTCTTCAGCAGAACACTGAACACTTGAGAACATTGAGTAAAGGAAAGGCATGTTCTTGCTGTCTCTGCTGTATTGCATTCATCCACCATAGACAGGTGCACCTCTGAGACCAAGGGATCTCTGAAAACCAAGGTCAATGCATCTTCAGCTTTTAAAACACACACTCGTGCACAAATGGGCATTAAGTGAAGTAAATGTCATTTCAGAAATTTGCAAGAATTTGAGAATATGGCATGACAGTTTAATTTTGAATAAATAATAAAATCTACAAAATTTTTGTTTACTTCTTTCACTACAGAAACCAAACAGTAATAGTTTATCCAGCAAGGGCTGAACACTGAGGACATATACTGGAGAAATACTTAGGAACATCTCAATTTTATTTTCATGAAGAATAATGTATTTTTGATACTCATGGTTTGTGGAGAAGGCTGTCACCTTTAGATCTGTGATTACTTTCCTCATAATAATAAAAACTTAGTGTATTATAAGCTATGTAAGACATCATAGGCCTGTATACACTACTGATAATTTTATTTTTATTAAAATATAAATAATTTAAGTGAATGGTATTTGGAAATCCTTCTTTAATTTAATGTAAACTCATCATTACAAAGAACTTACAAATACTGAGCTTCATACATAGCCTTTTCAGTAAACTTAGTAATATACACGTGTGTTTAATGGCGAGTCACTTTTCACACAGCCTGTCTGCACTTAAAATTTCCCAGCTCAAAATGTCCTGCTACCCACAGACACTGAAAAAACCAAGGGCGAAGCTATCTGCCAGCAGACGATAACTAAGTGGTCTGCTTAGGAGGTCTAGCTGGCTAGTGGGGTTTATGTTAGTTTGTAAGTTCAGCCTAATATGTGTAAGTTTCCTTCTCTTGAAAGCTTAGTTAGACTTTTTTTTTAAAGAATTCTGGATACGTTATCCCAAAAGACATGGTGTAGTAAAAATTAGCTTGATTTAGACAACTTATTCATCTTCACATAGAAAATTATCCACAGTTCTACACTGATGATATATTTATAAGGACTCTTCTGAGATAGAAGAGATCATTTGATGTTGATTGAGCACAGCAAAAATGACATCCATTTATACACCCTCCTCCACTTACTCCTTCCACATTTATTTCCTAAGCTCTTTTCCTTAGGCAACATTCTCAGTTCCTTTTGTATCACTTAAGATGAGAGAGATGCTGAGTTCCATCTTGTATCTGGAAAGAGCCGCACACACATCATCAGGCTACTACTTGGTAATAGACATCAAAAATTAAACAATGCAGTAGTGTATCTAATTTCAAAGATGGTTCTCCTACAGATTCTACTTATAATATTATTTGATTTCAACTCTTTTAAAGGCAAACTTGTAGTTGGGGGACTTTTTAAAAGCCAAGTACAGTCCAGTGGGTGAGGTGTGGGAAATAGTAAAGAGCAGCCAGGATTGAAATCAGAAAGGCCAAGTAGAAAAACAAGATGCAAGCTGCTACAGATACAAATAGATATTTTTTTAAGGCCTTCAGCCTACCAGCAAATAAAGATAAAGGAAATGTGTCATTCCATGCTGGCTAGAAATGAGCTCCTAGCAGCTTCCAGTAATCTAGTTACACTCTGAAATGAACTTACCAAGGCTGACTTTCTCTTTCAATTCCGTTTTGACGAAAATAAATGAACTAGAAACTTGGATGGGCAGGCTCTCAGCCCTCTAGAAGCTTCTCAGAGAATCAGTTTTCTTCCATCCCCTATAAGCCTGTCTTCCCTGGTGAAATCCAGGCTCTACTTCCTCCTCAGTCTTTGTCTTTGCTAACAGGAACTCTTCTAACTCTCAATTTCCCAAATTGGGAGTGGTCTACAGAGAGTTGGAGTAATGAAGGCAAAGGCCAGACATACAACTCCCTCCTAGTGTAATTTGCGTTGTAGCTTCATTGTTTCATCAACGGCTTACCAGACATCCAGCTCCTCTCTTTTAGGAAGCCCTGCGAGGCAGGACATGAGGTATTTATTACTTTCCTTTTGAGGCATGGCTCAACTATGTAGAAAACAACAGAACATCAAAACTGAAGTTTCTTGACCTCCAACACCTTCAAATGTCCTTAGGTGCCTGTGCTGACCGGACTAACCTGACGTTTTAGGATCTAGATGAATCAGCCATTTCTTCAATGAGAGTTCAATGAAGTAAATACCTTTATCTGTCTGTAGGAGATGGTACCTGGTCTCAGCTGCTCCAAATGGGATGATGTTGCTGGTCTCTGTTCATCTTTCCTTCCACTGTAGTTACCACTGTGTATGCTATTCTGTGTTGCCTGTATGCAGAGAATTCTTAGTAGGTACTGTCATAGTTAATTTGTAATTGACTAATTGATTATTTCATGGTGTCAGGAGAAAAAATTTTTTCTCTAGGGATACTAAAAACAAAGTGCTAGTGAGAAAAAAGTTCATCAATATGTGGAATAAAACTGTTATTAATGTCTTATATAACACATAATGGATTTATAGCTAGACCCTGTGGCACAGCCTTGTAATTCTGGCTGTTTGAGAGACTGAGTGAATGAGGATCACGGGTGCATGGCCTACCTGAGCTACAGAGTAAATTTAAAGCCAGCCTGGATTATTTAATGAGTTCTGGTCCAATCCAGAGCCTGCCCATTTCCATGTGGTGCAGACAAGCAGAAGATACCCAGAGGTCAGTTTACTGCTCCATGGTCTGTCCACAGGTAGAGCCATTATGATTTGAAGAGATGGAAGAGAAAGATGCAGAGCAGTTTGAGCACTATGAAGAGAGGCAGAACTGGGGATTTAAGGGTATGAGGAATGACTTGATGTGAGCAGCCTCCCCTGACACCTGAGGCAAAGTCTCACTGATGCTACTGTTGAAGTCCATGCAACAGCAGTGGTCTGTGTCAATGTTTTTTTTGTTTTGTTTTGTTTTGTTTTTGTTTTTGTTTTATTAACTTGAGTATTTCTTATATACATTTCGAGTGTTATTCCCTTTCCCGGTTTCCGGGCAAACATCCCCCTCCCCCCTCCCCTTCCTTATGGGTGTTCCCCTCCCAACCCTCCCCCCATTACCGCCCTTCTGTGTCAATGTTAATGGCCCATGTTATCACCAAAGGCAATACAGACCTCCTTCTTCTAGACTGCTCCTGGGACCATATTGAAGTTCAAGGGCTGTGCAGAGCTGGCCCCACCTTTCTCTGGCTGCAGCCTCCTCTTGCAGGGTCAGGCAGGAGAGTTGGCCCTGGTGGTATGGGTGCTAGTGAACCAGCCCCAATGGCATGAGAGTGGGAATGTCCCTTGCCAGCTGTGGCACTTGAGTGAGATTGCCATAGAAATGCTGGAGAGTTCAACCTGGTAGGGTGGGTTTGGGAGAGCTGGAGGGATGACCAACTCAGTTACTATTCAGGCCTAGATGCAGGGCTTTGAGGTGGCCCACCCCAACATCTAACCCATATGTGAACTGCTAGAGTGGATAAAGAGTCCAGCTCTACAGATTCAAAGCTGCAGAATCTCCATGATACAGGGCAAAAACTTGATATCAGAGAGGAGCCCTAGTGAGATTATAATATTGATAGTGTAGCAAAATCCAGAAGCCTCAAACCAGACCAATGACCCATTGAAATGTACACTTATAAATAAAGATGTTTGGACAAAAGGGTATTAAATACTGTGCGACTTACCACGACACACTGCAGTTTCCACAGTGAGATTTTTATTTTATTTTATTTTATTTGGGGGGGGGGAGGTTACAAGAGCAGATGGAAGATACAAAGGGACAGGGAAATGAGTGAGATTGGACTGCATGATGGAAATTTCACCAAAAAATTGATAAGAATTTCTTATAAAGTAAAAAGAGGGCTGAAGATATAGTTTAGTGGTTAAAGAAAATGACCTATAGTACAGTGGGTGTTGGATTCAATCCTTACTACAACACAAAATAATCTATACTTAAATTTACCAGATCAGTAAAATATGCCTCTATAAAGTTGTAAGGACTGCAGTATCCACAGTTTCGGATCATTCTTCTAATTGCCTTCTAATGCTAGTCTTTTTTTCAAGTGATGTTGTTCATTCATTGAGCATCTCTTCCTTGCTACACAATAATATGGATTATTGTCATGAAAACAGAGTAAGACCACCGTGGTTGTCCCTCTTTTAGGGACTCACTATAGCTATAAGTGCTTGTCTGATTACTAAGAGTGACTGTTGTCACAGGTAAAATCATTGATGATATTTCATTCATTTTCTTTCATTTTACACTTAGTTTGGTATCTTGTTTTTGCTTAGTTTCAGTTTAGTTTCTTCCATATTGGTCTGTTATCTGGTGAGCATCCCTCTGCTGTTTTCTGGCTAGGCTATTGTCATCTGCTGAGCATCATTCTGCTGTTTTCTGGCTGTACTACTGTCATCTGCTGAGCATCCCTCTGCTGTTCTCTGACTGGGCTACTGTCATCTGCTAAGCATTATCTGCTGTTCTCTAGCTGGGCTAGATTTTCTTCCAAATGCCATTTACCCCAGTATCACTCCAATATTACCCCAGAATTAACCAAATGGCCGTTGAGTTTGCTCACTGATCATCAAAATCTCAGTGATTTTGGATATATAAAACAATGCCGTTCATCTATAGATCTTCTGATAGTCCTTCAGAATGCTGTTTTGTTGCATTAGGAAAATGAATGTGGCCATCTCAACCCTTATGTTCAATATGAATAGAAGGAATTTTTAAAATATCTATCATTCTTTGTGCATTATCATTTTCTCATCTTTTCCAAATATCATGTACATCTATATTTGGACTTAAAGCTTCATAAGTCTGATTCATGTGTGTTCTTTTGATTTTCTCTAATCTACTTTGAAGAAATAAAATGAACTTAATTTTTATTCCTGTGAAAGATTCTATCATCACTTACAGAGGGAAAGGGACTAATATAGGTACCAGAGTTACCTAAGTTTTTTCCACTTTTTGAAACAATTGTCATTAATAATATAATCAAAATATCAAGAATATTAACTTTTACTCTAGAGATGCTCACAGGTAAGTTCTTCTTCCAAAGTTCTTTATAAGCAAAGACACAAGGAAAATCATTCTTTAAACACTTATGCAAATTTGTATATAGATGCACATTTATACAAATACATATTCTTTTATTTTAAACAGAAATCATTGCACTATTCAGTTGAATAAAAAATGAAAATATGCCTTATAATTTGTATTTTGAAACTTGGTAAAAAACAGAGAAACACACAAAAATTTAAACACTTAGGGAAACAAAGAAGTGCAATTTTTGATTTCTTATTGTTATTTATATTGAAAACCAATAGAGGACTATGTTAATATGTTGCATATCTATACTATAGGAGGATGGAAAATTGTGAGACTAGAAAATTTGACGTAGTTGTCTTTTAGCATTTTTTTGACATTTTTCCTATTAATAGATATTTTTTATTTACATTTCAAATATCATCCCCTTTCTGGGATTCCCCTCCATAACCCTGCTATCTCCCCATGCTTCTATAAGGGTGCTCTCCCATGCATCAACTCCCTCCCACCTCCTTGACTTGATAGTCAGCTACACTGGGGCATCAAACCTTGACAGGACCAAGGACCTCTCCTTCCATTGATGCCCTACAAGGTCATCCTCTGCTACATATTTGGCTGGATTCATAGGTCCATCCCTGTGTACTCTTGGGATAATGTTTTAGTCCCTGGGAGGTCTGTAGGGTCTAGTTGGTTGATGTTTCTTATGGGTTTGCAAACCCCTTCAGCCCCTTAAGTCCTTTCTCTAATTCCTCCATTGGGGATCCCATTCTCAGTCCAGTGCTTGGCTGTGAACATCTGCCTCTGTATTTGTCACTCTGGCAGAGCCTCTCAAGAGACAGCTATATCATGCACTTCTTGGCATCCACAATATTGTCTGGGTTTGTTGCCTATTTATGGGATGGATCCAAGGAGGAGCAGTCTCAGAATGGCCTTCCTTCAGTCTCTGCTCCACACTGTCTCCATATTTACTCCTTTGAGTACTTTTAGTCCCCTTTCTAAGAAGGACTGAAGCATTCATACTTTGGTCGTCCATCTTCTTGAGTTTCATGTGATCTGTTAATTGTATATTGAGTGTTCTAAGCTTTTGGGTTAAATATTCATTTATCAGTGAGTACACACATATGTGTTCTTTTGTGAATGGGTTACTCACTCATGATATTTTCTAGTTCCATCCATTTGCCCACGAATTTCATGAAGTCATTGTTTTTAATAGCTGACTAGTATTCTGTTGTGTAAATGTACCACATTTTCTGTATCCATTCCTCTGTTGAAGGACATCTGGGTTCTTTCCAAGTTCTGGCTATTATATGTAAGGCTGATATGAACATATGTGGAGCATGTGTCCTTGTTATATGTTGGAGCATATTTTGGGTATATGCCTATGAGTGGTATACCTGGGAGCTCAGGTAGTACTAAGTCCAATATTCTGAGGGACCTCAGGACTGATTTCCAAAGTGGTTGTACCAGCTTGCAATCCCACTAACAGTGGAGGAGTTTTCCTATTTCTCCACATCCTCACCAGCAACTCTTGTCACCTGAGTTTTTTATCTTAGCCATCCTGACCAGTGTCAGGTAGAATCTCAGGGTTGTTTTGATTTGCATTTCCCTAATGACTAAGGATGTTGAACATTTCTTTAGGTGCTTCTCCGACATTCAATATTCCTCAGTTGAGAATTCTTTATTTACCTCTGTACCCCATTTTTAATAGGGTTATTTGAATCTCTGGAGGCTAACTTCTTGAGTTCTTTGTATATATTGGATATTAACCTTCTATCAGATGTAGGATTGGTAAAGATCTTTTCCCAATCTGTTGGTTGCTGTTTTGTCCTAATGATAGTGTCCTTTGCCTTAAAGAAGCTTTGCAATTTTATGAGGTCCCATTTGTAGATTCTTGATCTTAGAGCATAAGCCATTGGTGTTCTGTTCAGTAAATTTCCCCAAGTGTCCATGTGTTCGAGGCTCTTCCCCACTCTTTCTTACCTGGGGATCCAGTCCATATACAGTCACCAAACCCAGACAACATTGCTGTTCCCAAGAAGTGCATCCTGACAGGAACCTGATATAGTTGTCTCCTGGGAGACTCTGCCAGAGCATGACAAATACAGAAGCACATGCTTGAAGCCAACCGTTGAACTGAAAACAGGGTCACTATTGGAGGAGTTAGAGAAAGAATTAAAAGAGCTGAAGTGGTTTGCAAACCCATAAAAACAAAAATACCAACCAACCAGAGCTCCTAGTGACTAAACCACCATCCAAAGAGTACACATGGAGAGACCCATAGCTCCAGATGCATATGTAGCAGAGGATGGCCTTGTTGGCCATCAATGTGCAGAGAAGCCCTTGGTCCTGCCAAGACTCAATACCACAGCATACAGGAATGTCAGAGCAGGGAGGTGGGAATGGGTGGGTGTATGGGTGGGGGAACACCCTCATAGAAGCAGGGGGAGGAGAGATAGGATAGGAGGTTTGGGGATGGGAAACGAGGAAAGGGGATAACATTTGAAAGGTAAATATAAACTATCCGATAAAAAAGAATTAAATTATATGTGGTTAAGATAAAATGAGGGGAAGAAGTATCTCTCTGGGATCTGGTGTTTTAACAGTTAACTTTTTCTCATTGAAGGAGGGGCAGGAATAATCTAGACCATCAAAGAAGCTCCCAGCCAGCTTCCCCAGCCATTCATATGTAATTCTGCTTTAAATGCCTTAAATAGGTGGCCTTGAGGGGCTTTTGGAGGTGCTGGCTAGAGAAGATTAAAGGGGGCTCTACCTATGTGACCATGTGACCCATCATCCACACTAAGTATAGACCTTTCAGAGTAACTACTTTTGGGTCATTCATACCCATAACCCCAATGAATGCTCTTGTATGTGGACCCAGGGAATTCCCCACTTTACTTTTTATTAGTTTCATTGTATCTGGTTTTATGTGGAGGTCCTTGATCCACTTGGACTTAAGCTTTATATAAGGCAATAAGAATGGATTGACTTGTATTCTTCTACATGCAGACCACCAGTTGAACCAACACCATTTGCTGTCTTTTTCCCCACTGAATGACTTTAGCTCCTTTGTCAAAGATCAAGGAACCATAGGTGTATGGGTTCATTTCTGGTTCTTCAATTCTATTCCATTGATGTACCTGCCTGTCTCTGTACCATACAGTTTTTTGTTTGTTTATTTGTTTTTTTACCTCTATTGCTCTGTAATACAGCATGAAGTTAGGAATAGTGATTCCCCCAGAAGTTCTTTTATTGTTGAGAATAGTTATGCTATCCTGTTTTTTCTATTTGGTTTTTGTTGTTGTTGTTTCGTTTTGTTTTTGTTATTCCAAATGGATTTGCAGATTGTTCTTCCTAACTCTGTAAAGAATTAACTTGAGATTTTGATGGGGGTTGCATTGAATCTGCAAATAGCTTTCAGCAAAATGGTCCTTTTCACTATATTAATCCTACCAATCCATGTGCATGGTGGATCTTTCCATCTTGTGAGATCTTTGATTTCTTTCTTCAGAGACTTGAAGTTCTTGTCATACAGATCTTTCACTTGCTTGGTTAGAGTCACACCAAGGTATTTTATACTATTTGTGGTCATTATAAAGGGTGTCATTTCCCTAATTTCTTTCTTTGCCTGTTTATCCTTTGAGTAGAGGAGGCTATAGATTTATTTGAGCTAATTTTATATCAAACTACTTTGCTGAAGTTGTTTATTGGCTATAGGAGTTCTCTGGTGAAACTTTTGGGGTCACTTAAATATACTATCATATTATCTGCAAATTGTGACATTTTGTGATATTTTGACTTCTTCCTTTCCTATTTGTATGCCTTTGCCCTCTTTTTGTTGTTTAATTGCTCTGGCTAGAACATCAATTATTATATTGGATAGGTAGGGAGAGAATTGTCAGCTTTATCCAGCCCCTGATTTAATGGAATTGCTTCAAGTTTCTCTCCATTTAGTTTAATGTTACCCACTGGTTTGCTGTATATTGATTTTACTTTCTTAGACTTTTATCATGAAGGGGTGACAAAATTTGTCAAATGCTTTCTCAGCATCTAATGAGATGATCATGTGGTTTTTTTCCCTTTGAGTTTGTTTATATAGTGGATTATGTAGCTGGATTTCTATACATTGAACCAGCCCTGCATTCCAGGAATAATGCCTACTTTATCCTGAGCGATGATCACTTTGATGTGTTCTTGGTTTCAGTTTGAGAGAATCTTATTGAGTATCTTGTCGTCGATATTCATAAAAGAAATTGATCTATAGATCTCTGTTGGGTGTCTTTGTGGTTTAGGTATAAATATAATTGTGGCTTCATAGAATGAATTGGGGTGTTTTCCTTCTATTTCTATTTACTGGAATAGTTTGGAGACTATTGGTATTAGGTCTTCTCTTAAGGTCTGATAGAATTCAGCACTAAACCTATCTGTTCCATTTTTTGTTTGTTTTTGTTTTTGTTGTTGTTGTTGTTGTTGTTTTCGGTCAAGAGATTTTAATGACTACTTCTAGTTCTTTAGGAGTTATGGAACTGTTTAGATAGTTTATCTGATCCTTATTAAAAGTTGATACCTGACATCTGTTTAGAAAATTGTCCATTTTATCCAGATTTTCCAGTTTTGTTGAGTATAGGCTTTTGTAGTACAATTTGATGATTTTTTTTATTTCCTCAGGTTCTGTTGTTATGTCCCCCTTTACATTTCTGATTTTGTTAATTTGGATACTATCTCTATGCCCACTGGTTAGTCTGGCTAAAAGGTTATCTATCTCGATGATTTTCTTTAAGACCCAGCTCCTGATTTTGTTGATTCTTTGTATAGTCCTTTCTGTTTCTACTTGGTTGATTTCAGCCCTGAGTTTGATTATTTCCTGCCATCTACTTCTCTTGGGTGTATTTGTTTCTTTAGCTCTGAAGCTTTCAGATGTGCTGTCAAGCTGCTAGTGTATGCTCTCTCCAGTTTCTTTTTGGAGGCTCTCAGAGCTATGAGTTTTCCTCTTAGTACTGCTATCATTGTGTCCCATAGGTTTAGGTATGTTGTGCCTTCATTTTCATTATATTCTAAAAAGTCTTTAATTTCTTTCTTTATTTCTTCCTTGACCAAGTTATCATTGAGTAGAGTGTTGTTCAGCTTCCACGTGCATGTGGGCTTTCTGTTGTTTTTGTTGGTATTGAAGACCAGCCTTAATCTGTGGTGATCTGATATGATATATGAGATTATATTAATCTTCTTGTATCTGTTGAGGCCTGTTTCGTGACCTACTATATGGTCAATTTTGGAAAAGGTACCATGACATGTTGAGAAGAATGTATATTCTTTTGTTTTAGGATGAAACGTTCTATAGATATCTGTTGAATCCATTTGATTAATAACTTCTGTTGTTTTCACTGTATCTCTGTTTAGTTTCTTTTTCCGTGATCTGTGATCTGTCCATTGATGAGATTGAAGTCACCCACCATTATTGTGTGAGGTACAATGTGTGCTTTGAGTTTAATAAAGTTTCTTTTATGAATGTTGGTTCCCTTGTATTTGGAGCATAGATGTTCAGAGTTGAGAGTTCAACTTGGTGGATTTTTTTCCTTTGATGAGTGTGAAGTGCCCTTCCTTTTCCTTTGTGATAACTTTTGGTTGAAAGGTAATTTTATCTAATAATAGAATGGCTACTCCAGCTTGTTTCTTGTGCCCATTTGCTTAGAAACTTTCCCCCTAGCCTTTTACTCTGATGAAATATCTGTCTTTGTCCCTGAGGTAGTTTCCTGTATGCAGCAAAATGCTGGGTCCTGTTTACTATCCAGTCTAATAGTATACGTCTTTTTATTGGGGAATTTAGTCCATTGATGTTGAGAGATATTAGGGACCAATGATTGTTGGTTCCTATTATTTTTGTTACTAGAGGTGGGAATTATATTTGAATGGCTATTTCCTTTTGGGTTAGTTGAACGAAGATTACTTTTTTGCTTTTTCTAGAGTTCATTTTCTCTCCTTTTATTTGAGTCTTTCCATCTATTATCTTTTTTAGGGCTGGATTTATGGGAACACATTTTTTAAATTTGGTTCCACCATGGAATATCTTGGTTTCTCCATCTATGTTCATTAAGAGTTTTGCTGGATATAGTAGCCTACACTGGCATTTGTGTTCTCTTAGGTTCTGTGTGACATCTATCCAGGATCTTCTAGCTTTCATAATCCTTGTGAAATTTGGTGTGATTCTGATAGGTCTGCCCTTCTATATTTCTTAACCTTTTTCCGTTTCTGTTTTAAATATTTTTTCTTTGTTAAGTTCATTTAGTATTTTGACTATTATGTGATGGGAGGAATTTCTTTTTTGGTCCAATCCATTTGGAGTTCTGTAGGCTTCCTGTATGCTTATGGGCATCTCTTTCTTCATGTTGGGGAATTTTTCTTCTATAATTTTGTTGAATATATTTACTGACCCTTTGCACTGAGAATCTTCACTCTCTTCTATACCTATTATCCTTAGTTTTAATATTCTCATTGTGTCCTGGATGATTTGGGTTAGGAGCTTTTTGTGTTTTTCATTTTCTTTGACAGTTGTGTCAATGTTTTCTATGTTATCTTCTGCCCCTGAGATTCTTCTCTCTCTTATATTCTGGGTGTGATGCTTACATCTATGCCTCCTGATGTCTTTCCTAGGTTTTCTATCTCCAAAGTTGTCTCCCTTTGTAATGTCTTTATTGTTTCTATTTCCATTTTTAGATCCTGGATGGTTGTGTTCAATTTGTTCACCTGTTTGGTTGTTTTTTCCTTTAATTCTTTAAAGGATTTTGTGTTTTTGACTTCTACATATTTACCTGTGTTGACCTGTATTTCTTTAAGGGAGTTACTAATGTCCTTCCCAAAGTTCTCGATCAACATCATGAAATGTGATTTTTAAGTCAGAATCTTGATTTTCTGGTGTGTTGGGATTTCTAGAACTTGCTGTGGTAGAACTGGGTTGTGAAGAAGTCAAGTGGCCTTGGTTTCTGTTGCTTAGTTTCTTGCACTTGCCTCTCACCATCTGGTTATCTCTGGTGTTAGCTGGTCTTGCTATCTCTGACAATGGCTTGACTCCTGTAACTCTGTGTGTCAGCACTCCTGGGAGACCAGGTCTCTTTCAGTGGGATTTGGGTACCAATAGCTGTGGCACAGGCTCAGTTCCAGGAGTATATGGAAAATGGAAATGTCATTTGGCATTTTAATTGAAAATATATAGTGTATACCCAGACATTAACCTAAACATATAAGTTCATTCATTAAAATATTTGCAGATAAATGATGTAGAAGGACTACGTGTGCAGAGAGAGTGCAGAGAGAGGGTAGGAGTCTCTCTCTCTCTCTCTCTCTCTCTCTCTCTCTCTGTGTGTGTGTGTGTATTTGTGTGTGTGTGTGTGTGTGTGTGTGTGTGTGATCAAACATTTTCTCTATTTTCCAATTTTGGGTAAAAAAATAGAATCAAATATATTTGCCAACAGAATAGCTACAAAAATAATTTCAAATATCCATTTGGATATTTAGACTCTTTTACTTAATATGTAAGGCTTATAGTATGAAACCACATTTGTATACCAGCAGTTTGCAGTTTTAAAAAGGAATTTTATTTCAAATTATAAACATAGTAGGAGCTACTCATTTATTCACTTATTTAAAGGTAAATATGTATGTGTATTGAGAAGTAACTAAATACCTGAACACTCATAGGAAGTGAATAAATACACAATGAATAGATTCTAGGTTGAAATGTTCAGGTGATTACATGAAAAGGTGAGCTTCTCCTGGTTAAATGGCTGTCCCAAGTAGTGCTGTCTGTGCCCACTTGGCAGACTGTAGATTTGAGTGATTTTGTGTATTGTACCTATACTCTGGTAATTTGCCAAGGACAGAGACAGGTCCCTTTATCCCTGTGAGCATCGATTATTATGCTGAGTTGCAGGGCATTATTAGCTTGATGGAGAAAATGAAATTAGAAACAATGAGTTGAAACACTCCAGGAGAAGCATTTTGGCCAAACTCTCTGAAGGGTGTGAAAAGAACAAAATGATGAGAGCACTATTTACTTTGCTAACGGGCTGGCAAGCATGTGAAGGCTGGTCTCAAGAGAGCCGGGAAGGGAGCCAGAGAAGCCTGGCAAATGCTGTGGTGTGTAGCTAGGTGGGAACCATGAGTCTCTAAATATCAGAATGGCAGAAAGCATAAAGAACTAAAGATTGACTTGAAGTGTAGAGCAGAAGCAGAATTAATAGACATGGGAGATGGAAAGAAAAATGAAGGCCAAAGAGATTTTCAGATTAAGACTATACCAGGGTCCATTAAAACCAGACCAAAGGGACTATAATCCCAGAACAGGGGGAAATCAGAAGTTCAAAGCCATCTGCAGCTATACACTCAGTCTGAGGCTGGCTTAGACTACATTTTCAGGATGAGTGGTGGGGAGAGGGATAGGAAGAGTACAAAAGAAAAAAAAGGATGAAAAGAGAAAAGAAGGAAACTGTAAAGAAGAATGCTGATTCATGAGACTTTTGGAATATTGGACTGAGAGCATCTTCAGGCAAATAAAATTCCTGTATATGGAGAAAATCAAAATGATAATAAATATTTCTGCTTTCCTTCCTTGATTTATTAACAGTTTCCAAATCTACTGCATGTGAGTGCCTTCCTGCTGCTATGAACCCAACAGTGAGTGGCAACAGTTCAGCATCCAATAAGTAATGCTGTCTTCAGACCAACTCTTTGTAGAACCATTTGTTAGTGGAATGAAAGCAATAAAGAAAAACCAAAGCTAGGCCCAGAGGTGAAGCAGACAGCTGCAAGGGATAAGGGAGATTTTTTGAAATCCCTTGTTATTGTCATGATTGGGAAACAAGAAAAAAGGGATATAAGATAATCCTGGTCTTGTGACCCTCTGAACAGAACAGTAAGGGAAATGGTGTCTTGGGAAGGAGGGCTGCCATAACTGTGAGGGAACACACACAGAAATGGGAGCTTGCTCTAGACCACTGCATTAGCAGTGACTACTCAGAATATAAGCATGTTGCTTTGACCCCTGTTAATAATGGATCGCTAGGCAGAGAGATTTGTCATGGCATGGGAAATAGGGGAAATATTTGCCTTTGTGTAGTCCTGAAGACATTTCCTCATTTTTGTATACCTCTCTCCTCCTTCCCTGTGTGAGCATCTTAGAAGCAGATGTTATCATAATAATAGGGTTACACTGTATTCCCAGTAGTATCAAAATGCATGGTAAGGGCTCCTCTAAACAAAAATGTATTATATATTGAGTAGAACAGAAAAAGAAATGCTGGCCTCTCAGGGTATTAAAATAGCTGACTTAAATCTGGAAAATTTGGCCTGAAGAGACAGCTCAGGGGTTAAGTCTAGACAGTGATTCCACAGGACCTGAGTTTGGTCCCCATCATCCATATTCAGCAGTTCTTACCCACCTCTACATCTAGCTCGAGGGAAATCCAAAGTCCTCTTTTGGCCTCCTCATCCTCTGCATTCACAATCATAAATCCACATACAGACAGATAAGAAAAGATAAGAGTAACAGTAAATCCTTCAAAATACTGAATGTTACTTGGGGCATGCTAAGGAACACTATACACCTAATTGATATGATCTATGAATGACTCCATCTTGGTTTTGAGTTTTCCTCAATGAATTTGAAGATGCTGTCTTTGTTTCCTTAACAAGAGTAGGTAGGCAACACCTATCATTATCAAACAATAACATGTGAATAACATTTTGATTTTGGGAGCAAAATAATAATAATAATTCCCTCTCGATGCTGGTCTCAGAATTTTTTTCTGTGCAGGTCCAGCCATTGACAAAAATGAACATAGTACAAGGAAAAAGCAGAAAGTACTGGGGAAAGCTACTTATTGCAAGGAAAGGGAGCAGATCCCTCTGACTCCTCAATCAGATTTTAAAGACTGTACCTGTGCAGGTCCACTCTCTATTTTGGACAGAATAGCTTTGGGGATCTGGTAAATTCCTAGAATGAGACACCAATCTTTTGGAAGAAAAGTATGTACCCCAGAATCCAGCATTTAAGCCTAGTTGATACAACATGGGGATGTGGTACCTGTTATTTTTGTGTTTCTATTTCATTTTTAATATATCCTCTCTCTACTTTGGTACAAGAAATTAGAGGGAATTTTGTGGCCATGAATGTCTGGGGACTTAAACTTACCAGAGGGAGAAAAAACAGCAGAAGAACTATTTGACTGGTATGAGAACACCCTGATAACAGCTCAAAGAGTCTAATAATAAAATCAGTTTTCTTTGAATGCACACCCTATGTACTTCTTGTTTGCCTGCTGGAGAACAGTGGCTTTTTTTCTATATCGTTCTCTCTGATTATTCTCTAGACACATTGACTGTATTTTATTGTATGTATGTATTTATGTATGTATGTATGTATGTATGTATGTATGTGTATGTGTCTGTGTTCATGTGTCCTTGTGCATCTGTATGTCTGTATATCTCTGTCCATCTGTGTGTGTGTGTGTGTGTGTGTGTGTGTGTGTGTGTGTGTGTGCCTGCCTCTGTGTGTCTTATCTGTCCATGATTCTGTCAACTGTGTTTCTCTCTTGGTGTGCATCTATCTCTATGTCTTTATATTTATGTCAGTGTGTTTGCCTGTATATATGTGTATTGAGAGACTTAGCCAGTCTGACCCCATGACAGGCTTCAAACTGACTTTTCAGGAGTCTAGGCCTAACTTTCTGTTTCCTGAAACTGGACAAGTCTGGATAAGTCAGTTACTGGAAAAAATACAGCCCAATTGGCAATCAGAAACTGCCCTGCCACCTGGCCCGAGGCAAAAACAATGAGACAGAAATAGTTTCCAGCCTCTTCCCCACCATCCCAAGCAATGGTTCTGAAAATTCCCCAGAGCCTTAACCAAATCCAGAGATACTCATACTCCAAGAGACAAAGCCAACCAATCAAGTTAACGGTCATCTACTCCTCCCTGGAATTACCCTAATCTACTTTAAATTAGGCTTGCAAAGCACACATCCTCATCTTCAATCCCGATGGTTGGTAGACTCCTGCATGCTGGATTTCAGCGAAATAAATGCTCTTTGCTGTTTTATTTGAGTCAGGGTATGCTTTTTCTACAAATCACAGATCCTTACAGTGTATGTCTATATATTTCTATGTCCTTATCTCTGTATTTTACTACATTCAGCCTTTCTGTTCACTAGCTTTGTAATCATGGGAAACTAATGACCTCTCAGAAAAGTGATAATGCCACCCACCTCACATGAAACTTTTGAAAGTAAATAGAATCGTGCATATAAATCACTTACCAAGTGATCACTTAATGTAACATCAAAGCTATTTTTAGTGTTATAATACAGATAGCAGGAGGCTAATATCTGCCCCCAATTAAATTCTGCCCTTTGTGAACTGTAGTGCTCTAAAAGAGTTCTCTATGCTAAAGATCTTCCTAGCTTGTTGATTGATCAGAGCATCAGAAGATCATGATTGTAAAGAGCTGGAATGCTGCAAAAGCAGGGCCAAAGACTTCAGCTCTGTTGAACCCTTGACATCTGTTTTTTGCCCCCTCTCTGCCAGATCCTGAGACCTTTTTAGCTAGCAGGTAAAACCTAGGGGATGTATTAACATGGCGGATCACTCCATCTACCCAGACCAGAGCTAAGCATACCTTCAGCATTTGGGACCTTCAGCAGAAGTTTTTCTCTCTACTTTCAGGAGACCTACCTACCTGCAGTCCTTGCAATGTGTTGAGAAAAGCCTTGATTTATGACTGCCATTGTCTTTTTGTGACTATAAAACTTCAGGTAAAATATGTCATTTGGGGCAACATGAAGCCATTTTCTTGACTCATGCTCGCAAGTGTTTGGTTCAGAATTAACTATCCTGTCTTCTTTTTGGAGTGAGAACTGTACTTTGTATTGAGACCATTCTGAAAATCAAGTTTAGGTGGCACTGGGGTGGTGTAACTAGAGGTTAGCCCCTTTGGTCAGTGTCTACTTATTGATTTACTCACTGATTGCTGAGAAGTTTAAATTTCTGAAATTGATTTTGATTGACTTGGAGAAGGTGTTTACCTATATACAAAACATGCACTTTTTGCTTTACTAGGCCCTCTGTCATGTGAACTTTACTTACTAGCCTTCAATAGTGACCAGTCAGTTAGAAACTTGAATTTGAAAAGTGCCTTGTCATCCTTGTTGTGTTCCCAAGAGAACCAAAATTCATAGAACTTTCTTGACTGGCTTTGACTACAGTGCTAAAATTCTAGAACCGGGAGTCCTACAGCTCTAAGCAAACACAAGGCTGGGCTTGCTTTATAGACACATTTGAGAACAAGAAACCTCACAGAGGCTCAGTACAAACCTTGCAAAGCCTAAAGAGCTCTTTAAAGAGGTCTGTAAAAGTCTCAAATTGTTCCCAAACCACTCTATAAATAAAATCTTTGGACTGCTAAGGTTTGTACACTAATATAGTTATTGGCCAGTCAAAACCAGACAAGGTCTATCTTACAGAATAAAATATCTCAATACAAGGATTCTAAGACTCAATCTTTAAGATAAAAGGGGGACATGAGTGTTGAGTCTTGTCCCATTTAGAAGACACCATTCTGTACTTGTCGTCCCTCTCCTCTAGCTCTTATTATCTTGTCACTCCACCCTAATCAATGGTCCTAAGCCTTGGAGAGGCTGTGACATAAATGTTCCCTGTGTAGCTATGTACCCCACTGATGCTTCTTCTCTGCACTTTGATCAGTCAGAAAGTAATCCTCGCTCAAAGAAACTACTAAGGTAAATGTTGGGCTGTGAACACAGAGAGCAGAATTTAGATAGCATTTTCCTGAGTACATTTAACAAAATAATAAGAGGAGGTTCAGTTCTGAGACCTTATGACAGTGGCTGGTTGTCTCTAAAACAAAGCTAGTCAATAGACTAGCATGTGTGTGTTGTTGTGGTTGGGGATCAGGAGCTAGACTGCTAATCAAAGACCTATTGAGAATTGGTGACTTCTCAAGGAGTGAAATTACATTTTCTTTGATGATGTAGTCCTTGATAAGGTGACTATCATTGTTGTGCTTTCTTTTGCTCTGAGAATATACCAGGATGAAAAACCAAAAGAGGAGAAAAGGGTGTATTTAGATTACAGTTCCACAGCACAGTCCATCATCAAGAGAATTCAGAGTAAGTCTGGGGGTGTGTGCAATACCTAAAACAGGGAACGAGGCATGAAGGAAGCCATTGGCCAATACTTCAAGCAGAGAACATGAAGGAATGCTGCTTACTGGCTTGGTCTTCAGCCTGCTTTCTTATCCAACCCAGGACTACCTGCTATGGGTTGTACCATATGTATGCTGGGCTTCCCACATCAATAATTAGTCAAAAAGGTGATAGATAGACTTGCTTATAGCCCAAACTTATGGAGCACTTTCATAATTGAAAGATCCTCTTCCAGCTTATGTCAAGTTAACAGAAAAACACCAGGACAGTGACAATGACCATATGCTGAAGGATGACACCATACTCATAAGTGTGTGCACAGAGGAAAATAGAATCTGAAGTTTATTAAAAGAAGCAAAGGAGAGAGGGACTGGAGAGATGGCTCTGTGGTTAAGAGTACTGGCTGTTCTTCCAGAAGTCCTGAGTTCAATTCCTAGCAACCACATGGTAGTTTACAACCATTTGTAATGGGATCTGATGCACTCTTCTGGTGTACCTGATGACAGCTACACTATACTCATGTACAATTAATTAATTAATGAATTGAAAGAAAGAAAGGAAGAAAGAAAGAAAGAAAGAAAGAAAGAAAGAAAGAAAGAAAGAAAGGCATTAAGTTGGTAGGTATGATGGTTTTTGGAGGAGAAATAGAGAGGAATGGGTTGTGAATATAATCAAAATACATTGTATGAAGTTCTTAAAGAATAAACATATTAAATTAAAAAACAAAACCTGAATTGTTTTGTGTTTTTGTTGGAATCCTAACAGTAGGAGCTGAGTGTCCCTGACTCTTGCCTACTTCTGGAACCCTTTTTTCCTACTAGGTAGCTTCCTCCAGCCTTACTGTGATAGTATGTGTATGTCCTTATTTTAGTTTGAGATGAAGTATTTGGTTGATGTCTCTGGGAGATCTACTGTCTTTTCAGGGGATGTGAAGTAGAAGCAGATCTGGAGAAGAGAGGAGATGGCAGGGAAAGACGTGGGGAAAAGAGGAAAGGGAGACTGACCAGGATGTAATATACCAGAGAAGAATATAAAAAGAAGAAAAGAAAAACCTTCATACCCAGAGTAATATAGTTATGTGACTGTCGAGCATAAACTTTAGCAGCTGGATAAAGGGTGTTCAGGTGTGTGTTAGAAGGCAACTTGAGTTTACACAGATCACACCAGGCCAACACAATCCCACAAGAGGTTTAAGGGGGCCAAGAAGAAGGGGTGAAGTCTCTCTGCTCTTTATTCAGACTGTGATGTAATCACTCGTACCACCTCACATAGGTAATGGACACAGGTGAAGGGCACACAAGGAATGTGTAGTCATTGTCAAGGCAACAGATGCAAGAAGGTCCTTGTTGCTTAAGGGTGACATCATTGATGGATTTGGAGGCAACCAGCAACCATAAAGCCACTTCTGATGCCAACAGGGTGTGTCACACACACACACACACACACACACACACACACACACAGAAAGAGAGAGAGAGACAGAGAGAGAGAGACAGAGAGAGACAGAGACAAGACTTTTAAATCAAACTTTGATTGCAATTTATCTTATATAAATCCATTTCATGAAATACAGAAGTTAATAGCCAAAGACATAGATAGTGATTATGACTGGATGGGAAAAAATCTTAGAAGATCTTTATTTTATTATTTGTTTTTAATTACTTTTGTGTTGTTGTATTGAATATTCACCATTTTAATATTTTGCTATCAATCTATGTAAACATTTGGATAGATGTCGATACATATTTTTGCATTTCACAACTCTGAATTTGTCATTTTTATTATAAGGGCTGAGATTACATAGAGGATATCAGATAGCTTCCCTTATGAAATCTTTACTAGTTGGCTTCAGCTTTTTAGGGGCAAAATAAATGATAATTTTGTCATTTCATAATGAATTTTGCTATGGACAGTAATGATTCCACGGGATGTGGGAATACTACCCACAGGATTGTATTAGGGTTGAAAGCATGGTGTAATCAGAAGGTGCTTCTGTGTGGTCATCTCTCATGCAAGATTATTTGCTTTTCCTTAATATGTATTGCCTTTAAGCTATGATAAAGTAATATAAATGGTGAAGAAGAATGAGCTTTTAAAGGTGTGATCAACACATGAGCTTTTAAAAGTAAAGTGTAATAGAAACATTGTGTCAGCTGGTGTAATATATTCAATGAACCACTGAATACCTGGAGTGACAGGAACCATCTATCTCATTCTTGTCACCTCCTCTCATCCGGGGCCTTATCACTGCGCCTTTGCAACCTCAGCACGGGCTGCCCGAGTTTCCAGCTCTGTCTCAGTGTATATGCTGTTTCATCATGAAAGGTGTCTTCCCTGATCCCTCACCCTGGACAGTGCCCACCTCTCTCCACTTCACACCGACGCATCTCAAGACTAAAGTAGTGCAAAGTGGGTGGAGCTCGCCTGGGATCCTGGGAGCCACCACAGCTTCATGCAGTCACCTTGTAATGTTTCATCTCTTACAGTGGCATGCATCCTCATGAGGGAAAGCATCCTTTTTCTCCTCAGAAGGTAAGAAGATAGAGCAGTTCCTGGGACACAGCTAGATGCAGTCTCATTTAATTCAGTGTCACCTTTGTTTTCAGTCCTTATTTTTGACAGTTCCATTGTGACAATTCTATTGTGATCATATTCCTGCATCGTTGCCTTTCATAGTTCCCTCCCACATCTCCTGAACCCCTTTCTCAACTGGGCCATGTCTTACTTTGGTGACTGTTTTATGTTTGTTTGTATGTAACTTCCCATGCCCCGTGGTAACTTACTTCAGCTCTGAACCTATAGGTAGAGTTGTTTGAGATCAACCCTTAAAGTTAAAACTAAATGACTCCGTCACTGGCTCAGTTCTGTGCAGAAGCCCTGCCTGGTGCTTCCCGTTGTACCACATTTCCTGTCCCAACTCGACTAGAGACGCTTGGATGATACAGAAGACAGATTGTCATAAGACTTGGATACACAACCACACCCCAAATCTGTGAAGTTCCAGCACTGCCTTTCAATCTGTGGTTGAAGATGAGCAACACTAGGATCATAAGCAAATGAGAATTAAAGATGATGCTGACACTGGCTAATGTTTCCTTTCAAAAGTATTTCTCAGTTGTTTCAACTTAAGAGGGAGGAGGTGTGTGTTTGGTATCCCCAAGACTTCATAAGCATTCTTAAAGTGATTCCTTGCCAAGAATGAGTTTTTAAATGGTAATTTAAAAATCTTCATCTTCTATCTCCTCTCTTCTAGAAAGTTTGGCAGCTTTAATGATGTTGGTAATCCAGACACAGACTCTGGCTTTATGTTATAGTAGCTCTCATCCCTTTAGTTTTCATAAAACTGCACATTGTATCTTTGCTGTTTTGAGAGTCTGCTACTTGTCACTCAATTGTCATTTGTTGCCTCTGGTCCCCCAAATCTCCATCTACAAATGGAGACAATGGATAATATAATTCTTTCAGAGTCTCTCTGAGAGCTACAAGGCATGGTTCGATCTTACTTAGTCTGTACTCAACACATGCATCGTTGTTGCTTGAGTTGTTGATGCTTCTTGTTTGACACAAAGAACATTAGCATCTTTCTCTTCTTGTCTTTCTGAGCTTCAGCAGTTCCCCCCAGAACTACAATCGAGAAATCTCACTGACAAGAGCAAAGTTCTTGTCCCTTCATAGGAATTGGTTTGTGTCTCTAAGAAGGTATCTGTCAATTAGCGTCCTTTGTCTCAGATGACTTCCTGAGACATTGAAGGCAGGCTTGCTCTTGTTGTCACTTGTGTCCTGATTTGCCAAGCAAGGTATGGTGCCCTGAGCCCATAGATGACAGCTTTGGAAAAGGTAGGAAGTTGCAGGTCACCTGTATCTACCCATACGGAAAATAACTGATCTTTTAAAACCAAAATCTATGACAGGTTATTAGCAGCAAAGCAATATATATGTGTATATATGTATATATATGTATATATACAATATTTTATTATACTATTTTTATTTCATGATAATTTAGAATAATTTGTAAATATAAAAATATATATTTAATGAAAATTTTAAGCACAATTCTCCCAAATTTTGATTTTGAAAAATGTTAGTAAGCATATAACTCATACATAATTTCTGATATCTAACAAGAACACTGAGCTCCCTCAAGTGAATTTGCATATCCCTCTCTGGGTTGTCACTTTTTATTCAGATAAATGCCTACTCTTCTAGACTAAGTCTCCTGTTTTCTATGCCAGACTTTCTTCTGTATGCACAAACAGCGGTAGCTGTTTCACATTGTCTCCATTCTCAGACGGCACATTGTAAACCGTGAACTGATACCACTTTATATGACAAGGTGACCAAGATTTAATATCAGTGGCGTGTACCCAAACAAGGACTATGCTTCATCCCCACCATGGAATCAATATTGAGCACTTAGTGACAAGTTCTGTTAAAGTTGAATTATGTGATACCACTATGAATGTTATTTTAAATTCAGTCCTGTCTGTCTTTTGCTATTTGTGTGTTTATCTGGGTTTTCTTTGATTTAGCTGTTCTTGGCAAGAGTTTCATCTATATTTTGTGAAGAAAATCTGTTAATAACAAAATCACCTGTTATAAACTGAATGTTTGGATTCAAAAAATTTATGGAATGAAGTCCTAAGTATGAGATCTTGTGATGATACCTGGTGCAGGACTTTAGGGAGATAAGCAGGTTTAATGCCACTGGGATGGGACCACCATGATGAGATTCATGTCCTTACAGGAAGTTAGACTGCTCTGCGTGCCACATTACACACAGTGAGGAAGCTTCCATCTCCTGGCCTGGAAGATAGGCTTTAGCACTCATGACTTAGTCCCAGATTTCCAGAACTATAAAAAACAAGCATGAGTATAGTTATTGAATATGATTGTACTCAATTATGCAAATGTGCATCATGCATGTTCTAAAGCAAAACTTAAGCAAGTTGTCATAGAACCCAGGAAAACCACATAGGCAAAGTTCATTCTGGGTTTACAGTCCAGGATCTGTGAAGGGATCGGGGAGGCACAGTGACCAGAACAAAATTGTATAGAAAGAATAACTTTAAAGAAATTTAGGGGAAATAAAGTGGAATGTGTTGAGCAGCTTGAACGGAAGGGCTCACCTTGTGGGACAAGAGCCATGTATCTATCTCAGAGACAAATTGAAGCAGAGCCAACAGTAGAAACAAAATCTGCGAAAAAGTGTGTGTTATGCTTAAAGGACATAAAGAAGCCATAGTCACTGGGGTGGAACAAGGGAATGATCTGTCTTTTAAATGAGGAAGAATGTATTTATGGATCTATAATAAATCTGTATGGGTATGGATTTTATGATAAAGAGAGAAGGAATTCCCAGGAATTCTCCAGGAAGTAGTTCTGTTCTGGAACTGCTGGGAGGATAAGGACTAGGAAAAAGGACAGTTCAGTGATGAAACAGAAGGACAGGTAGGCCCACATATAGAAAAGAGCATACAGTCCAGATCAAGTTCATCAAGTGAAAACTGACGCTTGGGGAAGATGAATTTTGAAGTTGTCATCTTCAAAAAGATACAGTTTCTATTCCTGTATATATGTACACTTCTGTGCTGAAATGCATACACAGAAGTCAGAGGTCAGCATTGGTTATCAGCCTTCTACTTTGCTTGAGACAGAATGTGTTTTCCTGAGTAACCAGGCTACCTGGCACACGATCTTGTGAAGTATCTTGTTTCAACCTCCTGTCTTGTCATAAAACAACTGGCATGGCAGTCACATGCTACCACATGTGCTTTATAAGGGTTGTAGAGAACTGAACTCTGTCTTATGCTGTACAAGTAAGCACCTTTATCCACTGAGCCATCTCCTCAGAATTAAATTCAGAAGGAAGATTTAGAAAATTAGGAAACAGTTTAAAGGACTGCTTAGGAGAGATTATAAAGTTGAGCATATCCTATTAATGTCCTGTCTTACTGAAGTAATGTTTCCATTGGGTAGGCAAATCAAGCATTGGCAGCTCATTGCCCTTAACGCAATAGGAGATTCCTCCATGGAACATGATAATTTATCCTCTCATAACTATTAAACATCATTATAGTTTATAATTCTAAAATCTATAACTCTTCTAAAACACTCTTAGAAGAGCGGTGTTAGTGATCGGCCATAAGATTGAATTTGGGACAGGATGCAAATAAAGAAGTTGTCAGGCACAGTAAAAATATCTTAGAATGAATACATTGCCCAAAATATTTATGCCCCCAAATAGGAGAATTTTAGACCTCAAAGATAGGAAACTTTGGTCAGCGGGTGGTTTGCTTCAAATTGGGGTCATGGGGCCAGTGTCCTCCAGCTCGTTATTATTTTAAGGAGCTTGAGCCGTAGTGCAAACCCCTGCGTGAGCTGCCTTTCACAGCATTGCTCATCCTGGCTTCATTTTGGTTCCGGTACATGTGAAGTTCTAAATCGTTCATTTGTAGTAACCGCAGCTTGTGCAGCCCACTTCATTTGATTGTTATTATCTTCATACAATGTTCTTCTCTGGATAAGCTTACATCACAGTAGCTTTTATAAGTTACCTATATAATTTATGTGGTTATGATTTTCATCAGTTTAGAGCTACATGAGTATACTTTCTAAAATTCTGGTTGACATGCATGTGCACACATGTATGTATGCATACACACACACACACACACACACACACACACACACACACACTACTGCATTTGAAGTATTTTGAAATGTCTTTATAAAAGCTTTGAGTCTTTCTCAGTTTCCTGGGTATAACATGTCGCTACTAATTTCCTGACAGCTCCTGGCAGGTGGCTAAGCCAATCATCTGGCCACAGGTCTATGTAATAAGACCCAAGACCGTTCACTCAGATGTGTCCCCTGACCTGATCTGCTACTTTTCCTGACATTCTTAACCACAAGTATTAGCCACAGTTTTATTCCTGGAGGAACAACAGTCTTTAACCGTGACCTCTAAGTGACCTTCTCCACCCTGCAGGGACTTGGCTGCCGGCCTGAATCGTTGTGACTTCTCCAGTTACTCATTTGTCTCCTGCTTAACTGGGTGTTGCTTTTAGTTGGCCTCTTTTAGGTGACACATAGGAGGCCCGTTGTATTTTGTGAAATTAAGAAGAAAGCATTATTAAAATCCGAGATGTAGATTGGGTAATGACTAGCTTCAGGCTGCATAGCCAATCATTAGCTGATCCCAACTGGAATCCAGGGTCCTCACTCTGTTCCAAACAGTTCCCCAAAACAGTCAAGAACAAGCGCGCACACACACACACACACACACACACACACACACACACACACACGCACTCACATACACACATCTTCCTGAAGGTGGACTTAACTACACAGAGAGGTAATGGGAGTCTGAGTTGGCTGGTGAAGGACGGCTAAAGGTCCCCAGTTTATTTCTGATACATACATATTAAGTGAAAAGAAAAATTGCTCATCATTGCTCACGATTTTTCCCCAATCTCTCTCTCTCTCTCTCTCTCTCTCTCTCTCACACACACACACACACACACACCAGTAATAAATAATATAATTTTACACATTACATAATAGAAAGCAGGAATGTAAATAGTCCATTGTGTTTTAATGAGATAAACACAAAAGGCATTCTCATAAAACCCAGAATAGAAAGAACTAATAAATATAATAAAATGTTATTATTCCATCTCATTTATTAGAAGCCACTAAGCAAAGGCTGGGAACCGGAGTCCATGCAGAGTACCCTGTGCTCAGCCTTGAGCTGGTGGAACCTTCATATGATATCCATAATTCTGACACTTTCATTGTCTCCTTATCCAGGCAGTACATTAGCAGGCAGTAAATCTGTATCATTTTCAAAAGTCCTTAATTTCCTCATAATCTCAGACTGAAGTAACAGCTCTTTATGACCTCTTTACCACCTTTTCTTGAATAATAAATACTTCATTTTTAAGTAGGAGATTTATGAATAATATTTAAGAATGTCTTATCTTACAATTCAAAGTTGTAAAATTATATAATTAGAATTTTAATAATTATTATAATTCTAAATCATGTTTATATTTATCAAGTATAATGAAATTGTACTTATTATTTAACCTCTCAAAAAGCTTGTCAAAATATAAATCAAATATATAAAAATTAGATTAAATTTTATTTATAATGCATTAAAGAAATGGAAAATATTCCCAGTTTTTCTAATTATATACATGTATACATATATGTATATATTATATAATATGATTTCATATCTATCTATATATATATTTAAATCAGCATGCTGAAGAGACAGATGTATTCCCATGTTAGTTGATGGGCTGTAATCAATATAAATATAAACAATAATCAGAAAATGGAAACATCTGAAGAGTTCAACAAGTGTAAAATGGATAAAGAAAATGTTACAATATACACAACAAAACACTACTTAGTCACTAAAGGAAAAGAATGTAGAATTATCATTTGAGATACCATGGATGGTAGAACTAGAGATATTATGTTAAACAAAATATCAGGTACAAAAATAAATGTGCTTTCAATCTCCATCAGTTGTAATTTAAAAGAATTGCAGTCCCTAAAGGAAGAGTAGAACAATGGCTTTTATTGTATAACATGTGTTTCTTATAATCATTGTCTTTTTGGAGTTTTTATTATGAAGGATTGTTAGAACTCGTCAAAGCCTCTTTCTACATCTGTTGATATGATTATGTGATTTCCTTGAATATATTTGTGCCACCACTCATTCAGTGATTTGTGTCTGCGAACCATTTCTAAAACTGGATGCAACTTGATTGTGATGTAGGATTATTTTTTAAATGTTCCCGAATTTGTTTACAAAAATTTTGAGAAATTTTGCATTTATTTTCATAAGGAAGGTGATACAATATTTGATGTATCCTTAATGTGGTTTTGGAATTAGTATACGAAAGACTCTGATAACATCTGTCCTATTTTGTGAGTACGTTAGTGAATCATTGACCTTCATTTTCAAGACAGTTCTTAAAGAAACCGTCAGTGAATCCATTTGTCTGGAATTGATTGAGTTGGTAGGTTCTTATCACAGACTCAATCTAGTTGTTTGTCATTGATCTAATTATTCTTTGGTTTAATTTTGATATGTCATATGTATCTGGAACTTCACCTATTTTGTTTAGATTTCCAGTTGAATGAAACATAAGTCTTTACATTTCATCCAAACAATTTTCTGCATTTTATTGAAATATGTTGCATTTTTGCCCTTTCTTCAATAATTTTATTAGCGATATATTGTCTCTCTTTTTTGGCTAGTTTAGCTGAGTAAGAGATTTTTGATATGTTCACCCATGCTGAACTTTTCTGTACATGTTTTTATTGCCCTCCCTCCAACAATTCCATTCACTGAGGGTTCAGTCTTGGCAGGACCAAGGGCTTCCCCTTCCACTGGTGCTCTTACTAGGCTATTCATTGCTACCTATGCAGTTGGAGCCCAGGGTCAGTCCATGTATAGTCTTTGGGTAGTGGCTCAGTCCCTGGAAGCTCTGGTTCGTTGGCTTTGTTGTTCATATGGGGTCTCAGGCCCCTTCAAGCTCTTCCAGTTCTTTCTCTGATTCCTTCAACGGGGGGCCTATTCTCAGTTCAGTGGTTTGCTGCTGGCATTCGCCTCTGTGTTTGCTGTATTCTGGCTGTGTCTCTCAGGAGCGATCTACATCCAGTTCCTGTCGGCCTGCACTTCTTTGCTTCATACATCTTGTCTATATGGGTGGCTGTATATGTATGGGCCACATGTGGGGCAGGCTCTGAATGGGCGCTCCTTCAGCCTTTGTTCTAAACTTTGCCTCCCTTTTCCCTGCCAAGGGTATTCTTGTTCCTCTTTTAAAGAAGGAGTGAGGCATTCGCATTTTGGTCATCCTTCTAGAGTTTCACATGTTCTGTGCATCTAGGGTAATTTGAGCATTTGGGCTAATAGCCACTTATCAATGAGTGCATACCATGTGTGTTTTTCTGTGATTGGGTTACCTCACTGAGGATAATATTTTCCAGTTCCATCCATTTGCCTATGAATTTCATAAAGTCATTGGTTTTGAAAGCTGAGTAATATTCCATTGTGTAGATGTATCACATTTTCTGTATCCATTCCTCTGTTGAAGGGCATCTGGGTTCTTTCCAGCTTCCGCTGCTATGAACATAGTGGAGCGTGTGTCTTTGTTATATGTTGGGGCATCCTTTGGGTATATGCTCAAGAGAGGTATAGCTGGGTCCTCAGGTAGTGCAATATCCTCTGTACATGTTTTAATACAAGTGATGTCATGTTAAATTTATTATGCCTTTATATATTTTCTAATACAGTGATATGTTGCATAACATGCCTGTGCTATTTCAAGTTTTGCTGGCTACACGTAAATTCTACAGTCATTATGGAATTCATTATACAATTGACCTACGTAGGTTAAGGTAGATTTTATTGAGTCCATAAATAGCCAAGGATAGTATATACATTTCAACTACAGATTTTCCAGTCTGGGAATACAGACTGTCTCTCCATGTTTTGCTTACTCTTTAACTTTTATCCACTCTTAGTTACACTCATTGTTTAGGACTTTCACTTCTTCGGTTGATTTTCTTCCTGTGTGTTTTGTGATTTGTAGTTATCAGTGAGATTGCTATCTTGAGTTCTATTTCAGGTAATTTACTATTGGCTCATAGAGATGCTGTTGAGTCTTGAATATCAAAATTTTATCCTGCAAAATATGCTGGTTTTAAAAAAAATATGCTGGTTTTTTTTACCATATTACCACAAATAACATATATGTGGTGTTTGGGGTTGTGTATAGATAAGATCATGTCATCTGAAAACCATGACAATCTGATGACATACTTTTTAGTTTAAATTCCTTCATTATGACTAGGACTTCAGTACGAGGTTCAATAAACATAGTGTAAGCCAGCCTCCCGTGTCTTCCAGACTTTCATAAACTCCGTATCTTAGATGTTGGCTTGTATCAAGCTTTTATTATGTTTAAGTTTGTTCTTCCTAGATCTACTTTCTTGTATTTGTATTGTGGGAGAAAGTTCAGTTTTACCAGATGTCTTTTCTGTATGCATTGTGATGCAGATATTGAACCATTCTTACATTCCTTCAGGTATTTCTTTGTCCAGGAGAGTCTTCTTTTTAACATGACAGTAGATGTGGTTTTCTAATTCTGTTACATGGTTATATCTCTTTTCTTGGGAATTTTAGTCTGTAGTTTTCTTTTTCATTGTGCGTTCATCTCAGTTTAATGTAATGGTAATGCAATTCTCAGAGAATGTGTTTAGAATTGTTTCTTCTTTCATTTTATATAAAAATTAATGAACACTTTGCATTAATTTTTTTTCTAAAGTGTTTGGTAGATGTCACCTGTGAAACCGCCTATACTGTGTTTTTTCTTCATGATTGAGCAGTGTGGAATTTTCTATTTTCCACTTATTGTTGATTTAGTTTTGATAAAGTGAATGTGCCTGCCAATTTGCCTATTTGTGTTGTGGTAGCATATAGGGCAAATAGTGTTTTGTGATATTAACTAATGATCCTTTGAATTTCTGTATTATCAATTTTAATGATTCATTTACATTCTCAATTGAACACTTAGTTTATTCTCTTTCTTTGGCGATTTGAATAGATGTTTATTGCTTCTGGACCTTTAGGAAAAATAGTACAATATTATCGACATAGGTATTCACAACTTTATGGCAGCTAAGGAAGTAAAACAACAAAGAAAATACTAGAATACACAATGGTTTTCAAAACCACACACCCACTATCATAACGTCTTTCACTGAACCACTCCTCTCAAAATCCCCATCATCTTCCAGTAATGTCACAATCTGAGGACCAGATATTTAACACACAGGGAATGGTATGGGAAGAAATGTTCACCTCATATTCAAGTCTACGTTTTCAAGTCTGTTAATAGTCATTTGATTTAGATCCATATGTTGATAAAAATATTACTTACTTTGATCTCTGTGTCATTATAATTGACCTTCATCTATACTTTGTAAACATTTTTATTTAAATTATGCTTTTTCTAGAATAAACCTGAATATTCTCATTTTGATTAGGGTACCATTTGCATGACTGTACCCTCATACTTCTGTTTTCTGTGTGCAATCAGAGTTTTTGACAGAGAAATATACTTAGATTATTTTTAGTGTATTAAGTCACTGTCTTCTGATTGTGAAATCAATTGATTATTATATATGTGTGTGTCATTTATATGTTATATATAAAAATAACATTTACAGGGAGGTAACCCTTCTTGGCCCTGGGGTAGCTTGCTTCCGGGTGTGTTATATTCACTTTCTTCTTTCCCTTCTCTTATGTCTTCCTTGGCTACGTGATTCACTTGGACTAGGTGTTTTACTAACTTGCAAATTTTGGTTTGGACTATTTTATATTTTGCTTTGAGGCTTATGTAGTCTTTTATATACAACAAGCTCTTCTGTAGTAAAATCAAATTGAGTTGAGTGCAAAGATAAGACAGAAATCAATTTTTATTGGATATTTTATTTATTTATATTTCAAATGTTACCCCCTTTCCTGGTATCCCCACATCCCTTCCCCCCATTCCCTGCTTCCATGAGGGTGTTCCCCAACCCATCCTCCCCCTCGCACTCCCATCTCCCAGCCCTGGCATTCCCCTACACTGGGGCATCTAGCCTTCACAGAACCAAAGGCCTCTCCTTCCATTGATGCCAGACAATGCCATCCTCTGCTACATATGTGGCTGGATCCAGTTTCCTCCATTTTTACTCTTTGGTTGGTGGTTTAGTCCTTGGGAGCTCTGGGATGCCTGGTTGGTTGATATTGTTGTTTTTCCTATGGGGTTGTAAACCCCTTCAGCACCTACAGTCTTTCCCCCTAATTCCTCCATCAGGGTCCCAATGTTAAGTCTGATGATTGGTTGCAAGCATCCACCTCTGTATTTGTCAGGCTCTGACAGAGCCTCTCAGGAGAAAGCTATATCAGGCTCCTGACAGCAAGCATAGTTTCTGGGTTTGGTGTTTGTATATGGGATGGATTAGGTGCTATTCGGCCATTATTTCTCAGTTGAGAATTCTTTGTTTAGCTTTGTAACCTATTTTTAAATAGTTATTTGGTTCTTTGAAGTCTAACTTCTTGTGTTCTTTGTATATATTGAATATTAGCCCTCTTTCAGATGTAGGATTGGTAAAGATATTTTCCCAATCTGCTGGTTGATGTTTTGTCCTACTGACAGTGTCCTTTGCCTTACAGAAACTTTGCAATTAATTATATGAGGTCCCATTTGTCTATTGTTGATCTTGGAGCATAAGACATTGGTGTTATGTTCAGGAAAATTTCCCCAGTGCCCATGTGTTCAAGGCTCTTCCCTACTTTCTCTTCTATTAGTTTCAGTATATCTAGTTTTATGTGGAGGTCCTTGATCCATTTGGACTTGAACTTTGTACAAGGAGGTAAGAATAGATCGATTTGTGTTCTTCTACATGCTGACCATCAGTTGAATGAGAACCATTTGTTGAAAATGTTATCTTTTTTCCCACTGGATGGCTTTAGCTCCTTTGTCAAAGATCAAGTGACCATAGGTGTGTGTGTGTTCATTTCTGAGTGTTCAATTCTGTTCCATTGATCTACCTGTCTGTCTCTGTACCAATACCATACAGTTTTTTATCACCATTGCTCTGTAATATTGTTTGAAGTCAGGGATAGTGGTTCCTCCAAAAGTTCTTTGATTGTTGAAAATAGTTTTCGTTATCCTGGGTTTTTTGTTATTCCAAATGAATTTGCAAATTCCTCTTCCTTACTCTAGGAAGAACTGAGTTGGAATTTTGATGAGTATTGCATCGAATCTATAGATTGCCTTCAGCAAGATGGCCATTTTTACTATTGTAATCCTGCCAATCCATGATCATGGGAGATCTTTTCAACTGCTGAGATCTTTGTCGATTTCTTTCTTCAGGGATTTGAAGCTCTTGTCATACCGATCTTTCACTTGCTTGCTTAGAGTCACACCAAGATATTTTGTATTGTTTGTGACTACTGTGAAGGGCGTGATTTTTCTAATTTCTCAGCCTGTTTATTCTTTGGGTAGAGGAAGGCCACTGATTTGTTTGAGTTAATTTTATATCCAGCCACTTTGCTGAAGTTGCTTATCAGCTACAGTTGTTTTCTCTTGCAACTTTTGGGGGTCGCTGAAATATACTATCGTATCATCTGCAAATAGTGGTATTTTGACTTCTAAAGAAAAATCAATTTTTAAAAACAAACTGTCTTGGGGAACTATACACTTATAGCCATTCCTCCTCACAGTTTGAAGGTTCCATTTCTCTCCCATCATATGTACATAGTTACTTTTCTTGTTTTCAGCTGTCTTACCATTTTTCGCATTGTGCTTATAATACTATAGAATTTTTAATTGGTTACATCATTAATTATTAGTGAGTTTTATACTCTTCTGTGCTTTTTCATTACTCATTAATGACTATGTCTTTGATTTTGAAAAAATTCCTTTTAGCATTTTCTATAGATCAGAACTAGTAGATACACAGTCTCACATCTTTTATTTATATTGGGTGTGTTCAACTCTTCTTCAGCTCTTAAGTATAACTTTGCTAGGGACAGTATTTCCAATAGGCAGCTGTTTGCCCATTTTCCTCATAACCTTATTAAAACTGAAAGCCTTCTAATCCCACTCGCTCAATGTATGAAATTTCCATTCTCTTTCTGTGAGAGATAAAATACACAAGAACAACTAATGGAGGGAAACATTTATTTCAGCTTGTAACTATCTCACAGCCTATCACAGAGGGAAGTCAAGACATTCACTAAGGAAAGAACAGGAGTCTGAAACCGGGAAGTATGCTGGTTGCTCCTTCCCTCATAGTCTCATGCTTAGCTATGCAGCCCGGGACTACCTGCCCAGGCAATGGTGCCACCCAGAGTGAGTCAGGCCCTCCAACATTTGCTCAAATTCAAAGCAACACTACACAGCCAAGCTCAGAGACCATTCTCATTTGTGCATTCCCTCACTTAAGATTCCTTTCTCAAGTGACTCTAAGACGTGTTAAGTTGAGAGCTAAAGCTAACTAGATATCAGGCCTAAAAGGTTTCTGTTCACAGTTCTGCCATCAAGTAAATAGGGACATCCCAGTCTGTTACTTGTTTCTTCTCTCATGTTTCAGAACTTGACTAGAAAATGCTGGGGTGGAGCTGGTTGAGTTATATCTGACTTGTGACTTTTGATTTTCATGAATCTGTGCACCTATATTCTTCTCAGGGTATGGAGAGATTTTGTTATTATTCTTCCTAACGGTCTGTGTGCACTGTGGCATGTGTAGTCTTTCCTGAACTCTGATAACCTGAATTTTTTCTTTTTTCAATGTTCTCATTTTGCCCTGCTTTCTTCCTTCTTTTCTCATCTTCCCATCCTTTCTAACAGCTTACCTTTGAGATCATTTATGGTTAACTCGTATCGTTCCACTTACTATATTTTTAATTTTGTTGATTATGGTTTTCAACTTAAGAATTTGTTTGGTTTTTTTTTAATTGTTCTCTTTTCTTTGGTTAGAATATTGAAATGTCCCCTGTGCTTTCTTGAAGCTTACTGATTTTTGTGTATCTGTTCTCTTGGAGTTTTCTCAAACCAATTGTGATCTGGTCATTTTCTGGCAGGCGTACTGGGTAATGCCATGATTTCTTGAAAACTCTCATTGCTTGTCAATATGAAAATCATGTATGCACTGAAGGATTAAGTATGCTTAATGTTGAATTTGGCTTTGTTTGTGCCTGTTTGTTTTTTCCAGAAATTCCTAGTTGTTTCTTTATTTTTTCTAACTCTGTGTTTTCTTTTAGCTTTAAATGGTCCTCAGGTCTACTGGAAGTTTGTTGTTGCTGTTTTAGTACAGGAGGGAAATTCAAAACTCAGATTGTATCATATGTAGTCAGTTGTTCAGGAAACATAGAGAGAGATGATCCAGATAGCTTGTCCATAGTTGATGACATGTATGTGGACACTGTAGACTATATCACACTCTTACTAGTGTTAAGAGTCTTTGTGTATGGACCAGCTTCAGATCATGTCACACTTATGGTCATTGTAAGTACCATGCTGTGTCAGAAGCTGAACACTCTGTCAATACCCGCAGCAGTATGGTATGTAAGTAAGCACTATGGTAAGTCTACATTACCGGATGCTACTTGCTATTTACATTGTATAATGTCCCAACGCTACAGCAATCAGCTATAGGCAATGATAACTGGAATAGAAATCCATGTCTTCACCTGGTACGTTGGTGAGATCCATAGAGATCTACCCAATGTTAGTTTCCAATAGCATAGAACCACATGCCATGGCAGTCCTTGCTACTACTGTGTTCTAACTCCAGGAAACAGTGTCTATGCCATGTTTAAATGCTAACATTTTAATAATGTTGTCCAGCAAGTCCATTTTAAGTTGAGTCAGGCATCGGATTCACAGTAGCAAGAAATTACACAATCTTGAGTGCAAAACAAGGCCATGTCACAGAGTCATAAACCTGTCTGCCACTGAAATGTCTATCTATGACCTGTGTCCTATGTACGTTGAGTTTGTGGTGGGTCTTCCTTCATAGATCTGGCCAAGGGCTCCAAATCAAAACCATTGGCAGCCTTGTGCTCTACTACGAAGCAATAGGAGTTTTGTTCTACATGCTGCTTTGGAGGATGGAGTGGTCACCAGCTCTTTGTGCTAATGCTTTTATCAACTCTGCTCTTGACTGGCCCGTCAGTGGGGACATAGAGATTTGCCAAGCTCTGGACTGATTCTAGGTTTTAAATTTGAGGTCTAGACTTAATTATCATGTGTGAGGTCAAGATTTAAAGCTACTTGGCAGGAATGATGAATGAGAGATTTCCTTCAAACCTTCTCCAGTAAGTCTGTTATGCTAACCATGAGTTCCATTGTTTCCCCCCGATCATCCTCTGCATTTGTGTGTGTGCTGTGGTGCATGCTTAGCTTGGTTTCTGTAGAGAAAAGGATTCAGCTCATCTTATTTAGTGATTGTCTTGCTGCACTTCTGAAAATGACTGCCTACACTTGCGTTATGTTGTAGGTGGCAGCTTTTATTTTAGTATTGTGAGAAGTTTATTTGATTCTCAAAGGAAAAAAAAAAAGCAGAGCAGCACAAGCCAGGCAGTGATTATGCCAATGTTTGTACCATATTTGCAACATCGTTGTAATGCAAATGTCCTCTCCAAAGACATAATCCAGAGTGATAGGCAGTGCCCATGAAGCTCTAATACTCTTTTCTGAAGTATTCTGCTATGCACTCACTTTATCACAGTTATTCGAAATGGGCACACAGAGTGCTTAAGACTTCCAACAGAAACAATTTCAACAACAGAGAGTGAAAAAAGCACAAGAGACAGAGAAAGGCTGAATGCAATGAATCCAAGGAACAGAAATTCTACTTTGTAATGAAAATGGACTTCTGAAAAGTAAAGAAGATTCAGCAGCTTGAGACCTATTCAAGTTCTATCTATGTACCAGGGGTAATGGTGCCTAGTGTATGTTAAATAGGAAACATATAGTGGTAGAGCGCTTGCCTAGCAAGCGGAAGGCCCTGGGTTCGGTCCCCAGCTCTGAAAAAAAAAAGAAAAAAGAAAAAAAATAGGAAACATCTAAAGCATAATTCAAACATGCAGCAGGAACCCGACTGATCACTAAGTGTGGATTGTTTCATTTCATTTCATCTGGCCCTAACAAGGAAGGCAGTGGACACATATGAAACTGAGAACTAGAAACTAACAAGTCGCATGACTAGATGTGAAAGCCCATCTGATTGAAACTGAGATGACACTTTCAATAGTGATCAGAAGATCTCTTTTGTTTTCTTCCTTACTGTCTGCAAAATGTCCACCAAAAACAGGACACTCTATTCTATGCAGTCCTTAGAGACTACTCCCTGTAAAAATCATCAGAAGTTCCATAAAAGCATTTTTATTTTTAAACAAGTTTAAAAAGTAGACCAATGCAATTTTCTTTGGGTATTAGGTTTGTTATAGCTCTTCCAAATAGAAGCTATAGCACGAAGCATTCTCTAAACTGACTGAGTGTGGTTGTGTCTCTATGTGCCTACAGCTAACGCAGGGCATGCATGCTGAGTGAGCCTGGGAAGAGTCAGACATCTCAGAAATCTTTCTAGAAAAAAGCTAAAATGCATAAACTGGTATTAAGTGCTGTGTCAGTGTTCGGTCAGTTGCAGTATTTGTTTAAATACATTTTACTTTTTGTAAACTTGTTAATTTAGGAGATATTTTGTGGGCACTAAGAAATTATGTTTATAGTTAAAAGATCAGGGAATATGTCTTAATCTCAGGCTAAACTAATTCAATGTTCAGTGTGAAAAGCCTCCTCCTGTTAGACTCCAAGAACTGAGTTTGAGTCTTCTCTGTGCAAAAAACTAATATTTGTTTCCTTTTATACCAGAAAAGGAAGATTTTGTATATCAAGACCAGAGAAATCCAATGTTGCAAGTAAAGTCAAACAATAAGTATTGAAGATACATGTAATAATGGGTAATATTGCAGACAATAGAGAGGAGATCTGTGGCTTTTAGACTAGTACATCGATAGATTTAAAACCATGGTCCCAGAGGAACATACTTCCTACTGCTTTGTCTGCCTAGAGCTCCCAATCACTCTCTTGACCTTCTTTAGAAAAAGTCATCATCTATAAGAGAAATCTAGCCAGAGTCAAGCAGAGGAAAGGATGAGGCTAGGAGGAGACACCCTCTGTGTGTAAGGAAGGGAAAACTCGTGCCCAGAAATCATACTCACTGTTTCAGCTGCATCAACAGCTCTAACTCTTCAGCTTATTCTCTGTTTCACCCGGATAAGAAACTGTAAGTCAGATGAGTCTCCAATGATCTCATAAAGACAAAGGTATGAAAAAGAGCCTAGTGTGCCCTAACACCATATGTATGAGAGAACCTGGCTTTTCTGTCTCCTGAGAGATGAAGCAGCCAGCCCCTTCTCCTTACTCTAATGGCAATTGTCTACTCAACAATGCAAACTTGGAATACTCGATTATTATAGTTGATTTTTTGTTACAACAAAAGTTTCAAATACTCACTGATAGAAGCTACAATTCTGTTTTGTTTTTTTGAAATAGTAGTATTTTTATTGGATATTTTTTATTTACCTTTCAAATGTTATTCCCTTACCTGTTTTCCCAGCCATAAACTCATTAACCCCATTCCCCTTCCCCCTCTTCTATAATGGTGTTCCCCCACCCCAACCACCCCCACTTCCTGCCTCCCTGCCCTGACATTCCTCTGCACTTGGGAGTACAGCCTTGGTAGGACCAAGGGCTTCTCCTCCCATTGGTGCCCAACAAGGCCATCCTCTGCTACATATGCAGCTGGACTCAAGGGTCAGTTCATATATAATCTTTGGGTAGTGGTTTAGTCCCTAGGAGCTCTGGTTGGTTGATATTGTTGTTCCTATGGGGTTGCAAGCCCCTTCAGCTCCTTCAGTCCTTTCTCTAACTCCTCGAACAAGGACCCTGTTTTCAGTTCAATAGTTTACTGCTAGTATTCGCCTTTGTATTTGTCATGCTTTGGCAGAGCCTCTCAGGACATGGCTATATCAGGCTTCTATCAGCATGCACTTTTTAGCTTCATCAATATTGTCTACTTTTGGTGGCTGTATAGAATGGATCCCAAGGTAGGGCTGGCCCAGAATGGTCATTCCTTCATTCTCTGCTCCAAACTTTGTCTCCATATCTCCTCCTATGAAGAATTTTGTTCCCCCTTTTAAGGAGTGAAACATCTGCACTTTGGTCGTCCTTCAGCTTCATGTGGTCTGTGGATTGTATCTTGGGTAATTCGAGGTTTTCAGCTAATATCCACTTATCAGTGAGTGCATATCATGTATATCTTTTGTGATTGGGTTGCCTCACTCAGGATCATATTTTCTAGTTCCATCCATTGGCCTATGAATTTCATGAAGACATTGTTTTTGATAGCTGAGTAGTACTCATTGTGTAGATGTATCACATTTTCTGTATCTAATACTCTGTTGAAGGCCATCTGGCTTGTTTCCAGTTTCTAGCTATTATAAATAAGGCTGCTGTGAACATAGTGGAGCATGAGTCTTTATGTTGGAGCAACCTTTGGATATATACCTAGGAGTGGTATATCTGGGACCTCAGGTAGTGCAATGTCCAATTTTCTGAGGAACTTCCAGACTGATTTCCAAAGTGGCTTTACCAGTTTGCAATCCCACCAAAACTGAGTTCCTTTCTCCACATCCTCAATAGCATTCATTGTCACCTGAGTTTTTGATCTTACACATTCTGACTGGTGTGAGATGAAATCTTAAGGTTGTTTTGATTTGCATTTCCCTGATGACTAAGGATCTTGAACATTTCTTTAGGTGCTTCTTAGTCATTCAATAGTCCTCAGCTGATAATTCTTTGTTTAGATCTGTACCCCACTTTTAATAGGGTTATTTGACTCTCTGGAGTCTAACTTCTTGAGTTCTTTTTATACATTGAATATTAGCCCTCTATCAGATGTAGGATTGGTAAAGATCTTTTCCCAATCTGTTGGTTGCTGTATTGTCCTACTGACAGTGTCCTTTGCCTTACAGAAGCTTTGCAGTTTCATGAGATCCCATTTGTTGATTCTTGATTTTAGAGCATAAGCCACTGGTATTTTATTTAATAATTTTATCCCAGTGCCTATGTGTTAGAGGCTCTTCTCCATTTTTTTTTCTATTGCTTTAAGTGTGTCTGGTTTTATGTAGAAGTTCTTGATCCACTTAGACTTAAGCTTGGTACCAGATGATAGTGTTCTTCAGATAGCATTCAACTGACTATTTGCTGGGGAAACTATAATAATTCTAAATGTAGGGCTGGAGAGATGGCTCAGTGTTTAAGAGTACTGACTGCTCTTCCAGAGGTCCTGAGTTCAAATTCCAGCAACCACATGGTAGCTCACAACCATCTGTAATGAGATCTGGTGCCCTCTTCTGGTATGTCTGAAGATAGCCACAGTGTACTTTAAATAAATAAATAAATAAATAAATAAATAAATAAATAAATCTTAAAAAAAAGAAAAAGAAAAAATGGGTCAATGTGCATTCTTCTACATGCTGACCTCCAGTTGAACCAGTACCATTTGTTGAAAATGATATCATTTTTCCCTCAAAGGATGGTTTTAGCTCCTTTGTCAATGATCAAGTGATCATAGATGTGTGCATTCATTGATGGGTCTTCAATTCTATTCCATTGATCTACCTGTCTGTCTCTGAACCAATATCATAGAGTTTTATCACTATTGCTTTGTAATATGGCTTGAGGTCAGGGACGGTGATTCCCCCAGAAGTTGTTTTATTGTTGAGGATAATTTTCACTCTCCTGGATTTTTTGCTATTTCAAATGAATTTGCAAATTGCTCTTTCTAACTTTATGAAAAATTTACTTGGAATTTTGATGGGCTTTGCATTGAATCTGTAATTGCTTTTGGCAAATGACCATTATTACTATATTAATCCTGCCAATCCATGAGCATGGGAAGTCTTTTCATCTTCTGAGATCTTTTTCAATTTCTTTCTTCAGAGGCTTGAAGTTCTTGTCATACAGATCTTTCACCTGCTTGGTTAGAGTCATACTGAGGTATTTTATCTTATTTGTAACTATTGTAAAGGATGTCATTTCCCTAATTTCTTTCTCAGCCTGTTTGTCCTTTGAGTAGAGGAAGGCTACTGATTTGTTTGAGTTAATTTTATACCCAGCCACTTTGCTGAAGTTGTTTATCAGGCTTAGTAATTCTCTGGTGGAACTTTTAGGGTCACTTAAGTCTACTATCACATCATCTGCAGTGATATTTTGACTTCTTCCCTTCCAATTTGTATCCCTTTGACCTCCTTTTGTTTGATGATTCCTCTGGCTCGGACTTGAGTACAATATTGTACTCAGAGTAGGGAGAGAGTGGGCAGCCTTGTCTAGTCCCTGATTTTAGTGGGATTGCTTCAAGTTTCTCTCCATTTAATTTGATATTGGCTGCTGGTTTGGTGTATATTGCTTCTACTATGTTTATGTATGAACTTTGAATTCCTAGTCTTTCTAAGACTTTTAATCTGAAGTGGTTTTGAATTTTGTCAAATGCTTTCTCAGTATCTAAAGGGATGATCATGTAGTTTTTATCTATGAGTGGATTACATTGATGGATTTCAGTATATTGAACCATCCCTGTATCCCTGGGATGAAGCCTACTTGATCTTAATGGATGACCGTTTTGATGTGCTCTTGGACTCAGTTTGTGAGAATTTATTGGGTATTTTTGCATCAAAATTCATAGGGAAATTGGTCTAAATTTCTCTTTGTTGGGTCTTTGTGTGGTTTAGGTATAATCATAATTTTGGCATCATAGAAGGAATTGGCTAGTCCTCCTTCTGTTTCTATTTTGTCGAATGGTTAGGGCAGTATTTGGGGGTGAGGTCTCTCATGAAGGTCTGATAAAATTCTGCACTAAATCCATCTGGTCCTGGGCTTTTTTTTTGGTTGGGAGACTTTTAATAACTGCTTCTATTTCTTTCGGAGTTACGGGACTGTTTAGATGATTTATCTGATCCTGATTTAACTTTGATACTTTCTTGATTTTTTTTCAATTTCCTCAGATTCTGTTGTTATGCATCCCTTTCATTTCTGATTTTGTTAATTTGGATACACCCTCTGTACTTTCTGGTTATCCTGGCTAAGAGTTTATCTATTTGCTGATTTTCTCAAAGAACCAGCCCCTAGTTTTATTTATTCTTGGTTTCTCCATCTATTTTAATTGAGAATTTTTTTGGATATAGTAGCCTGGGCTGGCATTTGTGTTCTCTTAGAGTCTGTAGGACATCTCCTCAGGATCTTCTGGCTTTCATAGTCTCTGGTGAGAAGTCTGGTATAATTCTGATAGGTCTGCCTTTATATATCACTTGACCTTTTTCCCTTATTGCTTTTTATATTCTTTCTTTGTTTTGTCTTTTTGCTGTTTTGACTATCATGTCACGGGAGGAATTTCTTTTCTGGTCCAATCTTTTTGGATAGGCTTCTTGTATGTCTATGGGTATCTCTTTCTTTAGCTTAGGGAATATTTCTTGTATATATTTGTTGAAGATACTTACTGGCCCTTTAAGTTGTGGGTCTTTGCTCTCTTCTATACCTATTATCCTTAGGTGTGATCTCCTCATTGTGTCCTGGATTTCCTGGATGTTTAGGGTTAGGAACTTTTTGAGTTTTACATTACCTTTGATGGTTGTACCATTGTTTTCTGTGGTATCTTCTGCCCCTGAGATTCTCTCTTCTATCTCTTGCATTCTGTTGGTGATGCTTGCATCTTTGACTCCTGATCTCTTTCCTAGGTTTTGTATCTCCAGGGTTGTCCCCTCTTTGTGATTTCTGTATTGTTTTTATTTCTTTTTATTTTTTAAATCCTTGATGGTTTTGTTTAATTTTTTCATCTGTTTACTTGTGTTTTCCTACAATTCTTTAAGGGATTTTTGTATTTCCTCTTTAAAGGCTTCTACTTGTTTACCTGTGCTGTCCTGTATTTCTTTAAATGTATTGTTTATATCCTTCTTAAAGTCCTCTATCATCATAATGAGATGTGATTTTTAAATCCAAATCTTGCTTTTCCAGTATGTTAGGATATCCAGTATTTGCTTTGGTTGGAGAGTTGGGCTCTGATGTTGCCAAATAGTCTTGGTTCCTGTTGCTTAGGCTCCTGTGCTTCCCTCTTGTCATCAGGTCGTCTCTGGTGTTGCTTGTCTTGCTGTATCTGACAGTGGCTTGATCCTTCTGTAAGCCTGTATATCAGCATTCCTATAGACCTGTTTTCTTTCATCTGGGAGTAGAGAGCTGCTCCTGTGTTTGTGTGTCCTGAAGCCTCCAGGCTGGTTGCTTAGAACAGAAGAGTTGGTCTCAGGTGTGGCAGCGCGCCTGGAGACTGGCTTTCAACTCTGGACTCAGGCAGAAACCAGAAGGGTCCTTGTATCCAGATAGTTTCTTATATCCAGAAGACACTAGACAGGTGCCTCTTGGGCCAGGAATGTGAACAGAAATTGAGGTCTCCCCTGAACTCTCAGGACTGTCTGCACTTCTGAGAGTACAGCTCTCTCTCCCACAGAATTGGGGTGTCCTGAGGCCACCATGCAGGTCATTTGGAACAGAAGAATTGGTCTTACCTCTGCTCTCAGGTGTGTTGGTGCTCATGGCTACTGTCTTTCAGCTCTGGGCAAAGGCAAAAACCGCAAGTGTCCTGCCCAAGACTGCTACTAGGTTTCTGTGCCCAGAGGGCACTAGGAGTATTCCTCTTAGGTCAGTAATGTTGAAGTAGTTGTCTCTTCTGAGTTCTCAGGATTGTCCACACTGTGAGAGTCCAGCTCTCTCTCTCTCACACAGTATTTTGGTACAGAGAGCTGTGAGACTGGCTCAGTTCCTACAATTCTTTAATTAAAAAAAATCCATAGGTTTTGATGCATTGCCCTTAAGTCTAAGATATTGTCTAATATTAAGCACTCATTCATGATACTATTTCTATCTCACTTAGAGCAAGATTAGCCTTATTATCATCCTTTAAGAAAATTCATAACCTGAGCAGATAAAGAAGAGAGGAATGCCAACATGCTATTCTATTTGAAGTCTGTTAATAGGCAAGAGCTATTCCTACTCTTAACAACATAGTTGCTGGGAAGGACACCTATCTCCTGGTAACTGTCTGTCTCATCCAGGCTACTATGTACTTTTCACCTTTGTCAGAGAAGAAAGGCAAAGGATATTTAACTGCCTTTACATTCCAGAGTGCCTGAGAACTCAACTCTTTTCTAGAAAGGTAAGTGAGGTTTTAGCATCATTCAAAACAGCCAGTTTATTGTGTTCCTACCTCCAACTGCCTAAAAAATGGACCTGGGTGTGTGAAAGGAAACAGAGATCTTAAGGAGATGGTGTAAAAGACAGAAAGTAATGCTGACATCTATAACATAGAGCTCAGAAGAGCATCATCAAGAGGGAAAGGTGCTCGTGATGAGACATATATCAGAACAAAGTGAAATATTATATTGTTATAAAATGTCACTATTATATAATGCTATCTTAAATTATCTTGGAACTTTGAAATCATAAATTTATTACTATATGTTGTTATGTATATATATGAATTAAAGTTTATAGGTAAGTTAACAGATGTTTGTAAAAATACCATAACTCACTAATGTCAATGTGTGATTATAGACTCTAGTCAACAACTCACAAAGAAAGAAGAATTTGGAAGCATCTACATGTAGGATGAGCTTACCAACCAAGGCTGTGTTGTTGTAAAAATATAAAAATAAAAAATGTAGAGGTGTCTTTTACCTCGCTAGTCCAGCACCGCGGTCCCAAGATACCTGCTAGATATCTTGGCGGAAACACATCCCAACTCCTCGGCTGCCCAGTGTCTCCTGCTGCCGCACACGTTCCTACACTCAAACCATCACATAAAAGAACACACAACACAATAATCTTAGATCCAATTGATAAGATATAATTGCCCACTTAAACATACAAAGCCCGATACCATCCATACCTTAGGAACATTGATAACAACCTGTAAATACACCGAGCAAGATCTTTACGTCAGCCTCCATTGTCCTGCCACGGCTTCTCCCCCTCTCTCTCCCTTCTGTCTCTTCCTTTCTGTTCTAGTCTCCTCCTCTTCCTTCAAACTTCTCTCCTGCCTATCCTTCCTTCTCATCCAATGACAGGCCTCCTTCTATCCTGTACCTGTCCCTCACCTGTACTTTACAAATTCAATGGGGAGAAGGTTGAATAGTGACTAGGCAGCTGTCCTTGGGGCAGTGGAATTAGCATCAAAATACAGATAACTTCAGGGCAAACCACAACAAGGCTGTCTTCTCATTCTTGTGCCTATCCACTGATGCTGAATCAACAGTAAATTGAAAGCTTGGGCAATTCCATTTCTAAGATTTTCTATCCAACACTACTGTCAATGTGCACCGAAGGAGAGAATCTCAGAAGTGAATTCATCTGAGTAGCCAACAAAAATGTAACTGAATAATATTATATATTTCACAGTGATCGTGTTTTTGTTACTCCTTTGACTTTTAGTTAGTCTTCCTGATTATATTTCCTATATGTCTTCTAAATAAAATACCATTTTAATAAGTTGTAACTGTGACTTTTTCCTATTTAGCAATCTACAGACTTTATTTTACTTATGCACATAAGGCTAGATGGAAATATCCCCATTTTACTTATAGATAAAATATGAAGGATACCAATAAGAAAATAAGCAGAGAAAACCTCTGAATTAATCTCAAAATGGTAATTTCCCTTTCCCTATTTTCTATAATTTTTGATATCACAGTTCTAATACTAATACCTTAAGCTTTAGTAAAATAAGGAGAAATATTAAAATTGATGAAACTGTTAGTTTAAAAGATATTGGACATTTTAGAAACTGTTGACTTAATATTTTTTAATCTAACATCTAATAGGGGCAAGAACATTGAATTTAGCCAAAAGATTCCTGGCTGTGTCCTTAATTGCTTGCTTATTCAAGCTATGTTACACTTCTCACTAACTTGTAAAATGATTGATAACCTCTAACCTAGTGAGTTATTACACATAAAAATAAGCTGCTAGAGTTTAGAATCTTGCATAATCAATTCTCTGTTTTCATGCAGTCCCCAGTGAACCTGCTTCTTGCTCATGTGCTTCAGCTAAGCAATACTCTGACAGTTCTGGGAGTGTAAGGAAATGAATGGAAGGCAGGTTGAAGTGTGGTGCTGACACAGATGTTGAGCTTAGTTGGTAGGAAGAAGAACCTTTAGAAGGAATCTAAAGCTTGGGTCCCATTTTCCATAGATAAACAATATTATAAACATTAAGGTTGAAGAACCCAAGAATTAGAATAGGATGATGATGATGATGATGATGATGATTGATGATGATGATGATGATGATGATGATGATGATAGGGCCTCTGTCTCTATATTAAAACAGGTATCAGACTCCTGTAGTCTTTCCCTTGGCCCTGTGAGCCATCACTATCAGAGAGCATATGGTATCACTGATGGAAACTAAGGATCCAATAGAGATTATGAACTCAGAATCAGGCTTTAATAAAATCCTTACCATAATATTACCACAATATGGGGCTGGAGAGATAGTTCAGCAGTTAAGAGCACTGGCTGTTCTTCCAGAGATCCCAAGTTCATTTCTCACCACACACATGCCAGTTCACAACTGTCTGTAACTGCTGTTCCAGGGGATCCAGCACTCTCACATAGATATACTTGCAGTCAAAACACCAGTGTACACAAATATATTAATTGAAAAATCTTTTAATATGTGGTTGCTACCTGAAGTATATGAACATATTCCATTAAACATAATTATTGGTTTAAGGTCTTAAGGGAATTTCACTATAAGGTAAAATGTTATTCCTAACAAAATAGATAAGGTTCTGCTTTTAATTTCATACTATTCAAATAAAGATTTTCTTAACTCCAACCATATCTGGCTTCCAAATAAATTCATTCTTAACTAGGCTGTCACTCATTGAGAATTATGAAATTATTCCAAGAACATCTTTTACATTTATTTCATGTTCTCTCAAGAATTCAGTTGAACAGACACAATAATTTAAAATTCATGAAAATCCAGTGTACTTTCATTGTTGAGTTTGTCATAACCAAACCATAATAGATACTACAATGAAGACTAACTAACTGTGTGTTCATGAATTCAGGTTTATACACTGGGGTTCTGACTAGAAAAACTCATTTGCTTGCCTGATCTATGTTTGCTCAGATATTTAGATAAAAAGAAAAAAAAAAACCTTCATCTTCCTGGAGTTGTAGGAGACCAGGATGATAATTGAAATAGACATTAGAAGTCTACTAGACTAATGTCCTAATTTTATAGATGAAAGAAACTGCTTTTAAGTGAAATGACTTGCTTAATGGCTCGCAGCCAATGGGGCAGAAAAATACTTAGACCCCAAGTGTCTTAATTTCCCAGCATTTTGTTTTGTGGTTCCGTGAACAATTTCCTAATTGTCCTACCATGTAAATTCATGTCATTTTCAAAACTATCCAAGTGCCATTTTTAGGCACAACATCCGAAGTGATTCCAAAGTGTTTTAATTAAAACACTGCAGCAAGGAAGGTAAATTCATTAGTCAAAAGAAAATGTTAGATTAACAGTTAACCTTTTGTTCAGTGTATCTTGAGAGAGTGATTAAGACACAATGCTTTTTGTCAGAAAACTACTCTTATAGTTTGTATTACCTAAACCTTCAATAGACAAAGATATAATTTCAAGAAGCTGATACAACACACATTAAGAAGATGCAGTCATGCCTACATCCATTTTTGTAGTCAGTCTGTTGACACTTAATCCTGGGCCTTCCCGTGTTAGAGTTAACAGAAGCAACGAAAACCTGGAATACACACAGGACTGTATTCAGGAGCCTGGAGTACACCCGGCAAGCTAAAGTCAAACAAATGTCACTAATTAATCATAACATAGGTTTCAAAAGGTCACTTTCCTCTTGCAGAAAATAAATCGGGTCCTATTCTCACATGCAGTCAGTGAGAATTTCTCAGGGGAGGTGACTTATGGAGTTAAAACAAAAAGGCAGAGTCAGTATACTAGCCAAGGAAGATAGCTAGCATCCGGGTGGGCCCATCGCATTCCTAACCAAATGTGACTGAAGTGGCTGCGGTCCACTCTCTTAGTGCATTAACTAAAAGGCACAGTTGAAAACTTTGTATCTAAACAAATTATTTCCCCTTCTCTGTGGAGGGAATTGTGAAATAACAACCAATGTGTGCACTGTGGTTAGCACAATTTTAGTAGAATTCAGAGCACTGGTTCGTGTAAGATTCAAAACTCACTTGGAAGCTGAGCACCTCTGACTGTAGAGGCATCATGATTGGCCTGTGAACCTCCTTCCACTGCACGGGGTTCCCTGGAACTGGGTCTGTCCTTTTGGATAATGCTATAGGCCAACCTGACTAGTACCTTTTATTTTCAATTCTTATTAATCAATCTTGCAGACAACAAGACGGTCTCAATTTGTTTGTTACATGTCAAGAGCACAACTTGGATGACATAAATAAACCATAACTGTCTTACTTTGTTCTCACAGTGAGTTAAATTGTCAAGCTAATCTGCTTTAATCATTTCCCAGCAGCTTGATTTACCCTTCCAACGTCCCTTTGTATGCTCCGCCCGTATGGCCTTCTTGCTTTCCCCAGACCCTGGTCTGTGCACCTGGTATTCTTGTTGATAAGAAGACAATTAGCATTCAAAATGTCTTCTTCTTTCTGTTTCATTGGTCTTTAGCTTATTGTTACTATAGAACCTTTCTTGGATAGAGAATCTAGCATGGTGCCTGTCCCATCCAGAGCATACCATGAAGAGTAACAATTATGTTTAATGTTAAGTAATTGAGAGCTTTCTGTTAGCCCTTGCTAACAGACATCCATTTCATACTTTCCTAGTTCTTACTGTTTCCAGATTAACATGATTTTTCCCTTCAAAAACAAATTACTAAGAAAGTAAACAGTGTGTGTGAAGTGGCTTAGTTCACACATGGAAGAATTTATTTTAGCCGAGAGGCCTTCGGTCACACTTTCCCACAATATGAACTCACATAGACTGATGGTATGCTAACCCCCAAAAATAAGGTGAAAAGTGATGGCAGTTCTGATCCAGTTAAGCAGGTGATTCCCTCTCATGCCTCGAATCTTTTTACATACTTACGCAAGTCTGAAACGCAGCTGAATTCTATCCTACCTGTGACTTCCTTGTACACTTGGCAGTAGCTGCTTAAACTTTTTTTTCAAATATTTCAAGTAAATTAGCTCTTGGATGCTTGTCAGAAAGGGTCAGTAAAGTCTCCAGGGTCCTGAGTGTCATTCAGAAATCTGTACATTAGGGTGGTGCCCTGCTGCCTGGAGTGTGGCCCAGAAGAAGCTGCGGTCTAGACTCCCATCTTGTTCTCAGATGATCTTTATGAGAGAACAACAACAAACAAACAAACAAGCTAGTTAACTGACAACCTCAGCAGATTTCAATGCAAAACAGAACAAGTGCAAAGCGGTAGACATTCTCGAGGGCACAGCATTACTGTAAGATAGAAGGGACTCCATGGAAGGGACCACAGACTATGGCTAAATAGAAAAAAATGTCACAAAACGCACACCATTCTCTTCGTTTGCTATGTGAGCAAGACAAAAGCAGAGACTCCAAATAAAGATCAGACAGCACGCAGGAACAGGGGGCTGTTTTTACTGACCAGCTTGGTCTTATTAACTTACTCTCCATAGCCAAGCTAAAAAATGAATTAAATGACACTGAGTTGATGCTAATGGAAGTGTGGGTTGGGAGCCTTGGTGGCATGGCTACCCTCCAGGTGACTGTTACATAAATAAAATGTATCTTTTCAATATTAAAGACCCAAGACATGGTCAAGCTTTCTAATTAGGTCAGCATAATTAAGACAGACTAAAAACCATCCCAGGTGGGAATATCAAAAATTGATAATTTTCCCTAGAATTCAATCTCTGTGACCTCTCGTGTTTCAGAAGAGCAATAATTTGCTACTGGCCTCTTCAAAAGTTGCATATTTATAAAGACAACAAGCAGAAAAGATAACGTGTTTATGAAAAGCTCACACAAAATCGAGAAGCAATGAGGACAATGAGTATGTATTGATATTTGTAAGACAGAAACGAACATGCGATCTTTCGAAATAATTTTCTTCTGGTTTTTCGTTAGGAAATGGAGGTGGGTTTTACTTGCAATTAATGTCAAATAAATTATTCACTTTAAAATCCCGGGGAAACTGCTGGATGATGATCCAATACCACATCAATTTTTTGGGGCCGTTTTTGTTTTGCTTTGACTGATACTTTCCATTTGTGACAACATCCACTTCTCTTTCCATTTTAGAAGCTTCTCAGTGGGATGGTTTGAAATCCAGGGCAAACCTTCCGAAAGCATCTCCCTACCTTCGTTCTGTTTGGCTTTAATTTCTTCCTCTTGGTAAGGTCGATTTCTCATTAGTGCTAAGCCAAAAGCTTGCGGGGGGAAGTGTAAAAACACGTTTAAGTTGAAAAAGGTTTTATCAAATCTGCAAGAGCCTAAAAGGGGAACATTACTTCAGCATAAAATATAAAAACATGCACAAGCAGGTTCATAGCTAACTGGAAAGGGGTTTTCTAAGAATAACATTTATATCAATACATTACTGACTGCAGAAATACTAAATACAGAGGAACAGTAATTTGTGAATGAAAAGATAGTAAGTAAACTTTGGGAGGGTGACTTGAGAAACAACAAAAACAGAAAATGAAAAACGTTGCAAAAGATATGGAGCTCCATTTGTCATAAGGCAGAAGAAGAGGCAGAGGCTGGTGCTCTAGTTAGCATTCTGAATTATGTCCTAAATTTGAAACAGAAATACACTGGGTTTTCCTTCTCCAGAATGATTTATCTATGAAGAAAAGATTTGATGTTGTTCCAAACCTGGTTTTGATTATAGCCTCTTTGAGATTGAAGAAATCTTTCTCCTGTGTCTCCAAAGCCGGTGTATGCTCATGCAAGATTTCCCACAAACAAACAAACAAGCAAAACCAAAAACAAACAAAAAAGCCTCATGAAAACTATAAAACAGTAGAATGAGACATCAATTTGAAGGGAAACATAAAGACTATAATCCCATGTTTGTGTACTATAAATTCTTAAGGTATAAAACAAAGATAGGCCTACTGGTTTCTGTTGTTTTTGCCTCATGCAGCTCCTATTGGAAGCTGACAACTGGGCTCATCCCCCTCAATTCTGCTTCAGAGCCTGGAGGTTTCGTGACTATTCAGTGGTTCAACACAAAGAGCCCTGTACTTTCGAGCTGGAGTAAAGTCCCATTAATTAAAGTGACTTCTGCGCTTAGGCTCTCTCCCGACTCTCCCACAGTCACAAGCACTTTCTGGGTCAGCTCACTTCTAGCTTCCAGTAACAGAACATCTAAAGACAAAAGCTGGTGACAGCCCAGCCCACTTGCGTGTGTCTTGCCCTTAGCTTTTAAAATGTTTTCTGGTGATGTTAAAGACTATGAATTGCTTTTGTTTGCTTCATTTGTAAGAAAATATCTTTGTCTTCTTACCCTTGAGTATCTGCTCTGTCAGCTCTGTGGTTGGCCAGAGCTGTCTGGTTATTTGTGATTTTATGCAAAGCTTTCTTTGGAAAACATTCTTTAGGTCAACAAAGAATGATTCATAGTATAAATTTTAGAATCTAGGAGACTAACTTTAAAATACTATCCAGTCATTTTAGTCTCTCTCCTGTGTGTTTCTTTCCTCATCAATTGAGAAAAATGATTGGGTCCTTGTAAGAAATGAAATAAGTTAATGTAGGGATTGGTGGTGTGTCACAGTGGTAGAGTCCTTGCCTGGCATTTGCAAGGCCCTGGGTGTGATATTGAGAAGACTAAATAGGTTAATGCATAAAATCTCTGACTAAAGTTTCCATCAAGCATAAACTTAATAAATGTTATTAGAGAATATCATCTGCCACTGTAGTTTTTAAAGGCATTTACGTGTTGAGCTACTCCATCTTTCCTCTATAAATGTAGTTTCTTGTACAGCCTATCATTTACTTCAGGCTGCATTGATTGAATATCTAATAATTAGCAAATACTAACTTAAATGTCTGTTATTGGGTTATTGACAAAGACAAGAGAAGTAGGCCACATTCCAACACTCAAACAACAATCAAAGTGTCTTTCTGGAGTCAAGTCTCTGCCTCTTAAATAATATCTTTGACTGACTCAGGTAATGGATACTAAAAAGCAGAGCTTTCTCATCAGAAAATGAGTCAAAATTCTTTCAACCCCTATTAGGGTTTGGAAAGTGTTCAAGGAAATGAAGCATGAAAGAACATTGGTGCAATGCCTTTTCCAGTAAAAGTGATCTGTCAACCTGTGTCATTACCAGAAAGAACCATCTCACCTCATTATCCACTATATAAAAATTAATAAAAAAATAAAAAAGAATGTAGCTGACCCCATAGAAAATATGGACATTTTTACAAAACATTAAGTTGTAAGCCTGTCTTATTTTGCGTTCTTGGGAAATTTGTGAAAAGTTAGCTGCCACAGGAGTGTGGAATGAAGATCTTAGTCCCCTGCTCTGTTCACATGCTCTATGTGTCCAGGATTACCACAGCTTCCAAGTGTTTAGGCTGTTCAGATGTCATGGTGACTGAAGCTTGTGCTATGAATTTAGGATTTATTTCCTGTTTCAGTAAATGATGCCACCAAATTCCTATGTATGTATCAAGAAGAAGAAATCCAATTTCCTCTTGCTGCACACACACACACACACACACACACACAAACACACACAAACACACGCACACACACACACAAATAACTCAAAATAGAGTTTCAAAAATATGAAAGTTGAATCTGTTAACTTTCTGCAAGGAAACATGGAGAATCACTTTAAAATGTTGATGTAGACAGTGTTGTTTTCATAGTGAAGCAATAAAAATTTAAATCCTTGAACCAGATTGTGTAAAACTAAAATGATTTGGCACAGAAAATGAAGCTGGGTGATACCATTCAGAAAGAGAGATGTTTACAAAGTATTCATCAACGAGATGTTAACATCCATAACATATAAGGAACTCAAAATGTTGAACATGAAAATCAATATGATTTTTAAATGGGCAAAGGATGCAAACAGCTACATATAAAAAAGACATAGAAATGGCTAAGTAGAAAAGTTCATTCTCATTTCCAGGATATTCTAAATCAGAAGCACAACTTGTCATCTCAAGGCAGTTGAGCGTTTCTCCTGAGGGACCAAGATGCAAGCAATAAATCCTGGAAATTAATAAAATTAGTATGTAGACAAGTTTTTCTCTTGCAGTCACCTCCTATTAAAAACAGTTAGAACACATTGAAGATCTTAGGACTTGTGATCTTCATTCTCTTTATTCATAATCCAAAAATAAGTACCATGCTGGCTAAATTTCATGGTCCTGAAAGGTACTACATAGAATCCTTGAAGGGAAGGAGGCTAGTAGCCAATGGTCCTACTCAGCCATGAATACTGTGGACAATAATAATGACTAGCATGGAAAGGTATGTTCATGGGTACAACAGGGTGAGGAATTATGGGAATAACCAAGCACTTTCGTGTTTGGGGACATGAGTGAATTTACTGCTATAATTCTGCTAAATGTACATAATATCAATGTGCTCTCTAAGTTTGTATCTCTATGCACATAGATTACTGCAACCTTCACAAGTCATCAGAGAAATTTCTTTATGCATTGAATGGTAGTTATTATAAAAATCAAGAAGCAATAAAAGCACAGAGGATAATTGTCCATAGATCAATGCATGTATATCAGTATTCCTGTTATCAATGCTCAGGGGCCATCATGGAAGAGCAGAACAGGCAGAAAAATTTTAAGAGAGAATCTAGAGGGGACTAGAATGAAACTGTGTGTTCTGGTCTCTAATGTTATTCGGTAAATTGTGACAAGATTTCCTAGTATGACAGAAGTACAGTATATAAAATAAAATTGAGTGATCAACACTGAAACTTCTGTATCAAATTCTTACATATTCAGTATCTTTTCATAGATTAGACATTTCTAGCTCATAAACCTACCCTAAGATCTCAAAAATAGATAAATTATCCTGTAAATTGGGCATTATAATCATCACCTGACCAAAGAAGACTAGCTGAAGGGAAGGAAGCTGAAAAGGAAACACGTACTATGTTCTCTGGGACAGAATTCCCATCCAACCCACAAAAAGCCCTTTAAATACACCTATTACGGTCTAAATGAAAAATAAAAAGGTTGTCTGAACAAAAAGAATCTTCTATACACTGCTTCAGAAAACAGGAGGGGACAACATCTCTAAACAGTGCCTAAACATCTTCAAAAACATACAGCCAGTGATCTCATCACAAAAGTTAGCATTATTCACCAGGAGTCATATTTTCCCATATGTAGTCACAAACATTTATTCACTTCATTTGCAAACAGCCCTAAACTGAAAGCATCCTCAACATTGAGCCACAGGTAAATGGAGGACCAAATGACAGTACCTGTGCACAATAGAAAAGAATTCAACCATAAAAGGAAATCATTACTGACTGTTGTAGAGGAATGGATAAATCGGAACTTGATTTGCCTAAGTGTATAAAACTACACATAAAAGAATGTTTAGACCTGGTATATGGCTCAGAGAGTTATTGTCAAGTATGCATGAAGCCTTGAGCTACACACACACACACACACACACCACATACATACACACACACACACACACACACACACTTAAAACTATATTACTACATGCAATAAGATTAGGTGGCAGGTCCTGACAAAAATCTCACTATGCAACAGGTCTCATGTGTGAGGTGTTTTTATTAAAAGGGAGGGGCACAGAGGTGGCCTCTGGGAGGGAGAGTAAAGAGTGAGGAAAGAGAATCTGACTTTTATTGTGACCAGGGTACATGCACTAGGGGATATACACAAAGGGACACGTGACAGAAGTGACAATGTGCTTACCTTTGGACAGCTTATGATGACATGTTTTTTGTGTCTTGTCTCGAGGCCCCTTGAAAGCTGGCTGTAAAGATGCCTGATTGTCATGGAGTCACTTTGAGCTGTTCGTAGATCTGCCTGATTGCCAACATTCCTCTCCTTTTCTTATCTTAAAGAGGTGAATTAAAAGGGAAGTGATGGTGTGGTGAGAATAGGGGTGTCAGATTTCATAAACTGCTTCCCGTTGTTCAGGGATGCTGTCAATTTGGGGGTAGAGTTGATCTTCACCACAGGGATTCATTCAATAGGTGTTGGCATCAGACTTCTCTGTTGGCAGTGCCTGATAAGCCTGTAAGAGGAACCAATTAATTATTTGGAAATTATTTAGATTTGTTATTGGACAAATGTGAAGAAGAGGTTAGCGAAACAGGGTGCAAATGATAAATTCAGGAAAAATGAAAAGATGGGGCATTAGGAAGGGCAGTACCCACTTCCAAGTGTGGTTTTCAAAGACATAAAAGTCAGAGGCGTAAGGGTGCTTTTGGAGCTCTGTTTTTAGCTGTTGGATATTTTTTAACTCTACCCAAATGGTTTGCATAGAAGCAGCATTCTTTTTGGAGGAAAAATGCAAAGATCACCCTCTTTAACTGTAAGAAGGTCTAGAAGCCATTGATTTTTAAGTGTCACTGCTACCATGGATTGATCTGTCCTTGGAGAGTGAGTATGGTTTGGATCACCTATTTATGATCTTAGACAACCAAGATAACTGATGGCACAAGGTCAGGGAGGTGGCCAGTCCTGATATTTCGGTGGCAACCCCTGCACTTAGTTATTCTTGCAGCAGACAGAAGGGAGGATTTGCTGTTGGACAGCTATTAAGTCCACAACCAGAATTGGTAGGGGCTCTTCTCCATGGATTACCCCTGATCTGGGCAAAAGCAACACCAGCATGCAGACTTCTGATCAGATGCCAGGTAGACAATGATACACTTGATCACCACAAATAATTGAGTTCTAGATGGTAGTGCACTGTGGTAGAGATGAGTTATTGAAAATCATGGTTTTGTTATAGTCTAGGGAACTTAACATTCTTATGGAACATGTCCAGGATGCCCGCAAACAGTCTGCCATGCAAAAGACAGTGCTGTAGAAAAGGTACAGGGTCGAGGTAACAGCAGGGTCAGGCAAGTTGGTGAAAGATGAATCAAGGTTATTAGACAGGCATTGGAGAAGTTGTAAGTGGCAATTTTGAGCTAGTTCCAGTGGCCACCTCATAACCTGCAATCTCCAAAGCAGCCAAGTTGGGAGATGTTAAGGCTTTGTAGGCTGAGGTCATGGTCTGGAATGATAGGTTAGTGTTATTTAGGAGAGGGGATGTCCGAGAAGTAACGACCTTGGAGGAGTGTTTAATTACATATATTGGGACACATTTTCTCTGTATATGTGTTGTGCTTATTGGGAGCCCAGATTTGTTAGTGCCATAGAGTTTACCAACACCTGTTCCCACCTGAGATTTCACAGAAAAGAAGAAGAGGTCTTGCATCATTGATAGAAGAGGTGATTTGTCTGTAATGCTAACATATGTACTTGGCAAGAATAAGGGCAGCCCCCATATTTGTCTGGCCATTTCTTATAATAGTCCTGTATCTAGTCAAAAAAAGCAGAGAGGTCATAATATTTAGAAGGGATTATAGATATAGGGGAGATGGCAGCTTTGATCATCTCCTGGCATCGAACTATGGAACAATTTTCTGACCCTATTTGGAGAGACTATTTGTTATAAGTAGGGGTTTCTTGAGCCTTGAATCTCCAGACTTAAGAGTTACCTTGGATAGAAACTAACAGCAGGAGACAAGGAGAAGTTCATGTCTAATACTGAAGGATTGAACTCAGGTGCCAGAGTGGAGCCTCATTTTTCTGGGATTGGAGACAGAGTGGTTGCCCTAACATTCTCTGAAGCTTAAGTGAACAGGGTCCTGATGGGGTTGAGGTGTAAGAAGTGTTATTTTGAGGTGGAGAGGGGAAGGGCTTGAGTTAAGACAGATGAATCAAATGAGAGAGTCCTTTAAGCTTAGCAGCTATGGGAGGTCACAAGAATTGCCTTGAGGGGGCCCTGATATTTAGGGGAAGAGAAGGACCTGATCTCCAACATTGATATGGAGTGGACAGGAGATAGTATGTGGCTGTGATAAACAGTGGTCAGTAAAGTTCCACAGGAGGGAAGAGAGGTGACAGAGTAAGGCAGTGATCAGAGAAAGGAGAGGGTTTTGTGAAAGACCAGAAGCCAGAAAATAAGCTCAAAAGATGAGATGAAAAGAGGTTGCATGGAGACAGCCCATAGTCTGAAAAGGGCCAGAGGTAGGAGTTTTCCCTGATCTAGGTGAGTTTCTATAACAGTTTGACATTGGTGATTTTTAAGGAGCAGTTAGTCCATTCTATCTTACCTGAGGACTGGCTGTGGTATGCAATATGAAAGTAATAAGGGATGTTGAGGGCTTTAGATAGTGTTTGAGAAATTTGGGAGGTAAATTTGGGACCATTGTCTGACTGGAGAGAGTCTGGGATTCCAAATCGAGGAATGATCTTACAAAGGAGATCAGACTCTCTGAGCCCTATTTTGGTGGTGGGGACTGCCTCTACCCACCCTGAGATGATATCCACTAGGATCAGGAGGTACGTTTGACTGGGCATGTGGGTAAAGTCAAGTTGCCAGTCAGTTCCAGGGAGGGAACCTCTAGCCTGGTGGGTGGGGAAAGGAGGATATAATATCTGGAGTTGGGGTCTGACATCTGACAAATTCGCAAGAGGCAGTGATATATTAAATACACACACACACACACACACACACACACACACACACGTCCTCAGAGGTAGGCTATAAGTGGGTCTTAACAAAGTAAGTTAAGGCTTGACTGTTAGGATGAAAGAACCGGTGACGATAGGACTGAGTCTGGTGAGTGTCCAGGGATGACAGAGGGGAAGTTGGTTGTGCTGTGAGAATGTCCTATGGTGGGTGAAACAAGACAATGCCCCCAAGGACTGTAGTTCTAGCTGCAACATTAGCCTGGTTGTTTCCCTTGGAGATAATAGAGTCATCTATCTGCTGGGACTGGCGGTGGACAATTCAAATAGCTGTGTGGTGACGGGAGGCTTTTACCATGGCCATATTCTGGTTTGAATTAGTTGATGATCCACTACTATTTGTCAAAAGTAACCTGAGATCTTTCCAGGTAGCTGTGTAGGACAGGAGATTATGGAAGGCATATTTGGAGTCAGTATAGATTTTTAGGGATTGTCTCAGGCCAATTGGAAAGCACAGGTAATAGCTATTAGGACAGCCTATTGATTAGCGATGTGGGCCTGGAGGGCCCATGCTTCATTCAACTCCATATCTGACAATGTAGCACAGCCAGCTCTTTGGGCTTCTTCATGTAAAAAGGAGCTGCCATCTCTATACCAATTATAGATGGCCCCAGGCAATGTGCCCTGTGTCTGAGGGATGGGGTAATGGTTCCTCTAATGTTTCAGTATAGGAATGAGATAGGGAGTGGCCAGCATTTGGTTGAGGAAGATTTGAAATATGAAGAAGAGGGCATGATTAGAAAGTAAGTCTTAAGTCTATCGAGTTCAGCTGTCCATGGATGTGCCTTATCACCATCACTACATATTTCAAGTGTAGAAAAATGCAAACTAATATGGCAGAAAGCAAACAAGCAGGTGTCTGGTATAGGACGGTATGGAAAGGAGCTGCAAGTGACATTGAGAGGAGCAAGGTCGTCCTTCAGGGTGACACCTGTGTTTACTCTCTAATCATAAAGCTGGCGTGACCTTACACCTACACAGAAGGACTCACCCTATGAGTTAAATATAAATATGCCTCTTATAACTTGATAAAGCCTTTGAAATAGTTGACATTTCTGTTGTTTTGAGAATCCGGGTTATACTGACACTATTCCAGGGTCATTCTTGTACCTCATCTACCCACATCTTGTGCTCCCCTATGTCCGATTCCCTGCTCCCTTGAAACTGACCATTTGGTTTTTCAAGACTTCATGCTCCTTCTGACCTTAGTGACCACCTCTCCTCTGTTCTCCTATGTTGAATTCAAATGAAGAATAATATGTTACATGTATTATCTAGCAAACACTTCAAAAGAACTAGTTAGGTTTGACTGAACCAGTCTTAATAGTTAAAGAGCTTGAAATCACACATGGAAGATATCTGTATATGGCAGCAAATGGAACCCTATGCTCTCTAGCTTAAAAGCTTATAATATTAATAAATCACTAAAGATTCTGAGATACTATATACATAATACAATATAATATGATTTTATAGAGAATAAAAATATTCAAGAAGCTTCTGGAATCAAAGAGCAGCACCCAGCTAAAACCAGCAGCAAGGAAAGAGCAACACATATAGCTATGAATTCTTTTCAAAATAGAAATGAACTTGGAAAGCAGTTCTTCCCAGAATCTGGGTAAGACCCTACCATGAATACACCTGAATTTCACTGAACATATGGGGCCCTTTAAGCAGAGAATCCAGTTAGACAGTCCATCCTTCAGGTTCTAAGGGAGGAAATAACTAAGGTAGACTTGAAAGGAAGGTATTTTCCTATCAAGTTTGTTTTGTGCTATGCAGCAAGAGAAACCTGTCACAATTGCTTAGTGCAGAGAACATAGAAATCCTTGATAGTTTTTCTTCATTTCGTAACTGATGGGCTCACACATCAGTTTTATTTCCTTGTTTTAAGAGTTTTTCGATTTGTAAAATGAGCTTTGACTACCCAACTTACACATTCTACTCTAAAATTCCATGTCACAGGATCGCATTTCACCATCTGTACATATTGTGATATATTTTGACCATATGTCCTTCTCTATCCAGATCCATTTATATGCTTTATCTCATTTCTATGTGTTGCCCCTAAGAACTTCACTGGTGTGTTCCCAGAAATGTGGTGGGAAGAGAGACAATAGCAGCCTCATGGAAAAGGACACCTGAGCCATTATGCCCTCACTTCTTACAAAGGTGCTACATGTTAATGAGAAAAAGGATAACAAATTTAACTGAGGAATGTGAAGAGTAGAAGCAAGAAGCACCACAAATGCAGCTGTGCACTCCGCAAATACATGCCATGTGGAAATAGGTTAAAGAAATCTAAAATATTGTGTTCAAATACACTACATCAGTGACCTTAGCAGAATAGGAAGTCACCTCTTCAATCCCTCCTCCTTCCTTCTATCTATCTATCTATCTATCTATCTATCTATCTATCTATCTATCTGTCATCTATCACTTTTCCCATGCATCAATACTGTTACCAATAAATTTTCTTATTTTCTTCTGTTTTCTTTTATCTTTGTTATTGTTTTTTAGATGCGCATCTGTTTTCTAAGAATCGGCAGAAAGAGTGTGGGTGTATATGGGACAGGTGGTGGGGAGAATATCACAGGAGTTGGGTGAGGAAATCTGCAATCAGGATACAGTCTATGAAAAACTCCATTTTCAATAAGCGAAATATAGAAAAAAGATAGCTATGTGTTAAAAATAAAAGTTCAAAAGCAGTAGAAAAGAAAAAGGACAAAAGGGGACAACATCTGCCCCAACACCCAGAGTAACTGGGTCCACCAGGATCAAGGGACACAGGAACCTTCACCCAAACAGTGGCATGGGTTCCTTTCAGTCCGAACCTGGACCCTGAGCAGACCTGGGATGATGGCTCTGCATCCACTCTTACAACATCGAGAGGGAACTTGACTCCTTGGTGCTCTGAAACACCCAGGGTCACAGGATTACAGAGGAAGCTCAACTCACAGGAGATTGGACACAACCAGGAACACTGGAGCTCTGCCACACTCAAAATTACAATTGAGGTCACATTTATCCCAACACACAGAGTAACTGGGACCCCCCACAGGAACAAGGAAAACACAAACCCTGCCAGCCAGAAGCAACTTCCACCTATGCTGGAAGCAAATCCATGGCTCTGGCTCCCCACCTACTCCTGCCACACCCAGAGAAAGCCCCAGGGGCCCTGACACAACAGGATCTCAGGAACTTGGTCACACCAGGATTTCATACTCTCAGAGGCAGCTAGACTCCCAGGAGCTCTGACACACCCAGGATATCAGGATCCCAGAATCATAGGATCACAGGGACAGCTGGTTTCTGAAGAGTTCTGACACAACCAGGATCAAAGGAGGGACAGGCTGTAGTCAGAGATTGCAACAGCAGGTAGCTCTAGAGATAATCAGAGGACAAGAGGCAAGCAAAAAAGCATAAGCAGCAGAAACCAAGGCTAGTTGGCATCATCAGAATCCAGTTCATGCACTACAGCAAGTCTTGGATACCTCATCAAACTGGAAAAGCAAGATTTGGATTTAAAATTGCTTCCCATGTTGATGATAGAGAACTTTAGGAAGGGCATAAATAAGTCCCTTAAAGAAATACAGGATAAAACAGGTAAACAGTAAGAAGCCATTAAAGAGGAAACACAAAAACTCCTTAAAAAATTACCAGAAAACACAACCAAACAGGTGAAGGAATTGAACAAACCCATCCAGGATCTGGAAATAAAAATAGAAACAATAAAGAAATCACAAAAGGGGACAACCCTGGAGATAGAAAAACCTAGGAAATAGATCAGGAGTCATAGATGCCAAGCATCACCAACAGAATACAAGAGATAGAAGAGAGAATCTCAGGGGCAGAAGATACCATAGAAAACATTGACACAATAGTCAAAGAAAATGCAAATGCAACAACTCCTAACCCAAAACATCCAGGAAATCCAGAACACAATGAGAAGATCAAATCTAAGGATAATAGGTATAGAAAAGAGCAAAGATTACCAAATTAAAGGGCCAGTAAATCTCTTCCACAAAATTATAGAAGAAAACTTTCCTAACCTAAAGAAAGAGATGCCAATGACCATACAAGAAGCCTACAGAACTCCAAATAGATTGGATCTAAAAAAGAAATTCCTTTTGGTACATAATAATCAAAATACCAAATGCACAAAACAAAAAAAAAAAAAAAAAGAAAAAAGGTCAAGAAACATATAAAGGCAGACCTACCAGAATTACATCATACATTACAAGGAGAGAAACCACACCGTAGAAAAAGCAAGAAAGTAATCTTCTTACAACAAGCCCAAAAAATAAAGCCATGCAAACATAATTCAACCTCTAACAGCAAAAATGACAGGAAGCAACAATCACTTTTTCTTAATATCTCTTAACATCAATGAACTCAATTCCTCCAAAAGAGACATAGACTAACTGACTGCATATTTAAATGGGACCCTGCATTTTGCTTCTTACAGAAAACGCACCTCGGTAACAAGGAGAGAAACTACCTCAGAGTAAAAGGCTGGAGAAAAAAATTCCAATTAAATGGTCCCAAGAAACAAGGTGAAATAGCCATTCTGATATTGAATAAAAACGAATTTCAACCAAAAGTTATCAAAAAAAGATAAGGAAGGACACTTCATGCACATCAAAGAAAAAAATCTACCAAGATGAACTGTCAAATTTGAATATCTATGCTCCAAATGCAAGGACACCCACATTCATAAAAGAAATCTTACAAAGCACACACTGCACTTCACACAATGATAGTGGGAGATTTCAACACTGCATTCTCATCAATGGACAGATCATGGATGCAGAAACTAATCAAAAACACAGTGAAACTAACAGATGTTGTAAACCAAATGGACTTAACAGATCTCTATAGAATATTTCATTCTAAACAAAAAAGAATATGAATTCTTCTCACTATCTCATGGTACCTTCTCCAAAATTGAGCAAAAAATAGGTCACAAAACAGGCCCCAACAGATTCAAGAAGATTGAATCCTATGAGATCACCAAGAACTAAGGCTGGTCTTCAATAACAAAATAACAAAACAAACCCCCAAAGAAACAAACAAACAAACAAACAAACAAAAAACTCCATAAATCCCACAAACACAAGGAAGATAAACAATGCTCTACTCAATAATAACTTGGTCAAGGAAAAAATAAAGAAATTAAAGACTTTTTAGAATTTAATGAAAATGAGAGCATCCACAAAGGGCTTGACAGCACAATTGTAAGCTCTAGAACAACAACAACAAAAAAAAAAGCAAAAATACCCAAGAGGAGTGCATGGCATGAAATAATGTAATTCAGGGCTGAAATCAACCAAGTAGAAACAAAAAGAACTATTCAAAGAATCAACAAAACCTGGAGGGCACAGAGACAGTATCCAAATTCACAAAATCAGAAATGAAAAGGGAAACATAATAACACAAACTCAGAAAATTAAAAACTTATCAGATCCTACCACAAAATCCTATACTCAATGAAACTAAAAAATCTGGATGAAATGGACAATTTTCTAGAGAGATGCCAGGTAGTAAAGTTGAATCAAGATCAGATAAACCACCTAAACACTCTCATAATCCCTAAAGAAATAGAAGCAGTCATTACAAGTCTCTCAAGAACAGCAAAAACAAAACAAAACAAAACAAAACAAACAAAAAAAACCCCAACAAAACAAAACCCAGCATCAGACGGGTTTAGTGCAGAAATCTGTCAAACTTTCAAAGAAGACAATACCAATACTCTTCAAACTATTCCACAAAACAGAAACAGGAGGAACACTACACAATTCATTCTATGAAGCAACAATTAGGCTTATACTGAAACCACACAAAGACCCAATAAAGAAAATGAACTTCAGACCAATTTCCCTTATGAATATCGATGTAAAATTATTCAATAAAATTCTCTCAAACCGAATCCAAGAACCCACCAAAAAAATCATTCATCAAGATAAGGTAGGTTTCATCCCAGGGATACAGGGATGGTTCAATATACAGAAATCTATCAAGGTAATCTTCTATATAAACAAACTCAAAGAAAAAACAAATGACCATCCCATTAGATGCTTAATAATCATTTGACAAAATTTAAAACCCCTTCATGATAAAAGTCTTGGAAAGACCTGGAATTCAAGGTCCATACCTAAACATAGTAAAAGCAATATACAGCAAACCAGTAGCCAACATCAAACTAAATGCAGAGAAACTTGAAGCAATTCTTCTAAACTCGGGGACTAGAGAAGGCTGCCCACTCTCTCCCTAACTCAAAACCCTAGCCAGATCAATCAGACAACAGAGGAGGTCACGGAGATATAATTTGGAAAGGAAGAAGTCAAAATATCACTATTTACAGATGATATTGCAGTATACTTAAATGATCCTAACAATTCCACCAGAGAACCCCTAAACCTGATAAACAATTTAAGCAAAGAGGCTGGGCATAAAATGAACTGGAACAAATCAGTAGCCTTCTTCTACTCAAAGGATGAACAGATAGAAACAGAAAGAAATTACAGAAATGATACCCTTCACAATAGTCACAAGAAAAACAAAACAAAACAAAAAACAAAAAACAAAAAAAAACAAAAAAACATTAGGGTGACTCTAACCAAGCAAGTTAAAGATCTGTATGACAAGAACTTCAAATCTCTGAAGAAAGAAATTGAAGATCTCAGAAGATGGAATGGCCTCCCATACTCATAGATTGGCAGGATTAATATTCTAAAAATGGCCATTTTGCCAAAAGCAATCTACAGATTCAATGCAATCCCCATCAAAATTCCAACCCAATTCTTTATAGAGTGAGGAAGAGCAATTTGCAAATTCATTTGGAATAACAAAAAATCCAGGATAGCGAAAATTATACTCAACAATAACAGACCTTCTGGGGGAATCACTATCCCTTACCTCAAGCTATATTATAGAGCAATAGTGATAAAAAAAAAAAAAAACTGTGTGGTTTTGGTACAGAGACAGGCAGGTAGATCAATGGAATAGAACTGAAGATCCAGTAATGAACCCACACAATGATGGTCCTTTGATCTTTGACAAAGGAGCTAAAACCAACCAGTGGAAAAAAGATAGCATTTTCAATAAATGGTACTGGTTCAACTGGAGGTCAGCATGTAGAAGAATGCAAATTGATTCATTCTTTTTTTGTTTTGTTTTTATTATATATTTTTATTTACATATCAATGGTGTCCCCTTTCCACTACCCAAATACCCACCCCTCCCTGACTCTCCACCCTGACATTCCCATACACTAGGGGGCCTAGCCTTTTCACGACCAAGGGCTTCTTCTCTCTTTGATGCCCAACTGGGCATGGATCCAAAAGATGCTCCAGCATATAACAAGGACATGTGCTCCACTATGTTCATAGCAGCCTTATTTATAATAGCCAGAAGCTAGAAAGCACCCAAATGGCCTTCAACAGAGGAATGGATACAGAAAATGTGGTACATTTACACAGTAAAATACTACTCTGCTTTAAAAACAGTGACTTCATAAAATTCTTAGGCAAATGAATGGAACTAGAAAATATACTGGGTGAGGTAACCCAATCTCAAAAGAACACACATGATATGCACTCACTGATAAGTGGATATTAGTCCCAAAACTCAGAATACCTAAGATACAATTAACAGACTACATAAAACTCAAGAAGAAAGACCAAATTGTGGATGCTTCAGTACTTCTTAGAAAGGGGAACAAAATACTCACAGGAGGAAATACTGAGACAAAGTGTGGAGCAGAGACTGAAGGAAAGGTCAACCAGAAACTGTCTCACATGGGGATCCAGCCCACATACAGTCACCAAACCCAGACACTATTGCGGATGCCAAGAAGTACCACCCGACAGAAGCCTGATATACCTGTCTCCTGAGAGGCCCTTTCCGACAATACAGAGGTGGATGTTCACAGCCAAGCACTGGACTGAGAACTGAGTTCCCAATGGAGGAGTTAGAGAAAGCACTGAGGTGGCTGAGGGGGTTCACAACCCCATAGGAAGAACAACAATATCAACCAATCAGAAACCCTAGATCTCCTAGGGACTAAACCACCAATCAAAGAGTACATGTGGAGTGACTCATGGCTTTAGCCACAAATGTAGGAAGGCCATGTTGGGCATCAGTGGGAAGAAAAACCCTTGGTCCTGTGAAGATTTGATGCCCCAGTGTAAAGGAATTCCAGGGTAGGTAGGCAGGCGTGAGGAAGTAGGTCACTGGGGGGGGGAGCAGCCTCATTTAGGCAGGGGTGGGGGTATGGGATATGGCTTTCCAGAGGGGATAGTGGTAATTGGGATAACATTTGAAATGTAGATAAAGAAAATATCCAATCAAATATGAAAACAATGAAAAAACCAGAAGGGAATGAAGTACAAGGAAATGGAGTGTGAAGGGAAATGGGGAGGGCAGGCACTGAGGGAAGGAGATAAAGCTTTACAAAATGAAGCCTAAGCACTCTCAGGGGCATCTCCAAAACTCTTCTTTAGTATTGACTATTAAGAGGTTATCACATCATGAAAATGATGGTGTCATAACTAGATTGATGCATTTACAATTTAATAGTGCGATTAGTACAGTCTTTCTTGGCATGGAGGTAGCTAGGAGGCAGGACATAGGAAAGCAAGTAACTCAGGAAATACTCTAACCTGGCAGATCTTATTCCTAGGTCATCCTTTACTCTCTGGATGCTGGATTCTAGTAGGTGAGGTTTCCTACTTCACAGTCACCTCTATTATGTTCTGCCTTCCCTCAGGCCCAAAGCAATGGAACCAGATAATCATGGAGGAGAGAGAGACTTTCACTGAGCTAATTTAAATCTCTCCTCCTTTTAAATTCATTCTCTCAGATCCTCTGCCAGTACAGCAGAAATGATTGACATAGCCACTAAACAATATGGCACCATCAAAATAACTTGTTTCCTTTCCTAGATAAACAGTCTCTGTGGAAAGATCTACACTATGTGAAGAAGTGCAACAGGAGATCCAAGATAGAATGGAATTGACCATATGGAAGCAAACACATACATCGAGTTTTTAACAATATGTCCCGTGCGCCAATGGCATTGCTGATAGGTTAGGGCACTGGGCAGATTAATGAGACAGAGATCTAGTCATTAATTATAGATGAGAACAAAACTCAAGGAATCTAGAAACTGGAGCTAGTAGAGCTTCACGTCAAGGTAATATGCTGGCTTCTTCTCCCCACCCCTTTGTTATCCAACTTCAAGTCCAAGGATACCTTAACATAAGTACTCCCCCAAATCTGAACATCCCAAAATATACTTGTGAAAAGTAACAAGAAAGAGCAGAAGATAATGAGGCTGGAAATATTAATTTAGTCTTCAGTTATCTAAGTAATTATGTGTGTAGTAGCCAGACATTATGATTGTAAATCATATTCATTATCTGCTTTGTCTTTTCCAAGTTAGAAAAAAAACAGGTGAAGATTTACATTTTAAATCAGAAGGTAAGATTTTAGTTAAATGACAGACTCTGATATTTAACAGATGAATATCATAGCATTCAAAAACCTTAATTGTCCCTAATAGACTAGTGATCCAAAGTACAGGCATATTCATATCTCATTTTTTAGAATAAAAATCTGTTACTTAATGTGATGTTTGATTTTAATTATCAACTTGACATAGTCTAGAAACACCTTGGAAAAAATTTTCAGCAAGTAATTGTCTAAGTCAGGCTGGCCTGTGGATATGTCTATGGGGATAGTTTAATTATGTTAGTTGATGTAAAAAGACAGCCCATTGTGAGCAGCACCATTCCTTAGGGAGGGGGATCTTGGACTGTGTAAGTACTGAAAACAAGCTGAATACTGGCAGATATGCACATATCTATCCTCTCCCTGCTCTTGGGTGTGAATATGAATACATCCTTTGAGGTCCTGCCTGGACCTCCCTGCTATGATGGACCCAGAACTGTGAACTAAAGTTAACGTTTTCTTCCATGACTTCATTTTCTGCTCAGGATAATTTATCACAGCAAGAGAAAGGGAATTAGGATATCTTTTGTCAATAAGATTACACTCATCTAAAATCCAGAACTGAAATACTGCCAGTGTCTGACATACAGGTATTTCTTTAAAACAGATGAATTTCGAAGCCATACTTCTTTACTGTTATACTACACTTTTTTCAAGTTGGTAAAATCTAAACATTTTCAAGATATTAACTATCTGTGAAAGCTTTAATAAAGTAAATGTCAACAGCCTATAATTCATGCAAAAGTATGGAGCTCTGTATATAAAAAAATATACTTTTTGCTTTCAAATATATTTTTTTACTATATTTTTTGGGGGATATATCAGAAAAAATTCACCATTTCCTTGTTTCAAAATAAATGATTATTTTCCAAGTAATGAACAATTGAAGGATTATGTAACCCTTAAATTTTTTTATTTCATTCATGTATACATGTGCATGTGTAAGGGATTATGTAACCTTTAATAATATTTTGTTTTTAGTTATATTCATGTTTCTCTCTCTCTCTCTCTCTCTCTCTCTCTGTGTGTGTCTGTGTGTGTGTATTTGTGTGTGTGTGTGTTTGTGTGTGTGTGTGTGTGTGTGTGTGTGTGTGTGTAAAACCATGGAGGTCAAAAGAGGGCATCATTTCCCCCGGAGCTAGGTTTACAGACAATTGTGAGCTCCCACGCAGAGGTGTTGTGAACTAAACTCAGGTCCTCTTCATGTGCAACAAGTGCTTTTAACTGCTGAGTCACTCCCACCACAGATTACATGGTGTTTACAGGCTCTGTATTTTCCATGGATCGCAAGAATTCTCTCTCCAGATGAACTAGAAGACAAGTTCTCTAATTGTTGTCTATCTTGATTCTAAGTTGACCTTCGTTCTTTCATCTTGCAAATCAAGAGTGAGCTATAAATAAAACCATATAGTTTAAACAGGTATCTTTATCCATGGCAGTGTGTACATTCATTAGACACTACCTTTTAACAGCCCAGAATCTTCTATCAATTGTTATGATGTTCAAAGTTCTATATAGCAGTCAGGCCCAGGAGACAAGCCACACTGAACATACATCCTAGAAGGACATGAAGTAGCTCAGTAAACCAAGTTCAGGCATGTTTTCTTTAATATTCACAGGTTAGGGTTATAATACTACCATAGAGTAAGCAGTTGTCAAAAAACTTAGTGCTTAATTCCGGGGTTTTAGATTCACTAATGCCACTGTTTCTTACTTTCATAGTCAGTCTGTGACTTCCTGATTGCTAAAGAAGTTGGTCTAGAGTCTACGAACAGACCACCTAAAGCCCAAAGGCTGCTTCTTCACATCAAGCAGCTTGTGCAGATTGCTGTGCTCACAAAATAGTGGGTTACACTTCACAAGCACATAAGGGAAGAAAGGACCAAAGTGCTAATTAAATCTGAAGTGCATAAATTCCCGGAATGATAAATACATGGGGTAATTTGGTCATTGCAAATGTCAACCTCATTTGCACTGAACTTCTAAAACTTTTAATAATCCTTCAATTCATCACCCTTATAGAAAACTGAAGGTCCGCTTTTACCAAAGGTCATGTAAGAGAGCAGCTGCAGACTGGACTATCACAGTCCTGCACTAGAGAGTGTAGTGTGAATAGCCCAGTTAGCAGGCTACATTTCCATGCCTTTCACCCAGGATGGTGCTGGGGAAGCCATTAATCACGGCTCAGCTGCGAACAGTTAATTTTATGTCTGTACGAGTCCTCCTCTGTGCTTTTATCATGTTTCTTTTTCTATTTGATTTTTGAGGTCACCTTTGGTTTAAGGTGAAATACATAAGTTTGGTATTAAAATATGGCTAGGTGATATTAGAGTATCAAGCTTTAATAGCTAAATTTAAGGTCACCTTTCTCTGCCACTTTTAAAATTAACTGTCAAAAACTATCACAAGAGAAGTAACTTGCAAGTTTCTTCGTCTTTCAGATAAAAGAAGATATTAAGTGAGTTTATAGCATCCAATTGTGAAACGTAGCAAACATCAATCACTTCTTATTTCTTTTTTTATCTTTATTAACTTGAGTATTTCTTATTTACATTTCGATTGTCATTCCTTTTCCCGGTTTCCGGGCCAACATCCCCCTAACCCCTCCCCCTCCCCCTCTATATGGGTGTTCCCCTCCCCATCCTCCCCCCATTACTGCCTGCTCCCCCAACAATCACGTTCACTGGGGGTTCAGTCTTGGCAGGACCAAGGGCATATCACTTCTTATTTTCAACAGGGACCCTTCCTCGTAATCTCTCACCAGAGATATGCGGTTTGGACTTCACCAGAAGTTCTTGCCATACAGGTGCTTTGAATTAAAATGAGAACAAACCCTTTTTTAATAATTTTCAGAATAGCTATTCTTCCAGACGGAAGCCTGCGGATCCTCAATGCTTCTAAAGCGGATGAGGGGAAGTACATTTGCCAAGGGGTGAACATCTTCGGTTCCGCGGAGATCATAGCTTCTGTGTCTGTCAAAGGTAAGGGAAAAGATAATGTGCCTGATGTTTTACATCTTTGGCTTCCTAGCCTTACCATCAGAAAAAATAATAACAAAGAGAAGTAAATACAGTGTGCATGTATATGCCTTTGTATTGATTGGAGTGAATGGCTTAGTTTTAAAGTTTTAAAGTTTGTTAGGAACACAGAACTAACACAAATTTCACTTTAAAGACTGGAAACAGCTTGAAACAATGGCTCCTACTTGTGATACCGTCATTTTAGTTGAAACTGTTTAGTTAGAAAACTGCATGTCTATCAAACATTACTGGCATCCAACCCAGTGGTCCAGTCTTTGTCTGTTCCCACCTGTGGTAAGGTTCCTATAGTCTGATAAGGTAATGAGGGATCCACAAACATTAGCAATAGTAAGTGTTCCTCCTTAACTGTAAATGCTCAAGAGATCTCATTTAATCTTCAAAGTGTCACTTTTGCCCTCAACTTGCATTTTTCCTCCTCAGAACTTCTCTGAGATGCATTAGGCATGAAAAGACCCCATAGACAGCTAGGAGTAATGTTTTCTTGAGAAAGTTGCCTCTCAGGATTGAAAGAGAACGGAAGAAAATGAAGCTCATTCGTAAACTACTTACCTATGTCTTTCCTTGTCCACACGAGGACTCTAAGGAGGAGAGGAGACAGGAAACAAAAACCTGTCTCCATCCCGCCTTACAGTATTCACAACACATCACATTACCATCTTGGGTACATGACTGATACCGTTTCATTGGTTCAATATTCCTCTCAGACCATAAAAACAGTACTAAAATGTCAGGTTTTAAAATTCAATTGTAACTAGTAAGCAGTTAGAATACTGTTGCTGAACTAAAATTATGACCACTCACATTTTAAAGGTTTTATATAGGTAAAGCACAAAGCATCAAAAATGATATCTTATAATTAGACAGACAGTGCCTCTTCTGCCCCTCCTCAGATCAGAGTATTTTGTACAGCACAAAGCGAGACCAAGATGGTAGGATCACACTTTTAGCTTACTGAGGCAGTAATGGGACAGAGTTCTTGTATTTTAAGCTTACAAATTCCCCATGCATTCTGCCTCCAGATTTATATATATAATATGTATATATCTTTATAAGTTTATGTATATATAATCTTTTATTGTATACGTTTTCTTTATTTAAGTATCTATAAAGATGATCAGAGAAGTTCCGGCTTCTCCTTTCCTTTCCTGTATTCTTTTTTCCATGAGGCCACATGTTGCTTCTAGATATTTTGCATTGTATTTCACATGTATAGCTGTTTTGTCCACATGTGTATATGTGAACAATATGTATGCCTAGTACCCATAGCTCTCAGAGAGGGTACCAGATTCCCTAGAACAGCGTTACAGGCAGTTAGGAGCTGTTCTTAGAAGTATATCTTGTCCTCTACAAGGACAGCAAGCGCTCTTCACCATCTAACCACCTGTCTATTCCTTGCTTCTAGTTTTAGAATCACTTGTCCTTTTGTTCAAGTTCAAGCATAAACAAAGTAGAAAGTCTAAAATCATTAATCCTTTAGAAAAATATAATAAAACATGTAGCTACTAAAACAAATGAACAAACAAATTCTTAGTGTTTTCATTTTTGATGATGTAGTTGAAGATATAAAATCAAAATCTGTAGACTGTTCCTGTTCCATGGTTAAGCTTTCTCTACAGTTTGGGGGGATGTGAGGTATATGGAGGAGATTTTACTAATGCATGTCTTTCTACCCCAATAGAACCCACAAGGATAGAGCTTACTCCTAAAAGAACAGAGTTAACTGTTGGAGAGAGCATTGTCCTTAACTGCAAAGCCATGCACGACTCCAGTTTGGATGTCACTTTCTACTGGACACTAAAAGGACAACCTATTGATTTTGAGAAAGAAGGCGGACATTTTGAAAGCATCAGGGCTGTAAGTTTATATACTTTTGCTTCTTGTGTAGTAATTTTACATGTTTTGATTCAAATGTAAAAATGTTTCATCTATAAAAGATCAAGAAAAACATAGAGAAAAATCCCACGTCATTTTTCTACTACAAACTGAAAATAGCATTTCAAACCCCAACAGGAATTCTGCAGTTAATTTGTATGTGAGTGTGGTTACTTTGCCCTTGCTAAATTAGTTTAATGATAGCATTGCTGTTTTCATGTTGTTTTGAGAAGTCTCATTGCTACATAAAGAGGCTACTCTCCTCTTTCAAAAATTATTAACTGTAATACATGAAATGAGTGAGTCTGTCTTGTTCCTTAAGAAATAGTAGCTTCTGGAAACTCATCAGTTTCTCCTCAGTTATTAAGGTGAAATCTGCAACCCATAGTCATACATGTTCACTTAGCTCCCATTAAACATTCACAGACATGAATGTGTCTTATCTATCCAATCTCTGCATTTTGTGAAATTGAATATTACACACGTGCATGGTAAGTGGCCACATGGAGAGAGAAACCCGATGCACTGCATAGCACAGCCACCCCAGCTTCTGAACTCCATTAAAAAGTTAGGGAAGGCCCCTGCTCCATGGACTCATTGAGACAAACAGAACTTAGTGACAAAGGGAGAAAGGCAATAGAATATATGCTAAAGACAGTGATACAGGCCAGAATTTCTTACAATAATAACTGGTAAGTTTGACCCAATTAAATTGCTATGTAAAATATTATTGTTGATATCAGGGTTCCTTTGTTTTTAAAAATATTTTGAGAAACATCAGGAAGATAATGATAACAAATCTAAATGGTAAAACCCATTTTGTATTGGACTTAACATAAAGATTCTGTGATATCATAAAAAGAAAAAGATTTTAGACCAAACGTTAGTAGTTGTTTGCAAAATGTTCAGTTTCATCCCTCATCAACCACAGGCCTTCTCACAGAAAAGTGAAAATCTGTACCAGATAACTTCTGAGCTCCTTCCCAATTTAGACTTCCACTATATCCTTTCACTTGGAAAGGGGACATGGAAGTTATTGCCTTTGTCAGTATGACCCAAATTAAACATGTTTAATTCCAAATTATCCCAGTTTACTTTGCAGCTAAAAGGAAAGATGTCAGAAGTTATTGCCAACTGAATTATTAATCATCTCAATGAGTAGTTATATTGACTAAGTTGTGCATAAAACATTTAGATTGTGTCAAATTTATTTTTTTATAACTTACATGGGTTTTTTCCTACCACTGATTTAATTTTTCTCTCAGATTTTTATCACATCATTGAACAGAACCAAAAATTTTTACCTATACAACAAAAATAAACTGATGAAAGTAAATCTCAGGATTAGCTTTAAATATCCATTTTGACCAATAAAATACATAAAGAAACATATATCTGAAATCATCAATGACTTTCTATATAGAAATATGTCCTACATTTTAAAATAGCTATAGAGAAATTGATGGGCTTTGAAAAGTTAAAAGATAAAAGTATTTTTTCTGTTGCCTCTTAGGTATGACCATTTTGGGTTGATATCATTTGTATAAATCAAAACATTTGACGTTTTTTTCACAAATGCCTACTCTAACCCCTGTGCTATCTTTTTCGGAAGATGTCAAAGATACCTTATTCACTGACAACCTGAGCATAGTTACAAGTCATATTAAAATTAATCTGCAGTACAAATATGCTCTAGCTTTAAGGCAATGTAAACTTGTGGTTTTTTAGCAGACTTGAAATGATTTCTCAAAATCTGTGTGTACTTAAAATATTTTGTAACATTGAAGTTGAGAAATATAAGAAGAATTGCTTATCAGGTATTTTAAACCCTGGCTGGAGAGAGCACTACTGTGTGACTAGGAAAAACAGAGAAAGAGAGTGGTTCCTTATGACCTTACTGCCCCTCAGATTCATGACTGGACAATCACAATACTCTAGAGTAAAAAAATGGGGCTGTTATCAGGAAGGGAGGGCCTGGAGTTGCTACTTCTACCCAATAGTCTGAGGGGAGACTCTGGAAGTGATGGGTGCAGGAAGAAGAGTATGGTTACTTAAGTTCTACTCTGAACTCTGAAGCCAAGACACAGGGTTGGTGTGATGGAACATTAGTGATCTGTAGGGCTGAATGTCTCCAGCTGTTCTAGAACTCCTGATAATGCCAGTGATGACATAAGGGCTGGGATAAGGACAGTGAGTTAGAAAAGAAAGGCAGGGTCCTTTAGTGTATTACTACTTAGTATGTTATAGGGTAAAATGAGTTAACCAAACCTGCAGAGCGAAGACTCAGGAAATATTCATAACTAATATTCAGCATCTCAGCAGGTTATAACAATGGTCCTTACTCTCCAACTAGTTTATTTATGAATTCTATAATTTTTGTATTGGTTTGTAGGTATAAGTACATAATTCCCTCCGTAGGGCTTTTGTAAAACATCTTCATATATAGTACATTGCCATTTTTACAAATACAATGGCTTTGGTACTGCGTTTTAAAGTAGTATATAGAAAAAGACGGGATTTTGTCAAGTCCCTAAAGAATAAAAGAATTGCCCTGACAGGAATGAAATGTTTCTGCTTGCCTTCTTCCCTGAGGACAGGTTTTACAAACCTGGCAAACTGGCTTATTTGGAGTGAGTCTCTGACCAAACTCATCACTAGAAGGGGCCAAGCAATCTATCTGTTTCATTTGGTTCTTCCCAACCCCTTTGGGCAAATGATATGACTATCTATTGAATAGGGCAACTTAGTGAATATATTCTTTAAAAACATTTCAATATTGTAAGCTAAGTGATATTGGGGACCTACAGTGAAAATATAGTCCTTCACTCTCAAAAGAGCACTAGTTCAGTGATGTAAGAGCAGGTCTGTTATAACATCTGGATATAAGCATGAAGCAGAGAGAGTTGCCATCTGAAAAGTTGTTGAGTGGGCAGGATTTCACCAGGTACCTACAAAAAAACAGCATTATTTCAAAGAATAAACAAGTCAAAAAATATCAGAAAGGCAGAATGGGTTACAGAGGTGTGTCTTAGAAGCAAAGAAAAAAAAAAACAGTGGTCTAGATGGCACAGTGATGTAGTAGACAAGAGGTCAATACTAGATGTTCTACTTTAAGAGAAACTAGCAGCAGCAACACTGTCTGAGGCATTGCTTCCTGAGCTCTACAAATTGTAGTTGTACAGTGAATGTAGGTGAGAACCATGTGTCTCAGATTTGGTTTTGAGAAAGATAATCCTCCATCCATGTAGAGCAGTCACTGAAGAGCTGTAAATTTATATCCAATTCAGACTGGCCAAGTAAAAGTTACAAGAAAGAAGCAGGCATCTTAAGGATTGTCTACAAATAACCATGTCCCTGTCAAATAAAAGTATTGACAGTTATTGAGACATTGTTCCCATTAGTCAGCAGTCTCCAGAAATGTCTACTCTCAGGCTGTTTGAACAGCACCTGTCATTGTCATATGACCCCAGAATTTTAGTCTCCATTGACAAGTGTATGAGACACATACTTTCCTGAACACTTGAAAATCTCAACTACCTCATTAGGGACCATAACAAATGTCAATCTCCTGAGTCATAAGTAACTACAGCGCTGACAAGCACAGCAGCCTGTAATCTTCTGGACTGTGATTTGCCAGCTATAATTTGAAGGAGAAAGGAGACTGTCACAGGGCTGCCATCAGGATAGTCAACTAAAGAAATCCCATCTCCAGTGTGGAGTCTGTAACGTGACTTCCTAAGTCAAAACTGAAAGCATGGCCAAGGCAGGGTGAGCACTTTGCTTGGGCAATCCTTCCTCTACCTACTGATTTGGTGCCGTCAAGCATAGAAAGCAAAATCATAGGAAGGCAGAACATAGACTTTGCTCTCTCTCTTTCATCAAAATAGACAGACAGACAGATGAATGAAATGAAAGTCACACATTTCCAAGCTGTGTAAGTGAATGTTAAATTGGAGCAACAGATATAAAGGCTATAGACTCCAAACTACTGACAATATATTGACTCTGACTCTGCTTTACAAACTTAACCCTCACTGTATTCTTTGCCTGTCTAATATGTTTCTGATTCTTGTCTAAACAAACAGGTGAGAAATAAAAATAAAACCATTGATCTCAGTCTTTGGAACATATACAAATTAAATAGATCAGTAAGTAACTCAAGGAAAATATGACATTAAAAAAACCCCACCTGTGACTAGAGGTGGGGCTACATGTATACAACCCCAGCACTCAGAAGCTGGGGCCGGAGAGTTATACATTGGAAGCCAGCCTCTGTCATTTACTCAGATGTTATTTGAAGAATTGAAAGAAAATTAATTGCTAATTTTTATCATAGTCAAATGTTGTTGGAAACCAGACAAGAAAGATTAATATGACCTTTTGTTTTTGTAGAAATAAACAAAAACTTAACTGACCAAGTATTATTCACAAATTACTAAGCTGTAAAAATGCTACTGATTCTTAGTACAACCATACTAACTCATGTTACTTCATGGAGCATGTTGTCTGCTCTACATGACCTCGATCTTATAAGTCAGGATTAGGACAGAAAATACAATCAAGAAGGGAAAAAGGAAACTGGGTCTGTGTTGGGCAAAGACCTATGGATGACCGTACTTGGGTTAAGTAATATGTGATGTTCTTTGGGTATTAATATGTACACTGACCTTTCAACAATAAGGAAATCATACACTTTCAAAGGTGCTGCTCCATTACCAGTCAGATCAGAGTGTCAGAAAACTGGGGAGGATTTTACTTCACTTTATTTTTCTCTCACTTTTAAAAGTAGTTCTTTAAGAATATCATACACTGTGTTTTGCTCATATTACTTTCCTCTCCCTACTCTTAGATCCATGTTTTCCTATACACCCAATTGTTTATCCTCTGTTTTATTTTGTTTTTGTTTTTTTTTGTCCACTAAGTCTAATTTGTGTTGCCACATATTGTTAAGTATGTACCCTTCTTCTGAAACATAATCAACCTACCAGTCCTCCATCTTCCTAAGCTACACATTTCCAAAGCTCTTTGCTGTGTGTGGTACTGGAGTGAGTGGTTTTAATCCATTCCAAGTCTACAAATCATAGGCATGTCTAATTTATATCCATGGGCTTCACATGGTTGTAGGTGAATAAAAGGAAGCCAGAATATGAAGCCCTGTGATGCGTAGGGGCTTTTGTCTCAGACAAAAGCTCTCACCATGTCTGTTTCACCATTGCTGATGCCTCTGCTCTTTGCTGATCTTTGGGGAATGAGTATCCTTCCTGAGGAGTCAGAGTTTCAGAACAGAATGCTTGTGTGATTTAATCATTTCATTTCTGAGAAGTGCAACTAAAGTAAAAGTCAATGAGCTTCTCAGACACACTGCTGAGGACTGAAGGGCATTAGAAGAAACCAGAGGTTTCTATGGCAGCCTCGCCATCAAATCACCGTGAGGAAGTCCTAGAGGACTGTACCACTAATCAGCACACGGATCACCTGTAGCAGACCCAGTCCAAGGCACACGTTGTCTCTGGCTCATTCTGGCCATTAGGAATATGCACAACTTTCTGTTCTTTCCAACAGTCTCTTGACTGTTACATTATTTGCTTCATGAGTGCTTCATCCCATCCCCTACAGACTGTTTAAATGGGACTAAACACGAAGCAAACACCCACCAAAGTTCTAGGCAGCCAACATGAAAATTGAACATTTCTAAAGGCCATGGGGGGGGTGTTCTTCCCTCTTTTGTTAAGAGGTAGTGCCTTGTCAGAGTAGGTATCAGTCCCCTAACCCACTGCCACAGCACAGAATAGTAATGTCCATCTGTTTGAGTGGATATGAATATTTAATGAGATCACATATTAGCATCTGTTACTTCAATCTATACAATTAATTTATTTTGAACTCTGGAAAAATAAAAGTAGAGTCTACCACATTGCTTTATCACTTTTTCTTAATCAAGGTGCACCAAAGATGCCCATAGATAAGACACTGTAGCAGTTCTTGTTGAGTTCCACACAAAACATGGCATGATTTGTTTTCTCCATTTCACACCTCCCTTATTTCAGAAGTTCTAATGTCATCAATCTTAAAAGAATTTCTGTTAGAACATCATTCTATACAGAACAGTTTTTTTCTTTTTCCCTTTCTATGTAAGTAATTTCGAGTAAAAAGAAAAAAAAATCCTTCTAACACAGTTTGGAGTTCAATGAAATGCGAACCTCCAAAATAGTCTATAAATAGAACACCATCCTTTAATTCTCAATATAAGATCTGTAGAGAGCATTATCACAGCCAGGATCACAGTTAGACAATAGCCCCATGCTGATGATATAGAATATTCTATATAGCAGATAGGCTGTGACTCCTCACTTTTTAATTTTTTTCAAATTTGATAAAATCTGATGATAAATTCATCATATAGGGCAAGAATGACTTAGTCATTGAATTAAAAAAAAATAATGCACTCAGTTTTTTCACTTAACTACAGTCTACCTGGGCCAGAGAGATAGCTTGGTGGCTAAAAACAGATCTTGTGAAAACAGAACACCTGAGCAGACAAAACAAAAGAACTAAAACAAAAAAACAAATGAAAAATAAACAAAAAATTCAACAGGCATGAAATACACACACCTAAAATCACAGCCATGAAAGAATGTAGAGTCAAGAGATTGCCACCACCTTGAATGACAGTGGCCAGTTTCAATTTAAGTAGAGACTCTGTCTGAAGGCAGTAAGGCTAAGTGTGACAGGGCAGGATACACAACGTCCTCCACTGGTGTACACAAGCATGCACATGGTCCATTACACACATGTATACACAGAAAGAGTACATGCATGCAAACACACATGGCTAAATAAATATAGTCCGCCAAAATAGACCCACAAGTATAGTATTATACCAAGTGTCTTTGTTAATTTAGAGGCATAATTTGATTATTTGTCACTGTGATTTGTTGTCACAGCACTGAATGTAACGTGAATAGTTACTGGTATCTGTGCGATGTTTTAGTTTTTAGTTTTGCTTGGTTTTAGTTCACAGTGGAAATCAAGTTTTCTAGTGTGAAAGGAAGTCCTATATGTTGACATTGACAGCCTTGGTCCTGCGGTCTCTGAGGGAAATAAATCACTTTACATCCCAGATTTGTCCCATGGACTTTAAGGTCACTAGTTAGGGGTGGTAAAGAAATGAAGAATGGAAACTCTCCCATTCTCTTTAATAAGATTTGCCCTTGTAGATTGTGAACTACAGATGTTTACCTCCCTCTAACTTGTAAGTCCAAAGATTTCTCTATAGAGACAAAGATGATATATGTATAAACACATATCTATAAAAAGATAGAGACAAATATAGACCCACAGTGCCCAAAGTTTTCTCCTTTCTAGCTGTTTTTTAATGATTCTGTAACTCAAACTGAATGTCTATAAATCTCTAGTCTTCTTGGATACTTGCTTTCCATGTGACCAAATAATGAATTTACCTGGCAGTTCAATGTCTTTGGAAATGTGGCTGAATGAACACAAAAAGTCACTGGAGCCATTGCTGGTGCACATATGTGTCAGCTTTGACCCAGGGCTTTTTTGTATTTTTTAACTTGCTTCCAGTTCTTGCCTGATGTGTAACTTTTCACAGTAAATAACTTAGACAAATTATTCATTTCAGAATTCATGCTAAACTTCTAATTTAGCTTTTTATGAAAATGTACATGTTTGCATGCTAAACAACAATTCAGAGATCTTGATTATTGAACATCTTTCCCTTCACAATTCAACAGACTTACCTTCCCAAGACAGTAAACTCTTCATAAATAACATATATGCTATACTTAAGAAAAACTTACAGAAGTTAATGGGCTCCTTATAAAATGAAAACACTCTACTCACATCCAATGTTTCTTTTTGAAATTAGGACCCAAATGACTGTCATAGTCTACACTTATACATTCTCCCAGCATTCCAAGTTGCACAAAAGAACTCAAACATGAGCAAAAACTGACCAAGAGGCTTGATTGACAAGTTGCTAATTGCCAAACATGTCTTTATTCTCACTCCTGCTTTTCTTTTCACCTCATGAGTCTGTTCAAATGAATACACTCAGAGAACATTGTAATGTATCTCTACTGTAAACATCATTTATCCAAGGTAGTAAAGCTTGTGGTGTGAGGTGTAGGTTCCATTGCAGTACTGAGACCCGTCTTTCCCCAGGAATTCTGGCAGCTAGCAGCTATGATTGGTGACTGACACTCCCTAGTGTTCCCATCTGGGAATTGCCAACATTCTAATAAATAGGCCCACGGACTTTCCACTCCCTAATGTGTTTCAGTGTGTAGCAGCAAATAGTATGTAAGCTATTGTGAAGGTGAGTCCACTGCCCCAAACAAGAACACACTGAAGCATTGTTTCAGCACCAGACCTCCCTGTGGGACAGCTATAATCACATCACACTTGAACTTCCTCCTTGTCCAATCCTGTTTCCCTCATATCATCACAAGTGTTAATCCCCACGGAATGTCCAAAGGAGTCTCCATGGCCAGCACACTTCTCTAGTACCTGGCCTAAAGCAAGCATAATTACTAATGCTATCACTAAACAAAAAAGAAAACCTGCTCAACCCTGGAAACACAAGAGTCACAAACTAAAAATACTTGTCATCTACTAAGCATCCCTGAAAAACACAGCAATGTGTTAGACTTTTGAAATGTCATTTAGGTCTCACTGTAGAAAGTCTATGATATGATATAGGAAATTTTGGTGGGAAAAATAAGGCTCATGAAAATAATTCTGTGTCTCCGACTCTTACTCAAGCTAGGAAGTAATCTCAATACTATCTTTACCAAACCTAGAAAATATCTAAAACTACTTATGAGATGATATTTTACTTTACTAGTTAATAAGTAGAGCATTAAATTATATCATCTTGCAAATAATGGAGATAAATGTTCTTCCAGCAATTTTAGGACCTGTGAGTCAGTTATATTTATTTCTGGAAATGCATTTAGCAAGTTCATCTAAAATCAATTATTCCTCTTCAAAATACCACTTCTTCCTATAACAATTTTAATGTGGATACATAGGTTTATTTACATTGACTTTTCCTTTTCATTAGGCGAGGTGTTGTGTATCCTCAAACTCACTATACCCTAGAGGATAACCACAGTCAAGGTGGAGCTCACTAAACTTCACTTAATCCTGAGTACTGCATGATTGACTCACCCTCTGATTATCTTGTCTCCTCCTACTAAGTGCTGGATTTCAGGTGTGCTCTGTCATGTCTATTTCTCAGTTTTCATCTTCTAATATTGGTATATTTTATTATCAAAAGCAATTTTCTAGTATGTAAACGTATATATAAACACATATATATATATGTATGCATGTGCATACATACACACACAAACTAATATGGATACACACACACACACACACACACACACACACACACACACACAGCAGCAGTTCTATTGCTTAGACTCTTACAGGCCTAATTGTTTCAGAATAAATTTAAAGGACTTTCCTTATATGGCTTAAACAATTTTAAAAAAGTTATACAAACTAAATTTAGTAAAGTTTATATGTGCTTGAGATGGTGTGTTAGTCATCCAGTACTCAGAATGACGAGAAGTTTAGAAAGCTCAACCTAGCCAGGAAAGAACCAAACTCTTCTATGCACAGTACAAGAATTGATCAGCTCATTGGCTAAAGATACCTGTGTGCCTTCCTTAGGCTCGCAGTAACAGATTAGCTGCCTCTGATTGGCTGAAAACCAGCTGCTCTGACTGGGAACCAGGGTATACTCTACTATACACTGACATATGCAGTTTGATACAAACTGAATTAGGAACCTTGATAGAATCTAAAAGTTCTGGATGAAGAAGCATGTCAGGTCACGTTTTAATTAGCAAGGCCTGAGCTGAAACATACAAGTATAAGTATATATCAGGGAATTTTTAACCCTTTTTTTTTCTCCTATATGTCACGTATTTGATGCCTGTAACACTAAGAGCAAGCAGATTACCCATGATGACGTGGACCAGGGCAAAGATGGTGTCAAGATCCTCAGTGCCATGTGCCTGAGCAACTGGCACATTTGTTTCCCAGCCATGTTTCTATCACCTGGGCTTCTTTGACTCTGACTTCATGATACTGTCGTGATGGATATTCCAAACCTGATTTTTCTCTTTCAAACAAACAAACAAAAAAAAACTACAACTCGGCATTCTTCGCAATGAACACCTAGGGTGCGATAGGACCGTGTTTCTTCCTTGGGATCTCAGCTTTTCAGCTGACAAACTCTAGATTAACATAGCTTTCTCAATCAAAATTTCACTATCAAAATATTAAAATCATGCTGTCATAGAAAATCACCAAATTACTTAAGTATAAAATTTACTCAGAACACATGACTAAACATCCTAAAATACCTACTCCACTTTCCAGGTTTTCTAAAGAATGGAAATACTGGTAGGTGTTGGCTTTGTGCTGCTCTCAGTGGGTGCACAGGATCTGCACCTATAAATTCAGGAGATGAAATATAACCAGTAGAGGAAGAAAATGGATAATATGATAAGACTCTTAGCAACTAGTACTTTTACTTTGTTGAAAAGGAGTATGCTAGATTTTGCTTTGTCATTTTGAAAGCTTTGATAAGCAAAATGCTGTTCTTATTATTGGATCCCATATAAGGCTTAGCATTTACAAGTGAGAATGACTTAGTTTTACAAGTTGACATTGCTATTGCTATGTAAGCACTACATTTGTGAATGGCTATTGCTTTGTTTCTTGAAGTAAGTTTCAAAGAGTTAGACTTTTGAGAAGCCATTATCCCCAAGACATCTTTGCAATCCTGCCTTTATTTCACAGTGCTGCTTTTTGCATCTGTTTTGTCTTAAATTCTAAAGGATGCCTAACTATTATGATGTATTTAGCTTTTAGCTTTTCAAAATTACCTAGTTTCTTTTATGAAGCACTTGTTATCATATTACAATATAAGTCTAGCTTTAATAGCTCAGCAGGCAGCATCTCAAAGATGTTCTCACCCTCAGAAAGGAAAGAATAGGAAAGTTTAGAAATAACTATTGGACTATAGTCCATTCCCTGTCTTCATCTCATATTCTTACCCAAGGAAAACATAAAAGGTCAACTTAGAGAACTAAGTACATAAAAAAAACAATTATTTCCCACACATTGAGCCCATTGGTATATTTGACTATTGACACACTACCACCGTGGTAGGGCACACTTTCTTCTCTGGTTTCCAGTAACTTACACTTTATTTATTCACTTCTCCTACCTGGTAATAAGTTATTGATGATAAGTAACCAGTAATAAGTTACTGGTAATAAGTAATTGATGGGCCAGAAGAGTATTCATCAGTGTACAAGATAGGCCTTCTAAATTTATCTGCATTCCACAAAGGTCAATTAGCACATGTCCACCAGGCAGTGATCCAGGAAGGGAGGATTCTTTACTAAGTAAGAGCAAGCATCCCATGAAAGGTATGTGAATACAGCTTAGATGTAGGGGGGACTGTTTTTAAGAAGCATAATGGCTTTCATGGTAGCAAAAAGGAGTATGTTTTCAAGATCTCACAGTTATGGCTTGTCCAACCTCTTCAAGCAGAGCAGACTGTGAAGCCAAAACATATCTGAGTCTTTTCTGAACAAGAAATAAAGAATTTCATAGACAAAACAATGATAAGAAAAGAAGTAAATTAGGGGAAAAGGTACACAGGAAAATCTGAGATGCTAAATAATAACTCTCTAAGGAAAGTATGCCTTCACTGTACATGAGAAATTCAATGTATTACTATGTGAATTATAGTTTAAAGATGGCTTCTCACTTCACCTGTGAAACTTAAATGCCTGTGTATCTTTTTAAAGATGCAATCGTGTCAAGGTACATATACCTAGCATAGGAACGTTTTGAGAGTTTCCCAAAGTAAAACCAGAGATAAATGGTGTATTGCATAGCACAATTACATGTGTTTTCTTTTCATGGATTTTCATGTTGTTTGAAGCCTTCTGTGGAATACGTGAACTAGAAGGCTAGTTGTTACAACACTAAGATCAGTATCCAGGGCTATTGAACTATTTTCTGAGGGCTTTATGCCAATTTTATCAAGGCTGCTTCTTATTCTAAAGACAGCTTTGAGAATGAAATATAGTTATGGATAAAAGAGACTAAGATCAGAATGTGTGTTCCCAACACATTTATTACTTCACCCACCACGCAATTTTTTTCAGAATGCCAATATTTACCCTGTGCTCTACTGCTAACTCCCAGTACTGTGCTTGGAGGATATATTTGATACATTAAGTGTATATGTAAAACAAACTCTTACTTAACCATAAAAACTCATGGATTTTAGCACTCCCTCATAACTGGTAAGCTGCCCCACCAAAATATGAAGATATCAATGTCAGAAGAGAAATGTAGATGTCTTCTTCACTTTACAAAACTTTAATGATTAACTGTAATGTGAACAGAACTAAGAAAGGGAACACATTGTCAGCTTATGTATGATCTCTTCTTTCAAAACCTCTCAGGTAAACAGGCAGAGTTAAAAATTCCTTGATAGGAGAGTCTTCATAGAGCTGAGATAGTATTTTCATTGAAATAAATGGTAGCAGGGAAATACACATTAATCAAAAGCCACATCATTAGCTGAAATACTTATTTTTAGAATTGGATTCAACAAAGCTCATTAGTAAAGCCTGCTGAATAACCTAGTAGAAGGTAAGAAATATAGTGACGAATTCTTTTTAATTACTTTAACACCATCTGCTCTTTATTATATATCTTTATTATATATCTTAATAGAACCATTTGGAAGCCAAACTGGCTAATGTCCTTTATGCTGCATTTACAATAAAGGGACAGTAGTATGTTTAGCAGGGTAAGAAATTGTTCTTATAGTGTACTAAGAAGCATCTCAGCTTCTTCTGGCCCTTCACATGCCATCTCTGCCAAGTGTGTTGTAGGGGGTTATTAATATGGTTGTAATAGGGTGTTATTAATATGGTCGAAAGATGTTGTAAGTATCCCCATAGCATACACTCTGCTTGACTTTTCTAATTTGCTTTGTTATTATTATTATTACTTTTATTTTCTTATACTCCAGTCCAAGGCACTTTTATTTTCTTATAGTCCATACCTTGGCACTTCCCTCATGTGAAAGAGTCTAAGAGAAGTTTTGTTTATTGGCCTCCTCATTGGCTGCTCATTTTGAGGCGGTTACTCTGGTGTCTGGCTTGGAAAACAAACAAACAAGTGGTAGAGCCGTTAACCTGCTAGGACGAGTGTTCCTATATGTGTTTTAAAGAACAACCAAGCCCTTGGGAGATAGTTCAGCAAGTAAAATTCTCAAGGCCAATCATCCAAACTCCATCACCAGCACCCATGTAAACATTCCAGGAATGTTAGTGTTGTTTGTAACAGGGACATGGGAAGTGAAGACAGGGGGCAGGGGCCCAGAGGCTCACAGTCCAGCCAGTCTAGCCTATCTTGTGATATCCAGGTCACTGAGAGAGCATATCTTAAAAATTAACATGGACTCTATCTTAAGGGACAACACCTGAGAGTGATCTTTGACCATGACTGGAGTGCAGGTACTGAGAGACAAAGACAGGTGGAATGAAGGCAGATTTTGTGTGTTTGTTTGTTTAACTTTTCTGATTTGAATATATTTCTGTTCCATGTACATTTTAGCTTCCTAAGAAGATGGTACCCAGACAAATCCATTGCTCTGTCATTCTTATGTTTGAGGAGAAAACTCATGCTAATTATTTGTTCATTGCTTCTATTTAAAGAAATATGGTATAAGTATACATTTTGCAAAAGCAATCAAGAAGTAGTTATCCTTACTATGGTATAATGAGCATTAGAGAGTCTGAAGCCTACCTTTCCCAGCAAAACAAAAAAACAAGGGTCTAGTAGCTTCAAATACCTGTTTATTTAGCTGATGGTTCTGTGGACTGGTACCTTGTACTGGACTTCCCTGGAACTCCTCTTTTTCCTCAGCAAAGACAGCATCTGCAGTCAGCTGGCAATCAACTTCAAAGCACTAGTGTGGAAAAGTCATTTGGTTATGGGTAGAGCTATAATGGCCAACAGTTTCTCATCACCTACCAAACTAGTTCGGGATTCTTGCATGAAGAATTCAAAGATCTGAGACTCTAAAGCAGGAGTATCAAGACTAGAGTTAGACTTGGAACTTGTTCAGTGTCATGCCTGCTACATTCTGTTGGTTAAAACACATTATTGGTAACCTTGATAATATACTCTACTCATAATACTTAGAAGTTGCTAAGTATTATGGTTACTTGTGTTAACGTCATATGCTGATAAGCTGTCATCTGGCCACAATTTCTTGTTTTCCAAATTCCAAACCTTGCTCCAGCATCACAAAAGTCATTATTATTATTATTATTATTATTATTATTATTATTATTATTATTATTATCAGTAGTAGTAGTAGTAGTAGTAGTAGTAGTAGTAGTAGTAATTAGTATTATCTCATGTATTACATACATCCTGGTCACAGTTTCTCCTTCCTCTACTACTCTAGTCCCTCTCCACTCCCCTTTCTTCCAGATCCCAATTCCCTTCAGAAAAGATTAGCTCTCTCAGGGATATCAAGTGAACTCAGCATAAAAAGTTACCATATTATGAGGCACATACCCTACATCAAGGCTGGAGGAGGCAACCCTATAGGAGAAAAAGGGTCCTAAAAGCAGTCAAGAGTCAGAGATAACCCCTACACCCACTGGTATAAGTCCCACAAGAACACCAAGCTACACAATCATAACATATATTCAGAGGACTTAAGTCAGACCTACACATGCTTCCTAATTGTCACTTTGGTCTCAGTGTACCCCTTTGAGTCCTGCTTAGTTGAGTCTGGATCACAGAAGTTCTTAGTCATAATTCTAAACTTTGCCAGTCTTTTTATCAGTTAGCTTTTGGCGGGAAAAAGTTCAGACTGATCTGTGAATCAATCATCTTCACTGAGTTCAGTTAGGTAGTTTTGCATCTGGCTTCGGTTGGACTCATTGATGCTAATTGCAGTCAATGTTCCAGTTGCCTAAAAGCGGTTTGAGAAAGTAACAACTTGGACGGCTTGTCACTAGCTATAAATTATTTTTCCTTGGGCAGAGTTCAGGCTCAAGTTATGCCACATGGCTGACATGAGCTTCGAAAAAAACCATCTGCAAAGTACTCCCGCTGCAAACATCTGTATTTTATGTTCTCATCAACCCCTGAAAGCCAATCAGTGAAGCATAGAGCCACAGTGGGAGGTTGCCCAAGGCTCTGAGTCCAGGAAGGCATGGGGAGCTTTAAGGTCCTTCCTGGGGCCATCTAGCACACAATTTACACAGTTAATATCACTGTCAAATGATCCTTTTCTTAAGTTATGCTATGATTCTTAAGATTAAACCAGTATCTAGATTATATGTGTGTTGTCATGTGTGAGAGGAAAAATAATTATGTGCACAAATCTAAAAACATTACATGCTGTAATTATCAGTACCAAATGAATCAACTGTTCAAACTAATTAACTAGCTAATATCTCATTAAATCCAAACCACTTGATCTAGTTAGGACCTTTCCCCCATTTCTTGTGGTTTGTCTTCTCTTTTAGAAAGTTGGGAATTTTTAATCAATTGGTTAATTGTATATTGGTAATGTTAAGAAGAAATTAACAGTGAAAATTAGTTTTAGTATAAAATTAATAGGCCAATAAATATTTTACCAAAAAAAAGACAGTATTTGCTACCCTGTCTAGTTAGTTAAATAAGCCATGCTATGCTGATGTGATTGTTAAACACAAGCTGAACATCAGTTTTCCTTGCAAAATAACAAAAAAAACCCTGTTTTGTTACTAAAACATATTAAATATTTCTACCAAAATTGTTTTAGTGGTTTCTGGACTTGCACTGTATTTTACTAGTAAAAATCAGATATATTTTTATTAATGAATAACTATAAACAGGTATGACTATCTCTAAAATTGAGACATGCCATATACTCTATGACAAAAATGAATTGCTAGAATCATTTAACCAGCCTGCTATCATGGTTTCTATCTAATAAATGGATGTGTCATTATCTATTTTGTTAACTTTATGAAAGCTTGAGCCACTGGAAACAAAGAATTTATAAGCCTGATCAGACTCTACTCTGGGATTAAATTGCTAGTGTATTATGTAAAGCCATGATAATGCAAGTTAATCAAAAGAAAGTAGTGAAGAATAAGAACCAGCCTAATAAAAATAGCCTGGAATTGTTTAATTCTCCACTTCTTAAGTCATTCATTATATTATGCTTGTGACTGTGGTTGTAGCATACTGTAAATGTATACAGTGTAAGGAATCAACAAGGAAACATTAAACTTAAGAACCAAAGAGATGCTTACATTTCAAACACATTTACAGATGAAAACAAAGGTGACTAATATAGTGTGATGCAGAAACCCGAGACTTTCACCATGTAGCAGTGCATTGGATGAATTTCTTTCTTTCTTTTTTTACTCTCACAGCTGAAATTTTATTGGTTGAAGAGTAGAGTACACAGACACTCCAATTCTTATCACACACGTACCCAAACTCTGAACGGTCACACTGAGTTCTCGTACCCAAACGAAGAGCTACATGTTGTTTTTCTTTGAACTTATGCCAGTGATGCTCCAGCCTCAGACTTAACAACAACCGAATGCTCACTATGCTCAGTTCCACCAATTCACAGTTTTATGTCACACACAGAACAGACTCAAAATCTCCATCTTCCACAGCACATTATCACAGCACATTAGGAAAATGGACTGCCATGACCACAGACATCACAGTTCTGACAGGGCGAGGACAAAGACTGGCTTTCTTACAAAATGGATCTACTAGAAACAATAGATATAACTGAAAATATTCCAAACACGAATGCACGACTGAGACCCCAAATTGCCATTTAGTATGCTTTGTACCGTGGGATATAAAACTAGCCCCCTCTACGGAACGTTATGGTGACCCCTGAGACAGTCACAACCTCTCCTGATTCAGTATCCTCCTATTTTCTGGTTGTACCAAAAATAAACAACCAGCAGATGATTTAACCTCTTAAAAAAACTTACACTTAAAAAATGAGATGAGGTGGGATTCCCTCACCTTTTAAAAATGTTTCTGGAGCTACTAAAAAACTTGAATTTACAAAATAGTTGATAAAAATATTCCTCTGGATTGAACAAGAAGGGAGGCAGGGACCACTTCCTCAGAGGCTGGACTCTGTCTCTCCATTTTCTGCAGGCAGATCTGTAGTTTGCTGGTCAGCCACTTCAGTCTGTTTGCTCTTCCCTCGCCTCTTCCCTTTGATCTGCCCTTTTTTTTTGTCTGATGCTTTATCCTTTCCCACGGCCTTTATCGGCTTTGCCACCTTGGGAGGGAAGGGCTTGGTAGAGGACCTCGCAGAGCGGCGCGTGGGCTCAGCCTTCGCTGCTCCATCCGGGCTAACCTTCCTCTTGGCCATCATGGTGAGAGGGGTGGGAGAAGCGTGGGAGGCCGGATCTGTCACGGAGCTGCACTGCCGAGCCGCCACCACGCGAACTTGATGAATTTCTTGAGCTCGGGGATAAAATGTCGTCACGTGAACACAATAACAGAAAATTTACAATAATGTAGCCTTTCAGGAAGTTGCACCAAATAGCATCATGAATCCTTGGAATGTCAATGACATTATCATTGCATCCAGTATTTAAAATTAAATAAGACTGTAAAAGCCAAATACCTGCTTCATGAGATACACCAAAAGGAAGTTTAAATTTTTACTGTATATTTCTCTGCATAGAACCCCCGTGTTCAGAAAAAGATAACTGTGAAGACCAACAACTAAGTACTTGTAGGTAGCCAAGATTCTCTGTACAATTGATCATTAGGCCTAAAACAAAGGCAAAGTCTTTGTATCTATGACATACTTATATGTTATTAAGCTTCCTGGTATCTTTGATGTAATACAAAATGAGAAGACTTTAGAAGAATAAAGTCAGCTAGGGCATCAAAGATTTCAGAATAAGTTGCCATGAATAACTAAAAATTACAAAACAAAATGTGTATTGGCCACAAAAGGTAGGCAGGGATACAGGAAGCCTGTCCCTCCGACATTGAACCCAAATCAATAGATTAAAATACATTCTAATAACTTAAACATTCTTGAATAATTAATACTTCAACTGATAAAATAAAACACAGTTCACCTTTGCTAAAAATCCCTGAAGGCTAGTTTCCAAAGTCTTAAGTTTATAATCCAAAACGGAATAGTTTTCAACAGAAATCATTACCCACATGATAATTTTTCCTAATATAAGTATAGATACAGTCCTTAACAGACTGTCTTTTGTCATCTAGAGCATGAGCCTCTGGTGAAATCTGAAGCTCCCAGGAGTAGATAGGCCTGCACCAACCTCTGAGGTCTCTTTTAGACTCATAAAAAGCTCGTTAATTTACATAGATTGTGTCCTCAGTTCTACAAGCAAGACAAGAGCCTTTTAAGGTCCTGCAACAAACACAGTTGCCTACATTGACCCTGTTGTGCTGGATTAACAAGGAGGATTAGGTGACTATAAAGACAGTATCCCAGTATCTTCCCCAAATAAAGTAAAATTCAAACTTTGCAGAGAAATTTGAAATAATATACAATGCAGGGTGAATGGAAAACCAACTAAATAAATCTTGAGATGGATATGAAGTCTGTGATGCTGGATGGGTCTGATACTCAACAGAAAGACATGAGCATGGCTTAGGTTATATTTGGGGTGGTATTTGAGGAAGAGAGTGAGTTACAGACACACAGTCATAAAGAGGATGAGTTCCAAATGACCACATACACAAGCACTAGGGAGTCTTCATTTGAATAAATGAATAAATAACTAAAAGTGAAACAAATTAAGAAATAACCTGGTTGTCACAGGTGGACTTCACTGGCCAAGAGGGATGATTAATTTCTAATATCTGAGGTTAATACAAAGGCTTAGTTTGTTTGCATTCTGTTCTAACCACATATGTAAGCCATAAATACTAAAGCAAAGTCAGGTTTTTAATGTTCATTATATATTAATTTATATTAATATATAAAACAAGTTTAGCAAAGATCATTCCCTCCTGCTGAAAAAACCAAGAAGAATAAAAGTTTTTAAAAATCACCTGGGATCACAAAACTATAAGACATTCAGCACTCATATTTCTAACCTTGATTTTCTGTATATGGGAGAGATCCCAGAATACACTATTTTTAGGAGCTTGCCTTTTCTTTCCTTTTATAAAAATAAAAGTATTTTTCTTAACTTTGAGAATTTCATACATCATAATTTAAATAATTTTTTCTTCCCTTTCACTTCTCTTTAAAATCCACCTCTGTCCCACTATATCTGTTTCAACTTTCTCTTTATAAAACAAACAAATAAACAAACAAAACAACCCAAAATTTCCAATTTCTGCAGCCCATATATTTCTGGGTTTGGGAGCATGGTTGACCTATCAGGAGCATACCCTTACAGAGAACTAACTGCTTCATCAACTATCCATAGATTCTGTATTAAGGACAGGGCTCATTAGCCCCTTCCTCCTCCGTGCTAGAATGTTGACTGGCTTGATGCTATGTAGACACAGCTGTTGTGAGTTCCTGAGTACAGCAATCCTGTCATGTTCAGAAGAGTAGTTTGCTTTAGTCCTCTCTAGCTCCTATAACATTTTTGTTGCCTTATTCCTGAATGGCCCCTGATTCTTGAGGTAGGGGTTTATGTGGTTTCCCATTTGGGCTGCAGATGTGAGTCAGAGTTAAGAGCACTGGCTGCTTTTTTTTTCTTTTTATTGAATTTTTAATTTACATTTCAAAGGTTATTCCCTTTCCCAGTTTCCCCTCCAGAAACCTGCTGTCCCACCTCCCATCCCCCTGCTTCTATGAGGGTGCTCCCTCACCCACCCACTGACTCCCTCCAACCTCCCTGCCCTGACATTCAACTACACTGGAGATTCAAGCCTTGACAGGACCAAGGGCCTCTCCTCCCACTGATGCCCGAAGAACATCCTCTGCGACATATGCAGATGGAGTCATAGGTCCATCCCTATGTACTCTGGGATGGTGGTTTAGTCCCTGGGGGAACTGGGGGATCTGGTTGGTTGATATTGTTGTTCTTCCTATGGGGTTGCAAACCTCTTCAGCTCCTTCAGTCCTTTATCTCCTCCATTGAGGACCCCATTCTCAGTTCAATAGATAAGTTGACTGCAAGTGTCTGCCTCTGTATTTGATATTTGTCATGCTCTGAAAGAGCCTCTAAGGAGGCAGCTACACCGGCTTCTGTCAGCATGTACTTCCTGGCATTCAAATTTTTGTCTGGGTTTGATATCTGTATATAGGATGAATCTCCCAAGTGGAGCAGTCTCTGAATGACCATTCTGTCAGTCTCTGCTCCTCAGTATGTCTTCATATTTCCTACCGTATTTTTGTGCCCCCTTTGAAGAAGGTCTGAAGCATCCACACTTTGGTCTTCTTTCTTCTTGAGATTCATGTGGCTTGTGAATTGTATCTTTGGTGTTCCGAGCTCTGGGGATAATATCCACTTATCAATGAGTACATATCATGTGTCTTCTTTTGTGATTGGGATACCTCACTTAGGATGATATTTTCTAGTTCCAACCATTTGCCTAAGAATTCTATGAAGTCATTGTTTTTAATAGCTCCATTGTGTAAATGTACCACATTTTCTGTATCCATTCCTCTGTTGAGCGACATCTGGGTTCTTTCCAGCTTCTAGCTATTATAAATAAGGCTGTCATGAACATAGTGTAGCATGTGTCCTTGTTATATTTGGAGCATCTTTTGGGTATATGCCAAGGCATGGTATAGCTGGGTCCTTAGGTAGTACTATGTCCAATTTTCTGAGGAACCACCAGACTGATTTCCGGAATGGTTGTACCAGCTTGCAATCCCACCAACAATAGAGGAGTGTTCCTCTTTCTCCACATCCTCACCAGCATCTGCCGTCACCTGAGTTTTTGATCTTAGCCATTTTGACTGGTATGAGGTAGAATCTCAGGGTTATTATGATTTGCATTACCCTGATGACTAAGGATGTTGAACATTTCTTTAGGTGTTTCTCAGCTATTCAATATTCCTCAATTGAAAATTCTTTGCTTAGATCTGTAGTCCATTTTTTAAAGGGTTATTTGATTCTCTGGAGTCAAAGGTTTTTTGCACATTGGATATTAGCCCTCTATCAGATATAGGATTGGTAATGATCTTTTCTTAATCTGTTGGTTGCTGTTTTGTCCTACAGAGAGTGTCCTTTGCTTTACAGAAGCTTTGCAACTTAACTCAAACAATTCAGTAGCCTCCTCTATTCAAAGGATAAACAGGTTGAGAAAGAAATTAGGGAAATGACACCCTTCACATTATTCACAAATAATATAAAATACCTTGGTGTGATGTCCCTGAAGAAAGAAATTGAAGATCTCAGAAGAGGGAAAGATATTCCATGCTCACAGATTAGCAGGGTTAATATAGTAAAAATGGCCATCTTGCTGAAAGCAATCTACAGATTCAATGCATTCCCCATCAAAATCCCAAGTCAATTCTTCACAGAGTTAGAAAAAGCAGTTTGCAAAGTTCAATTGGAATAACAAAACTCAGGATACTGAAAACTTTCCTCAACAATAACAGAACTTCTGGGGGAATCACTATCCCTGACCTCAAGCCATATTACAGAGCAGTAGTGATAAAAAGTGCATGATATTGATACAGAGACAGGCAAGCAGATCAGTGGAACAGAACTGAAGACCAAGAAATGAACCCACACACCTATGGTCACTTGATCTTTGAAAAAGGAGCTAAAACCATCCAATGGAAAAAAAGAGCATTTTCAACAAATGGTGCTGGTTCAACTGGAGGTCAGCATGTAGAAGAGTGCAGATCGATCCATTCTTATCCCCTTATACAAAGCTCAAGTCTGAGTGCATCAAGGACCTCCACATAAAACCAGATCCACTGAAACTAATAGAAGAGAAAGTGGGTAAGCACCTGGAACTCATGGGCACAGGGGAAATTTTTCTCAACAGAATACCAATGGCTTATCCACTAAGATCATGAACCGACAAATGGGAGCTTGCCTTTTCTTCTCCCTACCCTCCCACAAATCCCATGGCAACAACTAGCAAACCAGGGTCAGCTTTTGATGTTGCAAACTAGGCCTTATGTTTCCCATTGTCCTTATTTCACCAGAGGTGGCTTTACATTAAACAAGAGGTTATTTATGTTGTATTGCAAAACCTACAGTCTAGTTTTCACCATATATCACTATTATCATTCAATAATAATATTGAAAACTCCTCGAGGTCACATGGAGGAATTCAAATCCATTCTTTTCATTAGATACAAAATATTGCATGTGTCTTGGCGTTTCTATTGTTGTGAAGAGTCACAGGACCATGGCAACACTTATAAAGGAAAATATTTTATCGGGGCTGCCTGAGAGTTTAGAGTGTTAGTTCATTATCATCATGGTGGGAAACAAGGCAGCATGAAGGCATAAAAGGAGCTGAGAATTCTTCATTCTGATCCACAGACAGCTGGGAGAAAACTGTAGCGCTTCTGAGACCTCAAAGCCCATGCCCTTGTCACGAGTCTCCTCCAACAAAGTCACACCTACTCCAAGTCCTCACCTTCTAATAGTGACACAACCTATGGGTCTCTGGAGACCTTTTTTTTTTTCCAAATCACCATAACATGGTTTGCTATGTTATAATCAATCCACTTTATCATTAGATTTAGAATTTTAATGGATTTCCTATATCTAGAGATTTAGGAGCAAAAAAAACACTTGTAAACATATGTATTATTATTGCACATTTACAATCTCCTTGGGTCCAAAAAGTAGATTTCAGTTTCAAATAATTATATTGGTTGTAGCTGAGGTAAGCTCTGAAACTATGGTGGTTTGCTTATAATTCAGCACTTAGTAGTTCAGTCTGGACATTTGCTGTAAGTTCAAGGCCAGATTGGGTCACATGGTAAGCTCCAGACTAGTGAGGATAGAGACAGACTGACTGAGACAGTCTCTCCAAAATCTGAAAATAGTGAAAAGAGTAGAAGCCTCCATGGCTTTTATGGAAATTCTGTACTGAGAAAGTTTACTGTGTTCAGTGCAGGTCTGACCTGGCCCTATCCATAGATTCAGGAGACCTGTCATTTGCCAAGGTCTTGTCTTCAAAATAAAGCTTAAAACAAAAGATTCTAAATGTTCCTAACCTAGTTCTAAACTACAGTGATTTTCTACTTTTTGTTCAAAAGCCAGAATCGAACTACAACTATAAATGACATCAAATAACATGAAACTACTTTAAAACATATTTTAGCCAACACCAATCATTTCTCAGGAGTGATCACCAAGAGCCCCAAGTCACAATTTTCTCTCTTAAATATTGCAAACATCTTTAATTCATGGAAGATGTTTAAGAACCCCATGGTGCTTTTAGAATTAAAAAATGTTCAATGCACAAGGAATTCCAAATTAGGGGGGGTATCTAAAATCGGAATTCCCCCCTTTAGCTACAGAACATTTGAATATGAAGGCCCTAGTAAATGATAAATGACTCCTCTAAAGTTAAGATATCTGCTAAAGGCAACAGAATGTTATAGAATTTTGATAAAATGCCCTTTTCTGTAGGTAAGAGACAAGCATTCTTTATTTTCTGTAACTAGTCTCCTAAAATTTTAAATACAAACATTACATCCCTGTCACAGTAAATTTTTAGGTCAAATATGCATGAGTGTATATAATCAGTATCACCCCAAATTAAGCATTATATAAACATTAGCAAAGTCAGCAGTGTAGGGTAGCACTGGTCTTTATGCCGAGCACATCTATCTTGAGTTTGACCTTAAATGATGGCAGGAACCTACATGTACCAGTGACCATACAAGTCCAGTGGGGGTGAGACTCGGGAGAACTCAACTTGTCATCCAAAGTGGTGGCAAGGCACTGCCTTTCCCAGCAGTAGTATATCCTGGGGAAGTGCAGAATGATGCAGGACTGCATTCTGTCAGTGTTAGGCAAGGCATGTGGCTCAAGACATGAGCATACGACTCAATGCTGCACTGGTGAAACTAATCCATAGGAAGATACTAAAGTCTATCTCTAGGCTGCTTCCCAGGTCAATATGGGCAACTTACCGTCAATGGGTGTAAGGAAACCTGGGCTTATATTGCCCTCTAGTGTAGAAAGAGTAATGGCAGGTATAAGGCAAACCTAGGCCTGGCATTTCACCAGGGGCTGAAATAACCAAAATTATTGCTTCAAAAGAACTAACTATTCAGGGGCTGGAGAGATTGGCTCAGGGGTTAAGAGCGCCAGCTGTTCTTTCAGAGAACCTCAGTTCAGCTCCCTACACCTACACGACAGCTGACAACCGTTTGCAACTCTAGTCCTTGGAAGCCAGTGCCTTCCGACATCGTATACATATATACATTCAGGCAAAACATTCATATACATTAGAATGCATAAATATTTTTTAAAAGAAAATATTCATCCTGGTCAGAATTTTGGGAAAGATAGCCATAACAAGCCAGCCTCCATAAACTACAAGAACTAGTTCTCCAATGCCAAGATTTACAGGAAAACTAACTTCAACCAAAGGTTAAAATATGGTACTAGAAATTTACAGCATAATCCACAGAATGAGTGAAGCCCAGCAGGCGAATTAGAAACAGCTCCTGAAAGAAAACTCAGCAAATCTCAAGAAAATGTGGAAAAAATATTTGATCCTTCAATAGAGAAATTTAACCAATTTAAATTAGAGGGGAACCTCTAATTTAAAAATTAAACAGAAATCATTTATCTGAAAACTAAACTCAGTAAAATTTAAAATGAATAGAATATGTCATCAACAAAATTGATCAAAATAGAAAAATAGTAAGCTCAAAAATAAGCCATTGAAAAACAGGAAAAAACAAACCAAGAAAATAAAAGAAGCAGGAAGAAGACTGAGTAGCTTTCAACATGAGGCATACAGGAAGGAGCAACCATGCAGTCGCGTGGGCTGTTAGGGTTCAGTAAAGAACCTTCGCTTGAGAGAGCAAAGAGGTAGAAAGTTCATTCAAAGAGTTAATGATGGAAGATATCTTCTGGTACTGGTTCCATATGAGTCAAAGGTCACCAAAAAGACTTAACCAAGTTTACAACAAGGCCTTTTACAATTAAGTTCTCAAAGATAAATAATACTGATAACTGGAAACCACTTAAGAGAGAAAGAAAGGAAGTCAGTCATATACAACGTTGTCCCCGTTTACTTGGCAACAGATTTCTCAGAAGAAACTTTACACAACAGGAGATACTGCTTATGGGTTTTTCATAGCATCAAGGGAGGGGTCTTCCAACCAAGAATACCACTCTTAATTAAATCCCTTAGAAAATATTATAATGACATCCCCACACAAATACCGAGGGAATGTCTCTAGGGGTCTGCCGAGGCTCTTCATGCTAAGAGACGAGTCAGAAAAAGGAAAGCATGAGTGACTCAGAGACACTCAGGTCCTCCAGTCTTCTGGAATTGGTGGGTAAACAATTATATCACCAGCATGAGACCTAAACAAACAAGTTATATAAAGACGTAATGATGTGTTACAAGATGGGCAATAAAGACAGACCCAACTGGGCCATCGCAAACTCAACAACCTGTAGGAGTAGGATTTTATTAATATGTTATCGCTAAATCCTGTTAAGTTGCCATCTTTACAAAACAGATTGTTACAATCAAAAGAACGTTCCTTTAAGCTTCATGTATCCTTAAAACGAAATTCTGTGATAAGTCAAAATCGTCAACAAGGGATTAGTATGCACTACAAGAGTAAAACAGATAACAATAGAAGATCACTGTCAGAGAATAAGAAAGAACCTAAAGTGGAATCAGAAAGCAAGCTTTAGAGTGGCTGTAATGACAGCCTGGGAATTGATTCAGTTCTCCAATTAGAATATACGGAGTAAAGGAATGAAATAAATAGGGCGGCGTGTGTGGGGCAGAGCCCGGCTCAGCCGGGCGGAGCCAGCCGGCGTACATGAGCTGGTTTAATGCCTCACAGTTATCCAGCTTTGCCAAGCAGGCCCTCTCCCACGCCCAGAAGTCCATCAACCGGGTCCTGGACATGCAGGAGGAGGAGCCGAGCGCCTGGGCCAATCCCAGAAATAAGTCCCCCTCTGAGTGGAGGATGGGATACCTCAACCTGGCTATTGAACTCAAGCACTGGAACCTCAGAGTCCACCAACAGCCTCTCAATTACAAAGCCAGTTCGAAGGCCTGTAGTAGATGAATCTGAAAATGTCCTCAGTGCCTTGCTTTTTCTGTCGGATGTACAGACCACTCAGAAGAGTCCGGGGTATCAAAACCTGTAGCTAAATCACAGCGGCCAGAAGAAGAAGTGAAAAGTAGTTTACGAGAATCACCGTCTCCTGGCCAGTCCAGAACATTTGAGACAGCTCAGTCTGAAGCGAGAGACTCTGTGTGTGTTTTAGGAGAGACTCCAGCCGTGGACCCTCTCACCTGTCCCTGAAGGCAAGCGTGAAGAAACTGCTAGGGAAGAGTCTGAGGCGAAGGTGCCCACAGTGAGATTGAAGGCGTCTGAAAAGTAGTTAATGTAAACACAGCAGAACATGTATCTCCCACATCCACTCAGTCTCTTACGGCCGAAACTAAGGATATGGCTTTAGAACCTAAAATGCAAAAACAGGAAGGCCGAGCAGCACACTTTCCCCTCCTGTTAGCTCCTCCTCGTTGGGTACTCCCACCACCAGTGACACTGAAGTCCGAGATCACGAATGTGCAATAAGTGAGAGCTCAGCTAGTTCAAGGCAAGAGACTTCGGATGCAAAGTCGTCTTCACCTCATGCAGACATTTCAGCTTCTCTCCGCATCCGCTTGCCCTAAGTATAGCCACTTAGATGACTTCCAAAAGCTCAGTGAGAGCTGCTGCTCATCGGATGCTTTTGAAAGAATAGACTTGGTTATTGTGCAGTCTCTAGATAACCGAGTGTAAGCGAATGAACTGTGGGACAGAGGCTATGCTTTAGTACCTATAGTAGTCAGTCCTTCAGCCCCAAAGACTGAAGTAGTAGAATCTACTGAGGAGAGCGCTGAAGAAGAGTAAGGAAATGAGACATTAACTGCACCTTTTGAGGAAACTGAACTAGTTAATTATGAACAGCCGGATACACTGGCTTGTCCTACACCAGTAAATGTCGGTCACTGCCTCTGGACCAGCCGCTGAGAGCCAGCCGAAAGCACTGTGGGAGAAAGATGTTTGCAAGGCAGTTAGTTGAATTTCTGAACGAGAAGCCAAAAAAGAGGGAGACTCGATTATTGTCCCTTAGTAAAGAAAAGGCACTTCTAGAGGAAGTTTATGATAGCCCGAAGGATGAAATGCTCAGAGTAGAAGAAGAAAGTAGTAGCATTTCTTCCCTGAAAGATGAATTTATCCAGAGGATTGCAGAAGCAGAAAAGCTCAGCTGCCTGCAAAGAGAGAGATGCTGCTAAGAAGGGAATGGAACCATAAAGGAAGAACTTGGCACTACAGTTAAATAGTAGTCAGACTGCAGACCTTTTGAAGAAAAAAGATGAACAGATTCAAGGTTTAATGGAAGAAGGAGAAAACTTTCGAGCAGAAGCTGAATAATTCTACTGTCATGAAGAAATTAAGAGCTAAAGATAAAGATCATGAAAATGTTATTGCAAAGCTGAAGAGAAAGCTAAGAGCTGGGAGGGGAGTTACGCCATTTAAAACAGGTCCTTGATGGCAAAGAGGAGGTCGAGAAACAGCATAGAGAAAATATTTTAAAACTACATTCTGCGCTAGAATCCCAGAAGAAAGATCTTGGCTGACTTCAGGTAGACATGGATGAACTTGAATGAAAGAGCCAAAGTACTCCGGCTGCCCTAGACAGTGTGTACAGAGAACTTACCATTCTTCACAAAGCCAATGTGGCTAAGGAACATGAGGTTCAGGACGCTGCTCTGATGCGTGAAATTCTGGGGCACTGGAGAAGGCCCAGGAAGAAGCCCGTCAGCAGCAGAGACTCCAAGAAGCAGAGAATCGAAACCAAGAGCCGAGTCAAAGTGTTTCATCAACAAGACCATTGCTTCTACAGATAGAAATTTACAAGCAACTCTAGGATCCCACACGTCCTCGTGGGAGACCATTTTCACTCAAGAAGCACTAAAGGAAAAGGACTACAAACTGTTTTCTGTTTCTAGTACTTCCCACCACACCACACTCCAGCTCTATAAGTGGAATAGACATGGCTGCAAACATTCTTCTGGTCTCAGAATGAGTCTCACCACCATTCATTTGCACCAGGGTCTACATCAGCCAGCAGAAGCATTGTTTAGGAAGCTGTAAGGATGGGGACCAGGTCGAACATTATTGCAGTCTCAGCTAAAGCTCCGGGAAGGAAAAATTATTCATTTACATCTAGAAATTAGTAACCTGGAATCACTAGATCTTTAATGTCCGAAGAGCTAGTTAAATTAACAAATCAGAATGATGAAATTGAGGAGAAAGGGAAAGAGATACCCAAGCTTCTAGTTCAACTGTGAGATTTGGATCCAAGATACAACACTGATCTGCAGATGTATGGAGAAAAAGCAGAAGAAGGAGAGGACCTTTGCCTGGATCTTGAAAATGGAAAAAATATATTTAAAATTCAAATAGATGAACTTCTAAGACAAAGCCTCAGTTAACTTGGGAAGTTTGTATTCCCATCAAACTAAATGTAAACGCTTATATATAAATGCAGACTTACAATAAATTCTTTTTCAGAATGAGAACCTGAGATTTGTTGTAGATTGTAAAAAACTTTTTAAAAATTCTTTTATAGTATATAGTCATATTTGCAGTTGAATTATATTATGCAATATTTGAATTTTACTTTTGAAACTATTCTTTAAATTTTTATTTTTAAAACATTTTTTTCTCTTTTGGTGCCTTGAACAGTACAGAGATTTTTTTACTTTATCCACTGATCAATACAGCTAGGAAAGGAGACAGGTGTTTTGTATTATTGAAGATATATAATTAATTGTATTGTATCTAATTTGTATGTATTTGCACATATTGAGAGAAGAACAGAGTAATGTTAACATTGAAATTTTGAAATCTTTCACACATATCTTTCAACATGTTTCTTAAAAGTGTTTTAAACATTTGAGTATAAAGGTTATTAAGCCTGTGACTACTAAATTATACACTGAGGTTTTTCCTTTAAAAGCAGAAGTCACACTGACAAGTCTAAAATTTGAAGAGTAATTTAAACTTAAAAGTATTTCTGTTTTGAAAATTTATTCCATGTAACTTCCACAATGAACAAAGTGTGAACAAATGTGGATGGTTTTTGTTACTTATCCAAAATAAGCTATAAATATTTGATATTAACTAGGCATAATTAGGTAGTGGGAAATGTTGCTTGTAGTAAATTGTGATAACATCAGTAGCAGGTAATTTTTAAATATTTTACCACACTGTTAAATGAATCTAACATAATAAATCATTAAGAAAAAAGAATGAAATGAATAATAATAATGAATATTCAATGATATGTTTCTTATAAGACATTTACTATACGTCAGGGCATGCCAGGCATGAAACAGGAGAGAAAGGTAAGACACACACGGAAACAGAATTCAAAGACAGTAGGCACAGCTCTATTAATGTCGTAAAGGGAATTCTGATTCGGGAACAGCAAATGGAAAAGGGAGGTTGTTGTATAAAGATAAAGGGGCTGTCTCAGCAAGACTCAATGGCAAGCATAAGTTTCTATGCATTTAGTATCAAAGCACCATATATAGAAAGCAAGTATCAGTTAACCTAAAGGGGGCACAGACTCCAGTGTGGTAACAGTTGGAGACTTTCACACTCCATTCTCCCCAATGGATGAATAACCCCAGTGGAGTTAGAATAAACATGAATTGGGTACACAATGGACCTGGCAGACATTCACGAAACATCCTATCATACTGCTACCCAATGAACATTGCCACGTGAAACATTTGTGAGTTGCCCCATATGACACATCACAAAACAAAAGGACACTCAGAAAATTTAAAAGCTGAAACAATACCAAGTGTTGTTCCTGAGTACAAATCAGTAATCAATAATACTTGGATGGTATGCCAATATGGAAATTGGGTTACTTTTGAGCCACCAATGGGTCACACAGAAAATTTTACAAAGGAAATTTTAAAATGTGTAAGACAAACACAAACTAAAACATGCTGAAAACTATTAATATAAGGTTCCATTCTCATATACTTTCATATTATTAAGAAAATTTTATAACAATACATACCATATTTTAGACAAACTAATACCAAGAAACCAGAGAAACATGAACACATGTTTAATAGGAAAAAAATAGTAAATGTGCAATAGAAATGAAATAAGAACAAAAGATACAAAGACCAGCAAGCTGAAGATAGTTTGCTGATAGAAGTATAATGAACACCTATGCTAGACTGAGGAGATAAGAGGCAATAAATAAAATTAGAGACGAAAAAGTTGACATCCAGCTAACACAACAGGAACATAAAGGGCCCCTAGAGATCCATACAAACAACCTGACTACATAGACAGACAGAATCAAAGACCCAAGGAAGAAAACCATAGCCAAAAACTCCTGGTGCTTTTAAATATAATAGAATTCTCAGCAAAACGCTAGCAAATGCTTGCTGGGGAGACGGTTGAAGAGGGAAAGCACTTGCCGTCTAAGCCTGAGGAAATGAGCGTGGATCTACAGAACCCATGTAATCCAAGTGCTCTGGAGACAAAGATTGGGTATCGTCCATGGAAGTGTGGGGTCTGGGAGAAATGATGTCTCAATTTATAAGGTCGAGAATAACTGAGGAAGACACCTGATATCATCAACCTAGGACTCCACACACATGCATGTATATGCAAATACACTTCATACTGCTGAATACCATCACATATGAATATGTATACATATATATGTGTATGTGTGTGTGTGTGTGTGTGTGTGTACACACACACATACATATGCCAAAAAATATCTGCAAGCTAATTCTGACAGTATGTTAGAAGGATGACTGTGACGAATGTGAAGAAGAGGGATGCATCCCAGGGAAGAAAGAACACGTCTGCATATGCAAATCAACCAACAAGACAGGTTCATATGATCCTCTAAATACATATAAAATGTATTTGATAAAATTCAACATCCCTTTGTTTTATACAGATAATGCATAGAGGAGTGCGTGCATGTGTGTGTGTGTGTGTGTGTGTGTGTGTGTGTGTGTGTGTGTGTAACACTCTATAGGATTAAGGTTGTAGCTCAGTAACATGTATGCTTAGCATATATAAAACCCTTGGCATGCACACACACACACACACACACACACACACACACACAGAAGGGTTGGGATGTCGTTTTTCACTACTTATATTTAACATTACACTGCTAGTCCTGACTGTAACGCAGAGTCAATATAAGTGGTCTGAAAATCAGAATGAAGACAAACTCACCATTCATTGATGAAGGATCTCGCAAATGGAAAACAGTAAACAAGTTACACTGCTGTTCTCCAATGGTGAATTGTCAGAAGTAGAAGTCAAGGAAATAATAACTATACAAACAGTCAGATATACATAAGCTTAACAAAAGAGGTGAGAGATCTCTAAGTGAAAATTACAAAACATTGAAGAAAGAAGTGGAAGAGAAACCATTTTGAAAAAGAATGAAAATATATCTTGAGTTTAGATATTAGAAAAATCAATATAGCCAAGATGCCCAAGTGTTCTACAGAATGAATGTGATTTTTGTTAGAGTATCGTTGAATCTCTTCACACAACTGCAATATCCAGCCAAAAGTTTGTATTGATCCACCAGACAATAGCCAAAAGGTGAATAGCCAAAGCCACAAAAGCAAGATAAACAAAAAGTCCAGAAGAACTGAAGTAGAAGTCTGACCCCACCTAATTTCAAAATGTACTGAAAGCTGTAGCCATCAGAATGGCCTGATGCTGGATGCAGCATGGAACTCTAATTCCAGCAATGGAGGACAAGCTGGGGCAGCAGGCTGGGGCAGCAGGCTGGGCGCCAGCCTGGGCTAGATAGAAAGGCCCTAGCTGAACAGCTAAGTAACAGGAATGGAAACATCCCGGGAACAGAGTCAGAGAATGCGCCCATGTGTCTACAGTCCACAAAGCTTGGTGCTGTGGTTGTTTGGGGTTTGGGGTTGGCTTAGTTTTCTTTTTTAGAAATAATAATGCTAAACACAAGCATTTTCTAAGAGACTGTAATGGGAAATTTGTATGTCCACATGTAAAACAGTCGAAGGAGAGAAGTCCCTCACCATACACACACACACAGAGATACACACACACACACACACACACACACACACACGCAAATTCCAAAACGAAAAATAAAGTGGATTGAACACTATTAAGTGTAAAACCCGAGAGCTAAGAAAGTAGAAAGAAATGGAAAAAAACCTTCAGGGCACAGCAAAGGGCAAAGACACTTTGTATAAAACCCCCAAAATACGGAAGACAGCTAAAAATGACAAACGTCATCTCCACAGTTCACATACAGCTCTTACAAATGGCATCTCCACAGTTCACATACCGCACACCACCTGCCCATGTGTCTCCAGAATCAAGCCTTACCCTGGGTTGAGGTGATTGACACCTTCCTCTCACTTTGCCTTTCTTTTCACCATTATCTTCCGCCCCAGTCTTCATTGGGTGGTAGCTGTGCCAGCCCATGGTGCACACAGGAGTTAGAGCAGTCTTTTCTGACATGGATGTGCTCCAGTTATCTCTATGCTGAGTATGAGGTTGATGAGACTCATCCTGACTGCGGAGAACAGGACCAGGTTCAGGAACCCAAATGTCCTTCCTTTGTAATGAGATGTGTTTAACTCTCCTTTCTGTGTGTGAGTTGGTTTCTAAGTGAGATTAACCAAAGTACTCTGAGTATTTAATGTTGGAGTATAGAATTGATATGATACTAATTTTTAAACCCTATGCTCATTAAAATAATTAGCAACGCTTCTTTTAAAAGATGTGAATGTCTCATGAAGCATGATTTTGGAAAACAACTCGAAAGGGCCAGGTAGTTAACTCTAGTAGACTCTGAAGACAGGCTGGTGTCAGTCACACATTCCCTTAGAGATACCGAGTGTAAAAATATCTCCACCGCCCTTGTTCAGTTTTTTAAATATTTGCCAATACACTATACTTCGTTTCTTACTACATTCTTTTATGCATATGACAGACATATATGAAGAGGCTTTGTTGTGACAGAAACTAATAGTCATTAGATACAATGAGTACTACACTGCTCACAAAAAGAAAATACAGATATTTTTGATACAAGACCAAATTATAGTTAGGAACCCCTTCAGGTGATATTATCCACAATTCCAAGTGAGTCCTCTGCATCTTCTACAGCACTACGGCAAAGGTTTCTGCCAGACCCCAACTCTCTACTCCAATTACATTCTTCTCACCTATTTCCCATCCTCCATTACCTTGAAATTCTGAGGCGGACAGAATGCTTGGCCATACACTTGACATCTCTGTCTCTTGACTGCAGTTACTTGGGAAAGCTCTGGGATTATATTTGATAATGTGTTTTCTTTTTTCTTCATTTTCTGTGTCTTGGAGAGACTAGAGTTGGAATTTGGTTTTTTTTCAATGGCTAGGCTCAGCTTCTTTGTAGTTTTGCAGTATTGTACTCAAGAAATGAACAGTTCCTCTTTGGCTCACTTCTCTACAAGCACAGATGAACTAAAGCATCTACCTTAGCACTCTTCTTCCGCTGACACCATTTAAGCAGATTCAGTCCATCTACACAAGTGAAGCATAGTTACTGTTATTTCAGGTGACATTGATCACAAAATCGTCAACACTAAAATAGTGACCTTCTCTGACAATCTCTTCATTGATCCTTCATCCTTATCCAACTTCTGAATTGTCCTTCCCTTTCTAAGTCCAGCATGTTAAGGCCACAGTTACGGTAGGACTCCGTTGCTAGCGGCACGTGAGGCTCCTCAAACACCATGTGCCAGCATCCTCAGCTGTGACAGTCGACTGCTTCCACCAGGATTGCAAGGGATTTCTTTCCCCCACGAACCTCCAAGTTTAATTCAAATTTTTGCAGCAACTGCCAATTTCTGGATGTCTCTCCCTTTTCCTATGACACCCCCTATGCAGCTGATATCATGATACAACTACCTTTTTGCATTCTTACAAATCCAAAAGCTATAGACTCTTAGGAAACCATCTGAATTTCAGTATACCAATTCTACCCCACTCTGTTGGTCAAAATTGTGAATGAGCAATCTAGAGTCAAGAGTCAAAGGTACAAATGAGTTTCTTTCTCTGAACAAAATAAGTAGCAAAATACATGAGAATGAACAATAATCATGAGTCCGGGAATCAGAGTAGCCCATGCAGTGAGAAACAGGCTGAATGAATAGAATACTACATTCAACAATCATACAATCATAACACAGTTCTCTCCACCACCAGCTAGGAGATGCATACTGGAAATTCTACACTGCGATGTTTTATCTACTTATTATAAAGGGTAACGGGTGGTAACAGGAGTAATTCTGAGCAAGGCAGAAATGAGAACTGGGGATACTGACTTTAACTCACTGAAACTGAATTCTAGTAATTGGCAAAAGTCTCTACAGAAGTCATGAATTATGGAAGCCAGATATACTGTTCTGGAGGGAAGGGTGGCCAAGATCATTTGATAACTGATCATTAACCCATGAAAGAAGGAGCAAACTGGAAGCAGACAGGTGGCCTTTCATTCTATAGGGTGAAGCTTAGCTTCCCTTTCCTATGATTCTGACGAGAAAAGTCATAAAAGGATTGTTTATGTCTATAAATCTCAAACGGAAAAGAGGCAAGCTGGATTCTTTACAGGCTAATTCTTAAAGCCTTCTACACATGTCGGTAGAACAGGGGTTGGAATTAAGCACACAGGAATATTGGCACGTACATACCACTCCAACTACTATCAGACATATCCACGTTCAAGCTCTAGCACCAAAAAATATGAATAAATAAGAAATAAAACAAATGCAAGAACGTGTTACACATTGCTGAGTCCTGAACACAATACCAGATCAATACTGGGCCTAGTGAATAAGACAGGCCATCCTAACCCGCCTCCTTAGGCTCTGGTTTAATTTAAGTGGAGACCCTGTGGACAGGGGCCTATGTACTCACACACACATCCAGAGAGGGATTCTTAGGTAGACACCATTGGACAGTATAAAGAGCACAGAGTAAATGCCATTTAATATTCCATCTTGGAATATAGTATATTATGATACCATAAGCTTGTAGTATTCATCTTGATAGATTAGACTTATGAAAATATGCACTGAGAGAAGAAACACAGAAATGTCAGTCAAATATAGATCATTCTGAAACATACGATTAGCTCAATGATTCAAATCTGAAAATTTTCACAATATGTTTCATATGGCTATATGTGAGCATGCCAACTGCAGGTCACAAGGGTTTTTAATTCCTTCCCTCAGTCACAAGAGAAGGCAGTAAGTCACAGGGAAATGAAGTGGGTGCTTTGTATGATGGTAGAATGGTAGCCTGGTGTTTCAAAGGGAGATGGCACATTCTATGTCCAGATGTGGTTGATCCAATCCCTGTCAGCTTAAAGAGCGACACTAATTTGCTAAGAGAGCTGCTTTCTACAAACAGTTTCTTGGTCACTATTATTTGAAGTGTCCATGTATTGTGATATACTTCCCAAATCTTGCGTTAACTAGTTTAATAAACTACTTAGAGGTTTAATCAGAGCAAGGTGTTATTCTCTAGGAGGCACAACTAGGCTTCAAAATGACAGCCCAAGAGTCAGTAACCAGAGCTCTTCTTCATGTACACTGACTTAGCAAAGTCTCCAGAACCATGACCTCCAATGTACTCTCTTCTGTAAGAAATTATTAGTTGGGGGTTAGTTTTATTTCTTTAGTGATACTAAAATCACTCTTCCCTGCGGCTTGTGTACTATTTTGTTTTAACTCATTACAGAATAGTGGGTTGCTGTTCACAGTGCATTTAAGTTCTTCAAGGTGTGTGCTATCTTTTACCTAGTAGTATATGCACATCTTGGGTGACCAGCACCTTATCTCTTTTGCCATCCTTTCTTACTGAAGTACTGTGGCAAGAGCCTGGAGCTAGATCACAGCTCACCTATGTGTTGAGAGACAGAAGGAGAGAGGAGAAATATCTGGGGTGCAAAGTTGCATTCCTCCCTGCCTAGACAAGAAGACATGCTGAGAACTACCTGGCAAAATGAATGCATAGTTCCCCCCTCTACACACAGGATAAGCAGTCACAAAGGAAAAGAAGAAGCTGTGACTATCCTGGAGGCAGGCAATCACTAGCTGCTTGCAAATCGCAAGCTCATTCATGAATGAATCATTCTTTATCTGACTATCATCTTTAAGTAACTTCACACATATAACTTATGAAGCATAGACCTTGGAAAGATAGGATGATTATGCCATTACTGTACAAAGGAAGAATTCAGTCGAATCAAAAATGTTTATTGCCTGTCACGACTGCTAACTTCTTGTTACTTGTCAGCACTGCCTCATTGAGCCAACCTATGGGGCAGGTGTTAGGATAGTGTCTGAAGAAATGCTCAAAAAGTTTAATTCATCATCGGGCAAACCATTGTGAGGAAGTTCTAATTTTAACAACGAGCATTTAAGGTACTCCTGCCAAGAATTCACTTAAAGAAAACCTATCTTCCACTGCATTTCAAAGATTTCTAGGTTCTAAGTGAGAAAGAGACTCCCTCTGTAATTCTTCTAGCTCCCAAATGGGAGGTTTAAGAAGTCCCCACCTCTGTTTTTGTAAGCATAGGATGGCCTTTCTCTGTCACCAACAAACCTTATGTAAGATAAAACTGACAAAGGTATGCCAGTATGTGGTTTACACTGCAGGAACAACAAAATGTTACAAAGAATATTTGGAAAAATAGAAAAGAACACAAAAACACACCCATATTAGACTAGCAAATGCCAGACATTTGGAACAAAAGGTAAACTGTTTTCATACATTACCTTAGCATGAAGTGTAGATATGGTCTGTCTGTCTGTTCATGTCAGTGTACATTAGGAAAAGATTTCAAATGAAGCACAAAATTGTGGGCACTTAGAATACTTGTTTACTATTTACAAAGAGAGACATTTTAGCACCTTAATCCTTATCTCAAATACCACAATGTCCTTGAACGGGCATTAATGTTGCCAGAGGCTACAGGTTATATCACAGTGATCATGGTGGGTTGGGTTGATCAGGACAACCAGTTCCCATACATGTTGACTCTTGGCAGTTTCACTGGGACTCAGGACAGTAAAAGTCTAATGTGATATTCACTGTTCTTGTGTTGCATTTTGAAATATTCTAGTTTTTCAAGGAAAGACCATGCCTTGAAAGATCATGCAATGAAAGATCATATGCTGTAACAGGCTCATAAAAACACACAGCTATTCATGTATGTCAGAGGAGCCATTATAAAAGAACTAAAATTTGAACAAATGTTAACATGACACACTTGGAGATGCTAGCAGGCCATTGGAGAAAATGCTTGAGAGAAGAATCCGAGAATCCACTTCTATTGGATCAAGAGAGGGAATCAACTGAGTCTAATTTGAATACAACATTAGAATCAGAACATCTTAAAAGGTAGTGACTGAAGCTGATTGAAAAAGTAACCGAAGTCAGTTCAAGGGAGCAGACTAAAGTTGCACGTCCAAGAGGTAGACACTTGAAATGAAAGGGGTTAACCAACAAGATGCAATCTGTTGGGTATTTAAAATGCTGGACATGGGGTGCATGTCGGTAATCTCAACCCTCTGGACATTAAAGCAGGAAGTTTGAAAGTCTGAAGCCAGAGTAGGCCACTCAGTGTGACCTTGCCTGCAGAAAAACACACACACACACACACACACACACACACACACACACACACACACACACACACACACACACCAAACAAACTATAAAACATTATGAGTCAGTATTCAAATAATTATAGTTAAACTTTATGAAATATGCAGAAAGAAACTTTCCTTCTCTTGACAAAGGCTGAGTGACAGCAGGAGAAACAGATCTTCCTCCTTCCACAGCTCTTCAAAGCTCACATGTGCATATGAGAAACCTCATCCGTGTTTCTTTCCTGAATGACTTCTCTTGAAGGTATATTAGAATGGACATTTGTTCAGTGCAGTCTGTATCTCCGTACCCCATGTTTAACATAGCAAATATGAACACATGAGGATTTGTTAATAACATTCTATATAAACAATAAAAGGGGAATGAGATAAATACTCCTAGAAATAATGTGAGGTTGACATTCTGTCAACAGACAGAGGGAGCGGAGAATAAGTCTAGGAAAACACGTGATCAGGAAATATTGCAGAAGAGTTGATTTACAAGCACAAGGCATCAGAAGTCCTTTGCTGGACCTTCTCCTATCTAGATAGCGGTACTCACATAGCTCACCAGGGGAAGAGAAGATGCCTTTACAGAGAGAGCATAACTCTCTTGCTAGTTGCACTTGCTAGTTGAGTACCTCGACGTGTGGGTCTGCATTTGCACTTGAGATGCAGGACAGGAGAAACGCAGGTGGCATTTTGTCAGTCACTCAGGTCTCTTTGTAAAGATGCTTGCCATCTAAGTACTAATATGAATTTTCTTTATCTCAAAATTAACTGCCCTAAAAATTGAATTGTGTTTTATCTATTGTTTGCCTGCCTTGAATGAATGTATCTAGAAATTGTAGTCTTCATTTACCAAGCTAATAAACAGATACCACCTACTCCTGATTTGGTATCTACATAAGAGAATGCTGTCATCTTAAACTCAACCAGTGATTCACAGCTTGGTTTTCTTCTTTAATCTACCTCACCATGTGAGACTGTTTCTCTTACAGCATGAAAGTCTTCATGAAAATACTGTGTTGGAAGTAAAGCACCAAGAACAAGTTTGAATCTTGAATGTGCTGTTATTGTAATTTAATATTTTACCCTGATAGACAGAAATGTTTTTAAAGAGCACTTTGCCTACTTTCCTCATTACTAGTAATTAATATTTCCACTTCAGAGAATGTATGTGGTCATTTAAGCATTAATTAATGCTTAATTAATTTTAATCACTATAAATTATTATCAGTATAAAATAAAAATGAATCAGTATAAATTATTTTTAAATGATATGAAGACCTATATCAATATTAATCTAGACCTTATTCTATAGGGATTTAAGGGAAAATTATTATAAAGATAATATATGTATAATCTCTATATGATTATAGCATACTTTAAACAAATTATTACCCAGGGAAATGAAACACTACTACTATGAAAACATGTTAATGTCTAAGACTTAATTCTTCGTGACATTAATATTATCTAATAATTCATGCATAAGAGATAGTTCCCAGAATTTGCATTAGGTAAGAGTTTTATTAAATTATATCTTATAAAAATTATATCATCTCATTTGCTTTACAAAACCAATGTTTTATAGGTATTGGGGGTTGAGGTTTAACTTGCCAAACTATATAAACCCTCAAGAAAGTGAAATACACCTTAAACCAAACAGAGAAACTGCTATCTACATCAGTCGTTGAGCCTGTCACTGAGACCGTAGCTTGCTGTTTAAAACCTGGACTAAAGAAAGTGTTCAATGACTTCCTTCCAAACCTCTTCTGAGTGGTTGCTATGTTATTGCATGTACAGATTCCTGCTGTAACCTACTCTTAAAATGTTCTTTGCACTTTATTCTTTTCATCATTTCATGTATGTACAGTGCTTCACTTGATAGTTCCACAGTTCTCTCTCTCTCTCTCTCTCTCTCTCTCTCTCTCTCTCTCTCTTTCTCTCTCTCTCTCTCTCTCTCTCTCTCTCTCTCTCACACACACACACACACACACACACACAAAAGTGGGGAGGGAGAGAGAACAGAGGCAGAAACAGGGATAGGGACACACAGAGAAATACAGACAGACATAAACACATAGTTAATTTTTCATAACATTAATATCTAATATTTCATGCATCAGAGATAATCAGAGAGAGAGAGAGAGAGGGAATTTATCTGTATCTAAAAATAAAGTTAATACCTTATTTGAAAAAAAGAAAACCTTCTAAAGCATTTGAAAACACGGGTACCAGATGGTGAGGGAGTGAATATTGAGAAAGACTCGGCTGAAAGTAAAGTGAGGCTACCTTTGACAGTAGTGTTTGTCAAACTCTAACCAAGCTCTAGACAAAGAAGTGATCTTTGCTGCCGTTTTGACAGTAAGCTCTAAGAAAGGCCTCGAAGCACTGAGCCTTTTCAGCTCTTGTCTGGTAAGTGGGAAGAACAGCCTGATCTCATACACCATCGCTCCCACATCAACCAGTATTTGCTTCACCTATTTCACCCCACCTCCCTCTTTCTGGGCTCTTTTTCTATGTTCTTTCCTAATTCCTTCAGGAAAAAATAAGGAGAGGTATTGTCAGCCACAAAAAAGGAAGGAAGCAAGCCCTAGGCGTATCTGTTCTTTAAGGCACTTACAGGTTTGTGAACATTCTGTGCCACGGTCCTTGCTCACCTCTCGGAAAGCCCACAGTGGACAGTGAGGGAAACTTTTTGAGAGAGCAAGTGTTGAGTTCAGAGGCATGAACTAAGGGAAACTGCTGGAGGCCTAGCAAAGACTGAATTCGAACTGTTCAGTGGGGAAAACAAACGAGCATCCACACCACAGCAAAGGCGGCAGAAGTGTGGGAAGAATCCCTGCGAGTTCACAGCGGAGCAAACTGGTCTGGACCACAGGACTCAGTTGCAGGATGGAGAATGTGTCAAGGGAAAGAACGGACTTCAAGAAGCACATGAGACCGAGACACTAGGTGCAAATCCAGTGAGTTCCGGTTTCATAGGAAAACAATTAACAGTCTTCCCGGGGTCAGGCTGCCTGGGATTCTTAAAGTGATGTCTTAGAAACAACTGGGTGATTCCAGAGTAGAGGCTCCCGACAGTCATCTAAGGAGGATGGAACCCAGGCAGGAGGACTGGGTTTGAAGCCAGTCTGAGCTACTTAATGAGTCTGAGTCAGCTAGGGCTAATAGGGAGTTGCTTTCTCATATTAATTTGTAACTTAGTTTAGTTAGTTAGTTAGTTACTTAGTTAGTTAGTTACTTAATTTAATTTAAAAGACTGGACCTGTGTGTAAAGATAGCCATCATTTTTCTATTTTATTTCAAAGTTGTAAATAGAAGTCCCAACTGCTTTGATGAGATTGTGCAACCCAGAAAAGTGAACGGCCAATCATTACTGATCTCAGAGGCAATGAAGGGGCTGCCCCTCTTACAGGGGCTTCATCCACACCCTCATGCACGAATATGGTGCTATAGTTTGCTCAGATGGTGTTGGAGCACCAGCTTTAGTGCTGATTCTGGGAAAGTTCTTTTGAAGCAACAGGTAACACCATTTGCTTGTAAGATCCAAGAAAGCAGCCAAAAACTAAAGAAAGGAAAGAGAAAACAGGAAGTAAAGTGAGGGTCAAAGAAAAGAGCGTGCCTCCTGAGAGATGAAATGTGGAAACGAAGTCTGAATTGAAGAAAGCAGAGCTCTCGCTGTAAGTAACCATTTCATTAAAGTTACTCAAATTGTGAGTTTCTCAAGAGTGGCACATTGTGGGCTCAGATTAAGGATAATGGGCTCCCATGTGAATTCTCCTCATTACTTCCCTTGAAAGAGCAGTAAATCTACTGAAAGAGTAATTTAGGCTTACTGCTCACAGTCCATTCGTTTTGCTTATAAGCTTCCCTGTTTAGGATTTTAAAAATATGATGCAGGTATAACCAAAAAGAAAGAGATCAGCCTAAAATGAGCCAATTTCAACTCCTCAAATAGACATGGCGTCCAGGTCTGTGCAACAGGCTGCAGACATTTTGAGGCAGTACATAATGGTGGAATCTAATCCTAGGAGCCCCACACAGACAGCACAGGAGAGATGATGTCTGCCTTGAACAGAATTACATGCATGTTTAACTGGACTCTAAATAGTCTCTTCATCTTTCCATCAATACTCACCTTCAGTTCAATTCGAAACAAAGAAAAAGGGTTGACAACTTTCCCCAGTTTTAAGAAAATAAATTATTTGGGAGGAAAATGTCTATAAAACAAAATGTGAATTACTTAATTACAGGCTTATGCTGCTACAAATTTAACTTTCAGAACTGTAAGCATACCTTTTTCTGTTTTTAAACTGCTAGCTAAAAGCTGAGGTAACCATCACATGTCATTCCAGCAGTTGACTGGCTGGGAAATGAGAGTTGTGACTTGGAGACTAGCATGGGCAATCTACCGAGAACCTTGTCTCAAAACTAATATAAATAAATAGATGGAGGATAGATAGATAGATAGATAGATAGATAGATAGATAGATAGATAGATAGATAGATAGATAGAAGATAGCAAATAACAGAAGCTACCAGAACAAAGCAGAAAAAATACCAACCAAGTGGAGTTATTTCAAGGTAAATAAAAGAGACAAGCCTACTGTCTGAACAACTGTTTTTAATGTTTAATTTGCTCTTATTTCTCCACTAAGATAAAAATCAGAGTGTTTTAAAGTTTTCATTTAGTATTTGTAAGAACTGAGCATTTTGTCTAGGTGAGCTGAGAAGGTGGAACACATTTATCACCCCCTAAAAAAAGAAGCTGAATTGATGGTGAAGCTCCTTAGGGTGTGCGAGTGAGGATGTATCCTAAGGAAGTTATCCGTATGGCATTTGATGACAGACATTTTGTTCTGGAAATAATTTTGTTACATTTTTATCCATTCTCAGAGCATTCTTGCCATGAATCAGTTTCTTATACATGATGCAACCAGACTGTGTCTCAACAAATTATCTCAGTAGAAACAATTTCAATAGTCTTAGAAGTTCCAATTATAAGATCAGCCAGAATAAAAACTTTCTAGCAGAGAAAGAAAAGAAAATGTTTAAAACAGAGGGGATCACAAGGTAATTCACTGAAAAAAGAAACACTCATGTATGAGTGCTTTAAAAACTCATCATCATACCTGTTCCACAAACACTGAAAGAGAAAAATCAGGACTGCTAGGCATTAATTTTCTTTTCATAATATGACACAATATATTTCAAAGCAAAGGCAAACACCTAAATTCTAGATAACTATTAGTAGATTTTGCCTTGTAAGGACAAACACATTTGTTTTAAAAGTAACTTGCTCCCATTCTAGCCAACATTAAAAGTTCTTGGATCCAGGGGTCCTTCTTTATCATAGTATATTAAGCATTCTTTTCTGTGCTCGGTTTATGCATATATTGTTGGAGGATGTTACTTCAAACTATATAAGCATTCAAGCCAACTTTTTTCTGTTTTGCAACATAAAACAGAAAAGAATATTGAAGTCTTCCTATGATTTTACCTGTGAAGAAAAAAGTTGAATCTGTGGATGTGCTAGGACATGCCTATAATCCCATAACTCAGTAAGCTGAGGAAGAAAAATCAGGATCACTGCAAGTTCGAAGTCATCCTGGGCTACATAATGAGTTCCAGGCTAGCCCATACATGATAATATCGCGTCTCAAAAAAACAAGCTAAAAGTGTGGGGGGTGTAAAAAGACATGAGTTATAATCAATACTAGGTTTTCACATGATCACAGAAAGACACCAATTTTTACATAGTAACGCAAAGACAGTGCTAAGTAAAGAAAGGTTTGTACCAGTCAATCAGGTATAGGGTCCTCACTGATCACCTCAAGCAATACATCAAAAGTGTCTCTCCCTGGCACTTATTGATCACCTAACTGCAGTTATTAACTAGGCTTTAATCATTCCGCTCCCAATGCAGTCAAGTGTTTTGAACATCCTTCATGTTTTATGGCTACATTAACACAGGTTCTGGCTGACCCTGCACCCTGATGATGGTGGTTATGGGAGGAATATATCTTTGTTACAAAAAGACACATGGCCTGGGGACCAGCATCTCTCTCCTAAGTGCCATCACATTCTGTGCCCCACAGTGTACTTACTAAAGGGAATATTCAACAAATCCTCATGAGATCACCTTTCAACAGCTCTCTCCTCATAACTGATTTCCCACTAGTTGCTACGTCTTTCAACACAGTGTTCCTGTCACAAAATACAAGTCTGTCTTTCAATAGCAAAGCAGTAAATTTTCCTGATTTTTCTATACTTTTAAAGCTGTGAGTTACTGGTATGTATTTAAATATCTCATAACTGTTCTGCTAAATCATTTTATGCAATATTCAATGTCAAAAGTCTTTTTTGCGTGATTGTAGAAGAATATAACTTTGTATATTCCTTAGAACAGGGTATGTTTGATTTCTGCACTGTTGTATAAACTGTGAGGCCAAAATTGGGCCCTTTGAATATGCAAAGTCCCCCTTAAACCACCTTGAACTAGGCAGGTTTGCAACATTTTAAACTGGCGCTTCGTCCCTCTTTCAGCAAGCATCCTCTGCAGATTTAATGATCAGGAACATCCTTCTGATGCATGCTGGGAGATATGGCTGCAGGGTACAGACCACAGCAGACAGTGTGTCAGATGAGGCAGAACTTCTTGTTAGGGGTGAGTATGCTAATAGCCAGACTACAGACATGATCACCATAAATTATCCTATGAAGGGCCTGCAATGCATGGACGGATGGGGCACTTCAGAACTGGGTGGCTCACTTTCACAATCTCTGTCATTTTTGCTTAACCTTTTCTTGCCTTTGAGATGATGATGCAGGAAACCTCCCTCTAGAAACAGACAAAAGCTATTTGGAAGCACTTGCAGTAATGAGTGGCTGCTAAGTAGGAAACCAAATTAATCCCAAACTTAAAAGCATAGCTGCTGAGACACTTGAGTGGTTGGGTGGCAGAGACAAGGTCACTCTGTGTGTGTGTGTGTGTGTGTGTGTGTGCGCGCGCGCGCGTGTGTGCGCGTGTGTGTGTGCGCATGCATGTGTATGTGTATTTGAAAGATACATGTATGTATATGTGTGTGTGTGTGTTTACATACACACAGATATAGCTTTCAAATGCAAAGCCAGCAGAAGCCTCAAACATTATGGTTTTTCCCCACCAACTTTGCCTATCCAAGAGAGTATACAATTGTTAAAGAACAGAGATTTCCCCGCACCTTGAAGCCTGAAAATGTCAACAAACAGACTGTGCAAAACTGACAACTAAGTGTTTTCTAATCAGGAACCACCACTGCCATCAAAAAGAATTCTGCAAGCCTGTGAAGCCTGTCTTATTTCAATTAAGGGAATGTGTGCAGCATGCATTGCCATTAGAGTGGTATTCCTCGAGACAAGAAATATGTGCTCTACCGTGTATTTTTCCTTCTCCTTCTTTTCTCTTCCTTTTTTCCCTACTCTTCATTCCACCCAAACTTTCATTCTTTCTTTTCGCATAGCTGTTATTAAGTGCAGTATATCCAGAGACAGTTTCCAAAATTCCTAACCTGTACAAAGCCACAAGCCATGTTACTAACCCAAGAAAGAATAATTGTCAGAACCCTACCTGGTACCTTCCTTCCCTCTTCCCCAAGCTTGCGGAGAACTTGTGTTAACAATTAACACTTTTATAGTCCATAACAAGAGATCATATTTTAAAATAACTGATTTTCACCATTTGAAGTGGTTTTTTCATTAAGATCCAATATTTATAAGAATTTCACACAGTAAATACAGAGGCGAATGGTGAGTGACCTCCTCTTAGTTCTTTCTGTCAGTGATGTTGGCAATGTATGGTGGAACCCACCATCGTTTTCAGGAACTTGCTCTGTCAGAACTGTGTATGTGAGGAGAAGCTTAGTCTCACCATGTGTGCTGCTTTGTACGTACAAGGCTGCTTCTTCTGTTCTCCAGTTTTTGTATCAGAAATGTATGCTATAACACCTTATAGTAAAATGAACATTTTTAAAGTGTTCCTTTTTAAGTACACCTCACTCCCTATAGCTCAAAGTTTCTTTGTGCCTCCTGAATCTACACGTTTCCTGGAATTGCACAGTGTACCTTGCAGTCAAATTGGTAGAAAACTGCTTTCCTCTCTTGCTGTTGTCTGCCTTACTGATGTGTATTTACTGTGTGCACTTAGCTAATAATTTAAAATGATCCTCCTGAAATTAGACTTTTCCAAATGAATTCAACAATTTAGATGATGAGAACAGAAACCAGGTTTTTTTCCTAGGACTCTAAGGGGCAAATTTAAGTGGCAAACTACATATCCTGCTTTGTAAGTAAAATTAAGCTCAACAGGGTTCAGAATATAATTCAAGGCCAATATTTTCATGTTCTGCTCTTTTAGCCTTTGGCTTTATGCCTAGGATATGATTAAATGCATTAATTTTGGAATTGCACCCAATAGCAATTTCAAACAGGTTGCTACTGTCTGAATATTTATGTATCCATGAGCTTAAGATTTCCCTTGAAGTGAGTTCAATCCAGTCACTAATTTCTGATTATGTACTCACATTAGATTTCTAAAACAAGGGAAATAATTTGCTTCTCCCTCCCAGCTAGTCTCAGATTTTTATACTAAACTGAGGACTGTGTTTCATCTATTATGATCATTTTTATGGTAAAAATTTGCCATTTTTTGTCATCTGGGAAAATTTGCATGCTGGCATGTTATTAGTTTTAGTGTTGACTTCTGAGAGTAACTTTACTCTACATGTCTCCTGTCCCAATCTCTCCATTTACTCCAAAGGAGAAGCAGTCTTCCCTTCCAGGCAGTAAGACCAGAGCTGAGGACTCTATAGCTCTGCGTGAGTTTTCTAAAGGCTGTTATAACTCAAGTAGCAAAGCTATTGTTTTATAAATTAACAAAATGTATATGGAACAGTAAAGACCACCCCTGGCCAGAAGACCATCCACTATGCAGCTCATGTTTCCAGTGTTGATCACACTTGAAGCCCACATAAACAGAAAGTACTTGTTATTAAAATTATGCTCTGGGTTGACTTAAGCCAACAGTCTCTACTCCCTCAGCTTATTGAATGCTCCTCTTTGTTGCCTTGAGGTATATAACTTTTCTTTGTGTATCCTAATGAATCCTGTGACAGGACACTAAGTTGGATCCAGGTGGGTGTTAGCTTCATCCCCCACACTACTCCTTGTTTAGAATCGGAATGCTCCAGAATCCAGTTCTCTGCCCCCTCTCACATTGTGTCTTAAGTGCTATCTTTTCCTCCAAAACTTATCTTTGCTTATAATTTTGGTTGTAACTCTTAATGCTATTTCCCATTTCCTTCCCATCATTATCGTTATCTACAACTTCAATATTCTATAAGTAATTATATGTGGCATCAAATCAATCATCTGTTCTTATTAATTTAGATTTCATTGAACCAGCATTATGGTGGCACCACGTGTGTGATCTGCGGGACAACAACACAGAAAGAACAGCAATTGTGAAATAAATTATTGTACTGGAGTAGAAATAGAATCAGAACCTGAATCTATGTCCAGACACGCAGACAGCATTTTCTTTATTCTTTTGTGATGTATGCTATAAAAGCAATAGACAAAGCAAGGTCATGCCAGGGTGTCTGAATACATGAAATATGGGTAGAAAGATGATATTTTCTAGGAAAAGAGTGATAGGCTTTTGGGACAGAACTTATGGAAGAAGACAAACATTTTGAAAGCACTGATTCTCTAAAGGCATATGAGAAGCAATCTATTGCAGCAAATACAACTCCAGAGAATTTCACAAATCAATGTTACATATATTTCTCACAGTGACTAGAACAGTAGGAAAGTGTGATGCTTAATTTGACAATTTGACTGGGAACCTAAGTCCATGTTCCTTTTATTCTATTCAGAGGTAGAGGAAACAATTAGGAAAATCACTTTTCCTTCAACTTCTGTATTTCTTTTCAGCATTTTCTTAATGAGAAACAGTAAGTCAAGACAGTCAAAGTGAAGCCGGACAGTGTGTGTCTGTAATCTCAGCCCTTTGAAAGTAGAGTGGGAGAATCAGGAGCCCAAGGTTAGTCTCAGCCACAGAGGAAGCTCAAGTCCAGTCTTAGCTACATAAAACCTGTTCGAAATAGTTTTAAAGAAATTATGAGAATAGTAAAAAATAATATTTATAATCAAAGCAGCAGCCACTTGCTGAGCCCTTCTAATACACAGCCATCCCTGAGGTCTCTGTGACATCTTACAAAGACAGCTAGCACGCATTTATTTAACTGAATCTGAGGAGGACGAACCCCTGGAGCTATAACTTGTTTGGATACATATACAGTTTTCAGGCATGTGCTCAAGCCCCACTGCATTACTTCTTCCTATGAGGATTAAACTCATATTCAATTCAATTCCCTCCACCTCTCTTATCAACTCAGTGTCATGTACTCTTTCCAGCTTTCAAGCTTCAGTAGTCTAATCTTTCCCTACTTACCAATTTTGTGCCCACCACTTTCCCCCACTAAATTATTGCCATCCAAACAGTGCCAACAGCACTCAACAGTCTATGAGCTATGCCAATGGGCACTTGGTTAGGACTTGCCATGCATGTGTTCCCTGGTCCACTCCTCCAGCCAGTGATAGCTAAGGTATGCTCAGCACTCAGAATGCAAATGGTAACTTTTGGTCTTGCAAGAGAAATAGGAGGGCCTAGGAAGAGCGGTTATAAGCATAGCAGTGGTCCAAATGCACAATTTGAGGGACCAAGTACAAGAGAAAAATACAAAAGGCAGTTAAGATTATTTAGAACTCCAGAATAATGACAGAAAGACAGCACCCTAGGCACAAGGCTTCTTCAGGCTCAAGGCTCTGGGCAGGGTATGGGTTACACACTTGTGAGGCCAACATGTAACTACTAAACTGTATATCACTCTCTTAAGCCAAGGGATAGGGTTAGGAGAGTATTTAAAAATTATTTTATGAAATTAGAAATACAGAACCTCCAAAGCAGCTTTTTACACCAGGACAATCAGCATTTTATTCCATGACCCACATAGTTTGAAAGAGTTTGAAGTGATCATTATTGATATTTCTATCTTATATCTTTAAATTCTTTTATTCTTTAAATTCTCTTATTGCTCTCTGTGGTGTGTTTGTGTGTGTGTGTGTGCGTGTGTGTGTGTGTGTGTGTGTGTGTGTGTGTGTGTGTGTGTGTTAATGCCCATGGTTAAGTCAGAGGGCAACATGAAGGTATCATTTCTCTCCTCTCATCATGTAGGACACAGGGCTTAAAACTCAGATCACGAGGCTTGTTGGCAAATACTGTTACCTGCAGAGCGGTCTCACTAGCTTAATAGTTCGACTGTAATTTAAGAAAACACATTTTTTTAATCATAAGATAGATGATAGTACTAAACTAGACAATTTGATTCCAGCCAACTTCCAAGAGAGAACATTTCAATTAGATTTAAAATGTTATTTATTTGTGTTTTTTAAGAAAGTTGAAGTAACCTAAAGATTCTTGAATGGAAAATACTTCAATAACCTTTGATTAAACACTGTCCACATTTACTCCGAGCCCTGATATTTAGTGTCAGCATTAGAGTATCAATAGTTAATGAAAAATTTCTACATTTTTCTCATGGAAAATTTCCTCACTGTTACTTCAGGTGGAAATAACCTAATATATGGTCGAATGATTTAGAATTAAATCAGATTTAATGTGTTCTACACTCCTCACAGAACCACTCTTGATATCCACATTGATTTTAATTTGGTATCAGTATCTTTGTTTCAGACTAGACTTTCTTTAGGAAGGAGTTTCCTCTTACCCTTTTTATAGAATTGTTTGCTGATCAGCAGAATCCTTAGACCACAAAAGCAACATTTGTTTTGTCAAGTATGTATTTGGTCTCTCTGCACCACTTTTGGTGTGGCTTATGGAGTCATAGTTGAGCAGAGCAGATATGAGTGTAGTAAGATGACATAAATGGACATACACCTCAGAAATTAACCCCGAACAAATGGAGTGCCATGTCAGTGCACAAAGATGTCCAACCGATTTATCTGAACCTCACACACATTGTTCACTCAACGAATATGGAGTGCCTGCTGCCAATGTCCATCGGCACACAGACCTCCTCAGGCTGCTTGATAGGAATGCGTTGCTGTTCTGAAACACAAATTGTGACTTCTCTGTCTCACTTGAAGAATACCCTAAGCATGGTGTTTCACATCATTTGATATTCTCAAGCAAAAATGTATGAGAATCCCATTCCATTCTGCTTTGTGGTCCCATCTTTCCTACACATACATCCTATACAAATATATCGTTAGCACATTCAAACATGTGAAGATGAACACTTAGTATAAGAAGTTATATTTTCAAGACTGATTTCATCCCTGATTGATGGTGTGTCTGCTATGCCAAGGCAATGATGGGGAGGACCTTTCTTGACCCATGACAAAGAACACAGCATTTGTGGTCAAGTCATTGATGTACAGAGAAGCAGCAGTGTCTGAAGGAGTAGATTCACACTCAGGTCGGTGAGTGATGCCAATGTTTTGTTCACAGAGCCACAGCACACTACAGCCACAATACCAGTAAGAACAAGCAATGATACTAGAAACTGGAAAACGTGAAGGGAGATATAAACCTAGACACTCACAGAGACTACATGGCACTGTGATCCTCTGACTGAAACATGGCAGAGGGGAAGCAAATGTGAAAGTGAAAGTTGCCAATGTCTGACAAAGGTAGAACAGACTTGGAGAGGGAGAGACTGGGTGACAGTATGAAGGACCAGACAGACAGGGAGCACTGGGCTATAGAGGGAGTTTAGTTAAATCTGTACGGGCATGGGAATCTGGGCTCGAGTCCCAGAACTTACATTACAAAGCACATTACATTAATAAAGCACATGTGTTATCCTTGTCTTCTGGATACCGCAGAGAAAGGTGGAGCCCCGGGGCTTAGTGGCTAGCCAGCATAGTTGAATCAGTAAGTTTCAGGTCAATGGATATGTCAAACAAATAAGGTGAAGAGAACATAAGAAATGACAGGGATGGTTGACATACAGACTCCACATGTATGTGCAGACATGTACAAACACAAACTCCTAAAACACACAGACTTGGAACTGCTAACCCCACCCACACTACCATGTGAAATAAGGAATGATCTGTACCCTGGGACATGGTAGTCTGGAAGGCTTTGATGTTCTCAGAAATGGCGAGCTTAGAGGACTAAAGGCGGACATACATATGGTATTATGGCAGGCAGAGAGCCACACAAGGAGAAGTGATTGGAAGTATATAGAAAGACTAGAGGTGTTAGTCACACAGACTTGGTCACATCCCCACAAATGTCTTACTAAAAGGGCTCAGCCAATTGTTTAATTTAAGCTCCAGTCCCTCTCTACTCATTAATTTAATAGTTATTTATCAAATGTTTATAAGATGGAGCCTAAAGAGATGGCTCAGTGGGCAAAGGGCTTTTTACACAAGCATGTGGACAGTATCTAGATGTCCAGCACCCACATTACAATTAGGTGTGCTGATGTACAATGATAACCCCAGAACTGAGTAGACTAGAGAAAGGTAGGTCCCAGACCTTGGCAGCCAACCATCCTAGCCAAATTGAGAAGCTCCAGGTTCAATGAGAGACCTTGTCCCAGAAACAATAAAGGTAAGAACAACTGCAGAAGACACCTAACCTACACCTCTTGTCTGTACATATATGCACACATATGTACAAGCACACATATGGTTAAGCACATACAAAATATTATAGCGCATATAGTATGTTATGTGCCATCCTGAGAACTACCTAACAAGGATCATGCTCTTTATGTTTTTGTGACATGTTAAATCCTGACACAGGCATATTCCCTGAGCTCAATTTATAACCATAATAAAACAGCCAGTTCACAGTTAGTAACTTCTTCCTGTATGTCAGTCATTGGATTAATGAGTCCAGGTGAATTATATGACTTTCCCCATTTACTTTTTTCTACCAAAAACTATGAAATACGAGTTTGCAGTCCAAAACACAGATAAGAAAACTAATGCACAAAGTGACTTAGAAACATGTTGGCTGCTACCCTAATTGGACCAGAGCAATCAGAAGATTATACAGAGTGTGGCCTGAAAACCACTATTCTGTCCTCTACGGTCAACAGACACACTGCTTCCACATCCTTCACAACAGTATCTACCAGCCCAGTCCCCACACAGTGTAGTTTTATAAATGTTGATATTTAGAAAAGTAGGAAAGGAAAATTAATGGAAACAAGGAAGAAGAAAAAGGTATGGAAAAAGAGATGGGAGAGAGACTAAAGAGACAAGCTTTACCCATGATGGATGAATTTCATCAGGGTGTTATGTTAATGAAAATTGGAAAGATGTGTAGTCATTTGCTAGGTCAAGAAAGAAGATAGAAATAGCCTGATATTCACTTACAAACACAGCATATTTCCAATTCCATCTGTCTTCCAGGATAAGATGGTACATTCTTGAATCTTCTAAAGAAGCTGCCCTTTAAGCGCCTGCCCAGGAGACATGATTGGTCCCCATCTTTTGTTTTAGGCCTTGGCATGAATAGCTACTAACCATACTGACAAATTTGGCCTTCTGGCCCCATATCTGGCCAACCAACTAAAATATCAGATTCTAGTGAGTGCTTTCTTAGCATCTCTTCCACAGCTTCTTAGCAGATGTGATGGATGTCATAAAGGAGTCCCTTCCAGATGATGTCTCCAGGAATGTTAAGCTCCACTAAATAGGTTTTCCTCTTCTCTCTAAACATGTTTACAATTACATCTCTAGTAAGACAAGAACCCTTATATGGTTCCGAAAGTATCTGCCATCCATTGCAATCCCTAAGTTCTTTCAACCATTGGCTATTTCTTTCTGGCCTTCTTCTGGTTCCTGGTACCAAAAGAAGAAAAGCAAACACCTTGACCAACACACCCTTAAGCAAAGCATCCAGAGGACCTTTTGTCACTCTAATCATCTGAATGAACTGTTTCCAAAGGCCATCTTCTTTCTTCTCGGTTCAGTTTCATATAACTGTAGAGGCATGGCTTGACCCAGCTGCCCCTTCCACTTAACATCTTCTGTTTTTCTCAGTAAGATTCCTGTGACTGTCATTGAGGTTGCTTGAGCAAGTTCTTTGTGTACTGAGTGGGAATGTTTGAAGCCCAGAGTGTACATGCTTGTAAGTGTACGAGAGCTCTACTGTCCAGTGTTGAGAACCAAATGTGCTCAGCAAATACACAAACCAGAAGGAGAAGCTCTGGATGCCAACCCAGGGGCAGGTCACAACTCCAAGAAAAGAAAGGAACGTTGGTAAGTTCACCACAGTCTCTATTCAAAAGTCTTGCTTAGTTTAGCTCATGTGCTCCAGGACTGGATTCTTAATTAGCTTGCTTTGGGGAAGCATTGTCTTGTGTCTGACAGAATCTTCACTGAACAGTACAAAAGCCGGGTAGACCTAACAGAGCAAGGAACTGAAGTGAGGGGAAGAAAACTTAACTGCTGATTGGATTCTGCCTTCCCAAACACCTGGCAGAGGTGATGACTCTGTCTCACAAAGTAATCTTTAATTCGGAATTACAAAGACAATTAGCTCTCTAATGAGTTAGAGCAAGGCAGAGGATATGGCAGTGAAGGAAAAAAATAAAACGCCAGATGATATCTGTAAATGCCCAAAAATGTCATACTTATCCTTGATAAGAGTAATTTCAACTATTTCTTTCATTCTTTTTTATTTTTAAATATGTATCCAAGTAGACATTATTCCTTAGTGTGGACTAGGAGACTCTAGCTTGCTAAATTACTTGAAGGTTGGCAGTCAGGAGCTCATAGTCTCTACCCTGTTATTGGCTAAGTAGAGAGAGTTTCAGCTTTATACTTAGGACTTGGCTCTGCTGTCTAAAAACGAAAAGTAATGGAGGAAATAAGCACCCACCTTCAAAAAATAGTTCATTCTAGTAAATTAATTAATTAATTAATTAATAAGAAACCTGTCCTTGAGTCAAGAGAAAAGCACAAAGATAAAGTACAGAAAACTTAGTCTGAGAGTGTGTTGGCAGAAAACTACTTTGGAGAAAAAGACTACTGTGTTTGTACACTTGACAAAGGAAGAAGTCATGGCTGCTTCAAACCTAGGCTTAGCTCAGAGCGTAGCTTGACGCATTTCTTGGATCTCAACAGCCTGATCTTGAATTTTCCCAATTGTTGAAAAATTCCCATGACAACAGCCCTTAGACCTGGCTGACACAGTATCACATTAGCAAATGACCAGAACAAAAAAATTGTCTCATCCTGACACAAGCTGGCCAGTCTTACTATAAGGAAATCGTTACCTCTTTGGAACTGAAGTCTGCACTTAAAAAAAGTGGGGATGAGTAATGAGAAATGAAAATGGAGGGTGACTGCCAGTGGGTGCCACTCAAGCCTGTTGACCTGAGTACCGTCCTCTAAATCCAAATCATGGAGGAAGAGAACAGACTCTAAGTCACCTTTTAACCCCTAATAGCCCCACATACACACACACATTTTAAAAAGGAATGGGGGATAATAAAAATAAGATGAAATTTCAGATGGTGGTACATTTCTCAGTGATTTCTCAACCTTACAGAAAGCAGAAATTCTTAAAGTCATCTTCAACTTTAAGGAGAACCATTGAGCTTTACAGTGTATAGGAGAACAATGAATGATCCTAGCCCATCACACACTGACTGAAATGAACAGGGATATCAACAGCTTTGTTCTGCAAGCTCAATCATGATGTGCCAGTGCAGACTGAAGGTGGTCAGAGCATTTTGACTCCCTTCTGTGCTCACTAAAGCACTTCAAGGTCAAATTACAAAAGCCTATCGAGGACTGGCAGGAGAGATGGCTCCAGACTGCAGAGTTTCAGCTGCTCTTTCACTTCATAGAGCTTATGATAGCCAGTAATTCCAACTCCCAGAGATGTGGAAACTGCATCTCACCTCTACAAGCACGCTCGCGCGCGCGCACACACACACACACACACACACACACACACACACACATACACACACCACACACACACATACATACACACACACATACACTCACACACACACACAAGTGCACATGACACTTGCGAGCATACATGCAATTAGCATACATACATATGTACAAACATACATACATAGAAGTAATTTATTTTTTTAAATGAAGATATAATCGAGTAAGGAAAAACTAAATGTACAAATTATATTTCAGGTAGAATTAGATAAGACCAGGCAACAACTTAAGAGTTGTAGTTGGAGCCTTCATTTCCACATATAGGATAAGATTGACTTAAACCATACTACTCAATGTTTGTTAACTATTAGTACTGATTCCATGGATGTTTAAGTGGACATACATGACTATGCCTCCAGCTTAGCGGGCAACAATGATGACACACTGCATAAACCCAGCGTATGGAAGCTGAAGCAGGAATATTTGGAAATAAGAGCCAGCCCAACTTCTTTTTGAAATCCTGTCCTGAGAAGCAAAACAAACAGAAAGGGAGAAACCCTTCGAAATACTGCCAAGAGCACTAAAATGGTTTTAGAGATATTGTGAAGTAGATAATCATATAAAATAGGCTTTGAAAATTGAAAATATCAAGTATGAACGATTTTTGATTCACCTAAAATTATGTCTTAAATTTTAAAACAGTTTAGGTCAAAAGTAGAAAACATTGGTGGAGAGGTGGAAATCACCTAAGTTACTTATCTCTACCCACGCGTCATCTGGCTTACCTGCCAGTGTTCTGATTTGGTTCCGTATTCATTATTCACAGGAGACTGTGGCAGGGAACAGGACTGGCTTAATTACATGTTTTGTTCAGGAGGTTATTGCTTCCTATAATTATTTCTTTTTTGCCAACTCAAGAAATAAGACTTATTTAAACAGTCTTCATTCAAAATATCTAATCACTCTTGCAAAAACATTTTATCACCTAATCTGTACAAATCAGTAAATCAAAGCTTGGATATTTGTCTTAAAACCTCAGCTCACAGAATGCTAAGGCAAGCTAATAAGTAGCATCCATCATATCTCCTTGAACAAAGCAGTCTACATTACAGGCTCTGTGCAATCCATCCATTACAGGGAACATCTGCTACAAATTAGCCAACTACAGTACTGCTCTAAGTGCTTCTGCACTACCCTACCATTGCCATCCCCACACAAGAGTTAGATGGTAGCATCAAAATGTTGCCAGGTTTGCCATCATGAATGACAGCAGTCATCTTTCAATTTGTGCTGCGCCCTGAAAAGAAATTGCACAGCATTTCATCCTACAGTTGTTTTTTGTTTTTTTTCTTTTTGTTTTTTTTTCAGAGCTGGGGACCGAACACAGGGCCTTGCGCTTGCTAGGCAAGCGCTCTACCGCTGAGCTAAATCCCCAACCCTCATCCTACAGTTGTATAACAAAATCTTCACATGCTATACCACTGGAGAGCCACAAAGATAGTGCCTTTCTACCCTAGCTCAGTCATTGCCTGAGGAGGAGAGCATGAGGTTAGCCTCCTTAAAGGGTTGATGAAATTAAAGATATGAAATTGATAGTTTTAAGTACATTTTTGTCAACTTTTGATCAATTCTGTGAAACATGTCCATAGTTTGGGGCATATATCTTTCTGAACATTTTGATTTCCAGAAAAAATCAGAAACATTGCAACAAACATATCTAAACATATTGAACACACACACACACACACACACACACACACACACACACACACACACTCACCATTATTTTGTTTTGGTTTTGAGACAGCATTTTAAGTATCGAACTAACCTCTAACTTGTTATGGGAGAGAGGATAAATTTGACCTCCCAATCATACAGCCTTATGTCCTAAATGCTAGGATTATAGCCATGAGCCATCATGCCTATCTTCCCATACAAAACACACTAAAGAAATCTCCCTATGTTTTAATCTCTAATATTGTCAAAAATTGCAGTAATAGTAAAGATACTGCATTATACACATGTTACCTTACTTTGTAATTTGAAATAAAAATTCCAAATTCTCCTTATGGAATGTTTGTATAAAATAAATCACAGAGGTATACATAAATTATTCATAAACGAACAGTGAGATTGGACAAAGTTAAGAGACCATATAGCTATATATTATTTTTTATCTGAATCCGTATTGCAGAATCATAATGAGCAGTGACAGCTCAGTAGCACTAGATTTATAGAAAGCTGTGTGGGAACATGGTTCCCTGCATATTTTAGCACCTCATATGGTATTTTCCTACAGGATTTTTTAACTCATCTGTTCTCAAAATTTATGTGATGCTGGCTTAATGAATGAATTTTCAGAGAGCATCTGGGTTGCTTGAAATTTTAAATAATCTAGTTCAATATTTTTAATTATTCTTGACAGTGTATACAATAGACCCTGAAATGTCTATTTTCCATTTCAGAAAGATCACCTTCACCTTCGATGGATGGACTTTTTACTTTTATGTTAGCATATGTAAAGTTGTGTATGAATTGAATTTATGTACCACTTCATTAAATATTTATACATACTCCATGGCCTGAAATGGTTGATTAATTTCACTTTCACTTGAAGTTTGTGATAGTTGACAGGAATTGCTTGTATATTCTAGAAAAGAAGCAAAACAGCTTCAGAACTGAATATTTTAAGGAATGCTATGGGGCATCGTGAAAGGAGATGAAACGCCTGTCCATAGATGACGTGACTCACTTTGGGTTACAGTTCACGGATATGGGTCAAACACATGGCTTTACCCGACCCAACTCATAGCATAGTCTCATCAAAGTTAAACTTAAGATGTATTGAGTTCCACTTGGAAACACTAGTGCTGGGGACAGTCATGTCACCTTTGTTTTCCCTTACAAGTAGAGAGCTTGCCGTTTCCTAAAATAATTGCAGGAGAGCTGTTCGTGACAGTTCCTTGGGGCCAGTCACAGCCATGGACAACAAATCAACAAGTACACTTGTTGCGCCATTCGTTAAGCATCAAGATTAATATATGATATTAAAGTCTACTGCAAGAAAAAATTCCATGTGTTTTAGTAAAATTTGTTGATCCCCGTCCCACGATGGTTTACTATATCCTCCGAGGGCTTCTGTCAAAGATTTTCAAAGTTTCTTTCCTTTGACTTTTCTCATACGGGATCTTGCACCTAAGTTGCACTCAAAAAAAAGTGTGAAAGCCTTCCTATGTCCTTCGCATCCTTCTGCTTTGGGTGCCTGATGATGTTCCTAATGTCATCATCTCTCCTCCCCTCCTTCTTTGTACTTCTCCAACCACACAGCCTTCTGCTTCTCCAGCACACTATACTCATTATTACTTCAAAAATCTACCCATAGGTGTTATCAGCTGAAAGCCTTTGCTAACAGAATTCGCATAGCTGGCTGACTCATCATTTACTGTTAAGCTTCCAAGATTATGTCATCTACTTCTCCCTAATATGATTTTCATATGATTGTACTTTCCTGATTGCATTTATTGCTATCTGAATCTATTTCACTCATCCGTTTATTGGTTTTCTTTTCTTGCCCAAAAAGCAAATCAGGAAAAACAGGAACCACTTTATTTTCCTATCTTATCCCTGGAGTCCAGAACACAATGAATGTTTTCCTGAAATTACTGACAAATTACTCAAGGTCCAAATGAATGAGTATAAAGTTCACATCAATTAAAATTAATTTTTAAGGTCCATATGAATGAGAATGGATAGAATATGACATAACAGTTGAACAACTAATTTTCACAAACTTTAAACATGTCACCATGTTCTAGAACCTGTCACTAAAGCAGAGACACAGAAAGGCAAAAGGCCTTCACAAATTCAGCTTGAAGCCTGATGCTCCCATGTTTGTGAAACTCTTGGGAATTTTTCTTGTTGTTTTGTTCTGTGTTTGTTTTTTGTTTCCTTTTTTGGGGGGGTTCCCTTCCACCTCTTTATACCTCTCCATTTTTTATCACTAATCTGTCAAAAAATGATGATCTAATATTTAAAACCAAATGCAAGTAACAAATTTAACAAGGAAGTAAAAGGAAAGGCTACATAACCTCTGAGACTGCATATCCAAGGGAATAGTTCCTAAATTAACCACTGATGTCACATATAGCTAGAAGCCAGCATCTTATTGTCCTGCCCTGTTTTTGGATACAGAGATCTATGCTGGAACAGGCTTGCCATACATTGACCTCATACCACACACATGATATTTCCGACAATTTATTTAATATACTGCACTGGATACTTTCACATACTGACTGAGTTTTCCTTTGAGTTTTATTATGTGAATAGACCCCATCTATGACAAACTTAATCCCTATATGAAAATCCTGACTTCATTGACCTGTCTCAAGTCAGTTGCTCAACCCCACCACAAGTAAGCATTAGTCAGGAAGAAGCACATGGACTTGTGGGAGCCCCTAAAGTGTTGTTCACTTGTTGATCAGAATTGGCTCTCAGTGATGGTCAGATTGTTACTCCTGCAGATTGGTCCAGGTCACGGTATTCACAATGGCTGTCCACAACATTCTCAAGTCTCTGCTGGCTCAAACTTTGGTTTTTGTCCTGCTTCTCCTTCAACATTAACAGAGAATTAGTATTAAATTTCACAAAATGAAAAGTGGAATAAAACTTTTCTATCCTCTCCCAAATTCCTTTTTGATTCCACAATTATTTTCCCAGAGTCTCAAATGATGAAATTTTGGAATGGATACCTCTGGTTCTTACTTTCTTAGTAAGTTTTACAGTGTCTAACCACTTCCCGTCTAGGAGCCTTTACTTCTCTCTGTTACCAAAGTAATTAAGTGAAAACATACTGCCCCAGAAGTCAAGTTCTCCCCTCAATCTACATGTACATCTCTTTACAAATCTGTGTTCTCTTCTTTACTCACTGATGACAGGCTTATTCACAGCATTATTGCTGGAAGAAGAGAGGGCCTGTCCAAGAACTTCATGCTAAGATGTCTACTCAGCGTTCATCTTTCAAAAGTGTCAAGGGTGGCCTCTTATTTTTGCCTTTATATAGTAATTCATCCCAAATTCTCAGAGTCTGTTTTATAATGAGTACATTAACAAGAACCAGATTGAGCTCAGAGTTTGTGACACCATTTTGTTTTATCTTTGTTGTAAAAATACATGTTCAATACTTTGTTGAAATTTGTGGTCACAGAACTACATTGATTATAGTATTGTCTATTTAGGGATTCCAAAGTCTCTATCCAAAAGTGATATATTTTTAAACAATTTTAATGGCTTCATTGCATTTTGCATTTGTCTAAATGGCTGTTTGCTTCTAGTTGGCCAGCTGTTCTGTCAAGTTTCCCAGTTGGTTTGTCATTTCTCAATTCTAAAATGTTTATTTGCTGTAATTAGGTATTTTCGGAGACTGCCTTTTCAGGTTGTTTATATTAATGTAACTAGTCTTAGCAAAGATAGAGAATAATTCTAGAGTTTGTCCATTATAAATAAGGAGAGCTCTTAGCTATTCTGTATAAGAAATGGTACTCTGTGGCAAGCAATAGAAAATCTACTTCCAATTGGCTTAAAAGTTATGAAATCTATTGGTTCTGAGGACATAAGGCTAAAACAGGTTTTTAATTGACAGATCTAGAGTCTCAGCTTTTCTTATAAGGACCAAAATTGTTTTCACCGCTCTACACTGCCATCTATTTTGTTCACCCTCATGTGATCTTAATAACATCAACTGGCTTCCATGAATGACAGAGACTAAATCCTTTTTTGCAAACATAAAGAAGAAACTGGCCATAATTCCCAACCAGGTTATATAAAGGTCTATGTCCAATTCTAAGTAGGTCAGTTTAAGACAATGTCTTTACTCCTGAACGTCCTTATCTACAAAATATAAGCTCAAATTACAAACCTGCAAAGTCCATGGTTTAAAGAAAGCCCAGAAAACTGTATGTTGTACTACATAGATTCCAGAAACTTCACTGCTCATCAATGTTTGAAACACAACAATAGCCTCTCCCTTATTGACTAGAAATACATCACCAATATTAGTTAGTATCATTAGTTGTCTATAAGTTGACTTATCTATGGCTTTCTGAGTCTCTTAGTCCAAGTGGGAGCTGAGGTTGACAAGCCTGATGTGAACCAGGACATCTTATGTAACAGGAAGAGAGGGAAAGCTCTCCTTCCCTATACCATAGTGGCACCAGTTGAGTAACAATCAGGGAATCAACTGTAGAGGCCTCTTCATCTCTAAACCCACTCTCCATTGACCACTCTCTGTCTCCTCCTGGCCCCATCACAACATCTTTTAGTCTTTTAAGGTATACACACTCTTTCAATGCAGAATCACGTGGAGCATGCTATACAGTGAAGGATATTATAGGGTTGAAGCTAGGAGATAAGAATCTGGATCACACCACAGACTTCTGGGAGGCCAAGAGCTTAGGTGTTACAACTTTCTGAGGCTGGGTGTTTCATTTGTGAAAGATTTTATCAGTGTCAAGTTTACTGAGAAAGATGAGAGAAATGGAGATTAATCTAGTGCAGAGCCTTCTACCTGTGGTAGGCATGAAAGAACTATTCAGTTAGAAGAGTAAGTATGATGCTCATGGTGGGGATCCATTTTAAAACTCTAAATCTCTTAGAAGATACTATAAAATCTGCTGCTGACACTACAAGAAACGTTTTTATGGGATTTTCAAAGAAGTTTTAATGTGATTTCTCACATTCTGCTACTTGTGAGATTTTTGTAAGCACACAACACAAACATTAATTCATCCAAAGACAGAAAATCAAGGACAGACTGATCAGAGTAACCAATCAACCAAAGTCCTATTTGGCATACCAATTAGTTCATAGGTTTTACTTTTGAATCAGCAGATCTGTTACTTCCAAGAGTCCTCCTTCCTGGAGAGAATTTTTCAATATGGAGAAAATTTTTAGACAACAAATATTTGGGTTATTTTCATTAGCAAAATACATTATGAGCTTAATAGTGCCTTAATTACCAAGAAGTAAAAAGTCTACCCATTGCTAGTATCTATCAATTTCAAAGTAGTTTTTTAAGGTTATCTAATATAACATTCATGATTAGACCAAAATTTCCACTGTTTTATGAAATATAAAGAAGCGAATAAATAGCAAGGTTCAGAAATTTTCCAGCTTCCCAAAGTTTTCAAATGAAAAGGTTAATTCCTGGATAGGAGCTTCTGGTTTCTTGTCTATCTTTAAATCATTTTTTTCTTGAATAAAGATACACACACACACACACACACACACACACACACAGAGAGAGAGAGAGAGAGAGAGACAGACAGACAGACAGACAGACAGATAGACAGATAGATAGATATAGATGTGTACATTTCTATATACAATGTATATAGAAATTTCATAGGCCTTATATACAAAATGTAAGTTTTCAAGTTCTAATTAAAACCTACAAATTCCATGGTTTAAAGAAAACTCGGAAAAATGTATGTTGTACTACATAGATTCCAGGAACTTCACTGCTCATCAACATTTGAAACACACTAATAGCCTGTCCCTTATTGACTAGAAATACATCATTGATACCTAGTTAACATCATTAAACAAGGATGAGAACACAATAGATGAGAGAGGAGTTTTGTAAAGTATATTTTCTTTTTCATATACAGATTGGTCAAAAGTGATGTTCAAATATTGTCAAAAGCTACTCTAAAATGTTTTTGTTATGAAATATTAATCACTTGTTTATTATAAATGTACATAATAATGTGCTGTGTTAAGTAGTATCCTAAGCTTTGGCAATATAACATCAAAAATATCACATGTGTAATTCCTGTACCAAAGTTCTGTGTGTAAACTCCAAAGAGGGAAGCAAGCACTAGCAAATTACTCTCGAATGGATAGTTTCTGTTTGTAATTTCAGCCCTGAATGGATAGTAGGTAGTGTGATAAACACAGAACAGAATGGCTTTGCCCAGACACGGTGGTCAGGGAAATCTAAGGAGACAAAGGTTGAACAGAGCATTGAATGTACAGTCTGTGCAGACATTAAAAAGGCAATTGAGCAGAAGCAGAAATTTCAAACACAAGAACTGAGTAATACACATGATGGGCTAAACAAAGAGAGAGGTGAGTCAAGATGATGATGATATTGATTAGATAAAGATAGATAGATGGCCAATGATAGATAGATGATGGATGGACAGACATGATAAATAGATAGATAGTAGATAAATATAAATGGATGATAAGTAGATAAAGGATTGGTAGACAATAGATGATAGATTGATAGGCAATTAATAGATAGATATGAATATAGTCTGAGATTTAACAAAATGATTTTTCAAAAATCCATTATACCTACTTATTTCTTGTTTCCATCCTTAACTACCTGGGGTAAGATGAGCTGGTTATTCTCACGGGACTAAAGACATTAGGAAAGGCTCAAATTAATTAGATGAATAAATAGATAAATTAGATGAATGAATAAATAAATAGTCTATGACATCCTCCTCTCTTTCTGAGTGACATTAATGACAGTGAGTATTTGATAGAACACATAAAGCAAGCTCATCACAGCAGTACAGGAAGTTGAACTTGTGCAGGCAAGGATGTCAACAAAGTTATATGTCCATAACATACACACTTTCATGTGTGAGAAGAAACTTGTTATCAATGACATGCTTTCTGAGTAAATACATATTTTTCTTTGTAATTGTAAAGGTGTAACTCAACAACCACTTGTTAACATGTTCATTAATATGTTTTAATAAATAATATACCACAAAGTCAGGCATACTATAGATTAATATTACTTTTGATGATAGATATAATTGCTCAGATTGTTCACACCTATTATTCCAATACTGAGGAGGGTGAGGCAAGAGGACTCCTATGGGTTCCAGGCCAGTCTGAGCTATAGTAACAGTATCAACCACACAAACACTAACATGCACATGGAATTAATATATACATATAGAAACATACATGCATACATGCATACATATGTTAGAAAAACATATTGTTTATTATCAGTTGAGTCTGTACAAAGTGGTCCTTTGTTTTGTGTTTCTGGTTATCCACATGTTTCTTTCTTTCTTTTTTTTAACAATCCAGCATTGTCCCTTTGTAATGGTGGCTCTTTGCCAATGAGGAAGTTACATGAAAAATATAAAACTAGTTCTCTGTAGTTTTTGGGTTCATTTATCCATATTACAGGTAGTAGCTAAGCGCAATCTTCATCATGTGTTTGTGGAACATGTGTAGGACCTTTTTTTTTCTTCAGTAATGGCCACATCTTTTTCCTCTTACCTACAGAAGAGTTGAGTGTGAGTTCAGTAGATGTTCAGTCTTCACCCAATATTTACAGAACTGACCATAGAACTGAGGTGTTTTTGTAGTTCAGAGGGCAATAAGATAAAGCATATGCATAAATGAAATGTCAAAAAAGATGTTATTTATATCAAATTTTCACTTTAGATTTTAAAGAACTTAAAAATGAGTTCTATTTAATATTTGTAGTCCAGAGACTTCAGTTCTTCCTCTTAAAATTTTCACTGTGGGAAAAAGTCTAGGATGGCCCTGCTACATAGAAAAGATGAAAATATACTGAATTATTTCATAATATAAAAATAATGCCTCATACTGGTATATTTTTGAAAAATGAAGTCTTAGAATCAGGAAGAACGTACGATCATTAGTCTAGAGATTTCTAGAGACTTGACATAGAGGCGGCTATACCCTTGAGGAAGGGTTCTTCATTTCCTCTCTGGAGTACTGGACAGAAAGCAAACTCTAAAGCCTGCTGCACGGCTGCTGCCCAAGACTGTCAGGGAGAGTGGAAAAGAATACCACAGCAAGGCCGTAATCCCAACGTCATCACCTGACTAATTTCCTGGCTGTGGACTGAAGTTTATCCCTGCCTCCATTCTTTTACTGTACCCCCAAAAAGCAGTTGAGCTCTCTTAACATCAGATTGGGGCTAAAGGACACAACTTCCTGATGAGAAAAAGAATGGAATCCAAATGGATAGCTCCAGTTACTTAAAAATTCTCAGGCTTTTTCATGCTACCTAATTAATGCCTGAAGTAGGCAGTCCTTGTTTCGAGTCACTATCAGAATACTAACAAGATTTAAGTTTCAAGGAGACAGATCCTTTTCCCCATGCAAAGTCAGCAGCTCATTGAGAAAAGGAAAGGTTTTGCCAGGAGGTACCAAGGGCTGATAGCTTCTTGCTTAGAGATGGAACCCAGGTCAACATCCCCTCTCAGCTCTGACTTGAACATAGGCAGGTTCTACGAAAGCTGCCACAGTGTCTGAAGAATGATCAGAATTCATTGTATAAAACCAGTCCTTTTTGCAATTAAAAATAAAGAGAAAGAAAGGAAAAGAAACTCTTCAAGCGAGCAGTAGAATGAGGGTATTCTCACATCATAGCATTTCTCAGGGACCTTAATGAGGGAGCACTGAGCCCAGAATCACGTGGCTTCTGCTTCTCCTTTGCTAAGGAATCCTCAGCATGGGGACCTAAAAAAAATCCATGGCTGCCATTGTAAGCAGTCGCTTTCCCAACAAAATATCCTTGTCAGTCTTCCTGTTCATCAACAACAGTGTTCCTATTTAGCATAAAGTAGCATCTCTCTGCTTGTGGGGTGGAGTCCTGATGACTGTGCATCTGTCCTTTCGGCTCCTTATAAATATTCTGAGATTCCTACAGGATGAGTGGTGCCTAGCTCATGTGTAGACACTAGCCACTCTCACAAACTGAGGAATTTGTCTTTCAATAATCTACTCTCAAAGATGATTTTCTGTAAATTAGCTGAAAAAGCATTTCAGAAAAAAAATATGCTTACTACCTAACTTGATTTAAAAAAATGAAAAGAACCAGAAAAAAAAAAAAAAAAAACAGGGCCATTAGGATCAAACTTTAAAAACAAAGACAGTTGATGCATTAATATGTTAATGAATTCACTCACTCTAAATATAAAGAGGAAGCTAATTGAGCCAGCAGTCAGCATATATTGTCTAAAAATATTTTCTTTATGAATAAAGCATTGATAAGCCAATATTAATATAATAACAGTAAATTGTTTTCACCTCTATTATAGCTGAAAATTATGGTTAATTTTTCTTAAAAAGGAAATCACACCACCAGATTTTTTTAGAGTAGCATTGCGATGATCTATTCATAAGAAATCTTTCATATTTATAAGGATTTCATATTTATAAGGGAAAATTTTTTTCCCATAGGCTACAATGCTCAAAGTTCCTAACAAGGCTTACCATGAAATCCCTTTTTTCCTTCTTCTCCATTTGGTAGCTATTCTGTCATTTTTATTGCCATTCTGAACCTGACTAAAAAAAAAAAAATCACTAATGCAAATATGCTTTTAAAAAGAAACTGTTACATAAGCTCCCTGTACAACATGATAGTCATGTTTTAAAACATTCTTTTCCTTTGTTATTCAGCACTGCAAATTCAGAACATAACCTTCTGCAACCCGCCATCTTTTTATCATTCCCCATCTTTCCACCCTTCATCCTTTCTTTCAGAAATATTTTCCAAGGGCCTGATACACATCAAGTAACAATTTGGCTATTCATAACAGTGTAAATTTTAGGCAAATGATTACAATTAGTGGAATAACTGTTGCATGAGGTACAAAATGCATATTTTAAAAACACCATTTTATTTATTTACATTTTAAATGATATCCCCTTCCCGGTTACCCCTCCAAAAGCTCCACATCCCATCCCCCCATCTGCCCTTCCCTTTGCCTCTATGAGTGTGCTCCTCCACCCACCTACCCACTCCCACTCCTGCCTCACTACTCTAGCATCCCCATACACTGGGGCATCAAGCCTTACTCCCCTCTCATTGATATCAGATAAAGCCATCCTCTGCTACATATGTATCTGGAGTCAGGTATACTCTTTGGTGGTTTAGTCCCTGGGGCTGGAGATATAGTTCATTGGTTAAGAATACTTCCAGAGGTCCTGAGTTCAATTCCCAGCTACCACATGATGGCTCACAACAATCTGTAATGGAATCCGATGCCCTCTTCTGATATGTAGGCGTACATGCAGACAAAATGCACTCTGGAGCACTTGAAAATGGTAGACATTGCCTGGTATATCTTTGTGTGAAAAGCTTGTCTTCGCCACTGCTTTTTAACACAGTGCATGTTGAAAACTAATCTTATCTCCCCCATCAAATACAGTGGCACTCAGTAGATGTCTCCTTGTTAAGCATGTTATCCTTGGGACAGCAGAATATTACTTCCTCTACAACAGTGACTCTCAACCTTCCTAATGCTGTGACCCTTCAAAACATTTTCTCACATTGTGGTGATCCCAACTCTAAAATTATTTTCGTTGTTACTTCATAACTGTAATTTTGCTACTGTTATAAATTGTAATGTTTCCTAATAGTCTTAGGTGACTCCTGTAAATGAACTTTTGACTCCCCAAAGGGATCATGACATAGGTTGAAAACCATTGCTCTAAAGAATAACCCAAAAGTCATTTTAGAAGTAGCACTCTCACACTGAAGACTGAAGAGAAACAAGTCCGGGAAGCTAAGGGAGGCAGGCTAGGTGCTGAGGGGCACTGGCTGCTCTTACAGAGGACCAGGGTCGGTTACCAGCACCCACACCGTGACTAACAATTATCTGTAACTACAGTTCCCAAGTATTCAATGCCTTCTCTGACCCTTCAGTGATTCACATACATACATGTAAGTGAGTACTCACACACATAAAGCAACAAATACATTTTTAAAAAAGAAATATGCATAAAAATAAAGATTAAATGTGCTATTTTCTCATCTCCAAGTAATAAGTTAATGCATTACTTTCTAGTATTTTTCTCTGCATATTTGGCGAATTACTATATACAATTTTGCATTGTACATTTTTCAACTCCATGAAGACTATGTCATTAAATAGACTCTAATATTAACTTAATGACTGCTTAACATTGTGTCACAAGAATTTATAATTTAAATATTACATGATTACTAAACAATCAGTTGTATAATGATTTACAATTATACATGAGTGATCAGCCATGATAGTGTAATAGATGCATAAATCTTTGTTACTGGTTATTTTGCTACAAAATATAGTTTGGTAAGTAGATGCAAATAAAGTTCTTGAAGATATATTAAGAAGAATAAAGCAATATTGCAGTTGAAGCATTAGAAAATACTGAATAATTATTAACCATAATCTTAAAATATGCTAATCATCTTCCTTGAACTTCAGTACGCAGAAGGAAAAAAATCCCTTGCAGATACTCATTCCCCACATGGCCTTAAGCTTGCATGTAGGCATTGGTAAATAAATGTCCAGTGAAGAGATACATAAATAGAATGCTGAAATTTAACAGAATACTGGCATATTGTAGATGAGATAAAGAAATAAATTTAACCATGATCTCTTATATAAACACATCATCAAAACTTTTAAACTGTTTTTAAAAGCCTCTCAGGAGCCCTTCTTCAGAGTTTCTTATAAGCAAACCCACACAGTAAATAATTTTGAAGCATGCTTCAATTAGTCATCATTGTCTTCAAATTGAGTCACTTTAAAGATTCATGTACCACATCTCTCCGGACTTAAGCAGCTGACAAGCTCAACCAATCCATATAATATTTTCTTACACACATGCCTGCAGAAGCAGGAGGTCTTTGAAGGCTGCCTCTATTGTGTCTTGTGCCTGGGCTTGACTGCATGGGAAAGCTGGGAACACGCTAATGTTTATTTCTATTCATGCCTCTGTCAAAATGGCTTTGGAGTTTCTTACAGAATAATTTGAGTTCAAAACTGCCTACTAGCCTAAACCCTAACAATTATTTCAGAAGGATGGAGGAATATCAAAAAGCTCCCAAAGACCTCACCTTAAGAGTTGAACAGTGTTTGACATTTTTACTGTTATGGATAGAGTCCAATGGTCATGGGCCAGCTCAACTTCAGAAGGGAAAAGGAGTAGACTCCTCTACTGCATACTTCATACTTCTTTATCACACACTTGCTCTTTCCTTCCTTCATTGGAGACTCTTTTCCATATCCATCGTTAAAAGAAGGTCTATCCAAAATCAGATTTTGTTATCAGATCCATACTTATAGCTCACCCCAGCTATCCACTCGTATAATGTCCGTGGCAAGTAATTTCTTTTCATTAGAATAGATAAATGTTCGCATTTCCAGTGCCAAGCACAAAACCGAATATGCTGCCTGAATAATTATCAACTGAATGGTCTCTTTGAAGTTCTTGGTCACCTCTCTAAAGTAGTAAAACCAACAATAGTAAAGTAATAATTAATGTCTAGGAAACATATGTTTCCTTAATGTATTATAGGCTAGATAGAATATGGGATCTATTGGTATCATTGTAGTAATAAAATAATGATCATAATTTTGGCATAATCATATTGTTCTTACAGATGTTTCCCTATGCTCCTGTCTACAGTTTAACACCTTCCTAAATACCTCCTTCAACCCCTGTGTCTCTTCTCTTTTCCTCATTATGCCACTTTAATGACTTCAACACAGACATTGCTGTGCATTACTATAGTCATACACAGAACGGCAAGCATTAGGAAGTCCATGCATAGGGTGACTGGCATCATTCCCTTCCCTTTCTGTCAGTGCAATCCATTCCTTCACTGACAAGTGGAGTCTACTCCTTTCCTCTTTTCAAGCTAGGCTGGCCCATGACCATTGGACTCTACCCATAACAGTTAAAATGTCAAACACTGTTTGACTCTTAAAGCCTGGGATTATCCACACTAATAATCATATTCTTCACTTTTTGCCCACATACCAGTTTTCCATTCAAAACTATCCCACCTCCACACACACATAATGTCACAAATTCTGTGAATCGCCCTTCACAACACAAACTCTACTCTTTGCTTTCTTTCTGTAGTCATCCAGTTTCCCAATGTCTCTGTGCTGTTCTAAGCCATTAGTACCTGAATGGCTTCTCCTGAATCCTATAATAACTCACATCTTCTACATCGCTGGTGACAAGCAGTGAAGCTTATCCCAACTTCAACCTTTCCTTCTGACTTCTTTCCTAGACCTGGTTCTGACTGTTCACACTTTGCTTCTTTATTCAGTTTCTCCTTCAAGATGCTACAATCCAGCTAACCCTGAAAAAGCATTGCAATTCTCTCATGCTTCCTTTCATTGCATATCTTCTCAAAGCCTTTCCTGATGCCCTCCAGTCCCCAGGCTCACTTTCACATACACGCACCCTCCATTTTCAGGGCTCAGTGAAGAAAGGAATGATTACCTTTCAGAATGAGCTCTGGGTTTCTTGTTATTTCAAAGTCATTCTGTGTTTCATCATTTCGCTGTTTCTTTCATCATTTCACTTAAAGGGAGAACTGCCACTTCTCAAGGCTTTGCACTGCTCCTCTGTTCACAACCCCAACTCTATCACCGTCGTGATAGAAGAGTCTCCCACTTTCAGTCCTCAGCTCTCAGAAAGCTGCTTAGTGAAGAATGTTCAGATTCTATCTCTTAAAATTGCCATTTGCATGGCATAGCTTTAAAGTGCTCTAGCTCACTGTTCCTTTCTTTAGTTCATAGATATCTTGATCATCAAATCCAGAAAGCTTTTTGCCACATGCATAACAATTAATAGGTTAGTAACTTAAAATATGTCTAGGTATATATCCTTCATGTAATATAGAAACAATTCTACAACTTGCATAGTCCACATTAGGGGACATCAGTATAACAACAAGAAAACTGTTGTTTCCTTTAGTCAATAAAAATCAAATAGGTATACATTTTAATGCACTTAAAATTGATTTTTAAGCATAATTAACTAGTGGGACATTTCTCCTGAAATTGTATTCTAGTTATTTCCTGAAAACAAAACAGGACAGGGGTGCAGACAGGGGTTGTCTACCTCCGCGCCTACCAGTTGTCTCTGCTCCATACGCTCCCTTAAAGACAAAAATGATCTAAACTGCTCTGACGCATTTCCACTCTACTGCATCACCTACCCCAAAGCAACATAATTATAGTCTCCTTTGAACTTTCACAGAGCACTGTGTATGGTTCACTTTTCGTAGATAACCTAACATTTCCTGTAGTACCACTATTTCAAAATGCTCTGCATCCTCTTGGCAAAAGTTTGAGTCGTTCAAGAGAACACATCACATGGCTTGCACACTGTAAGGTTCCTGAGGCACAACACTAGCTCGCTCCACCTACAGCTCTTTAGTGTGTAGTGTGTAGTGTGTCTGCTCCTGAAGCATTGCCCGCCTGTTGCTGCCTCTGCCTGTTAGTTGTGGTTGATTTTAACAACCACAGTCCATATTGACATTCATATCTTTCTGTCTGCTTCTGATTATTTTTCCTTTTTCTATAAAATATAATACTAATTGAAAGTTGCCTCCAGGCACAAAGTGTCAGAGAAAATATAATACATAATTAAGTTCATCTAAAGAAAGTCTAGAAAATAACTTGTATCCCATAAATTTCTGCTGTCAAATTTCATTACTAAGTATTTATTTTGTTAAGACAATCACATCATCTGATAAGATCCACACTGGAATATGTCTTGTGGCTGCTTAAGATTCTTTGCACTTAGTTTTATCCACTGTCTTGCCTGTAGGTCCCCCAGGGCCACCTGGAGTGGTCATAGTGGAGGAGATCACAGAAAGCACAGCCACTCTCTCATGGAGTCCAGCAACTGACAACCACAGCCCCATCTCTTCCTACAACCTTCAGGCTCGCAGCCCCTTCTCCCTGGGCTGGCAAACAGTGAAGACAGGTAAGACGTCCACAGACACACACAAAACAATATCTTGGAGCAGCAGGTACATTTACTTTAAAGCTCACTCAAAATCATTTGACAACTGTAGAAATAAATTATTCTTTATATTGATCTCCACTGTGAATTACTTCCCTGTGCCTTTTAAAAGCAAGCTCCCTTCCTCTCTTCTGTTCACAGTTTGCAAAGAAAGAGCCACATTGTGTTTCTGTTTGTGTGTTAAACTAACTTTCAGATTCACAAATAAGTGGCAAAAAATTGCATTATGCACAAAATCCCTGTGGAGCCACTCCCCAGCTTCCCTCAATTATCATACTGTATATGACTCAAGAACAGTCATCAAACCAGAAATGGGACATTGAGCAAGGCTCTTGGGTAAGCTCCAGGGCTCCCTGGGAATTCATCAGTTTGATATACAGTCATTTTCAGGATCCAACTCTAGGGAATTTTTTGCATTCTATTATATAAACACTTATACATAGGATTGGGATATAGAACTTCCCACATCTCAGAAACTTCTGAAGTGTCTTTAGAACTCCATGTCAGTTTTATTTATAAAATGAAAATTTAACATGAACTGTGTGTCGTAAAACAGTGCATCATCATAATGTGTGTTTTTAATGTGTTTTCTGTTTTAGTTTCATCATTTTAATTATTTTAATCACTAGTAATTTCCTTTCAATGTTATAAACTAATGTTTCCCAAGCTTGCTAATGTTACTGGAAGTGTATCAATGATACAGAAAGTCTAACCCCCAATGGCTAATAGATACGGATTTAGCATCACGTCCAAATAAACTCTAAGACCAGAAAGGAAGTTTTCAGAAGCAATTATCCACACAGTGTGGGGATGATTGTTTCTGCTGTATTTTAGAGTCAATTCGTCTACTTAGAAGTAAAATATAAAAGTCAAACTAGACATAATGGTAGATCCCTACAATCTCAGCCCTTGAGGAGCAGAGGCAAGATGACTGCCATGTGTTTTAATCCAGACCAGGCTACATACAAAGATTGCAGCCAAATGGGCTATATATCAAAACCTGGTCTCAAACAAGTATAAATAAGTAATGTGAGAATCATCGAGATGATGTGTGAGTTCATTAAGAATGAAACTAAAGTGGAATGCTATGCCTATAGCACGGTCTATGGTGTCTAGGTAGTGGGACTTTGGTATATTAAGCTTCACTCAGATTACAATTGGGCTGAGAGAAAATATATTTTCCAATAGAACTTAATGCACATCTTACTTAATACTAGGTTGCTGCATGAATTTATACATCATGATGGTTATATTATAGTGTGCTTTGTGTATGCACATGTTTCCCATAAGTATTTAAAGCACGACCCTCATTCTGGGATCCACTATAACTGTATAGGACAACTGTAGCCCCAAAATGAAAGAAATGATCTGGGTTAGTAAGCATGAGAAGAATACAAATTCAAATCTCATAAGCAGATTGGTTCAAGAATTCTCATCCACTATTCCCAGTTTTCTATCTTGATTTTTCTGTGACTCCTCAAAGACCTTGCTTTGAAGCTGTGACATAGAATAAATTGTGTATCTGCTGTATTCTCACGTGTGCCACCATCCTGCCACTGGATGTCACACAGACGGCTCAACTTACTTCTGGGAGACATGCTTAGAGTACATATATTTCTCCCTGAGTCACTGAGTGATTTCCTCATCCAGTGTGTCTTATACTTTGCCGAGTAAACCCATGGATTCATGTTCTGTAGTTACTTATTCTGATTCCTGCCCATCTCTTTGTTGTTGTTGTTCTCTTGATGCACCCGTTTCTACAGGAAGATTAGGAGGAAAAGTTATTTTGTGTTGTTGATAATTCTCTGCTAGAAAGCTATATCTTTATCTGTCTAAAATAATTTTAACACTGGAAATAGTTTTAACTTGTAGCTCTGATTTAATTTTCTTCAGGAAGTATTTATTTTTAAAGACTAATATTATGCTTTATTTGTAAATAAATGCATTTTCCAAAATTATGGTACTGTCAGTGTGCATTTTCTCTATCATTAATAGAGTAAAGGATCTCCCAAATTGATTCTTCATCTGATTCCTTTGACCAAAACTCAAAGTTCATTGAAATAGTGGTGAAGACACACTATCCCCAGCACAAGTGCACAAAGGAGTCCTTAAGCCCTTGGTGCTCCGAAGAAGCTGTTGTTAATGCTTTTTGGCTTTAGCCCTGTGCCTAATCTAGTCATAATTTTAATGCCTGTAATGGGGAGGGGGTCCCTAACTGTATAGCATCTCTATGGACAGTTTCTTGTTTTTGATATTGTTCTCATAATATAAAATAATTCATATAAATAACTTCTAATCCTGACATATATATTAGAGTATACAGCTTAAAATTTTTGATAAATCAATATAACTTCTAAGCTACTTGGAAAACAACTAACATTCTTTTATGTACCAAAATGAAAGTGAGCTCCTTACTTTTTGTTAATCAAAACAAAAATTTCAGCATGAGTTTTCTAACTAAGCACATCTTAGAATGGACTTACAAATTCACATTGTAGAATTGGCTTCTAAATCCTTTTGCCTGCAATGACATCCAAAATTAAATAAGACTAATTTGTGCATTTGGAAGAAATTATGAAAGAGTCTTTGGGAGGGAGAAACAATTTCATCTTTGGGTCCCTTTTCGAATTAAGCAAATTAATTGTGCCTTAAAAATGTGATATTCTTCATGCTACTGAAAATTCTTAGGTGATCTGTTTTTTTTCCCTGTGTACATTTAAGATTATCTAATCACCCATAACCAAAGGCATCACGTATCTTTCTTTGTATAACTCCAGGATGTCTCTGAAGCATTTACCATTGGTTTCTATTGTCTCTCTATGGACATGTTTTACATGAGCCAATTGGCTGAATAAATTCTGCAATTTGACTAGCTTGTCAAGTATTTTATTAAATTATCGGATGTGATGATTTTACTAGAAAACCCATTCCAGTGGGATTCTCCTCCTATTCAGCATGTACTTCTTGGCTGTCTTTAAACACTTCTATTAGTTTCTCTGTGGTTCATGTATTTTCCTTGAAAGCAATGTATACCCACAGCTCCAGCAGCAGTATCTTTATGAAAAGATGCCAGTAAAGCTATTAAGTATTCTTACCTGGAGAAAATCCATTGTCTTTAATCTCTTCAATATTGAAAACCAAAATTCTTGCCTTGATGAAGACCAATTTGTTTGCAATTTATTTTGTTTGTTGTTTTTGAAACTATGTTTCAAATGTTTCTGCAAGTACATCCCTTATGGAAAAACAAAACTTTAGAGTTAATAAATTACGTTATAAATTGATGCATGAGTTACGCTTAAAATATACTGAAACATGAGGCTGGCTAGAAGGCACGATGGAACTTGCTGTGTAAGACTGGGGACCTGAGTTCAAATGCTCAGCACTCACATGGGACCTGGCTGCACATGCCTATAGTTACTGAACTGAGGGATGGAGACAGATGCATCCTGAAAACTCAAGTCCCACACCTCATCAAGTGGTGAGATTCCAATTCACTGAAGTGCCTCATCTCAAAGCAGTAAGGCACTGAGTGGTAGGGGAAGATAGATGACATCTTGCTCTGGTTGCTACAAGTGTGTAGTATGTACCCAGGCATAGTCATATGCACCCCTTGGTACATCACACACACACACACACACACACACACACACACACACACACACACACAAATCAGGGAATATACCAATTCTAAGATAATAAGTATAAATCAGAGAAGACTATTAAAGTCCAGCAATGGAATACTCTAGTTGCAAAAGCACATGACAAAGATGAACCAGGGAAAAATGACTGAGAAGGAGTAATCTGTGACATAAAAATGAAGTCCAGTGGAATTCTTTTTTGGAAAACAGAAAGTATGCCAAAGGAGAGAGAAGGCAGTCGAGTGTGCTTATGGTGCTCATATGTCCACTTAGGACTAAAATCTATCATTGGTTTTAAACACATAAAGGTCGGTGCCAACCTGGAGAATTACAGTGTCAGTGGGGGGACAACTTGTATGGTCTGATAAGCAGTCAAGAACAGATGGGACACAACTGTACAGACAACTCCTAAGAAGTTTCAGGTTCCGACCGAATCAAAGCATAGTACAAAAGTCACTCCATGAAGAGATTCAAGCTTGCCCCCATTCATTACGTGCTGTCATTTCTAATTAGGATACATTCCGAATTTGTTGTTATGTACAGGAGACAAAATATATTTGCAAGAACTGGAAAAGTCTTTTTAAATCTTCCTAGAAATGGAAGAAAAATTGTTTCTAGAGTGAATTAGTCTCTCTTCTAGAGCTGCAGGTGAGGAAATGAGTTTTAGTGTAGATAACGTTAAGTTCTTCAGTAGCCAAATGAGAAGAATTCCAGTGGCCTGCAAACGGCACCAGCATACACGGTGCTCACTTCCTGAAAGTTCACTTTATCTTAGTTGTGATACTGGAGGCTCATAATCATGTATTACAAGAAAGTAGGATCATATAATCTCATGCAATAAGGAAGTAGGAACAATTAACAATGACGTCACTGACTAACATACAGTTATAGTATTTCTCCAGCTTCTTCGTGATGTGAAATGTGCTTCTTCTCTATAGTCCCTGAAGTCATCACAGGAGACATGGAGTCAGCGATGGCTGTGGACCTAAACCCCTGGGTAGAATATGAATTCCGAGTGGTGGCCACCAATCCAATTGGGACAGGAGATCCAAGCATTCCATCTCGAATGATCCGCACAAACGAGGCAGGTAAGAGTCATGGTGTGAAACTCCTGTTCCATACACTTCTCCTCACTCTGAAAGCAAGGTAAACACTCAAAGTTGCTTCAAGACTTACCTGATGCATTTTCCTAGTGTCCTAAAACTGCATCCTTTATAATAATTATTTTGTTTTCCTTCTTTTCAGCCCTTTTTGTTACTTCTTCCATAAACAAGTGTTCACAAAATCTCCAGTTTTCTCCCAGCCTTGAACTGTGTTTAAGTTCACATGAAGTGGAGGCAATTAATTTCTTCTTCTAAGAGAATCCATAAAATTCAGAGTAGATCAACTCACCCTCACCATCTTATTCCTCAATGATTGTCCCTGCCTTTAATTATAGGATTCTTCCTTAGACTCTTTCTGCTGCCTTTACCACCTAACCTGTGCAAATTACATTTTGAAAAGACAGACAGAGCTTCTGCTTGACCTGCTGCCTTTAGAAGCCGGCTGCATGAGCCATCTATCTGCTTCATAGCTTACAAAGGGCTCTCCCTAGTCTTCCAGAATAAGTAGTCCTAGTTTAAAGGCCACCATAATTACCATATAAAAGAAATTAACAGCTTTTAATTTTTTTTTATTAACTTGAGTATTTCTTATATACATTTCGAGTGTTATTCCCTTTCCCGGTTTCCGGGCAAACATCCCCCTCCCCCTTCCCCTTCCTTATGGGTATTCCCCTCCCAACCCTCCCCCCATTGCCGCCCTCCCCCCAACAGTCTAGTTCACTGGGGGTTCAGTCTTAGCAGGACCCAGGGCTTCCCCTTCCACTGGTGCTCTTACTAGGATATTCATTGCTACCTATGAGGTCAGAGTCCAGGGTCAGTCCATGTATAGTCTTTAGGTAGTGGCTTAGTCCCTGGAAGCTCTGGTTGCTTGGCATTGTTGTACATATGGGGTCTCAAGCCCCTTCAAGCTCTTCCAGTTCTTTCTCTGATTCCTTCAACGGGGGTTCTATTCTCAGTTCAGTGGTTTGCTGCTGGCATTCGCCTCTGTATTTGCTGTATTCTGGCTGTGTCACTCAGGAGAGATCTACATCCGGCTCCTGTCGGTCTGCACTTCTTTGCTTCATCCATCTTGTCTAATTGGGTGGGCTGTATATGTATGGGCCACATGTGGGGCAGGCTCTGAATGGGTGTTACTTCAGTCTCTGTTTTAATCTTTAACAGCTTTTATTTTAAACCTAATCAGGATATCCTGCTATCATGTATAAGAAATCGTTATTAATAAGATGTTTTTGTTTTGTTGTTACTATAGTTCTCGGGGGTGGGACAGAGTCTCATAGAGCCCAAACTGGACTTGGATTTCTTACATAGCCAAAAATAATCTTGAATTCCTGCTCTTATTGTGTTCCTTGCCAAGTACTCAGTTCTATGATCTACCCCTTATAATCCAGTAAAATTCTTATTAACTTCATAAAGAAATAGACAGTTTCACAATACTGTGTGTTTAAAGAAATGGTAATTCTACTTCTCCTCGTATGATCTTTTCATATTGTATACATATACCATACTATAAGATACATGTATAACAAACTACATAAGTAAACCATATATTAAAAATACCAAAGACCCTTAGAAGAAAAGTGAACATCAAATATGTGACATAGACAGTGTGACCACGACAGAGAAATATGGACAGGAAAGGTTTCAGATACAAAGAAAAATAAATGAATTATATTTTATCCTCAGATATTATGCATGAGTCTCAACAAGAGGACTGAGCATCAAGATGTCTATTTTCTTCATAGTTCTATATTTGAAATGTAAAATGGTGTCAGATGCTAGCATTCAACGTATTTCTTTCTTATTGCTGTATTTATGTTTACATATATATGTGTGTTTTATGTTTTATGTATTTATGTTTACACATATATATTTGTATTTTATGTTTCTTTGACACAGGATCCTTTTAGGCTGGCCTGGAGCTTGGTACACAATACATCCTACCCTAAAGTCCATAAGTCTTCTGCTCAGTCTCCCTAGTGCAGGAATTATAGACCGCCCCACCACATCTGGGCATATTGTGTTATAGGAGGTATATTTAAAAGAAAGGAAGGGAGAGGGAACTGAAAGAGGCAGGGAGGAGGAAGGAAGACATAACTATAGAATAGATGCGCAGTATTATTTTTATAGAAATACAGCAGCTGAGAAAACAGAAAGTGAAAATACTCTAAATATGATACAAAAAGTTACCCACAGAAAACAACCTTTCTGCTTGGTAACTTACCTCTTATGATGTTTTTCTCTTTTCCGCTTTAAATTGTGTGAACTTCAAAGTGAATATTAATTGCTTGGTTAGATTTTCATACACCCAGAAACTCAGCCATGTTTTCATTGTGTCCAGGTGTTCATTAACTAAAACCATAACAGGTTGGTCATTCTTCATTTTTTGTGCTCACTGTGCGGAACTGAAATGACAGGCGGCAGTAATACAGGCCTGCATTTTCTAAGAACACTGCCTTACTTTACACACGCTAATTGTGTCTAATCAAGGCAAAGGTTAGTGTGTTATTTGGAGGCTATCTATAAATACACATTTTAAACATAAACAATCCATTTGGGATGAGTAACCCTTCCTAACTTCTTAAGCATAAATCTACTTGAGCTATTAAATTTTGGTTAGCAAACCACCATTGCATTTTAATGTGTTTGAATTAAAATCATATTCAGGTGATGCATTTCAAAGACCTTGTCGAGCTTTAGAGCTACCTCAGTCATGAACTGCTGTCTCTACATTTTACCCTATCTGCATAGATGACATACATTATTCCATTAAAGTCTTATAGAAGAAGAAAGTCATGGCCGTAAAAGTGCTCGAAGAGCTTGCCTCTTACAGTGAAGTAGGGAAAGAGCTTTGTCCGCTTCACCCTGCTTGTACTTGAACGACAAATTCAGCTTGAGCTCCTGATGGCATAGAAGCAAGTGTTGAGTTTTGCGGCTGTTTCTTCAGGCAGCACAGATTAAAAGAGACCAAAATCCTGAGGCAGCAGTCTGCAGTGCCACGCTCAGCCTCTGCTAAGTACCTATTTTATATTCAAGATGAACTGTTCTAATGGACCAACTAAACTTTGAAAATGGACAGCTATAGGGGGAAAAACAGGTCTGAACTTCAGGATGTTGAGATTATGAGCGATTATGTCTCTGTAAATTTTTCTTCATTAAAAAAATCTAAATTTCAAAAAAAATGAAAACTTTTAACACTGTTAAAAGTGTTCTTTTCCATACAAAAAAGAAATAATGTAAGAAAGAAAAAGGAAAGAGAGAGAGAGAGAAGGAAAGAAAGAAAGGAAGGAAGGAAGAGAGAAAGAGAAAGAAAGAAAGAAAGAAAGAAAGAAAGAAAGAAAGAAAGAAAGAAAGAAAGAAAGAAAGATTTAGTTTTCCTGTAGAATATTTATTGATATTTCATCAAAACACTTTTGGTAGTCTTTGAAGATAATATAACTGATTGGATAGGGTATGTTAGCTCCAGAGAACATTGTCTAAGTATGCTATGTTCTTGTATCATGGCGTCCATATAAGATTCAGTACTTTGTAAATGAATATACACCAATCAAAAGCTTTATAACCAAAAATGTATAAATTGATTCAGTCCAACTTCTTGGCATAAGGAGGTCAAACCAGCATAGTAAATGTCTATTTTTACTTTGGTGTGCATTTATATTTATGGAGCAATTTCAATTTTCTTACAAGTTTTAATTAGATTATACAGAGAGGAAGATATAAATAGACAACATGTTTAATTAATGAAATGTGCTGCTCTCTCAACTAATGTGTAAATTTGGACTGTAACAGTGTGAATGTTTTGTTATTTTAAAGATGTCACCAGAGAGATGACTATGGATTAGGAAATGCATCTTTAAAATATGAGATGGTTGAAACAGAAAAACACAATGAATACAATAGTAGCAGCTGTTTCTTTTCTTGAAACCCACCATTCTGCAAGTTACATTTTAGAAACCTCCACAGAGGGATTAGAAGGGGGAAGGGGGAGTGGCTAACCAGGTAACATGTCTTTATACATGGTGACATATATGTGAAGATTGTTGAGTTAAGTGAGTTTAGATTTTAATTAATGTTCTGTTGTGTCATTTTCTTACATGCCCAACACAGGCAATGTTGCCTAAGTCTTTCTTATTCTTATTTATCAAATGAGAAAAATACCATGCTCTACTCTTCTGTTGCTGGGGCAAACACCATGACAAAATGAAACTTAGCAGGGACAGAAGGGTTTCTTTGGCTTCTGCTTCTAGGTCACAGTCTATCACTGGGGAAGTCTAGACAGTGACTTGAATTAGAAACCATGGAGAAAGGCTGTCTGACAGCTTGCTCCTAGGCTCATCACCAGTTGATGCTTGGCTGACTTTCTTAGACATTTCAGGACCAGAATCAATGGATGGTACCATCCCTGATGGGCTGGACCCTTCTACAACAATGAATAATCAAGTCAATACCACACAGAGGTGCCCATGCACTAATCTTATCTAGGCAATGTTTTAATTCAGTCTTCTCTGTCAGATTTCTGAAAACTGTGTCAAGTTGATAATTAGAGCTGACTGGAACATCCTACTTGATCACAGTATTACATAAGAGAATACATATGAATATTAATATCTATGCTATTATCACCACATTACTAACTGGGTTATGTTACAAAATGGGAATTTAAGCAGTGATGGGCATGCAAAATTCTCTTTTTATATTGAGTATAGGTTTTCAGCTAAATGTATGTGGGCTCAGCATCTCTGCTGAAGGCCTGCTTATGACCCTCACAGGCAACCATTACATTTTTCTTATCTAGTACTGAGTAGGTAAGGGCAAGTTTATATTATTCCACAAAGTAACTTTTTTCCTCTGGTTTTTGTAGCAAAAGAAGCAGAGAAAATCCAGGTATTGAATAAAAACTACGTATCAATTTGCTTATTCTAGAAATAGCTCTGTGGCTGCCTAGCACATTGAATTCTGTCCACAATTTTTTCTTGACTCTGAAATGGAAAATATGACACAAATGTTTCTGGCCACACAGGAAAAGTATTTTACCTCTGCATTTAAGAGATCGATGTTCTTACAGCTAGGAGTATCAAATGCATGTGCAGATAAACACCTTGCCCAGATGCATACTGCTCGCATTCTATTATCCTCATGCACCTGTGTACAGAGAAGACCAGGTGACCTGTGGAACTCAAAGCAGAAGAGCTTCCTTCGCCTCCCACCGTTGTGCCTTACTATGCTCCGTTAGCTTGCTTCACACTAACCTTCTATCTCATTCCCACTATTGGCAACTCCCTACTAATCTTACTCATATTCCAGACTTTCAGTTTTGTCATATGTCTCATGGAGTTTAACCAAGGCTGTCTGTGTGACCATGAATCTGTCACTGCATTAGAACCCAATAGGTTACCAAAAAGTACATACTATATTCTACCAGGATATATCTATAAACATGGATGAAAGTGTCAAGATGTATTAATGATACACACATACACACATACATGCACATACACACACATGCACACACACACATGCACACACACATGCACACACACATGCACACACACACATGCACACACACACACACACACACACACACACACACACACACACACAATTCTGATCTATTGTCTCAGTCCCAACTACTTTGCTGTACTATTGGGTCCTACGGAAGTCTCATTTTCAAATATATAAAGTCTATTCAATTTAAATCGAAACTTGAATTTCTCATGCATCCCACTTCTGCCCTTCCTAGCTCATCTCTGAGAAGCTGTGATCTGCTTCTGCCCTCTTCTTTGTGATCCCTTTCTCATACTCTGCTACTCTGACTGGCACTTCCTAGACAATGAGAAAAAAGAGGAAATATCTGCATAGATGATGTCATTTCTCTGGTCTCTCACATGGTGTTAGATCCTGTCAAGACTTGTTTTGTCAACATGCATCTTTTTCTACAAAGGTTTGGGCTCTTTTGGGGATGTAGGAATCACTAATTCTACTGAGCTAAGTCCACCTTCCTTCTGAAGTACCCCCTGCCCCCACAGTGACCATCCCATAACCTGCTTGTTAAGCCCTAGAAATGTAAATGTTCTATGAATGAACATTTACTTCTTCTCAGGTAGCTCGGTGTGAAATGAAGTATTCTTATATAAAACTCAATGTCGTGTCTCCAGGTGAAAGAAGAAAGCACTAAGCTATCTAGAACCGTTGTCTTATTCTTCTGCCATTTGCTTCTATAAGAAAGTGGCCTATGCCTATTTGCAGTTGGGGTTGGAGAGAAAGCACCTAGACAAGCTGGAGAAAGGAATACAGTAGGATGGTAAGACTGGATACCCAGTTCCTCACAAGCCTGTCATTTTCTCTACACACTCACACCCCAGCATCTGAGGTTCCATGGCTCACTGAAAGTGACAAAAAGATTCAGTTCATTATGATCTCTTTAGCTGTACTCACAGCAGCCATTGAGAATATCTAATTTCAAAAGTTAATAGAGGAGACAGAATAAAATCCTGTTGTGATGGATATGTATTCTACTTGTATTATTAAAAAAATAGCTAAAATGTACAGAAATAATAATACCATATAAGGTAAGCCTGAATTAGTTTTCTCTGAAAGTCTATGTATTGACAGTAAATGTTATTTAATGGAAGTTTAAAAGCCATGCCAAAAGTGATTTGGACTGAATTATTTACTGGACACAATTATTAAGTACACGGTAGTCAGATACAGCTGTATAAAAAGGAAGGAATATTTAAGTTTTCCATCTCCATTTTAAAGAAAATATAAAGTATTCTGCTGAAATAGTTGGTAAACTCTAAAAGAAAATACTAAGTGAACATTATGACTTTCTCCAAGCCAATGAGTAATTTAATTATAGCATGTAAAAGAAATGGTCCCCAGTAAGATTAAAATAAGACAGAAGTTATAGCAAGAAACAGACCCCTAAAACCAAATCTCAATAATTAGAACAAAGAAAATAACAGCATGGTTCATGGGGCAGAGAGGAGTTTTCAATCATAAAACCAACGTTAGTCCAGGCAAATTTCTCCAAAATACAATTGAGAAGCATGTCTCTGTCTCAGAGGCAGCTTGCAAAGCATTCTGCTGACTCTGACAAATGCCTTTCTAAAGAGAAACTATTTGTTAACAGTCTGAGTAATTCCATACATCAATTTCAGGCTCTGTGCTAAGCACTTGAACCTCTTCACATGCTTTAGCTATCCCATGTATGCTATAGGCCTCTAATGGCGCTCTTCCTCCCATTCCACAGATCAGAAAACACACCTAAGGGATGTTGACTATTAGTACAAGGTTGTCTACTAAGTAAATGTCTGGGCTGATGCTCTAACACCAATCTTGCTTCCAAATGGAGCCTCTCCTACGCTAGTCTCCTCTCTGCAAATTTTCTTTGTTTTTAGGAGCATTATTTAATGTTTAATTATATGTATATATTAGTGCCTTGGTGTGGGTGTGTGTATGTGAGTGAAATTCCCTGTGAAGGCCAGAAGAGGCTATCAAACCCTCTAGAGCTGTTGTGAGAGGCAGGTGTAAGTCTCCAGACATAGCTACTGAGAGCTGAACTGATGTCCTTTGCGGAGCAAAATGTGTTCACTATCACAGAACCATCTCTCCAAACCCTCTCCCTCTTGCAATTTCTTCAGTTCATTTGTTTTATACTATATATATCAGGAAATTTGATTCAACAACTACCTACTCTATCCTCTTTCTCCCTTGATTACCCTTACAAATCAAGAATATAGGAGTTGAGGTAGATGCTATGTACTAAGGGCCTCCTACCTCCTGTGTGTTTTGATGACAAATTTTAATAACAAATTTAAAAACTCAGAAAATGCTACATTTTCTAAAATATGCTGGAAATTTCTCTTCAGATCAAAAGGGATACATTGCATGGATCTCCAAGTAAATGCTTGCTGTGTCAAGACTAAAGGCATAGGTCCTATGATGGAACAAAGCCAAATGCCCACAAAGGGTGTGATTTCAAGACCACAGGTTTGACTTTATTCAACTTTCCATGTCATCAGAAGCTGCAGTAGTAGGGATCAAACTATAAAATACTGATTATAATCCAGACACTGCGATAAAGATTTATGGGGTAAACTTTACAAGTAGATACCATTCCTGGGTATGGTGACTACTCTCTGTCATTTTACCACACTACAGGTGGATGAAGGAGAATCAGGAAGTCAATACCAGTCTCAGATACACAGCAAGTGCACAGCCAGCGAAAATTGTTTTTATAAAACCTAGCCAGCTAGTCAGTGGTGATGTATGTTTTTAATGCAAGTATTGGGATGCAGAGGCAGATGGATCTCTATGAATTTGAGGCCAGCCTGGGCAACAGAATGAGTTCCAAGACAGCCAAGGCTACAAAGAGAAACACTGTCTTAAAAATCTAAAAAAGAAAAAATAAAACCTAACCAGATAATAAGATATGTTTATGTTCAGAAGACACATGGAATGATGGGACAGAACCACTGGGACTTGGTGTAGATCTCTCTCATGTCCCAGGATGTTGTCACTCTGTCTCCTTGCAAACCTATGTGCCTCACTGAGAAGAACAAAAACGTCTTCTTCCTTTTTCTTTTCTTTTCTTGGCTATTTTATATATTTACATTTCAAAAGTCGTCCCCTTTTCCGCTCCCCCTGCTTCTATGAAGATGTTCCCACTCCCACCCACCCACTCCCACCTCAACACCCTGCCATTTCCCTGTACTGGGTAAACGAGCCTTCACAGGACCAAGGGCTTCTCCTCCTACTGATGACAGACAATGCCGTCCTCTGCTATGTATGCTTCTGGAGTCATGCGTCCATCCATGTGTACTCTTTGTTTGGTGGTCTAGTCCCCTGGAGCTCTGAGGAGCCTGGTTGGTTGATATTGTTGTTCTTCCTATGGGGTTGCAAACTTCTTCAGCTCCTTCAGTCCTTTCTCTGACTCCTCCATTGGGGTCCCTGTGCTCAGTCCAATGGTTAGCTGCAAGCATCGTCATCTGTATCAGTAAGGCTCTGGCAGAGCCTCTCAGGAGAAAGCTATGTCAGGCTCCTGTCAGCATGCACTCCTTGGCATCCACAATGGTGTCTTGGATGTAGTCTCCAAAGCATCTAACTCTTTAGGGAACACCACTGGTGTCTGGTGTCAGTTTGGGAACTTCTGGTTTAGGGGACTCTTAATTTTTAATCTTTCTACAAACTTGACCTATTGATAATTATTAACAGGAATATTTATGTAGAGTATACTTCAATTCTACTAGAAAAAATGTTTTGAACTGTCCCTCCAGATGTACCTTTCCGAATGCTGATCCCCTCCCTCTCCACCATCCTGCATGTTTGATTCATACCATCTTCTGGGATAACCACTCAGCTTCTTAATTACAAAGATGTCCCGTACTTTCTAGAAAAGCTTTATTATTTAATGAGCCATGTAAATACTTACTGTATGAGAAATTGAAGACTTTCAAGAAGAAAAATTGTTGTTAAATGATCATGCATTTTCTTTTGTTTAGTTTTTAATTAAGCTGTAGGGGTAATGTGTACCGTGTTATTCAAACTGTGCTATTTACCAAGAACACCATAATGATCTAGCCTGCTTATACTAAGGCAATACCTTCTACTTTGGTCATTTCAGACACTTATAAGTATGATTCCAAGACACACACACACACACACACACACACACACACACACACACACACACACATATATATATATATATTCACATTCCAACAAGCCAGATAAAACCTGAAACAGCTGAGTACTTGTAACTTGTGTATAAAGTCTCAACTGGATCATCTGTCCACGAAGAGCGACTGGTTAGAAATAAATTCAGGAGCATGGGCGTTTAACTGCTCAGCATGAGTATAAACTTGATCCCCCGAGTTAACATGTTTGTGACATTTATCAGTAGCTGATTGAGGGAGAAGACAAACTTGATGCTTAAATCTAAAGCAGGTTCTCACTAATTACACTGAAAATATACTTGGTTTTAAAAATATGTGTTCCTCTGAAAGCATTTATGAGATTTTATTTTTGTGGATTTTATGCTTCTAACAAGAATTATAGAACCTTCATGCCAAAAAAGCTCTGGGAGATTAAGTCAAATGTTTTATGTCATAATGTATTATAAACAAAGGGATATGATTAAAATCAGCAAGCTCTACCATGGTGTGGCAGAGATAATGACTGTGTGTCACCAACTTGAACAAGAAAATGCATGGCCACATAAGCCACCATATCTGCATATTATTAAGAAATGTAAGCTGAGCAGAATTAGATCCCGGCCTGGGCTGCAGCTCTTCAGACCTGCCAGTTCTGTCTATTATACCTAATAGGCTTTTGAAAATCCACACATAAGCATTATCGAAACACTGTCCGTTATCAGCCTCTTCTGGTGCTACGTATTTCTCATTGAAAATGAAGAGAGAACGAAGCAAAGAAGGTACTAGTTCTTTACATTAACCATTTGACTATAGGTTAACTCATCTCAAAATGTCATGTTCAGTGACCCAATTTCAAATATCAGAAATATCAGTTTGAGTCACCCCCATAAACTCCCTGCATTCTCCCCACTCCCAAGACTCCAGCTAGTCACTAGAGATGCACTCCCTTTTCCGTTCTCACTCCCAAACCTCTCCAGCTACCCCCACACCTGATTGCCATCCCTGTTCCCCTCCTCCCTCCTCTCCCATCCAGTTCCCTCCTTCCATCCACCTGCGATAACGATGACTCTTTAGTTCCCCTTGTAAGTGGAATTCCCGCATTCTCCTTTCGAATCTCCTATTAACCAGTTTCTTTGGGTCTGTGGATTGTAGCATGGTTATTCTGCACTTTATGGGTAATGTTCATTTGTAAATGCATACACACCATACACATGCTTCTGGATCTCAGATACCTCATTCAGGATGATATTCTCAAGTTCCGTCCATTTGCCTGAAGAATTCATGATGTCTGTTTTTAATAGCTGAGTAATTTTTTTTATTAACTTGAGTATTTCTTATATACATTTCGAGTGTTATTCCCTTTCCCGGTTTCCGGGCAAACATCCCCCTCCCCCCTCCCCTTCCTTATGGGTGTTCCCCTCACAACCCTCCCCCCATTGCCGCCCTCCCCCCATAGACTAGTTCACTGGGGGTTCAGTCTTAGCAGGACCCAGGGCTTCCCCTTCCACTGGTGCTCTTACTAGGATATTCATTGCTACCTATGGGGTCAGAGTCCAGGGTCAGTCCATGTATAGTCTTTAGGTAGTGGCTTAGTCCCTGGAAGCTCTGGTTGCTTGGCATTGTTGTACTTTTGGGGTCTCGAGCCCCTTCAAGCTCTTCCAGTTCTTTCTCTGATTCCTTCAATAGGGGACCTATTCTCAGTTCAGTGGTTTGCTGCTGGCATTCGCCTCTGTATTTGCTGTATTCTGGCTGTGTCTCTCAGGAGCGATCTACATCCGGCTCCTGTCGGTCTGCACTTCTTTGCTTCATCCATCTTGTCTAATAGGGTGGCTGTATATGTATGGGCCAAATGTGGGGCAGGTTCTGAATGGGTGTTCCTTCAGTCTCTGTTTTAATCTTTGCCTCTCCCTTCCCTGCCAAGGGTATTCTTTTTCCTCATTTAAAGAAGGAGTGAAGCATTCACATTTTGATCATCCGTCTTGAGTTTCGTTTGTTCTAGGGATCTAGGGTAATTCAAGCATTTGGGCTAATAGCCACTTATCAATGAGTGCATACCATGTATGTCTTTCTGTGATTGGGTTAGCTCACTCAGGATGATATTTTCCAGTTCCAACCATTTGCCTACGAATTTCATAAACTGGTTGTTTTTGATAGCTGAATAATATTCCATTGTGTAGATGTACCACATTTTCTGTATCCATTCCTCTGTTGAAGGGCATCTGGGTTCTTTCCATTTTCTGGCTATTATAAATAAGGCTGCGATGAACATAGTGGAGCACGTGTCTCTTTTATATGTTGAGGCATCTTTTGGGTATATGCCCAAGAGAGGTATAGCTGGATCCTCAGGCAGTTCAATGTCCAATTTTCTGAGGAACCTCCAGACTGATTTCCAGAATGGTTTTACCAGTCTGCAATCCCACCAACAATGGAGGAGTGTTCCTCTTTCTCCACATCCTCGCCAGCATCTGCTGTCACCTGAGTTTTTGATCTTAGCCATTCTCACTGGTGTGAGGTGAAATCTCAGGGTTGTTTTGATTTGCATTTCCCTTATGACTAAAGATGTTGAACATTTCTTTAGGTGTTTCTCAGCCATTCGGCATTCCTCAGCTGTGAATTCTTTGTTTAGCTCTGAACCCCATTTTTTAATAGGGTTATTTGTTTCCCTGCGGTCTAACTTCTTGAGTTCTTTGTATATTTTGGATATAAGGCCTCTATCTGTTGTAGGATTGGTAAAGATCTTTTCCCAATCTGTTGGTTGCCGTTTTGTCCTAACCACAGTGTCCTTTGCCTTACAGAAGCTTTGCAGTTTTATGAGATCCCATTTGTCGATTCTTGATCTTAGAGCATAAGCCATTGGTGTTTTGTTCAGGAAATTTTTTCCAGTGCCCATGTGTTCCAGATGTTTCCCTAGTTTTTCTTCTATTAGTTTGAGTGTGTCTGGTTTGATGTGGAGGTCCTTGATCCACTTGGACTTAAGCTTTGTACAGGGTGATAAGCATGGATCGATCTGCATTCTTCTACATGTTGCTCTCCAGTTGAACCAGCACCATTTGCTGAAAATGCTATCTTTTTTCCATTGGATGGTTTTGGCTCCTTTGTCAAAAATCAAGTGACCATAGGTGTGTGGGTTCATTTCTGGGTCTTCAATTCTATTCCATTGGTCTATCTGTCTGTCTCTGTACCAATACCATGCAGTTTTTATCACTATTGCTCTGTAATACTGCTTGAGTTCAGGGATAGTGATTCCCCCTGAAGTCCTTTTATTGTTGAGGATAGCTTTAGCTATCCTGGGTTTTTTGTTATTTCAGATGAATTTGCAAATTGTTCTGTCTAACTCTTTGAAGAATTGGATTGGTATTTTGATGGGGATTGCATTGAATCTGTAGATTGCTTTTGGTAAAATGGCCATTTTTACTATATTAATCCTGCCAATCCATGAGCATGGGAGATCTTTCCATCTTCTGAGGTCTTCTTCAATTTCTTTCCTCAGTGTCTTGAAGTTCTTATTGTACAGATCTTTTACTTGCTTGGTTAAAGTCACACCGAGGTACTTTATATTATTTGGGTCTATTATGAAGGGTGTCGTTTCCCTAATTTCTTTCTCGGCTTCTTTCTCTTTTGTATAGAGGAAGGCAACTGATTTATTTGAGTTAATTTTATACCCAGCCACTTTGCTGAAGTTGTTTATCAGCTTTAGTAGTTCTCTGGTGGAACTTTTGGGATCACTTAAATATACTATCATGTCATCTGCAAATAGTGATATTTTGACCTCTTCTTTTCCGATCTGTATCCCTTTGATCTCCTTTTGTTGCCTGATTGTTCTGGCTAGAACTTCAAGAACTATATTGAATAAGTAGGGAGAGAGTGGGCAGCCTTGTCTAGTCCCTGATTTTAGTGGGATTGCTTCAAGTTTCTCTCCATTTAGTTTAATGTTAGCAACTGGTTTGCTGTATATGGCTTTTACTATGTTTAGGTATGGGCCTTGAATTCCTATTCTTTCCAGGACTTTTATCATGAAGGGGTGTTGAATTTTGTCAAATGCTTTCTCAGCATCTAATGAAATGATCATGTGGTTCTGTTCTTTCAGTTTGTTTATATAATGGATCACGTTGATGTTTTTCCGTATATTAAACCATCCCTGCATGCCTGGGATGAAGCCTACTTGATCATGGTGGATGATTGTTTTGATGTGCTCTTGAATTCGGTTTGCCAGAATTTTATTGAGTATTTTTGCGTCGATATTCATAAGGGAAATTGGTCTGAAGTTCTCTTTCTTTGTTGTGTCTTTGTGTGGTTTAGGTATAAGAGTAATTGTGGCTTCGTAGAAGGAATTCGGTAGGGCTTCATCTGTTTCAATTTTGTGGAATAGTTTGGATAATATTGGTATGAGGTCTTCTATGAAGGTTTGATAGAATTCTGCACTAAACCCGTCCGGACCTGGGCTCTTTTTGGTTGGGAGACCTTTAATGACTGCTTCTATTTCCTTAGGAGTTATGGGGTTGTTTAACTGGTTTATCTGTTCCTGATTTAACTTCGATACCTGGTATCTGTCTAGGAAATTGTCCATTTCCTGAAGATTTTCAAATTTTGTTGAATATAGGTTTTTATAGTAAGATCTGATGATTTTTTGAATTTCCTCTGAATCTGTAGTTATGTCTCCCTTTTCATTTCTGATTTTGTTAATTTGGACGCACTCTCTGTGTCCTCTTGTTAGTCTGGCTAAGGGTTTATCTATCTTGTTGATTTTCTCAAAGAACCAACTTTTGGTTCTGTTGATTCTTTCTATGGTCCTTTTTGTTTCTACTTGGTTGATTTCAGCTCTGAGTTTGATTATTTCCTGCCTTCTACTCCTCCTGGGTGTATTTGCTTCTTTTTGTTCTAGAGCTTTTAGGTGTGCTGTCAAGCTGCTGACATATGCTCTTTCCTGTTTCTTTCTGCAGGCACTCAGCGCTATGAGTTTTCCTCTTAGCACAGCTTTCATTGTGTCCCATAAGTTTGAGTATGTTGTATCTTCATTTTCATTAAATTCTAAAAAGTTTTTAATTTCTTTCTTCATTTCTTCCTTGACCAGGTTATCATTGAGTAGAGCATTCTTCAATTTCCACGTATATGTGGGCATTCTTCCCTTATTGTTATTGAAGACCAGTTTTAGGCCGTGGTGGTCCGATAGCACGCATGGGATTATTTCTATCTTTCTGTACCTGTTGAGGCCCGTTTTTTGACCAATTATATGGTCAATTTTGGAGAAAGTACCATGAGGAGCTGAGAAGAAGGTATATCCTTTTGCTTTAGGATAGAATGTTCTATAAATATCCGTTAAGTCCATTTGGCTCATGACTTCTCTTAGTCTGTCGACATCACTGTTTAATTTCTGTTTCCATGATCTGTCCATTGATGAGAGTGGGGTGTTGAAATCTCCCACTATTATTGTGTGAGGTGCAATGTGTGTTTTGAGCTTTAGTAAGGTTTCTTTTAGTATGTAGGTGCCCTTGTATTTGGGGCATAGATATTTAGGATTGAGAGTTCATCTTGGTGGATTTTTCCTTTGATGAATATGAAGTGTCCTTCCTTATGTTTTTTGATGACTTTTAGTTGGAAATTGATTTTATTTGATATTAGAATGGCTACTCCAGCTTGCTTCTTCTGACCATTTGCTTGGAAATTTGTTTTCCAGCCTTTCACTCTGAGGTAGTGTCTGTCTTTGTCTCTGAGGTGTGTTTCCTGTAGGCAGCAGAATGCAGGGTCCTCGTTGCGTATCCAGTTTGTTAATCTATGTCTTTTTATTGGGGAGTTGAGGCCATTGATATTGAGAGATATTAAGGAATAGTGATTATTGCTTCCCGTTATATTCATATTTGGATGTGAGGTTATGTTTGTGTGCTTTCATTCTCTTTGTTTTGTTGCCAAGATGATTAGTTTCTTGCTTCTTCTAGGGTATAGCTTGCCTCCTTATGTTGGGTTTTACCATTTATTATCCTTTGTAGTGCTGGATTTGTAGAAAGATATTGTGTAAATTTGGTTTTGTCATGGAATATCTTGGTTTCTCCATCAATGTTAATTGAGAGTTTTGCTGGATACAGTAACCTGGGCTGGCATTTGTGTTCTCTTAGGGTCTGTATGACATCAGTCCAGGATCTTCTGGCCTTCATAGTTTCTGGCGAGAAGTCTGGTGTGATTCTGATAGGTCTCCCTTTATATGTTACTTGACCTTTTTCCCTTACTGCTTTTAATATTCTTTCTTTATTTTGTGCGTTTGGTGTTTTGACAATTATGTGACGGGAGGTGTTTCTTTTCTGGTCCAATCTATTTGGAGTTCTGTAGGCTTCTTGTATGTCTATGGGTATCTCTTTTTTTAGGTTAGGGAAGTTTTCTTCTATGATTTTGTTGAAGATATTTACTGGTCCTTTGAGCTGGGAGTCTTCACTCTCTTCTATACCTATTATCCTTAGGTTTGATCTTCTCATTGAGTCCTGGATTTCCTGTATGTTTTGGACCAGTAGCTTTTTCCGCTTTACATTATCTTTGACAGTTGAGTCAATGATTTCTATGGAATCTTCTGCTCCTGAGATTCTCTCTTCCATCTCTTGTATTCTGTTGGTGAAGCTTGTATCTACAGCTCCTTGTCTCTTCTTTTGGTTTTCTATATCCAGGGTTGTTTCCATGTGTTCTTTCTTGATTGCTTCTATTTCCATTTTTAGTTCCTTCAACTGTTTGATTGTGTTTTCCTGGAATTCTTTCAGGGATTTTTGCGATTCCTCTCTGTAGGCTTCTACTTGTTTATTAATGTTTTCCTGTGTTTCCCTAAGTGTGTTCATGTCTTTCTTGAAGTCATCCAGCATCATGATCAAGTATCATTTTGAAACTAGATCTTGCTTTTCTGGTGTGTTTGGATATTCCATGTTTGTTTTGGTGGGAGAATTGGGCTCCGATGATGGCATGTAGTCTTGGTTTCTGTTGCTTGGGTTCCTGCGCTTGCCTCTCGCCATCAGATTACCTCTAGTGTTACTTTGTTCTGCTATTTCTGACAGTGGCTAGACTGTCCTATAAGCCTGTGTGTCAGGAGTGCTGTAGACCTGTTTTCCTCTCTTTCAGTTAGTTATGGGGACAGTGTGTTCTGCTTTCGGGCGTGTAGTTTTTCCTCTCTACAGGTCTTCAGCTGTTCCTGTGGGCCTGTGTCTTGAGTTCACCAGGCAGCTTTCTTGCAGCAGAAAATTTGGTCTTACCTGTGGTCCCGAGGTTCAGGTTCGCTCGTGGGGTGCTGCCCACGGGCTCTCTGCAGCGGCAGCAACCAGGAAGACCTGTGCCGCCCCTTCCGGGAGCTTCAGTGCACCAGGGTTCCAGATGGTCTTTGGCTTTTTCCTCTGGCGTCCGAGATGTGTGTGCAGGGAGCAGTCTCTTCTGGTTTCCCAGGCTTGTCTGCCTCTCTGAAGGCTGAGTAGTATTATATTGTATAGATGTATCACATATTCTTTATCCATTTTCAGCTGAAGGATATTTAGTTTGTTTCCGTTTTCTAGCTATTACAGATAAAGCTGTTATGGACATAATTAAGAAAGTGTCCTATACAGTGGAACATCTTTTGGGTATACAACTAGGAGTCACATAGCTGGGACTTGAGGTAGAAATATTTCCCTTTATGTTGATTTTATTTTACATGCATGTCTGTGCTCCACTTTTGTGTCTAATGTGTGTGGACGTCTCCTGCCCGTGAATTTACAGATCTGTGGGAGTTTGCCATGTGGGTGCCCAGCCATGTTGTCTGTTAAACATATTTTTGTACAGAAAGTTAAAATTAATGAAACACTTAAATATGTTTTCTAAGAACTAAACCGTAAATGGGCTACACAGTGCTCCTTTCAGGGCATTGAACTTCATAGTTCCTTGTATTCAATTCCACACCTCAGATTTCAGTGGGTTTCATGAGAGGCTCACTTTGGAGATAATGGCTCATTGGACAACTCCTGCTCAGAGGCTCTGGGCAGCCCATCATTGTGAGGACAGAACAAAACAGAAAGAAATCTTCCCATGTTGGCACTTGACATGGAAATATGAGTTCTTAGTGACTGTCTTCAAAGAAGAGAATTCAAAAATCTAAGTTCTAGATATGAACTTAGATCAATGATGTAGACAAAGAACTTATCTTAAAATACAGTAAAACAATGTTATTCTGTTGTGTTGTTATTTAGATACACAGAGTTGGGGATAAATGTAAAATGTGCATTTAATGTGCATATATTCACTTTCTTTTTTCTTAAATTTTTTTTATTTAATTTGAATGTTGCCCCTCTCCAGGTCCCACTCTGAGTTCTTCACCCATTCCCCTTCCTTTGCCTCTGACAGGGTGCTCCCCGACCCACCCATCAACCTCTGCTTCTCACCCACCCACCCAACCACCCACCAATCCTACCTCATCCCCTCCCAGCATTCCCCTTCCCTGGAGCATCAAGACTTTATAGGATTAGGCACGTCTTCTCCCGATGAAGCCAGACAAGGCAGTCCTCTGCTACATATGTGCTGGGGGCCATGAACCAGCCCATGTATGCTCTTTGGTTGGTGGCTTAGTCTCTGGGAGCTTCCAGGGATCTGATTTGATATTTTTGGTCTTCTTATGGGTTTACCATCCCCTTCAGCTCCTTCAGTCCTTCCCCTAACTGGTCCATAGGGGTCCCTGACCCCAGTTCAATGGTTGCCTATAAGTATCTGCATCTGTCTCAGTCAGCTGCTGGTAGAGTCTTTAACAGAACAGTAATGCTAGGGTCCTATCTGCAAGCACATAGCTTTAGTAATATGTTCACTTTCTAATTAAAGAAACGTCCTAAGAGAAACCACAATGCCTGGGTATTAACAAACTGTATAAAAATTGCTATTGCTTTAAATAGGCATTCACTGATAGTCATGATACTCAGAACTCTGAAATTAGCTTGTATAGAGGAGACAGGAAACTAACCGACACAGACATATATCACTTTACCAGTAGCACCCTTACTGCAAGCCTCACATATACTGTTGCCCACAAAGTAAACAAATTTAAAGTCATAGTCAACATTACACAGATCATCTTAGGAGAAGTGTCAAAACATATAAGTATGTCTCAGGTTTTTATAGTAGCCATAATTATAATTCCCAATGACCTGTGTGCCCTCTGAGAAGCATACCATTCTCCAACTGACTGTTCTAAATCCACAATCACAAAAATGATCCTGTCTAAATTCAGTGAATCTCAGAAAGCACAAATAATATTTTTAAAAAAAGAATTGTAGGAAGAAGGATTAGGAGGGGTGGGCAGCACACCAGAGTATGTGGAATTATAGTGATCAGAATGAACCATACACATGTATGAAACTGTCATAGAAAAAATTCAACACAAGCTTTTAAAAATGCATGTTAATAAGTGATTTCCTTGCTTTTCACATTAACTGGGACATTTTAACTATTATCTGAATCCTTTCTTTTCTTCTTCATTGAATCCTGTGTGCTCTCTTGTACCAAGGTGAAAGCAAGTGTCAGATACTTCTGAGGGAGTCCGTGGAAATGAACTCCTTAGATGAATAACCTAAGAATGCATGTGGCTGTCAAAGAAAACCATGAACAGCTGCTGAACTTTGTACAGTCTGGTACTAGTAATGTTTGCAAGTCCTTGAACAGGAGAAGAATTATGTCTCAGGAGAATAGCCCAAGGGCATTTACATTGGAATCTGGTTGCACAAAGGTTATTGATTTTATTGTAGGTCATTATGTATTCACAGGCTTTTCTTGCCTACTCCCCTGGTACAAGAATTCTTTATTTTACTTTTCTAGTACTATAAAATATCGGACTTCAGGTTTTTTATAGTATATAAAATGTTGCATAAAATATATGCTAGTAATTAATAGCATTTCATTCCAACAAGTAATATATAGTACTAGATTTATTGTTTATGTGCATATCAATATTATCTTAAATATATGCTGGGATAAAAAGGCAAGACTGAAGTATAAAATTGCCAAGGCAGGAACAGGGTCTGGGAATGATTTCTTTTAATAGTTTTCTTCATTTAACAGCCCTTCAGTTGAAAATACTCTCATTCCGCCCTAGATTTTGTAGTTTGGTGCAGTGAAGGGGAAATTTCTTTCTCTGACACATTTATTCTTTTAATCATTATTCATTTGTAGAACTTGCACTGAGTGCATCTGTATTTGCAGTGGCGGAAAGATTGATATTGACAGCTGTTTTTAATGCTTATTCATTTAAGTGCATTCTCACACTGTAGCACTATGGGTATGTTCCCCTTAAACTGCAACTCCCTGAGATAATGCTGTTAAGGACCAGGAGATTTTTCCAGGGCCTTTGCAGATGCAGGGATGATAAAAAGAAATATAATAGTGGCAAAGAAAAGAAGAGAGAGTCATTAAAAGGGTGAAATGTACTCAATCATTAGCAAGTAGCCTTAGCTCTGGTATTTATTAGTTATGATTTATTGATATTATATATTATAGATATCAAGTAAGTATGTAATATACAATAGATATTATAGATATCAAGTGAAACTATACATATATATATATATATATATATATATATATATCAACAAGCTGTCCCAGGAAGGAAGGTATGTACATTTTGCCTCAATATTAATATGATAAATGTAACTGAAAGCAAATATTTGACTCATTTATGAATTCTACCGAATTTAAGTCAGGTGGTAATGACTTGAGGTTAAGGAAATTACACACGTTTTCATTCTCTTCAGCCTCCATGCATTTTCTTCCACAGTTCCTAAGACGGCACCCAGCAACGTGAGTGGAGGAAGTGGAAGAAGGCACGAGTTGGTCATTGCCTGGGAGGTAAAAATAATGTCTTCACAAATCTCAGAATGGGTTGTTTGCTTAGAAACTAAGGCTATGCACAGAGAATAGGCCCTGGTATCAGACTAGAGGTTTCTGTTTGAATGAAGAAGCAGTAAGAGGATCCACTACTCAGATGAATATGGACCAGGTAAATCCCTCTCATCCTTACCCAGGGCCCAATCCTTTCATAAGTAAAAGCTTTATGTCTTGTTTCCGTATTTCTCTGGGGTACTTACTTCCCCACATTGGACCTCTGTTGATCTTCTTCTCTGAATTTCATTTAATAGACTTTCTCTCTTCCTCTACTTAGAACATTGTTTTTCTTTAAATTAAAATTCAAGCTACTCACATAGTTTCTGGCTATCTACAATGCACTGTACCCTCTGCTATTCAGCGGCTGGTGGCTTCACTCCATTGGCTGGACAATACATTCACTTCCCTCTGTAAAATGCATTTGAAACCTTTAAGTCAATTTAAATGTAAGCCATGTGCAGCATGAGATGTTTAAACAAAATGACAGTCCAGGGTAGATGTTTGTTTCATTGTTTTTGCAATTAGGAAAGCACAGACACTGAAGATAGGTACTGCGTTAACCTCTCTTTGATTTAATCTGCAGAGAGGGTAGCAGAGCATTAAGTGGTGATACCAGCCTTGTACCCCAACCATTACAGCTTTCTCTAGCATGTCACAATAGAGTCCATAGGTCTTCAGCTCATATACATGACTAATTGGAGTACACTTATTTCATTTCATGAGTTTTCAACGTGGATATCAAAAGATATAATTCTAGTTTTTTATCTTGTATCTCTAAAGCCAAAGTACATGTGTTATCTTAGCTTTCAGCCTATTGAAAACTTACGAGATTCTTTCCCATCGTTCTCTGTAACTGCAAAGCTAAGCACTAAGAGGAGAGTGTTTCTCAGCAAGTTGTTTTGTGCAATATTAACCCTATTATTCTTCTTTAGCCAGTATCAGAAGAGTTTCAGAATGGGGAAGGCTTCGGCTACATAGTGGCATTCAGACCGAATGGAACACGTGGCTGGAAGGAGAAAATGGTTACTTCTTCGGATGCTTCCAAGTTCATTTACCGAGACGAAAGTGTCCCTCCTCTCACACCCTTTGAAGTCAAAGTTGGTGTCTATAATAATAAAGGTGATGGGCCTTTCAGCCAGATTGTAGTCATCTGCTCGGCTGAGGGAGGTCAGTGTCATTGTATTTTGATTTTTAATGAAATATTGTGTCCGAGTTTTAGAAAATACCGGATAGCCAAAGTTTGAAAATCTCACCCATAATTCCATTATACTTGTTAGATGCAATTTATGAGACTTTCCCCAAATTCATCTTTTTAAAAGTTTAGTCTACATATGTTGATTTACATTCCTTGTTCATTAAAAATATATGACCAATATGTTCCCTTAAGTGGATAGCATCAGAATATGTGATTTTCTCTGGATATGTGTGTGTGTGCGAGTGTGTGTGTGCGTGTGTGTGCGTGTGTGTGCGTGTGCATGTGTGTGTGTGTGTGTGTGTGTGTGTGTGTGTGTGTGTGTCTGTAATGAAGATTCCACTGACATAACCAATAAACATTTCTGACAAAGAAATCTCAGACAGGGCTCAGACACAGGGACATTTGTCCCCAAACCTTCAGATCTATGTCACATTCTTGAACAAATGGAACTAAAGGGAAAGAGAAACTGAAAAGCAGAGAAACAAGGTTAAGGATCTTCGGATAAGAATTATTGCACATCTCTCCACTGATCCTTGGTTTGTCTGTAGCATGTGTCTGTCAGCTGCATGAGTGCATTCTGTTCTTACATACCTGCCCTGGGTAGGCTCTAAAGAGGAAGTGTGCTCACTTCCAAAAGAATGAACTGAAAACCAGCAACTTTCTCTAGGTACTGAAGGTAAATCGCAAACCCACCTTCTGCTCTCAAGATCCCGAGTCGCTTTAAACTTAAACACAAAAACACAGTCTTCTGAGGGAGTAAGTGAGGGAGACCTTAGCTTTCCCCCTACTCCTAATCACATGGAGACTTCAATGGCCCTGCCAAGTTAAAAAGGCAAGAATAATTCAATATAAGAGATTACACAAAGGCGACAGCTATTTGACCTTTAAAATAAGCAAGGTCAACACTAACTGAGCCTGGTGCTTCATTCATGCCCACATGTGCAACTTGAATAGCTCATAGAATTTCTAGTATTTTTGGTGCTGGGCACTTCATGGGAAGAAATAAATAATGTCATTCGAATGTAGAAAAATAAAGGTAGTGCTTGACTTATGTAAGATACACTTTCGAATAAAAGCTGCCATGCATCTTTTTAATTCAGAGTCAAGCTGTGAGGCTGAGCAAAACTTTATCCTAAGGGAACAAAGCTAGCCAGGTGCGGAATCAAGTAATACTCGGTAGGAGTTCTACTAAGATTTTTATGTACTCACTACAGGTTGTGTAAGAAACAGCCATGCTCAGGGGTGGAGGTGGGGTGTGGAGGGGAAGGGAGGATGGGAGACATAGAGGAGAAGGAAGGACAGGGAGAGAGAAAGAGGTGGGGGATGGAGAGAGGGAGGGAGTGAGAGACTTACCTAATTTATGCCTTTAAAATGAGTTTGAGGTAATAATTTCAAGCCCAAGTCTTCTTTTCAGAAAGCCAGTCTTGGGGACTCTGAGAAACAGCCTAGATCCATATTACTTAAGACAGGCTTGCAGAGTAGACAGTAAGTGGTACCACGGGGCTTCCTACCCACTCTCCCCGCAGTATAGGAACAAGAGCATATGCTTTGGGCCTGGAGAAATGGCTCACCAGTTTAAGAGAGCATCCTGCTTTTACAAAAGGCCCACCACCAATGGCTCACTACCACCTCTAACCCCAGCACAAACTCCAAGGGATCTGATGCTTTCGTCTGGTTGCTTAGGCACTGAACTCAAGCACAGATTCCCACATACCTATATATAAGTCTACAAGTAATAAAAAGGAAATAAAGCTTTTCCTTTTAAACACATGTTTTTACCCTGTACTGCTTACTGGGAATATGGCGCTTATCTAAATGTCAATATGATTTTTCACTCAAAACAGCTGTTTGGTAGTGTGTATCTTGCCAGAAAGTATACAGCACCTTTGTCTTAAATTTTCTTCCAAGTAATTACCAAGAACATGGCAGCAGAGCTCATGATGAGGCACAGAAATTTGGAAACCTGTCTTGTACATCTTTGACAATTTTTGCTTTGAAATCAAATTAAATGAGATTTTAATTTAGAAATTTAATTTATATCTTCTGCATTCTTTTTTCTTTTTCTCTTTCCTTTCCTTTTTTTCCTCTACATTTTCAGGCTATGCATCCTTAGCTTTCCCTTTCAAGTTATTCAGAAAACATTTATATTTTGTTTTAAAGACACTGAGGTTGTTGCTATAAAACATTTCACTATAATATTTTGTCAATGAAACTATGCAAGATACCAGTTGTGCACTATGTGCAATCTAACATTGCTCTGACTGTAAGATCTAAATTTTAACACAAATTAATTTTACAGCATTGGAAACTTTTGCTAACCATGATAGTTTGTATCTCTAAATCACGTCAGTCAAAAAAAACCCAGCAGAACAGAGGACTGGAAAAGCCAGCTTACGTCATCTGCAGTCACACTATGTGATCCTAAGTAATGTTACCTAACGTTCTCTTACTTAACAGAGAAGGTTTGGAAGTAGAGAACTTCTGGAATTCTGATATTACTAAAGGTAACTTTCCACCTAGGTGCTCTCTATTCTGAAATATTCTTTTAAATAAGTACTGCAAAGAGACAATAACATACCAACATTTACTATGTAATCAAAAGGGGAAATTGGAATGCCTTTTAGTCACTTGGGAAATGTCTTTGAACAGTAGTGACCATTTCAAACACAGAATGCCACCAATCAAGACTTTAGGCCAGGAAAATCATGAATTCAAAGCCTACCTGGGCTCTGTAATGAGACTATCAAAAGCAGATGCTACCTACCCACATGTGGTCGTGTGCACTCTGCAAGCCCTCATTATATTTTGTATTTTTATCAAGAGAGCCTACAGGAGTGCAAATGGGAATTACATCATTGAAATCAAAGCTTCACCCATATTTGACATATTAAAAGGAATCATTTTATTGATATTATCTAAATTACTTGAGGTTTGAATTGACTATCACACTTTGGAGGTTAACTGTTTCTCTCAAGTATAATCGGGGATGTTCCAGATGGTTCTTTTGTTAACACCCTAGAGCCTTTGCAACCTTTCAGTATTTTTGTAGCAGAAGTAGCAAGGTACAGATGGTGCTAAGTGGCCACTGACATGAACCTGGAGATCAATTTGCCTGCCAAGATTTCCACAGGGATCTTAAATATAAATCACTCCTCCAGCATTGAAACCAAGGAAGAATTGTGTATCTTTAACCCTGGTTGGTTCCACTATGATCTTTTTATCCCCTTTTTTATTGAATTTTTAAAATGTATTTACATTTCAAATGCTATACCCTTTCCTGATTTCCTGGCCATATAACCCCCCTATTACATCTCCCCTCCCCTTTTTATATGTTTCCCCACCCACCCTTCCTGTCTCCCTGCCCTGACATTCTCCTACACTGGAGATCCAGCCTTGGCAGGACCAAGGGCTTCCTCACCATTGGTGCCCAAGAAGGCCATCCTCTGCTACATATGCAGCTAGAGCCATGGGTCTGTCCATGTATACTCTTTAGATGGTGGTTTAATCCCTGGGAGCTCTGGTTGTTTGGTATTGTTGTTCTTATGGGGTTGCAAACCCCTTTACCTCCTTCAGTACTCTAACTCTACTAATGGGGACCATGTTCTCAGTTCAATGGTTGGCTTCGAGTATCCACCTCTGTATTTGTCATGCTCTGGCAGAACCTCTCAGAAGACGGCTATATCAGACTCCTGTAAACATGCACTTCTTGATATCAACAATATTATCTGGGTTTGGTGGTTGTATGTATATGGGCTAGATCCCCAAGTGAGGTACTCTTTGAATTGCCTTTCCTTCAGTCTCTGCTCCAAACTTTGTCTCCGTATTTCTTCCTATGAATATTTTTATTCCCCCTTCTAAGAAAGACTAAAGCATACGCACTTAGGTAATCTTCCTTGAGCTTCATGTTGTCTGTGGATAGTATCTTGGGTAATCCAAGCTTTTGGGCTAATATTCACTTATCTGTGAGTGCATACCAGGTGTGGCTTTTTTTTTTTTTGCGATTGTATTCCCTCACTCAAAATGATATTTTCTAGTTCCATCCATTTGTCTATGAATTTCATGAAGTCATTGTTTTTAATAGCTGAGTAGTACTCCATTGTGTAAATGTACCACATTTTCTGTATCCAATCCTCCACTGAGGGACATCTGGGTTCTTTCCAGCTTCTGACTATTATAAATAAGGCTGCTGTGAACATAGTGGAGCATGTGTCCTTATTATATGTTGGAGCATATTTTGGGTATATGCCCAGGAGTGGTTTAGCTGGGTCCTCAGGTAGAGCAATGTCCAGTTTTCTGAAGAACCACCAGGTTGATTTTTAGAGTGGTTGTACCAGTTTACATTTCCACCAACAATGGAGGAGTGTTCCTCTTTCTCCACATTCTCACCAGCATCTGCTGTCACCTGAGTTGTTTGATCTTAGCCATTCTGACTGGTGTGAGGTATAATTTCAGGGTTGTTTTAATTTGCATTTCCCTGATGAGTAAGGATGTTGAACATTTCTTCAGGTGCTTCTCAGCCATTCAATTATTCCTCAGTTGAGAACTCTTTCTTTAGCTCTGTAACCCATTTTTAATAGGTTTATTTGATTCTCTGGAGGCTAACTTCTTGAGTTCTTTGTATATATTGTATATTAACTCTCCATCAGATGTAGGATTAGTAAAGATCTTTTCCCAATCTGTTGCTGTTTTGCCTTATTGACAGTGTCCTTTGCTTTACAGAAACTTTGCAGTTTTATGAGACCCCATTTGTCAATTCTTGATCTTAGAACATAAGCCATTGGTGTTCTGTTCAGGAAACTTCCCCAGTGCCCATGTGTTCAGGGCTCTCCACTATGATCTTTAATATATGATGCAATCTTATTTTAGAAGTGTTTTTAAAAGAATGCAGAGTTCTGATATTAAAATGCATTGTGAAGTTGGATGAAGCTGGACTTGCCTACACTCCCAGAACTTGAGATGCTAAGGCAGGAGAATTAAAAGTTGGAGGCCAACCTGACCTTTAACAATTACTGGCAGGCTGGAGGGATGGCTCAGCAACTAGAGCATAGACTGTCCTTTCCAAGGACCCTAGGTTGTTTATTCAGCGGCCACATTGGAGAGTGACAATCTCATGTAACTCCAGGTTTAGAGGCTCTAACATGCCCTCTGGTCTCCTTGATGTTGTATTCAGATGCACAACCACCACTAAGAAAGACCTGTATACTCACAATTTTAAGATGTTTTAGTTAAAAATAATAACAAATAATAGCCAAAGGCTTAGTAAAACTGCCTTTAAAGTGATTTCCGACCAAGATGAAAATATTAGATCAATGATTCACGATTCCCTTTGTATTTTGGAAAATATTTGATAATTCAACATATATCTATTTGCTCTCAGCTTCTCGTTACTCAAGGTCTAGGTAAGAAGAACCCAAGCATTCAATTACATCCATTAGAATAAAGGGATATATTGCATGGCCATTACTCACAGATTAGAAGATTAATTTATTCATAATGTTCCACTTTAGTTTTCTCTCATATTTGAGGCTTTGGCCTCTTCAGGTGAATTTTATCACTCTTGTATTTATTAAAGTCCAGAATTCTCTCCTCATCTGAAGAAGTTGATTTGAAGTTATCCCTTAAAAGCAGGGCAACCGGGGCTCAAATAAAAGCCCAGCACTCACAAGGTGGCATTTTCCAGATCAGCTTTTGGCTGAAACTGAGCTCAGTGGGATTTATGTGAAGTCAGAAATTAATAAATTGCCATATTAGTTATAAAATACAAGGAATAATCGCCTGTCTGTGCTGGGTGATCCATTTGGATTAGTGACTATAAACGTTCAACGGCAGCTGTCTTCAACTGAATTCTTAACTAATGAAACCATAACCCTTCTCCCACCAAGTTTATTAGACTCCCCTTTGATTAATGCTACCACTAGCCCTCCTGGGAAGTCAGATGTACACTCAGTATTACAAGCACATCCTCCCAAATCACTAGAAGAACTCCAGCTGCTGGGTCACTTAACACATATATATCATCTAAATTCATAAGCGTGGTAATTCTGTTCTCAATTTCAATCTAACTGGTTCTGAAATCTATCAATGAGCGTGTCCACAACACTACTATCTCCAAACTGGAGTGCAGAAGCTATCCACAGCCTACATCACACCCTAAACAAGAGAATGAGAGCTTTTCACGTCTCTGTCTGCAGACAGAGCACAGTGCAATTGCACAGATAAGATCCTGAACTTTCATCAAATTGCTTGAGTTCAAGTCAAGAGCAGAAAAAGGTGTCTTTGGCTTTGTTTAAATCTTGTGATATATAAAAGTGGGTTTGGGAATGCTTAAACATGGCCTGGCCTACCATGAGCCTTGTGCAGCTTGGTTCAAAGTTACCAAGAATTCCATGCAGTAGGAATGAGGACCATCACATATGCCTGTGGCAGGGTTCTTGAGTTTCTGTGGTTTCTGACAACACCTAGAAGGCTCAAGTAAGGATCCCAATAACAAAATGTGAAAGGGGTTAGTAGTTAAGAGGCAGTGGAAGAAAGAAAGAGCTGAGGCAGAGGTAGAGACAATGGCTCAATTGATAAGGTTCCTACCACCCATGCACGAGGACATGAGTTCAGATGGTCAGCACCCACATAAAGGTCAAACAGGATGGCGTGTATCGACCAGTGTCACACTGAGGCTATAGAGACAGGAAAATCCTTGGGTCTCACTGGGCAGCCAGTCGAACCAATTGGTAAGCATCCAATTCAGTAAAACCCTGTCTCAAAAACCAACGTGGATAGGACTATGATACGGTCCAGCAGTTAAAAACACTTTCAGAACAAGCCTAGTGAATGGAGTCTGATATCAATCCAAATGTAGAAAGGAAGAACCAGTTCTCAGAAGTTGCCCTCTAATATCCCTGTGAATATACTCTCACACACATCATATATTTACACATACACATTATGAAAAGATAGAGAGGAATACGGGAAGATGTTTGCCATCAACTTGGAGCTCAGTACCCATCCACACAACATATACATACATTTAATCACATATGCCCAAGCACATACACACAGAAATCTGAAGAACTTTTGAAAGCAAGGGAAGACATTATATGTGTATATCCCAGTGTATCAACAGCACCATAGAGTTTCTGCCTGGACTCAAACCCTCCCTCCACCATTTAGCAGATGTGATAGCTTTCATAGTCCCCTACCCCTCTTTGAAAAGTAATTACATAATATATAATAGTATTGTAGAGTGATTTAATATATATCTGGAAATAAAATGTCTGAGAACATAGTAAATACTTTTCTTAGAGTCAGCTATGACTGGAGCTGGAGAGATGGCTCAGTGGTTAATCACACTGACTGCCCTTCCAGAGATCCTGAGTTCAATTCCCAACAACTACATGGTAACTCACAACCATCTGTAATGAAATTGTAGACTCCTCTTCTGGTGTACATGAAAACATTGCACTCATGTATATTAAATAAATAAGTTTTTAAAAGAAAGAGTCAATTATGACTACTCTGAGTTCTTTCCTTTATCTAGTATGTGCGTATTTAAGCATATTCTCCCATTCCTCTATCAGTCTTTGGAGGCATTAAACAGCAAAAGAACCAACTGTATTTGTTTCCTTTATATTCCCTTCTCTATCTCCAAAAATTACTCTCTAGAACTTGTGAGTGATGGGCTTGGAAGATGGCTCAGAGGTTAAGGGGCTTGTCACCAGAGAAGACCAGAGTCCAAATCTCCAGAATGCACATAGATGCCAAGCAGGCCAGACACCCTTCCTGATTGTCTGTAATTCTATTCATTGAGGACAGAGGCAGAATATTCCTTGAGCAAGATGGCTGCCAGGGCAAGCTCTGGGTTTGATTGAGAGTCTCTGCTTCAAACAATAAGTTGAAAAAATAATGGAGGCAAATTTCTGATACCAACCTCGGACCCTCATACAGATATGCATCTACATACACACACACTACACACATACATGCATACTATACACATACATATACAGTATACACATACACACACACTACACACATACATGTACACTATACACATACACACACTACACACATACATGTACACTATACACATACATACACACTACACATATACATATACACTACACATATACATACACACTACACACACACACACACACACACACACACACACACTACACACACACTACACACAGAAGAGAAAATAAGGACAAGCCATTAACAAACTTAAAACAGAAGGGACGCTTTTGGAAAGAGAAGTTTGAATGAAACAACATCCCCCCTCCCAAAAACAATCTAGAAATGTTTAATTTTGTAGAATAAATGAAATTGACACATTGACTCACATCGATGTGCTTGAATACCACATGCCTGCTGAGCTTGTACTCCTGACTTCTGATGCAAGCGTTTTTCTCAAAGTCCATCTGTGGGGACACTGTCTCGTGTAGTATCAGTGGCCTTTCAGGCAGGGCAGGAGATCCCAACCAGAGATGCTGCTACCCAGTCAGTTATTCTTGTCTGCAGACACTCTGTCAGTTCAGCTCTAAACTGTACATAGTTTGGAGTAACTGGGCTGAGGCCATGCTTTTTCCCATGCTGAAATTCTGGCTCAGGTCAGCACGGCCGGACTGTGGATGTTGTTTTGATGTAGAAAGTGAACTGATTTAAGGCTCATTCCAGATTTTGTCCATGCTCATTCGGGATGTGACTGTGGCCCACAGCCTTAGGGTAGCGTCTGTGACTCATCAGGATGGGGTTGGACCTGAATATAAAATCCTCCAAGCTTGTCGATGAAATTAAAGTTCTTGTTTAGGAAGTAGTTTCTAACCATCTCTTGTGTTCTTTTTCAATCTTCAACTTTTTAAATTTAATTTTCAATTTGAGACATACTTAAATGTGTCTGGTGCTCGTGAAAGCTAACAGGGAAATAGCTTCTCTCAGGAGATAAAGAGTGACAGAAGACTGCTCCCCGGCCATGTGTTTTTGTGCTTCTGAAATTATTTATCCTGCTTCAGTCTTCTCTGACAAAGATGTAATTGCCTCAGTAATATAAGAGCGGATACAAAGCGTTTGGCATGTGACTCTGTGCTGCATCCATTCTGAGAACCGACACAGTGGCAGAATGGCAAATGACAGCCAAAGTGCAGCTCTTCTGAAAATGACTCCTACCCAAACCGGAGCAATCCGGTCCCGTGTGTCTAGAAACTGCCAGCGTCCCCTTTTTATACAGAACCAAGAAGTTAAAGTTCGGCTAAACAGCTTAACAAATCTATTATGCTTCTGCTAGCTGTGGTTCTAGAAGGAGATAGAAGCTCTTCCTTTTTAGAAAAAAGTCGAATGGATAAAAATAGACTGTAAAGTAGTATGAAGCACAAGACTGAGGAAGTAGAAAGGACGTTCAGAGGTTGTCAGAATGAGGAACCACAATTGATACAGCAGGAATCAGCATCAACCTGTGTGTGAAAATCAAATTAATTTACTACAGTACTTTTGAACTGTTTCAATTACAGACAGCGTGTGAGGTATTTTTTAAGATTTATTTTTAAGTGTGTATGTCTGCATGCAGTACTTATGGAATCCAGAAGAGGGTGTCAGACTTCCTGGGGCTAGAGCTATGGGGAATTATGAGTGACCTGGTTTAGGTACTGAGAACCAAACGCAGGTCCTCCTTAAGATCAGTACACACACCTTACTAAAGGCCAGCTGTCAGTCCTAGCATATGAATTTTAACATGAGGCTTACCGAAAGTAAACCACTGCTTACTACAAATATAAATGTTTGAGAAGCTCTTCTGTAGACTTATTTCACAGCAATGAATAGATTTTCTGGGGGAGTGGGTTTGTTTGTTTGTTTGTTTGCTTGCTTGCTTGCTTGCTTGCTTGCTTGCTTGCTTGCTTGTTTAGAGATGGGTCTGCTATATCCCAAGCTGGCCAGGAACTCACCGTGCGTTCAATCCTGAACCTTGATCCTCCACACTTTATTCTTCCATTGTTGGGATTACATAGTTACACCCTAGGCATGGGAGTGATGTCTTTAAATCAATAAAAGTCAAAATCATGCAGGTAGATGTGTAACTACTTTCTCATAGCTAAAGACAGATTTCAGAAAATGATTAGACTTATCCTAGACCCTTCATAATGCCTCTTGAAAGGTGTCGTTTAGAACTCTGTCTTGTCATATGGTTTCCTGAATCTGAGGTCAGTGTCAGGGGTAGAGGGTGGAGATTATTTTGAAGTTACTACAAAAGTCTTTCCAATTTTTATAGCATAGGGTTTTTAAATATAATAATCTGTACAGAACTGCTTGACCTAATCTGTGACCTTCACACTTCCATTTCAGTTAGCACATGTTTGTGACAGTATTTGTGATTCAGCCATGTCAACGCTAGAAATATTTCCTTGCTCATATAGCATGTGGTGTCAAAGAAAATGCACTTCTTGACGGATGTCAGTCAGACATTGTGTATTATAAAAAATGGTGTGAAAGGTCACTGAGCATGGAAACAAATGGAGAGGTGTTTTGAGCAGCAGCACGGAGACCTTCAGGGACTTTTCTCCTCTGCTTGCACCTGCCACAAAAGTCAATGCATGCCTTTTAAATATCAGGATACATAACACATTTTTTCCATTATTGAAATGGAGTTTTGTGGCAAAAACATCTAATGCAGATTAGACTCCCTCTTTCACTCCACAATGTACATATAGTTATTACCATATTGCTATGAATGAATTTTGCTAACTATGACACTAAACATTCAAGATGCATTATTCCAAATAGGACTTAATTTTAAAGTATATGATATCATAATCCTTTGTTTGCTGATGTTATATTTTGAGCCAGGCTCTTGCTATGAATTCTTGGATGGTCTTGTGCTCACTGTGTAGAACAGGCTGGCTTTGAACTTATGAACCTGTCTCACACTCTGTACTAGAGGAACCATAAGTATGCTTCACCTATCCTGGCCTTGATAATGCTTTTCTTATTCCCATACTATAAATGAGAGAATTTGGGATTAAAAGGCAGCAAAATGAATAATTTGCCACAAGGTAGAAAAATACCAGTAGGAGGTTTGGTGGTAGTGTTAAATGTTTAACTCTGACCTAGAAACACAGAAATTACACATACTATCAGGACACATGCACACATTGTATGATCAGTAATGACTACTGATCTTTTTAAAGGCAAAGCACCTAAAGCAGTTGTTTCATTATGCAGTTTTAGATAAATTCATCTTCCTGCAAGTGTATGTACTTTGAGCATCTCCCCATATCTGGCTCTCTGCCTCTTTCTCCATGATTCCTTCTCCCCTTCCCACCTGTCTTCATTATTTCCCAGAGAGTTTTCCTTCAATTTTCATGCCATCAGTATAAATATAACCTCATGTTTTTATGAGTTCAGAACTTACAAATGAGGGAAAACGTGATATTTGTCTTTCTGAAACCAATTTATTTACCTTTATAAGATCATCTCCAGTTATAACCATTTTATTAACAATGACATAAATTCTCTGTAGTGGAAACATGCTACTTGATGAATACATGCCATGTCCTCCATCTTTCTATGATTGGACAGGTAGGTTGTTTCCATAGGTTAGCCCCAAAAGCAATTAAGTAAACAAACAAACCCACCAATCCCAGCTGACTATTTTTGTTGTTAGACCGGATTGACAAACAACTTAAGTCAGACCATTTACTTTTCTAGAAATACCCTCCTGACTCATGGATAAGACTCTTTCCTCTACATTCTAGATTTGTCAATGGCTATTGGTAAGACTCTAATGTAAATTGACCAAGAAACCCAAAGACTTTCTTATGGTTTTTTCATAACCACTTCATTCATACATAGGTCAGAATGAGAAACCTCGGAGCATTCATGGCTTACACTTCGATTTTTCTTCCTGCAGAACCCACTGCTGCTCCCACTGATGTCACAGCGACCAGTGTGTCGGTGTCAGAGATTTTTGTTGTATGGAAACATGTTAAAGAGAGTCTCGGAAGACCACAGGGGTTTGAGGTATGAATAGAATTATTGAAAATAGGCCTTCTATTTTGCTGGAACTGTGCCCTGCTAAACACGATTTGATGATGCTTCACCGAAATCAAAGTCCTTTGAAATTTTGCTGGGTTAAGAAAGAAACAGTGTTTTCTCAAAAAATATTTTTGCTTTTCAATAGTTGGCTTATTGTCTGCAGTCTATGTAGTCTTGTCACCACTGTACCAAAAAAAGAGAAGGACATGAAATGGAGTTTTAGACAAACCCAGAAATTGTGGGTGGATATTTATTTAATTTTACTATTCTTAAGACAGAAGTGACAGCCTTATAATTATAAATATGCCAGGCCAATTTAGTGACATCAATTAATCTTAAGCATTGAAGGCTTGTGGGGTAACTGTGAGCTTGAGTATTCTAGCTTAAACACAGGGAGATCCCCCAAAATATTTTCAATAGAGAAGCTATATTAACATGCGACTTTGTATTGTAAGCCTCTTGGTCTAGAGTGAAGAGAACAGATATGAGGGGAAAGCACCAGAAGACAGTAGCAGAGTTGTGTTGTTCTAATCAGGTGGCAACAAAGGTGCCATTTTCTAGAACTGATGAGAACTGGACCTTTATGTCAAATGGAAGAAATACAAAGTTGAACAGTGAATTAGATGTGGGCTATGGAAAAGACACTAAAGATAATCCTAGAGCTTTAAGACCTAGCACACAGGCTGAATGATACACTGAAGTCAAGAATTCTGCTTTGGATACTAAGGTTTATAAGTCTTTATTTCTTGCTGCTGTTTCTTGGTGCATTGTTACTATTGTTGTTTTTTATTGTTGTTATTGCTGTTGTTTAAGACAAGAGCTTATATACCGACTGGCCTCACATGTCACTGAACTCCTGATCTCCCTTCTGTGCAAGTGCAGGGGTTATAGGCAAACACCACCACATTCTGCTTGTGTTGTACTTGGAATCAAGCAAGAGCTTTGAACATGCTAGGCAACCTGTTGAGAAACTAAGATACATCCCTAGCCTTCTTTATTTCTGAAGATTAAGGACTGGTGGTTTATCATTTTGAAGAATCACTAGTATATAAATGATGTTTTAATCTTTTATTGGCTGGGGTCACTGTACATTGATAAAGAGGAGGCATAGAAATTAAACTCTGTGGTATCCTATGACCAGGAGCTCAATAAAGGAGAAGGGTCTGACCAAACACACAATGAGGGAAACACTGGAGAAATTCAGGGGCCTCAAAAGAAATTTCAAGAGGTTAAGAATATTCCATTTACCCAAATGCTGCTGAACATTTCAAAAGACCAAGTCTAAACCAAGTACAGTGGCACACACCAACTCAGTAGGCCAGCCCTGAGCAACAGGGAGAATTCCATGCCCACAACAAAACATTCACAGAAAGGTGAAATGCCAGATCTCCATAGGTGTGGCCGAGATGGACAGCATGCAGGGAGAAGGCGGTGTCTTGCTGGTCAGGGCTAAGAGTGAGGATTATGTGTGACACAGGCATGTCGGAGCATGGAGCTCAGTCTGTCTCAGACAAAGTGGCAAGTTTTCACAGCCAGGAAAAGGAGTGTCCTCAGCAACAAACCGATAAAGGTGAGACCCAATCCAGTAGGATCAACACGTGGTTGTACTTTACACAAATTCTGAAAATTTAAACAGAGAGGCTCCATAAGCACAGCGAAATTTATTCTATTTTACATTATCAAACAGAGTTTAAAAATAAGAAATTATGGGCTGGGAAGATGACTCCATGGTTAAAACACCTACAGCCAAACCATAAGGACAACATCCCGTAATCTATGTCAATGCTAAGTAGCTGTGTAGAGCAATCCGAAAGACAGACTCCAGAGCAAGCTGACCAACACAATGAGTCTGCAAGCTCTGCTTTCAAAAGAAAGATGTTGCCTCAGTGTATAGGCAGTGAGAGAGGAATGGAGGCCATGCTGTTGCTTCCTGGCTTACTTAGCCTTCTTTCTAATAGAACCCAGGCCCAGGGATGGCACTACCCACAACGGTCTTGGCTCTACCCCATGCATTGCTAATTAAGAAAATGCCCTCCACAATTGTGTATAGTGTAACTTTATGGAGACATTTTCTCAGTTGAGGTCCCCCTCCTCTCTGATGATTCTAGCTTCTCTCTATTTACATAAGACTAGTCAGTGTATCATATATGCATGAAAACAAAAAACAATCTGCTACAGAAAAATGTCAACATCTTATAAACTAGAAAAAAGCACATATTTTCTAAAAGTCATAAATTAAATAAAATGTAAAGTTCAATGAACTGTGACATTAATTTTAAGTAGAACATATTCATCCATGATTTTATTTCTTCTGTCTCATTGCTGGATAATCACAAGCCAACTGAACACTAACTGTGACATAAGAAGAGTGTGAACATCCACCCAGTCTTTTCTGTATTCTTTTTACCTTAAAACCAGTGTGCCCCTGCTCTCCCAAGACTCTCTCCTCTTATTCCCACACATTTCTCCTGCTAAAAATGTCACCAAAAATAATCAATATTCATGACGAAAATTTACATATACTTCACTTTTCTCCAGTTCTCTACTCTGACCCTGCTATGCTCTAGCTTTATTTGCCAATGCCAGAATTCTGATCATGTTAACAAAACAGAAATTTGAAACAAGAGCCTATGTTAGTAAAATCAGTAAGACTGGTTTTAGTTCATATGTATCTGTATCAATATTATGGCTTTTTTTTTCTAGCCACAATTCCAATTTTCCTATGATGTATAAAATTCTAAGTTACTAGAACTGTTGGGAAATGTCAGCGTCAGTGTATTTGGTGACTCCAATTTTTTTCAAATAGAATATATGACAGCTCAGGTTTATGAATGCCATACTGCAATGGAGGAAGAGCAATTAAAGATTATGTAAACAAATGACCAAGTAAATTAGACAAGGTCACAGTTGAAATCCCAGTCCAAAGAAGAGAACACACACTCCCACACCTAACCAGGAAGCTATTTGCAGCTTTGAGGAGAGGCGGGAATCTGTTTTCTCCGTAGTAAAGAGAAGACCCCATACCAACAAAACATGGTTTACAGGGTTTTATGTGCACCTTTTGTTTTGGGCTGGTTGGTTGGATTTTGTCTCATTGGAGTGGGGCTCTATCATCTGTACATTATATCATCATCTGCTTGACTTTTACCTAGGGCTCTACTTCTAGTTCTGTACCTGCTGAATCCAGCTTCTACTCCAGAGGCAGCAGAACTTAACAGAATGGTTTCCAGAGGGGAATAAGTGGGTGGTCTTCCTGTCTGCTTGGTTAGATTCAGAATCTCCAAGAAAACAGAATTCTGGGTGTATCCGGGTATGAATTTCCAAAGAGGACCTGCCAGGAACAGGATCTACACCTTTCCACAGCCTGGGCTTCCAGACTACAGGAAAAGACGAAAGTGGCCAGCAGATTAGCACCCATTTCACTCTGCATCCTGACCCTGACTGCAGATGCCATGTGAGCTTCAGCCTCACAGTTCTTCTGCCACGCTTTCTCCACAGTGGCAGACATAGTCTCAAACCCTAAGCCCAAATAAACTCCCTTCCTTAATGCTGCTTCTCGTGGGCATTTCGTTGCAGCAATGAGAAAGTCAGTAAGCCAGGAAGATACGATGTCAGATTCACATTTTTAATAATAGCTGGCACTTTTATGTGAAGAGCAGAAAATGAAGGGGAGACAGGCCAAGGAAAGCATTAGGGGATTACTGTCCTGAAACACATGTCCTGGTGGAGATTATACAGTGATGCAAAGTGGAGGGTTTTAGGGAGAGCTGCCAGAATCTGTTGACGGGAGGGAAAACGACTATTTCTGCATTTCCAGGTTAGTAAATTGTACCATCTCCCCACACCCAAAAGGGAAAGAAAACAACAGATTTTGCAGGTAGGAAACCATGACTTCTGTTTCGTTGGATTAAGCTGGGATTTCTGTTAGAAATACAAGGATGTTGCTCACTTTGGCTGTAGGATGTGGGAGTGCAGAGTTTAATTGAGAGATCAGAACTAAAGGCAGAGAAGTGTCATTGAAAGCCATGTAATTAAGTAAAAACACCTGAAGGGAATATCTCTTCTAAGAGGGGAGAGAAAGGCAAAGAGGAGAACTTTGGCTCAGACTTTAAAAAGTTTCTCCAAAGAGACAGGACCAGCAATAAGGTTTATAAGGGAGATCAGTTTGACAGAAGAAGCAAAACAAAACAAACACAAAAAACAACAAATGAAACAAGACCGTATGCTGATAGGAGAAGGAAGTGGTTGGCTTTGCCCAGGACTGCTTGAGATCAGGCCAGAGGAGGCAGAGAAACAGAATTGTGTGGAGCGGTTAAGAAGTTGTCTGTAAGGAAGTAATCAGTGTCTGTTCCATTGGCAATTCAGCCATTTCAGATATAGACATTCAGTAACGCATAAAACTATCGCTCTCTAATTTATGATTGGGCACAGGGCTTTGGGAGGAGGGGGATCCCTTCAGACTCTATGACATCATCATCTCTTCACAGTATGAAACTATCTGAACCTCCTGTCCGAACACCATGATGTTTCAATGTTCCTAAGATGTATCTAATCTTTATATCCATAATTATTGTGAACAAGATCCAACATCTGAACATATTTTTGCATCAAAAATTCCAACAGAAGCCTAAGTAACCCAGGGAACTATTTAGATATACTTGCCAACAGTTCAAAGTCGTGCTTTCATATTACAGACTCCCCACATTACATTTGAAGGAAACGACATGACACGGAATTATTATTTCTAAAGATGAGTGGACAGCTGACTCTCTAGAGTACACAATGTGCCTTTAGTAAATTACAGTGCCTAGATCAATAAACAAACTTGAATTCACTGGTGACTCACTTGATTCTGGAACCTTTGTAGTTGCTCTTTCATAAGTAATTGAGGAAGGCTACCTTTAGCAAAGATCATGAAGAAATAATACCAACATGAGACCAATAAGGTTCAAAAACCTTCCCCTCCTCCTCAGCCCAGGCACCATCACTGGCCTCTCTCTCCCTAACTCTCTGACCCAGATTGGAAGTGGTTGCCACCTAATTGTGATCCCAAGTTGACAGTTAAATTTTGGCCTTAGATACTACTGGTCTCACCTTCCAAGTGTTTTGTCTGGTCTCATTCATTTACTTACTGTCCCAGCAAATATTCATTGAGTTTCTAATTATGCTCAGGTACAGTGTTGTTGCTAAGCCAGAAAGTAAAATGGAGAAAGATAAAACCCTGGTAAAGCTCACATTCTACCCAGTCATGGTGGCACTTTCTGTATCCCAACCTAGTACTCCTGGGGCTAAGGTAGAATATTATCAGTTCACAGTCAAAGTAAAACTCTCTCTCTCTCAAAAAAAAATAGCATCTTATTTATTTTTTCCAATACTGTGAAGAAATACTATAACCATGTCAGCTCTTATAAATGAAAACATTTATTTGGGCGGGCTTACAGTTTCCATGATTTAGTGCATTATCATCATGGCAGGAAGCATGGCAGTGTGCAGTCAGACACGGTACTAGACAAGGTGCTAAGAGTCTGCATCCGCAGACAGCAGCAGAAGATTGTGTTCCACATAAAGCCAGCCTCCACAATGACACACATACTCCAACAAGGCCACACCTTCCAATAATGCCACTCCTCATAAGCCAAGCATTCGATCACATGAGTCAATCGAAGCCATCCCACCAAATTCATTCCTTGGCCTTCTAGCCTTGTAGTCATAATGCAAAATGCATTTAGTTCAACTTCAAAAGTCTCAACAAAGTTTAAAAGTTCAAAGTCTCTTCTGAGATTCATGCAATCTCTTAACTTTAATCCCCTATAAAGTCAACATCTAAGAGCTGGTTCCATATTTCCAATATACCTTGGCACAGGATATACATTGCCATTACAAAATGTAGGGAAGGGAGCACAGTAAGGAAATACTGGACCAGAGATGGACCACAAACCAACCAAGCAACTCCAAACACTACATCTCCAGGTTTGATCCAAACGCTCTTTTCAGCTTTGTTGACTTGCTTCTTTCTTTTGGGCTGGTCCCACTCTCTGTTAGCAGCTTTGCTCAGTAGATACCCCATAGCTCTTGAACTCTTGGGGTCTCCACAGTAACTCAGGTTTCACCTTCACAGCATCACACAATGCCCTCTCTGGACCTCTAGGCCACACACCTGGCCCCAGCAGCTTTCCTCAGTTGCAGAGGAAGAGCCCATAACCCCTTTCACACACTGGCTGCTCTGGGCCTCCATACAGGGACAACCCTGCTACATACATGGGCTCAACAGCTTTCCTACTCATGGATGGAGATTCTATAACCTCTTCCTTCTATCCTTAACTCTAAAGCCAGAAGACGTGGTCAAAGCTGCCAAGCTCTACTGCTTACTGGGGCTGAAAAATAGCCTCTCGTTCATTTATGTCTTCACCATACTTTCCTTCACTACCTATGTTTTGCTAGCCTTAAACTCAGAGGTCCAAAAACCTCTGTCTCCTGAGTGCTATGATTAAAGACATGTAGCACCACACCTGTGCCTAAGCTTTTCTTTAATTTTTTTCACAAGATGGATGCTTAGCTGGGTGGGATCTTGCTCCAAGGCCACCACTCACTTAATTTCATTTAATATCTCTAATCTGTTTATCACCTTGAATATAGGACTTAGCTCCATTTCACTTCCTGGTTCTCCTTTAATTCTTGAACCATATTTTTTTGTTTCTTTTTTCTTTTCCTTTTGCAACTTTCTCCATTTCATCAAAACACTCTTCATAAGAGTAAGCCAAAGGACAGAATCTATATTAAGCTGTTTTAATATTTTCTTTGCCACTGCAATTTATCTAAATCTTTTCCGCTTAGACTCAGGTAGACTTTTTAGACAAAGGTAAAAAGCAGCCACATTCTTCACCAAGATTATCACAAGAACAATCTCTAGGCAACATACTAAAATTCTTCTCCTCTGAAACTTTTTGAGCCCCCACAGCTGAAGTCATCCTCAGCGCCACTGCCTTCCATATTCCTAATAGGATGGCTCACTAAGTTCCTCATAAAGGCTTCTACTGCTTTCCTAATCCAAAGTTCCAAAATCTGCATATTTCCAAACAAAGCAAGGATTAGGTCTATAACAGCAATTCCCCAGTCCCTGATACCAACTTCTGTCTTAGGGTTTCCTCTTGCTATAAGGAGGCAGCATGACTATGGCAACTCTCATAAAGGGATATATTTACTTTAGCAGTTTAGCCCATTATTATGGTGGGATACACGGCAGTGTGCAGGCAGACATATTGCTGGAGGAGTCAAAATTTCTATATCCTGATCGATAGGCAGCAGCAGGAGCCTATCTGTGCTCCACACTGGGTGGAGCTTGAGCACATAACTTCCTCCAATAAGGTAACCCTTTAGTAGTGTCCCTCTTCATGGGATAAGCATTCAAACACATGAGTTTGGGGGTGGGGTTGGGTATATCTATTCAAACGACCACAAATATAAAACAAAACAAAAAGATAAGTCAAGTCCCAGTCTGGCAGGTAAGGTAATTTCAACTTTCTTCAGTTTTGGTTTGACTTTGGTCTTTTCGTTCCCAGTTAAGGCATAAAGTGAGATCTTGATTCTCATCCAAGTAACTTCTTTTGCTAGTGACCTGGTTTTGTCATTTTTTCTCTGATGCAGCTGTACAGAGTAGCAATAAAGGTATCAGTCTAAGTTTCTCTGATACCATCTGTCAATACACTACTCATGTGTGGTTTTGTGCCAGGAGGAATCTGCCATTACACCTCAATTGGTTTAAGAAATAATAGAGCAAACATTTTGACTTGAGCTAATTTCTAATTGTAACTAACCCACCTTTTTCAAATATCTTAACTGTGTGATCACAATTAAAGTTACTGGCTTTTGTTATTAAATTAACTAATCACTCTTAGGATAGCCTAACCTACATAGTGAGTAGCAGACTAGCATATTTAGGAAGAAGAAAGAGGAGAACAAGGAAGGAGGAGGAATTGTAGGAGGAAGAAGACAAGGAAGGAGGAAGGAAGAAAGGAAAATGAGAGGGGGGAAAGGGAGAGAGAACAAGCAAGCAGGCAAGATGGATAAACAAGGTCATAATGGAACTAGTTCTCAGTCTCCCAGGAAACCTTCTTCAAGTAAGAGACAGGTCACTATAGCAATACCATCCCTATCTGTGTCTTTTAGATCCATTCATGGACATTTCTCATCATGATTAGGCTAGATTAAAAAAAAATCCACTGCACTTTCAATGAGCTTCTCCTCCTCCTCTTCCTCCTATTACTACTACTACTACTACTACTACTACTACTACTACTACTACTACTAGTACTACCACCCTGTGCATCTCACAATTAAGAAGAATCACACTAGGAAATCCCAAATGCACATTCTCTCTAGTATTTGACAAAGCCTCAACAATTGTTGATGGTCTCATAGAACAACTTGTGAAAATTTTAGGTCTTTTTAAGTTGGTTGAAATTTTTTGGCTATAAAAAGTAAATTTAGAAAACATGATTATAAAGGTATGTTGAAATTTTCAGCTTCTGAGATATATTTTGATTGAAAGTTAGAAATGAGCTCTATTGTTGAACTCCAATTCATGAATAACCATGGTCTTCCAATCTGGAATACCATGTCTGTCTCTGGCCTATGCAAGTGAATTCTTAGATTCTTTTTTGAATTTATGAACTCACCAGCATTCAACTGTCCCTGAATGATAATCCCTGAATCCTAGAGCAGTGGCCCTCATACTTCCAAGAGCATATTAGGACTTTTATGAGCCTGCAAATTCAAAGCAGATGTCATCCTGGCAGGAAACCAGAGTAAGAGATCATACCAAGTCATCTCTGTCAGATTTCCCTAGACCTGGAAGAAGGTTGTCAGGAATGATGGAAATTCAGTCTGAGCTGTTTGCTTCTTCTATCCCTTCACTAAAGGTATGTGCGGGGTTAGGTCCTCACAGTCCCCACATCAAAGATGACATTCTAATGCCGGGGAAGTTTATGGAAAATTAATACTAACACAACCCACTGTAACAATAGAATTCTCATGTCTATAATTATTCTAGGAATCTATATCATGATGATATGATCAAGACACAGTAAGGATAAATCTATACCTGCGCACTCCCCAAGTTTATGTTTCTGTATACAGGAGCATATACTACTGTCCTTAAAAATAATCTCCATTTTCCTGAATAAAAACAGGTTTGTTTGCTTGGTAGAATAGAAAGGAGAATTATTTTCAATAAATATAATTCTTGTAAAAATATTATGCCTTTTGCCTAGAGAACCAAATCTCCCATGATTCCCAAGGTTATGATATCTAATTTTACTTCCCTCAATCGTAAGATATACATGAGAGAGAGAGAGAGAGAGAGAGAGAGAGAGAGAGAGAAAGAGAGAGAGAGAGAGAGAGAGAGAGATTTTAATAGTAACTAAGCAATAATGCAAGTTCTTAGGAGGGAGACAAATGCCGATTGATTGCCTTAGCCTCAGTTCTGAAAATGATACTTGTGAGAGGCAAGCAGAAGATGAGACAATCCATTCCATTTAACACTGGTCTTTAAATCGCTGCCCCAGCAACCCTATCCCTGGGCTTTGTGTAGCACTTATATGTGCTCACTTTTAAGCTCCCAGGGAATCTGCCACTTAGCAGTTCATTTCAGACTTGTCACTAAAGCCATTTCAGCTTATTGATTGCCTGAAAAGATACTTTCTTTTATAAAAATGTGCTTTATAAAATCAGTTGTGGTAGAGATTTCTTAAGGGGAGAAGCGACCTGATTGTTTTTGTTTATTTTATGATCTGGACCCTAATCATCAGAGCAGAAGATGAAAACAAATGGTCCTTAGTACTGTCTGACAATAACCGTGGTAGGCAGATTGCACTCAATTTGTCTATCAGGAGAGGAGGTAAAAATGGAGCCGCAGATAAGCTAAGAGGGAGAAGCTGAAACAAAGCCCTTTGCAAAGGGCTAAGACAAAGACTGTTTGCCTTGCCATATGGTATGTGGGTGGTCTTTGTTTTGCAGATTCTCAGTGCTTTTCATTGCAACTATGTAAAAATAAGAATGCAAAAGGCAATTCCCCTCCTTTGCTGAACTTCTGTGGCTTCTGATAGAAACTGAGAATGTTTTTTGTGGCACTATTGTTAGGTTTCCTTCTTTGGGGATTTTCATAGATTGTGAAGCTAACAAAACGGTTTTGCTTTTTGTTTTTGTTTTGTTTTTTTTTTTTTTTTGAAAAATCAGGAAACTAAAAACCTTAAAGTAATATTTCAGTTTCTTTTTAAAATTTAATTAATTAATTTATTTATTTACTTATTCACTTTACATCCCACGCACTTCTCTCCTCCCAGTCATGCCCTCCCACACTCCTTCCCCCATCCCTCCTCCCCTTCTCTGAGTGGGTCTCCCTGACCTGAATATACATCTACCCTGGCACTTCAAGTCTCTGTGAAGCTGGGCACTTCCTCTCCCACTGGGGCCAGACAAGGCAGCCCAGCTAGAAGAACATATCCCATGAACTGGCAACAACTTTTGGGGACAGCCCCTATTCCAGTTGTTTGGGACCCACATAAATCCAAGCTGCACATCTGTTACATATGAGCAGGCTTCTTACCCTGACCTGTCCTGATCCTGTTGAAAGACATTCATTGAATCCTTTTAGAAAGCAACCAATGGGGAATCTCATTTTCCTGTGGGTTTTGTTTCACCTTTGCTACATGGAGGAAACTCTTTACCAGGAGGGATTTACAGGATTATTGCATTATCTGCCTAAAATGCTTGTCTCATAAGTAACAAAAGGATTTGCAAATCTCTTCTCAGACTGAACACTGTGTATGTATTTGTTTGTTTTTGAAACAGGGTCTTACATAATGGGAGCTGACCTTGAACTTGCTATGTAGCTAAGGATGAGTGAATTTCTGATCCTCTTGGCTCCACCCACTGAGTACTGGAATCACAGATTTTTGCTACCAAACTCCTCTTAATCCTGTTATTTCTAAGGGAATCTCGGCAGTTACACTGTTTGTTTCATCAAGTATAGTACACTAAGCAGGAGTTAGAGAGGTGGCTCAGTTGTTAAAAACAATTGTGTAATCTTTAACATTCAGATCTAATACCCAAGTAACGAGCCAGGCATCTCTTACGTGACTGTAAACCCCCCAGGTCCAAGGTGGGCAGAAGCAAAAAGACCACTGGAGCATGCTGGCTTCTAGCCACTCCAAGAGAGCTTGAGACATAGATTCAAGAGACATGACTCAAAGGCATAAGTCAAGCATGATGGCTGAGGCTGCTCGATGCACTCTCTGACCACCATACATCCACCTGCTCATACATAGACACATATGCACACCGATAAATATGTAAGTCTTTAAAATTATAAACAATCGTGAATGCAAACGTTGTTAGAACGCTAGCTTTTTGCTTCCACCTTCCATGGTGTGCACAGAACCTTCTTCCATTAACCATTTGTCCATCAAGAGCATTTAGGTCGTCTCCATTTCCTGACCTTTGTGAACAGAGCAGCAGTGAACATGGCTGACCAAGCATCTCTGGAGTAGGATGTGGATTCCTCTGGGCACAAGCTAAGTAGTGGTATAACTGGGTAGCATGATAAATTTAGCTTTAGTGCTTTGAGAATCCGCCACCTTGATTTCCAGAGTGGCTGTGCAAGGTTAGAGTGCCACCGCTGATGGAGCAGGAGTCCTTGTGCCTCACACATGTAGGTTGTTTTGTTTATCTGACTGCGGTAAGATGAAAATCTAAGTTGGTTTAATTCACTCCAGGTGACAAACATTTTTTAAAGATGTTTTTAGCCTTTTTTTCTCATATCTTTTTCTAAGAACTCTGTTCAGGTCCCAGACCTCATTTATGAGTGGTCCATTTGTTTCTTTGCCTCTTATTAATCCTCTGTCAGCTGGATAGCTAGCAAAGATTGTCTCCCACACTGTTGGCTTTCTCTTCATTAGATTGTTTCTTTACACGAGCAGATAATTTTTAGTTTTAGGAAATTCAAAAGCAGCACACTCAAGGCAGAAGCCTGACATGGCTTGTTCAAAGCTTATCTGGCCTCTACCATTCTCCTTTTCCAGGGGCTGAGCTCTTCCCTGTGAAAGGGCCCAGGATGTCAGCAGAACTTAACTCACTTTGAGGGTCTTACTCTTTCTGTGTTTCCTTCACTTCTCAATGTCCCTTCGGTTCCTAGCTGCTTTTTCTACAGCCACCTTTCCCAGCACACCTCCAGCTGGTAAGAGTGCCCAAATCTTTCCCACTAGAGCCAGTGGGACTAGAAGAAGGAGATTCCTCAAGCAAAATAACCACACACCAGACCAGACCTTTGCAATTGTAGCCTCTCCAGGAAAATGCTGAGTACCCTGGGCTACTTTAGCCTGTCAGTGAAGACTCATTATTTCTCCTCTGGGACAGAGTTTGCATGATAGCTCTACTTGTGTGGGCATCTCTGGAATAGCCTTCAGATCTGCAACGCCACTTAATTTCACTGATAAACCGTATCTCCCTGCTTCCTCCCTCCCTCCTCCTCCCTTCTGCCTACTTTAAGTTTAACTGGGTTCGTTTCAAATATTACAAAACTTGGCCAGGACTTGACACTGACATCAAATCCCATACCTGCCATTACTGTTCTATTCCTTCCAGTTTACTTGTTATAAAATGTTTTTTCATATCCTTAGGTGTGGCTGATTTTCACTTCTGATCTTTTACCAATAAATACATGAAAAGATTGTACTCAGAACATCATAGAAATGATAGGGACATCACATTGCAGAGCCTAAACTGCTTAAGTCTTTCAAGATGGACATTTTTCTAGCTAAAACATTACATTCAGGTCAAAAGCTTTCTTCTTTCATTTTATTAAGATATATTTAAAAATCTTGGGTATGTAGATCATCTCGCAAGGCACATTTAAGCACAGTAGTAAAAATAATAAAATACTCCCATAATGCTCTTATTCACTGGGCTCTTTTTAAAAATTAGTAAAGAGGGCCAGAGACTCAGTAGGTAAAAGTGTCTGCTCCCTAGCCTCATGATTTGAGTTTGTTTCCTAGAATCCGCATAGTGGAGGAAGAGAATGGGTTCCTTCAAGTGGTTCTCTGACTGTCCCTTGTGGGCCACAGCACATGAGCACACACATACACACACGCATTCATACACATATACAGCCACACACATACACAGATACACACATATGTATGCACACGCACATGTATACATACACAAAGTAAATAAATAAAGTTAATAAATGGAATAAAAATAAGATTAAAAATGTTCTAAATAAAATTCAATAAAGTTGACAAAGAATGGAAGAAAGCTGCTGCCTGCACTGAAATACACAGATCAGGAGCAGATTCACCTTTATGTGTGTTCCACCCTTCTCTCTGCTTAGATAGTAGAGCAGCATCTCAGACCGTAAGTAGGAACTGATTCAGAAAGGGTCACCATTGGTATTCCTGTCACATTTCCAACTTCCTCGCTTCATATCCACCAATCATTGTGCCATTGCCTCATAAATATTCACACCTCAACTAACCATTGTTTATTTATCTTTTTTGATTCATTAAATTGTGTCCTTTATGATAAAATTACCTGTGGCACAAAGCAACTATTATGCTTGTAATCTAATCACACTGCCTGCCAGCCCATCTTGGAGGATCAACAGTGAAGAGCCAATTTCACAATACGCTTAATACTAACATCAAAAGATTAGGAGGCTGGAGACAGACTCCAACTGAGGCAAGCTGGCCTTTGCCAAGTAAAGCAAAAGCATCTGCTGTGGAAACCATGTTCTGCTGGTCCAGGACTCTGCACCTCTAGGTAGAAGGCATACTGATGTTGGATGTTGCAAAGGCACAGAGGAGGCAATCCCAGCACTAGTCAAGGAGAGGTTAGAGTGTTTTTAAACACTGGTGCAGGCAAGCAATCAATAGATTGGCAGAGACATCTGCCTTCTGACCTCAGTTAGAAGTTGATCAGTTTCTGTTAATCATGACTGTTGGATTTAGCAACAGTGGTGGATCTTCCGGAATTGCATAAACTGAGCTTTTCCTAATGCCCCTTAAGCTGCACATGGAGTCCTGAGGAAAAAGACAACCTCATTGCCATCGCAGCTAGCAGCATCAAGGAAAACTGGCACAGAGCTTTGAATGTTTTCCTTTCCCCTCATCTTTGTGCAATGACCCACTCTCAAAATCCTATTTTCTGGGTTCAAGCAAGCACTGTAATAGCCTCTGGCCTCCCTCTTCTTTATCTTTGCTTCACTGAAACAAACTGCACCCAAGCACAGGAAGCTTTGTGTCTCAGCCTCGGGAGGTTTTCTTTGTTGCAGGGAAAGTAGGAGTGGGGGCTGTGCTGGCAGCATCTGGCATCGACCTGGGTCACTCACTCCAACCATGGAAGGGGTACTTTCAGTTCAGAGATGCAGTCTCCCTATTAAAAAAGCCTTCAAATCCTCCTGAGAATACTTCATCATTTTAAGATCAGTTGGGTAATATATACTGGTAATTATATAGGATGATAAAAGTGTAAAGAAAGAAAAAATGAAATAGTGAAGTCTTTATTTAATTTAAAATATTTTTTTATAAATGGGTTTATTCTATATTTGAAATTATAATTACATTTCTCCCTTCCTTTTCCTTCCTGCAAACTCTCCCATATACCCTTCAATACTCTTCAAATTTATGATCTTTTTTCACTAATGGTTATTGTATGTATATGTATGTGATTATGTATATGCATCTGTCCCTAAATGTAATCTTTTCAGAATGTTTCCAGGGCTTACTGCTTGGCTTGAGAAGTTCTTTTTAATGGATGATAGAGATATATGATGGATAAATATGTGAGAAAAATACTATCAGACAATATTTACAAGTGATAGACTGATGAATATATACATGCTAATGTATGATAAGCATGAAATGAGATATTTGATTGATAAATGATAGATAGATGGAGAGATAGATTGTAGATAGAGGTTATATAGAAAGATGATACCTAAAAGATAGATGATAGATGATAGGCAAGATGAATTATATAGACAGAGGGTAGATAGAGGGTAGACAGAAGGTAGACAGAGGGTAGACAGGGGGTAGAGAGAGGGTAGATAGAGGCTATGTAGAGGGTAAACAGAGGGTAGATAGAGGGTAGACAGGGGGTAGACAGAGGGTAGACAGACAGACAGAGGGTAGACAGAGGGTAGATAGAGGGTAGACAGAGGGTAGATAGAGGGTAGACAGAGGGTAGACAGAGGGTAGACAGAGGGTAGACAGGGAGTAGACACAGAGTAGACAGAGGGTAGACAGAGGGTAGACAGAGGGTAGATAGAGCGTAGACAGAGGGTAGACAGAGGGTAGACAGAGGGTAGACAGAGGGTAGACAGGGGGTAGACAGGGGGTAGACAGAGGGTAGACAGAGGGTAGACAGAGGGTAGATTGATTATAATTTCTTACCCAGAAGAAAAACACTAGGGTCATGGTTCTCAGTTTCAGGAAATGAGGAAGAACAGGCTTTTCTCTACTTATAGAGCATCTCAGATATGAAGAAAACACAATCAAACTCAGGACCCAAATCAACAAAACAAAATACTCATTAGGAAATGTAAGATATGAAGTTAAACTGCTAAATATTTTTACACTTTTTATTATTTCATGTGTATGGGTGTTTTGCCAGCATGTATGTCTGTGTGTCACATGTGTGCCTAGTAAACAGAAAAGCGAAGAGAGAGCACCAGATCCCCTAGAACTAGGATATAAAATGTTTACAAACTGCCACATAGGCTCTGGGACCTGAGGCCGGGTCCTCTGGAATACAGCCAGTGCTCTTATACTGCCAATACTGCCAGCTATATACACATGCTTCAAAGTAAAAACAGAAGAAATAATCTCAGAACGCAGAGTAAGTGTGCAAGAGAAGTGTGGTTTAAAAACACAAAGGAGACTGCAGAAGTGAAGAACAAAAGAGTTTGGGTGAACGCTGAGCTGCAGAGAAGGTGGAATGCTCGCAGCAGAAGAAATACCTGAAAACACGGACAAAATCTCAAATCTCACACACTAAACAACAACAACAGCAAAATGGTCATTTCTGCTTGACACTAGTAAAGCTGCATGCCACTTATATTTTAAATAAGAAATAATATTTTAACATGATAAAAGACAAAGGTTAAAATGATAAAATTCAGAACCATTAAAAGCAGCTAAGGAAACTGTCCCAAATACAGCTTACACATACCAAAAGCACAATTTAAATATATATCTTCTGGCTTCAAAGGCACAGTCTGCCTTGAGCTTGTAGCAATGTGGAAAATTTCTTATGTTCATGCATTTCTGTTGGAAACAAAAAAAAATGGTTCAAATTCTTTGAAAAATAATGGGGCATTTTGTATTAGAAGGCTTAATTTCGTCCTAACTTTCAAGCCCATAATCCCCTTCCTGGCATCTAATCTAGGGAAGTAGGATGATAAGCTAAAGAGAAATCTGCCGTGAGCTAGCCACAGCAGTACTTTAATCAAAAGCCTAAGTTAGTGGCACTCGGGGCTTCCTCAGTGGTTGGAGCGCCTACCACAAAAGCATGAGGATTGGAACTCGGATCCCCAGAACATAGCCATGCCAGGGGGTTGGTACCCATCTGTGATTCCAGTTCTGAAAGGCAGACACAAAATCCGACCAGACTAGCAAAAGAGATTGGCAGAATGACTGAGGTTGGGTTTGGCTGAGAGAGCCTGCCTAAATGAATTTTCAGATTTCTGTCTGGGGAATCTAAAGCATGAGGCGTTGGTTCAGGTGAACAGAATTTTTGCTTTCATGGTAAATTTAGCAGCACGTTTATTATTTTACTTGAGATGTTTGATTTTATAGTGGTTACTCCAAATATTAAACCTATATCCAGTCTTTAGAAATCCGAAATTTGTACTTTTACAAATCCTGCAATTTGCTTAATTTAATCATTCAACTATATCAAAATATACTTAATTATATTTAAAATAATGTAACTGGTTAAGAGACACTGAGGCAGAAGCCAGGAAGTCAGATGCATCACAGGAAAAGAAAAGTGAGCGTTCATTCAGCTGGCGACTTCTCAGCCAACTTCTTAGATTGAAAATACCTTGGATTTTTTTTCTTCTGTTCAAATTTTCTCAGCGTCCAAGAAAGACAAGCTAGTCTTTGAAATTAGGAAGGGTTGGGCAGCAGCATATGAAATACAGAATGGGGGCTTCCTATTTTAGAAAACTACTTTTCTGAAGTTCACTCACTTGACTGAATTCTCTTCCAATTCTGTGGGAAGACTGGCCAAAAAGATGAGATCATTTTACTAGCCTTCCTTTATATATAAATTAGGGGTCTCTTCATATATGTCAGTCAGGGCTCAATTGTGAAGGACTGATAACTCTCCTTTAAGCAAGGTGTATTGTATGAAATCAGTTAGCAAAACTGAGACAGCACATGCAGTGTGATTGTTCAAGATCCAACTCTAGAAACACAAAAAGACCGATGATTTTAAAAGCAGGAAGCGAGACCTCAAGGCCCGAAGCAAAGGCCCTGATCATAGCTAAGGGGCCACGGGAGTTACTACAGTGTGCTGGGGAAAAAGCCATCCTTACCTCACGGACAAAATCTCCCCTGGTCTGCTATGATTTGAACTACCAAAACACAAGCAATGTGCCTACCTCTTGAGCCCCACCATGCCAGGACCAGGCCACAAGATGTGTTAAGGCTGCTGAGAGGGAGAAAGGAGAAACGCCTCCATATCTCTGTTTGCTGGCAAAAGACGAGAAAGGGCAAGGCTTCACCCTCCTGCTCACTTCCGGCTTCATATCACATGTACCTGTTTCCTAGTGCTCAAACCCAAAGCCTGACAGCACCGAGATTGAAACAGAGCCTTAGAAACGCAAAGGCTCTTTCTCCATCCACAGAGGAAAGCACAACACCGGAGGCTAACCGTGAGAACTAAAGTGCACCGTCTTTGTCTACTCTGCATCTGCACGGACCCAGTCAACTCTTAATGACCAAGAGCCTCAGTGTCACAAGGAAAGTGTTCAACTACGCAGCGTCATGTCCACAAACCAAACTGTAGGCATTCTCTGCTGAAGTTTGATATGAAGTTTCCTTCACAGTCTTTTCTGTGTGACCACTCTATTCCCAGCATTGTTAGGAGGACTGTGGGACCTTTAGGAGGTGGAGCCTCACTGGAGGAAGCAGGTCACTGAGGACGGGGCCTTGAAGCTGTATAGCTCTGCCCTGTTTCTGTTTTCTCTACTTTCTATCTACCTGAGGCATTGTGACTAGATGCTGCCAGCAGTAGCTGCCACGCCTTCCCTGCCCTGCTGAGTTAGTCACTGGCAGAGGCTAAGGTCTGAGGAGAGTATCACAGGAGAACATACCTAATGTAACACAGGAGTAGAGTTAACCAGAATCTCATCATTGCAGAAAGACAAATGTTCTTCAATCAAACTGAGGCCCCAACAACCGCAGCCTGCCCCCCTTTTCATAACTAGCACAGTTTCAGTCCATTTAAGCTACTCCAAGGTATCATGGGTATTCTGACTCCTCTGTGTTTTACTAATATATACAGTTGTAATTTACCTTCATGTAGTATTGCAAAAGGTTTGTGTTCCGGATAATCTCTTCGTTGTTTCCAGGTAAATTGCTCTGCTAAACTGAGGGAGGGAAAGCACTTCTATCATGGCTTGATTGTTCTTTAATGCCAGAGCGCGTTTTAGGATCTGTAGCACTTCCAGGATTCAGAACACTCAGAGGGACCAAGGCAGCTGGGGCGCTACAGCTTAGGGCTGTGAACTGAGGGCTACAGAGGCAATTTCCTCGGGGATTTGATCTGGAGCATCAAGGGTGATGTGGGGTCGGGGGAGGGGCAGCAAGCAGGAGGGAAATAGAAGTATGCCAGGGAGTAACAATCCCAGGGAAATTTTAAAATTAATTTGTCTTGTGGTAATGTGTTGACAGATTGGTTACTGGAAAGATACCGAGCCAGAAGACTCTGCAGAAACAGTCAGAACCAGAGGGAATGAGTCATTCGTCATGTTGACGGGATTGGAAGGCGACACACTCTATCACCTCACAGTCAGGGCTTACAATGGAGCCGGGTATGGGCCACCCAGCAGGGAAGTGAGCGCCACCACCAAGAGGCACCGTAAGTGACCTGGACTTTTGTTTGTTTGAAAGCCACGTGATCAGAAGCCACAGGAGGTACCTAATAAGCAGCGTCAAAAGGGAGCCTTGCTTCAGAGCTCAGATCTGAATTCCAAAACCAGCTCAAAAATATTTTTGCATTCCCAGTCTGTAAAGGTTATCATCCTGTGAAACAAGGCTAAGCGACTTTGACACAGAAGGGAGATAAAAGGATTCAGGTTCAAAAGCTCCGTGGAGTAGCTATTAAAATGACACTCCTGGAGCAAAACCCTCCTCCTCTGATTCCAGCTGGAAGGAAGCCCATGGCACCAGCTAACGACCAGACACACAGAAGTCAGAAATTCTCAGGACTGAAACTAAGAAATGCTTTTTGGACTAGTGGTTCACTTTCCTGTTTTTATCTTGCAGCCCCTAGCGAACCACCTGGCAACCTCCGTTGGGAACAGCAGGGTTCCCAGGTTTCCCTAGGCTGGGAGCCTGTCAGACCTCTAGCCAACGAGTCTGAAGTCATGGGTTACAAGGTTGGTGTCAGTTCATTCTTGGAACAATACACATTTCAGAGCTGTCACTGTGATGCAGGGCAGGGTGGGGGGCATGAATGGGACATGAATAATCATTTTCTCTTCTTCGTAGTTGCGTTTTTTTGAAGCTTTAAATAGATGTGTGTTACAGGTTGAGTCATTTTTCCTCTTACCCGTAGTGTCCATTTTCTCACCCATCTCATTCATTCTTTCTATCCCCCGAGACCTGTAGCTCTTAACCTTCCTAATGTTAACCGTTTAGTACAAGTCCCCATGCTATGGTGATCCCTGCCTAACCATAAAACTAGTTTCCTTTCTAATTCATTACTTTAATTTTGCTACTGTTATAAATCATAATGTAAATATCTGGTATGCAGAATATCTGACATATGACCTCAATGAAACAGTCATTTTACCCTCAAAGGGGTCACGACACACTGGTTGAGAACCACTGCCTTAAACAATACTACTTCTAGTTTATTCTCATATATACGTTAACGTTTTTTATTTTGTTTTATATTTTTGTATAGAAGATTCTATGACCCACAAGTGGGAAACTAGTGTGATATTTGTCTTTGAGCAATTGTCTTAACTTGCTTAATAAGATTTGTTCCAGTGACATCTATTTTCCTGCTAATGACATAGAGAAAAGAATATCCCATTGCACGTAATTTTCATATACAGTCCTGTGACGTTGAACACCTAAACTATTTCCACAATTTATCATGGATAGCACTGCAGCCATCACTGATATCCAATTACCTCTGAGATGTCTCAACTTGGAGACATATTTTTGGTAAATCAGTGCCAGACAATTGGATCATGTGGAAGAGCTTTTGATTGTATTGTGTCTGTGTCTTGGAGAAAGAACTTGCCTGTGGTGTGGCAGGCAAAAGTCAAATTCATCTCCAAAACCACAAGGCAGCTGAAAGAAAAGAGCAGGAAAAAAACAAGCAAACAAACAAACAAACAAAAACCAGGACCCTGAATTCAGTATGGATGCAGACAGCCTTGTAGAACCTGGAGGATCCTGGCACCCCTTTCCAGTAAACTTTGCTGGCAGATGACAAAACCTGGACCTCTAAGACTGAATAGAATGATTTTCTGTTAAAAACAAAAATAAAACAGAAGAATAAAGTGCTGGAGCCACACATTAAATAGAAAGGATTCCACAGAGAGACAGCAAGCTACAAAAGACAAATTCCACCAGCATCTTGCCTTGGGTTTATAGGAGATCTGGGGGTGAAAACCTCTACACAGCCTGACAACTTTGTTTAAAAATATATACAGCCTATGGGTTTATGTGTCCAAATTCCTAACTTCTGTTTCAGATCATCAAAGTTTAACATTGAATGCTGTGCAGAATTACCAGTTGAATATTATTTATTATAGGTTTGAAAAATTTTTTTCATGTCAATACTTAGGATGGCAACTATTATGATTTTGGTTTTCAACCAGAAATACTGACATAATATTTTTGTGCATAAAGCAGTAGAAGTCTGAAACTTACAACAGACACAGTTACAAATAGAATATATATCCATATATATTCACAGATGGGTGTATGTAAAGCCATTTTCTACTAATACAGGAAACAACTTGCAGTGTTTCCTAACTGAAATTAATATTGATCACAGTGTCACACTGAAACACATACACATACTCAGATCTGACTCATCCTCAGACATATAGAATTTCATCTTTTGAGAAGGCAGATGGGTCATTTTCTGGATCCTTCCATAGGCTCTCTTACTTTTGCATCTTCCCCTAAGAGATCACATCCTTTGAACTCCAAGTATACTCTTTAGTAGTAAGAATGCTGACAGACCATAAAGGACCAAACTCAACAGCATAAGAAGCAGACAAATAACCCTGCAAACCGGAAAAGCAATGTCGAATGCTTGAAAACACACGATAAGTCACATGACTACTTAGAAGGTTGGTGCCTTAAGCGCCCCCTCCAGGGAGCCTTAGTTCTAAACGGCTAAAGAAACTACGTTAGGCTGGGTGTACAGTTCCCTAAATATTCTAGTTCCATCTGACTTCTGTGACTATTATACAATAACCAACAGAAGGAACTGAGGAAGAAAGTGAGTCTGGAGCGCACAATTCTACTGTATAGGAGAGGTCAAAGGGGAAACTTGAAACCATCATATCCACACTTAAAACCAAAGAAAATATATTTGTGGATTCTTCCTGTTTGCTTTCTTTCAGGCTTTCTTTCAGGTACATTGTTTTGCCTTTTTTTATTCTCCAATAATAGGAATCCCTACCTAAAGAATAGTACAGTTCAGAATTGGTTGGTTCTTTCAACATCAATTAACAACCAAGAAATTCCCCCATCAACATGTCCACAGGCAAGCTCGAACTTGATAATTACTTATTGAGACTCTCTTCCCAGGTGATTCAGGTTATGTCAAATTAGCAATTACATCAACCAGCATGCCCACGACACTCAGATCTCTTTGCTACCATTTCAACCCAGTGTGGCTGTATTCGTTCCACCCCTATACTTTATATGCCATGACAAATCTCCCAGCAATGCGGAACATCGATCTTAAAGACAAGAGCACTCATCCTCAACACTCTTAGAAGAGCTGCATAAGTTCATTAATTTCAACCCAGCCAGGAACATCTCATACAATTACCCATCTATGGCTAGTAGCAAACATTTGTCTTTTTCAGCATGACTTCCACATGTGTTGTGATATGACAGACAAAGATCATTGGCTCCTAAATCAGACAGACTTCAGTTCAAATCTTACTTGCAAAATCTCGAATAATTTTCTTAAACCTCCCTGAGTTTCATTCTCTTCAGTTAAAGTTGCTAAAACAGTATTAGCATCACGTGTCCTACAGCATCATCTTTAGGATTAGACAATTTATACAAAATAATTTGGTGTTTAAGAAGCCTATACGGACATACAGATGCTATTTTTATTAAAGGAGACTACACTACTAAGGGGAAAACATTAAGTTTATTAACAATGGAAACTGACATTTCCTGTTTTCTAGTGGGGAGGACCACACTCATCACTTTGGAATAACTTGTTGCTGGAGAAGAGCCTCCAACACAGCTCATCTTAGTTGTATAGATGCACAAAAGTAGGACAATGTCATAAAATGTCATTTTCATTTTCATTTTCTTCAACGAGTTACACACTCTTATATTCCTGAGGGAAAAGAGCTGGCTAAGGGAAGCTGCCAATAACGTGGAGTCAGACCTCCCACCCACTCTTGTGCTATTCAGCCTTATTACAACTTCTGCCAGCTCAGGAGAACTGAAAACACAAAGGGACTCTGGATAAGAAAGTTTCCCACTATTCTTGATAAGAAGGCTTAGTGCAGGATTTTCCTGACACAGGCACCACAAAACAGGAATGTAGCAGAAAACAATAATTAAGAACATAAACAGAGAGGTGTAACCATGAGAACACACACTTGGAGCATGGCTCTCAGGAATAACTCAGTTCTGGCAAAAGTCTCCATAGAGGGTGAGACATCTGAGGGAAGGGCATGCAAACATAAGTGGGACTGAGATGAGATGGGGGGGCAAGACCTTCTGTGTGAGTCTAGCTGTATTCCAGAAAGTCTGTAGCAAGGCCAAGAGTAATGACAGTGTCTTGACTTACCACCTCCCTGTCAGCACGGAAGTTCTATAAAGTCGAACACATTAGTCATGTCTGTCTCTGTGGGACCCTGGAATGACAATCTAAACTATTAAACTAGAAGTTGCTTCTAGTGTTCTTGGAAAATTCAAGGTAAAGCTATCTTTGTATTTAAGGAAATTGGACGGGGATACTTTTGATCTCTCAAAGGTTCTTTTTCCCCAGAAAGAGTTCTACTCAGTAGACTCAGGCTGGCTGTCTAAATGAATTCAGGACAACAGCCTCAGTCTGTGAACCAGAAGACAAACATTTACTACCTTCTGACTGTGCCTAGAAAATCTTTTTTCTAGGTTAAAGTCCCCTTTACTATACATTTCTGTCTCTACTTTCCAAACTGATCCATAGCTAGGAAGAGTAGGTATTTATTAGTTTCAAAATTTACAAATTACAAATGCCCATCAATATACATTGAGATCTTTCCCTTGCTTTCACAATTTAGTAATGAGCTAAGGCCTTCTGCCACCTGAGAGCCATGTGCACTGACATTTCTTTTACATCTGATGAAATTTGAACACCCACACCATTCTCCATTTCTTCACAGACTTTTTGGATCAAAGAACATGAAACCTTATGGCTTTGACTTCCTACATTTTAATTGTCTTTAATTTTTTAACCCGTTGAACAGGTAAAAGACTGACAGAATGGAATAAAGTACATGATATCATCATACCATCCACATTTGATTACATTCAACATCATTTATGATGAAGCTTCTTTTTTAAAACATGAAGTAGAAGTAGCTCTAGCATATATGTAGATACTTTTGAAGAAATGATGTGGATCTGGGTGCACTGCTTAGCTTCCTGTTGTAATAATAGTGATCAGCAGCATCTTGCTGAGAAAGGTGTTTCTTTGGCTTACACTTCCACATCATATTCCATCATTGCTGGGAGCCAGGGTGGGAGCTCAGAAAAGAAAGCTGGAGTCAGGAACTGAAGCAGACCCACAGAAGTGTGTTTTGTTCCTTGTGGCTTGCTCAGCTCCCCTTTGTGTACAACCCAGGACCACTTGCCCAGGGGTAGCGCTGACTACAGCAGGATCATAAGTCCTCATATTAATCTCATATCATATCATCAAGGAAATGCCCTCATAGACATGTCTATGGGCCACTCTAATGGAGTCATTCTCTCAGCTGAGGTTCTCTCCTTGATTGTAGCTTGTGTCAAGTCAGCACAACAACAACAATAACAACAAACAACTGGCATAGTGTGTGAGGAAGGAGAAAAATGCCCACCAAGTCTGAAAGTTGCTCTTTGGGAAATGATGACCTTCAAAATCTTTTCAACTACTCTATAGCCAAGTGTAGTTGTACTTATGAACTGGTTGGATTTACTTTTTGAGACTTAGTCTTGTTAAGGTATGCTTACCTTACTGTGCTTTGTAGATCTAATCTGACTTTCCATATTCAAACATCAACTTTTCAAGTCTTGGATACAAGCATGTACCACTGTGCTTAGAATAACCTGCCTTTGTTTGGCCTTGCTTCACCTCTCTTCTTATACCGAGGGCTGTAGAACATTTAATCTCCATCATTGGTCCTACCAACTTTTCCCAAGATTCAGAGCTGAGGAATGAGCTTCTACTTACCTGGATGTCAACTTTTCAGATGCATCTATAGGCATCATCAACATGTTTTTGTTATATTTCTCAACACTCTGTTACCATTAGAACAGCCATTTTTTTAGAAGTAACAGGCCAGCAAAATGGATCAGTAGTAAAGAAGCTTGTGGCCTAGAGTATCTATGTGTTCTATTCTTGGGACCCACATTGTAGAAGGAAGGAACCAACTTCTCCGAGTCTAATCTGAGCTCCGCACGTGCACCATACATGTATACACACACGTAGATAATAAAAAAACAAAAAAATCAAATAAATAAATAAATAATCATTTTTAAAACAATAACAATACTAAGTAAAATTTTATTGGAATCATTTATTGGATAATCTAATAATTTTATTTTTAAAATAGAATTTCCAACTCTACTTGACATTACAGTAGATAATACCTGTTCTGAACAAAGATAGCTGTCAATATAACCATCAATCTAAGAATGTCCAGATTGTTAAGAATTCCCTGGCCTCCTTAATGTTAGTAACTGTTTTTGCCAGGTCTTTATAACTCGTTAAACTTTTTAAAAAGCTTATTCATTTCCCTAAGTCAGGACTTTCAACAAGGTCCAGATGCTCTGAAGTCCTGAAGAATTACTATTAGTTTATTTGACTTTGTAGTTGGTAAAAATCATTACTGATCTATGTTGCTTCTTCCTGCCCTCCGATAAAAGCCACTAATCTCAAGCTCTTTCTGCCACTATCAACTGATTTTTTAAATTATATGTTTGCTGTTTTCACTTTCTGTTCCTAACTCTCTACAGATCTACAAGTTGTCTGCCACCTTTGCATTGTATAGATGTGCATTATTGGCTATTTTTTTTGTCATAAAAACTGTAATTTATTGAACCACATTAACAGTGCCTTCTGAAACAGTCACTCTTTCGCTAGTCCTTAACAATTTACATACATCTCCATTCTCATAAGTTTGCTTTCCAATTATCACATGTAGACAATAGGATTGCAATTCTTGACTGCACTGCAGTCAAAATCAGAGTCATAAATTTTCATAGATTTGTAATTTTTTAAGCGTAAAGAAACCCCTGTTGCCATCCTCCGGAATTCACCAAATGTGAGTGCTAGTTCTGTGTGTTGCTGTGTCATCAAACGTCCACCACCTTTTCTTGTACTGTGATTTGTCAGTGATTCACATTAGAGTGGTCAGAAAGCTAGGCACCTACTCTCTGACAGATATTCAAACACAGTGTTGCATCAGGTAAAGATGTAAAAATGTGCACATCATTTTTGCATCTCTGTTCAAGCTATAGCATCTTTTTTGCAGAAAGCCTTTAAGTGCATTTAACTATAGAGCATTAGATACACAGTCTCTTTCCCATAGACTCAGATGTAAATTCCAATCCAAGAGTGGATGGAATATGTGTTACCAAAAGCAAAGAGGGGATCATATCACTTCACACATCAACACACAAAATACTGCTTTGGGGCTGGGTGTGACAGCATATGCATTGATTCCAGAACCTGGAGGAGGAAGAGGCATGCAGATCTCTGTGAGTTCAAGACCACCTTGATTTATATCATGAGTCCAGGCCAACAGAGGCTAAGTAGTGAGATCCTGTTTCAAAGCCTAAAACAATCACAAAATGCTGCTTTTGGAGCTAAGAGATAACTCAGTCACTAAAGGGTCACACAAGCATGGAAACCTCAGTTTGATTCTGAGAGCCGCAGAAAGAGCCAAGCAACTGAGGAGGTAGACAAGATCCCTGGACCTTGATGGTCAGCTGTCCTATCTGCATGTGTGAATCTGTGGTTTGGTCCCAGTGAATTACTGTATCTCAAAAAAGATGGCAGATGGATAGCTCTTGGAAAATAACACCCCAGGTTGGCCTGTTGTATCTGCACTCATATGCACACAAACCTGCACATTTCACCCCACCCCCAAATTCTGATTTTTCTAGGGTTTATTTTGTTTCATGCAAGTTAATTCAATCAAAAGATGTTTCCTACATGAACGTGTCTGTATGTGATTGTGTGTGTTTGCATATGTGTGCATATGTGTGTGATTTTTCTTGCTTTAAGGATATGACACTTAAACAATGTTCCACTGGCAGTCAACACTGATGGTAATAGAGGTGACTTTTCTTATTGTCCTGTGTGCACCAGGCCCCATGCTTGATTTCCCACATGTGCTTTTGCCTTTTTTGATCTCCTGAGAAAATCATGAAATAGTAGGTATTATTCCTACAAACAAAAGAGTCAATTTAGGTTGGGAAAGGTCAGTAATTTACCCAGTCAGGTAGGTTAGGAGATTGGTTTGGTTTGGTTTCATAGAAGATTGTTTTGAATCCATATTTGCATAATGACCAAGCCACTGCTATTCCCATTAGGCCAGGCAATCATAACACCAATAATTATGAAGATGCATAAAAACAATGAGAATGAATAAAATGCACGTAGTGTATCTTAAGTGCTGCTGTTGGTCGATTATATCCCTCCCATTGTAATAGACTATTACTGGAGGCAAAACCATAAGAGAGGCATAGCATAGAAAATAGTTGGAAAGTGACCAGTGAACCACCCTCCTAAGGAAATTCCCCTCCTAATTAGATACAACCTTTATGAAGGCTATGACTGCCTCTGCAGCCTCAGTTATGTGACCAAGAGGATAATATTGTGTCCAGACTTGTGCTTTTGTTCTCTATCCAAGAGTGTTCAATTGTGCAATTATGGACACATGTCAAAAATAAGTTAACTCTGTAACCCCGCCATACAAACACAATTTGATCAGTACACAAACCTCTGCCAAAATTGAAAAAAAATGAGTAAAATTTTGGATGGTCACTAACTAGATTGAGCATTTTATTTTAAACGTTTAGCACCTTTCTCTGTATATTCTTCCATTTGAGGAGCTTCCACGTCATCCCGTGTATTGCTGTCACCAAGCTCGTGTTGTCTCCCAGTGCATGTGCCCCCGATTGCACTGCTAAATGTGCTGCTGACTTTAAAGGGGCTTCCATTAGCAGAGAGAGCTTCAGTCCCTGCGCTAGGTTTCAATGAGCAGGATTTGGCTCTTATTCGTGACTTCTTACCACATAGTTCTCTAATCTAGTCCTCTTGTTTTTCATGTGTTCTATCCATTGCGTGGATACCATGGCTTCTTATTTCAGAGGGTTTATTATTATTATTATTATTATTATTATTATTATTATTATTATTTTAATCATCTCTTGTATCTGGAAATCTCAATCTGGTAAATTTGGCATTTATTTGTAAATTTTTGTTGTTATAGTTTTGTGACAGAGTCATTGTAGATCAGGATGGCCTTGAACTAAGGACAATCTTTCTGCCATACTTTCGAATACTAGGATTACTATTGTGGACCACCATGTCTGCTTTCAACTTATCTTAAACACTGAGCTTAGATGCTTCTTCTTCTTCCCTCGAACTTAGACAGATCGCATTCTTTTTCTCCATTGCCTTTGTCCGTGTGCACGTCTGGCACAGTGTGTTATATTTGCAGCACATTTGCTCATGTGTCAAAGCAGGGGAGCCTGTACCTAGCTCAGACTGTAATATATGGTAGGCAGTGAAAGAAATCATTTACAATGCCACCTGAATAACAAATAATTCAAGCCTCTGTTATTGCTCCCAGGTTTTTTATAGGCAAGAGGGTCACAGCAAAGGTCAAGTTATTGAGACACAGAAACCTCAGGCTGTTGTGCCTCTCCCTGAGGCTGGAGTCTACATTATTGAAGTTCGAGCGTACAGTGAAGGAGGAGATGGAACAGCGAGCTCCCAAATCAGGGTACCTTCATATGCAGGTAAGTTGGCCATAGCAGGCTCAATTCGATAGCCTTCACTGATACTGGACGCACTAAATCTTCTTGATATTGAAGGATGGCAGAATTCAGAAAATTTTAAGTTATTTTTTTCTTCTTTGAATTCCATGCCATTCTGCAATTAGCATAAATGACAAGTATAACCTAGAAACCAGGTGATGTTTTCATCAGGATAAACTTCCTATAAAGTTCTTTGCCTAACCTGGGCTAAGTAGTAACTAGCCACTTGGCTTTTGAAAGTCATGTTTAGACACACACAAAAATTTGTGTGTTTGATGTACCTGCTTCTCTATTAGCATGATTGTCCTATGAAATGAAAAAGAACTTACGGGGAAGTCTTAAAACCAATATTTATTGTTTTCAAAACCATTGATAAATTGCATTCACTATTAGCACATAATGGGTGATTGTATAATGATTTGTTGGTCAGCAATTTCAAATGCAAAGTTTGATGTCTAGTGATTGCCACAGAGGGCTGTGTGTGTGTGTGTGTGTGTGTGTGTGTGTGTGTGTGTGTGTGTGTGTGTACATATGCACATATAAATGTAGAGGCCCAAGGTTGGTGTTTAGTGTTTTCCTCTATTGCTCTCTGTCTTAGCCATGTTCTATTGCTGTAAAAAGATAATGACAATGACAACTCTTATAAAAGAGAGCACTAAATTGGGGCTTGCTTATAGTTTCAGAGACTTAGTCCTTATCATCATGGCACGGAGCATGGAAGGATGAAGGCCAACACAGTGCTGGAGAATTGGTTGAGAGTGCTACATCCAATTCCGTAGGTAGCAGGCAGAGAGAGACAGAGAGAAACAGAAAGAGAGAGAGAGAGAGAGAGAGAGACTGGGCCTGACTTGGCCCCTTGAAGCACTAAAGCTCATGGCAAGTGACACATTCCCCCAACAAGACATACCTATTCCAACAAGACCATACATCCTAACCCTTTCAAATTGTGCCACTCCTTGGTAACCTAGCATTCAAATTTATGAGTCTATGGGAACCATTCTTATTCAAACCACCACACTCTCCAACTTTGCATTGTGTAAGAATTTCCTATCTGTATATGAAGTATTTATCAAACCCTGATTCCATTCTCCCCTTTCAACTCCTCCATTAACCCACACTACCTCCATTTTCCCAGCCCAACCTTAGGTGCCCTTTTTTAAACCCACTGAGTCTAGTCAGTGTTGCTATGATGTGCAGCAGTGTGGGACTATCGATTGTAGTATGGGGCTAATAACTGAAGAAAGTTGACTCTCCTCCAACTACTAGGAAGCATTGCAGAAGAAGGGAGAAACAAAATTGGAAAAGCCAAACATTTAATAACTATTGAGGGGTTAGGGATTTAGCTCAGTGGTAGAGTGCTTGCCTAGCAAGCGCAAGGCCCTGGGTTCGGTCCCCAGCTCCGAAAAAAAAAAAAAGAAAAAAAACTATTGAAAAACAGTGTATTCCAGACATGACAATGTCGTTGCTCACATGAGCTCCGCCTTTCTGTTGAGGACAGGGTCTCTCACTTTACCCAGACTTTGCTGTATTAGCCAGCCTGTCACATCAGCAATTCCCACAGGGTTCCTGACTCACTACCCACAGCCTCTACCTCTCTAGCAACACAGAAGTAAAATCACAGATGGATCCCACTGTGCCCAGCTCTCTGTAGTGTGCTAAAGATCCAAACCCAGCACGGCACACTGCTGCCAGGACGCTGGGCCATTTCCCCATCCAACACATTACCTGTTGAGTTTCAAATTTCATCGTGTTGAGTCTGAGATTTCCTTTTTACTCAAACACAGAGGCTGTTGAGTCATTCGAATGAGGTCAGCTACAAGTTAGGGACTACTTACACAGACTTTGGTTTTTTCATTCATGTTTTAATTAACTTATAATATCTATGAAAATAGCAAGTTTTATGTTGTAGCTAATAGCCATTTGGGCAATTAGCAATTCCTAAACTTCAATAAAGCAAAAATTTCATCGTTTCATCTAACTTAGCTCCATAAAACCCATCTGAGGCATAGTTTCATTCGATATTGTCAAAACCAAATGCTTTAAAAGTTGAAAAGCCTTGCTCAGGTGAAAGAGAGGGATGGCTTCCCAGCCAGGGTGCATCTTAATGTGCATTGTGCTGCTTGGTGCTTGGCTTTCACCTTGTTTATTTGGCTGGGTTAAGATAACATAACTAGTTAGCAGACTGTACTCAGCATCATTAAAGTTGACGTCACGAGACTATCATGGAAATTGGGCATGCTTTACTTACTTCAGGCCATGCCATTCCAGTGAACTTACCTTATCATGACTCATATGTGGCCATGCAGTGTACAGTCAGTGCATTTTGCACAAAATGAAATTACTCAAAATGACTCAATATTCTAATGGCTGCTACTGCTTCATCAATGATACAAATTGACAAAGAAATGAAGACTAACCATTCTGCATGTGTAGATGTTTGCATATATGGTTTGTCATCAAAATCATTCTTTTGTTCTGAAATATATGGGGAATCCATTCAAACTCCATGTCTCAAACAAATAAAAAAAGGTGATCCCCGTGATGTCACTATTCTCATCTAACCACAAAGAAATCTCGACAGAATATTCTAAGATCTGCGGAAATATTTTAATCCTTATTCTAAAGGTTTTAACACAGATTCCATCTCTGTGATGATCTTTGTCAACTAAATATAATCTAGAATCACTTGGAAAGATAGGCTTAATGAAGAATTGTTCAGTTAGGTTGTCCTATAGGCATTTCTGCAGGGAACTATCAAGATTGTAGTAACCGATGTGGGAAGAAAGCCTATTGGTTATAATTCCATATTCCTGCAGGGGATCCTGAATTGTATAGGATTAGAAAGACTGATGACTATTAGACAGGAACACATGCATTCATGTCTCTCCACTCTTAACTGCGTATGTGCAATGACTAGCTCTTTCAAGCTCCTGCCTCCTTGACTTGTCTGTCACAGTAAACTGTAATAGAACCGTGTAAGCTTTTCTTCCTTAATTTGTCTTTTGTCCAAGTTATCTCATCACAGCAACAAGAAAGAAAACTAAGCCACTGTTTTGAGCGACAAAATCAAGGGAAGATCCAGACCTACAAATCGTCAACTGAGTACTTTTATCACATTCGTCATTTTTTATTTTCTTTATACTTTTTGTTTTTAGGTTATAACACACTTACATTTCTCTCTTGCCTTTGCCTTTCTTCCCTCCAAACCCCGTATACTCCTCCTTATGTTCCCTAAAATTCATGGACTCTTTTTTCACTAACTGTTGATCAGTACCTTTTTTCATCAGCAACAGGAAGGCCATGCTACACTACCACACAGGTATATTACAAGGACCAAGAAAGATAGTATGTGTTAAGGGTCTATTACTGTGCTTGGCATACAGGAAGTAGTCACATGAATCACTCTGATGTTTTAGAATACCTCTAACTTAAGAGCCATTTCTGAAGTTACTGCCTAAAATAGCTCTTAATTTTTTTGGCATATGACTTTTCAGACCAATCAACTCAGACCAGTTAGCTGAATTCATTCAACTGCATGTGATGATCTGATCTCATGAAAGAACTCCTTCTATAAGTGTATGCATCATAAATGCCAGATTGGCCCTTTTTGTCAACTCTGGAAGGATATAGAATTTAAGCTTGCTCTGCCGAAATAATCAAATACCATGAATATAGTAAATAAAATGTTTTATTAAATTTTATTATTTGTGGAATATTATGAATTCATGTCTCATCACACTTTTACTAATTATCTTTGTTCCAGTTCTTAAGCCATTTAAGTTCTACAACAAAAATTTCATTCCCATCCCTTGCCCTTAAAATACTTCCTACCTGTGCACCACTGGTAAACATCAACCATTCTCATTGTCAGATTTGTTTGTTAAAAGTTGTTTAGCTTTTCAATACATTTTCAATAGACTTCTACTTCCTTGTGAAGGCAGAGAACTCAGACAATGCCTTATTCCATAGCAGAACAATGCCATGGGACAGAGGACCAATCCTGCCGCCCATCATCTCTGAGAATGTTTCTTTGATAAGTGGCTTCATTGGAGGCTTCTCTTTTGTTCACAGGTGGGAAAATCACAAGCGCTCAGTCCACCCTGCACTCTCTCTCCAAGTGGTCCTCAGTAACACTGCTCTTGGCTTTGATGCTTCCTTCCAGTTCCTGGTGAAAGCAGCTCACGCAGTGTGCTTTTCTTTGCTTTAGCTTGAGAAGGCAGCAGCAGACAGAGCGCAGAATGAATGGAGATGGAGTCCTGAGAAAAGCTTTGAACACACGGGACTACAGATGGTGCATTCTCAGGAGTCCGGGGGGAGAATATGAGTTACCCATCAGGTTTCTCTTTGGATTTTATAAACGGAGAGGACACTTCTTGGTCCAATAAAAATATGCAGATTGTATGTAATGAAATTTTGTAAGCAAAGGTAATTTCTGTCAGATGTATTCCTAATTTTTTTAATATGTTGGGATTTGATTTTCTATTTAATGACTCTGAGTGTCAGCCATCCATTGCCGAGGTGGTCTCTATAGCCTGCTCAAAATCAAATACAAACCCGAGAAGGAAACGTGTTCTCAAGACTCTGTGTCTAATGTTTTCCAAACTTCCCATTAGATCACTGCTTCAATACCAAACCAGCAGGAAATATGAAGAAATACTTCAATTACTAGGGTCCAGGATAGGGGAAATACATAAAAGAATTCTTAAAAAACTGTTGTATGACTGAATAGAAAAATAGCAAGATTTTTCCATAGGCCATTCTACATGTGCCCATATAGTAAGGTATTAAGGTAGGGAATTTCCATTAGTGGAAGTTGAATAGAGAATGAGTTCAAACTGAGTTATTGTCTCCCATGGAGTAACATGGGACGTAAGAGTGAATACAGTCCATGTTTAATGTCAAAAGATAGTTTAACGTCACGAAAATCGTGACCACGGAAAACATCAACAGCACAAAGCCACAGGTGCTAATACGAAAGTGCAAAGAGCAGGGGAGAGGGCGCCCCAATTCTCTGCCTGCTGTCAAGGCAGACGTAGAAATGAGCAAAAGGCTTTCTTCTACTTGCAAGTGTTATAAGGATAAGGAAAGCTGGTGGAAGAAGGAATGAAACTAATTATTCAAACAAAAAATCCGAGGTTTTAGACACTGTTCCTCATCATATGCCACTTACAAATGCTTCCCAGCTCCTGGGGTAAAGAGAGTCTGTTAGGTAGAATGATGTTCTTAAAACTAAAACTGAGTTGTGGAAACACAGCATTGCCACAGGGCTTCAGCTAGTCTAGCCAAAGTCTGCATTGCTGGATTCTGTGAAAATTTCAGTGACAATCCCATTGATGAATTGGAGGAGTCAGATTAAACCTAAGAGATAATTCATGGGAAGCTCAGAGAGATTGTCCTACTTCCTGAGTGTGTGATAGGACACAGCACAAGGACACATCAGGGTGAAGATCACTATGAAGAATCCAGAAATGATACAGAAGGCATACTAACGTTCCAGAAAGAACCTGAAGATTCTGGCTAAATGAGCAATGCTCATATGGGGACAAAAGGTAGATTTCATTGCTTTGCCTTTATATGATATGAGCCAATTAACTGTATTTGCATCTGTAATAACAAACAGAATGAAAATCCTGAGCTTAGGTAAATGACAGTTGGGATAGTCTATCCTGAATATCCTATAAAAGTTTTCAGGGTGCAGTGTAACTATCCATCAGTTATTCCCATTCTGTTTAGAGAGAATTGTGTCCCAGGCAGCTCTAAGCAAAGGAAAGTCAATATAAGAAGATGATTTCAGTCAACAGACTGTTACTAAGAGAGTGACTATTCAAGCCTATGAATAATCAAACCACGTGGCCTTCCTCATGTGCCTCCAGGGGAATAGGAGAGGCTGGAGTTCACCAATAAGAATCAAAAGATGAGCTTCCCAAAGCATGGTGTCACTTGCAGAAACAAATCCTGCATCTGAAAAAAAATATAGAAAGATATTTTTAAAAAAATATGCTTTTCATATTTGGTAAATTGAGATATTTTCTTCATTTATTATTGATGCTCTCATTTAGATTATCTGAAGAACTTTAAAAATCAACTTAACTAAATTCTTCTAAAAAAACCAGTAAAATAAAAATGTCACAAAATGGCAAATTCTAATTAATCAATATTCCCAAATCACTGCCTGAATATCCACATATAGAATTTCTGATGTCATATTCTCACACAAGTCAGAGATGTGAGGTGCTTTTACTCAATATGCATAAAATATGTATTTTGCATCATGAACCTATTTAAAATAAAGCAGGTTTTCACTGTATCTGTATTTCTGTACCCCACATTTGTTATTTTGTAGCAAGCAGACAACATTCCTATCAAGGAACATTATTTTCCAACAACAGTACTGAGAACGATTTTTCCTTGGTGGGATGGTAACCACACAGTCTTACATCACTGAAGAGACTGTATTTTTCTACAATGCCCACTGAATCATAAGAAAACAGCTCTCCTTATCATGAGACATTTCATGACAGCAAATGTTTTGCATATGTAACTGAAGGTACTGTGGACTCTGTGTCGAACCGTTAAGTATGTTGTATACAATCTGTATATATACTATATATAATGGTATATATCATGTGGAGGGCACAGTAAGATAATAGTTCTGTGTACTGTTCTTGTAACAATAGACCTTTTTAATAAATAACTCCATTTTTATTGACTTTTATCTTTTCTCCTGTCAGCTACATAAATGTTAATATGTCAAGCAGGCCAAGTAATGTTTATGATTATCGTGATGGCTGCATGTGGAAAATGTTTGTTAAAACTTTACACACTATTATTTTGGGTTCAAAACTCCCCATAAGGTCTAAGTAGATGACTCTGCAGGTAGGAATGGCTGCCACCAAGGTTAAAAGACCATTCACCTTCTTCATGCTGTCCTCTAACCTTCACATACACCTACACCCCCAAAATAAATAAAAGGTAACTTTAATTATCTTCATGGATAGCTTTCTTAACCCCAAAATGAACATAAACAACTATAGCAAAAGAAAAAACAAAGAAACAAGTAGAAATGGGTCAGATTTGGGATCAAATTTATGAGCTGTTGCTTCTTAAGGCAGCAGACTCAATGGAATCAGGAGAATAGAATATATGCTTAGGGCACTCTTTGGCTTTTTGGCTACCAAGGGGCAGTCACACTGTGCTGGGTACAATTGCCACACATTTACATTCTTGTGCTCTTACAGGCTTTCTTAGCACCATTAGTTCACCTCCATTTACTAACAAGGAAAGCATGATTTACTTATAGGCGATTCTCTACCACCTAACTCTAGACACATGCAGAGGAGAGGACACTAGATCCACGATGAGTGTGCCTAGCGTGATGCAGAGTATGCAACAAGTGAATACTTTCAATCATTGGCTTAAGATTGCTTGGAGAACAGGCTTTCCACATCTGGATGGCTGTCAACTAACCTGAAAACCTATATCCCAATGTACCCAATTCAGTAGCTCAGAGACGAGAAAGACTATTTTAAATATTCTTGGACACAAATTAGTACAAGTTTACTAAAGGAACTTTGGCAATATCTAGTAACATTCTACATGGATTTGTTCTCTGATGCAACAACAGGGATTAAAGAAAAGAGGAGAAGGCAATAGTAGATGAACGTGAAGGAGGGTGGGGAGGAAGAAATTAATGCAGAAGAAATAGCAGAGTCCAAAAGTAAAGGCTTAAGGTTAGAGCTCAATAGTGTTTGCCTAATGTGAACATGACCTCCAGTTTGATCCCCCGCATAAGGACAATGGGAGAATCAAGAACAATGATTATCAGCTACATGGTAAAATGCTAACAAAAACTATAACATCACTGAACATGACACCGAGATGGGTGATACATCAGGAGAGAAGAGATGAGAGGAGGGGAAGGGAGAGGAGAAGAGAAAAAAAGAAGGGAGGGATGGGAAAGGGAGAGGAGGAAAAGATACTGAATTATCTCTCTAATAACTCATTTGAAATTCAGCATGGATCTGCTCAACCTTTCTCAGTTTGATTTTGCAAAACAAGCCTTGGAGGAAAATAAAAAAAAAATTAAATAATGCGATAAGACTAAACCTAAAAGTGAAATACTCAACAATATGATAGATCCACTTTTGTCCACAAATCAATGTCTCCCAGAGGTAGAATTGAGAGGTAATCTACTATATATTAAAGAGTGACACCTGCCAAATACTGTATGGGACAGTCTTGGTGTCCTGACTCATCAGTGATTGTAAGAACGATGTCTTTGACAATATGGGAAAAATTTGAATATAAGGTAAGTATTAAGTGAGAGAAAGAAATAATAGTACCACTAATTTTTCGGTCTTTATCAGTTAGAAATATATACTAAAATATGTAAGGGTAAAATTATATGATTCTGGAATTTTCCTTAAGATAATCAAGTCAACTAAAACATCTTTGGAATTAAATATATGGAAGAGTAGCAGAATGTTTATAATCTCTGAAGATGAGTGGTTGGTTTAGAATATATACTATTCTATTCTCTCTATACTGTGTGCTTAATATTTGTACATAGCAAGAAGTTGAGTGACCTCAATTTTCAGGCATAATGGAAACCACCTGATAAATATCACAGAGACTTTTTAATATTGAACAGAGAGAGATCTCCATTTGTCGGCCTTCAGTTATATGAAAAAGAGCTTATACCAAATAAAACTAATTTGAATCTTCTATGTGTTAAATTAAAAAAAGACTTTTTCCTCAGAAAACCATTGTAGCACACAATCTTGATGATTTCTATTTTGCTTTCTGGTTTTGTGTCATGGTAATAATATCTGCCTTTATCATTTTAATATATAATTAATAACTCATAGTCATGCATGAATACATTTTAACATATTTTATTAGATGGATAAAAATAAAAATTCACAAAATGGCTCATTCTCTCACCACAGAAAATTGAGCAGTCTTTAACAGTTAGACACTATAAAGTCCATAATCCACATTTTATCACTAGTGATTAGGCATCACATGCACTCATTTGGGGGGTGTATGGGGTAAATGAAATGGTCTAGCAGGTAAATATGTTTATTGTCACATCTGACAAAGTGAGTTTAATCCCCAGGACCCAGGATGAAAGGAGAGAACTGACATACTTACAAACACATACACACACACACACACACACACACACACTTGCACACACACTTGCACACTCACATGCACATGATTAAATATCTTGCACAGAAGGAAAACTTTTCAAAAATGGTGATATTCTTATGTTGCTTTCTCAATTAGAATAAACTCATACCGGTTACTAAAAACAATAAAAACAAACAAGCAAAAAAGGGCACGAAAATCCCACCTATATTTGTCTAAACATCTGGAGCCCCATCAGTGACGTCTGTGGTAAGTTGCACATTTGCCTCTCACAGAAACTGATCGCTGCAAGATTTCATGATAGTGTAGAAGTAGACCAGCAATGGCTATTTTCTATGTGGCAGAAAACGGCTCACAACACGTGTTTGTCCCTCTCTAGAAATGTAGCTCAACGACATAGCAGCTCCATGAAGACTGAAGTGTGAATCATTCTCACTAATAAAATGGAATGCGGCAAGTATGTGCATCAGTCCCTGTGCCAGCACCTGAGTTTACTTTCTACAGAGATGCTCAAATGCAAATCATTTTGGAATATTCTAGGGTCAAAAGGAAGCATTCTGAAGAAGAGTTATGTGGTCACAATGACAATATAACACACACACACATGCACACACATGCACACACACACATGCACACACATGCACACACACACACACACACACACACACACACACACAAATAAAATAAGCATTTCTCAGAAGTATCGTAACATTTCCTGGGTCTCTTCTGCTTCCTAAACCATGATGAAATGCTGCTCGCCAGCTGCCACCAAAACAGTGAGCCCCATGATGTTCACTCTTCTCTACTCCCTCGGTTAAGCAATGCCATGATGTGGAGTTCCAAGCATCACACCATGCCTGTGTCTCTCTAACCAGACATGCTCTCAAGCCAGTTATATTTCAGTTATAATGCCACAGTCCAAGCAAGGCTCTGTCTACCTAAACACTTCCTAGACATATTAGCAGATGCAGAAGTCCAGTATCCTGCTGTATAAACATTGAAGATATATAGAGCCACAAGACATATGTGTTCCCTTGCTTTGTCTAGATATGTAGCCTTCCCCACAAGGGCCACACAGTCTGCAGTTGCAATTGGCAGACTTCACTCCATGTGGTCCCAGCAGAAAGCAGGAAGACCCTACACAGCATCTTACCTCCCCCCTCTTGCATTCCTCTCTTCCTCTTTCCTTTACACACACTGCTCTCAGACTTCTCCAAACTCATTTGCAAGAGAATTGGTCTGTATCAGTCTCTAGCATACTCTGAAGGTTTCTGAGGGCTTGAGAAGAAATGGTTGTGTTGGTGACTCACACAGGAATTATAATAAAACAAAGCTGTGTCATTGAGGAGTGCCAGGAATCAAAGGATGGCGAATGAACAAATTCATAATGGAATATCAGTCCTGAGCATGTCCTCAATGGCACATGGCAAATAAATAAGAAATTTGGAAAACTATCATTTTAAACTCCTAATGAAATATTGATTCTGGCAATATTTATCAATAGTTACTAAGAAAAATCACTACAAGAATGATGAAGAATCTGTGTTTGGGTTGTGATTAGAACCTACTTATTAATTTTATCATCACTAAAAATGGGTCACTCCTACCTTATTGGCATCCTGGGGTGATACAGTATGCAGTATATAATATACTATGAACACTGATAATTCAAAGTAAACCAAAATGGTGAGTTTAACCAACCTCCTTCAGTTGCACAGGATATGAATCAGAATGCAAGGAAATAGAAAATATCCTATATGAGACCACAAAGGATTAATTAGCTATGACACAGTCCAGTCTATAATATCGTGGAAGGGGCAGGAAAGAACAAATGCTGCCCTTAATATGACCCTCAGAAAAAAAATGTAAAATACAAAGACTGTGGTTGAATTTTAATTCAAAATAATAAAAAATTCTTAACAAATATTTTTGATGAGGAGGATAAAGCAATGAATTCATGTTAAAGTGATTGCTTTAGGTATAAAAAGGGATTACTTCTGGTTTTGAATCATAATATTCTAGAAAGATATATAGAATGGTATAATATTTACTTTAAAGTGTAGCTGAGATGGGAAGAAGAGGAGAAAGGCGTGGGGGGAGACAGGGACCGATGTTTGGTTCAAAGACAAATTGTTTCTAGGAAGAGAGCCAGCCTGGCAAAATGATGCTAACTGAACATGTGGGGTGTTACATGACGCCCTAGTCTGATCTGTTTGAAATTTTACAGGAAGACATTCTTAAATAATTACCAAAGAACAAAATGTTGGGAAGAAACAAAATGATCTTTGCTAACATACTTCAGGGGAAGAAAATCAGCATCACTTGAGACAAACTTTCAGATTTAAAGACTAGCTCTGACCCACTTGAGCAGTTTATCAGCTTCCTGTGGGGTTTCACTTCCAAGGAAGCAATCTGAACACTTTCAAAGAATCTAAAATAGCAAAGCTCATAGTTCTGGTCCCCCTGAGCACAATTTCTTGCCAAATTTATGTCACAATTTTATACATATATTAGTATTTCCACATCATTTGAAATAACATTTTATTATGTAGTCCAGGCTGTCCCCAAATTTGAGACACCACCCTGCCTCAGTCTTTGTAATGTGCTCTGTGCAGTCTCTAAGGAGCTATTCTTGGGCTCTATAAGAAATGTCTCAGAAAAGTTTGATTTTTCCTTCTTATTTTTTTCTCTCTCTCTCTTTCAAATGCTGGCCAGTATCTATTTATGTTTTCTCTATGAATTTTTCACTCTTTCTCTGAAGCTACCAGCCTTCTTAAACATGGCTGTTTTTCAAACCTTTATGTCTAACTTAAAATGGCAGAAGTCTGTCCTTCTTCCTGATCCCCTTCATCCAGGCAGCTGCTGAAGCTACAGTTTGCCTGTCATGTTTTTTTTCTTTCAAATTAATAAAATCGTTCTCAGGCTTCCTTCTGAGTTCGTTTTTAATTTCTTTTATTAGTGAAACAGCAAACCCTGAGAGAAAACCCCCATTTTCCTGTTAACATGTGGCCCCTTACTTAGTGAGAGGCCCCTAAACATCTCTTATCAGGAAGAATTTTGCTCTATAGGCAGCATGCATGGACTGAAGCTTAAAACTGTCTCTTATGGATCAATTAATGTTGCAGTAAAATATAAAATGGGCAAAACCGATTCCCATGTGTACCCTGGCGGTCATGCTCCCTCGATAGTTCCGGCTCCAGTGGCCATTGGAAGTAGTGTTAGTTTATGTCAGTGGCTCCATGCAGCCCCATCCACTTCTGACCCGCTATCTGCGAGCCATTCCAGCACCCAGTCAGGCCACTTGCTCCTCATTCACAGCTCTCTTGGCCGGTTTCTACCACTCAAGACATACACATCCCAATTCCATGGCAGGCCCGGTGCATCCAGCCACCATACACTCTTGAACTCAATTAAGTCACCACATGAAAGAACACATCACACAATGTCCTCTGATCCACTCACTAAGATATAGTTTGTCCATCTAGACAGCACAAAATCCTATACACATCCATCCCTTAAGAATAGTCGTAACAACTGGAAATATGGGCAGAGAAGAATCTTAACATCTGTCGCCATGTTCTCCTGGCTGCCTCCTCTTTGATCTGGCTCCTCCCTCTCCTTCTAAAACCTCTGTTCCCACCTACATTCCTTCTGGTCCAATGACAGGCCTTGTTTTACCTTCTCTGCCTTCACCTGTATAATGACATAAACCTACAAATTAGCATCGTAAACAGTCAGAGCAATGAGTTAGGGATGCAATTCCTGCTCAAGGGAGACACTTACAAAGAAACACTTACCTTGTAATGTCAGAGGCCAGTCCCAGGCCAGAACTTGGGAGAAGGAGCTGGGGGAGGGAAGAACTGAAGGAGGGAGATTGTTGTGCAGGCAGCTCTAATGTGGCAAAGCCATGCAAAAGTTCCGACAAGGAAGGAGAAGGTTCCTCCAGTGTGCAGCGAGCACATTCAAATGGCTAAAACTCAAGAACTGAACCAATGTCTGTGGAAATTATCTGGTCATGTTTGAGACACGGAATATGCTGGAAAACGTTTTCAGCATTACTTCTCACTCACAGGAATGACTATTTTTGTAGTTTCTGCCTAGCGGGACTGTTCGTAAAGATGATGTGGATGCATCTGCAGTAATCTTAGTCAAGTATCTTCACAGTGCAAGGTCTAAGGTCTGCACTGCACGACGCTGGATATTTAACCACATGTACTTAACTCATAAAGAGCTCATCATCACAGCAGAGGAGACAGAAAGTAAGCCAGAGACTGGGAGGAGGGGCGCTGTCAAATGCTGTCTTTGATATGTGACATGGTTGTGGCATTCTACAACTCGCAGCACCTGTGTTACTTATCTGCACAAGAAATTTAAAAATGGAAACTAAAAGAGTATGTTGTAGGCATAGATTTTTTTGCAACCTATTTTTAGTGAGGGTTCAAGCTTTCCTGTAGTCGACCACCCAGCAGAGGTAGTAGAAGAGAAAAGTTCTTAGGATGTGGGAGGAGGGGACTTGTTCAACAATAGTTCTTGGTAGCTGAGCTTGACCTTCTTGGGCAGCAGTTTAGTCCTGTAGCAAACACCAAATACAACTTAGAAGCTGCAGGCTAGTCCTCTAGGGAGGCAGATACCAGACTCGAATCAGCAACTACAATCCAATCCTTTCAGCATCCAGACACCAGGCACAAACCAGCAACTGTAAATCCTGATGAAACCACCAGGCTTGCCAACCAGCCTGACGTGAGGCTGCAGGAACCTTGAGAGCAGTTCCTGGGCGATTTTCTCTCAATGGTGGTATTATCACAAGTTGAGTTCAACACCGCTATGTAAGGCAAATGAATGCATGTGTGTCTTTAGTGAAGAGTAATGAGGAAGAGCAAACCAACCCAAGGCTCAGTGTCCATCTCCCATAGTCTGTAGGGTCATATTTATACTTTTTCATCAAGCATTGTGTCCCATGTCTACTATGGGAAAACAGTCTTTCACGTGTTTGCTTTTGCAAGACATCCTTTCACCTGTGTGTCCCAGTGAAACGTCATTCGACATAACTAACTTTCCAAAAAACTAGAAGTTTCCACTTCAGAGTGAGATGGGAGAGGGAAGGGGATGGTCATGACACATAACATTTATGAAAACTCAAAGAATACACATAAAAGTTAGAAAATGAATGCTTCAGAGCCTCAATGGCACTAGCTCTGTTTCGATCACTGCAGTCACATGTAGTGAGCGATCATGAGGATCAGTCACTCAAGCAGAGGTGATTGAATCATCACAGAAAGTTCCAAGAGACAGCAGGAGCCTCATTCAAGTGAAATTTGTAATGGAATTAGTTAAGAGTGACTTACAAACAGGGCTTTCATCTACATGGCTACAGGGATGTGTGTGGTGCTTAGCTGTATAGAGTTCCTCTTCCTCCCAGGCAGAGGTTTAAATGAAACAAACCATACCACACCCAGGAGCTCACTGACTGGAACAGGAAGTGTTATTCCAAACCATTAGCATCCCTAATGAGGATATCTCTCACAAAATCTCTACAGTCATTAAAAAACATTTACATTCTTCTGAGTTTGCTAATTTCCACTGTGAGTTGTCCCTAATTATATTAACAAAGTCCTTCAGCTCTAATTTGAATATAGTGACAATGCCAAGGCCAGCTTAAATCATTTTTCATTATTTTTAACGACATTAATCCTTTTTCCCATTTAATACTTCTGACCGTGAATTTCAAACCCCATCCCATCTCCAATACTTAGACTATTGTGAGGACTACACTGTCCCTCAGGAGTACTCACTCTACTACAGTGCCATCAAAAACAAAACTTCCCCTTCCTTTTCCTTCTGCCCTTAGTCTCACTAGTTTGCATACTTTATTGTTTGGCTATTATTATTCATTTGAGAACTGATTTTGTCACCAATAAATATCTGAGTTTGGTGCTAAGTGATTTTGAGATATGGATCAGACATTAAGAACTGTGTGCTGCTTCTGCAGAGGTTCAGAGTTGGGTCCCACCAACTGCTTCAGGAAGCTACCCCTACCCTGTAATTCCAGCTCCAAGCAGGGGTCTGACACCCTCTTTTGGACCTCAAGAGCATATACAGTCACATACAAAGAAACACATACATACACACATGCACACCCACATACATAATACATACATACATACATATATACATTCACACACATATACTTGTATAGCACACAAATACACACATACACTCACATCACACATACACATATACATACATACACTCATAACACACATACATTCACACGACACACATTCACAAGCACACACATGCCCCCACTTTCATACATACATACAAATATATATATATATACACTCATACCACATACACACACAAACACAAACACATACATTTTAAAATAAATATTTAAAATAATTGCTTCCTTAATTTTAGAGGATGACCAAAGATTTTGTTCTGTGTGGATTTTTTTTTTGCCAATTTAATCTGTTTGTGTAAAAAAGAAAACTGTGCTTAGAACATATCCCAGGGAATCTAAATCAGCACACAGTAGAGAGGTCTGCACATCTGAGGTTACAGCCACATTGTTCAAAACAGTGAAGGTCTGGACAGCCTAGGTGGTGGCCACCAGATGACTGGACAAAGAATATGTGTCATAGATACACAATGGAGTTTTAGTCAGCTATAAACAATACAATTATGTTGTTGGCAAGAAAATTGATGAAATGGAAATCATATTAATCAAAAATAATTCAAATTCAGAAAGATAACTCTCCATGTTTTTCCTCTTAGAAGTAGAGCCAAGATTTTGTGTCTACACACAAATGCGGGGATGAATCTGACTTGAAAGTGAGCGCCATCTGGGGAAAGGATGTGGACTATCATGGAAAGGCAGGAAGAGAAAGGGCAGAGGATACAAAGACGAATATGCAGTCAAAGTGCATGACGCTCATGACTGTAGACTCCGGATGCACCCGTCACTATGTAACATGACTATTTGCCAATGGAATAGGCTGGTTTTACAAGATCTTCTTGAGCTAAGTGTATTGAGAGCAGCCACTCAATATCCCAGTACATAAGATACAAAGGCAGAAGTATCAGAAATACAAAGCCAGCCTCAGCTACATAGTTGAAAACAGCCTGTGTAACATGAGACCTGTCGTTTAAAGCCTAAGGACTGCCCTCTCATTTCTCTATTACTTTATTTATTAATTATATATTTATTAATTATACAAATTTATATTAAGCAAATATTCTGTTATTAATATGAAAATTTTACTCAAATTAAGTTTTCCTTTTTGCCTCAAAAGTACTCTGTTGATACCAAATTCACAATTATTCTAGTGTGCTTAAGGTAGAAACACTGCACATAAAAATTTGGACCCTTGCTTAGGGTCAGTGATAGGCCACAGGTAAAGATTTATCTCTAAAATAAAGAGATAAAGAGCACATTGGGCTACAAGATTATAATATAGAAAAAGTAGGTTGCAGAAAATAAATGGCGTAGAAAAATGAGATACTCAGTCTCATCATGACATCTTCTGTTAAGTAAAAGTAGCTAAGCAAAACCCTGACATTCATAGAATTTAAACTGAGCCAAAAAATCCCAAAAATCATCTTTGTATGGAGCTTACTCCAAAACCACAAACTCCACGCATGAATAGAATGAATGGAAACGTTTGACCGGCTGAGTCCGGTCCGTAAATGTTCACAGTAAAATTTAACAACTACTGATGAGGCAATCACTACCTGCTCCATCTCATCTTCATCCCAGGCCTCAAGCTTATGGAGTACCCAGTCTCCACTCTCCAGAAGATTGCTTGTCACATGACAGAGGGAAGTGAAGGAAGGACAACGTTCTCCATGAGCCTTTCAGCATCCACAAGTGACCCTCACCCTACGACCTCACATCATCGTTGATCCTCGCCACGTTCTCATGGCTTCTCCTGATTCCAGCAAGACCTAGAAGTATAAAGCTCATTGATAAAGGAAGAGGAAAAAAAATGAAATAAGTATGTGGCTCTGACCACACGATTGATTCATCCCAACTACGTATACACGCCTGGCTACAGGGCAGAGTAAAGTGACTGAAGACAGCCTCAGACCCCAACACTATCTGCCCTATAAATGACTCCTACAGACCACAGAAGAACTTTTTTTCTGGAAAGGAGAGGCATCCTTGAAAAGAGTATTTCATTTGCTTTATCCTATTTAATCCCTGTAAGAACTTTGTCCTATGAATCTCACTGTTGTCATTAAACAGATGACAAAAGGAAGAGTAAGATGACAGAAGTCAACTGCCCAGAGCAGTGATTGGCATGCAAGCCAGTCAGCTGTCTGAGATGACTACAGTCAGCTGTCTGAGATGACGACAGTCAGCTCTCTGAGATGACAGTCAGCTGTCCGAGATGCCAATCAGCTGTCTGAGATGATGACAGTCAGCTGTCTGAGATGACAGTCAGCTGTCTGAGATGCCAGTCGGCTGTCTGAGATGACGACAGTCAGCTCTCTGAGATGCCAGTCAGCTGTCTGAGATGCTAGTCAGCTGTCTGAGATGACAGTTGGTCAGCTGTCTGAGATGCCAGTCAGCTGTCTGAGATGACAGTCAGCTCTCTGAGATGCCAGTCAGCTGTCTGAGATGCTAGTCAGCTGTCTGAGATGACAGTCGGCTGTCTGAGATGCCAGTTGGCTGTCTGAGATGCCTGTTGGCTGTCTGAGATGACAGTCGGCTGTCTGAGATGCTAGTCAGCTGTCTGAGAGGCCAGTCAGCTGTCTGAGATGCTAGTCAGCTGTCTGAGATGCCAGTCAGCTGTCTGAGATGACAGTCAGCTGTCTGAGATGACAGTCAGCTGTCTGAGATGACGACATTCAGCTGTCTGAGATGCCAGTCGGCTGTCTGAGATGCCAGTCGGCTGTCTGAGATGACTACAGTTGGCTGTCTGAGATGACAGTTGGCTGTCTGAGATGACTACAGTCGGCTGTCTGAGATGACAGTCGGCTGTCTGAGATGATGACAGCTGCCCGAGATTCCAGTCAGCTGTCTGAGATGCCAATCAGCTGTCTGAGATGCCAGTTGGCTGTCTGAGATGACAGTCAGCTGTCTGAGATGCCAGTCATCTGTCTGAGATGCTAGTCAGCTGTCTGAGATGACAGTCAGCTGTCTGAGATGACAGTCAGCTGTCTGAGATGACAGTCAGCTGTCTGAGATGATAGTCGGCTGCCTGAGATGCCAGTCAGCTGTCTGAGATGCCAGTCGGCTGTCTGAGATGACTACAGTTGGCTGTCTGAGATGACAGTTGGCTGTCTGAGATGCCAGTCGGCTGTCTGAGATGACTACAGTTGGCTGTCTGAGATGACAGTTGGCTGTCTGAGATGCCAGTCAGCTGTCTGAGATGCCAGTCGGTCAGCTGTCTGAGATGCCAGTCGGCTGTCTGAGATGCCAGTCTGCTGTCTGAGATGCCAGTTGGCTGTCTGAGATGACAGTTGGCTGTCTGAGATGACTACAGTCGGCTGTCTGAGATGACAGTCGGCTGTCTGAGATGATGACAGCTGCCCGAGATTCCAGTCAGCTGTCTGAGATGCCAGTCAGCTGTCTGAGATGACAGTTGGCTGTCTGAGATGACAGTCAGCTGTCTGAGATGCCAGTCAGCTGTCTGAGATGCTAGTCAGCTGTCTGAGATGACAGTCAGCTGTCTGAGATGACAGTCAGCTGTCTGAGATGACAGTCAGCTGTCTGAGATGATAGTCGGCTGCCTGAGATGCCAGTCAGCTGTCTGAGATGCCAGTCGGCTGTCTGAGATGACTACAGTTGGCTGTCTGAGATGACAGTTGGCTGTCTGAGATGCCAGTCAGCTGTCTGAGATGCCAGTCGCCTGTCTGAGATGACTACAGTTGGCTGTCTGAGATGACAGTTGGCTGTCTGAGATGCCAGTCAGCTGTCTGAGATGCCAGTCGGCTGTCTGAGATGACTACAGTTGGCTGTCTGAGATGACAGTTGGCTGTCTGAGATGACTACAGTGGGCTGTCTGAGATGCCAGTCGGTCAGCTGTCTGAGATGCCAGTCGGCTGTCTGAGATGCCAGTCTGCTGTCTGAGATGCCAGTCAGCTGTCTGAGATGACTACAGTCAGCTGTCTGAGATGCCAGTCGGCTGTCTGAGATGCCAGTCGGCTGTCTGAGATGCCAGTCAGCTGTCTGAGATGCCAGTCAGCTGTCTGAGATGACAGTCGGCTGTCTGAGATGCCAGTTGGCTGTCTGAGATGCCTGTCGGCTGTCTGAGATGCCAGTCAGCTGTCTGAGATGCTAGTCAGCTGTCTGAGATGCCAGTCAGCTGTCTGAGATGCTAGTCAGCTGTCTGAGATGCCAGTCAGCTGTCTGAGATGACAGTCAGCTGTCTGAGATGACAGTCAGCTGTCTGAGATGATAGTCGGCTGCCTGAGATGCCAGTCAGCTGTCTGAGATGCCAGTCGGCTGTCTGAGATGACTACAGTTGGCTGTCTGAGATGACAGTTGGCTGTCTGAGATGCCAGTCAGCTGTCTGAGATGCCAGTCGCCTGTCTGAGATGACTACAGTTGGCTGTCTGAGATGACAGTTGGCTGTCTGAGATGCCAGTCAGCTGTCTGAGATGCCAGTCGGCTGTCTGAGATGACTACAGTTGGCTGTCTGAGATGACAGTTGGCTGTCTGAGATGACTACAGTGGGCTGTCTGAGATGCCAGTCGGTCAGCTGTCTGAGATGCCAGTCGGCTGTCTGAGATGCCAGTCTGCTGTCTGAGATGCCAGTCAGCTGTCTGAGATGACTACAGTCAGCTGTCTGAGATGCCAGTCGGCTGTCTGAGATGCCAGTCGGCTGTCTGAGATGCCAGTCAGCTGTCTGAGATGCCAGTCAGCTGTCTGAGATGCCAGTCAGCTGTCTGAGATGACAGTCGGCTGTCTGAGATGCCAGTTGGCTGTCTGAGATGCCTGTCGGCTGTCTGAGATGCCAGTCAGCTGTCTGAGATGCTAGTCAGCTGTCTGAGATGCCAGTCAGCTGTCTGAGATGCTAGTCAGCTGTCTGAGATGCCAGTCAGCTGTCTGAGATGCCAGTCAGCTGTCTGAGATGACTACAGTTGGCTGTCTGAGATGACAGTTGGCTGTCTGAGATGACTACAGTCGGCTGTCTGAGATGACAGTCGGCTGTCTGAGATGATGACAGCTGCCCGAGATTCCAGTCAGCTGTCTGAGATGCCAGTCAGCTGTCTGAGATGCCAGTTGGATGTCTGAGATGCCAGTCAGCTGTCTGAGATGCCAGTCATCTGTCTGAGATGCTAGTCAGCTGTCTGAGATGACAGTCGGCTGTCTGAGATGACAGTCAGCTGTCTGAGATGACAGTTACCTGTTCTGGTTTTAGACTCTTACTGAGGTCAAGTCAGTCACAGATGATTTCTTTGTCAAGAACCTTGTAATCTTCCTTGTTCCTTGTCCCTTCCAACTGGTATTTACAACATAAGCATTACTCAAGAGCCAGACTTGATGTCAGGTAGCCAGGAGACTTCTTTTTGCATCTTCCATACTGATATATGTGTGCTGTCTCCCACTCTCATCTCCCTCAGCATGCTGAGTTTCTTTAGGACGTGGGGGAGATACTGTCTTTGTGTCCAAGAGGGATTAGTAGTATGTTGTCCCCAGGCTCACCATCAATACAGATAATTAAGCACTTGAACTGTGCTTGCAGATTTACTTGGCCAAGGGCAACTTAAAGCTTTACATTCAATCAGAGAGGTTGCAAAGGTTTTGGTACTGGACAATCTGTACTGAAATGTTAGAAGACATCTGTAGACAATTTGCTCTTATGGAGATTCCATCACGATATACTCTGGTTATCCAGGTGCTTAACTTGTCTTGGTTGTTAAATATAAAAGGATAAAAACACATGATCTTGGAGCTTATGAATTCAGCACATTAGAATCTGGGAGGCAATTCTTTTCAGTCATCAAAACCTATAGGGATATTCACTATTTCAATTTTGTTATCTCAATTAACAAGACTCACTAGTTAGGTTAACCTTTCCAAAACAGTTTCTTTCTTCATTACTTCCCTTCTGGAATGTGTCCATTAGTTGCTTGGTTTTGCTAACTCGATGCTCTATTTTATTGTGATATATATATATATATGATCGAGTCTCCATGGACAGGAGTGACATGGAAGGAGTTAATGGAGAGAAGTTGAAAATGTCTGAAAGCTAGAAAGCCTGAAGTAGACCAGAAATGATAGTCATGTAAATGCACTGGCTAACTAAGTCAACAAGTGTAATTTATTATTATTTGTCAGAAATTTGCTATGCTGTAAGAAATCAAGCAAACAGGAAAAAGTATAAGTAAAAACACAGAGCTTGTGGTATGGAACCTTGTTGGCTGAACCATTTTCCAATGTGCCTGAGGACCATGGTGCTTCTAATGTCCAGATGGTGTCCAATCAACAGTTACAAATTGACAGGTGTTCTCCTAAGTCATTGCTGGCCATAGACCCAGGTGCCTCGGGTTTATGATAGTCCACCTGCTTCTATCCATTGCTTTCCTTTCTTACACAGCAAGAAAACTGCAGGGGTCCGTGTGAATGTATCTGCTTGGAATCCTTCACTAGCCTGACCCAGTCTTTCACCCTTATTGTCCCTTCCATCCCACCTTTCTAAAGTGCAGGCTGTGTACCTATGCCTAACCCACAAATTACTCTCCAGGTGCCATTGTCCACAGGTTCTGAGTCTATTCCTTACCAATGACTTTCTCCCAATACAGACCACTAAGTATCCAAAATGTCCAGGAGGCTGCCATTGGTCAGAGGCATAGTTATTAAAATGACTTGAAGAGCAAGAACTACAACAATCTCCTCTAAAGGGCAATGCTGAGACGGGCTCAGGCTGTGGGCAGCAGCTTTTCCTTGTTCCTTTCTTTATACATGCTATGCTGGTAAAAGTTAATAGGCCTCAACTTTTAATCATTTCTTATCTGTAATGGTCACTTGACACCTGTGTATATGAATATGTATTCCAAATATTAAAAGTAAGATTAAATTAAGACTCATTATTTTTTACTGCTTCCCATGTTGAATTCAATTAATACTTTTTTTGTACTGTGAAGAAAATGATCTCCAGTCCTTTAAATTTTTATAAGAACCTTAGACCTCCATCGCAGCAGGGAGTGTACTCACTATACAAAGGCAAAACCTGGGCCTTCTGAGGCTCCCTTCTCAAAACATGTGAGTGGGTTCATTAGAAGTTCTGATCCCTGTCACTGACTTGATCTCAACAGGGGTCCCAGGACTCCTTTTCGTGCCTTCCTTTCTCCTTCTCTCGCACCTGCTGCTCCTGGATCCCCACTCTAACCCCGACACCCTGGTTGTATTATTTCCCTCTTGGTGCTCTTGGTATCTTATCTTTCTTGACCTCCCAACACAGGAAAGATAAAGCAGCAGGTTTTAAGTAAGAAAAGAAATGAAAATTTTACAAAACCTGGGTCTTCAGCACATACTCAGGAATGAGCTTGTACAACCTGAGGATTAAAGTTTCTTCCCAATTCTGAAGGGCCAAAGTTGCAGTGTCAGGAGACAGGAGCAATACTGAGGAAGACAAGGGGTCTTCAGTTTACATTGTTGTTGGGGAAAGGAAGTAGTTAGAGAGAAACAGGATGACACAGGTGGGCTTTGCAAATGAAGAAAGCCTGTCTCCATCTTTCCTCCACCAGCTTCTTCAACACTCACTGCGGCATATGCTTCTTGGTTGTTAATAGCTATTTCAGGGTAGAGGAAGTGTGCATTAATTCCTAAAATACTTCACAATGATGCTTATAATTCCTGACTACACAACCCATTTGGTACAAAACAAGAGCAATAGCAGACACGTCTGATTGTTTTGGCCTCTTGCTTCCTCTCACCTTTACACTGACTGAGGGGAGTCTGGGGACTGTGAATAAATCTGGCATGTAGGAATAAGCCGCATTTGCTTTGTGATACTGCAAATGCATCGCTGGCATAACTTTTTAATCAAATCTTATTACCTAAGTCATCTTCAGGAACAAATTAAACAGCTCTAGATAATGGGCCCATTTCAACATTGGATTGTCTTTCAGAGGCCCAGTGAAATGAGATGGAAGGCTCAACCACATCTCTTAGCTTCACTGGATCAGACAATGGGGATGTGAGCTCATGACTTCACAGCAAGGTGGCTTAGGGAATTCTGCCCTTAGAGAGGCCAACCCAATTTTTAAAAAATCAATTTGCAGGTACTTCTGTGTCTTATTGGTACTCATTAAAACATTTTCCTAAGGAAGATAGAGTAAAACTTTAGTTTAGTTCTTTAAAGAATGAAACTGTCAAAAGAAAATCAAAATTTGCTTTTATTTTATTTCATTTTATTTTTCAAATTAGTTCTATTGCATCCGGCCAAATTGATTTTTACTTGTCAGACTTCGAAAGCTCCTAAGTGGCCCACGTGAACGTCTGTGTTGATCTCAATTCCAGGCACATCCCCAACTTCCATCCTCTTTGAAGGAGGAAGGATCTTCATACGCTTAAAGCTGATACTGGCAACAGTTACAGCCCTGCTGTGAAGCCAAGGTGCTGAGCAGAATATTAAGTATTGGGGCTAAACCTACCCTAAGGTGATGACTCTCAGTTCAGACTGAATTCAATTAGGCCACATCCATTTTTGTCATTAAATTATTTTGATAGGAGTCTCAATAGCATCTAAGGAAATAGACAGCCTTGGCTATAACTCACAGAAGAATGTCCTTGCTTAGTGAGTCAAGGAAGAAGCTGGGTCAGAATGAACCTGTAGCCTTAACACCTGTGTGTCACTTGCCTCTGTGCCATCAGATCCTGGGCAAATGGATTTCATTATTTCTAAATCATGCTTGACAAATTGCTATCAAATTTCTCCTCAAGCATGTCACATGCCAACTGGCTGTTGCAAAGATATTAAGTAGGCGTGCATTTAATAGAGATGTAGACACATCCCATGGCCACTGTAGTCAATGACTGACCTCCCGAAAGCTGGAGTATATTAATATCTTGCTCAGATGAGCTCCTTGTATAAAACTGAAGTTTTCCAATATGCCAAATCTGCTAATGTCACCAAAATTGGGGCCATCCAAGAATTTATTGAGGATGTACTGAACACACTGAGAAAAGCTTTCTCTGTGACTCACTTTGGAGGATGAAGTTAACATAACTCTGTTGACAACCCACATCAAGAATCACATGTACAGAATTTATGACACAGCATAGGAACCAGTACTTCAAGGCCTCTGTGAGTCTGGTGAAGTAATCTGCATTTTAAAATCATCGTGCATACATCCAGGTCCACATCTTAGTTTCATATACATACCCACAGACATCACCAAGCCCATTTCAAATACAACCAACCTACAGAATCTACCAGACACTCTTTAGAGTACATAAAGATAATAACTATCGTAATCTCCCCACCATTCTCAACTGGTATTCTTCTTACTACTCCACAGATGAAGAATAGCTCGCTCACAATCACACAGCTAGAAGAGATAAATCACCCAGGATCAGCCCTCTACTGATTGCACAGCTCTTTTCCTGTGTCTTATGAAATTATAAAATAGGATGACTTATTTCATTACAATTGAATAGTTATGGCTTACCAATTCTCCAAGGATTAAAAAACAAACTGTGCAATCATCAAAACTGTGATAACTGAGGAAACCACTTCTCTGATGACCTGACTCTTTGGAGCTTAGCTTGTAGGAAATGAATGCATCCTGTACTGTGCCTTGTCACTATCCTGGTCATGTGCACAGGACATGATGTCTTCCTACTCTATATACTCCCTGGACAGATCCTAGCAACCTGACTGAACTTTTCTGTATTTCGAACAAATTTTTTTTTTGGTTCTTTTTTTCGGAGCTGGGGACCGAACACAGGGCCTTGCGCTTCCTAGGCAAGCGCTCTACCACTGAGCTAAATCCCCAACCCCTTCGAACAAATTTTGTATTCATCGTTATAGCCAGGATAAATGTATGCAACAGGAGCTGTAGAAAGTCAATTCATTTGAATACTCCTGGTACTCAAATGACATTCAGCAATAAATGTCAGCTTTTGAGATAGGAGATTTTTTGTCTTTTTTCTTACCCTGGTCTTATCCTAGAATAAAACATGTTAAGTTCTTTTTGTTTTGTTTCTTGTTGTTTTTTTAATGTGTAGACAAGCACCCAGTAGTGTAAGTCGAAACCTCTTGGAAGTCTGTGAATGAACAAGTAATATTTATATGGAGGAAATTCCATAGCCCCCTAGCATGACAACATAATTAAAGCTGTTGTAAAATTAACAACAAACATTTATACAAAAATCATGTTTGCCAGGCATGGCTTTAAGCCCTTAACTACATCTGTTCATTTAATCCCCAAGACAGCCAGATGAAGTCTACATTTTAATCACACTTATAATTAAATATACATGTTTGCTTTCAGTTATTGTGATAGCCCTTGTTCATTTTATAACTTAAGCCTCCACTACACTTTTTGGCATATTGTATAGACCGGATAAAGAAATCGATTCATCATTCAGCTGTTTCTCTGTGGGATGTCAGAATACAACGATTGAGTCTCAGCCATAGCGATTTGGTATGATACCTGAGTGACCTACAACTCCCCTAAAATTATTCTGCTAATCTTTCCATTGCGGTGCTGCCCTAAATGACGGAGCTATCTGATCTCTTCCTAAGTCCCCAGCATGGAGAGTTATTTAAGTTTATATTTTATACAAAACCAAAAGGTACACCTCCAGATACAACATTCAACTTCTCCTTCCATAAATCATGATTAAAGTTAATATTTAATTCCAAACGAAGAAAGTCAGACACAAGAGGAAAATCTGAAGGCAAATGAGAGAGGAGTCAAGATGTACGGAAAGCAAGCTAATGGTAATGTGTCTAGTGTTGAGTTATTGAGATCAGTAAACGTATGTCAGTGCTGGCCAACAGCAAACTAAAACAAACAACTGTCCGAGCTCAAATATAATGAAAGAAGCCTTGGCGCTTTGGCATGAGGGGATAAGGTTAACCACGGGTGAGTTCTTTGTGCAGGATGCATTGGTGTTCACACTCGGAAGTCATTGTCCAGCTTGATGAAGGGACTAACCAGAACTACAAAGGCATTGTAGAGACACTGCTGAACTGATTCAGTGTTCTGTGGTCAACAAACTGAAACAGATAGAGGAACATAGTCAGGATTTGGTGGACAGGTATGACCAGGGAAAGTGGAGAATTAGGAATAATTTCAGCAAAACTGCTAGAAATATAGTGTTAGGACTTGGAAAATTGTCCAAAACAGAAAACACTAAAGAAGTGATCCTTTAAGGGAAAGATGAGAAGCTCCAATTTAATCATGATGAGTAGAAGCAATTTACCTTGAAGCTGGCAGAGAACTCAAGAGGCACTATCATTACCCGCTGAGTCAACTGGGTAATGAGAAAATGGGGTTAAGGTGATTTTTGCCAGAGACCTGAAATCTTAAGGAATTTTTCAATAATCACATAAATACTCTCAAGATTACAATTACATTGTGCAAGTGTTCTGGTGTGCATATGCACTGACCAATCACTGCAGGAAACCTACAGTCTCACCCCGTTGTTTTCCTTCATAATAAGAGAACCTGAAACCTACTCATAAATATTTCAAGTGCACAAAATTAGCTCCCGACCTCATCAATAGAAGCCACCATCCTAGTCTTTGCTACTATGTAGTCTATGTTTTAAAAGATCCTATCTGGAAGCAATCATATACCACTCCACATACAGCTCCAGTTCACTTTCTGATGCCGTGTGATATCTCCTGCCTTTGCTCATACTATTACAGGGGGTGGGACCATGTGATATCTCATGGTGATATGCTGCATTGGTATTTTTATTCAGTTATTCAGATGAGTTTCAGAATGTCTTTGTTTTCCTAGTCTTTGAAACTTTCATACACATGTCTAATAATTTTGATCATATCACCCCTTACGGGCACTTTTCAATTCCTCTAAGACACCACCACATCCTTCTCCAAATTCTTTTATAAGTTATTTATTCAAATTAGTTGCTTAGTTGTTTTAACTCACGGAGTCTAATAGGTGCTGCATGTGGATAAGGGCTCATCCAGTGGAGGTGTGAGAAGTGACTCTCCTTCCCCAAGCAGCCATCAACTCCCAATATGTCCCTCAACTCTATGATGGGATTATTAACCAGCTTCATCTCATGGTAATAGCAGTTGATGGAACTTGATGACGGTTTTTCTCCACCATTGAACATGCTCTACTCGCAGCACACAACTTCAGCATTTTCTCTCTGCATTGCCAGTACCAGTTACCTGTACTCTTTATCATAACAATCCTGTTATGAAATCTTTAAGGGATTGGGGCTTGCTGAAATAAGTAGGTCACTAGGGGACAGGACTTGAGGCTTTATGCCTGGACTGACACCTTTTTTCTTTTTACTTACCAAACACAGGTGTAATTTGAGTAGCAGCCTCTTGCTCCTCTGTGGAGCAGCATGCTTTCCCTGCCATGTCTTTCTCACCATGATAGACTCTAGTCATCTGAAACCGTAAGCCAAAAATAACCCCCAACCCCCACCCACTCCTGTTTCCCTGCCCAGGCATTTCGCTACACTGGGGCATCAAGCCTTCCCAGAACCAAGGGCCTCTCCTCCCATTGATATCTGTCAAAGCCATTCTCTGCTACATATGTGGTTGGAGCCATGGGTCCCTCCATGTGTACTCTTTGGTTGGTGGTTTAGTCCACAGGAACTCTGGGGCATCTGGTTTCTTGATATTATTGTTCTTCCTCAGTTCTTTCTCTAACTCTTCCATTAGGAACCCAGTGCTCAGTCCATTGGTTGGCTGTGAGCATCCTCCTCTGTATTTGTCAGACTCTGGCTCAGCCTCTCAGGAGACAGCTGTATCAGGTTTCCGTCAGCAAGCACTTCTTGACAACTACAATAGTGTCTGGGTTTGGTATCTGTATATGGGATGGGTCCCCAGGTGGTGCAGTCTCTGGACAGCCTTTCCTTCAGTCTCTGCTCCACACTTTGTCTCCATGTTTCCTGCTGTGAGCATTTTTGTTCCCCTTTCTAAGAAGGACTGAACCATCCACACTTTGGTCGTCCTTCTTTCTGAGCTTTGTGTGATCTGTAAATTGGGCTAATATCCACTTATCCGTGAGTGCATACTGTGTGTTCTTCTGTGGTTGGGTCACCTCACTCAGGATATTTTCTACTTCCATTCATTTGCCTGTGAATTTCATGAAGTCCTTGTTTTTTATCACTGCAAAGTACTCCTTTATGTAGATGTACCACATTTTTTGTATCCATTCCTCTGTTGAAAGACATCTGGGTTCTTTTCAGCTTTTGGCTAAAATAAGGCTGCTATGAACATAGTGGAGCATGTGTCCTTGTTATATGTTGGAGCATCTTTTGGGTGTATGCCCAGGAATGGTATAGCTGGGTCTTCAGATAGCACTATTTTCAATTAGTCCTTTTATACATGTATTTTATCACAGCCATGAGGAAGTAACTAAGACAGAGTTTAATCTAAAACATGCTCATTTTTCTTTTCTTTTCTTTTCTTTTGTTGCTTTTCTTTTCTTCTCAAGGCAAAGTTTCTCTGTGTAGCCCTGTCTATTCTGGAACTTACTCTGTAGACCAGGCTGGGCTGATACTCAGAGATCTGTTTGCCTCTGACTCCAAAGTGCTGAGATAAAAAGCATCCCCCACCACTGCATGGCCTATATTTCTTTTTTTAATGAAATATGTACAACTAAGTTTTAGGATTATATTTTTATTAAATGGATCCTATCATTCACAGTACTTGAAATACAATAATATCTGATAAAATAAACATAGGACAACCTCACATTCAGTGCATTCTTCACACATATGTAAATAAAAACAAAGGAAGAAGGAAAGGTAAGAAAGAGAGAAAAAAGAAAAAAGAAAGAAAAGGAAATGACAAAATGCTATTAATTTGCAGACAGTAGATCAAAGACACATATTACTTCTTCAAAGCTTTGTTTAAAGATTTATTCATGGGATAAAATTATCTCTGGCAATATCACACAGATGATAAAATGATGGAGTGACTGAACCAGAAACCTGTGTTTGGTGCGACTTTCTCCCATGCTCTCAGCAGACCCATCAGTTTGCTGTTGAAAGCTGATGGAAACAAATAACGGTGAGACGCAAGCCATTCAAAAGCACCTTGCTTATTTCCTCTTTCTCCATACAGCTCTTATAGCCACAAATACCCATTCTCAACCCATTTCATTCCTCAGCTGCTTCATTGTACAACAGGGACAACTTAAGGGGACTTACAGGTGAAAAATGAATTTTATATTATCATAAAAATAGACTCAGCCCATCCATGCTCAAGGTGATACAGCTTCGAGGAGTGAATATTCCTTTTATTAATCTGTTTAAATGACATCGAAAGGGAATTGCCCCACAACACTCTTTCCATTGTTCATTGAGTTTTATGCTTGCTTCCTCTAGCTAGCAGTCATTAAAGTAAATACAGAGTTCTATGTCATGGTCCACAAGGAGCCAAGCTTTGTGCTATCAGAACAAAGGGTTAGAGGTAACACAATTGACTATTTTATCAAAAATTATGGAGAATTACAAGTACTAAACTTTTACTTTTAATGAAATACTTAAGCAAATGTCCCTTTGCTAGACGGAGGTTGGTCCATAGCCTTTAAGATAGTTTGAGATTGGATGCGGTAAATCCTTTCACTAAAACTGGGTCACCAAAAATCCTTAAGGCTCCAGAAATTTGAAGGTCTATGCTATAGAAGTATGGAAACACAAGCAAATTATCCCCTTTTATGAGCCAAAGTCAGATCTAGGAGGAAGGCAAAAACACTTTCAAGAATGACAACAGAGGACTCCCCAGGAGAAGAACCTGCAGCAGACTCAGGAAACAGTGACTTCAGATGGAAATGAACGGATTGATGTGGAGGAAAATAAAGTGGAGTTGATTGGGGATCATAAGTGTCCTTGTAAAAAATAAATATCGCACCAAGAAGCCCTTGCACCATATGGGAAGTTAGTGATGGGTACAAATGAAAGGGGCAAATAAACTAGTTTGCTTTACATCCAGGGGAAAGAGCATGAATGCAACACGCTGACATACTCGGCTGTCAGTAGCATTTATCTGAGCACAGTATAAAGACTCAAGAACCTGTTATTAATTTAATAAAGTATCAAAATAATATTAGAATAGCTGTTATCATGAGAGTAGAATTCCTTCTGTGGAGATGCTGCGAGGCTCAGAGGAAAAAAGATGTGCACACAGTAATGGTGACTGAAAATGTAAAGTGTGCTGGGAAAGGTTCATCAGTTGCCTAGTGAAAGGGTTCTTGCTGGAAACTGCAAGAGGTGAAACCATCATCCTTTTGGATGGCTTCCACGATAGAAGAAACTGAAGGGCTAAGCAGATGACTTAGCACATGAGGTCTTTGCAGACTAAGCACAAGGACCATAGTTCAGATCCCAAATTTCAAGTGGAAGTCAGATCATTGTGTCAGCCTTCATGTCCCAGGACACAGGTGGTAGAGCTATGGGATGTCTTGGGCAAGCAAGCTATCCAGACTATCCTAAGCAGTGAGATTCAGACTTAGTGAGGTGTTGCCTCAATGTGTAAGTCCGATGGAGGAAGATACCAGATGTCAAACTCATGTCTACATTCCCAAACATAGACATTCACACTCACAAAGGCAGAGATATACATGTTCACACACACTATATGTTTATACATTAAAAAATAAAAATATAAGGTGGCCAGGTATGGTACAGCCAGCCTTTCACTCCAGCACTTGAGAGGCAAAGGCATACAGAACTCTGAGTTGAATCAGAGAGAGAAAGCAAATACTGAAAACTAGTTTAAAGCAAGGAAGATGATGGTTGTCAATTGATATTATAACCCTTGTATCTCATAAGCGTAATTATAGAAGATGGTGTTAAATGTTACAGCTTTATTTTTTAAAAGACACAAATTAATCAGCTTTTGTAATTTCTACACTAGAATGTATGCTCCCCAAATAAAATCCAGTTACGAGGTAGAAGCTTTAGGGAAGCGAAGCGGTTGCTTCTGCTCATCACTCTGGTGCAGGGCCTGTGACCCTGAGAAAAAGAGAATTGTTTTGTTTATGGATCTTAATCATTAAGCAACAAACAGCTATGATAATTATTGTTAGAGCCAATATTTCATAATGTTCAAAGTATATCAGGTGTTATTCTAATCTTTGCCTAAATTAAAATATCCAATTCAACCCTGGAAAGATGGCTCAGTTGGTAACATGCTTGCCAGGAGAGCATGGGAACCAGAGTCAGATCGTCGGCACCCACATGAGAAAGACTTGCCACACATCTGTAGTCCTAGGGCTGAGGAGAGAGGGACAGAAGGATCCTCGGAGTATTGCAGTAGATGAACAATGGTGCCCATTCTTTTATCTTGTCTTTCCAATTTAGGCTGAATCATGTATTCTTGGCTAAATTCTGTCCCCCAAATACCATAATCAAAAAATAACTTATATAACACCAAAAAATAACAATTACCTAACACATAGTTATGTGGTTATGTAGTTATGTGTTGAAAGGCATATGACAGAAGAAACAAGGATTGTCAAGCTATGTGTCACAGACTGAGGCTTTTGTCATCAATGATACACCATATAATTTGCTTTGTCCTACAACATACTGGTTTATGTGACACAAACTAAAACTGGCACAGCACTGATATCTTCCCACTCTTCCCGCTTGCCCTCACTCTTGCTCTCTGCTGCTTTTGTCTGCCTTCCCTCTAAATAGTGTGCACGGTGGCACCCATTGGAGACATCAGCACTGGGGAGATTGCAGGAGGCAGAGGAGTCATGGTATTAAGGCCAGCATGAGTTACTTAACTATGGTGCCATCTCAAAAGAAAAAGAGAAAACTGAGATGGAGGGGAGGTAGGACAAAAAAATGAGAATGGTAGCCCTTCCAGGGGACACACTTTAAAGAAAGCTGACTCTTTCCCCGTACCCATCAATAACCACAAGCTCCTCAGCTAAAGCTGGGATACCATACCCACCCCTGACTCCATGATAGATATTGTCGGGGTGAGATTGCAGAGATCATTTGCATGCTGTTAAAACCACTGTGAGTATATAGCTCCAGTTGAAGGCCACACATCCAAGATTTATATGGGCAGTGTAAATCAAACTTGATAGGGTTGTATAAGATTAAGAGAGAAGATGGAGGTGGGTGGATCAGATGAGGGTGAATCGGAGAGGAAACAGGAGACAGGTGAATATGATCAAAACATGTTGTATGAGATTCTCAAAGAACTAATTCTAAAGGAGGAAAGAAATGAAAACGAGGGGAAAATTAAATAATCAGAGTTCAATCAATCTTGGGTAAACCAATACACCCCCGCCAAGGTCAGCCATGACATCACACAGCTGAATCCAACCCTAAAACACCAGAAGTTCTGCCCCTAAATCTATGCTTGCCCCTCTAAACTACCGAATTCTGATGGGTAAGGGCTATGCCATGTTATTGCAAGGGACAAACTGGTGTAAATATCAAATAGGCACTTAGGACTGGGTAGTGTTTACACTAGTTTAAATTCATCCTCCATACTTGCTGTATGCCCTAAGGGGGCCACAGTGGAAAAGTAAACCCTGTGCCTCTCTGCCCTCAACACAAGGACAGACAAGAATCTGCTCATGAGGCATGAAAAACTGAAACATTATTCTTAAATTGGAGGGAGTTGATGAGAATACCAGATTATTCTTTGAAAGTGCACATGTCTACTGTAAACTCTTTTAAATGTTAGCAGGTCTCGTTTCCCTGATGGCGTTAGAAAAGAAACTCACAATTACCTGTAGGTTCATTAAACAAATCAATCCTCTAACGCTCTCACATTCATTCTCATTAGTGAGATGATTGCCTGATCACAATAAACATAGGTGTTATTGATTGCCAGGAGTGGGTTCCTCTCAGAAAGATTTGCTCTTCATTAAGACCCAGAGAGTACACTGGCTTAATCTGAGTAGACTTTAGAAAATTTCATTCAAACAAACTCTTCTCTCAAAGAATCCTTGGTATCGCCCTCCAAATTTTGTTTTCCACTATTTGTAACTGGATCCAAACAATTGACAACACTTAGGAGATGATGTTTATTATAACTGATTGTTAAGCAACAGCAAATTTGTATTATGAAATGCAATGAGCCTGATGTGGTGGCTCATGCCTTAAGAGCATGGTACAGAAGTGGCAACATTTGAGGCCAGCGTCAACTACAAAATGAGTTCCCAGACAGCCAGATCTACTTTGTGAGACCCTGGTACAAAGCAAGAACAAGAAGATACCACGAATCTGCTATAGGCAGTGCTGATAGAGATCATCCAAGGCAGGGCAAACTTGCATAGGTGTGACTGTGGAAGGATGGAAGTTAGGCTTTATCAGAGATGGTTCAATGTTAAAACCACTTGTAATCTGAAGATGCCAGAAAAGTTTCTGTGTGTTGCTGAGAATCTAAGGACGTCTAAAGTAATCAAGTGAACAGGAAGCAAACCTGTGAGGCTTTGGTCTTCAGCCACGATGCTATCATCCCAAGAGAAGAGGAGTGTCCATGTTGGAAAACACAGAAAAGTAAGGCAGGCTACTACGCCAGGTTGGTGCTACAGTGTTAGAGGGACTCTTGTTCTGACCACATCTGTGAATAGAGCATCAACTACACAGCCTCTGGCCAGGAAGAGGCATCTATTCCCAACACAACCCTTGGAGTCTCTGTAGAAAGAATTTAGTTAACAACATGTTCCTTGAAAACACACATACCTCAAGAATTGTCACTTTTCCAAAGCAAAATTTGAAGACAGTGTGAGACTGAAAGTGAACAGATTGCATAATGTATTGTTTAAGAATATGCAGGGCTATAGTGTAGTTGGTAAAATGTGTATCTTAAACCCTGGGTTCAATCTCTAGGACAAGAAGGAGGAGGAGAAAAAGGAAGAGGAGAAGGAAGAGAAGGAAGAGGAGGAGGAGAAGGAATGGGCCATGGGGAAGAGGAAGAAAAATGAAACGCTTGGTCCACTTATGTGTTAAATAATAGTAATCCATTTTCAATATAATAGCATAAATAGATGAGAGTGAATAATAGGGAAGCACGCTGTACTAGTGCTATTTCAAAGAGCACAAAAGTCACTGCATTAATTTCAGACAGAGCACACTTCAGAACAAAAACCATCGTGAGGTAAAAATGAGTTAATCCATTCTGCTGATAGCAGGAACAGCCATTATTTCTTAAGCTAACGGCAGGCAATGAAACAGAGCATGCATGCCCCCAAAGGTGCAAGGTGGAAACAAGCATACACTAAGGTATCCCATGCCATCAAGAATATGCAAATTCAAATAAGAGCTGCCACAGCACTATTAGAAAGGCTCAAACCTAAGACCGGGACCACACAGGTCATGTGCTGGCGGGGATGTGAGACAATAAGGACACATTCATTGCATGGGAATCTAAAGTGGAACCATCCCTTTGGAAAGCAGACTGTCACCTTCCATTTATTATTCATGGAGGTGGAGAGAGCGGACTTTATGTATGTGAGCCACATGCATGCCGTTTCTACAGAGGCCAGAAGAATGCACTGAATTCCCAGCATGTTCTTACAAAGCTGAACTCTCACCCTCTACCCTAACTCTTGATCTCCTATCTGCCCAAAGGAATGGAAAGCTATGGCGACCGTGGACATGGATATTTATTACAGACTTGTGCACAATTTGTACTAACACTTTGCTGCAGATTATCCTTCAATGTGTGGACAGACAAACCAAGTTAACCTAGACAATGGATTTTTTATTTAGCACCAAAAAGAAATGGACTCTCAAAAAAGGAAAAGATGAGGAAGATTAAATGCACAACACAAAGGGAAAAGGTGAAGGCTAGCCAGAGTCTGCTTACTTGAAGCTAACTCCAGTCTAATCTATGACAATACTAACAACATCAGGACTTGAGGAGCTGCAAAGAGTAGAGCCCAGAAGGGTTTGAGGACACTATTATTCTTCTGACACTATATAAACCTCAATACATTTGGTGGCATATTTGTGAAGACTCATGTTGCACAGAACCAAGAGGGGTGAGCAATATATGCTACGGTCTTAGATCATTATTGATAAAGGTCTACCCGTTCTGACAAAGTACCATTCTAGCAGAGACGTGGCCCGTGGCCTTGGGCACCTGGGAGGGCAGGACAACTACAGAAAACGTTACTGCATCCAATCTGCTTTTCTATAAAACTGGAAATTGTCTTAAAAGACAGTTCCATCTCTAATAGCACAGTGAGTTAGGATGACTGGGATGAGATGTAAATGTTAAGTTGCACTTAGTTCGTATATGGAAGGTGGCACAGAATGTGTTTTGTTTTGAGGATTTAGGTATACATGTGTCATGGAGATATATATTTTAAAAATATCTAGATGTGCTAGAGTGCTATGAAGCTATGCTTTCTAAATCTGTTTTTTTTCTTTCTGAAGGTTTATTCTGTGCATATGTCTATGCTTAAGTGAGCATCCAAGGAGGCCAGGAGATGGTTGTTGGTTCACTGGAATTGGAGTTATAGGCTGCCTAGTTTGAACACTGTAAGCTGAGTGTGGGTTTTCAGGAAGCACAGTAAGTGTTCTTAGCCCTTGAGCCAGCTCTCCAGACAAGTAATTGTTTTTCTTATTTTCAAGGGTCAAAATATCAGGAAAGTCCAAGGCTCCTTTAAGTGTTGTAATCACATCTATTCTGATGCATCGTTTATTGTTACCTACGTGATGAACTAAGCTGTGTTCCTTCTGCAGATATCTGTCGCAGACTAAAGTAAATTTAAGAACTGGGGTAAGTGTGTAATAGAATTTTGAAGGTATCATCCCATTACTTCAGAATCCACTTTAGTTAAATATATAGATGTCCAACAGAAAAAAAATCAGTGGTTTACCGTAGTAGACATCTCTCCTTCTCTATGCCCTCGCTTCTCTCCCTCTGTTTTTCTTTCTCTCCCATCTCACCGTTCTCCCTCTCCATAATTGAAGCCAAGCAGTGAAAACAGTTTACAAGATACTTATCCTCTGCGACCAAGAGTCAAGCACTACAGCACACCGGAGACCCAGGTCTGACTTTCCCAGCTGAAAACTGTCTGTCCATGCCTCGTGTGTGTGTGTGTGTGTGTGTGTGTGTGTGTGTGTGTGCAAGTGTGTGTGCAAGTGTGTAATATTATGTGTGCATATCTGTGCATGTGTATATGTTAGTATATATTTATACATGTATATGGTTGTATGCATTTGTGTGTGTGTGTATGTGTGTGTGTACACAGATATAGACATTATCATCTGAAGTTTTCCATTTTCCACATTTAAAATTAGCCTCTGGGAACTCTGGAATATTTGCAAAACAATGAAAGGCTTATTAATCTGTCAGATGTAAATGTGTATTTGTAGCATACAGAAAGTAAAGAAAGGTGAAAAGGAAATAAAAGTGAAAAGTGCAGGAAGGGCCAGAAATAACTTAGCATGCAGACGGAAGAGAGCAAGTCCATCTTTGAAGTATGGCATAAATAGAGGCACTGTTGACTAATGAATAAATGAATAATATAAAAGTGGGGAAATTCTTTCAATGTGAACTTTTGTATGGAGAATTAAAAATGAATAGGAGTCAGTTCTTTTCATCATAAACCCACTAACACTATTACAGTTTTGTTTTTAAATCATGTACTGACTTTACATGAATGTAGAAAAATTTTAATTTAAAAAGATTTCAGAGTCTTGGCTGGAGATGAATCATGAGGAAGGGGAATAAAATTAAGTTAAATTTATAAGGTTATAATGATTTGACCCAGAAACTACACTTCTAGCAATATTCCCCTAAGAAATATTCAGAAACGAGGACAAAGATTTATGCAGCAGGATGTGTGCTGCAGTATTTGTCACAATGGGAAACCTTTGGGCCACGTACACAATAAATATTAAGATATAGTTTTAAAAATTATACTTTAACCGTAAATAGGATATTAAAAAGTCACTTAATCATTTTGAGATTATTTGCGAGGCTCTATATTGTTTATGTCATGGTAATATGGTGTGTGTGTGTGTGTGTGTGTGTGTGTGTGTGTCTGTGTTTGTGTCTATGTGTCTATGTGTTTGAGTGTGTTGGGATCACACACCCCTGGGTGTGTGTGCGTGTGTGTATGTGTGTGTGTGTGTGTGTGTGTGTATGTGTGCAACAATACATATCTGTGGACAGAACTTTATTGTCAACAAATATTTTTGAAAGAAACTTTTAAAATGTCTACTCTAAAATAAAGACAATAATACTAGAAAAAGGTATAATATTAAAAAGTCAATGGCAAACAAAATATAAATAGCATTTAAAAGTCTGAATGCCCATGGACATTAAGGGCTTTAAAATATATCTACGTATAATCCTAGAGGTTAGGGTTGTACCTGGGAAGGAAAATGAATGAAAACAGCCTAAGTACTTTTGAGAGAAAGTAAAACTTTTTGGACATTTTAGCTTGTGTACCCTGTAACTCTTGAGTTAACTGCTAAAACAAATTGAGGTTTCTCGAGTCCAATGCAGTGTAAGTGAGAATATGGGACACAGGGGAAGGAATAGATTGATTAAGAAAGGCATGAATGGAAGAAAAGAGAAATTAGGGGTGGGAGAGGTAAGGAAACAATAATCAATATGAAAGAAAACAGAAATGAACACAGATATGTGTATTATAAATACATTATAAATGTATTAATAAGTATCATAAATGCATTAAGCCTGACATTTAACAGCAGGAAAATACTCAGTCTAGGTATTTAAAACAAAGCTGATACCTACCAAGTAGGGACAGAAGACACTGGCTGTGCTCTTACAGGAATGCGATCGGAGCCATCTGGATCATCAGGTCAGCCAACACGCCCCCTGCACAACCTTCAGGCTGTTTGTCATCGGACAGTGCTATGTGACTAAGCGTGTGTGAGAAGACAGGGAGGCTATCAGCTGTGAACACTGGCATGCTGTTACCAGCCCTTCACACTGGACTCCCAGGACTAGTTTGTTTTACCATTCTTATTCAGAAAAGTAGCTTATGTCTGGGAAGTGGACAAGCTGTCACTATTCACCAGCAAGACTGGAATCCCCATCCACCGTCTTTCCTGCTCACATCCAAGTCCATATCTTATGCAATCCTTTAGTCTTAGAGTTTCATTGTGGTGAAGGAATAACATGCCCATGGTTACTCCTATAATGGGAAACCTTTAATTAATGCTATTATATCATGACATGGAGCATGTCATTGTGCAGGCAGACATGGTGCCGGAAAAGTTCTGCATCTTGATCCAAAGGCAACCAGAAGAGACTCTTCTGTAAGCAGCCAGGAAGAGGCTTTCTTCTCCACTGAGCAGAGCTGGGCAGAGACCTCAAAACCCACCCCCATAGTGACACACTTCCTCGAACAAGGCTATACCTCCTCTAATAAAGCCACATCTAATAGTGCCACTTCCCCTGGCCAACCTTATTCAAACTACCACACCTTTCTTGGCTGCCTGGCTGCCTTCCATGCCCATAGGAACACTTCCTTCTCTGAGCAAGCTCATCTCTCCGTATTTTGCCATGCATTAAACCCCCTGAGCTCCACTCTATAAGCTTGTCACCATGTTAGTGAATAGGCACCGGTACCATATTTATGAATATGAGCCACTGGTCCCTGATGTCTGCCATGCCAGGCTATTGCTCTCCCTCTACGTAAGAAGCTCTGAAGTGTTAGCCTCTCCTGACAACTTGGCCATTTCTCAGATTGATAGCATGTGTTAGTCCCATTTCCAGTAGATTATTTATTATCTCTGTAAATGGAGTGGCACTGGGACCCTACACTAAAAGAACACTGGGAACTTGTAGGACACCAAGCATGTGTCTTTTCCTAAGATTTTGCAAGGCTTCCTCCTCAGTTTCCTATGATTCCATCTCCATTTCTCTTGGCATGGTCATCTCTCCTTTCACATATTAAGAACAGTAATCTTAGGACCACAGTAAAGCAATGTACCACAGCATCGCTAGGGGGTTAACCCCTGCCGTGGAAGGGCTGCTATTATCTAACTCTTCCAGCCAGTGTTAGAGGCTGCTTCAGGAACTACATACCCTCAGCTAATACCTCATCTTTGCCAGTTCATGCTAAGCATTGAGATAGGCCTTGAGACACCTCTCCTCTATGACCTCTCTCAATTAGCAATCCTACACATTTATACTTTGGGTCAACACTGGGCACTGTCTATGGCCTAGTGACCAGGATAGAAGTAAGGTGAGTTCCCAACATCGAAAAGAAGGCTTTGACCTACATACAAGGCTCATGTGTGCTGTCACCTTTGCTCTCCAGCAAAAGACAGCTGTATGTGGATGTGTAGATGAGTGCTATATCTGCTGAGGTAATGTGTGGGCTAGATTTGAAGGTCCAAAGGAGGCAGAACTGGGAGATTTGAGAGCATCAAAACAGATATTCTAAATGTTAGGCCCCATTCATTTTACACTTGGTAGTTTAGACATTGGAACCTTCCCCAAGTTCTATAAACTATAACTTTTAGAAAGAAACATGGATATTTGCTTATGATTTTTTTCAGGCAGGGAATCTTATATAAAATGCAAAACATGTTCACCATAAATAATTCATAACTAATTCAGAATTAAGAGTTTATGTTCTTTAAAATACAGTAAGGTAAAACACCCAAACGTAGAAAGCCAGCTCAGTGGTTGAGAGTACATTTTGCTCCTGTAGAGGGCCCAAGTTACAGTCCCAGCACCAAGATCAGTGGAGCTCCCAGATTCCTGCAAGTCCAGCTGCAAGGACCCAACACTATCTCCTGTCATCTGAGCAGTTATTTATCGGCTCACAGACATACACAAATGCTCCCCTTCTCTCTCTCTCACACACAAAACTACATGAAATTAAAGTTAAAATTAATTTTTAATAAAACTCATGACCTGTAGTAAGATATTTACAATTCATATACTTCACAAAGACTAATATTTTATATGTCTACCTATTAGCAAAGTGTAACTTACATTTTGAGTGGAGCTTTGCATAAAGGAAAATATAGGCAACTAGTAAATATTTTTAAAGTGAGCTTTATTAATGATCAAAACTTGTAAGATAAATTCATGAGGTGATAGAATTTTATCCTTAACAAATAGGCAAAAATTCCAGGTGATAATTCCAAGTGTTATGGAGGCTGTGGAGCAATGCAGATTCCGTGTAATCCCACAGGTATCAATGTGCCTGCACACTGTGAGCTTGCCATTTCCCTCTACCGTCTATCCCCTTGACATTTACTAGTTGCTGGTAAATTGCAAAGTTCTAACTAGTCCAGTGGGTTTCCCACACTAAGTCTGCAAAGCAGAAGTTCAGTGACACCTGGAAAGTACAAATTTAAGGCTGGGCATATGGATTTCTGTTTTGGAAGTAAAGCACCTGCCTACCATGGGCAAAGAAGCCCTGGGTTTATTCTCAGAACCACAATAAACAAACACATAAGTCCTTTCTGTGTTTGAATTTGGAACCCTTAAAAAGGATATATTGGAATAAAAACTTAAGAGTGACTTACAGAATTATGTAAGCCCTTGAAGCTATTCTGATTATTGTTAAAGTAAGAAAACCATAGATTTATCAGGTTAAAGTACCATTTATGGAATAGAAAATGTAGAATATAGAATGCAGAATATAGAATATAACATCTGTAACACATATTAGGCTACAGTAAAACAAAAAACTATAGAAAAATGTCAAGCCATATTACAAGTAGGAAGGGCAGTGCTAGTGACTGGAGTTTTACCTTAACTAATTGCATGCACATGCGTGAGGCCTTCAACCATGGGAAGCAAGAAGAATGCTGTAAGGTCTTCATAGCAGAATGAGTGGTTCGTCATAATGCAGGATGGAAGTCTCTCATATGCCAATACGCAAGGGATTAGATGCATTGCAATGCTCTCACGAAATACAGTAGACTGCAAAACTGTGCTAAAGAAAGTTTCTGGGAGGCCGCTGAATTGGGATGAGCTGAATTACCCACAGATTAGGTTAACCCGGAGTTTAGCTACCATACCATAGCTGTGGCAATTTCAGGAGCTCTGTAAAAATGAACTGTTCCCACAAGGCACTTCTGTTTCTATAAATGCTGTTCAGTTGTGGCCTTGGTAGAGGTTCTCTAACACTGCTTTACTTGTGGAGTGCCGGGGCTTGTTTCTTTGGTTTGTTTTAAATTGTTTTTGCTTTGTTTTGTTTTGTTTGTGACTGCTTAAGTTACCACTATAAGGTTATGAGTCTAAGGGTTTTTCCTTTTAACGGCATGGAGCAACAATGAAGTTCAGAGATGTTCAGCAACAAAAGTGAGTTTACTTCTGTTTTATGGGGAAAGAAAGACAGGAAAGAGAGAAGAGAATAGAGAGGAGAAGGAGGGAAGGGAAATGGGGCACGGAAATGTGTAAAGAATTCCAAAGATATAGTTAGGATGATAATATTTGAAACATGGTGTTAGTAACACAAGTGCTCCTCAAACTGTTAATATAGTTTATGAATATTGTACATTTCAAAGCATGTATTTAAAATGCATGCAGATATGCACAAATAGGGAAATTGGGTGTGCATGCTTATGAGTTTTTGTAGCATGCCTCTGAAAGGTGTAATCAAGATACTTTAATTTCCACTTTGTACTGGCTTACCCTCTGAACTGGAAGGTAATTACACTGAATACTCACATCTTGGTTGTCTTCCCAGAGAAATTAATCCTGCCATGGTCATACCCAGCAGACCACAGGATGCTGTACTGCCTCAAACCTCCTCCATGTGTTGACTCTGACATGACTAAGATTGTACCTGAGAAGTGTTCACTGAGAATAACAGTTCTCAACCTGTGAGTTGAGACTCATTGGGAGATCAAATGACCCTTTCACAGGAGTCACATATCCTGCATATCAAATATTTACAATATTGTCCATTAAAATAACAAAATTACAGTTATGAAGTAGAAGTAGTAAAATAATTTTACATGGTTTGGGGTCACCATGACATAAGGAACTGTATTAAAGGGTCACAGCATTCAGGAGGTTGAAAACCACCGGCCTACAGTCTCAAAAACATAGCTTAAAATTTTTTGAGAAATGACTAGGACAACTTTAGGAAGATTGGAAAGAGGAGAAACTCCAGGGAGGAGGGAAAGGAGCGGGATTCTTCCCAAGAGTCTCCTTGCAGCCTCTACTCTGCTGAGAGTCAGTGGTCTGGGCACAGTGCACACCTGCTTGGGGAGTCTTCCACATTTCAACGTGATTTCAGCTTTCGACATGATGTTTTCTAGGACTCTCACTAGAAACCACTTTACAGTAAAAGAAGAAATACATAAACAAGGAGGAAAGACAGATGAAATGAAAGGTAGATTCAGATGAATTAGTGGGTCAAGTACTATAAAGAACATAAAAGGGTTATTGTCAAAGTGGAACTGGAACTGTTCAGGTAAAAGGAATGAGACCCCTCAAGGAGACTGGAGAATGGTTTAGTGTGACAATGCATAGCAATTGATCCCTGGAGGGACAAAGAAGCGAGCATTATAAGGAAGTGTGGGGAAATCTGCAAGGCAAGGCCTGAGCTGCATGTTTCCTTCGATGTGCAGAGCTCTGCTCCACACTCTCCTTTTCCAGTCAGAGGAAGGACCCCTTCCTATCTCATGGAGCTCCTTTGCTTCAAACTTTTTACGCAGGGTAGGTAAGAGAGCTCAGGGGTAAAGGCACTGACTGCCAAGCCTGACAACCTGAGCGCAATCCTCAGGACTCCGTTGGTGGGTGACAAGAACTGACTCCTTCAAGTTGTCTATAACATGCACACATGCACACACCCAGAAACATACACAAAATAAATGCAATAAAATCACCTCAGTCATCATGCCCTTTTGGAAAATATGCACATGCATAAATATACACACACACAAACACGCAAATATATACAAATATACACTCGCATAAATATATACATTCATATACATACACGAGCATACATATGCACATACATTCATACAAATATATACCCATACATGTATACACACACACACACACACACACACACACACACACACACACTATGCCACACTTTTCTGACTCAGCTGAGTTAACAATTTCTCTCAGAATCAGAAGACTGATGCATACTGCATGGCCAGTGTTCATGACTCTTGGTTTACTGTCAGTTTGCATTTCTTGCTGACCAAAGAAGTAATGTTACAACAGTAACAGTTGAAAAGCTTTGTCGGGTCCAAGAAGCTAACTGAACTATATCTGATCAACACCTGTTTCCAGAACGCTCAACACAGTGCAGGCTGATGAAGCAGTGAGGCCTCCATGCCCTTTTGCTGTATTTGCAAATACAGAGACCAATAAAATTTTGTCAAATAATTAATAACTGAGTGAAAGGGACATCTTAGCATGCAGAAGTAACAGCACGTAGATTCCAAGTACCATGTGAGTTTTGTACATTTGAGCGAGCTAGGTTTAGTGCACAGCTACAACCTCAGTGCTCCGTGCGTTCTGTGTTGCCAAAGCAACCAGACTCAAGTGGAATTTGAGTTTCCTTTCATGAAGATTTTGTAGCTCCGCACTGGAAGAGCCATTCTGTTTTATGTTTGAGCCACTCTCAGGAGAACACTAGCTGGGGATAGCGAGAAGCACACTTGCACTGGCAGCTCCCTTATTTCCAGAGTTGGCATTCATTGGCTGGGCCGATTCTCTGGAGGTTCAAGAACAGGTGGTCTGTAAATTCGTACTGACAGTTTTAAAACCGCTCTGCCTCTGAACACAGGCAGAGGAGGCAAAATCCACTTTGGGATATTTGCAAATGTGAAGTCTATCATGTAAGATGTTTCTTAAACCGGTTTCATGAAGAGATGAAAAGATAATATGATACACATTTCAGAAATGTTATTTTTTAAAAAATACTGTTGTCAAATTGAAAATTTTATCAAATTATTATTGGGTTGATGGATGGTGAGGTGTGTTTTACAAGACAAATTTACTTTGCCTTTGAGGCCTCCATTTTTCATGACCAAAAAATACTCATGTGTCAGTTGTTGTCATTTATTCTTATTGATTCCTTTAGACAGTGTGCGAAATAATAGGCTTCAGAGCTGCAAGATGGCTCAGTGATTAAGAGCTTTTGCTGTTCTTGCAGAAGACCTGGTTTGGTTCCCAGCACCCTTATCAGAGAGCTCACAAACATCTATACACCAGCTCCAGGGTATCCAATGCTCTCTTCAGGGGTCTATGAGAGAACATATGCACATCTTGCATATAAACACATGCAGGTCACATACATACACATAATTGGAAAATAAATGAATAAGTCTTTATTAAGTAATAATAGGTTTCATGATGACATTTTCATACTTATACTTTATTCCATTCTCTCCCACTCTTCCCGCTCCACTCTCTCATGTACCCTCCCCCACTGTCCACTCTTGCTGGTGTCTAGCCTCCCCCATAATGAGGCTTCCCTTCCATGTCATATATATGTATCATGAAACCATGTGCTAACTGCCTGTCTTTTGCCCCACCACTTTTACCCTCTCCCCTCCTTTTAGACCACCTCCTTCCTTCACATAGTCATCTCCAATCTGTAGTAAACAGTCTTTAACTAGATCTTTAAATGAAAGAAGACATGTAACATTTACCTTTCTGGGTGAGCTAGTCACTTTTCTGTTGCTGTGATAATACATGATGGCCAATGAAGAGTTTATTTTCCCTTATGGTTCCATGGCAATAGGAGTCCATCATGGATTGGGCAGCTGTACACAGCAAGGCATTACATAGAAAAGGGTGCTAAGATCACATCTATAAACACAGACACCAAAGCATCAAGTACAGACACTGAACTGAGCTGAAAACACCACAATGGCTTGAGGCCCTTTATCTTAAAGCCCTCCCATAGGAATGACCAGAAATGTTGTACCTCCAAATGCTTCCCAAATCACACTGTTCCCCAGAAACCAAGTGTTAGAGAACATGAGCCTGTGTTCAGAGGCAGAGCCTATGTTTGTTTTCTTATGACAATACTGGGAAATGGTCAAAAGTTTAATCTTAGTGACCTTATGGAAAGTCTTTGGGTTTGGGGACGATGGGGATGGAAGGCTTCACTTGAAATGTTAATGGGAGCTCTTTTGGACCCTTTAGTTCTTATCAATGACCTGCTGGTTCGTCTCACTCTCTGATTTCCATCCAGGAGTCATGGCCCGGTCCTACATTTGTTCCTGATACCACAATCTACTATAACCAGACAAAGCTGAAAGCATTCTCATCAGAACTGACCCAATGCCTGTGGTGTGGCTTGAACCTCCTGAAATGTGAGCTATATACACAAACCCTTTTACTGAAGGGAGACTACCCTCTGGTCCTTCATTGTAATGACAGAAATTATATAGGTTTTGTTTGTTTGTTTGACTTCGTTTTGGTTCTATCATTCTGTTTCATTTTGTTGAAACAGTGATTCACTGTAACCCAAAATAAACTAGAACTGATTCCTGAGCCTTATCAGTTTAGAGGTTACAGGACTGAACCCTTGCTCATTAACATTGACACACAATAATCTCTAGACCCAAACTGAGTAAAACCCACAAAACAAAACAAAATAGTCTTTCCTGATGTACAGCTTAGCAGTAGAGTGCTCTCCTAGTATGTATGAGACCCTGAATTCATTCCCCTAGGATTGAAGAAATGAAGACAGAAGAAAAAGAAGAAAAGAAAAGGAAAGAAAGAAAGAAAGGAAGAAAGGAAGGAAGGAAGGAGGGGAAAGAGGGAGGGGTGAGAGGAAGGGGAGAGAGGGAGGAAGTGGGGGAAGGAAAGGAAAAATAAAAAGAGAAAAGAGGGAGGGAAGGAAGGAAGGGGAAGAAAAAGGAAAGAATGTAGAAAGGACAAAGGAGGGAGGGATGTAGGGAGAGGGGGAGGAAGGGAAAGATGCATGGAGTCAGGGAGGGAAGGGTGAGGAGGGACCTTTGAAAGACTCCAGGATACAAGGTTATGCCACAGAAGAAAGCAATGTTTCTTGGTGATGCTTTAAGCCTTATTGTCCCTACAACCCCCGACAATAAGCACAAATCTGGCTCAGAAGGAGGCAAACTATCACTATTGCAACCTAAACGTCTTATTGCAAATGTTGGCCCCTTAATAAGTCCCCTTGAGAAGTACAGGAGTGATGAGTCTCTAGCCTTTCCTTCTGCTGGAACTTCAATGTTGTTATCCCCTTACAGCACTCATTCTCGGTGTTGCATTTTATTCTGTTAAATAATAAAATAATTTTCCAAGTAAGCCAATACATGTCTATGATCTGATGACCAGAAACTTCGAGCTGTAATTCTTCAAAATTTATATTTTGTTATTTTGAGACATGTAGCTTAGGCTACCTCAAACTCATTATATTGCTATAGATGACCTTGAACTCATGATTTGTCTGCCTCTCCCTCCCTAGGATTGAAATTATAGTTACCTGCCACCATGTCTGGATAATGCAGTGCTGGGAATTGAACTCGGTTTTTCACGTATGCTAGACAAGCACTCTACCATAAAGCTACACCACCAGGCTCGCAGAATTCATGTTTCTCGGATATCAGCAATACAATATGTTCCTTAGTGTTATCCAACAGGCCATCATCAAGCACAGTAAAACTTTGCAGCTGAGCATGTAAATACCCAAACAAACAAGGAAGACAAACACACAATAAAAAGAGCCTCATGTCAGAATGGAATAGCTTTGATATGAATGAGTTTGCAACACAGTTTCAAAAAAAATCAAAACTATTAGTTTTGTATTTGAATTGTTTTTATTGCTTGGATCTAAACCATAGAAAGTAACCTAATGGGAAGTTATGACCTCCAGAAGACCAATATTAGAATATAAGACTTCCTAAATGGAGCTGGCTGTAAAGAATGGCCTCGAGTGGCTTTGCACAAACTCTTGGGACCTGAACTGCACTGGCCAAAGCTCATCAAAACCCAGCCTGTTCTTCGTTTTGGTCAGAATATTTACTACCTCCAGGAAATAGAGAGCCCACACTGAATGAAGTATGGATAAATGATAAGAACATCCATTAAATTATTGGAAACAAGATCACATAGACATGTGAAGATCTTTGAAGGGAGGGTGCCAAAGTTCCTTTCATAGTTATCCACTAAATAAGCCGTATTAGCTACCCGTCACTATTAATAATAGTACATTTTAATATTTAACGACTTCATTTGGGTGTAATATGCACACCTATAATCCTTGTACTTAGAAGGGTGAGATAGGAGATTGCTAAACAGGAAGCCAACCTGGAATACATATGTCAAATATATGTATGTATGAATTTGTGTGTGTGTGTGTGTGTGTGTGTGTGTGTGTGTGTGTGTGTGTGTGTGTATGATAGACAGTGTGTTGTTCTGGCCTGCAGGGCAGTCAATGAGGGTGCAGAGGGTACCTGGAAGAGAATGGGGGACAAGAGACGTGAAGAAGAATGTCAAGACAAGGATCTGATCAAGGCAACAAATTTATTTTTTCCCAAGGCTGGATTTATACCACAGCAGGGGTAACAGAGGGAGGGGGGAGTGGGAAGCATCTGCACAAGCCAAGGAACAGAGCTCTTGTGGTCAGCTCATGTCAACAGGATGTTGGTTTCTCAGAAAGGTCACAGGTTTGTCATATCACTGGGCATCCTGACCACCAGATTTGTATTAGTCTTCTGCAGTTGGCTGGAGATTTTCCATGAACCCAGTCATACTTAATTCTAACTATAAAATTAACATCAATAATGGAGGGTTTTAAGGGTGTCGCTCCCAACATCTCCCCCTTATTTATAATCAAATAAAAAGATGACCAATGGCTTTGCTGTCCTGGAATGAACCCCACCCCACCCCACCCCACCCCCGCGGGAACTGCGTCTGTCTTAGGTTGAGTGATATTTGTCACACAGCTAAGAGAATCTCGTTGCCAGGGTCCATCATGGGATAAGGCAGCAGTTAATGGCGGCCCTCCTGTCTTAGGCCCTTTATTCGTGAATATATCGCTCTCTTACCCGTCATTGACTGTCCAGCTCAACAAGCAGGGGTGACAATTCATTGATGTTTCAGCAAAGGCATCAGGACAGCAGGCAGAAAAGAAAGTTTGCCTTATTTGGCTTAAGGACAATAAGGTCCTTGCCTGGGCTGGGAGGAGATGTGTAGGTGAGCTTGGCCCTCACCAAAGGCATCCTCCATAGCTAGCTTATGATAATATACCCGAATAGGTTTTGCTGCCATATTATCTACCTGTTGTTTAACAAAGCTGGTTAAATGATTAAATGCCCAAGGGCCAAGAGATATAAGCAAAAGAAGGTCTACTAGGGGGCCCAACAGAGAGGGAAGCAGGGTGGACAACCAAGGGGAGGTGGAGAACCAATTTTGATTCCAGCTCTCAGCTTTTTCTCTTTCTCGTTTTCTCTTTTCTAAGCCTTCTCTGACCTTTTTCATGCTCTCTTTAATCGTATTGTAAGACACAGGAAGTAGCCAAGCACTGCCTTTCTCTCACAAACCAGAATTCACTGTGATTGCTCAAAGTTGGGAAATTAAAGGTAAAAAGCCAAGCAGAAATATGTACACTTGTTAGCATGTATGGTTTATGGTTTAGGGGCCAGAAAATTGTTCTTTCTGATTAATTTCTGACTCTTAAAGACACTGTGGGTCAAAATTAAAATAGTCAGCTATACTTAAAACACTGCTCCATTTTGGATAGATGTGGAAGTTTAAAAATTGAATGGATTTATTTGATTGTAAATGTTTAATGTGAAATATCATAGAAAAGGGATGCCACTAGACAGGGAATTACAACTTTAACTGATATTAAACATCTTAGATAATTTGGGGAAACCTCAGCATTCAATTATAACCATCAGGAAAAAAACATAAATAGGTATCCCGTGCATGTTATGTAAGAAATAAGCAAACCCCAAGTCAGTACAGTACAGTATCAATGACAAAAAGTTAAATATGTTGATACATAGAAGGAAAAGATAATATGTTGACTGCCATTATTGAAATTCCCAAAATAATTATAATAGACAATTCAATTTGGGTTCCTGCAACAATCATAATTGCATTATCCAAAAAGCTATACCCTAAGAAAGGTATCGCATTGTGGAAGAATACATAGCTCAGATGTCCTGGAGTGGGGAGTGGAGTTCCCAATTTTTCTTGTGTGATGGCAATGGACTCAAAGCAGTGCAGCTCTTTGAGCAAGCAGCTCCTCTCGGGGGAGTACAGGCTATAGATGAAGCCATGTGTGCCCTGTGCCATGTTCAGTGCCTCCGTGGGCTCCTTCTTTGGGTGAGTGCCCAGAAGCCGGAGAGTAGGAATGCACAGTCTCTTTTAACAAGTTTATGGTAAAATATAATCCTTGTATCAGCACCTTATTGAAACATTCTAACGCCCCAAATATATCCACGTGTCTAATCCTGATTTCAACTCATGGAGGTAAATTTAATATTTAGGGGGATGTACCATCCCCTTGTTTTAGAATTAGAAACCTTCACAACGGGAATCTGGGACATGCATATTAGTAGGACAGGATGTATTATAAGTCAAAAAACGCAGTGTATTAGGTGATAAAATTCTTAAGAACAGGGGAAAGAGGCCAGGCAAGAAAGCTAGGGGGTAGCCCGGTGCGAGCTGGTGGAACAACCAGATCAATCAGGTGACAAGTAGCATCCAGTCACACAGCTAAACAAAGCTTTCTTGGGATGAAAAGGCCAGTGCAAAAAAAGGGCACAAGTTTTGTGCCTGTGAAACAGAAAGACAAGCAGAGGGGTAGCTGGAGTCTGTTACTGGCTGTCTCTCTGGACTTAGATTTTCCCTTAAGGAGTACCTCCCTTCAGTGTCAGCTCTGTGGCTCTGCCTCTCAAAAGACCCAGCCTCTAAATGGCTTCCAGTAAGAACTAATAACAAAAGGATGGAGAGATGGTTAGGACCTGGTTGCTAGAAGCCAAGTGGCTGACAAAAGAATTGTATGGCTCATCTGCTTTAGGGGGGACGTTTCTTCCAGGCTGTCAGACATGCCTGAAGGACTTGAGCCAAGAGACCAGGAGAAAATAGCATCTGAATCTCTAGAGTATTGAAGAGAGGCTCACCCAGAAGGTTGTGATCTGATTGAAGCCTCACGTATCAGAGAGTAAACTATAGTCAGAGATAACTGGTTCACCTGGGGCTATGAGGACTCTTTCCACTGCCATTCCTGAGGTAGGAGTCACAGTTGAGCTAGGCTTCCTGCTTCTTACATCCAATAAAGAGATTGCTAACATTGGAGTATTGATCTTTAATAGAACTACAGCCCTCCCCGTACCTATGAATTCCAGGACTCCAGTAGCAGTCCTTCACCAAGTCGTCTCACTGGGTTAGAGGGCCATGGAAAAGAAAACATTGATCCTGACCTTGGCTACAGTCTTCAGTTGGAGTAGCTGAAGAGCCCGTGCCAAGACTTTCTCCTGATATCATCCTAGAGTAAACCCAGCCAAAGCCTGCTCTGAATTCTGTCTGGCAAAACAAAGTTCCTCTCAATCTGCTGCAGACTCTTTCTGGAACTACTTTAGGGGCTCCCCTGCCCCCCAACCTGGGACATTTTGACCACAGGGGCAGGAACTGGCTGCTGTGGGGACAGTCCTAAGGACATCGTTAGTAAGAGATCAGTAACTAAACGAAGTGACTAGAATTTGTTTTAGGGCCAAAGTCTCATAATAGTCTTTAAAACAACCACTAACTCTGCGCTATCTTTTTATATCAATTGTTCCCTCCTGGAGGAACTATGGACAAATATTTCCTACAAAGTCTAAGAATTTCTTTAAATCTTTTTTCTTAACCCTATTTCTTGTGTCTTGAATGACTCCTTTGAGTCTGTCACAAAAGATGACTATAGAATGCTTGTCCCATCACTCACCACTAAGATCTGCATCGTCTGGGGAGAAACACACCAAGTGGCTGAACCAAGATCAGACAGTCCACAGTAGCCAGAGAAGGGAGGAGCAAAGGCTCCGAGGAAGAAAGAAGACAGGGCTGTCTGTTCACGGGGGATGACGTTCTCCACCAGGAGACCCCCAAACAGCCTCACATTGGGCACCAGTTGTTCTGGCCTGCAGGAAAGTCAATGATGGTGCAGAGGGTACCTGGACGAGAATGGGGGCAAGAGACGGGAAGAAGGACACCAAGACAAGAGTCTGATCAAAGCAACAAATTTATTTTTTCCAAGGCTGAATTTATATCATAGCAGGGGTAACAGAGGGAAGGGGGGGAAGTGGGAAGCATCTATGCAAGCCAAGGACACAAAGTTCTTGTGGTCAGCTGATGTTAACAGGATGTTGATTCCTCAGAAACGTCACAGGTTTGTCATATCACTGGGCATCCTGACCACCAGATTTGTATTAGTCATCTGAGGCTGGCTAGGGATTTTCCATGGACCCAGTCATACTTAATTCTAACTATAATATTAACATCAATAATGGAGGGTTTTAATGGCATCGCTCCCAACAGTGTGTTGTTATTTCTGTATACCTCACATGTGTATAACACATTTGTGTTACTCATGTGTATAATTGGTGGGTCCCACTAGCTCAGGTTTTCTCAGGACTCTAAGACAAGCTATTAATTAGAAACAGAGAGTCTTCTGGTGGTTTAAGATTTGAGACACAGATGTCTCTTCACATGGTCACTTAAATGGCTATTGGTCAGTCTCAGCTCATTGTAGCAATGCATGGCACTGGATTTCCCCTTAAACAGGTAACACAAAGGAGTGTAAAAAACACCCAACAGTCCACCCAACATCCAAGCCATAGTCTACTTGGAAACTTAGAAAGACATTAACTCATTTATATTTCATGTTTCAAATAAATTAATGTGTTCATCCCATACCTTGGGAGGACAAAACACAAAAAGGTGAAGATATTGTGAGCTGAGAATCATTCAAGGTTCATTAGAGATTATAAGAAAATTCAGAAACTCGTGTATTTCCATATCTGGAGATGATCTTGAACTTATGATGCTCCTGCCTCTCTCTCCAGAGTGCTGGTATGACAGGCATACAGCCACCCATATCTATGTAGTCTGAGGGCCAACCCCCAGACCTCAGGTATACAAGGCAAACATTTTACCAACTGAGCCTCAATTCCAGCTCCAAATACTAATTTTCGAATACATATTATGAATCTCTTATTTTTTCATGATTTGGGATTTAACACAATCTTACATTATTTGCTGTGTTTTAGATGCTGGGTTGCATGTGCTCATATGGGTCAAGTGTAGAAGACAGAATGATGAGATATGTACACTGTACCTTGTGAGTAACAGAAACAAAACTGTACTCTGTCTGGAACAGAGTCTCATATACATGACATAGTCTTCCTCAACCTCCTTATTCCTCAAGTATGAGCAAGTCTTCTGTCCCAATATTAAACAGCAGAACTGCCCTCAACTGTATTGTAAATATCAGAGGATGAGATGGAGAGAGGGTTGAGGCTTTAGATGACTTAAGTGTACCTGTTTCTTGTCTGAAAAAGAGTGAAGATTTACACTGGAAGAAAATGGGATAATGTTGCAAAACATGTCAGATAAGGAACCAATACCTAAAAGACACACATGCTTAAATCTCAACAGAATGTAAACAAGTAGAGTTTAAAAATCAGCCAAAGATCTAAAACACACATCTCCCTGAAGTAGACAGATATAAGTATTGCAAGTGAGCAGATAAGTATCAGGCGTGTAATGGCAGCATGTGGATACTGTCTCTCCAGATACTGTTACATCAGTAATACCAATCAGGGTCCACCTAGGAAAGAACTCGTGGTAAGGATAGAACAAATTGATGGGATACTTCTCTTTGTCTGCTGAGCTGCGCACCCAGTCACTTAGCTGGCAAGTTTAGAGAGGAATATCTGAAAGTAAAAAGAGCCCTGGTGCCAAGATACTTGCAGTACTAAAACAGAAAGAAACACACAAACCCTGAAAGATCTCAATGCTGTTGTGGGGCTTGCTACATGTTATAGAATTCTCTCCTCAGCAGTGATTCCACATGGCTCCTGCCCTATCTTACTTCAGTGGTGAACTGTGACCAGAAAGTGTAATCTAAATGAACTATTTCCTCTCCCACTCCCAAAAAGAGAACAAGAAAAATCTGTCCTCTTAGAGAGTCAGGCATCATTTTCATCTTTGTCTTAACAGCTGTGTTAAAAGATCCTGTGGATGACCTTTCCTTCAGTCTCTGCTCCAAACTTTGTCTCAGTATTTTCTCCTATGAATATTTTTGTTCCCCCTTCTAAGAAGGACTGAAGCATCCACACTTTGGACGTCCTTCCTCTTGAGTTTCATGTGGTTGATGGATTGTATCTTGGATAATCCAAGTTTTGGGGCTAATATCTATGTATCAGTGAGTACATACAATGTGTGTTCTTCTGTGGTTGGGTTACCTCACTCAGGATGACATTTTCTAGTTCCATCCATTTGTCTATGAATTTCATGAAGTCATTGTTTTAAATAGCTGAGTAGTACTCCATTGTGTAAATTTTCCACATTTTCTGTATCCATTCCTCTGTTGAGGCACATCTGCGTTCTTTCCAGCTTCTGGCTATTATAAATAAAGCTGCTATGAGCATAGTGGAGCATGTGTCCTTGTTATATGTTGGAGCATCTTTTGGGTATATGCCTAGGAGTAGTATAGTTGGGACCTCATGTAGTACTATGTCCAATATTCTGAACAACCTCCAGACTGATTTCCAGAGTAGTTGTACTAGCTTGCAATCCCACTAACAGTGGTGGAGTGTTCCTTTCTCCACATCCTCACCAGCATCTGCTGTCACCTAAGTTTTTTATCTTAGCCATTCTGACTGGTATGAGGTGGAATCTCAGGGTTGATTTGATTTGAATTTCCCTGATGACTAAGAATGTTGAAGTTTTCTTTAGGTGCTTTTCAGTCATTTGATAGTCTGTATCCCATTTTTAACAGAGTTATTTGAATCTCTGGTGTCTAATGTCTTGAGTTCTTTGTATATACTGGATATCAGCTTTCTATCAGATGTATGATTGGTAAAGATCTTTTCCCAATCTGTTGGGTGCCATTTTGTCCTAATGACAGTGTCCTTTGCCTTACAGAAGCTTTGCAATTTTATGACATCCCATTTGTAGATTTTTGATCTTACAGCATAAGCCTTAGTGTTCTGTTCAGGAAATTTCCCCCAGTGCCCATGTGTCCGAGGCTCTTTTCCATTTTTTTCTTACCTGGGGATCCAGCCCATATACAGCCACTAAACCCAGACAATATTGTTGCCAAGAAGTCCATACTGACAGAAACCTGATTTAACTGTCTCCAGAGAGACTCTGCCAGAGCATGACAAATACAGAGGTGGATGCTTGAAGCCAACCATTGAACTGAGGAGTTAAAGAAACGATTGAAGGAGCTGAAGGGGTTTGTAAACCCATAAGAAAGACAATACCTATACACCAGAGCTCTCAGGGACTAAACTACCATCCAAAGAGTACACATGGACAGACCCATAGCTCCAGATGTATATGTAGTAGAGAATGGCCTTGATGGCCATCAATGTGCAGAGAAGCCCTGGGTCCTGCCAAGGTTTAATACCCCAGTGTAGAGAAATTTCAGGACAGGGAGGCTGAAAGTGGTGGGTGGGAGGGTGGGGGAATACCCTCATAGAAGCAAGGGGAGGGGAATGGGATAGGAGGTTTAGGGACTGAAAACCAGGGAAGGGGATAACATTTGAAATGTAAATATAAGATATTCAATAGAAATAATTAAATTATATATGGTTAAGATAAAATGGGGGGAGGGGACTGTCTCTCTTGGGATCAGGCTTGTTACCAGCTAACTTTTTCTCATTGAAGGAGGGGTGGGAATAGTCTCTGGACTGTCAAGGAAGCTCCCACCCATGGTGCCAGCCATTCATAAGTAATTCTGCCTTAAATGCCTTAAATTGGTGGCTTAGAGGTTCCCCTGGAGGTGCTGGCTAGAGAAGATTAAAGGGAACTCTACTTATGTGACCATGTGACCCATCATCCACATTAAGAATAGACTTTCAAAGAAGCCACTTTAGGGTCACTCACACTTCTGCTCACAATCCCCAATGAATGCCCTTGTATGTGGCCCCAGGGAAACTCATTGGTGTACCTGGGTGACTTTCCATGATTTGTCACTGGAAACTTATGTGTCTCCCTTGTGATGGTATTCTTACAATGTTGAGATGTGACTTCTATGGCAGGAAAGGTAATATGTGGAAAATAAAATCCATTTTAATACAACATTTCTCCCAGCTCTAGGGTCTCCATCCATACAGCATCTTGAAAGTGATTTGTTATTTAAAACTGCATTACTTTAGTGATCTGGAAACAGAAAATCTTCATGTCAGCAAGCCTAAATCTGATCTGCTATCTAAGAGGCACTCACAGAGACTGGGAAAGACTTGAGAGTGGGAAGCAGAAAACTGCATGGAGCAGGAGACTCATACAAGACTGTGGGAAGTTCAGAGAAAGACAGCCCTGCCTTCTGGGGACAGATCTCATCAACTGATAGTAACTAGAATTCTAGGATTTAAGAGTTCTGAGATAGATTAAGCTCTGGAGACAGCTCTCTGCTGTGATGTTCCCTGCTAAAAAGTCTGAGACTTTTGAATTGTCTGCATTCTAAATGGCACCTACAGCTGAATCCTTGCAGCTGAGTCATTAACACTCATAAGTGTGTGCAAAAATGGAGACAGGTATGTTTGACAGATCCCTATGTTGTCCTCACTTCTCCTCACCCCAGCTAGAGCACTAGCCAGTGAATCAGAACTACAGAATCTTGAGAGAAGCTGCACAGCCTATGTACTGTGAAGCCAGCTATAGCTAGTAGCAGTTCCTGGTACAAAAAGAGAACAAGCCAATGAAATGAAGTTAGTTCTGCCAAACTTCTGATACTCATTCAATACAAACTCAATGCACATATACATGTGAGCAATGTTAGATGAATTCAGTGAGTTGTATTATAAACTTAGATGTATATGTGCAGTATGTATGACATTAATAATTAAAGAATAAAAAGTCATGAAGTTGAGAAGATATGGGAAGGACAAAAGAAGACGTGAGGAGATGAGCAAGGGAAGGAACTGAGGCCCATACAGTACTCATATACTAAATTCTCAAAAAGCCATCATAGTCAAATGAAGTAATCACAACCTGTCAGCACATGGGAATGTAGCAAAAGCAGATCTAAGAAGGAAGTTTACAGCTGTTGTTGTGGGCCAGGACTTGCTTTACACGATCACTGATCTCAATCAGACAGGGAGAGTTTATTGAACATTTGCCTGAGGGCTGAATGATCGGGGCCCCAGACCAGACTGGGGATCTGGCTGTGACATTGAGTCAAGATCCTATAGGGCTTTTTAAGACTATATAAATATTAGTGCCAAGGTATTCCACTAATCAGGATGTAGGGGAAGAGAACTTCCTTAAGAACATATTTTGTTAAACATTTATCCTGCTTCCATCAATTGGGATATTCAACTGTGGCCAGGGATTTCCCTTGCCTAACATTTACATCTTAGCATGCCAACCATGATGTCAGTTACTCGTGTAAATGTCTCTTTCTGCCACGTAGGATCTCAATTCCCAGGAAGATACTGGGAGCTTAAATTCAATTCAGCCCATACTCAAAACACAGGTTTAATTCCAAATAGTTTCATATATTGGTTCAGGTATTTCTCTTATGTTGGGACCCATCCCAGGAGCAACTTATAAAAGGAAAATTATAAGAGCTTATACATAGGTGAGAAGTGCTGCCTGGCATTTGGTTTGGGCCCAGGCTTATTGTGGCTAACTATACAAGGCAATTCAGTTTGGCATCTGTTGTGACTGGTTTCCAAGCACAATAAGGCACAGAACATAAAAGAATCTGCCATCAACTGGAGCATAAGAAAGTTTCTTTATACCATTAGTAACAGCATGAAATGTCTCACTAGACAGGCAGCAGATACCTAGGCCCTAACAGCTATCAATGTGTGTGTGTGTGTGTGTGTGTGTGTGTGTGTGTGTGTGTGTGTGTGTATGTATATCCTAGTGATTCACTTCACGAATTTGGAAAAACAAGGGTAGGAACTGGGATCTAGAACAGCACAAGTAATCAATGAATTAAGGAACCAGTTCCTTGAAAAAAGTAAACACTATTGAAAACTCTATAGCTGAGCCAACTGAAAGAGAAAGGAGACCCAAATTACTGACATAAGAGATTAAAAAGGAACATTCCAGTAGACTGCAGGGAAGTCTGGAGCATCATGACAGAATACTGTGAAAGCTGATATTCCAAAAAAGAATCTGAAAATATGAGAATATTGGATAAATTCTCAGGCGTAATAATAGTGAGTGACTTTAGCACACAATCCTCACCAAGAGGTAAGTTATATAACTAAAAATTGATTTAAAATTTTTAGTCAACATGCATAGGAAATCAAATGGACTGGGTAGACATTTACCGAGCATATAACTTACCAAAGTTATATTTAAGAAATATAAAGTACTTAAACAAGTCCATAGTGAACAATGCAATTAAACAGTAATAGAAAAGTATCCCAACAATTTGGACCAATGGTTCAGCAGTTAAGAGCACACGATGCTCTTCCAGAGGCCTGGACTCAATTCCCCAAAACAATAAGGTACCTCACAACTATCTATACCTCCAGTCCCAGGGATCTCTGGCTTCCACAGGCACTGCATGCACACAGCTCACAGTTGGACACTACATGTACATAGTATACAGTCATATATGCAGACAAAACATCCATAACATACAAAAGTTTTAGAATGAAGGGAAAAAATTTAAGTGTCCGAAAATAAAAGCTCATGGGCCAGATGGATTCACTGCTGAATTCTACCAAAGCCTTGGAGACACACTAACACCATTGTTCCTCAAATTGCTCTATAAAACAGAATTAGAAAGATCTATGTGTCTCATTCTGTGTAAACAGTATTACCTTGATACTAAAACCACACAAAGACTGGGCTGGAAAAAGAAAAAGTAAACTATCAACTATTAATTTCCCTGATCAACATAGATGTAACGCTTCTCAATAAAAGACTTGGCACATTAAGATAAAATATCATGAGCAAGTTGTTCCCATCCCAGGCATGCAAAGATGGTTTTACATACTCAAACTGTGTAACAGCGTACATGACAGACTCAAAGGTCGTGGTCACATGGTAATCACAATAGACCCAGAAAGGACAAAGTTTAACATGGTTTTACAATAAAATACCCCCAAAGTAATGGAAACAAAAAGGCCATACTTTGCAGGTAAGATGGCTCAGAATGCAAAGGTATTTGCTGCCAGGCCTGATAACCTGACTTCAATCCTTAGGATTCACAAAGTAAGAGAGAACTGATGCCTACAAATTACCTTTTGACAAACACATGCATCATTGCACTGGCATTCCCCACAGCAAATAAATGAGATAATAATAATAATAATAATAATAATAATAATAATAATAATACCACCAACATATCATTTGAAGAGGCTATGTACCACAGATCTGTCTCCAAACTTATACTGAGGAGCTAAAAGTATATCCTACAAATTCAGGAATGAGACTAAGGTGTCAGGGCCACAAGACAAAAGAAATGCACAAAAGTGATTTAATAGGGCAGGAAGAAAAAAGTCAGTACAAAATGGAAAAATCTCTTGTGCTCATGACTTGCAAAAATTAATACTATGTAATGGTTATATTATTGACAATGGGATACAAACTCATGGTAATCCCCATTAAAATTCCAATAACATTTTCCCAGAACTAGAAAAGGTATTCCTAAAAGTCATATAGAAGAAAGAAAAAAAGAATCACAATATCCAAAGCAACCCAGTGCAGAAGTCAGTACTGGAAACATGATACCTGACCCTAAATTGTATCACAGTGACATAGAGATAAGAGCACAGTACTGACACAGAACAGACTCATGTGCCAATACAGTAGAAGACATGGGCTTACACTGATGCAGTCCCAGATGCCTTGTTTAACAAGTTGTCAGAAACATAATTGGAGAACTGGTAGTCTCTTCAAAATGTCCTGTGTAAATTGCATTTCCACATGAGTGAAAACAGATCAATATTTCTCACACTGCATAAAAATCAGTTTAAAATGGATCAAAAACTTAAACATAATATCTGGATCTCAGAAACTCCTATAGGAAAACAAGCAGAATGCTACAAGAATCTGTGTATGACAACTTGTATCTGAAATGTAAGCACTCAGGAGGCTGAGGAGAGGGAAATACCATGTGACCAGCCTCAGCTACATAGTGAGTTTCAGGCTAGCCTGGGGTACAGAGTGTGAGACCCTGTCTGAAAGGAGAATGAAGGGAAGAAATAATGGAAGAGAGGAAGGAAGGAAGGAAGGAAGGAAGGAAGGAAGGAAGGAAGGAAGGAAGGAAGGAAGGGGTTAAATCAAAACTGACAAGTAGTCAAAATTAATAAAACTTTGAGCTACTGATGGTTTAGAATTTAAGAGCATTTACTGCTCTTTCAGAAAATCTAGATTCAATTCAACCACAAAGATGATGGCTCACAACCATCTTCTGACCCATGTGAAGGCAAAACAATCATAAACAGAAGAAAATAAACAAAAAAATAATGGTATAATTATTTTCTAGATAAAGGAAAATAATGAGATTAGTGTGAAAATATAGAAATTTATTGTTCCAAGAAGCTCTTGCTCTACCCCTGCTTTAAGACATCATGGCCAAGAGCAATCATTGAAGAGTCTGAATTACAGCATAGTCTGGGCTTTGCTGTTTACTCTTCTCTCAGAGGAAGACAACAAATGATGATTTAGTCTCACCATGCTCTTTCCACTCTTCACCTCTTGTTTCTTCCCCACCATGTCTGCTGCTGAATAACAAAAGTTTCATTTGAAAAGTTCCAATTTCAAAAGTCCTCAGAAAGATAGAAAGTTGAAGATGTCAATGAGGGTATATAAAATATCATTCTTCTCACACAGTCCATGGTCAATGTGGTCCACCTTTATTTAGGAAGGGGAGAACCAGCAAACATTGTCTCTCAAAGCCTTGTTGGCTATCACTGTCATCGACAGATCAACTTTGTCCTATAGTTAGGTGGAGCTAGTGAAAGAGTTTAATAGCTAGAGCTATTAAAAGACATGCTGACCAACATACTGAATCAAACAAAGAAGTTTAAAACAAGGAGTAAGGGACAACAAATTAAAAGAAAGAATTCTGCTCGCTCAGAATTACTGAATTTTTACTTCTATGTAAGTGGTTTCTTCCAGGAAGGTTGGGAGCCTGTGTTTCATTGTCCTCACTCTAAGGACAGTAAATTGGAGCTGAGAACATTTGGAGTAGGCTTCATATATGTGTTCCATCTCCCTGGTTAACTTGGTCTTTCAAAACAAACTGTTGAAGCACCAAATACTTTTCAAGTACCCAGAATATATTTATTGATTGGCAAATTAAAAACCTGAAAATATAGGACTCCTCAACTTGACAAATAGTTATTGAGTTTATCCAAACCAAGCATTGTCTACATCTGCAAAGCTTGAAGTTCAGTGATGAACAAAGCAGAGACAATCTGTGCACAGCATGCTAATATTTTAATTCTACGAAACTGAAAATGAAGGAGAACGATCTCCAGAAACATTCAGCACAGGGAATTTGTTACTTTCTCCCCTGGCTCTCACCTGAGTGAAAAACACCTCTCTTCTCTATGAGCCACAAATGACCTTGGAATTTGAAATTACTTTACCTGTATAAATAGACAATCATTTCACTCAGCACTGCAGAGTCTATAAGTCAACTGAGACAATCAAGAGGCAGTGGATACACATCTGAGGAGAGGACTCTGCCCTTGTCAATGCCTCTTCATTGGAAATCCTAGCTGCAGCCATTGTCATAGCAAGATCCAAATTGCAATGCACTGACAGCAAGATTTCTTTTCCATTTAAGGCTTGTCCAAGGCTGAATATTTTTGTTGTTATGAATATCTAAAAGAGAAAGAGAGAAATTTTTCTTGGCTTTTGAATACACGAATATCCCAAATCACACATGCATATCCCATTTGCTTTTGAAGACACAAACAAAGGAAATAACAGAGAAGATCCTCCCCAACTCAAAATGAAGATTTAAATAAACAGCAACTAAACTTACTTCATCTTCATAGTTACATTCTTTGGTTTGGTCTGATTTGATTTGGATTGGTTTGGTTTGGTTTGGTTTGGTTGTTTGAGGCATATTGTCACAGCAGGCCCATCCTGTCTTCTGTATTTTCAGACATTTTGGGAAAGTCCAGGAACAAGCATGGTTTTGACAAAGTAGCTCTCATGAACTCAATCGGAGTACACTTTGTAGCAAAGTAGCCCATCTTGACAGTATGTGAGAATATATGAAATGTATGTCTAGATACTGAAACATTATCCATTTCTCCATATCCTATGGGGATATATTAATACATGTGTAGATACTGACAACATTATCCATTTCTCCATATCCTATCATCACAACTGTATTTTTCAATACCTCTTACATTCCAGACTTCTTCTAAGAACTTAGAATAGACAGCCAAGAAGACAAGTTGCCTTACCCATTAAATATTCACAATATTGGGGAAGATGTACATAAATAGAAAGTTTTATTTAAAACTTTGTGCTTTACCAACAAATTAAATTTTAATGTGAAGAGTGCAGAGAATTGATGTGTTCATTTATTGAGGACAGAAATATCAATTGACTGAGGTAGCTCTAGAGTGTATCTTTGTGACACTTATCAACAAAATCTCACAATATGTGCTGATTCTAGCAATTCTTTCTCTTGGAACTCATCCTATAAAATATAAAACCATGCATCTGTACAGAATTTTGTCTATACACTATATTTTGTAATATTAAAAAATTGGATACTACTTAAAAGTGAAAAGTTAGGAGTCTGAGCAAATTTCTTTAAAGTTTTTGAAGAACTAGATCACATGGCCTCTATTCTCCAAAGATTATGTCCTTAAAGAAAGAAAATACAGGCACTATAATGCTATTTTTATTTAAAAAGAAAAACAGTATTCTGTATGCGTTGCCAGGGACTGGCAAAAATAACCCTTTATTGTTCCATTCTACGGGAGGCCAGAAATCAACAGGATTTAATCACAGTTGGCAGCCTTCCCTTTGGCACAGAAAAGAACATCCATTGACAGCCAATGTGGTGCTTCTCGTGATTCAGCCAAGCTGCAGGTCTGGAGAGAAAGAGCCAAATGCGCCTTGGCATCATAAGAGGGCAATCTGTTGTCAGAAAGGACAAAGCACAAATCTAAGCTCAAAAAAAGATGCCCTTTCCACATCTCCAGACTGGCTGTATTTTCTCAGAGGAAAATGAATGTCTTTGGGAGAGGGATGTACTTTGCAGGTGATTCAGTCAGAAGAACCTGCTCTCAAGGGAAGGCAGGCCCAGGTGGTAATGAGACCCGCATTCATTCATCCTGGTAGGAAAGAAGCCAGTCGCCTTCCCTTGCCAGCTTCCCTATGCTGCAGAAGTCAGCAAGCTGCGGCTCAGCTGGTCAAGACCAGCCTACCTACTCCATTATTTGTGTGACCCACAGGTAAAAAATGGTTTTTATACTCAAATGTTACCCCCAAAAAAGTGTTTTCCTGAAGAATAATATGGGGGTTAGAATAATATGGGGGATAAACAGCAAACATTAGAACTTGAATTCGGACAGCCAGACCCATGTAAAAACTGGGCAGGTGTGGCAGTCCCTTCTAAGCCTAGCACTCAGGAGGCAGAGGACAAACTGGCTACCTAAAATGATTAGAACTGGAGAGCTCCTAGCACAGCGAGAGACCGGTGCCTGGATACACAAGATGGACACTTGACATCAACCTTGGGTCTCTTCCATAGGCATATGAACAGATATGGATGCTGTTGGACAGAAGAAGGAAAAAGAAATTATGTAATTGTATTGTAATCTCAAAAAAAAATAAAATAGGTAATTGAAAAAGAAAGTCTCTCCTATGGCGGTATTTCAAAGGAAAAGACCCCTCGCAAAGGGAGATGAGGAGGAGGACCTGGCAACAGCACCTCTGTTGCATTCATGGATGAGACACGATTGGCAGGACTCCCTCCCATTTCATTCCTGGATCTTATTCCTCCATGCATAAGTGCAACCTGCTGAATCTGGATAATGTTACTTGTGCGTATGTTTCAGGGCTGACCATTTGGTGTTGGATAAGTGATTGCTCTTCCCTGGAGAACACTATTCGGAGAAACTTTCTCCTCTTCCAAAGAGCAATTTCTCTCAGGTCTTCCATGAACCCCGCTTATCTATGGATTTTTTATATCTGAAACTCGTGGCCACTGAGTCACTGAGAAATTATCCCTCATCCTCATGTGCTAGCCAAGGTCAGGGTCTTAATTAGGGTTTTACTGCTTTGAACAGATACCATGACCAAGGCGACTCTTATAAGGGACAACATTCAATTGGTATTGGCTTACAGGTTCAGAGGTTTGGTCCATCAAAGTAGGAACATGGCAGCATCCAGGCAATCATGGTGCAGGAGGAGCTGAGAGTTCTACATCTTCATCTGAAGGCCACTAGGAGAAGTCTGACTTCGAAGCAACTAGTATGAGGGTTTTAAATCCCACTTCCACAGTGACACACCTACTCCAACAAGGCCACCCCTCCAATAGTCAGCTTGCCTCACCTGTCTTTTCATGCCCTACAACACTACTAGGTAAGCCAACAGGGACACAAGATTTTCTTTTCTGAAATGTTACCCTGATTCCAGGATCTTGTCATGGGTTTCAATTGCTGTGACAAAGCATCATGACCAAAAGCAAGTTGAGGTGAGAAGGGTTTATTTTATCATACAATCTTATGTCACACCCCATCACTGAGGGAAACCAGGACAAGAACTCAAGACAGTAACCCAGAAGAAAGAACTGAAACAAAGGTAATAGACAAATGTCGCTTATTGTCTCGATCCATGTGGCTTCCTAAGTCTGCTCTTGTAGCACACAGCACTACCTAAGGGTGACTGTGTCTACGAGGGCTGAGCCTTCATACAACAATTATTAATAAAAAAATGCCCCCACAGACTTTTCTACAGGACAACCTCTTTGGGACATCATTTCATTTGAAGTTTCCTCCTCCCAAATGACTTTGTTGTGTCAAGTTGACCCCACCCATTGAGAACTCCTTGTACCTTCTAGAAAAATCATCTTTCAGAAGCAAGTCCTGGTCTTGCTCTGGGATCTTGCTCCCTAATTTCTTCCTCTAACCTCCTAAGTGAGAGAACTCTTTCCTGATGGACAGGAGAGAAGGAATTGAAGCAGTCTGACTTAGTGTTCTGTGAAATCTTAGACCATGACGACAATGGGGATGACTTTGGAGCTCTAAGCCTCAAATCAGATTGCAGGGTTGTTACAGAATGAACATTTTGCCGCCATATGCTCCAACCTCATACACTGAACTGTAACTAGTGGTGTGATGGCATTAGAAGCTGAGGTTCTCTGAAAGAGAGTGATTAGTTTAAAATGTGATCATGGAGATAAAAGTCTCATGATGAGATTAGAGCCTTTATTCGAAGAAGAAATGATGTGAAGGGATTTATGGATAGACTAATAAATACAAATATGTACATAGTTATATATCCACATGGTATATAGATTTGCATTATATCTGTAAATATATATATTCACACACACACACACACACACACACACACACACACACACACACACTCAAACAACATACACACAAACCAAGCAAAGGACACATGAAAACAAGTAAAAAAAGAGCCTTCTGACTCTAGAGAGAGTTGTCACCAGGGACCAGTCATCCTGTACCTTACTATTAGAGTACTTCAGAAATGTGATCAAGTAAATTTTGTTATTTGAGCCACATACTCTATGCTGTTTTGCTACACCAACTGAAACAGAGTAAGACAGAAATTGACCCTAATATGAGAGGTAAAACAAATACCTACCAGTGGAAGTGAACTGATTTTTTTGTTGCTGTTGTTGTTTTGCTTGTTTGTTTGTTTGTTTGTTTTTTTAGATTACATAGTGCTTTATTAACCTTAAGTTTTTTATTGGACATATTTATTTACATTTTAAATGTTATCCCCTTTTCAGGTTTCCCATAAAAACCCCCTATGCCATCCCCACTCCCCCTTCTTCTATTAGGGTGTTCCCCCACCTGTCCATCCACCCCTTCCTGCTTCCCAACCCTGACATCACCCTACATTGAGGGGTCTAGCCCAGGCAGGACCAAGGGCTTCTCCTCCCACTGGTGCCCAACAAGGCCATCCTTTGCTACATATGCAGCTGGAGCCTGGGTCTCTCCATGTGTAGTCTTTGGATGGTGGTTTAGTCCCTGGGAGCTCTGGTTGGTTCTTATTGTCATTCTTATGGGGTTGCAAACATCTTCAGCTCCTTCAATCCTGTCTCTAACTCCTCCACTAGGGACTCCATTCTCAATTCAAAGGTTGGCTTTAAGCATCTGCCTCTGTATTTGTCATGCTCTGACAGAACCTCTCAGGAAACAACTATATCAGGCTCCAGTCAACATGCACCTCTTGGCATCCCTGGTAATGAGTGGGTTTGGTGGCAGTATGTATATGGGCAGGATCTCCAGGTGGGGCAGTCACTAAATGGTCATTTTTTCAGTCTTGGCTCCACATTTATCTCTGTATCTCCTCTTATGAAGATTTTTGTTCCCCTTCAAAGAAGGACTGAAGCATCCACACTTTGGTCATCCTTCTTCTTGAGCTTCAGGCGGTTGACGGATTATATCGTGAGTAATCTGAGCTTTTGGGCTAATATCCATTTCTCAGTGAGTGTATACCATGTGGGTTTTTTTTGTGATTGGGTTACCTCACTCAAAATGAGTTCCATCCATTTTGCCTATGAATTTCATGAAGTCATTGTTTTTGATACCTGAGTAGTATTCCACTGTGTAAATGTACCACATTTTCTGTATCCATTCCTCTGTTGAGGGATATCTAGGCTCTTTCCAGCCTCTGACTATTATAAGTAAGGCTTCTGTGAACATAGTGGAACATGTGTCTTTGTTATATGTTGGAGCATCTTTTGGGTATATGCCCAGGCATGGTATAGCTGCATCCTCAGGTAGTGCTGTGTCCAATTTTCTGAGGAACTTCCTGACTGATTTCCAGAGAAGTTGTACCAGCTTGTAGTTCCACCAACAATGGAGGAGTGTTCCTCTTTCTCCACATCCTCACCAGCCTCTGCTGTCACCTGAGTTTTTGATCTTAGCCATTCTGACTGGTGTGCAGTAAAATCTCAGGGTTGTTTAGATTTGCATTTCCCTGATGACTAAGGATATTGAACATTTCTTTAGGTGCTACTCAGCCATTCAACTATTCCTCAGTTGAGAATTCTTTGTTTAGCTCTGTACTCCATTTTTTAATATGGATTTAAATTTAATTCAAATTAAATCAGTAGCCTTCCCCTACTCAAAGGATAAACAGGCTGAGAAAGAAATTAGGGAATGACATCCATTACAGTAGTCACAGAATAATATAAAATACCTCGGTGTGACTCTAACCAAGCAAGTGAAATATTTGTATAACAAGAACTTCAAGTCTCTGAAGAAAGAAATTGAAGAAGATCTCAGAAGATGGAAGGATCTCCCTTGGTCATGGATTGGCAGGATTAATATAGTAAAAATGGTCATCTTGCCAAAAGCGATCCACAGAATCAATGCAACCCCTATCAAAATACCAAGTCAATTCTTCATTGAGTTAGAAAGATTTGCATATTCATTTGGAATAACAAAAAAAAAGGATAATGAAACCTATTCTCAACAATAAAAGAATTTGTTGGGGAATCACCATCCCTGACCTCAAGCTGTATTACAGAGCAATCATGATAAAAACTGAATGGTTTTGGTACAGAGACAGGCAGGTAGATCATTGGAATAGAATTGAAGACCCAGAAATGAACCCACACACCTATGGTAATTTGATCTTTGACAAAGGAGCTAAAACCATCCAGGTGAAAAATACAGCACTTTCAACAAATGGTGCTGGTTCAACTGTCGATCGGCATGTAGAAAAATGCAAATTGATTCATTCTTATCACCTTGTGCAAAGGTGGATCAAGGACCTCCACATAAAACCAGAGACACTCAAACTAATAGAAGAGAAAGTGGGGGAGAACCTTGAACACATGGGCACTGGGGAAAATTTCCTGAACCGAACACCAATGTCTTATGCTCTAAGATTGATAAATGGGACTTCATAAAATTTCAAAGCTTCTTGTAAGGTAAAGGACACTGTCATTAGGACAAAATGGCAATCAATAGATTGGGAAAAGATCTTTACCAAGCAAAAGTTTTAAGAAACTGACCTCTAAGTGAGTGGCTAAGTTTTGAGGTGCATATGTGAAAAGGTTGTTTGTCATGAGGGGGTGTTTTAGGTGACACATAGAGAGCTAAAGAAAATGTTCTGTCATTTTAGACAATGTGAAAGTCATAACAAACACAATATTTTTTAAATTAGAGACATTAAAGCTAGTTCCATGAGAAAAATAACTGCCTTAGAGGATGAATGTACCTAAGCCAAAGGCGCCACTAATATCTTATGACGTAGCTCAGTATATATTGACAGGCGCACAAATATGACTTTGAGGGTTTGGGGATATGTTTCTGTGACCTAAGTATTGCTTCACATGTATGAGGATTTGCTTTCTACTCTCAGCACTCACATTAAAAAAATAAAAACTCAGGCACCTCTAATCAAAGCTCTGGAAGTCAAATACAGGGAGCTAGCTAACAGTCCAGCCTGGCTGAACCACTGAGATCAAGATTCATAGCGAGACCTTGTTTCACAAAACAGTGCTTGAGAAAAATGCCTGACATCTACTTTGGCACCGCCCATCCCACACACACAAATGACTTTGAGTTGCAAAATAAATTGTTCATGCATAAAAGCCAAAGGAAATCTATTGTTTTTCCAATGAATTATTTATTGTTTTTAGTCCTTTAATCATTTCTGTTGAGTTAATTTTCTCAGGGTTATCAGAAAGCCAGTGTGTGAACTTTCTTTCTCTGTCCTCTGTAGGGCAGGCTAACCTTGCTTCTCTCTAGGTACAGAGAATAGTAAGGCATAACCATTATTAACGGGTCTTTGAAATCCTCATCTCAAGCCACAATGTAGGGGAATATTATTTATGAGTCTTCTAGTTATCACTGATGACCTCCATCAGAATTTGAACTCAATAAAAGATTTGGTCTCTCATAGATAACAGAGTTCTATAGGAGAAGTCAAATGACTAAAAATAACCCAAGCTAACTAGTTTCAGATATAACAGTCATTTTGCAGTGACTGCTCTCATGAATTCAAGAGGTTTATGAACATAGAAGCTGTAACCATAGTCTGCCTGTGTTTCCTTACCTTTCTGTTTGTACAAGTCCCTCTAATTATATACTGGTATGTCTCTTCCTCCATTCATTATCATGTTTAAATTTAATTGAAAAGTAATATCCTCACAATTTATAAATGGTCTTTTGACAGTACTTCAGAACAGTAAAGCAATTTCCTGGCTTTCACTAATGACCAGACGGATATCTTTTTGAAACTGAACAATGGATGTATAAAATTATCGCTTACCATCTGGGTCTCCTTGAATGCTTGTTTGAGGCCAACCCATCACTTTTAGAGAAGGAATAAAATTGGACCAACCTAGAATTCCCTAATAGCCCTGTAACATATAGGGTATGCATTTTACTAGCCTCTAACAAGCAAAACTACAAAAAAAATGGAGATACTTAGCAATTTTCAAAGCTAAATCTTACATGATGAGAATGACCCAGAATGTGAATCAAAGCTGACTCTACTCATTCCACGCCTGTTGTAAAGCAGATTTAAGCATAATCAACAGGTATTTTGAATACAAAATGTCACCAAGTTGTTTTAGAGCACTCACCTGGCACATTATCAAAGCAGTCGTTAGATGTCCTGAAAACCCTTCTCTACCGCAGAAGAGCTATGTAATTTGTACACATTGCCTCACACATCTCTCCATCACTTGACTCATTTGCAATATAGGGCAGTAATTATAGTAATGCCTTATTTATCGTTGTTTATAAGTACTAAAGAGAATACACACAAAGCACATAAAGCAGATAATACATTGCAAGCCACTTTCCATGTATCATCTTTGTAATCATTTAAAGAAGGAAGTATATTAAGTAACCATCAAATGAAATTATTTCCAAACTTTTATTTTATGAAAGCACTTCAATTTCCATAGCAATTTAATCCATCAATAGGTTATGTTCAATAGGTTATGTTAATAAAATCAGGGAAGCTCAGTCTTTTGCTTTTCCATTTTGGTTTCACTGTTTGAGTGATGGTTTTGAGAAAGCATCTCATTAGAAAGCCCCGTCTTCTCTGGAACTCGTGTTTCTCTTGCCTTTGTCTCTGAAGTGCCAGTGTAAGAAGCCTCTGCCACAAACGCCATCCCCTTCATTTTTCTAGTCAATGAGCCTTTCCTGAGCATCAGCCATGATTTGGGAGATGTTTTAGGCCACAAGAAAGTAAAAGTCAAGAGAAAAGAAACCCCCATCTTCATGGAGATTAAAACCAACTAACAGTCAAAATAAGAAGTAAATTATGTACTGTAGGAAGGAACTTGGGTTACAGTTACAGATAAAATGACCCAGGGAGGATCAATAAAAAGCTAATGTTTACTCAGGTGTGGTGGCAAAAGTAACCCCAGCACTAAATTATGGTTTAGAACTGGTTTTTGGCTACATAGCAAGACCTAAAAAGGGAAGGAAAGAAAAAGCTAACGATTAAGATAATACTCAAAGAAGGAGAGAAAGAAAGGCCATGAGCATGTCTAGAGGAAGGCCTATCCAGATCAGTGGTGTTGACAGAACAACCACACTGATTTCAGGAGTAGTATTGGATACAGCTGCAGAGTGAAGGGGACCACACTATAAGGTTGGTTCCATGTCATAGTGCAACTTTTTATCTGAGTGAGGGAAGATGCCATCAGGTATTTGTAACAGTGAGGGCTATTTCCAGACTCACACTTTAAAGGAATTTTTTTCTGGTTGCTTCATAAATAATGAACTCTAGGGAGGTAAACATTCAGATCAAAGCAATTAGGCTTTTGTAGTAGTTTAAGGAAAAGATTGTGGTAGTAAATGATGAAATCAAAGTATTTCCTAGTGGTCTGTGTTGTGAGAAAGAGGAATTAAGCATGATCTTGAAGTCTTTGTTCCAAGGAACTAAAAGTGTTAAGATATCAGAGGAAATGAAGAAGTCAGGGGTAAGGGAAGAAAAACAATCCACTCAATTTAGGCCATTTCAAATATCTAGTAGGCATTCAAGTGGAAATATCAAGTGTAATATTTAATATTTGGTTCTGGTAGACTAAGGGGGAAAGTTCTACCGTCAGCTATTAGTTCTGTAGCTATCAAATGGAGCATCTAAAACAAAGACAATGTGAATAAAAAGGACCAAAGGTTGAACTTTGGAACATTCCACTGAAAGCATTAGTCAGTGGGTGATAGTGAAATCAATTAAAGTGTGACTCTGAACATGTATGAAGAGGTTGTTGGTTATAGCATGTGAAGGTGGGATGGCACTCTGGAGGAAAAAGCCTGAAATAAATAAGACTTAGAAAGAGAACCCTGCAAATCTGTTACAAAGATTCTGTCACAGAACTTTTCCACCAACATTCCTTTACTCTTCTCAATATTTTCTCCCAACTCCTGACTCCAGCAGGTCCTACCTGGAAACTTGCCAACAGGGACCTGCAAGTAGGTCATCTAAATAGGTAGATGGGCTGCAGGCCTTCACTCTTCCTCCACTTCTCCAAATCCAATACCCCAGTCTTCTGCTCATATTGGTAGCTGACTGATTATGTGTTATGAACTTCCTCACTATCTGCCTCCATTACCAGGAGACTAAGGAGAACCTGATAGTACACACTGATTCTCTTGCTCATGTGAGCACCTTAGCCCTCACCATAACTCATCCTATTTCTAAGTGTCAGTTTCTAATACCTAGAATCATTCTACACAGGACACTAGTAGCTGCACCTGGACAGATTCCAGACGGATTTCTTAACAAGTAGTAAATAGCTACCAGACTCTCTTAAGAAGAAAAGGGAGATATAAATGAAGGAACAAAACATCCACCTAACAGTGATAAGTCCAACATCTAGAACTCCAATCACCCAAGTCCAAACATGTAGACACTACTGGGGAAAAAACATCAATAACAACCAAGACAGTATCTTCTCATTAAAGTAGAGTAAACCCTAACACAGTAAGTACTGAGAATGGTTAGACAGCTGAAGCACAAGACAATGACCTTAACATAGCCTTTATAAATATGATGGAGGACCTTGAAGAGTAAATGGACAAATCCTTTAAAGAAATATGTAAAACACTGATAAAAATAAAATAGTTCAAGATCTTTTAAAATGGAAATAGAGTCAATAAAGAAAACATAAACTGAGGGAAATCTGAAAATGAAAATTTTCAGAACTCAAATAGGAATCTCAGTGGCAAGCTTCATTGACAAAAAACAAGAGATGGAAGGCAGACTCTACAGCATTGAAGACAAAATAGAAAACAATGGACACCTCAGAAAAAGAAGATATTAATCTAAAATCTTCCAGCCACAAAACATTCAGAAAATCTAGGAGACTAGGAAAATAGCAAATCCCCAAACACTGTGAATAAGGGAAGGAGAAGAAATCCAGATCAAGGGCACAAAAAATATTTTCAATTAAATCATGAAAGAAAATTTCCTAATGAAAAAAGAAGATGCCTATCAACATACACACACTTACAGAGCACCAAATAGGGTGGACCAAAAAAGAAAGTCCTCTAGGAACATAGTAATCATAACACTGACTTACAGAACAAAAAAGAACATTAAATCTTCAAGGGAAAAGAATCAAGTAACCATCCTATTAGACTAACACCAGGTTTCTCAAAAGAGTGTTCAAAAGACAGAAGGGGCTAGACTGGTGTTCTACAAACTCTAAGAGACCACAGATTAGAACCCAGACTAATATGATATAACTAGCAAATCTCAATCACATTAGATGGAGAAATTAAAACATTTCATGATATAACCAAAATTTTAAAAAGACCTATCTATAAGCCCATCACTCAGAAGTCACTAGAAGAAAAACTCCAAGATGTTAACCACACCCAAAAAAGACAAGGAAGAAATAATCTCAGATAAATAAATCAAAGAAGTGGAAACACGTGCACATATCACCACCACCACCAACGACAACAACAAAACTAAAAACAACAGAAGCAATAAAATCACAGGAATCAACAATGCTTACGGATATTTCAATGATTTCAGTTCCCCAATAAAAAGAGACTAACAGAAAGAATCTTAAAACACGATCCATTCTTATGCTGCATCCAAAAACACGCCTCAACATTAAAGATAATCATTACTTCAGGTTAAAGGGTTAAAAAATGATATTCTAAACAATTAGATATAAGAAGAAATCTAGTATAGTCATTTCAATATCAAACAAAATAGACATCAACCTAAAACAAATCAAAAGAGAAAGGAAAGAATGGTACATACTCATCAAAGAAAATATCCACCAAGATATTTTAATTTTCAATATCTATACACCAAACAAAAGATATTACTACTGCTGAAATCACATATTGACAGTCATACATTGATAGTCAAGGACTTCAATACCCTATTTTCCTCAATAGATATGTCATGTAGACAAAAACTAAACAGAGAAATATTGGAGCTATATAAAGTCATAAACCAAAATGACCAACAAATATTTAGAGAACATTTCACTCAAACACACACACACACACACAAAAAAAAAAAAACTTCTCATCACCTCATGGAACTTTCTCCAACACTGACACATACTCAGACACAAAGCAAGTCTCAACAGATACAAGAAAATAGAAATAAAAGCTTATATTCTATTTGACTATCTCACAGAAACTGAACAACTCACTAGTAAATAAAAAAATGCGTAAAGACAAAAATTAAAAACTTTCTGGAACTCAATGAAAATGAATGCAAACATACCCAAATTAATCAGATATAAGAAGATGATCCTAAGTGCAAATTTATAACACTGAATATGTACATTTTAAAAAAAGACAGTGGGGAAGGGGGAGATCTCATCCTTAATAGCACATCTGACAAATGTAGAAAAAAAGGAAAAATTATACTCAAAAGGAGTAGACAGTAAGAAAGAATCAAGTTCAGTTCTCATATCAATAAAATAGAATAAATAAATAAGTATAAAATCAATACTATCAATAAAACAAAGAGTGAGTTCTTTAAGAAAATCAACAAGTTGGACAAATGCTTATACAAATTAACCAAAATGTGGAGAAAGAGCCAAATTAACAAAATCAGAGATGAGAAGGAGGACATGGGAGACACCAAGAAAATAGAATCATAAAAAACTACTTTAAAAACCTGTACCTCACCAAATTAGAAAATCTAAAAGAAACGGATCATGTTCTCAAAACACACCAAATACCAAACTTAAGCTCAGATAAACAATTTAAATAGACATATAGCCCTTAGTGAAATAAAAGCAGTCATTAACATTCTCCAAGCCAAAAAAAAAAAATAGCCCAGGGCCAGGTGGTTTTAGCATGGAATTCAACCAGACATTCATGGACCTAATGCCAATATTCCTCAAATTATTTGACAAGATGGAAACAGAAGAAACATTGCCCAATTCAGTTTTTACAAGGCTATAGTTAACCAAACCACTTGAAAACTAAACAAAAAAAGAAAATTTCTGAATAATTTTTCTAAGAACATAGATTAAAAGTTCTCATCAAAACACTCACAAACTGAATTCCCAAACACATTCAAAAAAAAATTCAATCATCCACCATAATCAAGTAGGCAACATCCCAAAGATCCAAGGAAGGTTCAATATATGTAAATCAGTATACATAATCCACCATATTAGAAACCTGAAAAACAAAAACCACATGATTATTCCATTAGAGGCAGAATTTTTTTGACAAAATCCAAAGCCCCTTCATGATTAAAAATACTGGAGAGATTAGAAATACAAGGGACATACTTCAACATAAAGGCAATTTACAAAAAGCCCATAGCCAACATCAATTTAAATAACTTCTTGGGATGACTCTAAACAAGCAAAAGACTTTCATGATAACTTTTTTAAGACATTGAAAAAAGAAATGGAAGACATCAGAAGATGAGAAGATCTCCCATGCTCGTGGATCAGTAGGAATAATATAGTAGAAATGGATATCTTACCAAAAGCAATCTATTGATCAGTGCAATCCTCATCAGAATTCAAAATAAATTCTTCACAGTTCATAGAACAATTTTCACCTTCAGGTGACAATTAAAATAAAAACTCTCAGGAGAGTTTAAAACAATTTCTAACCTCAAATAATACTGCAAAGATACAGTAATAAAAACAGCATTGCATTAGCACAGAATCATGGTGTTGATCAATGGAATTGATTGAAGATCGAGACATAAATCCACACATTTATGAACACCTGATTTTTATAAAGAAATAAAAAATACAGAAAATTCAACTCTAAATGGATTAAAGAACTCAACTTAAAACCACATACACTGAACTTGATAGAACATAAGGGAATGGCCCTGACCTCATTGGCTCAAGAAATGACTTTCTGGGCACAACACCATTAGCACAGGTCCTAAGATTAACAGTTAATAAACGGAACAATATGAAACTGAGAAGGTTCTGCAGAGTAAAAAATTCCTTCATTCAGACAAAGGGACAGCCTATAGAATAGGAAAATATTTTTACCAACTAAACATTTAACAGAGGACTAATAGCCACAATATATAAAGACAACTCAAGACAATACATATTAACAAACCAAATAATCCAATTAAAACAGAGGGTACCTATCTAAACGATAATTCTCAAAGGAGGAAATGCAAATATCTGAGAAACATGTGAAGAAATGTTCAGTATCCTTAGTCATTGAGGAAAGGCAAAGCAAAACAACTTATCTTACACCTGTCAAAATGGTCAAGATGAATTAAAAAAAAAGTGGTAGCTCATGCTGCTAAGAAAATGGACTAAGAAGAGGACTCATCCATTGCTGGTGAGATTGCAAACTTTTAGAACCAACAGGATGTGAATAAACATACTTTAAGATCCAGCTATCCTACTCTTGGGCATATACATTAAGGTCATGTCACCTTAACATGGAGACAATTGCTCGACCATGTTCACTGCTGCTCTCTTCATCATAAGTACATATTTAAAACAATCTTGAAGTCTCTCAACAGAAAAAATGGATAAAGAAAACGTTATATTCATGGGGCTGGGGATTTAGCTCAGTGGTAGAGCGCTTACCTAGGAAGCGCAAGGCCCTGGGTTCGGTCCCCAGCTCCGAAAAAAAGAACCAAAAAAAAAAAAAAAAGAAAACGTTATATTCTTACAAAATGGAATATTATTCTGCTGTTAAAATAGATTAACTTATAAAATTGACAGGAAAATGGGTGGAACAAGGAAGAATCATCCTGAATGAGGTAATGCAGATCTATAAAGACAAGTATGGTATGTATTTGCTAATATATGCATATAGCTGTTAAGTCAATGATAACCAAGCTGCAACTGTTGAACAATATGGGTTAGGTATAGAGTAAGAGGCTAGGGGAATGACTGCTCTTCTTTGCAAAGGGACATAGAAATATTGTGGATTGCTGGGGAATCTGGAGTGGAATCAAATGCAGAAGGAGAAGAAAGAGGAGAGACAACTAAAATTAAGGGCCATTTGAGGAGTAATATGGAAACCTAATGCAGTAGGGATCTTCTAAAATACAGCAGATATGAAGGGGATCTAAACAAAATTGCAAACAATGTAGGAAACAGATCCCCCAACTGGACACCTCTTGTCACCAAATGAAGCTTCCATCACCAGGAAGGGCTTACATCTAATTGAGCTGTTGGCTAAAGTGGTTTCTATGAGAATCTCCCAGAGAACTCAGGATGCTCCCAAGGCTACAGATTGCTCTCCACTACCTGATGGCAAGGCAAAATGGCTGAAAACAACACCTACACAGCATATTGAACTTGGAGAAGCTAAGCTGGTGCATTACTTGGAGTATTGTCCCCTATGTCCCAGAGTCCTTATTACTCTGAACACTACCCTAGGAGAAATATAAACAGCAACCCAGCCACAACTCTACCATCTAAAATGGTGCTCTGCCTTAAGGGATGCCAGTGCAATGGCAGCAGCAAACTTTTGGAAGTACAATATCTAGTGTGCCCCACCCTTCATGATATAAAACCTGCTTGCGTGACAGGCATAAGGTCAAACCAAACTCTACTGTTTAACTAAAGAAACATATTGATAAAATAACTACAATGACATCCTACTGTACTCATAGAACAGTACCTTGATCAGCCATCATCAAAGGAGCCTCCTCCTGCAGCAGATGGGAACAGAGACCCCAAAACCAGATGCTGAGCAGAGAGTGAGAGACATTGGAACACAGCCCTAAATGGATGTCTCCATGTAGTTCTTCTCCTTGGGTCTTAGGAAACCCTGTGGATGAGGAGGCAGAAAAAGTGTAAGAGAAAATGGAGAGCACACTAAGGAAATAAGGTCTTCTAAGCTCAACACGAGCAACATGACATATGCCCTGTCCTGGACCTTGAAGCTGTCTCCAACTGATAGACACTTGCAAATGAAAATCTAGTTTCCTCCAAGGGAATTTCCTGGAAAATGATATATTCTCAAGGGTGCGCTGCATGGCCAACAGAAGCCAACCCAATAACGGTATCTCTGGAGCTTTCTTGTCTCACAGAGTCACGCCAAGACAGTGCTTTAATAGTATCTTTATTTTTTTATTTTATCTTATCAATATTTTTTCTTTTTTACCTGCAGGTCCTTTGGGTATATATTATAGTTTCCAGTTGAGTGTTCTTACGGGATTCTTGAGTGTGTGCACGAGCAGGTCTCTGCATGTCTGTATCTGTTTCTTGTGCCCTTTTCTTGGGCTATTTTCCTTACGACTGTTTGTTTTATTCTAGTCTGATGTGTTAGTTTTTTTTTTTTTTCATTGTTATCCCTAAAAACCTATTTGTCCTCTAATGAGAAACCGAAGGGATGTGGATCCAAACGAGAGGTGAGATGTAGTAGAACTAGGAGGATTGTACAGAGGGAAAGCCGTAAATGTGATATAGGTTTGTACGAAGACTTAGAGAGAGGGGCTAGAGAGTGGCTCAGTGGTTAAGGACATTTGCTTCTGAGTTCCAGAGTTTGGTTCCGAAGGCTTATGGGGCAGTTCATAGCTGCCTGTAATGCCAGCTACAGAAAATCCAGTGCTTCTGGAAATACACACACACACACACACACACACACACACACACACACGCATGCACGCACGCACATGCACATGCACACACTCATATACATAAATAAAAATAAATATGTCTTTAAAACAAAAGACTTAGAAAGTATAGGGGGAAAATACATTGAAGGCAGCAAATATAACCAAATCCTTCAAGAAGTAAAGCATGTACAATACATCTTCAAAATACTATTAATAATGTCTGTTTATTCCCAGACACTGAGTATTATGATTTGAATAGGAACAACCCCTTCCCTGCCCATAGGGTCTTATATTTGGATGCTGAATCACCAGGGAATGGCAGTAACGAGAGGCATAAGGAGGTGTTGCCTTGCTGGAGGAAGTTTGTAATTCACTTCAAGCCTGGCCCAGTGTCTGTCTCCTCCTGATGTTTGAAGGTTTAGAGACAAAACTGTCACCTATTTCCCCAGCACCATGTCTGCCTGTATGCCTTCATGCTGATAATTGAAACTGTGAGCAAGCACCTATTAACTTCTTCATTTCATAAGAGTTTTAGAGCCCACGGTGTCTCTTCACAGGAATAGATCACCGACTACATCACCGAGGCTCTAGAAAAGTAGACAGCATAAAATGCCAGCACTAACGAAAGGTAAACTTGAATCTAAGCACACAGAAGCCTGACTCCAAGTAATTCTGCATTCTACCATGCTTGTTTACAAACATGTTGAATGTATAGTGAGTCTGCATGTGCATGTTGTGTGTGTATGCATACGTGTATGAGAGAGAGAGAGAGAGAGAGAGACAGAGAGAGAGAGAGAGAGAGAGGATACAGCAAAGCATTGTTTATCGAAACAATCATTCTAACAGCATTTCTCAGAATCAGTGGAGGATAGCCTACATAAGAACTAACTGGGAGGCATCCTAAACCTCCAGGCTTTGTGAATCAGAATCTCCATGTGTTTTAGCTCCCTGGGTGTTAGAGTTAGTAATCAGGAAGGAGGTGGGATAGATGTTACTACACACCAAGGTTTAAGAACTACTCTTGGGGATAATAAAATTTCCTTCTTCCCAAGATATGTACAAAATATGAATTATTACACCTTATTTAGCATCTCAGATTTGTCCACAAATATCAACCCAGTAATTCTCTAGTGGTTCTTCAATATTATGTTTGACAATATCAAATTTCCCTATCGTTAAAAAAGCTATCTTACATGAATTCAATAAAAGCTTCTAAATTTGAGTGTTTTTCCCATATTTTATTTAATGGCAACTTAATTGGGAAGAACCTACACTTTAGGTCACTGTGCTTAACACCAGATATGAACTTGACTTTACAATTCAGATGCGAGGAATTAACATCCTGCAACACACTGTTCTGTGAAGGGAAAGTGCTCTCTTCTTTGTGTGTTGAAGATCATTCTCCACTTTCAGGGCTGTTGGAAAGAGTGGCTCCATTGGAAGTTCTCAAATCACCCCATTAGACACCCGAGCTCTCTTTTCTAATAATTTGGTAGCATGGGTTTGCTGAATCTATTCAGAGAATTCTTTTTTTGGGACCAGTTCTCTGCCATCCATCCAGAAACAGCTGCTCCATCTCCTGTGACACAGGATGTAATAAAAAGAAGTAAACGGAGTAGAATATTTTGATAGATTAATCACTGCGGGGTGCGGAGCGTTCACAGCACTCACGGTGAATCTGAAGAGATTATAGTGGAATGACATCTGTTTTCGTCCATGTAAATCGCTAGACTTTGACTCTGCTGTTATTTAGCAGATGTGTAGATTTAATTATTAGGATTGCATAACCACTGGGGAAAGCATGCGATTTTATTGATAGCTTGCCACCTACAGTAATTGCAGAATAAGTAAACTGCCTTTGTCTCCTTCGTGGAAATAAAACTGAAAAAGTTGAACTCCTAAGAGATGTGTTACTGCTTCTTGCTAAGGTATGTGTGAACTGGTTGCTTTGAGCCCTGGGTATTAATAAAATTCCAGTGAACATGGATAATGGTTGGGTGATTATTTTCCCTTTTCCTTTTATCTCCAGACTTATTCAGTAAGATAACTTCAAAGGTGCTTATTGGCCTATATCATCTGCAAAAATAAATATCTCATCTATATTTCTAAGGCATTCAGAGGGTTATCTACAGTATGAGTTAAAATATCCTGGGAGATTAACTACCCTATCCATTCAGGTGATGAGTGACACTAAACGGGACTGAATTACAGTCTCCAGGGCTAAGAAGATTCCTCAGTCAATAGTTTGTCCTCTGAGTATAAGAACCAGAATTGGAACCTAATTCCACATTTTAAAAATGTGGTGGTGATTCTAATCAACTGTAGGAATTAAACTCAAGGGGATCTCTGGGTCTTGCTTGCCATTAAGGCTAACCCTACCTTGTCATTTCCATGCCAACAAAAGAACCTGTCTCAAAACACAAGGTACGAGGCATCACCTGAAGAGGGATTTTCACAGGAGTGTACATGCACATGTATATACCATTACACATACAAGTATACTCCACTACATATACATGTGTGTACATGTATACTGTTCAGCACACACAGGTGTACTTTCCATGCAGACACATGTATACACCACTGTACACACATTAACACACAGTATCTAATGTGCAGGTGTCAGATTGCTCTATTCTTTGATTCTCATCTATGGATAGGGCAGCGTTTGTTAAGGGAGAACCAAAATCTCTTAACAAACTCCTTGCTTGCTTAACCTTCTCAGTTGTGTGTTTTCATCCTTGTACAGCAACAGAACTACACTGAGAACAAATGAAGTTGTAACAAATACATAGGCCAGGGTTGTTGTTGACCTATGTGTCACAGTGACATATGATCCAAATGTTATGGATCTGATCCTATATGGGCCACTTGCATGACATCTAGCCTGTTTTCCTCTTCTTCTCAGGAATAGTGGTCCAGGGATCCACAGATCTGAACATGGGTTAGATTCATTCAGTGATATTTCTGACAATGTACATGGATAGATAAGTTTAGGATCATCCAGGAGCTTAATTCATGTAGGATCTGTTTCTACTCCTGTATAAAGAAGAGACATTTTATTCAAAGAATACCAGAAATACACAATGTGTCCCAAAACAGGCAAGAGCATGCCTTTAAAATATCAAATGCAACAAATTAAAAAATTACAATTGAAAACATGCAAATACATCATGTGGATATTTCAAAGGCAACAATGTCTTCCATCTTGCCTCCATATGTTTCAAAGCACTGCATGTAGCTGAAGCACTCCTTTGGTTAATTGGACCTGGAACATCCAGAACATGGGACTGGACAAGAGAGCAAAGAGAGTTCCACAGACACACACATTATTCTGCAGAGGTCAGCTATCTCCACAACACCATGTCTAAGATTGAACTGGGACTTGTAAACTATGCCTTCCCCAGAAAGACACCATGTTCACTATGACGAGTCTTAAGGACACAGCACATCTGCCCCTGTCAAAGAACACCTTTGTTAGCCACTGGTCTCCTAGGATCTTAACCTTTTCCACCTGATTCAAGGCGTATCCACTCTTTGTCTCCCTCACCTGTCACTGTACACTCAGAGGACTTGAACCCATATTTGGTAAAGCACCTGGTGTCATTCACTTTCTGAATATTTTCCCTCCTGTCTATATGAATCTGAGTGTCATCTGAGGATGCTGCTTTGCTTATATCCAACTGCAGTGCTGTCTTGTTGCTCCTTCCCTAATTATCATACTGAATATGGAAATGGGGAAGAGTCTACTTTCCTCACAGACCATCATGAGTTGTTATCAATGTCTGCTACATAAACATTTCATCAAGCCATTACACCATACCATGGCCTTTCCCTCCTACTGAATTTATGTCTACACCTCCAACTCCTTAAAGAATTTATCACCTACTCACCTTTCTATATCCTTCTAAAGAAGAATCTGTGTCAATGTTTTTTATCACATGCATGGATAAGGAAGACTTTGAAAATATTTGATAATTGGCAAGGGACAAGGGCTAATGAGTAGCTAAGCCCTGTGTGTTCACTATGAGTCCTAAGTATAGATGGTGTTTTAATAACCTCACCTGTCAGTAGTCATTCCTACCAACTGAACTCATTTCATATGCACCATTACCAAAGAAGCCTCTTTCTAAGCAGTTGCATAAATGAATAATTGTCCTACTCTGTCTGAATTAGGGTTCCATTACTCTGAAGAGACACCATAACCAAGGCAACTCTTATAAAGGAAAACATTTATTTGGGCCTGGCTTACAGAGGTTGAGTCCATTATCATCATGGCAGAAAGCATGGTAGTGTGCAAACAGTCACGGTGCTGGAGGAGCTGAGAATTCTACAACTTGATCCACAGGCAGAAGGAGACTGTGTGTCACAGTGGACATAGCTTGATCACGTATGAGATCACAAACCCTGCCCCTACAATGATATACTTCCTCCAACAAAACCACACCTACTACAACAAGGTTACACCTCCTCACAGCGCCACTCCCTTTGGGCCAAAAATTCAAAAACAAGAGTCTCTGGGACCATACCTATTCAACCACCACATTTTATAATTCATCTACAAGTTCACATGTGCAAAAAGGGCATATGCACTTGGCACATTTGTGAGTTACTAATAGGTTCTCTTTCTCTTTTAAGTAAGATTCAAAAAGCAGGGAGCAGGGTGTTTATTCTTTTCACTAGAGTCATCCAGTGCTTAGACCAATTGTCATCATACAGTGACCATCACAAAGTTGCTATTAGTCAGTAGACATCACTCAGTAGCTATCACACATTAGGCATCTCACAGTGACAATCACATGGCATCCATAACACAGTGACCATCATAGAGTGTCCAATAGTCTATGGTCATCACACAGTGGCCATCACTCAGTATAATCCATCACAGATTTGCTATCTCTCAGTGGTCATCACACAATGGCTATAAAACAGTGGTCATCAAAGAGTTGGCCATCAAACAGTGGACTTCAAATATTCATAACATGGTGGCCATCACATAGACTATCACATAGTGACCATCATACAGTGACTATCACACAGTGGCCATAACACAGTGTACATAACATGATGAGCATCACACAGTGACCATCATATAGTTGAACATTACACAGTGTCCATCATATAGTGACTATCATGCAGTAGCTACCATACAGCAATCATCACATGGTGGTCAACAAATGGTGTCTATAACATAGTAGCAATCACAGTGGTTATTAGAAAATAACCATCAGACAGTGACCATCACATAGTGATTGTCACACAGAGACCATCACACAGTGGCCATCAAACAGAGGCCATCACACAATGACCATCACACAGTGGCCATCACATGGTGTTCATCACATGATGACCATGAAACAGTGTCCACCACATAGTTGACCATCACATGGAATCCATAATATTGTGACTATCACGTGGTGACCAATAAAGTCACAAACACACAGTGATTATCACACAGTGATCATCAAAACTTGGTCATCACACAGTTGTAATCTCAAAGAGTTCATTACAAAATGGCCATCACACAATGACCACCACACAGTGGCCATTGCCAAATAGCTATCACACAGTGACAATCTTGCAATGGCTATCAGACAGTGGCCATCATATAGTGACTGTTACACAGTATACATTGCATAGTGGTTATCATACAGTGGCCATTACTGAGGTCCGTGCAAGAAGAACAGCAAAACAGCTTTAGAAAAACACAATGGGTATATCTAAGAGGCAGAGACACATGTAATATATGTCCTGAGGACTTCATGCTGTTCAGAGTTTTGTTCTGCTTATTGTCCTAACATGACATCTCTCAAAAGCAATGCTTGAAAAAAGCAGAATCATGATTTAACCTATATCTTCAGAAAGAATTTAGGGATGTATGTATTGTTAGCAATGACTACCACCCTTAAAACAAATCTGGAGATATAGGTTGTTAGTGAAGTTAGGCTTAGATGTAGAAAATTTTAGGAAACAATTTGAAGCTCAGAAAGGCACATTTGGTGTTGAGCTAGGGAATTTTTAAGGTCAGAGAACAAGAACAATGGCAGCTGGCCAGCACTAGCTGACGTGCCTCTCTTGCTAAAGCTGGGCTAATGATCAAGGTGATGATTAATTTCTTGTATGCATTTTTGCCCTCAGCCTTCTGATATGATTTAATAAAAAGTTGTTAATGAAGAGATATATACCCTGAAGATTTAAAGTAGAAATTACTAATTGTTTCTTATTTTAAAAAAAGTTTAGATTTGTCATTCTTTTAAGATTCTTATAGGATTATTTTTAAAATACATAATAAGATAATTGATCCTTTCTTTTTAACCATAAATTTTAGCCTACCAATAAAAATAAACTAGCTGAGAAAATTACCTTGCTTTCTTACACTTTGTTAATCTGTAACAAGTTGCTTAGTTATGAATATATGTGGGTTCTTGGGAATAATTTTCTTTTTTCACATGTAATACTTAAAAGGCTTTTCATGCAAAGGCATAAAAACAACTGATTTTTCATAATCATTCACTAAAAGAAAAATAGAATATAACCATTTTGTGATTTTTGTACTGCTTGAAAATTTTTGCTGGGATAGATAAGCTGTGGGAAAAAAGTTTTTGTAGCTTTTCCCCATCCATCCAAAAAATATATATATATGTATGTATGTAAAGTGATTGGAGCTTTGCTCCATCCACACAGTATGTGAATGCTTAAGTATCTATATGTTTGTGTTTGTATGCGTGTATGTATGCATGTATTTATGTGTGTATATATGTATGTATGTATAAACAAAGTTGTTGGAGCTTGTCTTGCTTCATCTAGTGTGTGTGTGTGTGTGTTTGTGTGTGTGTGTGTGTGTGTGTGTGTGTGTGTGTGTGTGTTTCTTTCCTTACTTTTGTCTTTTTTCAGTAACCGGGAGTGTTGCTTCAAGGGAATCAAGCATTATTCTCTCAGGGAAATGTCTGATGAGTGACAATCACCTCAGTTTCTCCTGACCTATCAAACCTGATCTTTGATAAGCCATCTGTGTGGTCAGCACAGAGTGGCAATTATACAGTGACCATCACAGTAACCATTACACAGTGTCGCTCACAAGATAGCCATCATACAGTGGCCATCTCAGAGTTCCCAATACACAATTTCTATCACACAGTGGCTTCACACAGTCAGCCATAATGAAATGGCCATCATGCAATGGTCATCACATGGAGTCCACAACATAGTGGCCATCACAGTAGTTATTCCACAGTGATCATCGCGAAGTGGCCACTATGCAGTTAACCATCACACAGTGGCCATCACTCAGTGATCAGCACACAGTGGTCATCACTCAGTAGTCAGCAAAAAGGGACCATCACACAATGACCATTACATCACACAGTAACCATTACAAAGAGTCACTCACAAAGTATCCATCACTCAATGGCCATCAGAGTTGCTATCACACAGTGACCTTCACAGAGTAACCATAACACAGTGGCTATCACAGGACAAATATCACACTGTGTTAACCCCATGATAGCTATCACACAGAGATTACCACACAGTGACCATCACTCCTCGATCATCATATACTGACTGTCACACAGTGGCTATGATATAGTGACAATCACACAGTGTCCATCATATGATGGTCATGGCACTGTGAAAAACACACAATGTCTATTACATGGTAGCCATCATACACTTGCCATCACCTGTTGTCAATGACAGCATGACAATCACACTGTGGCTATCATATGATGGTCATCACACAGTGGCAGTCATACAGAGTTCATCATATTGTGATGATTACTCAGGGGCCATCACTGCATGGCCATCACATACAGTGACTATCCCACAAGGACCATAACATACTGGCCATCACTCTGTGATCATTTCACTGTGGCCATCACAAAGAGACCATCACATATTGGCCATCACTCAGGGGCAATCACACTGTAACTATCACAAAGTGACCATCATACAGTAACCATCATATGGTAGCCATTACTCAGTAGACATCGCACAGTGGCCCCAGTAGCCATCACATTGTGACCATCACAAAGTTGTCATTACATCATGGACATCATACAGTGGATATCACACAATGTCCATCATACAGTGAGCATCACACAGTGAAAATCACACAGTTAACCATGACACAGTAGGGATCACATTATGGCCATCACACAGTAACCATCACATGGTGGCCATTATTCAGTGGGCAACACTCAATGGCCATCACACCATGGCCATCACACAGTAACCATCATGCTGTGGCCATCATAAAATTGTCAATACACAGTGTCCATCACACAATAACCCTCACAGTGACCGTCCACAATGACTATCTCACAAGTGGCAATCAAACAGTTTCAATTTCACAATGGCCATCACATGGTGTCCATAACACAGTAGACATCACAGTGGCTACCAAACAGTTGCTATCACCCAGTATCCATCACACAATGAACATTACAAAGGAGCCATCACAAAGTGGTTATCTCCGAGTCACCATCATACAGTCACCGTCATACAGTCACCATTGGGGTTGGCCATGACACGGTAGCCATCATAAAATGGACAAAACAAAGTGGCTATGACATAATGACCACAAAATGGCTCACAACAAAATGATCACACAATGAGCATCAGTGTCCACACCAAATGGGAATCACATGATGACCATCACAGAGTAGCCATCAATTGGTGATCATCACACTGATACCATTACAATGTGACCATTTTAACATCACACAGTTACCATTACACAGTGGCCATCAAGCAATGGCCATCACACAGTGTCTATTACACAATAACCAAATCACTGGGGCCATCGCATTGTGCCTGTCACATAGTAATCACCACACACTGACTATCTCACAATGATCATCACACACAGTGATCACACTGTGGCTATCACATAGTGACCATCATACAATTATCATAGCCCAATTATAACATTATAACCATTGCGTGATGCCAGCACACAGTGACCATAACAATAACCATCATGTGGTGGCCATCAAACAGTGGTATGTGGGAGACAGTTGTTGGAAAGTGATTTAGGAGCAAACATGGAGGTTTGTAAGTGATTGAAAACACCAGATTTTCAGGTTTATTTGCTGTTTAATTTTTGAATACTAGGTAGTCCTTGCAAACTTGAAACAATTTCAAACGAATCAGATAATAAATTCTACCAAGTTTGTAAAGAGCTGCAATTCACCAAAGGTTACCAGAGAACTCTCAGTCTCAGAAGATACCCTTGTCTGTCTATAGCTGCTAAAAAGCAAACACTTTAAATCTCAGGAAATAAAGTGGTTCAGGAAATACCAGGTGATATTGTGGGTCATGATATAGACAAACTTGCAGAAAACATATCATTTCTACCTAGAATTATAGGCATATATAAATGAAAAATGGGATTCAGTCACCAGAAACAAGACTAAGTTTCTGCCTCAGCCCACATAAGTTTCCTGTCTTCACGAAAACAGCATTAGGAGAGGCACAATTCATTTATTCATTGGGGGATTTGCTATCTAGAATAGGATATATGGCATGGATTGCAGAGAAGGGGCACATTATTCAAACATTCTCTAACAAGCAAGCCAAGTTTGCCAGGTTCCAAATTAGCATTTAGTCATTTGTCCTGTGAGAAAAATGCAAAATTATTTATTTATACCTCTTACCACTCTGCTTGGTTAGAGCTGTATCTGCATAATAGGCAGTGTGCTAGAAGGGGCAGGAAATATGCTCATGGCATTCACCATAAAAAGCGGCTATTAAAATGACAGTGTTACTGATGTCTCCAGCGGTGAGAATAAGCACTCCATGAAAAAAATCATTCAGCAATAACAGGCTAAACTAGAAGCTTTTATTAACACAGCCCTAACAGTTGTTACAGACTGGACTCAAAGACACCTATATCTGACAAATGAGGAACCATTCCTCACTAGAAGCCTAAGCTGTGGCCTTGTCTCACCTGAAAGCTGAGAACACAATCCTGACAAGAAGAGAAAGCTGGAGCTGGAGAGATGGCTCAGAGGTTAGCAGCACTGGCTCCAATCTCTGGAGACTAAGCTTCCAAATTATGAGACTATCGATGCCATTCTTATTCAAACTACCACATCCAAATAAAGCACACCTGTAGATCAATCACTCAGGAGATAAACACAAGAATGTTAGGAGTACAAGTTATCATTCTCCACTACAGAAAATTTGCAACGGCCTGGGATACATGAGTGTCTGTCTCAAAAATGATAATTAGTATTTTGTTTTATCATTTTTAAAGATGAAAGCAATTCTGGACACTAATGAAATAACTATTTTCACACAAGAAATTAAATATTGGGTAAGTATTTAATAAATGACACAGCAACTTCAGTGCCTTTCAGAGTCTGTGTTGTTCAGATTTCTTTTTTAAATTATCAATACTGAGAACCCTACTTCACATAGTATATAGAACTAAATGGCAGAAGAATGTTGAGGGCCATTACAGAAATTTCTGGAACTTCTGTCCTAATTCCAAGCCAAAATTCATTTAACAGATTTTATGAAATTCAAATCAGTAATCTAAATTGCAATTCTGAGAAAACAGAGACTTTAACACAATATAATTGAACATTATACTAATTTTAAACTTACGTAAATTTATACTTATACAAATGATGGTAGGAAAATAATTATTTTAACTTAAAAATAATTATTTCATACAATATATTCTGATCATTGTTTCCCCTCCCTCCTCTCCTTGCAGATGTTTCCGACTCCCACACCCATCCAATTCCATGTCTTCTTTGTCTCTCTCTCGCTCAAAAAAATAAATAAATAAATAAAAAATAAAAACAGACAAACAAAAAGTAAGGTAAAAACAAAGAAATAAAAATGCATATTACATACATATGGACATACATGCATGCATACATACATACATACATACATACATACATACATACATACCAAGAGACGAACACATGCATATGAAAAAAAATTGGGAAAAGATGTTTACTAACCCTATATATGATAAAGGGCTAGTATCCAAAATTTACAGGGAACTCAAGAAGTTAGACACAAACAACCCAGACAACCCAGTTAAAAATGGGGTATAGAACTAAATAGAGAATTCCCACAGGAGGAATCTCAAATGACCAAGGAACACGTAGAAAAATGTTCAAAGTCCTAAGTCATCGGGGAAATGCAAATCAAAACAACTTTGAAGTCCCATCTTACAGCCATCAGAATGACTAATTTTTAACAAAACTCAAGAGCTAGCACATGCTGGTGAGGATGTGAAGCAAAGAGAACACTCCTCCATTACTACTAGGAGTACAAACTTGTACAACCACTTTGAAAATAAATTTGTTGATTTCTCAGAAAATTGGAAATAGCTGTACCTCAATAATCAGCTATACAATTCCTGGGCATATACCAAAGAATCTCCACCATGCCACAAAGAAAATTGCTCAACTATGTTCGTAAGCAGCTTTATATGTAATAGCCAGAAACTGCAAACAACCTAGATGTCCCTTAACTGAAGACTGGATAAAGGAAATGTGGTACATGTATACAATGGACCACTACTCAGCTATTACAAACCAAGACATCATGAACCTTTCAGGCAAATGGATGAAACTTGAGAATATCATCCTGAGAGCAGTAACCCAGTCCCAGAAAGACTTGCACAGTATGTGCTCATATATAAGAGGATGTTAGCCATAAACTACTGGATACCCATGCTACACTCCTCAGACACAAAGAAGCTAAACAAGGAGAACGGAACAAGTGAGAAAGCTTGAATCTTACTTATAATGGCAAATAAAAGTCATAAGAGGCAGATGGAGAGAGGGAACTATGAAGGAAGGTGAGAGGAGGGGTCAGGATCAAGTATGGGAAAAGACAGGAGAGATGATAGATGGCCGTGAAAAGGAAATGCCATTGACTTTGTTTCACATTGGCCATTTACCGCCTGGCATAGGGCCCACCTTCAACTATGCTTTTATATACAGTGAGACTCTGTTAGAGAAAATTAATTTTTCCCTTTGCAAGTGATTGTCAGTTAGAGGTATCGTAGAACTTAGGGATGGCAATTCATGTTCTCTTCCCCTCCCATCTGTCTTAAACCTGTTCAGGCCCTGTGCATGCTACTTCAGTGACTGAAAGTTTACATGTGTAAGAGTCCCATTGTCTCTGGAAGATGTTGTTTAGAGCAAAATATTTAAATTAAATTAATATTAAGTAAAGTTAAAGTCATAGTGAAATCATTGTCATTCTTTAAAAGCAGGGCTTTGCTTCTACGTGGTGTAAAACACTGCGTAGGAAAACCTCATATACATGCCAAGGTGTGTGGAGTAGCACTCATTGGTGTCAGTGACAGGATGGCACACACAAGGTAAAGGACAAATGTCCTGTGTTCAGGGCCCAGGCTTCAGAGGAGTCCAACTGTAAAACAGAGTATAGCCAGACCACAACCCACACATTAGAAAGCCAGGCTCCGATACCTCCGTCCACATTCGCTGATCTAATATTTGCTTTCCAGCCCACATTGAACACTGCCCACCCACTCCCAAAACCTCATATTGCTCTAACATGCCTCTGATGATAACTTCTCTCAACTTATTTCTGGTCTTCTCACCAAATTTCATTCTCCTTAAATCATGCTTGCCTGTGACCTCGGAGGCAACACCTGCAAGGAGAGTCCCCCAGCTACTCTGGTTACTGTTTTTGAGAACTTGTGGCGGCAGCCCTTTACCTACCAGGTAAGCAAGGAGGCCCTCCATGTAGCACGCCAATCTTATGGGATCCTGTGCTTTCCTCGCCACTTTTTTTTAACATAACTTCCCTTGAGTAATTGGATCCAATTAAGTTTCTATCTCAATTTTGATAATACTCTAATATGCATCTCCAGTGCAGGCTGTTACTGAGCAGTGAAGTCTCAGAACCCAGTTTGTGTAGTGTTCTTTACCGGAGACACCTAAAAGTGCAAGCTCAGTGCTTGAGCAAAGTGCTAAACCCTTTAATCTCCTCCAAGAGTCATGAACATCCCATGGACCACTTGTCCCTCCTCCCAGTATCTCACACATCCACAGTTCAAACCATTCTTATTTCCCATGGTCTACACCATTCCTCTTCATCTGAATGACCATCCATTTTCTCATCAATGGTTATTCCGAAGTCTCAACCTGTGACTGATCCATCTGTATTAGTGTGTGTCACCTCTATGTTCCTGGTCCTCTCTCTCTTCTACCCTAACTGATTCTCCTAGCCCTCTGTTTCCTCTGCTTCCACCAACACAACACAGAGTGCAGATACAACCATGAATCTGCATGTCATACTCTTACAAGTGATAAATTATAGGAGGGCATGGACCATATCTGTCTTACCTCTGTCAAAGAAGATGCTAGGGACCTGGAAGATGCTTGGTATTAGATGAACCTAAGACCCTGTGACCAACTCTGAAAAACAGACTAAAGCCAAAATTCCCTAAAAGGATGAAGCCCAATAATGAGGAGGGAACAAAAGCAAGCCTAAGGCTGACTCTGACATATGCTGTTACCAAACACGCAGGGTTCTGACAACCAACACCTTTCCCTCTCTTTCCTACAAAAGTTGAGAAGGTTGACTTGAAATAAAATGTTTGCTTTTTATATAATTTGAAAGGTGATTATTGATCTTCTCAAACTAGGCTATTTTCTACCCTCTCTAAAACATGTTTTAAAAAATAGCTCAATGTCTACGTATCTTGTCTGCTTAACAGATAGGTGTGACAGCTCAACTTTTAAAAAATTCCCTTAAGTTCCTTCTTAAGAGGGCTCTTCAGGTCCCCTTGTCATACCAGGCTCATTTGTAATGGAGATCAGCCACAGCCTCTGAAGCTTTGCTAATCCTCTCTTAAGTCAGATAACCCTGGGACATGCAGGCTGATGTGTAGGAGTTTCTACAAATTCTATCAATATTTCTTATAATTTAACAATCCATGAAATATAGAAGTAAACATCAATGTGTTTAAAGGATGTTTCCAAAAAAGGAAAAAAACTCACTGTAGTAGCATAAGCTAACCTGGAGTTTGGGGGAAGCTTTAAATGAAGCATCTGAAGAAAACGAAAAGGAGTTGAAAGAAAGTGCTGGTCCTTATCATCCTCTGCAAGCTCAGGGAATATCACAGAAGAGGTGCAAAGAACGCAAGAGCCGTGAAATGGGGAGAGAGTCATGAAATGCTCTCTTAGAGCATGACATGTTTCGGGCAGTCGTGAGTTCACAAGACTGCCATGACCTGCCTAAGGCCCACACAAAGCTGAAGCAATCAACAATGAGTCATAAATGGATTAGGCCTTCATGTGGGGACAAGGGCTGTTAAAGAAAAGGAAGCCATTGTCTTCAGTGACGGAGCCATTAATGAGCCAATTATGCTCTCTAATAGATGGCTTCCTTCCTATACCGATGTGAGTGGCCCTGGTTAGAACAGTGAGTCATAGGGAAAGTCCAAAACAAAATAAAAACAAAGGAAATAAAATGAGGCATTGGAGGTATGAAAAGGGGTGGCAGAGGGACGATAAGAGAGAATGGAGTAACTGGTGTTGTGATGGTTTGTATATGCTTTCCCCAGGGAGTGGCACTTTTAGGAGGTGTGGCCTTGTTGGAGTAGGTATATCATTGTGGGTGTGGGCTTTAAGACCCTCATGCTAGCTGCCTGGAAGTCAGTCTTCCACTAGCCAATTTCAGATTAAGATGTAGAACTCTCATCTCTGCCTGCCTGGATGCTGCCATGTTCCCATCTAATGACAATAGATTGAACTTTTGAACCTAAAAGCCAACTGCCCTTTATAAGACTTGCTTTGATCACGGTGTCTGTTCACAGCAGTAAAACAGTAACTAAGACAGGTGTGAACAGAATGTTCGTATAAATGTATGAAACTTGCAAAGAATAAACTGATTTTTTAAATGGATCTTCATTCATTTGCTGAAGTGTTTCCTAATTACTTCCTACTATGTGCCTGGCATGTACTGGGGGATAGAGTAGACAGCAAAACAGGTAGACCCCTGTATTGACAACAAGTCAGAATTGGTTCTATTGGTGATTGGAAGTTTCTTATAATCAGATTGATTATATTCTAGTGGGAGAAACTTCTCTCCCAACTTCTCCTCTCTAAGACCCGTTTCACTGAGCCACATTTGGATTGTTGAATTCTGTCCTTCGATGGGCAAATTTCTCAGTATGGGCTGACCAAGCTTTGTAACTTTGTGGCAGAATGTCTAATTGCCCAGCTGTCCTGTGCCCTCTGCCATCAGTAGGAGCTGCATACTTATCTTCTGCCTGTACATTCTTCATCCATGTGGCCTGTGAGCAATGGAAGACTGATGTTAAGGAAGATTGTTAGATTCAAGAGAGAAGTGCAATGCAGCCACAGCTGTCACTACAAAAATACTGCAAATGTTGGTCTTGCCTGTTTTAAGATATAGGTGGGAGAGGGATTGGGAAGGAGGGAGGTGGTCAGTCTTAGATTAAAAGGAGGAGGAAAGCCCTGACAATCTCTATTCCCTGAGACTTACATAGTCTTTTAAAATTTAAATTTCTAGCTATGCTTGTTTAAGACATTCACTGTTGAAAATTCAACATGATGTAATTCATGTATATTGATATTAATTATCACATTTTAACTGCATCAAAAATTACCTAAAAGGAACAGCCTTGTAACATTCCTATGAAAAGATCATTTAGATTAGGTCGCCTCTGGACATGCCTGTGTGGTAATGTAGATTAGGTTAACCAAAAAGAAAAGTTCCACTCACAGTGAATGACAGTGAATGATATTGACCCATGGGTAGGAATCCTGAAAGCTACTGAAAGAAAAAGAGAGAGAGAGAGAGAGAGAGAGAGAGAGAGAGAGAGAGAGAGACAGAGACAGAGACAGAGACAGAGACAGAGAGAGACAGACAGACAGAGAGAGACAGAGAGACAGAGACAGAGACAGAGACAGAGAGAGAGACAGAGAGAGACAGAGACAGAGACAGACAGAGAGAGAGACAGAGAGAGAGACAGAGAGAGACAGAGACAGAGACAGACAGAGAGAGAGACAGAGACAGAGACAGACAGAGAGAGAGACAGAGACAGACAGAGAGACAGACAGACAGACAGAGAGAGAGATAAAGACAGAGAGACAGAGAGACAGAGACAGAGACAGACAGAGAGAGACAGAGAGAGAGGGGGGGGAGATGATCGAGAGCAACACAAACATTCACCTCTGTCTTGGTTATGTTTACCCCACCATGATGGACTGAGACAAAGCCAACACTTATACCCTTAAGACTCTTTTGTCAATAGTTTTATTGCAGCAACAGGAAAAGGGTGCAATGAGATTCATATGACTGAAGCAGTGGCCACAGTGCAATGACCAGGTATTCTGTGTTGGGAACCTTATTTGCTTCAGGTCCAGTCACAAATTATGCATTACTACAATCCTTCCTTTATTAGAAATATTAGAAAAGCCTTATCTTTTTCTCTTTGTCAGGCTTTATTTTTTCTTTTATTGGATTTTATAAATTTACACTTTAAATGTTATCCTCTTTCCTGGTTTCCCCTATAGAAAACTGCTATCCCATCCACCCTACCCCTGCTTTTATGAGGGTGCTCCCTTACCCACCTACCAATCTTTCCAACTCCCCACCCTGACATTCCCCTACATTGGAGCATCAATCCTTAACAGAACCAAGAGCCTCTCCTCCTATTGATGCCCTTCAAAGCCAACATCTGCTACATATGTAGATGGAGCCATAGGTCTATCCCTGTGTACTCTTGGGATGGGGATTTAGTCCCTGGGAGATCTAGGGGGTCTGGTTGGTTGATATTGTTGTTCTTCATGTGGAGTTGCAAACCCCTTCAGCTCCTTCAGTTCTTTCTCTAGCTCCTCCATTGGGGACTCCATTCTCAGTTCAATGGTTGGCTGCGAGCATCTGCCTCTGTATTTCCCAGGCTCTGGAGACAGCTATATCAGGCTCCTGTAAGCATACACTTCTTGGCATCCACAATATTGTCTGGGTTTGGTGTCTGTATATGGGATGGATACCCCCGGTACATCAGTCTCTGGATGACCTTTCCTTCAGTCTCTGCTCTACACTTTGATTCCATATTTCCTCCTGTGAGTATTTTTATTCCCCTTTCTAAGAAGCTCTGAAGGAAGCATCCACACTTTGGTCTTCCTTCTTCTTGAGCTTCATGCAGTTTATGAATTGCATCTTGGGTATTCTGAGCTTTTGGGCTAATATCCACTTATCAGTGAGTATATACCATTTGCATTCTTTTGTGATTGGATTACCTCAATCAGGAAGATATTTTCTAGTTCTATTCATTTGCCTATGAATTTCATGAAGTCATTATTGTGAAAAGCTGAATAGTACTCCATTGTGTAAATTACCACGTTTTCTGTATCCATTCTGCTGTTGAAGGTCAGCTGGGTTCTTTCCAGCTTCTGGCTATTATATATAAGGCTGCTATGAACATAGTGGAGCATGTGTCCTTGTTATATGTTGGAGCACTTTTCAGGTATATGCCCCGGAGGGGAATAGCTGAGTCCACAGGTTGTACTATGCCCAGTTTTCTGAGGAACATCCAGACTGATATCCAGAGTGGTTGTACCAGCTTGTACTCTCACCAACAGTGAAAGAGTGTTCCTCTTTCTCCATATCCTTGCCAGCATCTTCTGTCACCTGAATTTTTGATCTTAGCCATTATGAGTGGTGTGAGGTGGAATCTCAGAGTTGTTCTGATTTGCATTTCCCTGATGACTAAGGATGTTGAACATTTCTTTAGGTTCTTCTCAGTCATTTGAGATTTCTCTGCTGTGAAAACTTCCTTTATCTCTGTACCCCTATTAATAGGGTTATTTGATTCTCTGATTTATAACTTTTTGAGTTCTTAGTATATATTGGACATTAGTCCTCGATGGAATTTAGGAATTGGAAAGATCATTTGCCATTTTTTTTAACCTAATGACAGTGTCCTTTGCCTTACAGAAGCTTTGAAATTTTATGAGGTCCCATTTGTCAATTATGCATCTTAGAACATAAGCCATTGGTACTCTGTTCAGGAAATATTGCCCTGTGCCCATGTATTCAAGGCTCTTCCCCACTTTCTCTTCTATTAGTTTCAGTGTATCTGGTTTTATGTGGAGGTCCTTGATCCACTTGGACTTGAGCTTTGCACAAGGTGATAAGAATGGATCAATTTGCATTTTTCTACATGCTGATCACCAGTTGAACCAGCACCATTTGTTGAAAGTGCTATCTTTTTTCCACTGCATGGTTTTAGCTCCTTTGTCAAAAATCAAGCGACTATAGGTGTGTGGATTCATTTCTGAGTCTTCAGTTCTATTCCACTGATCTATCTGCCTGTTCTGAACCAATAGAATACAGTTTTTATCACTATTGCTCTGTAATACAGCTTGAGGTCAGGGATGATGATTCCCTCAGAAGTTCTTTTATTGTTGAGGATAGGTTTCACTATCCTGGGTTTTTGATTTTCCAAAAGAATTGGCAAATTGTTCTTTCTAACTCTATGAAGAATTGATTTGGAATTTTAATGGGGATTGAACTAAATCTGTAAATTGTTTTTGGCACGAAGACCATTTTTATAATATTAATCCTGCTAATCCATGAGCATGGGAGATATTTCCATTTTCTGATATTTTCTTCAATTTCTTTCTTCAGAAACTTGAAGTCCTTGTCATACAGATCTTTCACTTACTTGGTTAGAGTCACACTGGGGTATTTTATATCATTTGTGACTATTGTGAATGGTGTTATTTCCCTAATTTCTTTCTCAGACTGTTTATCCTTTGAGTAGAGGAAGGCTACTGATTTGTTTGACTTAATTATATACCCAGTCACTTTGCTGAAGTTGTGTATCAGGCTTAGTATTTCTCTAGTGGAACTTTTGGGATCACTTAAGTATACTATCATATCATCTGCAAATACTGATATTTTGACTTCTTCCTTTCTATTTTGTATTTTGTTTAACCTCCTTTTGTTGTCTCATTGCTGTGGCTAGGACCTCGAGTAATATATTGAATAGGTAATAAGAGAGTGGGCAGCCTTATCTAGTCCCTGATTTTAGTGGGATTGCTTCAAGTTTCTCTCCATTTATCATGATAGTGGGATATTGGCTACTTGTCTGTTGTATATTGCTTTTACTATGGTTAGGTATGGGCTGTCAATTCCTGGTCTTTACAGGACTTTTAACATGAAGGGGTGTTGAATTTTGGCAAATGCTTTCTCAGCATCTAATGGGAGTGTTTTTTGGATTTTGTTTACATTGTGCATTATGTTGATGGATTTTTGTATATTGAACCAACCCTGCATCCCTAGATGAAGCTTACTCAATCATGATGGATGATCATTTTGATGTGTTCTTGGATTCAGTTTGTGAAAATTTTATTGAGTACTTTTGCATTGAGATTGGTCTGAAGTTCTCTTTCTTTATTGGGCCTTTGTGTGATTTCGGTATATGCATAATTGTGGCTTCATGGAACAAGTGTTCCTTCTGTTTCTATTTTGTGGAATAGTTTGGAGAGTATTGGTATTAGGTCTTCTATGAAGGTCTGAGAGAATTTAGCATTAAAACCACTGGTCCTGGTCTTTTTTTAGTTGGGAGACTTTTAATGACTCCTATTTTTTTGGGGTTATGGAACAGTTGGCAGGGTTTATCTGATCCTGATTTAACTTTTGTACCTGATATCTGTCTAGAAGATTGTTCATTTCCTCCAGATTTTCCAGTTTTGTTGATAGGCATTTATGGTATGATCTGATGATATTTTGAATTTCCTCAGTTGTTATGTGTTCCTTTTCATTTCTGATTTTGTTAATTTGGATACACTCTCTGTGACCTCTGGTTAGTCTGGCTAAGAATTTATTAATCTTGTTGATTTTCACAAAGAACCAGCTCCTCGTTTTGTTGATTCTTTGTATAGATCTTTTTGTTTTTACTTGGTTGATTTCAGTCCTGAGTTTGATTATTTCCTGCCATCTACTCCTCTTGGGTGAATTTGCTTCTTTTTGTTCTAGAGCTTTCAGATGTGCTGTCAAGCTGCTAGTGTATGCTCTCTCCAGTTTCTTTTTGGAGGCTCTCAGAGCTATGAGTTTTCCTCTTAGCACTACTTTCATTGTGTCCCATAAGTTTGGGTATGTTGTACCTTTATTTTCATTAAATTCTAAAAAGACTTTAATTTCTTTCTCTATTTCTTCCTTAACCAAGTTATCATTGAGTAAAACATTTTACAGCTTCCATGTGTATGTGGACTTTCTGTCTTCTTTGTTGTTATTGAAGACCAGCCCATGGTGATTTGATAGAATGCACAGAGTTATTTAATCTTCTTGTATCTGTTGCGGCCTGGTCTGTGACCAATTACATGGTCAATGTTGGAGAAGGTGCCATTAGGTACTGAGAAGAAGATATATTCTTTTGTTTTAGGATCAAATGTTCTATTGATACCTTTTAAATCCATTTCGCTCATAACTTCTGTTAATTTCACTATGTCTCTGTTTAGTTTGTGTTTCCATTATCTGTCCATTGATGAGAGTGAAGTATTTGAAAAACCTTATTTTAATCTGCTATCTGCTTTTAAGGCTACATCAACTAACCCTCTTGTAGCAATCTTAGAAAATCAGACACCTTCCTGGCAGTCCTATACAGTCTTGTTTCAGTGCTCCCTTCTAAGCAAGTCTGCACTAAAGGCAACTTTGGACCTTATTCATTCCGCCATCACCTGCAGTGAATACCTGTAGTGTAGTGGTAAGTTTACTACCCACAATCCTCCATGAAGTTGGAATTGCTCCTGAAAAGGCACCTTTATAAAATCAAAATAAAAGTCTACCTTAACCTCAACTATCTGAAGTATCAAAGTCTTCTCTGTCATTTTGTGAATATGTCATCATTTCAGCTAAGTAGTATCCTATGAGAGCAGGAATAATTTGGATGCTTTCCACAACTCCTGATCTAATGCTCTGTTCTGAAAGCACAGACCATTTATTCCATGCTTGTCGTAGAATAGATCAGATACAGGGAAAATAACTCTAGGAAGCTAAACTCACCACTGGCTGAAGTACAGAGACCCAACTTGTTCATTTCTAGTGAAAAATAGAAGCAGTCTGTGCATCTGAAATGTATCTGTCAGCATGACAAAATATGCTCTCAGCGTAGGCAGATCTATTTGGAAAGCCAAATTATGGGCACACAACTGTTTGGTGAGTATAGAATCAGCCAAGTGAGCTAGCTAAGCAAGGCCAGTATTTATGGACAGGTTCACACTACTAGATCCTTCTCAAATTACTAATTTATCCACTGCGTGAGGGAACAAATCAAATTTCCGGTGTAGGACAACCTTCCCCCAGAGAACACTTTACTACTGTTTATGGTCCATCTCCACCCAGCCATCCATCTATTGCTCATGGGCTCTTCTCTTTCAGTGAAGCTTTAGCTACTATCCCCAGCATTTGAGTGCAGTAGAGGAACAGTCTTATGTGTTAGATTTCAAGTGCCTTTTGCCTTAACTAATCCATCTTCATTCCATTTTCATCAGAGCCTTAAGAGACTTGGAGAGGTTCAAGAGAATTGTACCACAACTCAGAAAAGTACAATTATTTTTCAAGCTCATTCTACATGTTTTCACTACCAAGAACTCTACCATGCCTTCCCTGTCATGATGGATATCACACAGGAGGCTTGGGATTTGTCAGTTCTGGGTTCCAGAAGAGGGCAAGGATGAGGACAGAAAAGATACATAGCTCCAGAAAGGGCAGATGAAGTAGGCACATAAATCTTCAGAGACCCACAGTTGCCCATAGGGTCTCCAATCAGAGGACACCACAAAGAACATTCAGACTTATAGGTCTCATGTTAGCTATCCATTAAGCAAAGTAGGAGAACTGAATAACTCTCAAGGAAAATCAAAAAGATAATGCAAGAGTCACCACCACCAAAAAACAGCACCTCCCCAAAACAAACACCACACACACAGATCCTCTGACGTCAGTTCATAGCCAGCATCCAGCATCCGTGAGGACCTTAACTCCCAAGAATGACCTTGTGAGGCCTAAGATCAGTTATCAATCGTATCTCCATCCCATACTGTATAGAGAAGGTCTTATCACTGAGTGTACTCATGTAAATAGAGTGAACCTCACAGAACCTCCACTGGGATCTCTCTTCCTCCTCTTCCCCTTTATTCACTTCCCTATGTTCCTCTGTGCATAGGTGTACATGGACATGCACATTTGAGTGCCGTGTGTGTGTGTGTGTGTGTGTGTACATATATATCGTGTAAGTGTGCATGAATGTATGTATGTATGTATGTATGTATGTATATTATATGTGTATGTGTAGGATTGATGGTTAGCCTCAGGTTCTCTATCTCAGGTACTATCTAACTTGCATTTTTGACAGAGTCTCTCAATGGCCTAGAGCTTACCAGGTAGGCTAGGCTGGCCTGCCAGGAAATTTCAGTGATGAGTCAGTCTCTGCCTTCCTAGTACTAGAAGTACTCAGTTATAACTAGAGTTATAAGCTTATGATACTATACTCAGTTTTCTCTGTGGGCTCTCTGACTGGACTCAGATCTCCATCCTGGCACAGCCTGTACTTTGTCAAATGAGCTGTCTCCACAACCCTCACCTTGTTCGTTTTCTTCATAGCACGTACTGCAACTTGGAGACAATACTATTTTTCTTCCTTCCTTATAGCCTATCTTCTGTACTAGCTTGAGATCTTAAGAGTAATTATTCATAATTATCCAACATACAGGACAGTATGTGACAAAAAATATAAACTCCATGGGTCCTAGCAGAGTGAGCAATGATGACAAGTTGATCTCCCAGTGAAAAGTGTTAGAAGTTGACAATACTTTCAGCCCTTAATTCAAACTAGGAGCTTATCTTCAAACAGCAAGTCTATGCTTGGCAATTAAACCCAGTGCAGCTTGGGTATCGCCTGTTCCCTGATGCCTCAGGGATAATTGGGCTATGGAGGTAGTTAAAAGAACTGGGCAAGGATTGGTGATTAGAAACAAAAATGAGAGAAACTTGACAGGAAAGGCTCTGTTGCAGTAATCCGCTTTCCTTCCGTCTTTATCTCAGGGTGCTGAAGGTTTCCACCAAACTTTCAGTTGTTAGTTTTCAAATGCATAATTTACCCAACTTCAAAAGAATAATTGGCATGCTATGAATATGCATATGCATATTTAGGATACTGCATCCATCAGCATGATATTGCCTTTCCCATAGGGCTTCAGGTATACACCTTTGCACTGGGAAATAATGAATCTGCACACATGCATGTCGAACAAAAGGCCCTTCCATTCTTTATTAGTTTCCCTTTCATAGTCTTTTGTGCCAGGAACAAAGGCCATTTTCTTCAAAGGTTGTTTTTATAGAATTTGTTCTCTGGGCAATACAAAAGAAGTAGCATTTGCTTCTAAATAGAACTGCAAATATGTGTTTCAGTCTTCTGGGGACATCGCTGTCAACAATAAACAGTATCTGGAATCTGTCCCATTTCAGCCTTCAATTCTGTTTGTTCTTCAGATTGATCTGCCAAAGATTCCCAAATCTTCATCCCTACAAATGAAAGCCTGTCCTCCTTTATCAGCATATCAAGTTCTCATTGGACTTTCTCACAAAAAAAAAATTCACTTGCCAAATTCATTACTTTTGCTTATTGACTTATTTACAGAAATTTACTGCTATCTAACTCTTAGCATACCCCAGTTGTACCCCTCGTCACTGCCATTTCATCTTTTGCAGAATCGGAGACCACAGGAAGGCACAGTGCATGTTAAGGAAGCACTGTACTTCTAAGCTACATACTCAGCATTGCCACATTTACTGTCAACTGAGCTTGTACCTACTTTATGTCCATGATCGTATGTAGTTCCTCAACAATCTGTGGAAACCAGTCAGTGTGAAACATAACAAAAAAATAGGATATTCACTGAAAGCATGCTAGAGGCTTAGTGTGTTGTAGGGAGAGTAAAGAAATATGATCTGAAATGAAGCAGAAGCTAATATTTTGGCAAAGAGGAATCAGAAGCTACTGACATAGCGTGATCAGAGCACTGCTACTGAGAGAAGTCAGTGCTCACACAACCGTGCTCCCAGCTATGTGCTCCGGTATTTTTAAGCATTTTATGTGAAACATAAGTGTACATCAGAATGTGCTGCAGTGTCCACTTGTCTCTGTTTATATTTCTCCCTCTCAAACCTCAAGGCAGACTCTATGCAATAATGGATACCCAAAAGCAAATACTGTAGCAGGCAGGAAGCTGAGAGAAAAGAAAAGTAATTCTCAGAGTCACAGTTGTCAGAGTGAGGGGACAAATCTGCCAGTCCATTTTTAGAAACTGCACTAAAGACAGAGTCACTGTACATTCAGAAGTTTGGGTTGTTGTTTTGAATGATCCATCTAATTGTTATTCATTAAGTCATTTGAATGTCCACCGACCAAGGAAGGGTTGGCCATGATGACCTACCCAGTAAACATAATTGGTTGAAGAAGCCCTAACTCCTCCAAAGGGATACAGGATGTTTGAAAGAAAGAAAGAGAGACACCGCCGGAACCTGAAGGAAACAGACCGGATAAACAGTTCTCTGCACCCAAATCCCATGGGAGGGAGAGCTAAACCTTCAGAGAGGCAGACAAGCCTGGGAAACCAGAAGAGAGTGTTCTCTGTACATACATCTCTGACGCCAGAGGAAAACACCAAAGGCCATCTGGAACCCTGGTGCACTGAAGCTCCCAGAAGGGGCGGCACAGGTCTTCCTGGTTGCTGCCGCCGCAGAGAGCCCGTGGGCAGCACCCTGCGAGCAAACTTGAGCCTCGGGACCACAGGTAAGACCAACTTGTCTGTTGCAAGAAAGCTGCCTGGTGAAATCGGGACACACAGAGGCAGAATTCCTCTAGGACCAGGCACGTCCTGTGTTTACCGGAAGTCCCACACCCTCGGATCCCGGCCCGCAGCAGCTCTCTGCTCCCAGACCCCGTGAGAAAGAGACCTCACCGCCTGGTCAGGTGGGCACTCCTGAGGCTGCAGAGCGGAAGAGACTACCAACACTGCCCACCTCTGCCCACATCCCTGGCCCAAGAGGAAACTGTACAAGGCCTCTGGGCTCCTGTGGGGGAGGGCCCAGGAGTGGCAGGACCCCTGCCTGAGACACCGCAGGAACCTGAAGGAAACAGACCGGATAAACAGTTCTCTGCACCCAAATCCCGTGGGAGGGAGAGCTAAACCTTCAGAGAGGCAGACAAGCCTGGGAAACCAGAAGAGACTGCTCTCTGCACACACATCTCAGACACCAGAGGAAAACACCAAAGGCCATCTGGAACCCTGGTGCACTGAAGCTCCCAGAAGGGGCAGCACAGGTCTTCCTGGTTGCTGCCGCCGCAAAGAGCCCGTGGGCAGCACCCTGCGAGCGAACTTGAGCCTCGGGACCACAGGTAAGACCAACTTGTATGCTGCAAGTGACCTGCCTGGTGAACTCAAGACACAGGCCCACAGGAACAGCTGAAGACCTGTAGAGAGGAAAAACTACACGCACGAAAGCAGAACACTCTGTCCCCATAACTGGCTGAAAGAAAACAGTAAAACAGGTCTACAGCACTCCTGACACACAGGCTTATAGGGACAGTCTAGCCACTGTCAGAAATAGCAGAACAAAGTAACACTAGGGATAATCTGATGGCGAGAGGCAAGTGCAGGAACCCAAGCAACAGAAACCAAGACTACATGGCACCATTGGAGCCCAATTCTCCCACCAAAACAAACATGGAATGTCCAAACACACCAGAAAAGCAAGATCTAGTTTCAAAATCATATTTGATCATGATGCTGGAGGACTTCAAGAAAGACGTGAAGAACTCCCTTAGAGAAACACAGGAAAACATTAATAAACAAGTAGAAGCCTACAGAGAGGAATCGCAAAAATCCCTGAAAGAATTCCAGGAAAACATAAATAAACAAGTAGAAGCCCATAGAGAGGAGTCACAAAAATCCCTGAAAGAATTCCAGGAAAACACAATCAAACAGTTGAAGGAATTAAAAATGGAAATAGAAGCAATCAAGAAAGAACACGTGGAAAAAACTCTGGATATAGAAAACCAAAAGAAGAGACAAGGAACTGTAGATACAAGCTTCACCAACAGAATACAAGAGATGGAAGAGAGAATCTCAGGAGCAGAAGATTCCATAGAAATCATTGACTCAACTGTCAAAGATAATGTAAAGCAGAAAAGGCTACTGGTCCAAAACATACAGGAAATCCTGGACTCAATGAAAAGATCAAACCTAAGGATAATAGGTATAGAAGAGAGTGAAGACTCCCAACTCAAAGGACCAGTAAATATCTTCAACAAAATCATAGAAGAAAACTTCCCTAACCTAAAAAAAGAGATACCCATAGGCATACAAGAAGCCTACAGAACTCCAAATAGATTGGACCAGAAAAGAAACACCTCCTGTCACATAATAGGCAAAACACCAAACGCACAAAATAAAGAAAGAATATTAAAAGCATTAAGGGAAAAAGGTCAAGTAACATATAAAGGCAGACCTATCAGAATCACACCACACTTCTCTCCAGAAACTATGAAGGCCAGAAGATCCTGGACTGATGTCATACAGACCCTAACAGAACACAAATGCCAGCCCAGGTTACTGTATCCTGCAAAACTCTCAATTAACATAGATGGAGAAACCAAGATATTCCAAGACAAAAGCAAATTTACACAATATCTTTCTACAAATCCAGCACTACAAAGGATAATAAATGATAAAGCCCAACATAAGGAGGCAAGCAATACCCTAGAAGAAGCAAGAAACTAATCGTCTTGGCAACAAAACAAAGAGAATGAAAGCACACAAACATAACCTCACATCCAAATATGAATATAACGGGAAGCAATAATCACTATTCCTTAATATCTCTCAACATCAATGGCCTCAACTCCCCAATAAAAAGACATAGATTAACAAACTGGATACGCAACGAGGACCCTGCATTCTGCTGCCTACAGGAAACACACCTCAGAGACAAAGACAGACATTACCTCAGAGTGAAAGGCTGGAAAACAATTTTCCAAGCAAATGGTCAGAAGAAGCAAGGTGGAGTAGCCATTCTAATATCAAATAAAATCAATTTTCAACTAAAAGTCATCAAAATATAAGGAAGGACACTTCATATTCATCAAAGGAAAAATCCACCAAAATGAACTCTCAATCCTAAATATCTATGCCCCAAATACAAGGGCACCTACATATGTAAAAGAAACCTTACTAAAGCTCAAAACACACATTGCACCTCACACAATAATAGTGGGAGATTTCAACACCCCACTCTCATCAATGGACAGATCATGGAAACAGAAATTAAACAGAGATGTAGACAGACTAAGAGAAGTCATGAGCGAAATGGACTTAACGGATATTTATAGAACATTCTATCCTAAAGCAAAAGGATATACCTTCTTCTCAGCTCCTCATGATACTTTCTCCAAAATTGACCATATAATTGGTCAAAAAACGGGCCTCAACAGGTACAGAAAGTTAGAAATAATCCCATGCGTGCTATCGGACCACCACGGCCTAAAACTGGTCTTCAATGACAATCAAGGAAGAATGCCCACATATACTTGGAAATTGAACAATGCTCTACTCAATGATAACCTGGTCAAGGAAGAAATAAAGAAAGAAATTAAAAACTTTTTAGAATTTAATGAAAATGAAGGTACAACATACCCAAACTTATGGGACACAATGAAAGCTGTGCTAAGAGGAAACCTCATAGCTCTGAGTGCCTGCAGAAAGAAACAGGAAAGAGCATATGTCAGCAGCTTGACAGCACACCTAAAAGCTCTAGAACAAAAAGAAGCAAATACACCCAGGAGAAGTAGAAGGCAGGAAATAATCAAACTCAGAGTGGAAATCAACCAAGTAGAAGCAAAAAGGACCATAGAAAGAATCAACAGAACCAAAAGTTGGTTCTTTGAGAAAATCAACAAGATAAATAAACCCTTAGCCAGACTAACGAGAGGACACAGAGAGTGCGTCCAAATTAACAAAATCAGAAATGAAAAGGGAGACATAACAACAGATTCAGAGGAAATTCAAAAAATCATCAGATCTTACTATAAAAACCTATATTCAACAAAACTTGAAAATCTTCAGGAAATGGACAATTTCCTAGACACATACCAGGTAGCGAAGTTAAATCAGGAACAGATAAACCAGTTAAACAACCCCATAACTCCTAAGGAAATAGAAGCAGTCATTAAAGGTCTCCCAACCAAAAAGAGCCCAGGTCCAGACGGGTTTAGTGCAGAATTCTATCAAACCTTCATAGAAGACCCCATACCAATATTATCCAAAATATTCCACAAAATTGAAACAGATGGATCACTACCGAATACCTTCTACGAAGCCACAATTACTCTTATACCTAAACCACACAAAGACACAACAAAGAACTTCAGACCAATTTCCCTTATGAATATCGACGCAAAAATATTCAACAAAATTCTGGCAAACCGAATCCAAGAGCACATCAAAACAATCATCCACCATGACCAAGTAGGCTTCATCCCAGGCATGCAGGGATGGTTTAATATACGGAAAACCGGGCTAGAGGGATGGCTCAGCGGTTAGGAGCACTGACTGCTCTTCCAGAGGTCCTGAGTTCAATTCCCAGCAACCACATGGTGGCTCACAACCATCTGTAATGGGGTCTGATGCCCTCTTCTGGTGTGTCTGAAGACAGCAACAGTGTACTCACAGACATAAAATAAATTTTAAATAAAAAAAAAAATATACGGAAAACCATCAACGTGATCCATTATATAAACAAACTGAAAGAACAAAACCACATGATCATTTCATTAGATGCTGAGAAAGCATTTGACAAAATTCAACACCCCTTCATGATAAAAGTCCTGGAAAGAATAGGAATTCAAGGCCCATAACTGAACATAGTAAAAGCCATATACAGCAAACCAGTTGCTAACATTAAACTAAATGGAGAGAAACTTGAAGCAATCCCACTAAAATCAGGGACTAGACAAGGCTGCCCACTCTCTCCCTACTTATTCAATATAGTTCTTGAAGTTCTAGCCAGAGCAATTAGACAACAAAAGGAGGTCAAGGGGATACAGATCGGAAAAGAAGAAGTCAAAATATCACTATTTGCAGATGATATGATAGTATATTTAAGTGATCCCAAAAGTTCCACCAGAGAACTACTAAAGCTGATAAACAACTTCAGCAAAGTGGCTGGGTATAAAATTAACTCAAATAAATCAGTTGCCTTCCTCTATACAAAAGAGAAACAAGCCGAGAAAGAAATTAGGGAAATGACACCCTTCATAATAGACCCAAATAATATAAAGTACCTCGGTGTGACTTTAACAAAGCAAGTAAAAGATCTGTACAATAAGAACTTCAAGACACTGAGGAAGGAAATTGAAGAAGACCTCAGAAGATGGAAAGATCTCCCATGCTCATGGATTGGCAGGATTAATATAGTAAAAATGGCCATTTTACCAAAAGCAATCTACAGATTCAATGCAATCCCCATCAAAATACCAATCCAATTCTTCAAAGAGTTAGACAGAACACTTTGCAAATTCATCTGGAATAACAAAAAACCCAGGATAGCTAAAGCTATCCTCAACAATAAAAGGACTTCAGGGGGAATCACTATCCCTGAACTCAAGCAGTATTACAGAGCAATAGTGATAAAAACTGCATGGTATTGGTACAGAGACAGACAGATAGACCAATGGAATAGAATTGAAGACCCAGAAATGAACCCACACACCTATGGTCACTTGATTTTTGACAAAGGAGCCAAAACCATCCAATGGAAAAAAGATAGCATTTTCAGCAAATGGTGCTGGTTCAACTGGAGGTCAACATGTAGAAGAATGCAGATCGATCCATGCTCATCACCCTGTACAAAGCTTAAGTCCAAGTGGATCAAGGACCTCCACAGCAAACCAGACACACTCAAACTAATAGAAGAAAAACTAGGGAAGCATCTGGAACACATGGGCACTGGAAAAAATTTCCTAAACAAAACACCAATGGCTTACGCTCTAAGATCAAGAATCGACAAATGGGATCTCATAAAACTGCAAAGCTTCTGTAAGGCAAAGGACACTGTGGTTAGGACAAAACGGCAACCAACAGATTGGGAAAAGATCTTTACCAATCCTACAACAGATAGAGGCCTTATATCCAAAATATACAAAGAACTCAAAAGTTAGACCGCAGGGAAACAAATAACCCTATTAAAAAATGGGGTTCAGAGCTAAACAAAGAATTCACAGCTGAGGAATGCCGAATGGCTGAGAAACACCTAAAGAAATGTTCAACATCTTTAGTCATAAGGGAAATGCAAATCAAAACAACCCTGAGATTTCACCTCACACCAGTGAGAATGGCTAAGATCAAAAACTCAGGGGACAACAGATGCTGCCGAGGATGTGGAGAAAGAGGAACACTCCTCCATTGTTGGTGGGATTGCATACTGTTACAACCATTCTGGAAATCAGTCTGGAGGATCCTCAGAAAATTGGACATTGCACTGCCTGAGGATCCAGCTATACCTCTCTTGGGCATATACCCAAAAGATGCCCCAACATATAACAAAGACACGTGCTCCACTATGTTCATTGCAGCCTTATTTATAATAGCCAGAAGCTGGAAAGAACCCAGATGCCCTTCAACAGAGGAATGGATACAGAAAATGTGGTACATCTACACAATGGAATATTACTCATCTATCAAAAACAACGACTTTATGAAATTCGTAGGCAAATGGTTGGAACTGGAAAATATCATCCTGAGTGAGGTAACCCAATCACAGAAAGACATACATGGTATGCACTCATTGATAAGTGGTTATTAGCCCAAATGCTTGAATTACCCTAGATGCTTAGAACAAATGAAACTCAAGACAGATGATCAAAATGTGAATGCTTCACTCCTTCTTTAAAAGGGGAACAAGAATACCCTTGGCAGGGAAGAGAGAGGCAAAGATTAAAACAGAGACTGAAGGAACACCCATTCAGAGCCTGCCCCACATGTGGCCCATACATATACAGCCACCCAATTAGACAAGATGGATGAAACAAAGAAGTGCAGACTGACAGGAGCCAGATGTAGATCGCTCCTGAGAGACACAGCCAGAATACAGCAAATACAGAGGCGAATGCCAGCAGCAAACCACTGAACTGAGAATAGGACCCCCGTTGAAGGAATCAGAGAAAGAACTGGAAGAGCTTGAAGGGGCTCGAGACCCCATATGTACAACAATGCCAAGCAACCAGAGCTTCCAGGGACTAAGCCACTACCTAAAGACTATACATGGACTGACCCTGGACTCTGACCTCATAGGTAGCAATGAATATCCTAGTAAGAGCACCAGCGGAAGGGGAAGCCCTGGGTCCTGCTAAGACTGAACTCCCAGTGAACTAGACTGTTGGGGGGAGGGCGGCAATGGGGGGAGGGTTGGGAGGGGAACACCCATAAGGAAGGGGAGGGGGGAGGGGGATGTTTGCCCGGAAACTGGGAAAGGGAATAACACTCGAAATGTATATAAGAAATACTCAAGTTAATAAAAAATAAAAAATAAAATGTAAAAAAAAAAGAAAGAAAGAAAGGAAGGAAGGAAGGAAGAGGAAGGAAGAAAGAAAGAAAGAAAGAAAGAAAGAAAGAAAGAAAGAAAGAAAAGATGAGAAGTTAAAGGTTCATAAACACCTTCTCACCCCCACCCTCAGAGTTGATCATTGGTAAACTTCTCCATTTCATAGATAATAAGGCAGAATAGAAAAAGCTATATGCACATGTGTGTGTGTTTGTGTTTGTGTTTGTGTGTGTGTGTGTGTGTGTAAAAGATCTTTTATTTCCTTGATGATTAAACTATGTGTACTGTATTAAATAGTATCCCCTCCCCTTAAAAAGTTCCTCTCCACCTAGGACCTGTGATGTGACCTTACTCCTAGATAAGATCTTTACAAATTACTTTAAAATGAGGCTATCAGAGTCTGAATGTGAGACATCATCCGTATCCTTGGGGATCTGAACCCTTAGACCTCAGATGGAGGCAGTTTCAGAACGCTGAAGAACCTTTAAAAGATGGGACTTTTTTCAAGGAAGTAGATCGCTGAGGGTAGGGCTTGGGGTCTTACAGCCGAGGTACACTGTCTGTCCATTCTCTGCTTCCTGACAGCTGACCCACTGTGACAACTTGTCTAATGTTCCTACAATCTTACCTTCCATGTCAAGCTAGATACGATGTCATCAAACTGAAGTAAAGTCTTCTTCACTTGGGTTGTTTCACATCTGGTATTAATCCCATCAGGAAAGTCATGTTAGATTAGAGCTGGTCTTAATAGAATGACATTCTTTAAGAAAATGTAGAAATATTTTAGCAATGTTTCTTTTAAGAAAGTACAAGAAACTGAGAACAAGCCAGGAAAGACCACCTTCAGAAGGAATACAACCCTGTCAAACCCAGATCCTGGACTCCCGACTTTGAAAACTGTGAGAATGAATCTGTCCTACTTCACTAGCATACAGCCATTTGTTAACAGCCTTGGGAGGCTGTGGCATATTAGAAGTCGTATTGTAGATAAAAGAACTTGCAAGTGTCAAATACCAGGGTATTTAACCTGGTATTTCTCTCTTCCTGTTTTTCTCTTTCTCCAATACTCAGGACCCATTCATCCTCCAATCTCCACCTTCCCAGTCTTCTCCAGATTATCCAGACATCCCCAATTTCCACCAAGAAGAATCCTATCCTCTAATTTATAGTTATCCACCATGGATCTACATCATTTCATTGCTCAAGGCTCGCTCACCTTTCTACTATTAAGATGACCTAGTATGGCAATTCAGAAATAACCAATGTACAGTAATGTAACCATTTTTATTTGAAGGGAACTTTATAAAGACTAATATCTGAAGTCAAGGCCAAGGTTACAGAGGATGTAGGATGGAGAAGTGAGCCTCCAAACACACAGGAGGTGAGCTCATACCACACAAGAGGCAACAATTCTGCTGCTTCTAAAAGCACTCGTATATGGTTTCTCAGACCCTTTACAGCATCGTTAAGTCTTTTAAAGATATATAACTTACTGTGGTGAAAAACCTTTACCCTTTTAAAACGAGCTACTTTGATTTACAATGCTAGTTTGACCTTCTTTCTTACAGCCTGTAATTCCCAAGGCTAAGCCAAAATATCTATCCCCTTTTATCAGTAGGGAAATATTGATCAACAAGGAGCAGAAATCAAGGCATGCAAATAGAAGCCTGTTAATAGTTAGCAAATGAGGGAGAATTGTGAAGATTGTTGAGCTAAATAACCAGCCAAAATTACTCAATTTTCTACATAATGTTTTTTTTTATAAATTATTAGTCTTCATGAAAAATCAAACAAGCGGCAGGAACTGCTTTGCCTGGATAAGGGCAGTTATCATATCTTATCAAGGAAGCCTCTTTTTACAGTAAGTTGAGACTATCACACTATCACGGAAAACTACAACTGGACACAATGTAGACATTAGTGTACATGGAGAGCACAGCCTCAATAGATATGTCTACATGACTGCTCTTGCATCTATGGGACCGGAGACATCTCAGAAGAGGGGTAGAGAGATTGTAAGAACCAGAAATTCTGTTGTGAAACGTCTCTCCTAGAAATGTCTGCATAAACCAGGTTAAAACAATGGCAACATAGATGAATATATTAATACGTAAGCATGAAATTTGATAGGTGCTACCCCCTAGACATAGAATTACGGGCAACTAAAGAATGCTGGAAAAAGGAGAATTAACTTCTTACAGTGATTGCTCAGAGACGAGCCCAGTTATTGGTTATCCAACACAGAGTCATCAGCCATGAAACCATATAGACACAGATGATATAAACAGACTTAAGTTTTGTGAGGGGGCACATATATGTACAATAATAATTGAGAGAGAAAGGTTATCAGCTTAAGTGTAGGCAGAGTGGGGGTCTTGCTGAGATGACTTGGAGATATTGGAGGGGGACGAGGAAGGGGGCAAGTAATATAATCCTATGTTAATTAAAAACATATTTTTTCAACAAATAAATATGTCATGCAGAAAGCCAGAAGGGAAATTTAGTTGCCACTTTATATATGAGGAAAATGTGACCAAGAGAGTGAAAAGAATGTGTGTTTCTAAGGTGACAAAAGAAAGTGGCAAAATTGGTGATTCAAATTTACTGTCTCCGTTAAAGTTCTGAAAAATTAAGTTGCATGCAGTGGGATGAGATTCCGTGACACTCTGAAAATGCCAGAACAGCATGAATCTCCTTTATCATTTTCCTACTAAACATACAGAATAAAACCCAATGACAAGGTGCTACGCCTACAACTGGTCATCAACTTGACTGGAACTGGAATCAACTCATCTTCGAGCCAGGAAGAGGAAAATGGATCCTCTGTACTTTCTGCCTGGAGCCTTTGCACTGAGACTCTACTTCTCTCTGTGGCTGACTTTTGCCTGGAAGGTAAAAGAAACCTGCTCCTGCCCTAGTCCTTTTTAATCAATAGTGCTTGTCACAGCAATAAAACCCAGGCTAGGACAAGAGGCAAAGAAAGATAAACTAAGGTGTCTGCACATTCCTCCAAACAACCGATTCTGACTTATGTGAATAAGAAACGCCTTCCACAAACCTAAAGAACAAAGACGCAGGGGGCATGAGATAGGATCTTTTTGCCAGAGGTGTTCTTGGAACAGCTGGTGAAAGTTCACTGCAGTCTAAGGCTTAGGTGGTATTCAAATGCCAGTTAAGATGTTCTTTCCCATTTAGTCATGCAGAAGATCTTGTGTCTGTAAAATTCACACTTAGGCCTTCAGGCCTGCTGGAGCCTCAGGTCAGGAACTGATTTTCTTTTCTCAGTGAGCAGTGAGATGACACATACCGTTCTAATGAAGGCCTCACTGGTTTCCTGTCAGATCTCAAGGAAAGTGCAGGGGAAACTCAGGAGGGATAAATGAAAGAACTAATGGCTGAAATCTCCATCCACAGATATAAGAAGTCAGACAAACCCAATCAGAACTGATTAATAGTATAGTAGAATCAAGGAAAACTAATCACAAAGAAAAAAACATATAAGCTACCAAGGAACAGGCAGTAAGCTACAAAGGAGCAAGAAGCCAGCCAGGGAACTCACACCTAGCAGAGGGGGTCTCACACCTGCCAGACAGGGAACTCACACCTGCCAGAGGGGGGGCTCACACCTGCCAGAGGGGGGCTCACACCACCAGATCAGAGACTCACACATGCCAGACAGGGAACTCACACTGGCCAGATGGGGGACTCACACCTGCAGTCCCAGCATTCATGATTCCAAGGCAAGCCTGTGCTATTCATTCAATTCTAGGTTATCCTGGGTTAGAGACAATACAGAGATCTTGTATTTAAAAAAAAAAGAAAGAAAGAAAAGAATGAGAGACAGAGAGACCAGAAACAGAGAGACAGAGAGAGAGAGAGAGAGAGAGAGAGACAGAGAGAGAGAGAGAGCTCTGAATTCCCAGAAACAAGACAGAAAATATAACTGCTGTGCTCTAAGAAAAGTCTTTAGTAAACATGAAGTGCTCAGTACACTTGGAAGGTAGTTATACTCAACACATTAGAGATAGGAATCTTCATTTATGCAGTCAGCAGACAGTATTCATCTCTAGAGTACCAAAACCTGCTACCTGCTTTTGAGAGGATCTCAGTCTGGTGGGGAAATAAATAAGACACAAAAACAAGCCATCATATAGAGGGAAAAACAGATGCTTAAGAATTTTAAGTGAAGGAAGCAGCCTGCCTCCCAGAGCAACATCACTGAAGCTTTAAAGAGAGCTAGGTGTTAATGAGAAAAATAAAATGAAGAAAGCACATCGCAGAGAAGAGCCTATGTTCCAAAGCACTATGCAGATTGAGATCATGGCTAGGGGGCCAGTGATAGTGTCATGGTTTGTGTAGATGCCTGCTTCCAAGCCTGACTTGGGTTTGATCCCTGGATCCCACCTACTGGAATAAAAGAACCTGGCAAGTTTTCCACTGACCTGCACATGAAAGTGAGGCATACACATCACACACACACACACACACACACACACACACACACAAAATGAAAGAATTGAAAACAGACCAGGACAAAGAGAAATATCATTTGAGTGTTAGCCAATAGAGGGAAAGGGAGCTAGTGGGGTTCTGGCTTCAGAGTAGGAAAATGTCTTCCTGGACACAGCAAGCTCTGGGGTTTCTTGTCTTGCCAGCTCTAAAGCATCACACAGCACTTTACATAATAACATGACCAGATTTTTCTATTACAAAGGTCATGCTCTCTTTGAAGAATGGTTTGGGAAGAAGTAGAGTAGCCATGAAGCTGCAAGTCCTGCACTAGATAAAGACTGCCTGAGCTAATGAGAAAAGTGCAGCCATAGACAAACACCAACAGAATTAAGTGGCAACATGACTGTTTTCTGGCACGTACTGTGCAATCTACTTGACTGAAATACTAAAGAAACATTCTCCCTTCCCAACACAACTCCCCATGTTAGAGGTGGTTGAGAGAGTTAAGTCATTCCCCTGCACTGGGGAAAATGCCTCCGTATCATTGAGCTATTCTTGGCCCATCACTAGTAGACAATTCTGATCCTTAAGCCCAAGCTCCAGTCCTGAAGAAAAAGGACTCAAATACACGCAAGGGAAGAATTTCATCAAACTTTATATTGGAGCCAAGTGTAAAATGGAGCACAGATGTCCAGTCAGCACCTCAGTCAGTGTCATATTTGATCCAAGATCTTCAAACCCTAGAATGGTTACACACATGTAAAGACTAGCAGTCAAATAGCTTCTATTCCCTAAGTGAGATGTGAGTCCCTCAATGCCTTGCTCCTGCAGGGTCTTTCTGATGGACTAACCAATGCTACTGCTCTAAGGAGGACACTCCTTTCCCAGCATTCTCATCGGCAACTCTGTAATAGTCAATCCTTTGGTTCTCAGATCCCAGATGCACAGGAATCATGTCAAGAATCTTCCAAGATGGAGTAAAGTCAAGGGCAATGCATTGGGTTAGAAATTTGGTTTTTGTTGTTGTTGTTTTATTTTGATTTTTTGTTTTCTCTGTTATTCTACAAGAGGAATTAGCAATACCTTTGTAGTTTCTGTGAGCATAGCCAGATCTCCAGTCTTTCCATTTTAGTATCCTTGATCTGAAACTGCACATGGGTTTTTGTTGTTTGAATTTTCAACCCTATTAAGCCAATATACAAAACACACAATCCAGTTATTATAATTATAAACTATATGCCTAGATTGGGCAGATCTAACACTGTACTAACTTATTCCCCAGCTGTAAGACCTTGCTAGTTGAGGTTTCTCCTGGCCACTAGATTTTGGTCCATCACAGCTTCTCCTCATCTTCCCCTGTCTTCTCTCCCCTCTCCTGTTTTCCTCTTTTTCTCTACCTGCCCCTACTCTTAAACCTCCAGTCTCACTTTTCCTCTCCACTGCACAAACACAGGCTCTAGCCTTTTATTGACCAGTTAGAATAGGGAGAAGGTTCATATGAGATCACCTGAGAAGATAATTGTCTGCTCATCCAGGACAGCCCATCTTGAGGAACCACTATTAATATCAGAATACAAATAGCATCAGACCAACCAACTACAGGCTTTTAATTTCCTTTTTATCTAACCATTTGATAAAACCATTACTCAGAAATCATAAGGCTGTCTCACACAAAGCAATTGATCTAGTAAATTTCATATACCTATAGTGACCTATGGGATGCCGAATTAGTGTGCACAGAACCTGGTGAAGTCTGGTACTATACCCAAATTATAGAATGCCTTACTGATGGCGAACATTCAGTAAAGGGTAGGAATTTTGGTCATGTGTCCACAAAGCAGTTCATGCTTACTATTCTTGTTCTGTCACACAGAGATCTGTTTCTTTACATAGAAAAGTAAAGGTTCTAGAATGGTTTTGATCCATAACTATTCTCCTTCTATCCATGACTATCAATGCTGATGTGTGTGGTATAAACAGAAATATGTAATAATGCAATGTATATGAATATAATTAATCTGTGTGGAAAAATAGAAAATAACCAAAAATATCTATAAAGGAGGTATTGATCTCTCATAGGTACATTAAGCATAGATTTTAAAAATATTTTGACTAAACTTTTAAATCTCATTTTGACAGCATACAATTAAATTTTGCTTTTTTTCATGTGTCAATTATAGACCAAGAATAAGCCCATGTCCTTGTGGAGCTCACAGGCCCTTTGTCCTTACACATATCACACATCTCTGGCTTTCATGAAAGAGTATGAAGTAATAGAGAGAACTCTCCTAGAAAAAAAATTTCAAATGTAATGACCATTTGGGAAAATTACTGAAATGAAAATAATAGGCTTCCCTTTCCAAAGTAATCAAGTGAGTTTTCTGAGACAGCTCACTTGTCGCCTTGTAAATGTTAGCAATAATAAAAGGTTGTCAGTCCAGGGAAATAGGAAGTGATAATTTACTTTTAACAAGTGTACTTTGTCATGCCTCCATTACATCATCTGACACCTTGACTACCTCAGAGATCTCTAAGGTAATAATTATACATAAATCAAGGACAAGCTAATGGGTTAAGTAAATGCCTGACTTAACCTTTAGCAATAGGAGGGGTCTCTGACAATAAAGCAGACTATTAGACATATTGGAAATTTTTTTCAAATAATATACTGACCTGATGACCAAATTCATTTTTAAAGTCATTATAACTAGAATTAAAATAGCAGCTTCACTCAGGTGGTTTGAAGTCAAAGCTAGTGTGTAAGCTTTTATTTTACTAAAATGTATCCCAGAAGTAGAATTTTCTTTAATTTCCCAGGACATATTTTAAAAGGCCTGTAGAAGTCTGTTGAAGCAGAATAGCCATTGCTGAGGGCTGAATAGAGGATCATTAACTGTGAGGGGAGGCAGTGATATACCAGGGTGGAGGGACTATTCTAAACTTATATTGTGACAATGGGTGATCAACTTAGCACATTTCCTGAAAATCGTAAATTGTACACTTCTCTACATGAAAATTATACCTCAGGAGAATTTTGTTTTCTTTTTGCTTGTTTTATGATGCTTAATATAAAGCCATGGCATCTCTAGGCCTGTACCACAATTCTCCTCACTGTATAGCCAGGAGGTTTCTAAAATAAACTATGGAAAGCAATAATAAGAATGTTCTTGTCCTCTAAGTATTCAGAAAATAAGCAGAAAAGTCACACATACCAAAGAACTAAGTCAGTAAAATATACAACTATATCTCAGAGCCCAAAATTTCTTCTTTCTTACATGGTTGCTAGGTAGTTTTGACAAGAAATAAATGTTATTTATTTAAACTCTTACATAGCACAATGTTTTGGCCCTTTATTGTCTCAGATATCTCTTGAGGCTGGGACATGGCTTGGTTAGTAATGTGTCTTGCAAGCATGAAGACCTGAAATTGGATCCCCAGCATATATGCAAAAGGGTCAGCCTGGGCTACACACAGTCTACAACCCAGAGCTAACACCAGCAGGGACAAGAGGCACCTAGAAACACATTGACTAGGAATTAAAAGCATATGCTACCACACCTGGTTACTTTTCACAAGGATTCATGGATCAAACTTAGATCTTCATGTTTGCAAGTCAAAAGCTTCCCCAACTTTCTCAGAGTCCATTGTTCTAAAGAGCCAAGAGATGGTGCTCAAAGACAGCAGCCCACACTAGGAATGGCTAATCCTTTAGGTTGAGAAACCTGCACTTTTAGCAAAACTGCTTGTAGAAATTCATTTAGTGAGGGTTCTGCCCTCTCTAACCCAGACTTGAGCAGTGGGAAGACCTGGGGTTTAACTTCATTGCATCGTAATCCAATATGATTTTCATCTTTATAGGAAATGATTAGGTAAATTCAAAGTCTAGTCATAATGAAGATGACACAAAGATCCCAGGAAATACTAACAATTATATACTAGAGGCTTACAAAGCCCTTGAAAAACACATGCCTGCCAATATCTTGATGTTAGACTGTGTCCTTAAGAGCTGTTTGGAAATCCATGGCTGTAGTTGAAGCCACTAGTCTGTGTTCCTTATTCTAGCCATCCCAGCAAAGAAGTGCAGTAGCCTCCCTGCACTCTCTTAGTTCTCTCTTCCTATGTTGGCAGCTGCATGTTCACTGGACGGAGTAAAATTTAAACAAGCATCATTTAATTCACACTCTCTAGTCACTATCTGGACAACAATTTTCCCCAGGAGGGTTTTTTCCTCCTGCTTTGTGTATTGTTAATTGACTATTCCCCTCCCTCCCATTCTATTCTCTTTTTCTGACTTCATCAACTGTGTGAGCTAACTAAATCCCCAGGCCCGGCATTTCAGGCATATGTTCACTGTAGTCACAGAATCTGCCCTCTTCTCTGACACTCTGACCAACCTTGATTTCTATAATTCTCACACTCAAGACTAGACCTACTTCTGCCCATACAGTGTGGGTACAGTGTGCATTTCTTAAAAGTAAAGACCACTGATGCATATCTACTGAAACAGCTTTAGTGGAAATGGAAGCCTGGAAGTTCTCTCTTACTTGGGCTTTCTGGGTTTTGAGGATGGACATGATCTGAGCAGCCCTATTGTTTCTTCTGCTCTTTATCTACCAAGCATTACTAAAGAATATTGCAGGCCACTCTGGTTGATTTGACCCTCTACATTTAGACCTCATGGGCTCCAGATGTGTGTGTGTGTGTGTGTGTGTGTGTGTGTGTGTGTGTGTGTGTCCAATGCATACGTTTATGGGCATATGCAAGAGTATGTAGGCCAGAAGTGGTCATCATCAAGTACCTTACTCTATCATTCTGCCTTAATTCCATAATATCGAACCTTTCACTGAATCTGAATCTCAGAACGTTGTTTAGCTGGGCTGCAAGCTGATCCAATGATCCTCATAGAATCCTACAAGTATGCAACCACATCTGATTCTCTTTATAGAGATAGGTGTTCTCAGGTCTTCATGTATATACAAGTATTCTTATCCACTGAGCCACAACCTCAGCCCCTTGAAATGTCTGAAATAGAGTTTATTTACTTTTATTGATTTTTTTCCTAGTCAATCTGTCCCACTTGTAAACTTTGTCTTCATTTCACACTACTTCCCTTGCTCTCAGCAGGAATAACAGATGCCATGTTACTGGGAAGATATAGACCAATAGCTTTCAACTGTGGCTGCACTTTAGACTCACCATGGGAGTGTTTAAAAAATACTAGGGAATGGGCTCTGCATTAAAGACTTTGTGGGTTTGGCTGACATAGAATCTACATATTACAATTTTTTTAAGTCTCCCCAGGTGATTATAATGTTCAGCCAGTGGGAGGAAAGACATACTGATCTAGGTCAATTGACACCAAATGAAGGTGGATAACCTAGGAACACAGGTGTCTTGCCAAGCATATGGAAAGTGTCTTAGCTTAGTGCCCTCATTTCTGGTTGGCTCCTCTCTGAATAAGCTACCATTCAGAGATCTAATGTGATGTCATCATTTCTTATCATAAAACCAACCCAACATGAAAGGCACGTGGTACACAGTCCATCTGAATTGAATTCTTGGTTTATGAGGAGTGATATTATTAGGACATATAGCCTTGTTAAAAATAGGTGTGCCCTTGTTGGAGGACATGTGTCAGAGTGGAGGCTGGCTTGAAGGTCTTATATGCTCAAATCATACCCAGTGTGGTATACAGTCTCTGTCAACTGCATCAGATCAAGGCATAGACTGCTCGGATCCTTCTCCAGGACTGCCTGCCTACCTATTGCCAGAATGATGATGGACTAAACCTCTCAAACTGTAAGTGGGCCCCAGTTAAATGTCCTTTATAAGAGTGGCCGTGGTCATGGTGAATCTTCACAACAAGGAAATACCAAGGCGGGAATTTGTTACTATGTGCATTTCTCACAAGTTCACAACCTGATCTTGAAGCAAAAGACACTCCAAAAGCCAAGGAAACTTTGACATATAAAAAATATATCAAACCCATAAAATAAGACAAAGGATGACTCTAGAGTAAATCGGAAATGAAGAAATGTGATGGTTAATTTTCTATATGAGGATGAGTAGACCACAGGATGAGAGATCACTAGCTCAATTTATTCTGGCTTTGATGGGTTTGTGAAAGTGTTCCATAGAAGGTCACTACAGATGAAACTTTCTAACAGGACTTATTAACAGTATTATCCCATCCACTCAAGGCCAGACCGAATGAACAGTGGAAGACAAAGTCGCTTTGGGTCCCAGCTCAGCTTTTGCCTTCAAAGTGTTCAGGCACTATTTTGCACTAGATCGGACAGTGGAGTAGGCTTATAGGATCTTGATTGTCTTGAGTAGGAGGGAGTGGGCACACATCTCTCTTTGGGGGGGAATAATAAAGGTTATATAAACCTTGGGAAGTAGGGGTTTGGATGTGAATATGCACTATTGTTTGGTACTGAGGAGTTAGGAATGCTTCATTTATATTAACAGGGAATCCCGAGGCTTGCTGGACATGTCCCTATCAGCAGACAGGAAGTTAAACCTGTAATTTTCCTACCAGGCCTCATGACTTATCTCAGTGGTGGTGGAGGTAGGGGTTGTAGGGATTTGGGCACCAAGGCATGCAGGCCCAGAACAGGCAGGGTGTGATTCTTAGTTCTGACAGTCTCAAGGTGAGAGTTTTGTGGTTTGGATGTGTCCTGACCTCACTTTTGCTTCAGGATGATTCCTCCACTAGCATGTGCCCCAGTAGCAGATATAATTGATTCTCAGTCTGTTTCACTCTCAGCTTGAATCAGACTCAGATTGAGACTTCTTCCCTTGGCATTCCAACTTTTCATGCTTTCAGATGTTCACCACTTCCTCAGACTACACCAATGCCAAGTCTCACCCTTCCTGACAATGCCAGCACCCTGTGTCTGAATCTTCAAGACGTGAGCTTCTAAGGGACATTTGACTTCAAGTTGTATTACAGAATAATAGTGGTAAAAACTGTATGGCATTGGTATAGAGACTAGCAGGTAGATGAATAGAACAGAATTGAAGATCCAAAAATTGAACCCACATACCTATGGTCATGTGCTTCGAGAAAAGAGCTAAAACCATCCAGTGGAAAAAAGATAGTATTTTCAACAAATGGTGCTAGTTGAACTGCATGGTTGAACTGGTCAGCATGTAGAAGAATGTAAATTGCTCCATCCTTATCACCCTGTACAAAGCTTAAGTCCAAGCGGATCAAGGACCTCCACATAAAACAAGATACAATCAAACAAATAGAAGAAAAACTGGGGAAGAACCGCGAACATATGGGAACTAGGGAAATTTTCCTGTACAGAACACTAATGGCTTATGCTCTAAGATCAAGAATTGACAAATGGGACCTCATAAAATTTCAAAGTTTTTGTAAGGCAAAGGGCATTGTCATTAGGACAAAATGGCAACCAACAGATTGGGAAAAGATCTTTACCAATCCTATATCTGATAGAGGGCTAATATAAAATATATACAAAGAAATCAAGAAGTTAGACTCCAGAGAGTCAAATAACTCTATTTTAAAAATGGGGTGCTGAGCTAAACAAATAATTCTCAGCTGAGGAATATCAAATGGCTGAGAAGTACCTAAAGAAATTTTCAATATCCTTAGTCATCAGGGAAATGAGAATCAAAACAACCCTGAGATTTCACCTCACACCAGTGAGAATGGCTAAGATCAAAAACTCAGGTAACAGCAGATGCTGGTGAGGATGTGGAGAAAGAGGAACACTCCTCCATTGTTGGTGGGATTGCAGACTGGTACAACCACTCTCGAAATTATTCTGGAGGTTCCTCAGAAAACTGGACATTGCACTACCTGAGGACCCAGTCATACCACTCCTGGGCATATACCCAAAAGATGCCCCAACATATAACAAGGACACATGCTCCACTATGTCCATAGCAGCCTTATATATAAGAGACAGAGGCTGAAAAGAACCCAGATGTCCTTCAACAGAGGAATGGATACAGAAAACAGGGTACATCTATACAACGGAGTACCACTCAGCTGTCAAAAACAATGACTTCATGAAATTCATAGGCAAATGGATGGAACTAGAAAATGTCATCCTGAATGAGGTAACCCAATCACAAAAAAACACAAATGGTGTGTACTCACTGGTAAGTGTATATTAGCCCCAAAACTCCGATTACCCAATGATATAATCCACAGACTACATGAAGCTCAAGAAGAAGGATGACCAACATGCAGATGTTTCAGTCCTTCTTAGAAGGGGGAATAAAAATATTCATAGGAGGAGACATGGAGACAAAGTTTGGAGCAGAGACTGAAGGAATGACCATTCAGAGCCTGACCCACCCACGGATCCAGCCCATATACATACAGCCACCAAACCTAGACAATATTGATGAAGCCAAGAAGTGCATGCTGTCTCCTGGGAGGCTCATCCAAAGCATGACAAATACAGAGGCGAATGCTAGCAGCCAACCATTGAACTGAGAATGAGTTTCCCATTAGAGGAGTTAGTGAAAGGTTTGAAAGAGCTAACAAGGTTTGCAACCCCATAAGAACAGCAATGCCAACCAACTAGAGCTCCTAGGGACTAAACCACTACCCAAAGAGTACACATGAATAGACTATGACTCCAGCTGCATGTTTAGCAGAGGATGGCTTTATTGAGCACCAATGGGAGGAGAAGCCCTTGGTCCGCCAAGACTGGACCCCCCAGTGTAGAGAAATGTCAGGGTGGGAAGGGGGATGGTTGGGCACAGGGAACACACTCATAGAAGAAGGGGGAGACTATGGGATATGATCTTATGGACAGAAAACTGGGAAAAGGAATAACATTTGAAATGTAAATTTAAAAACATCCAATTAAAAAAAAAAGATTCAAATCTTAGGAGTTGAGAATAAAGGTCAGTAGTAGAATGCTTGAGGACCAAACATGAGCCTCCACTCATTCTCCAGAATAAATAAATGTCCAAAATATAAATTATAGGCTGTAGGCTATAGAGAAAGTATATTTTTATGGCCTGGAGAGATGGTGCAGTGGTTAGCAATGCTTCACGCTGTGTGATAAGGACAAGGGTTGGTAGGTATCCCTGCACCAAGCAGTTCAGAACTACCTGCAGGTCTAGACTCAAGGAATCTGACATCCTCTTCTGACCTCTGTGGGTACCCAGACACATAGATGTGCACCTATACTCATACAAACGTACAGATGCAGCAAAAGCAGCAACAGTAATGATGAGAGACGTCTGTGCGCCAAGCACTATAGAGCAGACAGCATTGCTTGTTTGCTTATGATAAATAATTGAAGACTGAGGAGACCAATCATGGCAAGTCTTGGTGGAGATTGTTTCGTGGGATTGCAGGTAATATACTGAAAACCCCTTCTCATTTACATTTTTTGAAGGAAAAGCTCATGTGTTGCACGGATCATAAAACACAGGAAGGGAAAACAACTTGGGAGCCCAGAAGTTTCTTTTTTTCTTTCTTTTTTCTTTTTTTTTTTTTTTGGCTGTTCCATTCAAATTCTAGTTATAAGTAAAGAAGAGCCTTTGGTATTATTCTGCATCATTTTGTGTTGCCCTTTATGTTTCTTTTTTTCCCCATCTTTATTAAATTTGATATTTCTTATTTACATTTCAAATTATTCCCTTTCCTGGTTTCTAGGCCAACATCCCCTAAACCCTCCCCCTCCCCTGCTATATGGGTTTCATCCTCCCTATCCTCCCCCCATTACCGCCCTCCCCACAAGAATCCCGTTTACTGGGGGTCCCGGCTTGGCAGAACCAAGGGCTTCCCCTTCCACTGGTGCTCTTACTAGGCTATTCATTGCTACCTATGAATTTGGAGCCCAGGGTCAGTCCATGTGTAGTCTTTAGGTAGTGGCTTAGTCCCTGGAAGCTCTGGTTGCTTGGCTTTGTTGTTCATATGGGGTCTCAAGCCCCTTCAAGCTCTTTCAGTGCTTTCTCTGATTCCTTCAACGGGGGTCCCGTTCTCAGTTCAGTAGCTTGCTGTTGGCATTCGCCTATGTATTTGCTGTATTCTGGCTGTGTCTCTCAGGAGCGATCTACATCCGGTTCCTGTCAGCCTGCACTTCTTTGCTTCATCCACCTTATCTAGTTTGGTGGCTGTATATGTATGGGCCACATGTGGGGCAGGCTCTGAATGGGTGTTCCTTCTGCCTGTGTTCAAAATTGTGCATCACTATCCCCTCCGAAGGCTATTATGTTCCCCTTTTAAAGGACTGAAGCAACCTCATTTTGGTCATCCTTCTTGAGTTTCATGTGTTCTGTGCATCTAGGGTAATTCGAGCATTTGCGCTAATATCCACTTAACAATGAGTGCATACCATGTGTATTTTTCTGTGATTGGATTACTTCACTCAGGAGGAGATTTTCCAGTTCCATCCATTTGCCTATGAATTTCATAAAGTCATTGTTTGTGATATCTGAGTAGTATTCCATTGTGTAGATGTACCACATTTTCTGTATCCATTTCTCTGTTGAAGGGCATCTGAGTTCTTTCAAGCTTCTGGCTATTATAAATAAGGCTGCTATGAACGTAGTGGAGCATGTGTCTTTGTTATATGTTGGGGCATCTTTTGGGTATATGCCCAAGAGAAGTATAGCTGGGTCCTCAGGTAGTTCAATGTCCAATTTTCTGAGTAACCTCCAGACTGATTTCCAGAATGGTTGTACCTGTCTGCAATCCCAACAACAATGGAGGAGTGTTCCTCTTTCGCCACATCCTTGCCAGGATCTGCTGTCACCTGAGTTTTTTATCTTAGCCACTCTCACTGGTGTGAGGTGAAATCTCAGGGTTCTTTTGATTTGCATTTCCCTTATGACTAAAGATGTTGAACATTTCTTTAGGTGTTTCTCAGGCATTCAGCATTCCTCAGCTGTGAATTCTTTGTTTAGCTCTGAACCCCATTTAAAATAGGGTTATTTGTCTCCCTACAGTCTAACTTCATGAGTTCTTTGTATATTTTGGATATAAGGCCTCTATCTGTTGTAGGATTGGTAAAGATCTTTTCCCAATCTGTTGGTTGCCGTTTTGTCCTAACCACAGTGTCCTTTGCCTTACAGAAGCTTTGCAGTTTTATGAGATCCCAATTGTCGATTCTTGATCTTAGAGCATAAGCCATTGGTGTTTTGCTCAGGAAATTTTCTCCAGTGCCCATATGTTCGAGTTGCTTCCCCACTTTTTCTTCTATTAGTTTGAGTGTATCTGGTTTGATGTGGAAGTCCTTGATCCACTTGGACTTAGCTTTGTACAGGGTGATGAGCATGGATCGATGTGCATTCTTCTACATGTTGACCTCCAGTTGAACCAGCACATTTTCTAAAAATGCTATATTTTTTCCATTGGATGATTTTTGGCTTCTTTGTCAAATTCAAGTGACCATAGGTGTGTGGGTTCATTTCTGGGTCTTCAATTCTATTCCAATGGTCTATCTGCCTGTCTCTGTATCAATACCATACAGTTTTTATCACTATTACTCTGTAATACTGCTCGAGTTCAGGGATAGTAATTCCCTCAGAATTCCTTTTATTGATGAGGACAGTTTTAGCTTTCCTGGATTTTTTGTTATTCCAGATGAATTTGCAAATTGTTCTTTCTTACTCTCTGAAGAATTGGATTGGATTTTGATAGGGAATGCATTGAATCTGTAGATTGCTTTTGGTAAAATGGCCAATTTTACTATATTAATCCTGCCAATCCATGAGCATGGGAGATCTTTCCACCTTCTGAGATCTTCAATTTCTTTATTCAGAGACTTGAAGTTCTTATCATACAGATCTTTCACTTGCTTGGTTAAAGTCACACCAAGGTATTTTATATTATTTGGGAATATTATGAAGGGTGTCATTTCTCTAATTTCTTTCTCAGCTCATTTCTCTTTTGTATAGAGGAAGGCTACTGATTTATTTGAGTTAATTTTATACCCAGCCACTGGTGTTTATCAGGTTTAGTACTTCTCTGGTGGAACTTTTGGAATCACTTAAATATACTATTGTATCATCTGCAAATAGTGATCTTTTAACTTCTTCCTTTCCAAACTTTATCCCTTTGATCTCCTTTTGTTGTCTGATTGCTCTGGCTAAGACTTTGAGAACTATGTTGACTAAGTAGGGAGAGAGTGGGCAGCCTTGTCTAGTCCCTGATTTTAGTGGGATTGCTTCATGTTTCTCTCCATTTAGTTTAATGTTAACTACTGGTTTGCTGTATATGGCTTTTAATATGTTTAGGTATGGGCATGGAATTCCTGTTCCTTCCAGGACTTTTATCATGAAAGGGTGTTAAATTTTGTTAAATACCTTCTTAGCACCTAATGAAATGATCATGTGGCTTTTATCTTTCAGATTGTTTATATAGTGGATTTCATTGATCATTTTCCATATATTAAACCATCCCTGCATGCCTGGGATGAAGCCTACTTGATCATGATGGATGATTATTTTGATGTATTCTTGAATTCGGTTTGCAAGAACTTTATTGAGTATTTTTGTGTCGATATTCATAAGGGAAATTGGTCTGAAGTTCTCTTTCTTTGTCGGGTGTTTGTGTGCTTTAGGCATAAGAGTAATTGTGGCTTCATAGAAGGAATTCGGTAGCATTCCGTCTGTTTCAATTTTTTGGAATAGTTTGGATAGTATTGGTATGAGGTCTTCTATGAAGGTCTGATAGAATTCTGCACTGAACCCATCTGGACCATTTGGTTGGGAGACTTTTAATGACTGCTTCTATATCATTAGGAGTTATGGGTTTGTTTAAATCGTTTATCTGTGCCTGATTTAACTTTGTTACCTGGTATCTGTCTAGGAATTTGTCCATTTCCTCCAGATTTTCAAGTTTTGTTGAATATAGGCTTTTGTACTAGGATATGATGATTTTTTGAATTTTCTCTGATTCCGTTGTTATGTCTCCTTTTTCATTTCTGATTTTGTTAATTTGAACACACTCTCTGTGTCCTCTGGTTAGTCTAGTTAAGGGTTTATCTATCTTGTTGATTTTCTCAAAGAACCAACATTTGGTTCTGTTGATTCATTGTATAGTCCTTTTTGTTACTACTTGGTTGATTTCAGCTCTGAGTTTGATTATTTCCTGCCTTCTACTCCTCCTGGGTGTATTTGCTTCTTTTTGTTCTGGAGTTTTTAGGTGTGCTGTCAAGCTGCTGATATATGCTCTCTTCTGTTTCTTTCTGCAGGCACTCAGAACTATGAGTTTTCCTCTTAGCACAGCTTTCATTGTGTCCCATAAGTTTGGGTATGTTGTACCTTTATTTTCATTAAATTCTAAGAAGTCTTTAATTTCTTTCTTTATTTCTTCCTTGACCAGGTTATCATTGAGTAGAGGATTGTTCAACTTCCATGTATATGTGGGCTTTCTTTCCTTATTGTTATTGAAGACCAATGTTAGTCCGTGATGGTCTGATAGGATGCATGGGATTACTTCTATTTTTCTGTATCTATTGAGGCCTGTTTTGTGTCCGATTATATGGTCAATTTTGGAGAAAGTACCATGACGTGGTGAGAAGAAGTTATGTACTTTTGTTTTAGGATAGAATGTTCTATAAATATCTGTTAAGTCCATTTGGTTCATAACTTCTGTTTGTCTATGTCTCTGTTTAATTTCTGTTTCCATGATCTGTCCATTGATGAGAGTGGGGTGTTGTCTCCTACTATTATTGTGTGAGGTGCAATGTGTGCTTTGAGCTTTAGTAAGGTTTCTTTTATGTATGTAGGTGCCCTTTTATTTGAAGCATAGAGTTTTAGGTTTGAAAGTTCATCTTGGTGGATTTTTCCTTTGATAAATATGATGTGTCCTTCCTTATCTTTTTTGATGACATTTGGTTGAAAATTGATTTTATTTGCTATTAGAATGGCTAGTCTAGCTTGCTTCTTCAGACCGTTTGCTTGGAAAGTTGCTTTCTAGCCTTTTACTCTGAGGTAGTGTTTGTCTTTGTCTCTGAGATGTTTTTTCCTGTAGGTAGCAAAATGCTGGGTCTTCGTTAAGTATCTAGTTTGTTAATCTGTGTCTTTTTATTCGGGAGTTGAGTCCATTGATGTTGATAGATATTAAGGAATAGTGATTGTTGCTTCCTGTTATCTTCGTATTTGGAGATGAGATTATGTTTATGTGCTTGTCTTCTCTTTGTTATGTTGCAAAACCATTAGTTTCTTGCTTTTTCTAGGGTGTAGCTTGCCTCCTTGTGTTGGGCTTTACCATTGATTATCCTCTGTAGGGCTGGATTTGTAGAAAGATATTGTATAAATTTGGTTTTGTCATGGAATATCTTGGTTTCTCCATCTGTGTTAATTGAGAGTTTTGCTGGATACAGTAATCTGGGCTGGCATTTGTATTCTCTTAGGGTCTGTATGACCTCTGTCCAGGATCTTCTGGCTTTCATAGTCTCTGGTGAGAAGTCTGGTATTATTCTGATAGGTCTGCCTTTATATGTTACTTGACCTTTTTCCCTTACTGCTTTTAATATTCTTTCTTTGTTTTGTGGATTTTGTGTTTTGACTATTATGTGACGGGAGGAGTTTCTTTTCTGGTCCAGTCTATTTGGAGTCCTGTAGGCTTCTTGTATGTTTATGGGCATCTCTTTCTTTAGGTTAGGGAAGTTTTCTTCTATGATTTTGTTGAAGATATTTACTGGTCCTTTGAACTGGGAGTCTTCACTCTCTTCTATACCTATTAACCTTAGGTTTGATCTTCTTAATGTGTCCTGGATTTCCTGTATGGTTTGGGCCAGTAGTTTTTTCCATTTTACATTATCCTTGTCAGTTGTGTCGATGATTTCTATGGAATCTTCTGCTCCTGAGATTCTCTCTTTTATCTCTTGCATTCTGTTGGTGATGCTTGTGTCTATGACTTCTTGTCCCTTCTTTTGGTTTTCTATATCCAGCATTGTTTCCCTTTGTTCTTTCTTTATTGTTTCTATTTCCATTTTCAATTCCTTCACCTGTTTGTGTTTTCTTCTAATTCTTTTAGGGATTTTTGTGTTTCCTTTCAAAGGGTTTCTACTTGTTTACTTGTGTTTTCTTGCATTTCTCTAAGGGATTTCTTTATGTCTTTCTTAAAGTCCTCCATCATCATGATCAAATGTGATTTTAAATCTAGACCTTGCTTTTCTATTGTGTTTCGATATTCAGCATTTGCTTTGGTGGGAGAATTGGGCTCTGATGATGCCATATAGTCTTGGTTTCTGATGTTTGGGTTCCTGTGCTTGCCTCTTGCCATCATATTGTCTCTGCTATTTCTGACAGTGGGTAGACTGTCCTATAGGCCTGTGTGTCAGGAGTGCTGTAGACCTGTTTTCCTATTTTCTTTCAGCCAGTAATGGGAACAGAGTGTTCTGCTTTCAGTCGTGTAGTTGTTCATGTCCCCTGTCTTTCAGCTGTTCCTGTGGGCGTGTGTCCTGAATCCACCAGGTAGGTCACTTGGAGCAGAAAAGTTGGTCTTACCTTTGGTCTCCAGCTTGAAGTCGCTCCTCGGGGCTGGGTTTCAGCTCTCCATGAGGTCAGCAACCAGAAGGGCCTGCCCCTACTTCTGGGTCCATATGCACAGGGGACGATGATGGCGCTAGGTGTTTTCTTCTAGAGTCAGAAATGTGAGCAGAGAGTAGTCTCCTCTGTTTTTCCAGGCATATCTGCCCCTCTGAAGGTCTAGCACTCCCTTCCACGGGATTTGAGGCAGGTAGCTGTTTGACTGGGTCTATTCAGATCTGGGTACAGTCTGGACTGCAAGGCTCCTGCAGCTTGACTGCCCCTATCTTCCTCTTCCCAGAGGCCCTATACAGTTTCTTCTTGGGCCAGGGATGTGGGCAAAGGTGGGCAGAAATGGCAGTCTTTCCTGCCCTGCAGTCTCAGGATTGCCCACATGTCTGGGCGATGAACTCCAGAAGTTACTTTCAATAGTATCTTTAATGACTCTATATTTCAATTTTCTTCCATCTTCTCAAATCCATTTTATGGAGCAGTGCTGTTATGTGTGAACGATGCAATAGCATCAGACAAGGAAAGACATATCTTACTGTGTTTTATTTTATATAATTGAACCATCTACAATGGCATTGTTTCAGAAATAAAGACAAATGATTTCACTTTTTAATTAAGCTTTAAAATCCCCTAATTAAATGCCTAAATTGCAAAGAACCATTTCAGTGTAAATTGTCTTCAGATTGCTGTGTGTAGATTTCCCCTGCAGCATGAGACTGCCACAAAGAACTGTACATCAAGCTCACACTTTGGGCTCACAGCCTTTCATTATCCAGCAAGACAAAATCAGAGAAGAGAGAATGTTCCAGATGGACCAGAAACCTGCTGCACTTGTCTGCTGCCCTGTCACACTTACAGCCTCAGGAGCCTGTGAGCATTCTGTAACTGTCAGCAGGTGTGTGAGAAAGCTACTAGAGCATCACCAAATAGCCTCAGGTGGATATGATGTGTAAAACCTGAAGGGTTTTTGTAAGGCATGGAATTTTGGAGATAATTACTAATTGAGAAGAGACATAGGAACCTATATTTAATAACCAATTATGTGACTATGTGACAAAACACCTAGTATTCCTGTACTCAAGTGTTTGCCAGTCTCTTTGCACTTATTATTTTTTTAGGGGTTTCACTTTTCTATGAGGATGTGCAAATGCAGGTCAGGGCACAGCACGCAAGAATCAGTTCTTCCTTCTCTCCTAGTTTGTGAGTTCTGGGAATCTTCCTTCGGTTCTCTGACTTTGTAGTAGGTGCCTTTACCTGCTGAGTCATGTTGCTAGCCCATATCACTTCTATGGAAAGTGAAGCTCAGAAAAATGAAATAACCTATTTAAGGTGGTTATACAGAAAAAGAGAAATCAGAGACTTAACTATATTTTAAAACTTTAGGGAGGCAAAGTTTAGAACAGAGGCAGAAGGAACACCCATTCAGAGACTGCCCCACATGTGACCCATACATATACAGCCACCAAACTAGATAAAAAGGATGAAGCAAAGAAGTGCAGGCTGACAGGAGCCGGATGTAGATTTCTCCTGAGAGACACACCCAGAATACAGCAAATACAGAGGCAAATGCCAGCAGCAAACCACTGAACTGAGAACGGGACCCCCATTGAAGGAATCAGAGAAAGGACTGGAAGAGCTTGTAGGGGCTCGAGACCCCATATGAACAACAATGCCAAGCAACCAGAGCTTCCAAGGACTAAGCCACTACCTAAAGACTATACATGGACTGATCCTGGACTCTGACCTCATAGGTAGCAATGAATATCCTAGTAAGAGCACCAGTGGAAGGGGAAGCCCTTGGTTCTGCCAAGACTGAGCCCCCAGTGAACATGATTGTTGTGGGGAAGGTGGTAATCGGGGGAGGGTGTGGAGGAGAACACCTATATAGAAGGGGAGGGAAAGGGGTTAGGGGAATGTTGGCCCGGAAACTGGAAAGGGGAATAACAATTGAAATGTAAATAAGAAATACTCAAGTTAATAAAGATGGGGAAAAAAGTGGATATTAACCATAAAAAAAAAAGTGACTTCCAGCATAGTATAGCTTGCACCAGGACGTCGCAGTCATAGATGACAGAGTGCTGGTTAAGAAAGCGAACAGTGAAGCCACACAACCCAACTTGTTAGAATAGCTGAGAAAAATATCCTTATAGCTGACAGTATGCTCTAATTTATCTACCTAGCTATTTAGAGAAGAGGGGGCTCATAACACACTTGTTATAGATACAAAACCAGTGATGGTTACATATTAAACAATCCAAGAAAAAGAAAAAAATATAAAACTTGTAAATTTTTCATTTGTTTTGTTTTTGGAGATTACAATACAATTACATCACTTACTCCTTCCCTTTTCTTCCTCTAGGCCCTCCTGTATACCTCCTGCTCCTTGCTTGCCTTCAAGTCAGTGACCTCTTTTTATTTTTTTATTTTTTATTTACTTTTTTATTTTATTTTTTTCATCTTTATTAACTTGGGTATTTCTTATTTACATTTCAACTGTTACTCCCTTTCCCGGTTTCCAGGCAAACATCCCCCTAATCCTTACCCCTCCCCTTCTCTATTGGTGTTCCCCTCCCCATCCTCCCCCCATTATGGCTCAGCGGTTAACAGCACTGACTGATCTTCCAGAGGTGCCGAATTCAATTCCCAGCAACCACATGGTGGCTCACAACCATCTGTAATGGGATCTGATGCCCTCTTCTGGTGTGTCTAAAGAGAGCAATAGTATATTTATATATAATCAATAAATAAATCTTTAAAAAGTCCTCTTTTTATTAATTGCCATTACATGCATATATGTATGTGTATGTAGATGTGTGTGCATGTACACGTGCATATATGTGCACATACACATATATAAATATGTATGATGTATATGTATATTTTCAGGACTCACCATTTAATATTGGATAACCAATTAGTTTGCTCTTTCCTGGGAAAGACTACTTCTCCTGTTTTCAGTACTTCCTTAGTTGCCTGGAGTTCTGTAGTGGAGTAAGACCTCATGGGCTTTTCCTGTCTACATTTAGCATGTTTATTCCTTTTGTCCTTGCTCAGCTCATGTTTGGTAGTCATGTTGGTAAGACTTTATGAGTGAAACATGTACTTGAAAATATCACTATCATTAAGGAAAACATTTTTCGAGAATTCATAGTTCCCTAGAGCCAGGGGCAAGGTACAAAATGGCAAGTAGTTTGAAATGCACTTCAGCTGGTCTCTCTGTCTCTCTGTCTCTCTGTCTCTCTGTCTCTCTCTCTCTCTCTCTTTTCTCTCTCTCTCTTCTCTCTCTCTCTTTCTCTCTTTCTCTCTCTCGTACACACACACACAGAGAGAGAGAAGAGAGAGAAAGAGAGAGAGAAGAGAGAGAGAGAGAGAGAGAAAAGAGAGAGAGAGAGAGAGAGAGAGAGAGTTGTTGTACATGAGTATTCAGTTGTACATGAAAAGGCATACACATGCAAAGCTCATAGGAGGGTGCTAGTGTCTTCTTCAAATCCTCTCTGTTAACTCCATTGAGACAAAACTTCTCCCTGAATCTAAAGCTTTTCATTTCAGCTAAACTAGGCAGTCACTGAGCTTCTAAGTCCATCCTGTTTCTGGTCCCCATACTAAAGTAATAGGAACATGAAGCTATGGCTCACTTTTATATGAGGGCCTGGGATTGAAACTCAGATCATTATGCTTGCAAAGCAAATGCTCTAAACCACGGAGCCATCTCCCCAGCTGCGATGGTTTGTCTATGCTGGGCCCAGGGAGTGGCATATTAGAAGGTGTGGCCCTTTTGGAGTAGGTGTGTCACTGTGGGTGTGGGCTATAAGACCCTCACCCTAGCTGCCTGGAAGTTTGTATTCTGCTAGCAGTCTCCAGATGAAGATGTAGAACTCTCAGCTCCACCTGCACCACGTGTCTGGATGCTGCTATGTTCCCACCTTGATGATAATGGACTGAACCTCTGGACCCATAGCCAGTCCCAATTAAATGCTGTTTTTATAAGACTTGCATTGGTCATTGTATCTGTCCACAGCAGTAAAACCCTAACTAAAACACCAGCCCTGGGCAGATTTTAATAAAATTAAATATGCATTTACCCTGTAACCCATAAATCCCTTCCTTATTTACTTACCCAGTGAAATGAAAACACATTTCCAAAAAAAAATACATATAGAAACTTTGTTGTAACCATTAAAGCTGCAAATAGCTACATCATCCTCAAGGTGACGATGATAAAGAAAGAAAGAAAGAAAGAAAGAAAGAAAGAAAGAAAGAAAGGAAGGAAGAAAGAAAGAAAGAAAGAAAGAAAGAAGGAAAGAAAGAAGGAAAGAACACTACTACTAGTATAGCTACAAAATAGAATGGTACTCAAGAATCAAAAATAATAAATTGCTAACCTTGCAGCACATACATCGATATAGATGATGCTCTGATGTATCATGTTAAGTGAAAGAGACTGAAGTTTGTATATTGGGATGCATGAGATGGCTCTGTAGCAAAAAGTACATGTTGCTCTTCCTGAATATTCAAGTTAATTCTGGAACCCATGTCAGGTAGCTCACAACTCCTTGTACATCTGGGTCCAGGGGACTTTAATGCTCTCTACTGGCCTCTGAGGTGACTGCACTCAGCTATGTAATACCACCAGCACCCCCAATGCAAACATACATAACCATAATAAAAAGTAAAATAAATCTCTTTTCTTTAATATGTATAGTTATTATTTCTTTTAGATGAAATCCTGGAAGAAGCATATATGGGATCAGAAAATAAGTCAGTGTGTCTGTCAGGATCTGGGCAGACAATAAGTCAGTGTGTGCATCGGGATCTGGGCAGACAAGAAGTCAGTGTGTGCATCGGGATCTGGGCAGACAATAAGTCAGTGTGTGCATCGGGATCTGGGCAGGTGGAAGGAGCTGCAGAGAAAAATGATAGAGATATTTGGGATGGATTACAAAATTCTTGATTTTATGAAGAAGGAAGTGGCAGAAAATGAAGATCACTTTAATGCTAGAGGCTATTCTGATACTGAGCCAAGCTTGAAGAGTCTGCCAAGCAGGTCTTCCGTATTTGGTTTGTTATAAACAGTCAGAAAGAAATCACCACTAACATGTTGCCACTAACCAAACGTTGACAAACAGGTATTATTTTTACTAATTGTCTTAGTTTCTCATCCTGCAGCTATGATAAAAATACCCTGACTATAGCAACTTAAATGGAAAAATGTTAACTGTGGCTCAATCCAATGTACAGACATCAATGCCAACAGGGAAGCCAAGGAGGTGGGAGCTTGAAGTACTTGGTTACATAACACCCTCTGTCAAGAAGCTGAGAGCATTCATGTTTACATTAAAGGCTCCAACTCTCTTTCTGCAAACTATCCTGGCTCTCTACCCAGAGAATAGTGCTACCCATGACTAAACTAGAATTCTCATACCATATAATTCAGATGATCTTCCACAGGCATATCTAGAGAACCTTCCTCCAAGTGATTCTAGATTACATCAAGCTGACGATTAACATTGATTGACACTTAAGTCAATTATTTTTATATTTAAAGTACATGACTAAGTAAGTTCCAGAACAATGTTTTATTTTGTTGTCAAAGAATGTGTGAGGCCAATGAACATATTAGTAAGCACTGAGCTAGGCAGGTTCACCCCATTCAAAAAGCACAGAGAATCAGAACTATATCTGCATTGTGACATATGGTCATTTTTCATAAAAAAGGGGTCTTCACTCTAAGTCCTGTTTGTTTTATATAGACTGTTTTGCAAAGATAGCATTAATATGACATGTTGCTTAGACAATGGCTCCCTTAATATGTCTGGAAATGTTCTAAATCATTATGACTTTGACAAATAGAAAGGATGAGCAGTTTTTATTTCAATTTTACTCAATTTTTAACACTTGGGAATTCTATTACATAAAATTATGAACGACAGTTGAAAGGAGGGAAAGGAGATCTTATGCTTTTCAAGGCAAGACCAACATAATCAAAAAGGGGAACTAGATATGCCCAAACTGGACATTTTCCCATAATTCTAAAGAAATGAATTTTAAATCCACAGGTAGGGAATAAAGTAGTGTGCCCAAACCTCATGCACTGGCATTAAAAGGGCTCATCTGTAATGTGTGCTGCAGTGTCCAGTGAGCTCTGTCCTCCCAGACGAGTGTGTTCTCATTCCTCCAGAAGTAGGAAGCAGAGAGGGCTGATAACTCAGAGTCTCTCTCTCTCTCTCTCTCTCTCTCTCTCTCTCTCTCTCTCTCTCTCTCTCTCTTCCCTCCCCCCCATCCCTTCCTCTCAGTATTCTTTCAGCCAATGGAAGGTTTTGACTCAAGATCACACTCTGGATGACAGTGACCTACTGCACACAGGTTATGTAGTTCCTTCTAGAGCAGATCATAATGGCCCCAGCAGTATCGCACGCTATCCTTAATCTGCCACATACAATGTCTTCTTCTCCATTGTTTTTAGAGGTAAGAATCAGAAATGCTTTTCATTCTCATGTGATGAATCACAATATCCATTCTATAGCTGCCCAGAGATCATGCTATCCCTTCCACTCTGTCATTAAAAAATGTTCAGGGGCCTGGACCCTTTAAACATTCTACAGAATAATTAAGTCAATAAATATTTATGATTTCATGATAACTGAACTAGAATTACCAAGCAGGAATAGGCAAGAATGACAGCAAACTTAGAAGGGACTGTTTACTTCAAAGTAGTGTCTATAAAAACATGAGGGCTCATGATAACTGAGGCTTCAAGAAGGTAATGATTTAGAGAAAATGGAAGCATTCATACACAAGAAAGTCAAACCTTACCAGAATTCCCACTGTGAGGGACATGGTGCACCGAAGCTTAATTATCCCCAAATTGTGCTCCAAAGACAGCAGATTGCACACCTGGGAATCCTCTTCTGACTTGATGACAAAGTCACACAGAAGAATAGAACTGAGCTCACAGATGTAGGTGATTCTAGAAAAGTGCTGGCTTTGATAAGAACAGTACTGCTATTCAGAACTCGAATTGTGTCCACTGCTTGGCATCAAAAACACCAGTATTAGGAAAGCTTTCAGCATGATCTGGGAAATAGTCACAGCACAGGGCATTTAATGTGTTATCAGACCATGCCATCTGAAAAACCAAAATCAAAATATGCACTTTCTTGCTTTCTTTTCCCTCTTTATGTTAATTACCTCAGGCATTCCTTGGAGTGGCATGAAGCTGACTAATGCACCTTCCAAAGTCTTCTAGCATACTACCAGACCCTGGTGGATTCATAGGGTTTGCTTGGGGGAAATTAAGAATCCATGTTTCTAGACATACTGTGTCTGGGTCACCAAGTGGATCAATAAGCTAGTGAGAGAAGACTTCATTTACAATTGACATGAATTAGGCCAAGAGATCTGAGTAAGCCTCATTAAGAGGTGGTTCTAAGTTCCTTATCTTTCAAAGTGGCTGCATGTGTGGCTTCCCACGATTTCATAATTGCTGTTGTGGGAGCGAAGGTAAGAAGAAGCCTTTATGAACAAATAAGCCAATTGGAAATAAAAGAAAAAATTCACCTTGATCCACAGTCGGTCTGCCTTGATATACACTCATGAGCTGAAGGCAGAAGAACAGAATCAAAAATTCATTCAGGGATGTCCATAAACACAGAAGCCAGTGGGATATTCTTTACATGGTTTGTCTTTGGAGACATACCTTTATCAGCATGCTTTGGGGGAAAGTTTGATCATGATAGCAGTATACTGGAATGGTATGTATGGGCCGTGGTACATAGCTCTGTTGGTCAGGGGCCTTGAAGCAAAAAGATTTTAAGCTCCAGAAGAGGAAGGTGATCTGAGAAAGAGCTTGTGTTCTGACAGTTGCAAATATTGGATTTTGTGATGCCCACCTTGAAAAATTCAGATGGACCGAATAAGCCAAGGACATCAACCAATGTGTGTCATCATCCACTCTAGTGTTATTGTTAGAGCAAAGCTGACTAGGAGCTAAGCAGCATGATCCTCACCTCACCAAGACTTATGTTTCTGCAGCCACTGCTGAATGTATCCTCTGTGAGTAGCAGAGGCCATCCCTCCAGGCTCCAAGGTAAGACCAACCTACATGGAGACTATCAGCTTCTTGGTTGCAATTGCCATGGGCTGAATCCATTTCCTTTCCTGAGGAGCCATTCGATGCAGTGCATGTAATTGATACATACTCCACGCCGATCTTAGACAGTTCAGGAGATGCAGATTTACAGTTGTTGCCACAGGGTGAAAGCCAAGGCAACGCATGTAGCAGTTGGTACATAAGAGTAGAGCCTGCTGCTATTTGCTTTCCATGTGTCTAGCAGCTGCTAGCTTGAGAGAGTAGAGGGATTTTTAAAGATATATTTGACATGCCATCTTAAAATCTGATACCGTGAGAGGTGCTGTTCTCTAGAGAACAGTACATTGACTTTCCATTAAGTAAAGTGCATAAAGTTGAGAACTGTCTTCATTTTGGTTTCTATTACAGTGGTAAAACCAAATGCTATGACCAAATGCAATTTGAGGAGGAAAGAGTTGGTTTATCTTGCACTTCCAGGTAACAACCCATCAGTAAAGGAAGTCAGGGCAGGAATTCAATCAGAGCAGAAACCTGGGATAGGAGCTGGTGTAGAGGTCATGGAGGAGTCTTGCTCTCCCCAGCTTTTTTTGTTTGCGTTCTTATAACACCTAGGACCAAGAGCCCAGGAGGAGCACCATCGCAGTGAGCTAGGTCCTTTCTTAGCAATCATCAGTCAAGAAAATAGACCACAGGCTTAGGCATAGGCCAGTCTGGTGGGAAGGGGATTTTTTTTCTCATTAAGGGCCCCTCTTCCAAATGATTCAAACTTGTGGCAAGTTGACGTAAGACTAGTCAGTGCAGACATCAAAGATGAGGGTGGCAGTATCGTCCAAATCTAGACGATAACACAGAAGATCCGCAATTCCCTAGGACCTAGGGTCATTCTTCAATGATATTACTAATGCAAACTTTCATTTTAGTGTTTATTTGATGAAGAGTCTAAGATGCATGCATTTCCAGACAAATCTCCTGAGGTAGGATCAAGAAATCCATAGTTGGCTGATAATTAGAATTATGTAGAAGTTATAGCTTATTACTGAACATCAATGTTACTATGTAGAGAAAAGAAATGGGTTGTTCATTTCAAAACAGTAAAATAGATAAATTTGAATCTTTTACAACAATGAAATGATAGCTATTTGAGGAAGTGCCCCTGCTTATCCTGACTGTCAAATGGTCACATGATACCCCATAAATACGAAATACTTTTATATCTTATCTTCTAAAATAATTCTAAATTTCTCAAAAATCGAATAAGGCAAATTTTTTCCAAGTCTTCAGATAAGCAGTCATTCCAGTTTATGAAGCCCAAAAGTCTACAAATAGAATCACTTTAAATTTATTACATTGATAAATACTATAATCAGGTTATCAAAGGGTCCCTGCTTGAAATTTTAGTACTTAGAAATATGAGGCAGAATTACCAGTTTAAGGCCACTCTAGACAACGTAGTAAAACTCTGACTCTCTGTCTTCCTCTCATTTGCACTAGCAATTGAAAGAGTTTTACATTCAGAAAGAAATTAGCAACTTATTAGACACAAAGAATAATGGCTACTTCTGCATGTCACCTGTGGTCCTCAGCCTTCATGTTCCTCAACCTGTGAACGGAGATGTCCAGCTGTGGTTCTCTGGGGGCCTCCCAGACTTCTTTAAATGAGGCTGCATCATTCTCCTCTTTCCTGTTCTGGGGGGTTCAGCTTCTTACTGAACAGCTTCAAGATCCCTTGGCTTTTAACCCATAGTCATAGGATGACTATTTAGCCTTGAAACATGGAAGCCAATCAAATAAATCCCCTACCATAAATAGATGACAGATGGATTGATAATGGATAAATAGTAGATAGATGATCAATAGATAAATAGATACATCAATGGTAGATAGATAGATAGATAGATAGATAGATAGATAGATAGATAGAAGATGGATGGATAGATAGATAGACAATTAGACATAGATAGATAGATAGATAGATAGATAGATAGATAGATAGATAGATAGACAGACAGATAGACAGACAGACTCTGTTCTATTACTTCTATTTCTTTCTCTGATACACAAGGGCTTATCGTTCTTAAGTGGATGTGTCAGCAGAGACTGACCAGTAGACACAGAAGTGATATATACAAAGTAATAATAATAAAAGAAAAAGGCTGCCAAGCAAGAATACCAAATCCAGCAAGCTACCTTCACAAGACATAGTTAAAGGTTTTCTGAGAAAAACAAAAGCTAAGAAATGTTGTGGTTTGCCCTGGAGTTATCTGTATTTTGATGCTAATTCCACTGCCCCAAGGATAGCTGCCTAGACACTTACTCAGGAATCAGGTGACTTGATCAGAACCTTTTCCCCATTGAATTTGTAAAGTACAGGTGAGGGGCAGGTACAGGATAGAAGGAGGCCTGTCATTGGAGGAAAAGGAAGGATGGACGGGAGAGTTTGAAGGAAGAGGAGGAGACTAGAGAGAAAGAAGAGACAGGAGGGAGAGAGGGGCAGAGAAGCTGTGGCAGGACAAGATGGCAGGTGCTGTTAAGATTCTGCTCTGTGTATCTACAGGTTGTTATTAATGTTCTCAAGGGATGGATGGTACCGGGCTTTGTATGTTTAAGTGGGCAATAATAACTTATCAATTGGGTCAAAGATTACTGTATTTCGTGTTCTTTTATGCGAAGGTTTGAGTGTAGGAAAGTGTGCAGCTGGGATGTGTTTCCGCCAAGATATCTAGCAGATATCTTCAGGCACTGCAGTGCGGACTTAGTGGGCCAAAGACACCTTTACTTTTTTATTTTTATATTTTTACAACAACAAAGAAATTCTTCAGTGATAAAACTATCTTACAGGAATCATAAAGAGGAAGTGACAGGACACTGATTAGCTAAAACACAGGAAAGAATAAACTCGCCAATAAAAGCATACATTGAATTCAACACGCACTAATCCCCTAATGGTGATACATAAATCATCTTCAACCCTATTGTAAAAGTTAAACAACAAAAATATCAAGTAACTAGAGATACAGTAAATTCAGTGTGCTCACCATATCCAGGTGTGTGTGTGTGTGTGTGCGTGTGTGTGTGTGTATGTGCATGTGTGTGTGTATGTGCATGTGTGTGTATGTGCATGTGTGTGTATGTTCATGTGTCTGTATGTGCATATGTGTGTATGTGCATGTGTGTGTATGTGCATGTGTGTATGTGCATGTGTGTGTGTATGTGCATGTGTGTGTGCATATGTGTGTGTATGTGCATGTGTGTATGTGTGTTTGTGTATGTGCATGTGTGTGTGTATGTGCATGTGTGTGTTTGTGTGTGTGTGTGTGTGTGTGTGTGTGTGTGTGTACTGTAACAACAGGAGCATAAAACATAGATGCAGGAAAAAGAAATAAAAGACATACACTCTGAAAAGGAAGGCATGTCAGTCTACAGATGGTATCATTTTTTGTATGGAAAAGCTGGATGCCATGAGAAAAGAAACAACAATAACAACAAAACTGTAAGAAATAGTCAAGTTCAGCAAACTTGCAGGAGTCTAGATCCATAGACAATAATGCTTGGGTGTTTCTACACATGAAAAGTCAGAAAAGAATAATATGAACAAATTCACTGACAATAGCATCATATACAGTTCTTGAGGGGATTTCTGAACTATATGTAAAACACACAGTGTCTATTTCAGATAGAAGACATGTATGCAAGGTTAGGGAACAAGGTTTGCATGATATAAAATAAGGGAAAATGCAGTTTACCCCCAGTCATTAGATAACGCAACTTCTGTACCTCAGCAGGAACAAGATCTCAGGTACAAACATGTAATGATCAAAATAATACCACACTGGCCCAAAAACAAACTCCTGTAGAGGACAGGATACCCCAACATACAGAGAGCTAGCTAATCTGTGTCCAAGGCGGCCAGCACACTCCAAGGAAACATGAAAAGTACTTTCATGCAAAAGAATAAAACTCATCCCTTGCTCATACTATGGGAAGAAAAACAATGCAAAATCACTTAAAGACTTAAGTATAAGGCTGAAAATGATCCAACAGCTAGAAGAGAACATGGTGACAGTTTCCTGTGTTCAGTGTTATCCTCTGTTGTACATAGACCCAAGGCAAACACCATGGAAATAAGCACTCAGCAAAAGTGATATTACACCAACCTGAAAATTTCTATACAAAATAGCAAAGAATAAAGCATGGAGAGAAAGCCTACAGAAGTGGAGAAAATATTTGCAAACCATATTTAAAAATGGATTAATATCTAAAATTTTTAAGAAATAAAGAACCCAGATGCAATCAAATAACCTAATTTAAACGTAAGCAAAAGATCTAAATAGACATTTTCTTCCTCCCAAAAAGTCATATGAATAATCAATAATTATGCAGATCTTTTCACCATCACAAACCATCAGGAAAATACCACAACCACAGCAACACACTAGATTATAAATGTCACAATAGTTACTAAGGAATAGAACTGGTAAGATTGCGGAAAAGTTGTAATTCCAGATATTGGTCAATGGAGATGCCCTGGTGAGCACCATGGAGTGACAAGACACAAAACTAAGGAGCATAGCTACAGTTACGGAGGATGTTCTAGAACAGTAACTTACAACACGGGGTTTCCAGATAATAATGTGTGCTACACTTGAGATTTACAGTGATAGTACATCTTCAACATTCTTGTTGCACAGAAACCCCAAAAATTCAACAGTCATTTGATAGGATGTGTACAGTAATGTACTTCATTTTATACACACACACACACACACACACACACACACACATATATATATATATATATATATATATATGAGAGAGACAGACAGACAGATAAAACATCTTGTTTTACTACTTAATATTTGCTTCCTAATTGTGTCTAAATAAAACTGGGGAAAAAAGGAAGAGGAAGCCATGTGTAGTCTATATGACATACAATTTGTCAAATATATACAATTTTCAGATATCCTAGAGCTGGTTACTGATGGTTTCTAATTGGCCACGCTGACCTTATTATTCTTCTGCATCTGCTCTGTTTTCTTGTATAAAGTTTTCAGAGTTTTGCCATCAAAGACATGTTCCTGTCTTTCCACAGCTTTTGATTTTTAGTAGTGATGAAAATAAAGTACTTTCATTATTCATTTGATGTATGCATGCAAGGTACGATGTCTTTAATGGAAAACTGAATCAGACTGGCCACACATCAGTGGGCTTTGCTAGGAAGGCCTTCATCTCTTTGACAGTTAGCAATGGAAATTAACACAGATTCAACCAAAAACATCTGGGGCGTGATTTTCACAGGCAGCAGGAGCACATTTGATTCGACACCTCCTTAAAGAGAATCTGCAAGGCCGGCAACTCTATTTGGCCATAAACCACCTCAGTAAATCACATCTTCTAACGAAGGATGAAGATGAATCGTCTTAGTTAAAGGCAATGCCACAGCATGGAGAGAGGGAAGGAAGATGCCTACAAATGACTATTAGGCTTCCCTTTTCTTCCCTTTGAGGGAGTGGGGAAAATAAATATTTGATGCAAGAAAAAAAAATGGAACTCAATAAAACCAGACAGGGAATCCAGTAGAACTTTATTGAGAAAAAGTACAAGGTTCTAAAGTCCAGTCCTAAGCAAAGTTCACTCATGCACTGAACAGGGTACCTCCGCTTCAGTATCTTTAGCTTCAGCTACTGTTAACGCACGATTCTGTATGATCCTAAAATCACCATGAACACCCAGCTAAAAGGCTGTCTAAAGTGTCAGCTTTCAACTTGGACCATTATGTAACTGTTTTAGTCATATTTCCATATGATTGTACACAATTTTACCTAAAATATTTTTCCATACAGTGACTAAGATCTTTGCTTTCCAACATCATGTTCAAATAGAAACCTACATTATCTTGAAAATGTTGTAGCATGTCATAGCTATGATCTAGTTGTTTTATTATAAGAAATATTAAAACAAACACCATTTTAAAATTACACACCAACAGTTCACATAAAATTATCTTGTACATCTGATATGGTAATGCATATCAGCACTTGGAGGTAAAGATAGTATAATTAGTAATTCAAGGACAGCCTCAGCACCATAGAGAGTTCTTTCTAATCTGGGGTACATAAGACCTTGTCCCAGAACCAAAATTTCCTGGATATCATCAGAAGAAATTCTAACAATACTAGAAAATTTTTTCTAATTCATTTGTGTCACTGAATACTATTGGACACACAGAGTAAATATTTTCCAAGCTTCTTTCAGCGACAGTTCTCTTGACCTTCAACTTCTCTGTCTACTTACATTGCCACTGTGGTGGTCTGAATGAGAACGGCTCCTATAAAATCATATGCTTGAATGCTTAGACCCCAGTTGGTGAAACTATTTGAGAAGGATTAAGAGGTGTGGCCTGGTTGGAAGAGGTTTGATCTGATTGGAGGAAGAATGTTGCTGGAAGCAGGCTTGAGGCTTCAAAAACTCACCTGCCATTTCCATTGTGACTTTCTCTGCCCCCTGCTTGTGGATAAAGGTATGAGCTTTCCAGTGCTGCTATTAAAACTCCGACCCTCTGAAAACGGATACCCTCAATAAACACTTTCTTTTGTAAGTTGCTTTGGTCTTAGTGTTTAATCACAGAAAGAGAAAACCGACCTTGGTGAAGCCCCATGTTTTCTCCACCTGCAATAATTAAGTCTCATTTATTGTCCTGGTTTCTGCCCACCTATTTGAACTTCTCCATCTGAAGCCCTTAAACTCCGCGTCTCACAGTGGTAGCTCTTTCAAAGCCACCCTGACCTTATGAAAAAGATACCCGTGGGCTTTCTGGATTTTTAAACCATTGCAGAACTGTTATCCGCATTTCCCACACAGAGTAAGGGATCTGACAGGAAGCAGCCTTCGGAAACATGGAATGAATGAACACTGAAGTATAAGGAAGTTACTTCATAAAGCAAATATGATTATATTCTTAGATGGTTTACTTCACAAAGCTCTGCACGTCATAGTTTTTCCCTCTAACCCATCTTGGAAAGCTCCCCAGGCACACAGGCCTCACACACTAAGTGTGCCATCGATGTTTTTATTCTCTGCTGTAAATCTTACACGCTCTCTTGCTGGCTCACGGCCTGCCTTGCCTCTCCTCTGAGTTCTTGTCTCTCTATGCCTTGCATTGGCCTCTCTCAAAAATAGCATTAATGTATTAATCCTGGCCCCTGAAACAGCTTTCTAGAAAAAAATCACATTAAGAAAGATGCTCTTTTCAGTGTTCCCTGAAAGTCATTCACCCCATGTTTGAAGACCTTTGATGACCTACTACCATGTAAGACTTAAGTATGTGAACTAGTAATCGTCCCCAGCCATGCACAGTACACATTAGAACACTCTCAGCTGCTCCAGAAGCACAGCAAGTGACCAGCTGAGACGTCTCTCTAGGCCCAGTGATAAGCAATTCCTTGAAGGAAATTTGAGATTCATCTCACTGGAACATCAAAACAAAACTTGAATGAAAGGGGTCAGCCTTGAAGTTTACTGACATAAAATTAAACAATTACATCTGTACTAAGTAACATGAATGTATTTATCGTTATAGATTTGAACTTGGAAATGATTCTATATTAACGTCTCTGATAACCATTTAGAATATTTACTATGTACACATGATCTCATTATCAAACAAGTCTTATAGTCTTTGCTGTGCACACAATATTTATCTTTTAAATAAGATGCACATGAGTCACCAAAATTATGTGCGATGGATGGCTTTGTAAATGTGAATCTTACGCTTTAGACAGAGCATGTGGGTTTGTGAGTAGCTTGTATACAAATTACTTAATTTTGAAATAAATGCATTGAAAATTCAAAAAAAAAACCAAAACAAACAAACAAGCAAGCAAACAAAAAAACCAGCCTCACCATAAGCCGTAATGTCCTGTCACCTAACTGAGCCTTCCCAGTGTAGGTGAGCAACAACAGAGACACTAAAACTCATTCAGTGTGGAACTGATTCTCACAAAGCATTATGGGAAAATCCATTGTGTTTATGTGAAATTATTAAACCATAAGATCTGAGTAGTACTAATTCATGGCAAGGTGCCTAGAATATGAGATAAATAAGGACAATATAGAAGGGCTTTTATATTTTTAAATTAATCTTTTTTCAAACACAGATGTGCTCTATTCTGAGATGATGCCCTTTCTAACATTTTGGTATTTTAAAATGTTCTTTCTTTTGTAAAATGTTGATGGCACTGGGTCAAAAACCTTCTTAGTTCCTCTTTCTTATCTCTGAAAAATGAAAATAAAGCCATACAATTATTCTCTTTGTTCTTTTAAGTTTGCCTTCTATGAAATCTGAAGGCCAGAAACAACTATCAACTGAGCTATGTCCTCAGACTTCAGGGCAAAATATTCTGGATTAATATCCACAATTAGGCTCTAAGTCAATGGTCCAAAGCCTTTCTAATGCTGTGACACTTTAATACAGTCCCTTGTGTTATGATGACCTCAGTCATAAAATTATTTTTGTTGTTACTTCATAACTGTAATTTTTAATACTGCTATGGATTGTAATGTATCTTATATGTGGGATATCTGATATGTGACCCCCATGAAAGCGTCACTTGACCTCCAAAGGGGTAGTGTGCTGGCTGTTTTTATGTGTAAACTTGACAGAAGATGAAGTTATCACAGAGAAAGGAGCCTCAGTTGACGAAATGCCTCCATAAGACCCAACTGTAAGGCATTTTCTCAACTAGTGATCAAGCGGGGAAGACCCAGTCCATTGTGGGTGATGCCATCCTTGGGCTGGTGGTCTTGGGTCCTATAAGGAAGCAAGCTGAGCAAGCCAGGGAAAGTGAGCCAGTAAGTAGCATCCCTCCATGGCCTCTGCATCAGCTCCTGCTTCCTGACCTGCTTGAGTTCCAGTCCTGACTTCCTTTGGTGATGAACAGCAATGTGAAAGTGTAAGCTGAATAAACTCTTTTTTTCCCCTACTGACTTCTTTGTCATGATGTTTGTGCAGGAATAGAAACCCTGGCTAAGACAGGCAGTGACCTGCAGGTTGCAATCTGTATTCCATACACTTGCATTCCCTGCTGCTGTGACACAAGCAGCAATTTAAGAAAGGGTTTATTGGGGCTCACACTTTGATGAGACAAGGTCCATCATGGAACAAAAGGCATAGAGCAGACTAGGAAGTTGCAGCTGGCAGTCACACTGAGTCCATAGTCAAACGGGTTGGTTGGTTGGCAACCTTCAGTCATCAATTGTCTTCAAAACAACTCCACTTCCCACAGGTTATGTAGCCTTCAAAAATACCACCACCCCCCGACGGAGATTACATTTATGAGGACATTTCATCCTCAAACCAGAACAGAAGACCTGGGGAGATGGATCAATGGGCAAGAGTAGCTGCTGCCTAAGCCTACAGCCCTGAGTTCAACTAACATGTGCCTGAAACCCCAGTGGTGCGGGAAGTGGAGGCAGAAGGATTGCTAGAGCTTACTAGTCTCTACCCTAGCTCCAAGCTCAGTGAGAAACCCTGTCTTAAGAGAATAAAACAGACAATGACACCCAGTTTATTGTTTATTCCTCTGACACCTGCACACACACGCACACGCGCGCGCACACACACACACACACACACACACACACACACACACACACACCCGAAGCCATAATTGCTGTTTCCCATCTGCTCTTCATACCCAATTGCAGGATGTAACCCTTCTTTGCTGCTTATACACCCATCTTGGTTTTCCTTTCAGGTTTATTTAACACTTGATGCTGTGGGCAACAACTGCCAATCAGATTGTCAGCAGTGAATTCCCGATCAACCTGATCATTTTTTTCATTATTCACAAAGTCCCTATTGAATTTGTCAATGAAATGATTGATAGCAGCATCTTGTATCAACAAGTAGAAAGTGTCTTAGAGCCAGCCATCCTTCAGTTCCAATGACGACCTGCCAAGATTTCTCCAAGGCAAGTCACCCTGATACCAGGCAGCTATTGGGGTTGGTGATCAAGTGATTGACCTAAACTTGCACCAACTACAAGAAGCATAATTTTAGAAACAATAGAGCAAGTGCCCACTGGGACAGTTCAGTCCCATCTAATAAACCCCATGTAACAACTGTATCAATAGCAGGCGAAATTTAAAAAAATACAGACCCTTCACACACACACCACACTCCAGACCCCATGCTAAGTGCTTGGCACTATGCTGCCTTTTCACTTTATCTAGGACTACCCAAGTCCCTCCCTCCAAGAGCATTATTTCCTAGGTGACTCTGCAACACCAAATCCCTATGGCCCAATGTGGATGCTCAATAAATATGTCTTCATGAATCAGATGACTGAGGAGTGGCCACCTCTCCCTTTGTGGAACTTGGGGCTCAGAGCCTTCAGAACTCCAGGGCTCTATAGAGAATTTTAAAATCACTGAAGGATCTAAAGATGAAGGCAGTGATGAGCTATGACTGTAAGTCTACAGAGCTGAAGTTTCTAACCAGCTGTGAGGTATAAGACAGCACTGGAGATACACTTCAAACTACTTGGAAATGTTTTATTAGTGTTTATCATATGCTTTATTATAGGTACAAAGGCAGAGTTTAGCTGAGAATTATATCATTCACTGATTCCCATGATTAAGGAAGCCTACCCCACAAGATGCATTCTCCTTTGTCATTTTCATACAGCAAACACCAACAGTCATTTCACTCGTGCTAGGGATCAAACCCAGCTTTGCTTGGGAGGCGCTCGAAGGAAACACAACCACAGCAGCAGTCATTTGAATAACTGTCAAGATTCGGGTGTTTTTTTTCTTTCCGGTTTTTTTCTTTCTCTTTGTTTTTTTTCCTCACTAATTTTTACATGTGCTTACTGGTCATACATGTGCATATTGCCTGGCTGCCAGCAGCTGCCACCTGCCTGGACAAACAGTTCACAGTTTGCTGTAGCTTATAGCATGCCTGTTAACCTTAGCTTCCCCTTTTGCTTTCCTAACAGTCCCCTAAAGGCTTCTGTGTTGCCTAATGACCCTTGCTTTTGAAAAGACAGTAGCCACCTTAGTTTTGTAGTTTGCCAAAATATTCGTTTTGACCACTACAAATGACAGAGATAGTGCCTCTCTTTGTGGTGTCGTCGTCGTCGTTGTTGAAACATAAGATAGCATGAATCCAACTTGTCTTCAAACATGACTTTGACCTCTAGATCTCACTTCCTTGCCTGCTCAGCACTGGGACTGTTAGTGACTTTCACTGTGGCCAGTTTCTGCGATGCTAAGAGTTAAACTTTGGAGACAGATGGGCTTTGCTTGCGAGGCAAGTGCTCTACCAACCGAGCTCCATCCTCAGACTTTAAGATTGACTCTTTTTCCCACCCAGATCAGAATGTAAAACTGAAATAGCACCCACTCTCCCACACCATCTGTGATCTCTTCTCTCCAGGAGAGAGCAACAGCCTCTTAATGCATGGGATTCTTCCATCGTTTTCTAATGAGCTTTTTCCTAATGCATATCAGTTCTTTTTATAAGCTCTATCATCTCCTCTAAGCCTGAGGCTTTTGAAAAGTAGTAAAAGGTATATTGATGCTCCTATTCTTTTGAACCCATACCTCCACGAAGCAGGTAGAACACAATAGACCATGCCTGCCTGGAAACACATAAAGGGAGAAATAGGCACAGGAAGAGAAACCCCTTACCAGTGATCAGTCTTACTTTGACTATAGGCCCTGTTAGTCTGGGCACAGACACTCGATGGCTGATTTTTAGCGTATCTGACCCTCCTTGAATTTTATCCCAGTGCCACTATGTGACACGGAGCTGTAGCATTCCAACATGAAATGGTGAGTCTTTACCTAACACGTAAGCCAGATGTCACCATGCCACCAGCCTGCCTGCAATGTGTCCAGACCTCAAGACTGCTTTCAGAAGTAAAAAGGAGCAGACATGTGGCTTGGCTGCTCAGATGCCTGCTTTTCTGTCCTTGCTTGGACCAGCTCCATCCCTGGTGTCTCATCACATTCTCACCCTAAAGCCATTAGTCAGAAACACTGCCATATTCACTTTCCTGTCTTTGTCCCTGCTTTCTAGAACTCTCTTGTTCTAACACTCTCCTGTTGGGCATACTTGCCCCTTCAGACTCCTCTGGTCTTGCTCCTTCCCTTCCCTTCCTTTGCAGCTGAGATTCTCTTTCCTGCATGTCTGCCGCATTTCATGCGGACCCCTATAGTCATCCTGGGCTCCTTTCTCTCTGTGATAAGCACTCTGACCAAGTGTCCTTTAGGAGACAGGAGGGCTTATTTGACTTACCCCTCTGGGTCACACTGTGTCTTTGAGGGAAGTTAGAGCGAGAACTCAGGAACTTGAAGAGGACACTGTTTGCTGGCTCACCCTGGGGCTTATGCTTAGCAAGTTTTCTTACAGAGCCCAGAACCTAAGAAATGGCACCACTCACACTGGGTTGGACCCTCCTGTGTCAATATAGATTAAGGCAATCCCTCACAGATTTGTCAATAAACCAACCTGATAAAGACTGTTACTCACTTGGGCTTTCTCTTTTAGGTTTCTCTAGGCTGTGTTGAGTGACAGTTAATACTTTCTAGTACACTGTTGTGGTTATTTTTATGCTAGGATCATACCAGATCCTAGTATGATCTATAACTAGTGGTGGTTGGAAATTCTTACATGAATGCATAATCACACATTTACTGCTATCTAAACTAAAATGAATTTTATTTACTATGTCTCCAGCATAATGAATATGGAAATTGAACATTTAATCATTTTAAGTTTTGTTGACCAGTTAGTTCTAACTGTGCTGAACTGATTGACATTTTGATGGGTTTTATTTTCTTCTAAAATTACTGCTGTTGTACTTTCTTAAATATCTGGAATTCTTGGATTTTTTTTAATGTCAGTAATAAGGTTCTGGGCTTCAAAATTTTTAGAAAAACAAAACAAAATAAATACATATAGGCATAACTTATAAGTTACTTCACTCCTTCCTCGAATCTTGAGGAGGGAAAATGATTGAAAGTTAAATGAGGGTTAGGATGTAGCTTAGTTGACAGAGTGCTGGCCTAGGGTGCATGATGCCCTCAGTTTAATCCCCAGCAGTGTGTAAGCCAGGCATGGTGATATTCATCTGTAATCCCGGTGCCTGGGAGCTGGGATAGAGAAGGATGATCAGAGGTTCAAGATTATTTTCAGCCTCAAAGTGAGTTCGAGGCCCGGCTACTTGAGAACATGTCTCAAAATATAAATGGAAAGTTCAAAGCAAAATGATATCTAAATTATGCTAGGGGCAAGTCAATGAATTGCAGATTTTGTCTCACAGCAGATAGTTTTGGATACACAGGACTTTCTTAACAGTCAGTTCATAACACTTTACAAAGTGCCGTTGTGTGCTCTCTGCTTTACTGGGTATGATACTACGTATTTATACAATTAGAGTGATCATTCTTTGGTTATTTAGTTCATGTAACATTAAGAAAGCTAAACAAAGACATTCAAATCAAGGTTCCAACTTGATCTAAATGAATATTTAATTTTGTAAAAATTAATTTGACCTATTTTTACCCTCTTCTATCCTTTTGCTCATTGAACCTCTTCCATTCATTATCATAGGATTAACTGTCAGAGATTTCTAATTAAAATTATCCCTAAGCATCGTGCAGGTAGACTTTCATATCTCGCGGCTTAATGAAAAGGCTGCAGTTTGTGTTGTACACACCTTTGTCCCCTTTTAAGTATACATAGCAAATATGCAGCATTATATTGAGGGTCAGAAAGCATCTGCTGTTAGACAGGGGCTGGCACCTGCGTGTAATTATCCTCCGTAATTAATGAAGGAGGAGATCAAAGTTTCATGCAATTTTAATTTTATGCTCTGGGCTTGATGTGCGAAGGATTTGTACTGGGTAATAAAGGAATATAGGTTCATTCTAATAAGCATGACAAATGAATTTTTTAAATGAGTCTAACTCATTAGTTAGGCCTATATAAACCTATGCGACCCTCAGAGCTCCAGTGGGGTGGGGGACAATCTTCATGCCTAATCGGTGGTTGTGTGGCAGTATTTCAACAAATTAATTCCTTTACGAAGGCAAGCACGCATAAAAGTATTCCTGCTGATGTATGGCAAAAACCAAAGGATCTTGACTGCAAAAGCTAAATCACACTAGCAGCAATTTGCCAGGAGGCTCCATTTGTAACATCTACCAGGGCCTCTGGAAATACTTGGACAAAAATGGCATCTTGGCAGAATTCGCAACCCAGGAAATGAAGGTATACTTGACTCTGACATATGAAGTTTTCAAATACGAAGTGCAAACAACTCAGGATGCTGTGTGCAGATACAACACACTTTTCCCAGATGTTGCTGATTCAAATGATTTCAATCTCCATATTATAACGGGCTGTCTTGCTATCTCCAGGGAACAGCAATAAAGTTTAGAGCCTGGAATTAAGATAAAGTACCCATTCTCTTCTAAATAAGCCCTGATGTAGAGAGAACACAGTTTGCTGAAGAGAAGTAAAACAAATATAATATGTAGTTTTAAATAATAGATTATGGAATTCAGAGCAAACCAAAACAATTTCTAGAATTTTTCTGATATGGGCTATGTAGCTCTTTAAAAAAAAAAATAATAAGTTCCTGGGGCTGGAGAGATGGCTCAGCAGTTAGAAGTGCTTGCTGATTTTTTTTAGAGGACCTAAATTCCTAGCACTTACACTGAGGAGCTTACAAGCTCCTGTATCCCCAGCTCCAGGAGACCAGACACATTCTTCTTACATCCGTACATCGGTAGGCACATGCATGCACGCTCTCACACACACACGCAGGCACGCAGGCATGCACTCATAAATAATATTATTTAAAATATTTGAAAGATAAGTTGCTTTTCACAAGGGTTTGTTTTAAAACTTTTGGAATAAAATTGGAACACTGCCAGGGCCTCGATAGTATTTGAGACCTGTTTGTTCCAGGTCACCCTTGCCCATGCTGTTGCTTTGTGATGTCCCAGCAAAACATGAACTGGGCAGCTAATGCAGAGCTGAGTCCTTAGGTATATAGAGCCTACCCCTGCCAGTGCCAGCTTCGACAGCTCAGGTCCCCTGAGGAGGGGCGTGGCATTGGCAGTTAATCTCAGCAGATTTTTCTCTGAGGGAATAAAATGTAATTCTCTGAAGCAGGGAAATAATTCTCTGGGGCCGGCAATAGATGGGGTACACACACACACACACACACACACACACACACACACACACATTTGTTGAATGATGAAAGGTTCCCACAGCTCCAACAACTGTTTTCCTTCATAATTTATACCCCCCCAGAAAAAATTTATCAGTACAAAATTACAATGTAGCCACATTCTATTTTTCTTTAAGCTAACAATTCCAAAGAGAGGAGAAAAGCAAGCATGTCTCTTAATACCTTTATATGATTAAGCTCTTTTCTAATACAGGTAAAAGACAAATTATTCCCAATAACCTACTCACAATTGTATCTAAGCACTTGTTAGAGATTAACAAAGTGCAAGCAAGCAAGATATTTTTTTCTCAGCCAGTTTTTCTTACTGGCAAGCTGCAGTTTGAGGTTACAAAGAAGAGATCAATGATTTTATTACTTATGTTAAAAAGTAATCTTATAAAAAATCTTAAAAGAATCACAAATCTAGATCTTTACATGAAAGACAGTCAGTCATTTCTACTCCAAACCCTTGTGGTGCACATCTACTTCTTATCCATGTTTTATTAAATCATATCAGAAAACCGAGGGCAAGAATAGGTACAAGTAAGTAATCATCACCTCGATCACCAGCCCAGCCTTAGCAAGAAAGGCACGTCAGCTAAGTGCTGGCTGGACTGCCATTGTTCTTAGTTTCTGACCTCAAAATCGTCCTCACTCAACTATTAACAGTGTGCCTTTCTGAACTTTAACTCATTCCCCAAGATGCCCTACTTCAAAGTCACTAGCAAAAAATGTCTTAACCTAATTTTACTACCAATCTACATTTCTATTTTTTTTTCCTAAGGGTAGTGGTCATTGCTAAAAATCTGCATCTTCTTAGTTCTTTCTGAGGGTATTGGTTGAATAATTAATCTACTCCATCACCAATGCCTGAGAAAGATCAATCACCATTATTATAAGTGCCAATGATACTGCCTAGTGAGGGGCTGGAAGTTTTGATGCAACTCATAGGTTATAAGGGATGTGATGACTAGAAGGGCAACAAGCAGAGTGAAACTCCCCAGGGCTCTGCCTCTCCAGGGTACATCCATCCTGCTAGTGCTAGCAAGTGGGCTGCCTTCCATGAGTTCTAAAGGTGTTCTGCTGCTCCTCTTGAAAAACCCGCAGCTTCACCTATAGCTTGTCATCCAGAGCTCGAACCCTGGCCAAGGAAAGAAAAACAGAAGCAAATACAAATCAAGGAAGCCATACACTACAGACAAACCAGCTGAGTGGGTCAAGAATCCAAGATCACAAAAGGAATTAGCAACTGACTCCAAACCTTAAGAGAGGAACTATGAAAAAGCTTCTGGAAGAATGTACATTTACTCATTCAGCAGATACTAATGAGCATAAATGACAATTCCAGTCTTTACTAAATACTATGTATACAAATACATAACATAAAGTCCTTGTCTGTCTCAGCGTTTTATTGCTGGGAAGAGACATCATGAACAAGGCACCTCTTATAAGGGAAAATATGTAACTGGGTTCAGAGGTTGAGTCCATTATAATCAAGGCAGGAGCATGGCAGCATCTAGGTGGGCATGGCACTGGAGGAGCAGAGTTCTACATCTTGTTCCAAAGGCAAACAGAAGATCGGTTCCACATGGTTAGCAGAAGGGTCTCTGAGCCCATCCCCCACAGTGACACACTTCCTCCTACAAAGCCACACCTACTCCAATAAGGCCACACCTCCTTAGTGCCATTCCTTGGGCCAAGCATATTCAAGACACCAAATCTTCCTCTCAAACTTTGTTTTTAATTATGAGATGAGGAGTACAGGATACATGTGAGCATAGAAACCCAAAGAGGTCATACAAGAAGAGTCAGACCCTTGGAGTTGAATTTACAGACAGTGTTAGTCACCTGACAAAAATGCTGGAAACTAAACTCAAATCCATATGAGCAGTGTACTCTCTTAACTACTGAGCCAACAATTCAGCTCATCCATAGCCCATAACTTCTTCTATGTAGGCAGAGGATGCCTCCCATGCTGAAAATTCTATTTTCCCACATATGAACATCTATATGGTGACAATCTGTGGCACACATAGCAAGTTGAATGCTCAAGAGTCTCTTTCACAGATGCACTGCTCATGAGTACTCTTCAGTATAGACAACAGGTTCTTCTCTTGCCAACAGAAGACCGAAAACCTCCTATTATTAGGGAAAATATTGTCTTTTACAACCTACAGAGCAGCCTACGGCCAGAAAGTGAAAACACTGAGGATGCGGTAAAAAGGTAGAAGGAATAGCTATCTCTCTAAGGCACTTAACTGCCCTGAAAGCCACCCCAGAGATGCACCACCAGGATACCTGCTGAGCTCGCTCAGTCTAACTTCCTCTTCCAGTCTTTCCTCTGCCTCTCCTCCCCACAGCTGCCAAGAGCTCCAGCTTGTCTGCCCTGCTGCTTTCATTCTCAAACTCGAGTAAAAGTGTCCCTGAGTTTCCTTCAGAATCCATTTTTATTTAAATATTTTATCAATAAAAAAATAGGCAATGTGGCATTTAGGGTTTGAATTAACCCCTTAAGCCTTATAACAACCACATTTCAGAAGCAGGAAAATAGGTGTTGCACAAGGGCACACACACCCTATGAAAATCCAAATATCTGGGAAACAGTACAAAGGAATGTGCATGAATCAAGGGACTGTCTGCCAGAGTACTTCAGAGATGTGTTGGGTGCCCATCACTGCCTTGCATTCCATGGTGATGAACACAGAATTCTAGAGTATAGAGCTGAGAACTAATCAAGGAGTTGGAAAAGCATTAAAACTTACATTGAAAAAAAATGGCATGCTGTAGTTTTTAACAGCGGAGAGATAGGAGCTTTTCAGAAGGCAAATGTTCAAGGCTAGGGACATAGCTTAGTCATACAGTATGTGCCTTGCAAGCTTGAGAATCTGAGTTCAATCTCTGCAGTTACTTTTTAAGAGTCAGGCATGGTTTTACAACAAGCTAGCAAGATGGAGACAAGTTGATCCTTGGGGCTTTCTGCACAGCCTGCCTAGTTCATTCAGCAAGTGCTAGTCCCGGATGAAACCAACTCAAAACAACAAAAACGGTGGGTGAAACCTGTGGGACAGCCCTCCAAATTGTCCCTGGCCCTCCCATGTACCTGTATGCACATGAATGGTGCACACATGCACACAATTATGGGCAGACTTAGTGAATTACTAGGATTCCCTGTTGCACCAGAGACAAGACTAAGAAGATTGAGGGGAAACAGCCTGTGGGAAAGAAAGGAACTTTCCATGCTGAGGAAGTGCCACATGTAAAGGCTGGATAGTTGGCCTGACTTGTCTTTCCTCCAAAAAGCTCCTAGATTTGCTACCCTATGGAAAAATAATGAAAATTTGTTGGCTGATGGAAAAGTTCCAGGGGGGACGGCGCCCCCCTAAGGGAAACTGGAAGGCTGTGTGATTGGTATTTGCCATTTAATACCTCCATTTGCTCATCAGGATTCCAAAATTACTTGGAGCCCAGGGGAGCACCAACGGTCACATATTTACAATGAAAATGTTCTAACCCCAGAAAGCATGAGTAAAACAGATGCATATGTAGAAGTAATAGCTAAAGTTTAATAAGTGTCTATTCTGAAGAGGGGAGCGCTGGTGAGATGGGGAGCTGGACTCTCAGAAATGTAGACAATCCTGAGAGCTCAGAGGAGACAAGAAGTTCTGCTCACATTCCTGACCCAAGAGGAAGCTACCTAGTGCCCTTTGTGCCCTCTAGGAGGGCCAGTAAATATTTTCAACATAATTATAGATGGCCATTATAGAATGAGATTCCCATAAACAGACAAGAAGCATACAGAACTCCAAATAGATTGGACCAGAAAAGAAAATCCTCCTGTCACATAAAAGTCAAAACACCAAATACACAAAATAAAGAAAGAATATTAAAAGCAGTAAGGGAAAAAGGTCAAGTAACATACAAAGGCAGACCTATCAGAATTACACCAGACTTCTCACCAGAGACTATGAAAGCCAAAAGAACCTGAACAGATGTCATATGGACCCTAAGAGACCAAATGCCAGCCCAGACTACCATATCCAGAAAAATTCTCAATTAACATATTTGGAAAAACCAAGATTATTCTGGAACAAAACCAAATTTACACAATATTTTTCTACAATTCCATCCCTACAACGGTTAATAGATGGAAAACTCACACACAAGGAGGGGAAACTACACCCTAGAAAAAGAAAGGAAATAATCTTTGTGCAAGGAAACCAAAAAAAAAAAAAAAAAGAACCACAAAAACATAATTTGACCTCTAACAACAAAAATAACAGGAAACAGTAATCACGATTCCTTAATATCGCTTAACATCAATGGACTCAATTCCTCAATAAAAAGACATAGACTACCAGACTGGATACATAAAGAGGACTCAGCATTTTGATGCATACAAGAAACACCACAGTGACAAAGAAGGACACCACCTCAGAACTAAAAGCAAGAAAAGGATTTTCCAAGCAAAGGATCTGAAGAAACAAGCTGGAATAGCCATTCTAATATCAAATAAAATCGACTTTCAACCAAATTTATCAAAAAAGACAAGGAGGGACACTTCATATTCATCAAAGGAAAAATCCAACAAGGTTAATTTTCAATCCTGAATATCTATGCTCCAAATGAAAGGACACCTACATTCATAAAAGAAACCTTATTAAAGCTCAAATCACACATTGCACCTCACACAATAATAATAGGAGAATTCAACACTCCACTCTCATCAATGTCCATTGGATCATGGAAACAGAAACTAAATAGAGACACAGAGAAAATAACAGAAGTTGTGAAACAAATGGACTTAACAGATATCTATAGAACATTTCATCCTAAAACAAAAGAATATACCCTTTTTTCAGCCCTCATGGTACCTTCTCCAGAATTGATCATATAATCAGTCACAAAACAGTTCTCAACAGATAAAAGAAGACTGAAATAAGACCATGCATCCTATCAGATCACCAAGGACTAAAACTGACCTTCAAAATAACAATAAGGACAGAAATCCCACATGCACATGGAAGCTGAAAAACACTCTACTCAATGATAACTCTGTCAAGGAAGAAAGAAAGAAAGAAAGAAAGAAAGAAAGAAAGAAAGAAAGAAAGAAAGAAAGAAAGAGAGAAAGAAAGAAAGAAAGAGAGAGAGAAAGAAAGGGAGAGAGAGAGGGAGAGAGAGAGAAAGAAAGAAAGAAAGAAAGAAAGAAAGAAAGAAAGAAAGAAAGAAAGAAAGAAAGAAAAGACATTTTAAACTTAATGAAAATGAACGCACAACATACCTAAACTTATGGGCACAATGAAAGCTGTGCTAAGAGGAAAACTCATATCTCTGAGTGCCTTCAAAAAGAAACTGGAAAGAGCATACACTAGCACCTTGACAGCACACCTTAAAGCTCTAGAACAAAATGAAGCAAATACACACAAGAGGAGTAGATAGAAGAAAATAATCAAACAGGGCTGAAATCGACCAAATAGAAAGAAAAAGGACTATACAAAGAATCAACAAAACCAGGAGCTGGTTCTTTGAGAAAATCAACAAGATAGATAAACCCTTAGCCAGACTAACAAGAGGGCACAGGACAGTATCCAAATTAAAACAATCAGAAATGAAAAGGAAGACATAACAACAGAATCTGAGGAAATTCAAAAAGTCATCAGATCTTACTACAAAAGCCTACTATATTCAACAAAACTGGAAAATCTGGATGAAATGAACAATTTCTTAGACAAATACCAAGTACTAAAGTTAAATCAGGTTCAGAAAACCCATCTAAATAATCTCATAACTCCTAAAGAAATAGAAGTAGTTATTATAAGCCAAGGTCCAGACAGGTTTGGTGCAGAATTCTATCAGACCTTCACAGAAGACCTCATATCAATACTGTCCAAACTATTGCACAAAAAAGAAATGGAAGGAGCCCTACCAAATTCCTTCTATGAAGCCACAATTACTCTTATGCCTAAACCACACAAAGACCCAACAAAGATAGAATTTCAGACCAATTACCCTCATGAATAATAATGCAAAAATTCTCCCAAACCGAATCCAGGAGCACATCAAAACAATCATCCATCATGATCAAGTAGACTTCATTCCAGAGATGCAGGGATGGTTCAATATACGGAAATCCATCAATCCAATCCACTATGTAAACAAACTCAAAGGAAACAAAAAAACACATGATCATCTCATTAGATGCTGAGAAAGCATTTGACAAAATTCAACACCCCTTCATGCTAAAAGTCTTGGAAAGATCAGAAATTGAAGGACCACACCTAAACATAGTAAAAACAATATACAACAAACCAATAGCCAACATCAAAATAAATGGAGAGAAACTTGAAGCAATCCCAGTGAAAAAGGCTGCCCACTCTCTCCTTACTTACTCAATATAGTTCTTGAAAGTCCTAGCCAGAGCAATCAGACAACAAAAGGGGGACATAGGGATACAAACTGGAAAGGAAGAAGTCAAATTATCACTATTTGCAGATGATATGATAGTATACATACATGAAACCAAAACTTCCACCAGAGAACTATTCATCCTGATAAACAACTTCAGCGAAGTGTCTAGATATAAAATTAACTCATACAAATCAGTACCCTTCTTCTACTCAAAGGATAAAGAGGCTGGGAAAGAAATTAGGGAAACAATACCCTTCCCAATAGCCACAAACAACATAAAATACTTCAGTGTGACTTTAACAAAGCTAGTGAAAGATCTGTATGAAAAGAATTTCATGTCTATGAAGAAAGAAATTGAATATCTAGGAAGATGGAAAGACTTCCCATGTTCATGGATTGGCAGGATTAATATAGTAAAAATGCCCATTTTGCCAAAAGCAATCTACAGATTCAGTGCATTCTGATTAAAATTCCAACTCAATTCTTCATAGAGTTAGAAATAGCAATTTGCAAATTCATTTGAATTAACAAAAAATCCAAGACAGAGGAAACTATCCTCAGCAATAAGAACTTCTGAGGGAATCAGCATCACTGATCTCAGGCAGCATTGCAGAGCAATAATGATTTAAAAAGGTAGATCAGTGGAGTAGAATTGAAGATGCCGAAATGAACACACACACCTATGGTAACTTGATCCTTGACACAGGAGCTAAAACCATCCAGTAGAAAAAAGATAGCAATTTCAACAAATAGTGCTGATTCAACTGGAGGTCAGCATGTAGAAGAATGCAAATGGATCCATTCTTATTGCCCTGTACAAAGCTTAAGTCCAAGAGAATGAAGGACCTCCACATCAAACCAGATACACTCAAACTAACAGAAGAAAAAGTGGGGAAGAGGCCTGAATACGTGGGCACCTGGGAAATTTTCCTAAACAAAACACCAATGGCTTATGCTCAAGAATCAACAAATGGGATCTCATAAAACTGTAAAACTTTTGTAAGGCAAAGAACACTGTCATTAGGACAAAATTGCAACCAACAGGTTGGGAAAAACCCTTTATCAATTCTACATTCTACAGAGGGCTAATATCCAAAATATACAAAGAACTGAAGAATTTAGACTCCAGAGAGCCAAATAATCCTATTAAAAATGGGATACCGAGCTAAACAAAGAATTCTCAGCTGAGGAATATCAAATGGCTGAGAAGTATCTAAAGAAAGGTTCAATTTCCTTAGTCATCAGGGAAACACAAATCAAAACAACCCTGAGATTCCACCTCACACCAGTCAGAATGGCTAAGATAAAAATCTCAGGTGACAGCAGATGTTGGCAAGGATGTGGAGAAAGAGGAATGCTCCTCCATTGTTGGTGGGATTGCAAACTGGTACAACCACTCTAAAAATCAGTCTGGATGTTCCTCAGAAAATTGGACATTGTACTACCTGAAAACCCAGCTATACCACTCCTGGACATATACCCAAATGATGTTCCAACATACAATAAAAACACTTGCTCTACTCTGTCCATAGCAGCCTTATTTATAATAGCCAGAAACTGGAAAGAACCCAGATGCCCTTCAAAAGAGCAATGGATACACAAAATGTGGTACATCTACACAATGGAGTGATACTCAGCTATCAAAAACAATGACATCATGAAATTCATAGGCAAATGAATAGAATAAGAGACTATCATCCTGAGTGAGGTAACCCAATTTCTCTCTCTCTCTCTCTCTCTCTCTCTCTCTCTCTCTCTCACACACACACACACACACACACACACACACACACACACACACAAAATGATATGCACTCATTGATAAGTGGATATTAACCCAAAAGCTGGAATTTCCCAAGATACAATTCACAGACCACATGAAAATCAAGAAGGATGACCAAGTGCATATGATTCAATCCTTCTTAAAAGGGGGAACAACAAAAATATTCTTAGGAAAAGATATGGAGACAAAGTTTGGAGCAGAGACTGAAGGAATAACCATTCAGAGACTGTCCCACATGGGGATCCAGCCCATATATATACAGCAACCAAAACTAGATAAGATTGATGAAGCCAAGAAGTGCATACTGACAGGAGCCTGATATAGCTGTCTCCTGAAAGGCTCATCCAGAGCATGACAAATACAGAGGCTAATGCTAGCAGCAAACCATTGAACTGAGAACGTGGTACCCATTGGAAGAGTTAGTGAAAGGTTTGAAGGAGCTGAAGGGGCTTGCAACCCCATAAGAATAACAATACCAACCAACCAGAGCTCCCAGTGACTAAACCACTACCCAGGGACTAGACATGGACAGACCCATGGCTCCAGCTGCATATGTAGCAGAGGATGGCCTTGTGGGGCAACAACGGGAGTTGAAACGCTTGGTCCTGCCAAGGCTGGACCCCCCAGTACAGGGAAATGTTGGGGCAGGAGGTGGGAAGGGGCGGGTGCATGGGTCTGAGAACGCCCTCATAGAATAAGGGGGAGGAGAATGGGATAAAGGTATTGTGGATGGGAAACCAGGAAAGGGAGCAACATTTGAAATGTAAATAAAAAATATTCAATATTTTTTTAAAAAGTGTCCATTCTGTCTGGCATGGTATGGCACACTTTATGTCAATCAGTGAGTGAGATATGCAGATACGAGCCATTACTTTTTACTTTGTGTGAAGAGAAAACTGCAGCATTGAATGATTAGGTCCTGGCTAAGGAAGGGGCACAAGCCAGAGCACCGGCAGGCTCCTGTACAGAACAGTAGCTTCCTGTCACATCAGCTGGCTTTCAGTTTTCATTTCAGTTTAATTGTCATTGTCATTGTTTTTGACCCACTGAGTTTAATCATAGTTGCTAAAAGTAAGGGTGCATGAGAAAGCCCTGCAGAAACATAGATGTTCTAATCTAATTTTAAAATATACCTTTTAAACACAGTTTAAATGGAAGTTCCCTATATGGCTGGATCATTCTTCTCCCAGAAGCTTAAAGTTATTCCATTTAAACAACAACAACAACAACGAAAAATAACAATGAGATACCTCACTACTAGCTATTGGTCAGGAATGCCTGAGAGGCCAGTCCTCCCAATTACAGGTTATGGGTTTCAATTTGTCAATGTGAGAGTAACACTATTTCCTCGTTTGTTTGTTTGTTTGTTTGTTTGTTTGTTTGTTTGTTTGTTTTTGAGAAGGAGCTGTCAGGGAGGGCAAAGGGATGGCAGAGGTAGGCATGAGATTAAGTGAAATGTGCAATGTACTTGTATGAAATGATCACAGAGTGAACTCTATATGAAATAGAATTTTTCAGACATACATACATTGAAAACGTGACTAACTAAAATTTCATCAGGTTTTCAACTGAAATTACCAGAAGGCTTGGCCTGACAGGTCAGACACTGTGAACTATCTGATGCCACCACAAGCATCTGGCTCACTTCTACCTCAGAGCTAGAAGTAGCGTTCCTCTGTTTAAGACAGCCTGGTTTCCTCTCTGAGAAAAGGTATGCAGAAAGAATGTAGGAGGCGGAAGTGTGGACTCTTGCTCTGTAAGCATCTGCTTACGCTTCCCGCGGGACTTGCTTACTAAATCTGGGCTGCTCTGTCTCTAGTCTAGGGCGCCACGTGCGGCTGAGAAGAAATCTGTTCTCTCTCCATCCAAAGCCAAATGTGAAGAGTCCTCGAGGGTGGGTTTGAATCTCAGTATGCAGGATCTTAAATTGTCTGGCTTGTGTCTGCTTGAAGTATGCTTCCAACAGCGCCTCGCTTACTCTGTTACACTCATGGTAATAACCACAGAACTTGAGAGCCAGTGTAAGGGACCGCGCTCTGCTCAGCTTCCCCTGGTGCTCCTTCAAACTGATATCGTCGGGCCACTCTGTTCTCACCAGCTTCTTAGTCTAGATGTCCCGAGACCTACGTCTCCTGTTAGACGGCTCTGGCACAACCACTTCCATGTGGTACAGCTTTTGTCACCACCCATTCTGATACCATGAACTGTCACTGACAATATCACTGTCCAACTCACGAAGGAGGGCAGATACAAAGCCAGGTACAGAGTGAAGGGACAGGAACTGGAGGAACTGTCTGCATTAAGACATGTGGAATGCAAAATAATTATAATCTGACATTTAAGAACCCCCTACCTACATATCCTGCTTTGTTTCACAGACTTAGCCAGACAAGTACACTGAGCCCAACAGTCAATGGAAACTATAGGTCTCAGTGCTTTGTGAAGGTCAGTACAGGGCAAAAATGTGGTGGCCAAGGCAGACACAAGAAAAGACAGGTCAGCGGGAGGGAAGCACAGCAAATTTACTTCAGCATGTGTGCTATGACATGAAAATATGAAAGAAAACCCATATGAAGGATTCGGGAGAAAGTAATTATTGTGCTCCATCTCCCAGAAGTGGGCAATCTTACAGAAAAAGTTTTTGGGCAAAAGGTCTGACCCAGGGATAATAAACTCAGGGGGAATCAGCAACCACTCCTTGCTTATCTTCTACTTGGCCTCTCTACACCCGGATCCTGGCCCTCCAACAGAAGCCCAGAGCGCTGAGAAATAGGGGTTTTATGACCTAGTTTCAAGGGAAGGGAGCAAGCAGAGAGTGAACTTTCTAAATCATGTGGTTTGCTCTGGGAGATACAAGTTTTGTTTCTATGACCCACCAGGGAAAAGAGAAATTCTGCATTTCACAACCCATTTTGGAAAAGGAAGGAGATGGGAGTCAGACATCTGGACTCTGAAGCCACTTTCTGTCCTTTGGTTCAAAGCACCTTCGGATAATATCTTTGGAACGATGGTACCATTTCTTTTCATTCCAATCGCTGCAGCCCAACTCCTCAACTTTGAGTAAGCCCAAACAGTAGATTAAAATCTATCTACCCTAAAGCAGCAAAATTTGATGCAACTTGGTTCATGAACTAAAGTTCCCTTAATCTTAATCATTTAACAAATACTTTTGTCTACCTGCCTTACCCACTCTTTAGGGCTGGATAAGCAAGACGATTCTAAATGTTTATCAGCTATACTTGAAAGCTTAATGTGACCAGAAGCCACTCTCGCCTACTGTCCCATAGGTTTTGGGCAAGGTGACACTAGCATCTTTCCTTGAGACATGGTGGTTTTGCTAGAATGTTGTTAAAATGTCTCAGAGTGTAGACTATGGGGCAGTTCTTGAATCGAGGAAAATCACAACCTGCAGAGTCAGGAAAGGTTAGCCTCAACTCAGAAAATGCTTTTTTATAGTTCAAGAACCATTACATGAAGAAACTATATTTCATGAAAAGATAAAAGAAACTGAAACCAAAATCTAGGTGCTCAAGTGGACTTTAATGGAACCAATGACAATGTCTAGGGATAATGACAGAAGGTGCTTGAAGAGTCATTAGTGGAATATATACTAACGTGCATATTATTAAATTCATACAATAGTCCAATATACTGTATCAGCTATTACCTTCAAGACATGAATAACAAACTAAGTCTTATAGGAAACTCTTTGTTCCTGAAATGATTAAGACATTATCACTGATATCACATTATCAGAATCTACACACATTATTAGTAAAAAAAAAAAAAAAAAAAAAAAACCAGCAAGTTAGCTAGCTCTCAATGTATTTATAGGACACAAGTAATGGAGATAATAGAGCTCATCTGTAATTTTTATAGTATTTTCTTATGAATATTCATCACATTGGGAAATTACCCAAACTGCTGACATCTGCCTCAGTAAACTTAGATAAATGGATTATAGACCAGCTTCCTTTAAAGGTAATTGTAGATGCTATTTCAAGATAACTGCTTTTCACCAAAAGTTATTTACTCCATAGATTAAATGACTTCATCAAAACATCGCAAAAGAAGTGTTTTTTTTTTAAACACTCAATCTCGGGTGCTAGAACTAACCCATTGCTCCAGTTGTGAATCTTTTATAATGCTACTCCAATATGAGAGAGTTTCACTAATATCCATTACTCAGAAGAGATGAGTCTCATGTTTCATCCAATAAGAAAACAATTTGACAAACATTTAGCCTCTTTACAACTTTCTCTTGGAGGAAGGACTATGTTTTTCCTGTATTATTTTGTTTTGGGGGACAGTATCTCATGGATCCCAGGGATCCCAAATTCACTGAGGGGATGACCTTAAACTTCTCATCCTCCTGCCTTCACCCCCCTAGTCCTAAGGTTACATATTTGCTCACTACTTCCAGTTGAAGCCAGACTCTCACGTAAGCCAGGCAAACTCTTTACTGATTGAGAAACAGTCCTAACCTGAGGAGCTGTTTCCAATCATTACAGTCACTTCTGTAGCTCTCATGAACAAGAACAAATCAGCCTGAGTTCACCAAGTTGTCTGCTTGCCTCCCCGACTCCTCTGCTGACTGCAGTTCAAACTCAGGCTTAAGAGCTCTGGATCTCCGCCCTCCTGATCCTGGGAAAGGCAAAGCAACCGTGTGAGACACTTTTCCAGAGGAAAGGATAATTTTAAATCGATTTAGAAAAGAGGCATGCAGATTTTGAAATGTTTCTGCCCCAACCAGGACAGAGGTCCCTCGAAGGACCTGTAACAAGAATAGCTGATATTACAGTGCTATTTTCTGTACACTCAATATTCATCTAATAAGAATTTATCTATTGGGGTTGGGGATTTAGCTCAGTGGTAGAGCGCTTGCCTAGCAAGCGCAAGGCCCTGGGTTTGGTCCCCAGCTCCAGAAAAAAAAAAAGAATTTATCTATCTTATCTTTTGCTTTTTTTGTCAATTTTATTATTCTACAATCATAAGAAAATGTCTATATCTTAGTTTGTTCTACTACAAAAATGTCATAAATGAAGTGGTTTAAGGCTTTCTTAAGTGCCTTTCAAACATTGATCAGTTTTTGCCAAAGCCACAGCTACTCAGTCTAGATATATAGGCAAATAAATCTGTAAATAAATAAAACCATAACTAATAATGAATCATATGAATAGTGTTTTAAAAACACTGTTCTTTCATAGCATATAATTTACCAAAGAAGGTAAAGATGAAAGCAAATTTTATACTAAAAAAGCTGCATGTTTATTTTACAATAATTAAAACATTAATTCACCTGAATATTGTATACATAGTCTGTAAAGTGTCTTTGGCGTCTTTAAGACTTGATGAACATCTTCATTTTATAACCAGCAGTGTTGAAACCTCCACTTCACATAAATTCATAGCATAAAGATGTTTAGGGCAATATGAGAAACTGTTGGAAAGTTGATCCTAATCCCAACCCAAAATTCACTTAACTACATTTTATAAAACTCATCACCAATTCCAAGAGCAATTTGCAAAATCAACCATTCTGAATGACACATTTCAAAATAAACTGTGATACATGTTGAAGAGTGACAGTAAAAAATAAAATTATAAAGTCTGTGTCTTCTGCAGTTAAACCATTGTGTCTGTAAGAACTGAAATGTTTGCATGTACAACTGAAAACAATGCAGTTCATACATACAATCATGAGAATCAGAGCTGGGCTGTCAGGTGCCACATGCTTACATCATGTAACATGATAGCATGTGCATGTTAAATGCTCACCTTGTGTACCTCACAACCAAGGCTTCCCTGAACATGCACAGAAGGAGGCCTTGATGGAAACACATCAGATTTTCTGCACGATGATTTTCAATTAATTTGGTCCTTACACTGCAGATTCCTTTTTCTGTTTTCCAAAATATTTGCAATCCTACCTTTCAGGTATTTGTCACAACTTAAGAAGCTGGACTTGAACAAATCTGAAAGCTGGAAATCTAAAATCAAAGGACTGAGGAATCAGTGTCTAGTAAAACACTTGCCTGAGGCTTAAATAACTGACTGTATTTAGAGGGCTCATTAATTAATTTCTGTACAGCTCCAATAGCATCCCATTGGGAGTGATGCCATCAACATATGCATTTGGGGCAAAGGGCCACCAACATGCAATGCACAGTAACATAATGGTGCTATTTCTGCCTTAGTGTCTTGTGAAGAATGCACAGATGGGTATATATGAATGGGTATCATTTTATGTTATAATATACGAATATGTCAGAAATTCTGTTCTAAGCAAATCTGACTAGGGAAGATCCGTGTAACCAGCAACTTCTTTTTACATGCTGATTTCTTTGCAAAGGGACCTTGTTATCAATTTGATTCTTGCTGAAACCTGTTTTCTGGGGAGAGTCAGCCAGGAAAGTTGAAAATCAGCAGAGGAATGCTCATAGACAAATGAATTATAGACCACAGAATGGTGACAGTCTGCAAGGTGTTAGAATATATCACCTTGCTACATAAATGCTGACAAGGCATGGGAGCTCAATGGGTAGCTAAGCAACCACTGGTCTGCTTGCCCTTAAATGTAATAGATTCATTTGATTAAGTCAGCCATCATGTTTAATCAGAGAGAATACTGGAGCAGATTAGACACTAATGATTGAGTAATGTTTAGCAACCATAGTCAGCCATCTTATTAATTATTATATTTAATAATGTGGGGAAAGATAATTAGAAAAGCAAATGATGAAAGCATCATGATAGTAAACAAGTTAAGTCAACACAGTCACCAGAGCATATCCTCATGCAAGGCATTTTCAGTGGGTTACTGTGAACTTTTCCTTAATTGAATCAGCAGAGACCCGTTGCCACAAACGCCATACCTGTAAATGTTCTTACGTGTCTCAAAATTTTCTCTGGGAGGTAATATAAGCAATGCAATGTAAATGGAAGCATTTTAGATCTGGGGAGACGCTTCAGCAGCTAAGAGCATGCAACTCTTGCAGAGGGCCCAAGTCAACACCCATGTCAGGCAGCTAAAAACCACCAGGACCTCCAGTCCTAGAAGATCAGAGGCTCTTTCTGAGCTTAGAGGGCACCAACTCTCACGCATGCACATACCCACGCAGAGAAACATACAAATATAACAAAACCTCTTTTCCCTTGAGTATGTGTTTCGGCTTACTAAACTTCCACCTCAATGCAAAACACACAATTTGTTGAGATACATTCCTCTAAATGTAAAAGGCATAAATCAGATATCCATATTCTACAAACATCCCATCACATACGTCTGACAGAGAAAGACTGAAGAAAGGGCAGCATGCTTTAAAGTGATGGCAACTAGCAACAGTCTATTAGGTCTCAAATTAGCTGGCCACTCTTCACGATCGTACCTATTTCAAGTGCCTTAAAGTGCACTCTTATTGATTTATACGTCACCAGGAAATAGCTAATAAAACCACAAGATTTGTCTGAGCATTTTAGGACCAAGAAATTCAAACCTATGTAACTCACAAGGTGTAAGCCTTTTAAATGGTGGACACTTTTATTCTCCTTCCCAGTCAAGACAAAAACAGGTAGAAGAGGCAACAGTGTAGTTGTAATACTGTTTATTCTACACTGAGAAATAAGTGGGCAGCATTTAGGTAACCCTGAAAGAATCATGCTCTTACAGGTAACTCACAAGTGGAACACCACGTTTAAGGTGAAATGTACTTTCCCTTTCATTTTGGCTTATGCCTCCCAAGGAAGTCAAGGGGGTACAGTATTCTTCTCACTGCAGGGGTAATGGAACATTCTGGGGGCAAGCTTGGCAACAACATGAATGACACGGCACTCTGATGAATGGCTCTGGCACTTCATTGGGATGCTTGCCAAAGAACAGCGTTACTACAGTGCGTTTCCAGCGGCTCTAAGCAGCAGATGAATTGCACATCAATTTATTTAAATAGCAAGAGGGCGAGCCTATTCATGGCCATTACCAGGTGCGGGTTGATGCCTGCTAGCATAGATTTCCCACTGAGAAGCCCTTTAGTCGCCCCATGTGGCTTTCCCACTCCATTATGCCTGCTAAATGAATCAATCTTACCTTAATATCATTCTTAAATATTTAATGCCAAATTACAATGCTGCCTTTTAAAATCCGTTGGTAAAATAAAAGGTAAAATAAAAGCAAAAATTGTTCTGCAGAATGCACCCCACTTGAGAAGCCCCCATGAGGACTTATTGGGGTGGGCTGTTTGCTCCCTGTGGAGTGGGGCAATTAAAAGGATTTATTTGCTTGTGTGCCCATCTGGGCCACAGCAAAAAGAACTAAATAAAAAAAAAAGTAAGCAATTTAAGGCTCACTTTCCTGATTGAATCCATATTTATTATAATGCAGAGCTTGACCCAGAAAATCACTTTCTGCATGTTATTAATATGTCCTTTATATGACTCAAACAAAAGACCATGTAGGAGAAATCGAGATGTCCCTTCTGGATAGAACACTCAGTTTTGCTTCTAGGTGAGGCTGCTATGCAAATGAGGGCTGGATTTTTGTTTATCAGTAGTAGTGATTATTGTTGTAGCTCTCAATCTATCTGTGTGTGTGTGTGTGTGTGTGTGTGTGTGTGTGTGTGTGTGTGTGTATACCATAGAGTATCTGTAGACATCAGAAGACAACTCTCAGGAGTCAGTCCTCTCCTTCCACCATGAGTACCATGGATGGAATTCAGGTGGTCAAGCTTGAATGGCAAGAAATTGTGCCTGCTGCACCGTCATGGTGGCCTATCTCTGAATTTTTAAACTACTCTCAGTTAATTCAGATTATTTGTGGAGTTTATTAATTCCATGTTTCAATGCTAGATCTACCATTTGATTGTTTGCTTTGCTGTTGTGTTTTGTTTTTGTTTTTAGGATTTTGTTTGTTTGGTGGGTTAGTTATTTTTGTTCCTGTTGTTTATTTGGTTGGTAAGTTTTTAGACAAGAGATCGTATAGCTCAGGCTGGTCCCAAATGACCATTTAGCTGCAAATGGCCTTGAACTGCTAATGGTCCTAATTCAGCCTCATGAATGATAGAGCTACAAAAGTCTGCCCCTATGTCTTGCTAGAATGCCCATTTCAATATGTGCCTTTTAAAGCCATATTCCTTCTGCACCTGAGGTGGACAGAGCTGAGCTCCCATTCAGTCATTTACCATTCTTCCTTCAGTGTGCAAGTCAATACTTAGAAGAGGCAGATTCTGATGAAAACAATGGGTACCCTTTGCAATGTTGTGGCTTTTGTTCAAGATCCCAGCTACATGAAGGTGACTTGAAATTTCTTTACTCAAAAACAAAAGTAAATAAAATAAACAACAGCCATGGTAGAAGAGATATTTCAAGGTATTAGAAGTATTTCCAGCTGAACACCAAGAAATGCAGACATCCTAAGACTGCACGACAGACTGCAACTTCTGCACACCTCTGTCCACATCCCTGGTCCAAGGGGAATCTGCACTGTGCCTCTGGACACAGGAATATAGGAACAGACAGCTGCCAGTACCTGTGGTTCTGGCCCATGCCCAGGACTGAACTGAGCAGCTCCCTGCACCCAAATCCCATGGAAAAAAGAACTGGACCCTCAGAAGTGTGGACATTCCTGAGAACTCAGAGGAGACTACCCTCTACCCACAGTCCAGACCCAAGAAGGAATTGCCTAGTGCCAACTGTGCCCCCTGGAGCAAGGACCTAGGAGCAATCAGGGGCAGGACACTTCTGATTCCTGCCCATTCCTAGAGCTGAAAGACAGTCACCAGGTGCTCATACACACCTGAATTCGACCCACCTGTTCTCAGAAAAGACTGAAAGAAAACAGGAAAACAGATCTACAGGAGTGTTGACACAAATGGTCAGTGCTACAGGAGGGTCAAGTGAAACAGCAAGACAGGCAAACAACAGAGACAACCCAATGGTTAGAGGCAAGCGCAGGAACTTAAGCAACAGAAACCAAGACTACTTGGCATCATCACAGCCCAGTTCTCCCACCAAAGAAAATACTGGATATCCAAACACACAAGATTTAGAGTTAGATTTAAAATCACATTTTATGATAATGATGGAGGAATTTAAGAAGGATATAAAGAACTCCCTTAAAGGGCTGGAGAGATGGCTCAGCGGTTAAGAGCACCCGACTGCTCTTCCAGAGGTTGTGGGTTCAATTCCCAGCAACCGCATGGTGGCTCACAACCATCTGTAAAGAGATCTGATGCCCTCTTCTGGTGTATCTGAAGACAGCTACAGTGTGTACTTATATATAATAAATAAATAAATCTTTAAAAAAAAAAAAAAAAAGAACTCCCTTAAAGAAATGCAGGAGGGGTTGGGGATTTAGCTCAGTGGTAGATCACTTGCCTAGCAAGTGCAAGGCCCTGGGTTCCGTCCTCAACGCTGGAAAAAAAAAAACAAAACAAAGAAATGCAGGAAAACAGAAGTAAACAAGTAGAAGCCCTTAGAGAGAAAACACAAAAATCCCTGAAAAATCCCTGATTCCTGCCCATTCCTAGAGCTGAAAGACAGTCACCAGGTGCTCATACACACCTGAATTTGACCCAACTGTTCTCAGAAAAGACTGAAAGAAAACAGGAAAACAGATCTACAGGAATGTTGGAAAACACAACTAAATGGGGAAAGGAATTGAACAAAACAGTTCAGGATTTAAAAATGGAAATAGAAACAATAAAGAAAGCACAAAGGGAGACAACCCTGGATATAGAAAACCTAAGGAAAAAGCAAGGAGTCATAGATACAAGCATCACCAACAGAATACAAGAGATAGAAGAGAGAATCTCAGGGGCAGAAGATACCACTGTCAAAGATAATGTAAAATGCAAAAAGCTCCTATCACAAAACATCCAGGAAATCCTGGACAAAATGAGAAGATCAAACCTAAGGAAAATAGGTATAAAAGAAAATGAAGACTCCCAAATTAAAGGGCCATCAAATATATTCAACAAAACTATAGAAGAAAACTTCCTTAACCTAAAGAAAGAGATGCCCAAAAACATACAAGAAGCCTATAGAACTCCAAATAGACTGGACCAGAAGAGAAATTCATCCCATCACATAACAGTTAAAACACCAAATGCAAAAAACAAACAAAGAATATTAAAGGCAGTAAGAGGAAAAGGGCAGGTGACAAAGAAAGGCAGAACTATCAGAATCACACTGGACTTCTCACCAGAGACTATAAAAGCCAGGAGATCCTGGACAGATGTCCTACAGACACTAAGAAAACAAAAATGCTAGCAAAGGCTACTATATCCAACAAAACTCTCAATTAACAAAGATGTAGAAGCCAAGATATTCCATGAAAAAAACCAAATTTATACAATATTTTTCTACAAATCCAGCCCTATGAAGGATAATAGATGGAAAACTCCAACACAAGAAGAGAAATTACACCGTAAAGAGTGCAAGAATAATATCTCCTTGCAATGAACCAAAAGAGAGCTTGATAGCACACCTAAAAGCTCTAGAACAAAAATAAATAAATAAAGCTAAGGGGAGTAGAAGGCAGGAAAAAATCAAACTCAGGGCTGAAATCAACCAAGTAGAAACAAAAAGGACTATACAAAGAATCACAAAACCAGTAGCTGGTTCTTTGAGAAAATGAACAAGATAGATAAACACTTAGCCAGACTAACCAGAGGTCACAGAAAGTGTATCTAAATTAACAAAATCAGAAATGAAAAGGGAGACATAACAACAGAATCTGAGAAAATTAAAAAATCATCAGATCCTACTACAAAAGCCTATATTCAACAAAACTGGAAAATCTGGAGGAAGTGGACAATTTTCTGCACAGATACTAGGTACCAAAGTTAAATCAGGAACAAATAAACCATCTAAACAACTACATAATTCCTAAAGAAATATAAGCAGTTATTAAAACTCTCCCAACCAGAAAGAGCCCAGGACCAGATGGGTTTAGTACAGAATTCTATCAGATCTTCATAGAAGAGCTCAAAGCAATACTGTCCAAACTATTCCTCAAAATAGAAACAGACAGACCACTACCAAATTCCTTCTATGAAGCCAACCTTAGTCTTATACCAAAACCACACAAAGACCCAACAAAGAAACAAAACTTCAGACCAATTTTCCTTATGAATATTGATGCAAAAATAGTCAATAAAATCCTTGCAAAACGAATCCAAGAACACATCAAAACGGTCATCCATCATGATCAAGTAGGCTTCATCCCAGGGATGCAGGGATGGTTTATTATACAGAAATCCATCAATATAATACAATATATAAACAAACCCAAACATAATAACCACATGATTATATTACATTAGATGCTGAGAAAGCATGTGACAAAATTCAACACCCCTTCATGATAAAAGTCCTGGGAAGATGAGGAATTCAAGGCCCATATGAAAACATAGTAAAGGGAATATACAGCAAACCAGTAGCTACTATCCCACTAAATGCAGAGAAATTTGAAGCAATTCCACTAAAGTCAGAGACTAGACAAGGCTACCCACTCTCTAACTACTTATTCAATATAGTACTCGAAGTCCTAGCCAGAGCAATCAGAAAATGAAAGGTTGTCAAAGGGATACAAATTGGAAAGGAAGAAATCAAAATATCACTATTTGCAGATGATAAGATAGTATACTTACATGACCCCAAAAGTTCCACCAGAGAACTACTTAACATGATAAACAACTTTAGCAAAGCGTCAGGGTATAAAATTAACTCAAACAAATCAGTAGCCTTCCTCTACTCAAAGGATAAACAGACTGAGAAAGAAATTAGGGAAATGACACCCTTCACAGTAGTCCCAAACAGTATAAAATATCTTGATGTGATGTTAACCAAGCAAGTGAAAGATCTGTATGACAAGAACTTCAAGGCTTTGAAGAAAGAAATTGAAGAAGACCTCAGAAGATGGAAAGATCTCCCATGCTCATGGATTGGCAGGATTAATATAGTAAATATGGCCATTTTGCCAAATGCAATCTACAGATTCAGTGCAATCCCCATCAAAATTCCTACTCAATTCTTTATAGAGATAGAAAGAGCAATTTGCAAATTCATTTGGAATAAAAAAAACAACAGGATAGCAAAAACTATACTCAACAATAAAAGAATTTCTGGGGGAATCACTATCCCTGAACTCAAGCAGGATTACAGAGCAATAGTGATAAAAACTGTATGGTATTGGTACAGAGATAGACAGACGAGTAGAACAGGATTGATGACCCAGAAATGAACCCACACACCTATGGTTATTGATCTTTGACAAAGGAGCTAAAACCATCCAATGGAAGAAAGATAGCATTTTCAACAAGTGGTGCTGTTTCAGCTGGAGGTCAGCATGTAGAAGAATGCAAATCGACGCATTCTTAGCACCCTATACAAAGCTTAATTCCAAGTGGATCAAAGGCCTTCACACCAAACCAAATGCACTCAAACTAATACAAGAAAAGGTGGGGAAGAGTCTTGAACACATGGGCACTGGGGAAAATTTCCTGAACAAAATGCCAGTGACTTATGCTCTAAGATCAAGAATCGACAAATGGGACCTCATAAAACTGCAAAGCTTCTGTAAGGCACTGTCTTTAGCACAAAATGGCAACCAAAAGATTGGGAAAAGATCTTGACCAATTCTACATCTGATAGAGGGCTAATATCTAAAATACACAAAGAACTCAAGAAGTTAAACACCAGAGAGCCAAATAACCCTATTAAAAATGGGATACATAGTTAAACAAAACATTCTCAACTGAAGAATAGCAAATGGCCAAAAAGCACCTAAAGAAATGTTCGAAATCCTTAGTCAACAGGGAAATGCAAATCAAAACAACCCTGAGATTCCACCTCACACCAGTCAGAATGGCTAAGATCAAAAAATGCAGGTGCTGGAAAGGATTTGGGGAAAGAGGAACACTCCTCCATTGTTGGTGGAATTGCAAACAGGTACAACCACTCTGGAAATCAGTCTGGAGTTTCCTCATAAAATTGGACATTCCACTACCTGAAGATCCAGCGATACCTCTCCTGGGCATATACCCAAAAGATGCTCCAACATACAACAAAGACACTTGCTCCACTATGTTTATAGCAGCCTTATTTACATTAGCCAGAAGCTGGAAAGAACCCAGAAGCCCTTCAACAGAGGAATGGATACAGGAAATGTGGTACATTTACACAATGGAATATTACTCAGCTATCAAAAACAATGACTTTATGAAATTCATAGGCAAATGGATGGAACTGGAAAATTTTCTGAGTGAGGTAACTCAATCACAGAAAAACACTCATTGATAAGTGGATATTAGCCTAGAAGCTCGAATTACCCAAGACACAATCCACAGACCACAGGAAGCTCAAGAAGAAGGATGACCAAAATACGGATGCTCCCACTCCTTCTTAAAAGGGGAAAAAATATCCATAGGATATGGAAGCAAAGTTTAGAGTGGCAACTGAAGGAATGGCTATTCAGAGCCTGCCCCCCATATGTGCCCCATATTTATTCAGCCACCAAAACTAGATAAGATTGATGAAGCTAAAAAGTGCATGCTGAAAAGAACCAGATATAAATCTCTCCTAAGAGATTCATCCAGAGCATGACCAATACAGAGGTCAATGCTAGCAGTAAACCACTTAACTGAGAACAGGACCATTTTGGGAGGACTGAGAGGAGGGATTGAAAGAGCTGAAGGAGCTTGCAACCCCACAAGAACAACAATGCCAACCAATCAGAGCTTCCAAGGACTAAATCACTACCGAAAGACTATACATGGACTGACCCTGGGATTCAACTGCATATGTAGCAGATAATAGCCTTGTTGGGGCACCAGTGTAAGGGTCCTTGGTCCTGCCAAGTTTGGACCCCCAGCCCAGGGGAATGTCGGGGGAGGGAGGAGGTAAGGGGTGTGGATGTGTGGAACACCCATATGGGGGAGGGGGACAGAATAGGAGCTTATGGACAGGAAACCTGGAAAGGGAATAGTATTTGAAGTTTAAGTAAGAAAATATATCAAACAACAAAAAAGAAAAGATATAATAAAAAAGAAGTATTTCCTCTCATAAATGAGGGCCTGGTACGCTCGTCGGCTAACTGAAGACCATCCCCTTTGTCTCTTTTCCTCCAAATCCAATCCCCCAGTCTCATCCCCAGCTTTGTAACAGACCTCCTACTATTACCTCCCCATGTTCTACCCCATATCTACCTTCTCCTTCAATGTCCTTTCCTCCTACTGATGTCTTTATCCCAGCCCTCAGCTCCAGTAGTCATTCCCTGGGAACCCACAGGCCACCCCAGATAGGAAAACAGGTAGGTTAATTACAGACTTTCATGTCTCCCTCTCCTCCAAGTTCAAACTCTTCAGACTCATCCCCATGTCTGTAGAAGACCACTTGCTGTGGCCTCTTACTACATTCTCCCTCTCTAATGGCTGAATTTATACCATAACAGGGGTAACAGAGAGATGGGGGAAGTAAGAAACATTTACGCAGGCCAAGGACACAGCACTCATGTGGTCAGCTGATGTCAACAGGATGTTGGTTTTTCAGAAAGGTTACAGGTTTGTCATATCATTGGGCATTCTGACCACCAGATTTGTATTAGTCTTCTGCAGCTGGCTGGGAATTTTCCATGAACCCAGTCATACTTAACTCTAACCATAATATTGACATTAATAATGGAGGGCTTTAAGGGCATCACTCCCAACATCTCCCCCTTCCTTATAATCAAATGAAAAGGTGATCAATGGCTGTGCTGTACTGGAATGAGCCCCTTGGAAACTGCATCTGTTTTAGGTTGGAGCAATATTTGTCACATGGCCAAGAGAATCCCGTGGCCAGGGTCCATTATGGGATAAGGCAGCAGTAATGGCGGCCCTCCTGTTTTAGGCCCTTTATTCATGAATATATCGCTCTCTTACCCATCATTGATTGTCCAGCTCAGCATGCAGGGGTGAGGATTCATTGATGTTTCAGCAAAGGCATCAGGACAGCAGACAGAAAAGAATGTTGGCCTCATTTGGTCCAAGGACTAAAAGATTCTTGCCTGTGCTGGGAGGTGAGCTTGGCCCGCATCAAAAGCATCCTCTATAGTCTCCAAACCTGACGGTAATAGATATAGAAGAAAGCAAATATTTCCAACCTGAAGAAACAGTAAACATCTTCAACAAAATTGTAGAAGAAAATTTCCCTAACCTAAAGAAAGAGATGCCCATAAACATATAAGATTGGACCAGAAAAGAAACTCCTCCCGTCACATAATAGTCAAAACACCAAATACACAAGACAAAGAAATAATATTAAAAGCAGTAAGGGAAAAGGGCCAAGTAACATATAAAGGAAGACCTAAGAGAATTACACCAGACTTCTCACCAGAGATTGTGAAAGCCAGAAGATTCTGGACAGATGTCATACAGACTCTAAGAGAACACAAATGCCATCCCAGATTACTATATCCAGCAAAACTCTCAATTAACAGAAATGTAGAAACCCAGATATTCCATAACAAAACCAAATTTACCCAATATCTTTCCACAAATCCAGACCTACACAGAATAATAGAAACCTCAAACACAAGGAGAAAGACTACACCCTAGGAAAAACAAGAAAGTAATCTTCTTGCAACAAACCCAAAAGAAGAGAGCTACACAAACATAATTCCACCTCTAAAAACAAAAATAACAGAAAACATAAATCACTATGCCTTAATATCTCTCAACATCAATGGACACAATTCCCCAATAAAAAGACATAGAGTAACAGACTGGAATGTAAACAGAACCCAGGATTTTGCTGCATAAAAGAAGCAAAGCTCAGTGACAAACACTACCTCAGAGTAAAAGGCTAGAAAACAAAGTCTAAGCAAATGGTCCCAAGAAACTAGCTCCAGCAGCCATTCTAACATCAAATTAAATCAACTTTCAACTACAAGTTATCAAAAAGGAAAAGAAAGAACACGATATTCTTCAAATGAAAACTCCACCAAGATGAACAATCAATCCTGAATATCTATGCTCCAAATGGAAGGACACCTACATTCATAAAAGAAATCTTATTAAGCTCAAAGCACACATTGCACCTCACACAATGACAGTGCTAGACTTCAACACCCCAATCTCATCAATGGACAGATCATGGAAACAGAAACTAAACAGAGTCCCAGAGAAACTAACAGAAGTTATGAACCAAGTAGATTTAACAGATATCTATAGGACATTTCAACCTAACCTTCTTCTCAGCACCTCATGGAACCTTCTCCAAAAGGCAGAAGGAACACCCATTCAGAGCCTGCCCCACATGTTGCCCATACATATACAGCCACCCAATTAGACAAGATGGATGAAGCAAAGAAGTGCAGGCTGACAGGAACAGGCTATAGATCTCTCTTGAGAGACACAGCCTGAATACAGCAAATACATAGGCAAATGCCAGCAGCAAACCACTGAACTGAGAACAGGACCCCCGTTGAAAGACTCAGAGAAAGGACTGAAAGAGCTTGTAGGGGCTTGAGACCCCATATGAACAACAATGCCAACCAACCAGAGCTTCCAGGGACTAAGGCACTACCCAAAGACGGTACATGGACTGACCATGGGCTCCAACTGCATAGGTAGCAATAAGTAGCCTAGTAAGAGCACAGTAGAAGGGGAAGCCCTTGGTCCTACCAAGACTGAACCCCCAGTGAACATGCTTGTTGGGGGAAGGGTGGTAATGGCGGGAGCATAGGGAGGGGAACAGCCATATAGAAAGGGAGGGGGAGGAGTTAGGAGGATGTTGGCCCAGAAATCAGGAAAGGGAATAACGATTGAAATGTAAATAACAGAGATGAAGCCGCACCCACACTGATCCCAGCCCACAGTCCCCTGCTCCCAAACACAGTGGGAGAGAGAGCTCACCACCCGGACAGGTGGACACTCCTGAGACTGCAGAGCAGGAGAGACCACCAATACTGCCCACCCCTACCCATATCCCTGGTCCAAGAGGAAAATGTATAGGGCCTCTGGGAACCAGAAGATAGAGGCACTCGAGTGGCAGGTTCCCTGAGATCCAGACACCACCCTGACCTGAAGGGACCCAATCAACAGTTCTCTGCACCCAAATCCCATGGGAGGGAGAGCTAAGCCTTCAGAGGGGCAACACACCTGGGAAGACAGAAGAGACTACACTCTGCCCACATTTCTGACTCCAGAGGAAAACACCTAACACCATCTGGGACACCGGTGCATGGGGGCCCCGGGAAAAGGTGGCACAGGCCCTCCTGGTTGCTGCCCTCACAGAGAGCTCAAAAGCAGTCCCCCACGACCAATTGAACTGCGGGACCACAGGTAAGACCAACTTTTCTGCTCCAGGCGACCTTCCTGGTGGACTCAAGACACAGGCCCACAGGAACACCTGAAGACCAGTAGACAGGAAAGACTACTGAAAGCAGAACACTCTGTTCCCATAACTGGCTGAAAGTAAACAGTAAAACAGTTCTACAGCACTCCTCACACACAGGCCTATAGGACAGACTAGCCACTGTCAGAAATAGCAGAAAAAGGTAACACTAGAGACAACATGATGGAGAGAGGCAAGCACAGGAACCCAAGCAACAGAAACCAAGGCTACATGGCATCATCGGAGCCCAATTCTCCCACCAAAGCAAACACTGAATATCCACACACCAGAAAAGCAAGATCTTGATTTAAAATCACATTTGATCATGATGATGGAGGACTTCAAGTAAGACATAAAGAACTCACTTAGAGAAACGGAGGAAAACATAAATAAATGAGTAGAGGCCTATACAAAGGAATCACAAAAATCCCTGAAAGAATTCCAGGAAAACACAATCAAACAATTGAAGGAATTACAAATGGAAATAGAAGCAATCAAGAAAGCACAAAGGTAAACAATCCTAGAAAACCAAAGGAAGAGACAAGGAGCCATAGATACAAGCATCACCAACAGAATACAAGAGATAGAAGAGAGAATCTCAGGAGCAGAAGATTACATAGAAATCATCGACACAACTGTCAAAGATAATGTAAAACAGAAAAAGCTACTGGTCCAAAACATACAGGAAATCCAGGACTCAATGAGAAGATCAAACCTAAGGATAATAGGTATAGAAGAGAGTGAAGACTCCCAGTTCAAAGGACCACTAAATATCTTCAACAAAATCATAGAAGAAAAATTCCCTAACCTAAAGAAAGAGATTCCAATAAGCATACAACAAGCCTACAGAACTCCAAATAGATTAGACCAGAAAAGAAACTCCTCCCATCACATAATAGTCAAAACACCAAATGCACAAAATAAAGAAAGAATAGTAATAGCAGTAAGGGAAAAAGTTAAGTAACATATAAAGGCAGACCTATCAAAATCACACCAGACTTCTCGCCAGAGACTATGAAAGCCAGAAGATCCTGGACATATGTCAGACAGACCCTAAGAGAACACAAATGCCAGCCCAGGTTACTGTATCCTGCAAAACTCTCAATTAACATAGATGGAGAAACCAAGATATTCCATGACAAATCCAAATTTACACAATATCTTTCTACAAATTCAGTGCTACAAAGGATAATAAATGGTAAAGACCAACATAAGGAGGCAAGCTACACCCTAGAAAAAGCAAAAAACTAATCGTCTTGGCAACAAAACAAAGAGAAGAAAAGCACACAAACATAATTTCACATCCAAATATGAATATAACAGGAAGCAATAATCACTATTCCTTAATATCTCTCAACATCGATGGTCTCAACTCCCCAATAAAAAGACATAGATTAACAAACTGGATACGCAACGAGGACCCTGCATTCTGCTGCCTACAGGAAACACACCTCAGAGACAAAGACAGACACTACCTCAGAGTGAAAGGCTGGAAAACAACTTTCCAAGCAAATGGTCGGAAGAAGCAAGCTGGAGTAGCCATTCTAATATCAAATAAAATCAATTTTCAACTAAAAGTCATCAAAATACATAAGGAAGGACACTTCATATTCATCAAAGGAAAAATCCACCAAGATGAACTCTCAATCCTAAATATCTATGCCCCAAATACAAGGGCACCTACATATGTAAAAGAAACCTTACTAAAGCTCAAAACACACATTGCACCTCACACAATAATAGTGGGAGATTTCAACACCCCACTCTCATCAATGGACAGATCATGGAAACAGAAATTAAACAGAGACGTAGACAGACTAAGAGAAGTCATGAGCCAAATGGACTTAACAGATATTTATAGAACATTCTATCCTAAAGCAAAAGGATATACCTTCTTCTCAGCTCCTCATGGTACTTTCTCCAAAATTGACCATATAATTGGTCAGAAAACGGGCCTCAACAGGTACAGAAAGATAGAAATAATCCCATGCGTGCTATCAGACCACAATCAGGCCTAAAGCTGGTTTTCAATAACAATAAGGGAAGAATGCCTACATACATATATTGAAGTTGAACAATGCTCTACTAAAGAATAACCTGGTCAGGGAAGAAATAAAGAAATAAATAAAGAAATCAACCAAGTAGAAACAAAAAGGACCATATTAAGAATCAACAGAATCAAACGTTGGTTCTTTGAGAAAATCAACAAGATAGATGAACCATTAGCCAGACTAACGAGAAGACACAGAGAGTATGTCCAAATTAACAAAATCAGAAATGAAAAGGGAGACATAACTACAGAATCAGAAGAAAGTCAAAAAATCATCAGATCCTACTACAAAAGCCTATATTCACCAAAACTTGAAAATCTGGAGGATATGGACAATTTCCTAGACAGATACCAGGTACCGAAGTTAAATCAGGAACAGATAAACCAGTTAAACAACCCCATAACTCCTAAGGAAATAGAAGCAGTCATTAAAGGTCTCCCAACCAAAAAGAGCCCAGGTCCAGACGGGTTTAGTGCAGAATTCTATCAGACCTTCATAGAAAACCTCATACCAATACTATCCAAACTATTCCACAAAATAGAAACAGATGGAACACTACCGAATTCCTTCGACGAAGCCACAATTACTCTTATACCTAAACCACACAAAGACCCAACAAAGAAAGAGAACGTCAGACCAATTTCCCTTATGAGTACTGACGCAAAAATACTCAATAAAATTCTTGTAAACCGAATCCAAGAGCACATCAAAACAATCATCCACCATGATCAAGTAGACTTCATCCCAGGCATGCAGGGATGGTTTAATATACGGAAAACCATCAATGTGATCCATTGTATAAACAAACTGAAAGAACAAAACCAGCACTGAAGCTCCCAGAAACGGCGGCACAGGTCTTCCTGGTTGCTGCCGCTGCAGAGAGCCCGTGGGCAGTACCCCACCAGCGAACCTGAGCCTCGGGACCACAGGTAAGACCAACTTTTCTGCTGCAAGAAAGCTGCCTGGTGAGCTTGGGACACACGGAAGCAGAATTCCTCTAGGACCAGGCACGTTCTGTGTTTACCGGAAGTCCCACACCCACGGATCCCTGCCCGCAGCAGCTCTCTGCTCCCAGACACCGTGAGAGAGAGACCCAACCGCCTGGTCAGGTGGGCACTCCTGAGGCTGCAGAGCAAAAGAGACCACCAACACTGCCCACCCCTGCCCACATCCCTGGCCCAAGAGGAAACTGTATAAGGCCTCTGGGCCCCCGTGGGGGAGGGCCCAGGAGCAGCAGGACCACTGCCTGAGACACCGCCAGAACCTGAAGGAAACAGACCGGATAAACAGTTCTCTGCACCCAAATCACGTGGGAGGGAGAGCTAAACCTTCAGAGAGGCAGACACGCCTGGGAAACCAGAAGAGACTGCTCTCTGCACACACATCTCGGACGCCAGAGGAAAAAGCCAAAGACCATCTGGAACCCTGGTGCACTGAAGCTCCCGGAAGGGGCGGCACAGATCTTCCTGGTTGCTGCTGCTGCAGAGAGCCCGTGGGCAGCACCCCACGAGCGAACTTGAGCCTCGGGACCACAGGTAAGACCAACTTGTATGTTGCAAGTGACCTGCCTGGTGAACTCAAGACACAGGCCCACAGGAACAGCTGAAGACCTGTAGAGAGGAAAAACTACATGCCCTAAAGCAGAACACTCTGTCCCCATAACTGACTGAAAGAGAGGAAAACAGGTCTACAGCACTCCTGACACACAGGCTTATAGGACAGTCTAGCCACTGTCAGAAATAGCAGAACAAAGTAACACTAGAGATAACCTGATGGCGAGAGGGAAGCGCAGGAACCCAAGCAACAGAAACCAAGACTACATGGCAACATCGGAGCCCAATTCTCCCATCAAAACAAACATGGAATATCCAAACACACCAGAAAAGCAAGATCTAGTTTCAAAATCATTTTTGATCATGATGCTGGAGGACTTCAAGAAAGACGTGAAGAACTCCCTTAGAGAACAAGTAGAAGCCTACAGAGAGGAATCGCAAAAATGCCTGAAAGAATTCCAGGAAAACATAAATAAACAAGTAGAAGCCCATAGAGAAGAGACACAAAAATCCCTGAAAGTATTCCAGGAAAACATAAATAAACAAGTAGAAGCCCATAGAGAGGAGACACAAAAATCCCTGAAAGAATTCCAGGAAAACACAATCAAACAGTTGAAGGAATTAAAAATGGAAATAGAAGCAATCAAGAAAGAACACATGGAAACAACCCTGGATATAGAAAACCAAAAGAAGAGACAAGGAGCTGTAGATACAAGCTTCACCAACAGAATACAGGAGATGGAAGAGAGAATCTCAGGAGCAGAAGATTCCATAGAAATCATTGACTCAACTGTCAAAGATAATGTAAAGCGGAAAAAGCTACTGGTCCAACACATACAGGAAATCCAGGACTCAATGAGAAGATCAAACCTAAGGATAATAGGTATAGAAGAGAGTGAAGACTCCCAGCTCAAAGGACCAGTAAATATCTTCAACAAAATCATAGAAGAAAACTTCCCTAACCTAAAAAAAGAGATACCCATAGACATACAAGAAGCCTACAGAACTCCAAATAGATTGGACCAGAAAAGAAACACCTCCCATCACATAATTGTCAAAACACCAAACGCACAAAATAAAGAAAGAATATTAAAAGCAGTAAGGGAAAAAGGTCAAGTAACATATAAAGGCAGACCTATCAGAATCACACCAGACTTCTCGCCAGAAACTATGAAGGCCAGAAGATCCTGGACTGATGTCATACAGACCCTAAGAGAACACAAATGCCAGCCCAGGTTACTGTATCCTGCAAAACTCTCAATTAACATTGATGGAGAAACCAAGATATTCCATGACAAAACCAAATTTACACAATATCTTTCTACAAATCCAGCACTACAAAGGATAATAAATGGTAAAGCCCAACATAAGGAGGCAAGCTACACCCTAGAAGAAGCAAGAAACTAATCGTCTTGGCAACAAAACAAAGAGAATGAAAGCACACAAACATAACCTCACATCCAAATATGAATATAACGGGAAGCAATAATCACTATTCCTTAATATCTCTCAATATCAATGGCCTCAACTCCCCAATAAAAAGACATAGATTAACAAACTGGATACTCAACGAGGACCCTGCATTCTGCTGCCTACAGGAAACACAACCTCAGAGACAAAGACAGACATTACCTCAGAGTGAAAGGCTGGAAAACAAGTTTCCAAGCAAATGGTCAGAAGAAGCAAGCTGGAGTAGCCATTCTAATGTCAAATAAAATCATTTTCCAACTAAAAGTCATCAAAAAAGATAAGGAAGGACACTTCATATTCATCAAAGGAAAAATCCACCAAGATGAACTCTCAATCCTAAATATCTATGCCCCAAATACAAGGGCACCTACATACGTAAAAGAAACCTTACTAAAGCTCAAAACACACATTGCACCTCACACAATAATAGTGGGAGATTTCAACACCCCACTCTCATCAATGGACAGATCATGGAAACAGAAATTAAACAGTGATGTCAACAGACTAAGAGAAGTCATGAGCCAAATGGACTTAACAGATATTTATAGAACATTCTATCCTAAAGCAAAAGGATATACCTTCTTCTCAGCTCATCATGGTACTTTCTCCAAAACTGACCATATAATTGGTCAAAAAACGGGCCTCAACAGGTACAGAAAGATAGAAATAATCCCATGCGTGCTATCGGACCACCACAGCCTAAAACTGGTCTTCAATAACAATAAGGGAAGAATGCCCACATATACGTGGAAATTGAACAATGCTCTACTCAATGATAACCTGGTCAAGGAAGAAATAAAGAAAGAAATTAAAAACTTTTTAGAATTTAATGAAAATGAAGGTACAACATACCCAAACTTATGGGACACAATGAAAGCTGTGCTAAGAGGAAAACTCATAGCACTGAGTGCCTGCAGAAAGAAACAGGAAAGAGCATATGTCAGCAGCTTGACAGCACACCTAAAAGCTCTAGAACAAAAAGAAGCAAATACGCCCAGGAGGAGTAGAAGGCAGGAAATAATCAAACTCAGAGCTGAAATCAACCAAGTAGAAACAAAAAGGACCATAGAAAGAATCAACAGAACCAAAAGTTGGTTCTTTGAGAAAATCAACAAGATAGATAAACCCTTAGCCAGACTAACGAGAGGACACAGAGAGTGCGTCCAAATTAACAAAATCAGAAATGAAATGGAGACATAACTACAGATTCACAGGAAATTCAAAAAATCATCAGATCTTACTATAAAAACTTATATTCAACAAAACTTGAAAATCTTCAGGAAATGGACAATTTCCTAGACAGATACCAGATATCGAAGTTAAATCAGGAACAGATAAACCAGTTAAACAACCCCATAACTCCTAAGGAAATAGAAGCAGTCATTAAAGGTCTCCCAACCAAAAAGAGCCCAGGTCCAGATGGGTTTAGTGCAGAATTCTATCAAACCTTCATAGAAGACCTCATACCAATATTATCCAAACTATTCCACAAAATTGAAACAGATGGAGCACTACCGAATTCCTTCTACGAAGCCACAATTACTCTTATACCTAAACCACACAAAGACACAACAAAGAAAGAGAACTTCAGACCAATTTCCCTTATGAATATCGACGCAAAAATACTCAATAAAATTCTGGCAAACCGAATTCAAGAGCACATCAAAACAATCATCCACCATGATCACGTAGGCTTCATCCCAGGCATGCAGGGATGGTTTAATATACGGAAAACCATCAACATGATCCATTATATAAACAAACTGAAAGAACAGAACCACATGATCATTTCATTAGATGCTGAGAAAGCATTTGACAAAATTCAACACCCCTTCATGATAAAAGTCCTGGAAAGAATAGGAATTCAAGGCCCATACCTAAACATAGTAAAAGCCATATACAGCAAACCAGTTGCTAACATTAAACTAAATGGAGAGAAACTTGAAGCAATCCCACTAAAATCAGGGACTAGACAAGGCTGCCCACTCTCTCCCTACTTATTCAATATAGTTCTTGAAGTTCTAGCCAGAGCAATCAGACAACAAAAGGAGATCAAGGGGATACAGATCGGAAAAGAAGAGGTCAAAATATCACTATTTGCAGATGACATGATAGTATATTTAAGTGATCCCAAAGGTTCCACCAGAGAACTACTAAAGCTGATAAACAACTTCAGCAAAGTGGCTGGGTATAAAATTAACTCAAATAAATCAGTTGCCTTCCTCTATACAAAAGAGAAACAAGCCGAGAAAGAAATTAGGGAAACGACACCCTTCATAATAGACCCAAATAATATAAAGTACCTCGGTGTGACTTTAACCAAGCAAGTAAAAGATCTGTACAATAAGAACTTCAAGACACTGAGGAAAGAAATTGAAGAAGACCTCAGAACATGGAAAGATCTCCCATGCTCATGGATTGGCAGGATTAATATAGTAAAAATGGCCATTTTGCCAAAAGCAATCTACAGATTCAATGAAATCCCCATCAAAATACCAATCCAATTCTTCAAAGAGTTAGACAGAACAATTTGCAAATTCATCTGGAATAACAAAAAACCCAGGATAGCTAAAACTATCCTCAACAATAAAAGGACTTCAGGGGGAATCACTATCCCTGAACTCAAGCAGTATTACAGAGCAATAGTGATAAAAACTGCTTGGTATTGGTACAGAGACAGACAGATAGACCAATGGAATAGAAGTGAAGACCCAGAAATGAACCCACACACCTATGGTCACTTGATTTTTGACAAAGGAGCCAAAACCATCCAATGGAAAAAAGATAGCATTTTCAGCAAATGGTGCTGGTTCAACTGGAGGGCAACATGTAGAAGAATGCAGATCGATCCATACTTATCACCCTGTACAAAGCTTAAGTCCAAGTGGATCAAGGACCTCCACATCAAACCAGACACACTCAAACTAATAGAAGAAAAACTAGGGAAGCATCTGGAACACATGGGCACTGGAAAAAATTTCCTGAACAAAACACCAATGGCTTATGCTCTAAGATCAAGAATCGACAAATGGGATCTCATAAAACTGCAAAGCTTCTGTAAGGCAAAGGACACTGTGGTTAGGACAAAATGGCAACCAACAGATTGGAAAAGATCTTTACCAATCCTACAACAGATAGAGGCCTTATATCCAAAATATACAAAGAACTCAAGAAGTTAGACCGCAGGGAGACAAATAACCCTATTAAAATGGGGTTCTGAGCTAAACAAAGAATTCACAGCTGAGGAATGCTGAATGGCTGAGAAACACCTAAAGAAATGTTCAACATCTTTAGTCCTAAGGGAAATGCAAATCAAAAGAACCCTGAGATTTCACCTCACACCAGTGAGAATGGCTAAGATCAAAAACTCAGGTGACAGAAAATGCTGTTGAGGATGTGGTGAAAGAGGAACACTCCTCCATTGTTGGTGGGATTGCAGACTGGTACAACCATTCTGGAAATCAGTCTGGAGGTTCCTCAGAAAACTGGACATTGAACTACCTGAGGACCCAGCTATACCTCTCTTGGGCATATACCCAAAAGATGCCCCAACATATAAAAAAGACACGTGCTCCACTATGTTCTTAGCAGCCTTATTTATAATAGCCAGAAGCTGGAAAGAACCCAGATGCCCTTCAACAGAGGAATGGATACAGAAAATGTGGTACATCTACACAATGGAATATTACTCAGCTATCAAAAACAATGACTTTATGAAATTCTTAGGCAAATGGTTGGAACTGGAAAATATCATCCTGAGTGAGGTAACCCAATCACAGAAAAACATACATGGTATGCACTCATTGGTAAGTGGCTATTAGCCCAAATGCTTGAATTACCCTAGATGCACAGAACACATGAAACTCAAGAAGGATGATCAAAATGTGAATGCTTCACTCCTTCTTTAAAAAGGGAACAAGAATAGCCTTACCAAGAAATAGGGAGGCAAAGATTAAAACAGAGGCAGAAAGAACACCCATTCAGAGCCTGCCCCACATGTGGCCCATACATATACAGCCACCCAATTAGACAAGATGGATGAAGCAAAGAAGTGCAGGCCGACAGGAACCGGATGTAGATCTCCCCTGAGAGACACAGCCAGAATACAGCAAATACATTGGCGAATACCAGCAGCAAACCACTGAACTGGGAACGGGACCCACATTGAAGGAATCAGAGAAAGGACTAGAAGAGCTTGAAGAGGCTTGAGACCCCATATGAACAACAATGCCAACCAACCAGAGCTTCCAGGGACTAAGCCACTACCCAAAGACTGTTCATGGACTGACCCTGGGCTCCAACCTCATAGGTAGCAATGAATATCCTAGTAAGAGCACCAGTGGAAAGGGAAGCCCTTGGTCCTGCCAAGACTTAAACCCCAGTGAACGTGATTGTTGGAGGTAAGGTGATAATGGGGGGAGGACTGGGAGAGGAACACCCATATAGAAGGGGAATGTGAGGGGTTAGGGGGATGTTGGCCTGGAAACCGGGAAGGGGAATAACAATCGAGATTTAAATAAAAAATACTCAAGTTAATAAAGATGGGAAAAAAGAAATGTAAATAAGAAATACCCAATTTAATAAAGATGGAGGGAAAAAATTACCAGATCCTACTACAAAAGCCTATACTCAACAAAACTGGAAAATCTGGATGAAATGGTCAATTTTCTAGATAGATACAAGGTACCCGAGTTAAATCAGTATCAGGCAAACCATTTAAAGTGTCTCATATCTTCTAAAGTCATAGAAGCAGTTATTAAAAGTCTCCCAACCAAAATAAGCCCAGGTCCAGATGGGTTTAATGCAGTGTTCTATCAGATCTTCTTAGAAGATCTAACACCAATACTGTTCAAACTATTGCACAAAATATAAATAGAAAGAACAATACCCTATTCCTTCTATGAAGTCAAAATTATATTTATGCCTAAACCACATAAAGGCCCAACAAAGAAAGAGAACTTAAGTCCAACTTCCCTCATGAATATTGATACAAAATTATTCAAACAACTTCTTGAAAACTGAATACAAGAACACATCAAAATGAACCTCCAGCATAGTCAAGTAGACTTCATCCCAAGGATCAAGGAAAGGTTCAATATATGGAAATCCAACAGCGTAATCTTTGAGTTAAACAAACTCAAAGATAAGAACCACATGATCATTTCATTAAATGCTGAGAAAGCATTTGACAAAATTCAACACCCCTTCATGATAAAAGTCTTGGAAAGATCAAGAACTCAAGACCCATATCTTAAAATAGTAAAAGCAATATGTAGCAAACCAGTAGTCAACATCAAACTAAGTGGAGAGAAGCTTGAAGCAATCCTACTAAATCAGGGACAAGACTGCCCATTCTCTCCCTACCTATTCAATGTATTTCTCTGATTGCCAGAGCAATCAGACAAAGAAGGTCAAAGTGCTACAAATTAGAAAGGAAGAAGCCAAAATATCACTATTTGCAGTGTACTTAAGTGACCCCAAAAGTTCCACATGAGAACTCCTAAGCCTGATACACAACATCAGTAAAGTGGCTGGATATAAAATTAACTCAAACAAATCAGTAGCCTTCCTCTACTCAAAGGATAAACAGGCTGAGAAAAAATTAGGGAAATAGCATCCTTCACAATAGTCACAAATAACTTAAAATAACTTGATGTTACTCAAACCAAGCAAGTGAAAGGTCTGTATGACAAGACCTTCAAGTCTGCAAAAAAAGAAATTCAAGATCTCAGAAGATGAAAATATCTCCCATGCTCATGGATTGGCAGGATTTGTATTGTAAAAAATGCCCATATTGCCAAAAGCAATCTACAGATTCAATGCAATCCCCATCAACATTCCAACTCAATTCTTCATAGAGTTAGAAATAAAAATTTTCCAATTTGTTTAGAAAATCAAAAGACCAAGGATAGTGAAAACTATCCTTAAGAATAAAAGAGCTTCTGGGCGAATAAATAACACTGACCCTCAAGCTGTATTACAGAACAATAGTCATAAAATCTGTATGGTATTGGTACAGAGACAGGCAGGTAGATCAGTGGAATAGAATTGAAGACCCAGAAATAAACCCACACACCTATGGTCACTTGATGTTTGACAAAAGACCTAAAACCATCCAGTGGAAAAAACGATAGCATTTTCAACAAATGGTGCTGGTTCAACTGGAGGTCAGCATGTAAGAATCCAAATTGTTCCATTACAAGGAGTCATCTCCTTGTACAAAGCGCAAGTCCAAGTGGACCTTTGCATAAGATCAGATACACTCAAACTAATAGAAGAAAAACTGGGGAAGAGCCTTGAATACATGGGCATTAGGGAAACTTTCCTAAACAGGGCACCAGTGACCTGTGCTCTAAGATTAAGAATCGACAAATGGGACCTCGTAAAACTGCAAAGCTTCTGTAAGGCTAAAGACACTGTTATAAGGACAAAACAGCAAGCAACAGATTGGAAAAAGATCTTTACCAATCCCACATCCGATAGAAGGCTATTATCCAATATATATAAAGAATTCAAGAAGTTAGACTCCAGAAAATCAAATAACCCAATTTTTTAAAAAAATGGGGTACAGAGCTAAACAAAGAATTCTCAGCTGAGGAATATCGAAAGGTCGAGAAGCACCTAAAGAAATGTTCAACATCCTTAGTCATCAGGGAAATGCAAATCAAAACATCCCTGCAATTCCACCTCACACCAGTCAGATTGCTTAAGATAAAAATCTCAGGTGAGAGCAGATGCTGGTGGCTATGTGGAGAAATAGGATTACTCCTCCATTGTTGATGGGATTGTAAGCTGGTAAACCACTCTGGAAATCAGTCTGGAGGTTCCTCAGAAAACTGGACATTGCACTACCTGAGGATCCAGTTATACCACTCCTGGGCATATACCCAAAAGATGCTCCAACATATAACAAGGACACATGCTCCACTATGTTCACAGCAGCCTTATTTATAGTAGCCAGAAGCTGGAAAGACCCCAGATGTCCGTCAACAGAGGAATGAATACAGAAATTGTGATACATTTATACTATGGAGTACTATTCAGCTATGTTAAAAAAAAGACTTTATTAAATTCATAGGCAAATGGATGGAACTAGAAAATATCATGCTGAGTGAGGTGACCCAATCACCAAAAAACCACACATGGTATGCACTCACTGATAAGTGTATGTTAGCCCAAAATCTCAGATTACCCAAAGATACAATCCACAGTCCACATGACTCTCAAGAAGGACGACCAAAGTGTGGATGTTTCATTCCTTCTTGGAAGGGGGAACAAAAATATTAATAGGAGGAAATACAGAGACAAAGTTTCAAGCAGAGACTGAAGGAAAGGCCATCCAAAGACTGAGATCCAGTCCATACACATACAGCCACCAAACCCAGACAATATTACTGCATGATGACAGGAGTCTAATCTAGTTTTCTCCTGAGAGGCTCTGCCAGAGTATGACAGATACAGAAGTGGCCAATTGCAGCCAACTATTCAGCAGAGAACAGGGTTCCCATTTGATGAGCTAGAGAAAGGATTGAATAAGCTGAATTGGTTTGCAACTCCATAAGAACAATACCAACCAACCAAAGCTCCCAAGTACAAAACCACCATCAAAGAATACACATGCCAGACCCATGACTCCAGTTGCATATGTAGCAGAGGATTGACTTGTTGGGCACCAATGAGAAGAGAACCCGTTGGTCCTGCAAGGATCAACCCCCAGTGTAAGGGAATGTCAGGGTGGGGAGGCAGGAATGTGTGAGTGGATGGGTGGTGGAAACACTCTCATAGAAGAAGAGGGGTTGGGATAGAGGTTTTATGGGCAGGAAACCGGGATAGGGGATAACATTAGAAATGTAAATTTAAAAAAGACCAATTAAAAAGAAAATCAATAAACCAAAGTCACTAAAAAGTAGAGAGATAAGATCAAAATTATCAAAGTCAGAAATAAACAAGAAGGACATAACAACAGATCTCTAGGAAATCCAGAGAATCTTGAGGTTATATTTTAAAACTTGCACTCCACCAAATTGGAAAACCTAAACAAGTGGATAATTTTCTTAATACAAACCTCTTACCAAAATTAAATCAAGATCAGACAAGCAATTTAAATAGACCTATAAATCCTACTGGAATATAAGCTGTCATTCTCTAAACCAGGGCTGCATAGATGGCTCGATGGTTAAGAGAACTCTCTGTTCTTCTAAAGTACTAGGGTTCAGTTCCCAGCACCCACATGGCAGCTTATAACTGATTGCAATTTCAAATCCAAGGGATCTGCCACCCATACACTAATGCACATAAAGCATTGCCCAACTCATTTTATAAAGTTCCAGTTACCCTAATACCCAAACCACATAAGGATAAAAAAAGAGAGAGAGAGAACTACAGATCAATTTCCCTTATGAATATAGATTAAAATAAAAAAAACTCAACAAGATACATAAAACCCACATCCAAGAACATTTCACAAAGATCATATATCATGATCAAGAAGGCTTCCTCCCTGAGATGCAGGGATGGTTCAGTATTTGTAGTAAATAAATGTAATCTTCCATTTAACAAACTGAAAGGCAAATACCACACAAAACGTGTTTGACAAAATACAACACTCCTTTATGATAAAAGTCCTGGAGACCATGGACAGACCTCATCATGGTAAAGGCAGATTACTCAAAGCCCATACAACATCAACTTAAATGAAAAAACTTCAAAACAATTTCACTAAAAATTCAGGAACAAACAACCATTTTCTTTTTCTCTGCTAGAGAGGGAGTTCGTAAGGGTGGAGAGTGGGTGCAAGGGGAGAAAGAGATGAGTGGGCTTGGGGTCCATGATGTGAAATTCACCAAGAATCAATAAAAAGTTGTTTTAAATGAAGACAAATAATCCATTTTATAAATGCAGTACAGACCTGACTAAAGAATTCTCAAAAGAGGAAACTCAAATGACTTAGAAAGATATAATGTTCAATATCTTTACTTGTCAGGGAAATGCAAATCAAAACTATTTTAAATTTTGTCTTACACCTGTTAGAACTGCCAGGATCATTAAAATGAATGGCAGTTTATGCTGGCAAGGATGTGGAGTAAAGGAGACATTCATTGATGGTGGGTGTACAAAAGTGTACAGCCGTGATAGAAATCAGTGCCTCATGAAAATGAGAAACAATCTATGTCAAGATCAGGGTATACCACTGGTTGGCATATGTCCAAAGGACATGTCATCCTGCCATGATTGAGCACTGATACTTGAATGTAACAGAATGTCATTATGGTCACTTGATTGTTTTATTCCTTTAGTAGAACAGTAGAACTGAATTTTAACTTAGGTCTATGGTTATCTAGTGTCTTTGTCACCAACTCAGCAATATGGGTTTAATTGCACTCTTTGCTGCTCTACTCATATTAGCCAAAAATTTGAAACAACCTAGATGTCCCTCAACAGAAAAATAAATTAGAAAAATGTGACTTTAAATAAAAATGAATTTATTCACCTGTTAAAAAGGGAATTATGAAATTTTCAGGTAAATGGAACTAGAAAAAAAAATCACCCTGGATGAGGTAATCTACACCAAGAAAAGTAAATATGGTATGTATTTGCTTTTATGAGGATATTAGCTGTTAAATCATTGATAGGCAAGCTACAGTGTGGCAAGAACCATGGACTTTACATATAAGTAAACAATTAAGGGTAAATGATAGATTTTCCTAGAAAGGAAACCAGAACAGTTAGTTATGGGTGATGGAGGAATGGGGAAGGTTGGAACAGAAGGGTAAATTTAGGAGTGAAGAGGAGGATGAGAGAGGGACTATGAGAAGAGACAGCTAAAATTAGGGGCATTTGAGTTGTGGTATAGAATCCTAATGCAATAGAAGCTTCTGAAACTAAATGCATAGGTGAAGGCGAGCTCAATGAAATTACCAAATAACAGAGAAATGGAGCCCCAAATAGAAATTTCTTGTCACCAAATGGAGCTTCTAGTAGCAAGAATGGGTTACATTTAATTGAGTTGTTGACCAAATGGTCCCACAGGAACTCCCAAGTCTATAGATTGCTCTCTACAAACTGATGGCAAGGCTCCATTGCTGAAGACAACTGCACGACTCCTTGAAAATGGAGAACTCAAGCTGGTGCCTACATAGAGCCTCTACTCCAGCAGGCTAGTACTCTTGGTACTGGTAGACATTCTGTATGCTACCAAAACAGAAAGGTAAGCACCAACCCAGCCACACTTTTGATCTACAAAGGTGTTTTACCTGCAAGGTATGCTATCGCAATGGTGGCGCAAAGCTTGTAGGAGTAACCAACCGATACCTGATTTAACTGAAGGCCCCTCCATGAGACAGAGCCCATACCTACTGCTGCATGTGTGACTGAGAACCTGAGACTAGCTGGTCCAACAACCTAAATTAAAATCAAATTCTACTGTTTTACCAAAGGAATATAACAGTAAAGCAACTACAATGGCATTCTGCTATATTTATAGATCTGTGCCTTACTCAGTCATCTCAGAGAAGTTTCTCCTGCAGTAGATGGAGACAAACAGAGACCCACAGTCAGATATTATGCAGAGAGGGAGAGACCTTGGAACACTCAGTTCTAAATGGGATGTCTCCATCTAATCCTTCCCCCTTGAGCCTTATGGAACCCTGTGGAAGATAAGTCAGAGAGTTAGAAGCAGAAGGTATGAAGGACACCAAGAAAATGTGGGCCTCTAATTACAACAGGACTGATTTGGCACTGAACTCAGAGAATGAAGCAGCATGCACAGAGTCTGCATGTGTCTGCAACAGTTCAGGTCCTAGAACTGAAAAGAGAAGTGGACACATGGACCCCATCCTTAACCCATAACTTATCTACAATTTGTAAGTACTTGTGAATGAAAATTTAGGTTTCTTGAAGGGAGTCTCACTGGGAAAACTAATTATTACTAAGGACAGGATGCATACCCATCAGTGGATGCCAACAGAAATAAACTCAACAGCATCTTTGGAAGTTCCTTGTCTCACAATGTCATTTTGTAGGGGATGGTTCTGATATTAAGGTCCTGTTCCCCAATTGGTTCTTGATGCTAGTAGCTAATGAGCTAGGCAGAATAGATGGAACTTCCAGGTCCACGCAGGCAGCTAGCAGAAGGAGAGAGGAGGAGTTTCTCCATGTTTCAGAGGGATAAAAGGTGACCAGCCATGTGAGATCTCAGGCAGAGTGGCCATAGGCCATTTCCCCAGGTGGGAGATTAGAAACAAAACTAAAGTTGAGGGCAGTTTGGGTTGCTGAACAAGGAGAAGGTAACTGAGTAACTTAAGTCGAGGGCAGATTTAAGGTACTGAGCTACAAATATTAGTAAGGGCATACTAGCCGTGGGAGATTAGAAATGTCCAGCAATTGAGCCATAAGGCAGGTTGAAAATTAATGTGTGTGTGTGTGTGTGTGTCTGTGTGTGTGTCTCTCTCTGTGTGTGTGTGTGTGTGTGTGTGTGTTATGTTTTTCATCACGAATCTGAGGGAACCAGACCAGGGATGATAGCATGGTCCGTCCAGAGCAAGGTAGCAAAAACTACATGCTATACATCATGTTGCTTTTTTCTTTCCTTTTTTCCTTTTTAGAATTTTATCCTCTCTCTCTCTCTCTCTCTCTCTCTCTCTCTCTATCTATCTATCTATCTATCTATCTATCTCTATCTCTATCTCTATCTCTTTTTGTGTATGTGTGTGTATGCATGTATGTGTGTATGTGTGTGCGTGTGTGTGTGTGTGTGTGAGAGAGAGAGAGAGAGAGAGAGGAGGAGGAGGAGGGAAGGAGGGAGGGAGGGAGGGAGAGACAGAGACAATGTGTATGTGTGTATGTGTGCTCAACACTTTTTCTCTGCACTTCAACAAGTTGTGCATCCCTGCTTTTACCATTTCCCACTGCCAAGGTTTTTAATCTAATCCATCCTGAGACCTATACTGGTCTATGAGTAGAAACACAGATGTTTAGAAGGCAGTTTAATGAAATATCTGATTTATCAAAACAGTGGTATATTCCCTCGCAGAGCCTGTGACCTCTAGCCAGAAAGCAGGCCTCAAATCTAAACAGAAAGCAGTTTGTTTTTCATACAATAAACACATCACCAATTCACCAGTAGACATCTATCTTTGCTGGCAAGCTAGTGTTGTAGCATGTATATTTAAGATATTTGGCTACGATTGCCCCAAACTTATGGAGCTACAGATTAACTTGAATTCCTGATTTTCTTGCCTCTGTATCCTATGTCCTACGATTACAGATGTGTGCCACCATGATTCACTGAGATTCACAGATCTAAAATGAGGCGCAATTGTGGTTATTCTTCCATCCTTTACATTGTATTTCAAGTTCTAAGGAGAAGCAAAGGTGATGTTTCCTCTTACTTAAATTTAGTGTCTTTGCTAGGGATGTAGAAATTGGAGTTCAAAGCTGACTGAGAAAGACAGTCATCTTCAATGAGCTTCAAACCTACCAACTCCAACCTAAGTAGCTACCAAGAACTGGCTGCAAAGTATAGAAAGATGCTACCTTGTGCACTTTTAGGGTAAACTGAGGTCTTGGAGTTGGGCAAAAGTGGTCAGTCACAGAGTTAAGTATTTTGTCTTGAGTCCTCGAGAAGACTCAGAATCACTTATAAGGTTCAAACTTAAACATAACTGAGTTGGAGAGATGGCTCAGCAGTTGAGAGTACATATTGCTCTTTCAGAGGACCTAAGCTCAATTTTAGCACCCATGACCTCTTGTACTCTCATGCACATAATTATATATATATATATATATATATATATATATATATATATATGGAGAGAGAGACAGACAGACAGACAGAGAGACAGAGACAGAGAGAGATTCAAATAATAAAAAAATAAATATTTAATAAAAGAGTTAAAGATGTGCCATTTCAAGCCAAGTGTCAGCACTTAAATAAATAAAGAAAAAGAAATCTCACAGAAAGAAGTATAGATTTGTTACACAGAAGTGTCCTCAGTGCAGGGTGTGCCTGCACAACAAGATACTAATATAGTGATGATTTTTATCCAAAGGCTCTTGAAAAATGACAGGTGTGTTGAGGAGGAATCTGTCTCTGAATGCTCCTTATTGAAATATGGATTCTCCAAAAAGGAAATTTTAGCATCAACCAGAAAAAAAAGCAGCCCATATCTGTCACAAAAACTAGAGAAAACTAGACCAACTTTTTCACAGCTATAGAATCTCCCATCTGTTGCTCTAAGGAACATTAATTTCTTCTAGGAAAGATCTACTCCACACTAAGTAAACACATGCCTGTATCCATCATCCTTTACGTTGCTGAGATAAGACATAAGATCTGAGGTGGTCAGGACATGATACAACCCCAAATATGATACACTGGCATGTGAGAAACAAACACTAGAAGATCATATTCTCTTTGCCCCTTCTTTCCCCCAAAGCAGACCACAAAACCTGGATGATATTCCATGACATGGGACGTGACACCTTTCAGAGACAACCATCTGTTGAGAAAGGAAAACCATGCTCTTTCCTATGAAGAACATATATGGAGAATATCTTAAGAACACAGTCTTGCTAAGTTCCCCCTAGTTTACTGTTCAGAGGCATTTTGACTACCCAGCTCTATTCACAGTTAATATAACAATACACAGGCTTTCCTGTTTCTCTGAGTTTCTCTTTTTGGAAGTATGACTGTCATTTATAAGCATACATTAAATGCATGTGTGTTTACCCTCATGTTAGTCCTTCTTCATTGATTCTTCAGTCATAAGCCTTGCAATAGATGGGAAAGGGTAGTACTTTTTTTTACCCACAATTCTCAGATTACATTAGATTCTTGGTGCTTGCTCTGTGTGTGTGTGCCCATGTCTGAGTGTATGCCTGTGCGTGTGCATATGCATGAGAGAGAACGAGAGAGAGGGGGAGAGAGAGGGGGGGGGGGAGAGAGAGAGAGAGTCTGTGTCCATGTCTGTGTCTGTGTGTCTGTGTGTCTGTGTGTCTATGTAGTCCAGAGGACAACATTAGATGTCATCCCTCAAAACAAGAAGGCCATTCATTTTATTTTTGAGGTGAGGTTTTTTTTAATTCACCCATTAGGCAGGGCTGATTGGTTCATGAGCCCCAGGTCTCTGCCTCCCCAGCCGTGGCTTAGCAAGCATATACCACCAAGCTCAGCTCCTTACATGGGTTCTAGACATTGAACTTGAGCCTTCATGCTCAGGAGTTGTTAAAAGCCTTTTCAACTTTTCTATCTCTCCAGTCTTCGTTTTCTTTCTATGACATCTCAAGCATGTAACAGTTAATCAATAAAACCATATGTCCTGTGTCCTGTTACTCCACCTCTGTGTTAACTCTGTCTTATACAAGGCTATCTAAGTAAGATAGAGAGAAAAACGTCCCTTTCATGGAGTTAAAATAAAAAGATATAAGGAGAAAGAACTAATCCTAAAATTTGGGATGTAAGAGCTTTAACTGTCATCATGAGGAGGTCAATATGACTGCAGAAGAGGGAAGACCGAAACAGGCAATGAATAGGTTTCCAGCGAATTTTAAAGGCAGTGTGCAAATCATGGGAGTTATTTTCATTTATTTCTCCCTACCAGCACCAAGTTTAATGTTTACGTAAAGAGAATGTGTGCTAGTGCCATCTAAAGAGAGCTTGGCCTTTGATTTGACTCTTTGCTAATCCTTCCTTGTAAACAGTTATCTCCCTCTGAGTAGGGGTGATTTAGCAGGGCTTCTGCCTTTGCTGCCTTCTAGCTCATGCATGGCATGGTAGAACCTTGATGTTTTCTAGAGAATTCCCTATGATCCTGTCTATAATTTACCTTTTTGATGTCTCTGCAACCCCAATTCTGCACCTAGTCTGGAGATATCTGAGTCATATCCACAGAGTGGCTCTTTTTTCCTGAGTGAAACAGATAAGACATAGTCTAGTAGATTTTTGTTTCTCGTTCTACTCTCTGGCACACATGCCATAGCTTTCTGAGACCCTTAGTAACAGCTGACATCAAAGTTACTTCCTCTTGCTCTGAAATCTGTTTTTCTTGTGGTTGGCAAAATATGGTTGCCTATGCCCTATACTAAGTTGTTAAAAACAAATTATTCATTTGTGTTCTCTCATTGTGATCCTTAAATAGCCAAAGGAAAAAAAATCATGCTAGGCAGAGGTAGTGCCTGCCTTTAATCCCAGCAGTTGGGAGGCAGAGGCAGGTGGATCTCTGTGAGTTTGAGGTCAACTTGGCATATGGAGAGAGTTACAGGACAGCCAAGACTACATACAGAAAGCGTGCTTCAAAACATCCACAACTCAAAATAAGCATGTATGTATATGTTAAATGAGAGTGGAAGTGGAATTGTCAATAGAAGAGAGAGGTTAATAGAAGGGGAAAAAGGGGATGACGGAGGATTGGATGGGAGGAACAAGAATGTACTAAATTAAATATGTATCTAAGAGCATGTTAGAAAGGAGGGGAGGAAGAAACAGAGAGAGAAACAGAGACAGAGAGAGAAGGAGAAGGAGAGAAAAGAAAGAAAGAAACAAAGAAAGAAAGAGAGAGAGAGAAAGAAAGAAAGAAAGAAAGAAAGAAAGAAAGAAAGAAAGAAAGAAAGAAAGAAAGATTATTTTAAGTCACACTGTGGTGACTTTTAACCTTTTTGGAAATGAGACTATCTCAAAGCAGATGAATCTTGAAATCCCCTTGAAGGTAGAGATGGCTCAATGACTAAAGGAACTTGTAGTCAAGACTAATAACTCGAGTTCAATCCCCATAGTCTATGTAGTAAAAGGGGACACCTGGCTTTTTCAAGTTGCCTCTGACTTCCACATGCAACACTGTGGCATGTATACATATCTGCATATATTCACATATGCAAAAGAAAAGTAGGAAGGGAAGGAGAGAGGGAGGTAATCTTTTTAAAAAAATCATTCTGAAAAGGAATAATAGCAAATACTTTTTAGCTGAACCCCCAGGTAGCATTGGTATCTTGGACCTCCCGTGTATTCCGGTTGACTTTCTTTTTACACAAAGACGAGACCATGCAGATACAGCAATGCATGCTGCCATGATAGGGTTTCCTTCTGGTTTGGTGCAATGCTTTCTGCTGTTTAATCAGAACTGAAGATTTATTGACCTATTTCTATCTGTTGGCTATAAAGAGACTCCAAATTGTCCCCCACTGACCCTATCTCATGTCCCATAATCCCTTTAGTGGGCCTGTACTTGAGAGCAAATTAGCCATGGTGAGGCTTGGAGGACATTGGGACTGAACAGACATCCTTCATAAGCCATAGCTTCTAAAACACACGGTGAGAAGAGCAGGAGTTGACTTGCTACTCAGGAGAATGGGACCTGAGTCTCCCTCTGTCCATGGAAGAAGATCTGACATGCTAATCTAATAAGAAGGTCATTATTGGCTTCAGGTGCCATAAACCTTAATGCTTCTCTATGTAACTGGAGGCTTTGATAAAGATCAAAATGCACTCTTGTTCCCTTCTATAAGGGGCAGTCCAAGCTGGCCAGTCAACAAACCAAAGAGGACAAAACACAGCAGGAAAAATTGCTTGTTCTATAAGTTTTAGAGGATATTATATTAACCTAGAAGGTGGAGCTGCACAGGAGTCAGTCCTGATCTCTCCTTCTCTACAATGAGGCCCTGTCCTCTGCACTCTCTCCTCTGAATTCTTTCAGAGGAGTCCATGCCAAGATATGAGTGACATTGATCTGTTCCAACCACTGAAATGGGACAGAGACGATAACTCTAACTTTGCTATTTCATAATGCAGATGCTACCTTCTGATATAGCATAGTTCACAATGGCTTTACTATATTTTCATATCAGTCACCTGTAGCTTTGTGTAAAAAGTCAGTAGCTGCTATAAAAGGACAAGTTACTCTGTTGAAATATTTTCATGATCATAATTCTATTTTGCTTACAATTTTAAAATGACTTTACAAATGAAAGCAGGCATACCAAATCCAGAAATGTTGCTAGAATGACGACAGGCTGGTATCTATCTAATAGGAAACTTTAAATATATAAATATATACTTTTTGTGAGTTCTTTGTAAAAAATCATTTTATTCATTTATATTTCAAATGATATTCCTTTTCCTGGTTTCCCATCCACAACCCCCATCCCATCTCCCTCCCCTTTGCCTCAAAGGAGGTTGGTCCTCCACACACCTACTCCCACCTTATCACTGAAGCCATGGGTCCCTCCATGTATTCTCGTTGGATGGTGATTTAGTCCCTGGGATCCCTGGGGGGGCTCTGGTTGATTGATATTGTTGTTCTTCCTATGGGGTTGCAATCCCCTTCAACTCCTTCAGTCCTTTCTCCAACTCCTCCATTGGGGTCCCTGTGATAGGCTGGGAACATATGCCTCTGTATTTGTCAGGCTCTGGCAGAGTCTCTCAGGAGACACTAGTTTCATCCATTTGCCTAAGAATTTCATGAAGTCATTGTTTTTAATAGCTGAGTAGTTCTCCTTTGAGTAAATGTACCACATTTTCTGTGTCCATTCTGCTATTGAGGGACATCTGGATTGTTTCCAGCTTCTGGCTATTATAAATAAGGCTGTTATGAAAATAGTGGAGCATGTATCCTTATTATATATTGGAGCATCTTTTGGGTATATGCCCAGGAGTAGTATAGCTGGATCCTCAGGTAGTTCTATGTTCAATTTTGTAAGGAACCTCCAGACTGATTTCCAGAGTGGTTGTATCAACTTGCAATCCCACCAGCAATAGTGAAGTATTCCTCTTTCTCCACACCCTTTCCAGCATCTGCTGTCACCTAAGTTTTTGATCCTTGCCATTCTGACTTGTATGAGGTAGAATCTCAGGGTCGTTTTTATTTGCATTTCCCTGACACCTAAGGATGTTGAACATTTCTTTAGTTGCTTCTCAGCCATTCAAGATTTCTTAGCTGAGAATTCTTTGTTTAGCTCTGTACCCCAGTTTTAAATAGGATTATTTGGTTCACTGGAGTCTAACTTTTTGAGTTCTTTGGATATTTTGGATATTAACCCTCTATAAGATGTGGAGTTGGTAAGATCTTTTCCCAATTTGTTGGTTGCCATTTTGTCCCATTGACAGTGTCCTTTGCCTTAAAGGGGCTTAAATATATAAATATATTTTGTATTGATATATTAAAAATCAAAATTTGAAAGATTTTCAGCTCGCAAATATGATGGCACATTATAGATGAGAAATTTATTTTAATTTGTATACATTTATTTGTGTGTGTGTGTGTGTGTGAGAGAGAGAGAGAGAGAGAGAGAGAGAGAGAGAGAGAGAGAGAGAGAGAATAAATGCCACAGTGTATGTAGAGGTCAAAGACAATTCACAAAACTAGTTTTGCTCCTGGGGTGAGGGTTCTGGGGATGGAACTCAGATCACCAGTTTGGTGACAAGTGCCTCTGCTCATTGAGCCATCTCTGCAGTCCTATAGATGAGAATTTTGGGGTTACTTTTATGAGCCCAAAGGGAAAAGGGAAGATAACTGCTTGCTTAAAAGTCTTCTCTGTGAGGTTAAAAAAGTGCTACCACCTGATGAGGGCTGCACTTGAAGAATGCAGACATGAGCATCCTCTGCTTTATGTCCTCCAGTGGACTGGAACACAAATTTTGGCATCTCTTTTGACCACTGGACTGTTACTTACTTAGTCACCCAGGCAACCAGGAAAAGACTGTCTTCCACAGACAGCCAGGAGACTGTCCTCTGTAGGCAGCCACAAGGTGACTCTTTTTTTTTAAGTCTTATAAAGGACAACATTTAATTGGGGCTGGTTTACAGGTTCAGAGGTTTAGTCCACTATCATCAAGGCAGGAGCATGGCAGCATGCAGGCAGGCATGGTGCAAGAGGTGCTGAGTTCTACATCTTCACCCAAAGGAAGCCAGGAACAGACTGAACATCCCCAGGCAGCTAGGAAGAGGGTCTCCAAGCCCACCCTCACAGTGACACACTTCCTCCAAGGCCACATCTTCTAATAGTGCCACTCCCTGGGACAAGCATATGCAAACCATCACACTCCACTCCCTGGCCTCCAAAGGCTTGTTTAAACACATGTGTCTATGGAAGCCATACCTAAACTTAGCATAATAAAAAAGGACATTTAGTTCAACTTCTAAAGTCTCCATAGTCTATAGCAGTATCAACAATGTTAAAAGTCCAAAGTTCAAAGTCTCTTCCAGGATCCATCCAATCACTTAACTGTAATCCCCGAATTAAGACAGGCGACCAGCTGGGCAAACTTCAACCTCTGCCTTCTCCATGTCTGTGTCAAAGCAGTCTTCAGATCTTTTCATCTTTGTTGACTGCAACAAATTTCTTTCTCCTGAGCTGGTTCCACACCCTGTGAGCAGCTTTCCTCAGCAGATAGCCTGTGACCCTGGCATCTTTAACATCTTTGGGTCTCCAAGGCAGCTTCAATGTTACAGCTTGTTTCAATGTCTTGGATCCACACATGATCCTCCAAAGGGCTGACTTCACTTCTTCAGCTCTGCCCTCTGTAGCAGTTAAACTTCAGGTTGATCCACACTACATTGTTGCTGTTGTTCTTGGTGATCATCCCATGGTACTGGCGTCTCCAATACACTGGGGTCTTCCATTGCATCTAGGCTTCACCAGTCGCCTCTCCTAGGCTCTCTTCATGGTGTCAAGTCTCAACTCCTTTGCCTGATCCCTTCAATTCTGGGCCAACAATTACAACTGAGGCTGCACCTTTGCCAATGGCCTTCCAAAGGCCTCTCACAGTGCCTATCCTCAGCTGCTTTTCATGACCCCTTCATGCCTTCAAAACCAGTACCACCTGAGTGACTCATACATTATCAAGTCCAGTCGCAGCATGAGGTACAACCTTAGCATCTCTGGAACACAGCTCTCAAAAAACACTTCCCAGAAGATTTCACCTCAGTGATGCTGATCTCTTTTAGAGCTTCGGCTAACCAGTACCAATTGTCCCAGAAGTCTCCTCTTGGATATAAAGCTAGAGACACTTGACTGAAGCTGCTGAGTTCTACTGCTTGCAGGAGCTGGAACATGGCTCCCTTGTTCTAACTCCTTCACTGTTACTTAAGCTTGGCTGTCCTGGATCTTGCTCTGTAGATTGACCTTGAATTTAGACATCTGTATGCCTGTCTCCTGGGATTAAAAGTGTGCACACAAGGTGACTCTTGATCACACTGGCCAGACTTGAGCATATATATGAGACCTCTAAGCCCTGCCTCTCCATGGTGACACACTTTCTCTAACAGGGATATGTTTTCTCAAATAAGACCATACCTCCTAATAGTACCATTTCCCATGAGCCAAGAATATTTAAACTGCCACACTCAGTAATAGGCTGGGAGAATACTAAGCTCTGCTTCAGATATCTGATTCTAAAGTTAACTGGGAGTAAGAAATATTTAAGTGTTGGGTGAGAAGGTTTAAAATTGAGGATGACCTTGGATGTGAGTCAATTAGATTTCTACACTTCAAAAATGAGCATGCTGAAGAAGGCCATTGTCATAAAGGATGGCATTTATCCCATCTTAATAAAATCATGGCCAGAGAGGTCAAGTGGGCTGCTCAAGCTGCCAAGCCAGTTGAATGTAAAGCATGTTGGTTACAGTTTAAATCTAACTCTGAAGTTTAGTTCCCTGCTGTGACATCATCCCACTTTCCAAAGGAAGCCATCAGATGTAAGCACACAGCTTCAAGGGACCATGACCAAAGTGTTGTGTCGAGCAGAGACCAAGGAAAGCCAAAAGTAGTACAAGATCTGCCTTTCATGGAACAGCTGATAAAGGACCTTACCCAAATGAATGGCCCACAACATCCAAAATACTTCATTCATACATTTGGATTTCTTCTGAATGTCTGCCAATATGGAACAATTCTACATGCAAAGTTATGTTTTATTTTTACATGAATTAAAATTACTTTTGATGCAATTACAGAGCCATATTCTCTGATAGCTAATCACAGAGGCCACAGTTGATATCCTTAGCAGACGTACTCACTAACATGGTAGAATGGTTTACTTCCTTGTCAATCTGATTGTCTTTCCAAATGCTTAAGGCATCAGAGAGAAATACATTGCACATGTTTCAAAGGACATTTCCAGAGGACTAACTGAAGAGGAAGCCCTGCCTCCAATGTGGACGTCATAATCTCTTGGGCTGGAATCATAGAATGAATAAAGGGTAGGCCGACGGTAGGAAGACAAGACCGCACTGGCCTGTTCTTTTCTGTGCTTTTGTTTTGTATTGATGTGAGCCAGCAGCCTGACCCCCTGCTGCTCTTGTGTTCACACTATGGTTGCTTCTTCAGACCATGAGCAAAATTAAGCACCCCTCAGTTGCTGCTCAACAGTTGTTTAGTCACAGGAATGAGAAACGAGCCTAACCAAAAGGGGACATGATTGGAACCATGCTGCCTATCTCCATAATGGCCCTCTGAAAGAACTCATGCATGGCCATGAATCTAAGAAAGGAACTGAGAAGTGGGTCACAGATGACTGGACGTCCCTTGGGTAATCCCAAAGGGAAAAAACTCATCTTCTCGCTCCACTTTCATCTTGCTTCTCACCTCAAAATCAGCCTTTACCTTTAACTGTCTCAGAAGTTTTTGTATCTTTTTTTAACCTATGGTTCTGATGGATCTGTCAATTGTTTTGTCATGAACAGTTTAAAATCAAGTGGCTTAAAACACTGGAAATTCAGCCGAAACAGGGCTGAAAGGCTCAGAATGGAACGGCTCCTCTGTGGGGAGGCAAAATCCACAATAACATGACCAGACTGCGCACAAAGTACAGCCAGTTTGTTCTGCTCTGTCGCCTGGCTCTGTGAAGAACGCTGCCTGAAATAGCATCTCACCTCCAGCTTTATGCACAGCCCTCCCTGTTTCCTTTCCTGCCTCCTATCCCTGGGCTAGTGTCCAAGGACTCCAGTGACCACTAACCTCTCTTCATTCCATTTGGAAGGTATTGTGCTCCAAGGAACTCACTAGGTCTATTATTGTCACTTTGTTTTTATTATATTTTATGTTATTTTGTCAGGATTTCTAGCCCAATACTGTCCTCCAACCCCCTTTATATGTGAAGATGATAATGGAGTCCTCCTTTTACTCCACCTCCATAGTGACCCAGGGTCATATGACGCTGAGGATCAAAAGGCCTGGCACATTCTACACAAACACTTTACCAGCTGAGTCTCATCTCCAGTTCACTGTTCTAATTTTCATCTATTTTAGAGAGGAACAGAAGTGGACTTCCATGGACATCTGTCCATATTCTAAAACTAACCTGACTTTGCATAGCACTGTTAGAGTCAATCCCAGTTTTGATAAAGACTGCTGCAAAGCAAGCTGACAGTCAGAAGTCTATGTTAGCTTTGGGTGGACTCCCCACTCTCCAGGAACCCAGTGGTGTTGCAATGAACACCTGATTCTAAACGTACCTACTGTGTTGCAGAGAAGTCTGAGGAACTTAGAGACTCGAATGGGTTGACATCCATTTATTCTTCTGTGAACTGTGGACATTGATTGCAAATCAATGCAGCATCAAACTCAGAACCTAATACACTAGGACCCAGGCTAACTAAGGCAGTCACGGTTCCTTCAAAGGAAGACCCAAGCCATAAGAAGCAAATCTTAGAAAACTGTAAAAGTTGTCATTCTTGCAATTATTGTAACAATGAATTTAGGTTCCCAACTTGACACATAGGATGTGTAGGAATCTGACTATGTTCTCATTTCCCCTAGAAGTTTTTGTTTTGTTCTGTTGTTGTTGTTGTTGTTGTTGTTGTTGTTGTTGTTGTTGTTGCTGCTGTTGTTTGGTTTCTGTTGTTTTTGTTTTCATTTTTGTTTTGTCTCACGGGAGGATTGACTCACTCCAAAGATTTAATGCATCCATTTTTATTATTATATTAGCTTAATTCGGAATTATCTTCTAGTCTCTTTAATGAAATTGGAAGAGAAATATTATGACATGGCCTCTAAAAGAACTGAGGTTTAAAAATCTCTTCCTGAAGTAGTGGCAACCAGAAACTGCTGGCCTGCATACTGGAGACTTCCACGGAGATGGCTGGCCTGGCCAGGTGCACGGGTTCAGGTGAAGAGGAGAGGACATCAGCAGGGAGGGGGACTGACTCCACAGCCTCTGCCTCAGCTGCTCCACCTCCATTTCCACCGCTGCTGCTTCAGTTACTCCAAGACGTATGCTGGGCTGAGCCAGCAGGGAACTGACTAGCCAGGAAGTGGTGCAGGGGAGTTTCTGGCAGTGATTTCCTGGAAAGCAGGTCTCTCTCCCAAGTGGCAGTGTTACAGATCTTATGACAGAAGCTCTCAGATGATGGAGCAGTTCTCGCATACTTCTAATCCTTCTGGATAGGATTCTTTTTTTTTTTTTTTAATTCCTTTCTTCCCCGCCATCTTTATTAAATTGGGTATTTCTTATTTACATTTAAATTGTTATTCCCTTTTCCGGTTTCTAGGCCAACATCCCCCTAACACCTCTCCCTCCCCTTCTATATGGGTGTTCCCCTCCCCATCCTCCCCCCCTTTCCGCCATCCCCCCCAACGATCACATTCACTGGGGGTTCAGTCTTGGCAGGACCCAGGGCTTCCCCTTCCACTGGTGCTCTTACTAGGCTATTCATTGCTACCTATGAGGTCAGAGTCCAGGGTCAGTCCATGTATAGTCCTTAGGTAGTGGCTTAGTCCCTGGAAGCTCTGGTTGCTTGGCATTGTTGTTCATATGGGGTCTCGAGCCCCTTCAAGCTCTTCCAGTTCTTTCTCTGATTCCTTCAATGTGGGTCCCGTTCCCAGTTCAGTGGTTTGCTGCTGGTATTCGCCAATGTATTTGCTGTATTCTGGCTGTGTCTCTCATGGGAGATCTACATCCGGCTCCTGTCGGTCTGCACTTCTTTGCTTCATCCATCTTGTCTAATTGGGTGGCTGTATATGTATGGGCCACATGTGGGGTAGGCTCGGAATGGGTGTTCTTTCTGTCTCTGTTCTAAACGTTGCATCCCCATTCCCTCCCAAGGGTATTCTTGTTCCCCTTTTAAAGAAGGAATGAAGCATTTGCACTTTGGTCATCTTTCTTGAGTTTCATGTGCTCTGTGCATTTAGGATACTTCGAGCATTTGGGCTAATATCCACTTATCAATGAGTGAATACCATGTGTGTTTTTCTGTGATTGGGTTATCTCACTCAGGGTGACATTTTCCAGTTCCATCCATTTGCCTGTGAATTTCATAAAGTCATGTTTTTGACAGCTGAGTAGTATTCCATTGTGTAGATGTACCATATTTTCTGTATCCGTTCCTCTGTTGAAGGGCATCTGGGTTTTCTTATATACAGTTTTGGGGTGAGTCAAGGTTTGACAGCAAGTACTTCCTATTGGCTTGGCCTGAGAGCTTGGGATTACCTTATCTACAGGTGGGAGGGTGTGGTCCTGATTCTTTGTGACTGATGACAAGTCTCTCTACAAGTACCGGGGTTTCAACCTTTTCTCGACCAAGAAACCAGGATACCTTTCACAGCCAACTGCCCTACAACTCCCCCTTTTCTTTTTTAAGGGAGAGGTATCATCAGAATAACTGTCTCCTATGTTGGGAACAGCTTGATACTGAACCAAGACCTGATTGGCAGTGATCTCAGCAATGCTACTCATCTGCTGCTTTAGAAACTGAATGAGACAGGGTGACAAGAGAAGTAAGGCTCCAATGAGTAATACGGGGCCAAAGAGGGGAAGAACCCAAACTACCAAGGGATTAGAGTACCCACGAAAAGGGTTGTTGGGAGTATAACATGCCCAGAGGTTCCCCCAGAACTCTTTGAGCATTTGTATATCTTGTTCTACCAGCCCAGGCTCATTGACATAGAAGCAACATTCGTCCCCCAACAAAATGCAAGTCCCTCTCTATTCAGCAGTCACTAAGTCCAGGCCTCTCTGGTTTTGGAGAGCAACTCTTGCTAAGGAGGCTATCTGCCATTGAAGAGACTCCAGGCTTTCTGGAGTGGAAGCCATTGACTGGTCAAGCTTGTCTTGGAAATCCCTGGCCACATGTTGTGTTTGGACAAGGGCTGTTCCAGTGGTTCCTATCACACCCAGTGAGACAGCACGGCCTAGTTCAATGAGCAGAGAGATGAAGATCTCTCTCTTATTCCAGCTTCCTCCTATCTGCAAAGTGAATTCTTCAGATTTGTAGATATAAACCTGGAGGATAATTATCATGAGAGTGCAGGAACCTTGAAAGGGGGGTTAATACAGGTACCTGTAGTGCCTTTCACCAAAGGAGGGCAGGAGGGTTAATGCATACTGATTTGGAGATGGCGATGTCATTGGCACATGTTGGATGGGTTCTTGAGGCGGGTTCTACAAGGCAAAGAGGTGAGGTAGGTCAAAGAGAGGAATGTCCTGTTCTTTCCTTGTGGGTAAGGGTCCAGGGAGGTCGTGAAGGGAAATGTTAAGGGAAACAGCTATTAATAATGGTCAGGAGAGGGGTTCTAGGTTGGTATCAGGCTCCTGGGTAACATGGGAAGGCAGGCTTTGTTTTTTGCAAGGGAATCTTGGGTTTTAGGAACAGGAGGAGTAGATGGTTTATTTAGCATCTCCTCTGAAGCATAAGGAGGCAGGGGTGGGTCGATGTAAGGGCTGTGAGATCTGAAATAGGGTGGTTTTTAGGACCTTGATCTTTGGGCTCATCTGACTGAGGGGACTCAGGAGCTGTGTTGCTATCATACTGTCCTATTTTGGATGGCCCTACGCATTACCAAATTGCAGCTAAAATCAGAAAAAAATCATGGGAGGGTGTTTTTCCCTCTTACTTATCTCTATTTTTGATAAGAGAAGCTACTTGGGTCCATGAGTCCGGGCTATAAATATTGTCATTACCCATGCATGGTGCTATCTGACGGACTTCCTCACAAAAGAAAGAGGCTTTTTTTTTGGCTATTTTTATTCCATGGGATTATCGTAGGGCACATATCTCCCTGGCCTGGGGGAATGTTTTATGTGATGTTGAATTGACCATGACAATTCAAGAAAAGAAGAGAAATGCTTTGTCCAGTGAGAAGGTTCCCTTGGCCTATCGACTTTGGGAGATTCCACAGAGGTCCAAAACACTAAGCCTTCCCATAGATTGGCAGCTGCCCTGTGGCTTTTAAGTGACTGCTGACTTACCAGGTTTTCTTTTTGTTTTAAGGAGAGGTTGGATAGAGAGTCTTTACCAATGCCCATTGCGGATGTTGGGATTTAGACAGGGGCTATAGGGACCTTCAGCCAACCCCAGAGATTAGCTCTGGCCAGGAGACTTCAGTTGCCCCTTCAGCTTGTCCAAATCCATGTGATGGTGCTGACTGAAAGCACAGCAGGAAAGAACACAGACTTGGGGGTGGGGGGTTCAACGTCCCACAGTATCCGTTCAGGCAGTTGTGTCGCTGTTCAAGTCCCATGTTGGGCACCAGATGTTGGCCCCCAAACTGGAGGTTTTCCACAGAAATCTCTGGCCTGGCCAGGTGCAAGGGTTCGGGTGAAGGGGGAGAGAACTCATGCTGTATCTAAAGAACACTAGAGGACTCTGCATTGTGGTAGCAGCAGACACCCACCTGATCTCAGCTTTACTGTACACGTGTACTCATGTCTTATGTCCCTAGTCAGAGACCCACACTGCATGAGACCTGGCCATTAGGAGCCACCCAACATGAGTTCTAGGAACTGAACACATGTCTTCTGGAGGAACAGAAACTGATCTTAACCACTGAGCAACTCAATGGCCTTTTAATTAATTTAATGAAAATTTTAATTTTAAATAGAAGCATTTGTTTCCCTTTAAAGAAAACAGATATTCCACTGGTACTTAATTGAGAATGTTTGAAAATGTAGATGATTTTAAATAAATATTTTGGGGAACATAGTATTTGTTTTTATAGAGTCTTTCCTTCAGACATTTTAATCAGTGATCTATTGCTTGTGTTTTTATTTTGTTTTATTTTAATATTTTATCTTCATTTGTATTAAGTATATGTGTGTCTATGTGTGAATTTACACATGCAAGCACAGTGCTCATAATGGCCAGAAGATGACATTGGATCCCCTGGAACTGGGGTTAAAGGCAGCTGGCTGTGAGCCACTCCACAAGGGTATGGGAAAATGCACTCTGATCCTCTGCAGGAAGAATGTATGCTCTTAATCAGAAACTGGCCCCTCAAGCCCCTCCTCCTTGACTCTTCATCCAGTCATGGTCTTTAGGATGGGAGGTTTTTCCAGATAGAGATCCTTAGAGAATAGGAAAGCTAGAATGACTGCTCTGTGGTTCTTCCTATCAATGTTCTTAGTGAGTCCTTTGGCCTTTATAGGTTCTAGGTGACAGTTGCTGACAACGAAATAACAGCATTCTATGATTTTACTGTAATCTCTCCTGCAGTGGGAATAACTAATGCCACTCTGTTTCTGCATTTTACGGAGTTTCAGATGACGGTCTATTTCCCGTTCTCCCTCCATCATGTTTGCAGCCTGTGACACTAGCTATTAATTACTAGAGTCCAGATTTATTCTGTGTATTGCTTTATCTTTTTCATGATCCTTTCAAATATGTATAGGTAACAGAGGGACATAAGAACCAATTTATGTTCAGACAACATAGTGACATGGATATCAGACATGGTCCAAGATCCATGGTCCAAGTTTGGTCATCTGGGTGCCATGAGTCAGCACAAAATAGATAACGAGATGTCCAGGGAACCTAAAAGTAAACAGTGATTTAATCTGTTATATAATTATTTCTGTGAGACTATCCCTTTTGTGTGATTCTATAAAAATATGTCCTTGATGTACTCAATGTCCTTGATCTCCTTGATGTCAGAGGTTTTGACTTTCACCATCACCAGTCTGCTGTGTTTGTCCATCTTTATGTATGTATGCATACTTCCCTATCCTCCTACAACCCGTGCTGGTCTGTATGTGTGCCTGTCTGTGCCTGTGCCTGTCAGGGTACCACATATGGTTGGTTCTGTGCCACCCATATATACTGTGCAGTGCCTGAGCGTCTGAGGCCTTCTGCTTGCCTAATGGCTTGTATGCTACTGAACAAAATACCTCCCTGAGACACCTTGAATTCTCTTCAACCCCCTGCCCTCCTCTCCTTTCCTCTTCTCCTGGATCTGGATGTCAGATTTCAGTGTTGCTTGAGACTTACTTGGCATCAAGTACCAAAATGTGGCTTCACAGGTTGTCTGAGGAAAGACTATACTGAAAGAGTATAGGGCTCTTCACAGAATTAAGGAGTTGGATGGACCATTTGGGAAATCAGGGGAGCTGGGGACACAGCAGCAGCTGGAGCTCATGGTCCTCTTCTCGGTCATTACTGTTGCCAAGTGAGCAAAAGGAAAAAAAAGCCTGTGTTCCCGTGAATAAGCAGCAGACTAATGGCCACCTCCATTGCCTTTCCCTGTGCTCTAATTACTAAACATCACGTGTGTGACCTTAGAGTCCCAAAATAAAGCATATTCCTACCATGGGTTATGAATAAATGACATCTTTCAATGAATCATTCTTCATAACCTTTCATAAATGATTCTTAACATCTGGCCTCATATCCTAGACAGAAGAAAGCCTCTTTTCAGTGTTCCCTTGCAATGGGCTATCTCTGAAGCCTTATGTTATCTGGAATTTGAAACACACACACACACACACACACACACACACACACACACACACCTACATATGCACACCTGTACACATGCACACATGCGCACACACATGCGCGCACACATGCATATTTCCATGGGAGTGTGGAAAGGAAGGCCAGCATTTCCTCTGCCTCTCTCTTTTGCATGACAAACCACCTCTTCTTGCTCTGCATGCTGCCATTTATCTGACCCCCATTGTATGCCCTTCTCCCCAAAACTCATTTCCAGGGAATCACATTTTCCCTAGCATTGTATTATTGCATCTTAGAAACAATGGCTGTCACTTCCTCTCATGGAACAGGAAACAGAAATATGACTGTCTCATCCGGAAAAGACAGATTTACAGTGGGTAATACCAGGCACAGAACAAACAACCACCAGCTTCATTCCTGGAGTGCAGTTCAGATCTGTGGCCAGGCACATGATCTCTCAGCCCCTAATACGAAAAACACCAGAACATGACCACATTTTCAATACGACTCCATTTGTAAAGGATACTTACATTGTCATCCTTAATATGGTTCACCAAAAGTTTCCTTGTCCCAAGTCTATATTTTCTAGTTCTTGATGTCATGCCTTTTCTCCCTTAAGCAAACCTGTGCTATGGTGATTATATCAAGCATAAAAATGCAAAATGACTGCAGGTGGCTTCCATCTCAGATGGGACTGCATACCATTGGACAGCCTTGTGTATCTTCTATTGATCCAGCCAAGAATTCAGGATTAGTGCAGGCAAGCAGCACAGGACAGAGCAGTGCAACCTTCTTTGGCCTGGCTTTCTCTCCCCTCTGGGTCCCCTGCAACACTCACCAGTCACACAGAATCCTGACAAATCTGACAAATCTAAATGTACCACCACCCAACAGGTAGGATTGTCAGTCATATTGAGTGCACAGAACTGTGTCAAGCAGTACAGCAATGGAGAAGCATCTCTTTACCATGTGCCCTCCCCAAAGCAGCATTAGACTTTACATGATCTTCTATGCTTACCATGGAAGCCCAGGTTTTTCCTTCGTGCTGGCTTTCCTGGTCAAAATCTGGTCTCTGGTGTTGTATTCTTTCCGATCTTTCCACTTTTTCAAAGAAGACTACATTGCTGTGGAGAGTCTTCCTGGTACCTACTGATCTCCCATTACACTGTGAGCCTCTGCTGCCCCCCTCCCTTCTTTTCTTCTCTCTGCCCCCCATGTCTCCTTTCTCTTTTCGTGTGTCACATCTCTACCTCTTGCTCCTCACTTCCTCAATCCCCCTCTCAATCTTCTTTCTGCTTTGATATCATATGACACTTACCTTGCTGGGTTTGCTTCACAACTTACCTAAGACGATAACCTCTGCTTCCAACCATTCTCTGCAAATCCCCTTATTTTGTTCCTCTTTGCAGAAAAACAATAGTCCATTGTGTGTATATACCACGCTTCCTTTATCCACTCATCATCATGGGCATCATACTCCATTGTGTATATATACCACGCTTCCTTTATCCACTCATCATCATGGACATCTTACTCCATTGTGTATATATACCACGCTTCCTTTATCCACTCATCATCATGGGCATCATACTCCATTGTATATATATACCACGCTTCCTTTATCCACTCATCATCATGGACATCTTACTCCATTGTGTATATATACCACGCTTCCTTTATCCACTCACCATCATGGGCATCTTAGCTGTTGTGAACAGTGTTATGGTAAACATGCTCAAAATTCCCTGCAATGCACAGCTGTGTGCTTTAACCAGCATGGCCCTCTCCTTTCCAGCCAAGCACACAGCTGGCTTCTGCAGTTATAGAGTATCTCAGGAATGATGCTGAGGCAGGAGAATATGACATGATGAAGGAGGTTCCAAGATTTACTTGCATGTGAAAGACTGCACCAATAATGAGGCTGCCAACCCTTAGCCTAAGTTTTAGTCAACAGGGAGCATGCTCAGATAACTCTGGTTGCTGAGAACTGGGAAGAAGCAGGTACTATGTAAATGACCCATGCAGGCAAGCCTCACCCCAGGCATTTGTATATTCCCCAGGACCAGGCCACAGGATAGGCCTAGCTCACCTCCAAATTCCCTTTATCTCTCTTCAATAAGCTATGTCATTTCCTGTAATAAGTATTGTCCATTTGTGCCATTCATTGTAAAGAGGCATGGGGCCGTAGAAACTCCAGACCTACCCTCTGACTTAAAACAATTCCACTTGGGTTGGGAAGTGGGAAGACCATGGAAGGGAGCAGAAAGTTTATCAAATGAACCACTTGACCTGGTTTGATCATCTGAATGCTCTACCCCCAGTGACACACCTCCTCCAACTAGGCCACAGCTGCTCCAACAAGGCCACAGCTGCTCCAACAAGGTCACACCTCCTAATAGTGCCACTCCTACAGGGGTAATTTTTATTCAAACCACCATACAACCCAAAAGCTAAAAATGTTCCATGTAACATCTGAAACTTACAGCAGACATTTTCTCACTTTGCTGAAACCATCCAAGGTCCCCATCAATGTATTTGAAATGGACTTGGCAAATGCTTTGAATTATCACATAATTTGTCTGTGTGAAAAGGAGTTTCAGAGCAAGAGTATCTTACCAAGAAGGAGCCAATGAGTATCACAAAGTCACACCATACAACACACCTCACACAAAAGATTATTGACAAGGAACACAAAATGGTGGCTCCCTCTGACCAGGAATAGAGAGAGCAGCAGGCTGGGTGGAGGGGCAGGCTTTTGTAGGGTCTTTAGAACATATACTGTGAACTGGTGAAAAAGTACAGCGCAGGGTCAGGGTCAAGGCCCAGGTTTAGAACAGGCTTGGTGTTTGTACACTGTTACTCTTTTTTATTCCTTCATATATATATATATATATATATATATATATATAATTATTAGTCAGGAGAGAGGGGAATATTTTTACTAGATTGATTCTTGCTGTTTCGGGGTATTGAATTCCTTGGACAAACTTGATCTTCACCACCAGGGCATAATCCTGGTGATAAGGGCCTTTGGTATCATAGCAAGGGGCTGATACTCTTGCAATAACAACTAATTAAATGTCTGGCTAGAAATCTTTTGAATTTGTTGTTGAAGAAATCAAGACAAAAAGATTATAGGAAGGGATATTAAGAAAAGCAGTCTTCCAGTCCATATTGGATCATCAACAATTCACTGGCCAGAGGCATAGAGTTGTTCCTTATGTTTTTGGAGATCTGTCTGGGGTTGTCTTTTACTATTCCCAATTGGCTGACATAGAAGCAATATTCTTCCCTCAGAAAGAGGCAAAGGCCTTCTCTTCTGTTATTAGATCTAATTCATACAAGGTTTGTAGCACAAACAAAAGGCCAAGCACTAACTTTGGCCAATGAGTCTCTTTGGTCCTGGAGGGTAAGGATGATTGAGCCAGCCTTTGAGGTCCTGGATGAATAGTAAATAGTTAGGCAAGTAGTCAGAGTTGCTGTTCCAGTGGCAAAGCTAGTGGTTATACCCAGGACTTTGAGAATGGGTAGGACTTGAACCTGCTTGTTTATCAGAAGGAGTAGGATTTGAACCCCTTGTTTAACATTCAATCCTACATTAACCCATTAGTAGGAACTGTCAAGGATTCTTCACAGGGTGTCACAACTAGTTTGGAAAGAGGAATACCAGGGCACAAGTCCCAGCCATAAATCATAAATCTGAGTGCTATAGAGGAGAGAGGCAGCACGGACATTTGAGACTAGCAGTTCGGTGGTAGTGCTGAGGCTTAGGGTATTGTTATAGTCTGAAGAATCCAGGATGCTCAGTGTGTCCCTGAGGAGGTAAAGCAGTCTGCAACACCAAAGAGAGAATTGTGGGAAAGTTAAGAGGCAGTAGTGATATTTGACTCAGAACAGTTAACAAGGGGAAATGAGAGGAAAGGTGACTAGTGAAGCCACAAATGGCAGGTGTGAGCTTAATGGAGGCTGTGTGGAGGGAAGCATACCCAGCATTCTCCAGTGCATCCAGGCAGAGTGCTATTCACTGGGTGATCTGCACAGGTTAAGGTCTGAGGCAAGAGGTAACGTTACCGTGAGAAGAGAGAGGTGAGAACAATCAGTGTCCTCCAAGAGGGGAGATTTAGGAAAGTGAGAGCCTTCAATGAACGTCAAATCACTTCTTGGATTTTTCTAGTAGAATGTATACTCTTTGTGTTTTGATTCTACCCCCAAACACCTGCAGAGCATGTCATAAGACAGTTTGCCAGTGACACCCTCCTCCCATCTGCTGTCACATGGGTCATGAATATAAAAATGGAAGGACCCTCCACCTGTATGTGAAGACAAGAGGGGGCATTAGGATAACCCAGATCTGTCCCATGGTATTTGCAGGACCAATATGGGCAACTTCCAAAAGCTTTTGACCACTTCTTTCAGTAGCCTGAAATTTGGTCACAGAGAAAATAGGCACGAGCCCTGGAGGAGAGATGCATAAGGGAGTTATAGGGAACTGGATTGGCCTTTCACAGGCTGCTATAGAGCAATCTCCCAACTCTATTAGGAGGGGTTGTCGGTTAAAGGTGGGAATCTCTCGGACATTAAAATCCATGTGTAAAAACTACCCAAGATACCAGGGTAGAAGCAAGGAATGATCTCTCAAAGAAAACCCAAGATTGTAGATAAGGGAGAAATAGAGAAGGGGAGATCATGGCCCAGTCCAGTGGAGTCAAGCATGGTCAACTGTGTTCCTGAGATGGAAGGCAGCTTCTGGATCTTAAGGGAGTCTGTGGGGGTTGAAATGCAAAAATCAAGATTTATCTCATTGTTTCTTAACTTTGAGAGCAAAGAGTTTAAGATGTGAGAAGTGTGTACAGTGAGGAAGTCCTCCAGTTCAGTATCACTGGAAGTGACAAATATAACTCAGGGAGGGCCTTCCATCCTAGGAAGAGGGATAGGAGTCACTGTTCCGGGAGAGACAGTCCAGATATCCAGTATTAAACTTGATGGGTTGGAATGGATGGAGCAGAGAAGGCAGGCATATGAGCAGGGGGACTAAGCAGGTGAGTGGGGAGAAGGAAAGACCAGGAGTTAGAATTGGTCACCCACACAAAGCTCAAAAGGAGAAATGGAGAGAGGCTGGCTGTTTGGGGAGGACCTCAGTCTAGGAGGCCTAGGATTAGAAGCTTTACTCAATCTCAGTGAAGTCCTTGTTCAAGCTGAGTAAAAATGTTTTTGAGGGAATGATTGGTTTGCTCAATCTTTCCTGAGAACTAGAGAAAATATAGGATATGGAAATATTGAGGAATCTTGGGAGATCTGGATAAAATTTGAGAGATTTGAGAAGTAAAGCTCATTGTTGTTATCTGATCAAGGGGAAGTTAGGACTCTGAAGCAAGGGGTGATCTTCAAGAAAAATATCAAAGACTGCTTGTGCCCTTTTGTTGATAATGCAGAATGCTTCTACTCTCTCTGAAAAAGAGTCCATCAGGACCAAGATGTATTATTGAAGTCATTTGACAGTAGAAATACAGGTAAAATCAAATTGCCAGCAGATCCCTGGGAGATCCCCTGGCCAATGAGTGGGAAGAGAGGGGCTATAATAGCTAGAGTTGTGGTTAGATGCCAGATAGATCTTACAAGAGGCAATGATGGCCCTTAAGAAGGACAAATCCAGGGCTGGAGAGATGGCTCAGTGGTTAGGAGCACTGACTGCTCTTCCAGAGGTCCTGCATTCAAATCCCAGCAACCACATGGTGGCTCACAACCATCTGTAATGGGATCCAATGCCCTCTTCCGGTGTGTCTGAAGACAGCTCAGTGTACTCATATAATAAATAAATAAATCTTTAAAAAAAAAGGACAAATCCAGGATAGCCTGGAGATGAAGCTTAATGATGTGAGACAAAGCCTGCCTATGAGCATGAGAGCTGGTGTAGATGGGGTAGAGTTTGTTGAGTGTCTAGACATGATAGTGAGGAAATGTGTTGTAAAGCGAGGATGTCTCTTGTGTAGGGTGAGAGGGACCCAAGCCTCCGAAAGCTGTGGCTCTGCCTAACCTCTTCAGCTCAGTTATTTCCCCTGAAGATGGTAGAATGATCCACTTGGTGTGATTACCAGTGCACAATTCCTATGGCCACAGAAAGCTGTGAGGTCTTCAGCATGGTCCTGACTTTATCTGAGTTCATGATTGATTTTCCCTTTGTTAGTAATCATCACTTCTTCCAGATGGCTGCATTTAAGAGAAGGATATAAAAAGCATACTTGGATTCTGCATAGAGGTATAAGAATTACACCTTTGCTAGTTTAAAGACACAGGTAAGAACATAAAGAGGGGGTCAAGAGCTGCCTCATATAGGGGATGAGCAAGGAGGAAGAAGGAGGAGATCCAAGAGCCTATGAAACCAGTCACCCCTAGGAAAGATAGAATTTCCTCATTGGTGATGGGCACCATGAATCAGTAGATTAAGTATTTTCTATCTAGGGTAATGGCCTTGTGAGTTGGAGTAATAATTCCAGATAAGTAATTGAGGGGTGATTAGCTGGATTTGGGGGAGTGAAGTCCTATATCCCCAGCCAGGCAGGAAGTTTAATAGAGTAGAAGTGTCAGCTTGACAAATTTGAAAGGATGAATTACTGAGAAGGCAAAGATATTTTGTGATTGCGGATTGAGAAGAATGTAAAGGAGTTATATAGCATTGAGGTCTAGGACAGAGAATGAGGTGTCTCTGAGGGATGGGGAGAAGAGAGTAGGGTTAGGTAACACAGGATGAAGAGGAACCACCACAGAGTTAACATGTCCAATATTGACCCAAGTTCTAGGTTGCACTGGGATTTCTTTTTACCACCCCATTTGCCAGTGTGCTAATGATGGAATAACATGGGACTTACAAGGTTTTTACTTAGGAGGCCAGAGAGAGGTTTAAGTCCCCTAAGACTTTGGAGAGAGATTGGTTACTGGGCCTGGGTAATGTAATTAGTAAGGTGTTGCAATTGGAATTTGAGAGAGGGGTAACATTTGGCTAGAAAGTGGTTTGGGGTTTCCCATAATCAGAGATCTTCCTGAAAGTCCTGCAAGGGTAAAAGTATGTTGGATTGTGTGGTTTAAAGAAGGAGTTGGAGGGGGTGCTAGCAGTCCCAGGGTCAACAAATGGGAGTAGTGAAGGAAATAGAGGTTTCTACTTTAGCTGGGAGGTCTCTTGCCATCAAGCAGATGAGACAGATTGGTATCACTAGGAAGAAGTGGGTAGAGGGAGCACCCCTAAAGATACAACTAAGTAGTGGGATTTGGTGATGCTAATAAGGCTACCCTGACAATAGAGGAATGAGAAGGAGAAGTGTGTCCCCAAAATTCTATCAGGGCCAAGTAAGTGACCCAGGTATCCAAAACAAAGGAGAAATTCACCCTGTGAATACTTCCCAGGATTCTTTTTCAGAGACAACAGTGGTCAAGCTGAAGGAATCTGGTCCCCTCATTCATTCATGGCCAGATAGGAGGTTGACTAAAGGATTATCTGGATCTGATGTCCCCATTATGTGAAGGACATGTGGACATTCAGCAGCCCAATATCCCTTTGACAGCATCCTAGTTATGATCAGGGTGGTTTGTGAGGGTTCAGGCAGGCCCAGGCCCCTCTTGACTACATTTGAAGCAGAGACCCAGAGGTCCTTGGCCTTTTAGAGGCAAAGGAGGCTGGGCAGTTTCCATGGCTGTCTTGAAGTCCTTACCCAGCATTTGTTATTTTTATTGTGGAGTTTGTTCATCTCTCTCTCAGGTATACCTTGAAAGGTTGCGCTAAGACTTCTGCCTGTAGAGTCAGGGGTCTCCTCTCTAGGTGTTTAAGTTTGGCACGAATGTGTGGGAAACACTGGGAAAAGAAGTAGGTCATGAGGCGTTGTTTTCTCTCTGAGGTCTTGGAATCCAGATTGGTATATTGTACAAGGGCCTTTGTATGATAGTCTCAGAAATGAGACTGTTTTTTGTCCTGGATGACCTCTTGAATTTTTTCTGCAAGGTACTATTTTAAGAATGACCTTATAAAGACCAGCCAGAAGCAAGTTATAAATTGATCTCTAGCTAAAAAGCCCCTGTAAGCATGGTAGCTCCATCCAGAATCTCTGCTGGGACTTCCTCAGGCAAGTGGGCAGCATTAGTTTGGTGTATTTTCTCTGCATGCTCCCTAGCATGTATCCAGCTTCTCCTGTGCTCCTCATGCAGAAAGCTGTTAATGAGAATCATATGAACGTCATAGAAAGTGAGGTTGTAAGATTGGGTGCTATACTGTTACTCTTTAGTGAAGGTGGAGGAAATAAGGGTACAAGACCCCAGTCTCTTCTGTATTTGAGAGAAGAGCAATGTGTACCCTGACCAAGACATCCACACTGACAACCTCCTGCAAAGGGAAATCCAGGGGAAGTGGAGGGGTCACATAGTTGGAGCAGGTGCCAGTAGTGAGAGGGGACCAGTGGACTGAAAGCAGGCTCCAGAGAGGGATGATGAGGGGGAACTGGTATTTTAAGGGATATTGAGGCCAGATTCTATTGCAAAAGCAAAAAAGTTTGGAGCCTAGGTCAGGTTCCAGGTAGAAGGGGTGGTGGGTTTCTAAAGGGCATCTGAAGAGGCAGTGGGAGGGTATGGATGATGTTGTTACCAAGGATGACACACAGAGGGCATTGAGGGCATCCAACACTCGAGAGGACCAAGCGATAACTATAAAACATCCGATTAGCCACTTGCACAGTGGAACATGTCACTCAGAACAAGCTGGGCCAAGCTATGGTCCTGTGCCATGGTTGTTGGTATTCAGCTCGGAATGAACTACAATTTTGAAATGATGTACCCCGTGTTGACAAATGTGAATTTTAAGCAGGGAGACTTCAGAAATGGAGACTTGAATTAGAAAATGTTCATATCCTATGGAGAGTCGTGAAGAAGTATGGTTGGGGTAAAGGGGTGTGAGGAAACACTAATAAATGGGATGTTTGAAGATTCTGTTTACTGAATGTGTCCTGGATGTCCCTGCAGAACATTCTATCCCTGTAGGCCTGAGACAGCACATGAAGGACTCCAGAGTGGAGGCATAAAAATGGTCAGAGTAGTATTTCTAGGTTTTATGTCTTGTTTCAGGAGATTGGAGTGGGGATCCCCTTCTGCCTCTGCTTCTGTCTCATGTAGCATCAGCTTTTGGGGTAACTTACACTAAAGCTTATGATAAAAAGCAATTAATTATTACCATTATCCAATTATTTGTTGTCTATGTTTTCCTTAAATAAATCAGTATTATTTGTGTTAATTTAAAAGACTAAAAACTAAAATCATACCTTTGTAAGTAAACTTATTATTAACTCTGCTTATCTAATTATCAAATCTTTTATTACTTATTAGATTAGTGGCTCATGTCTATTTATAAATATCCTTACTAAATGGTTGGCTTCTCTCTCTGCTTTTTTGCATGTGTGCTAGCTAGATTTATATCGACATGACACAAGTTAAAGTCATTTCTCAGTTGAGAAAATGTTCCCACAAGATTGGTTTGTGGTGTATTTTTTTAATTGACAATTGAGTGTGGCATCACATTTGGGTGGTGGTCCTTGGTGCCATCAAAAAGCAGGCTGAAAAAGCAGAGGGAGCAAGCCCTTCATGGCCTCTGCATCAGCTCCTGTCTCTTATTCCTTGCCTCAAGTTCCTGCCTTGGCTTCCCTCAGGGAGGGTTTTCAGGCTGTAAATGAAACACACACTTTCCTCCATCAACTTTTTTGGTCATGATATTTTATCCAAGCAATAGAAACCCTAACCATTGTAGATGTTTTTACTTGTAGTAGAAAAACCCCTTGGAGGAAGCAGTTACAAGAAGAATGGTTTATTTTAGATCAGGACTAAAAAGGGTTTAGTCCCTCATGGTAGAGATGGCCTGGCAGCGTCCCTGGTGCTGTGACCACAGGGCTACAACTCCACACATCATGACAGACAGAGGGAGAGTGGTCACAGGCATTCACATAGACTTCTTTTATCTATTCTGCTGAGGACCACTAGCATGGGTTGGTGCTCCTCCCCAAATCCAAGTAGATCTCACTCCTCATTTAAACCTGTCTGCAAACATCCTCACAGACATGCCCAATGTGTGCTCCCGGAGACTCCAATTCCATTCACACTGCCAGGAAAGATTAGCTCTCACAGCTACGACATCAGGAAATGTGCATGACTCCTCAGTGGGTTCTGTGGAAGTTAGTAGTGGTAGTGAGATCACTAGCATTTGCTATGTAGTAATTTAGATTCCAGGTTCTAGATGATTTCATAAAGTCTATATTCTGGAATGTCTTGTTTGCAAATGTATCATTGCTTACCATGTGCAAATTGATGCCCAGTGTTACAGGGGAAAACATGATAAATTGATAAATAATAGATGAACTATGATGATACTAGATAGAGATAGATAGATAGATAGATAGATACATAGATGAGAAATAAATGAGAGATAGATTAGATTGATGACAAACCAGTAGAGATAATAAATTGATACATAGACAAATATATGAGTAACCACTGTGCATTTGCTTTTATCCACCATTTGATTAAAAAACTTAATAGAAGAACTTAATTTCTCTCTCTCTTTTTTTTTTTTTAGTTTTCTTTTTTATTCAGCCTCAGTATTTAGCCCAGGTTGGCCTGAAACTCTAAATCCTCCCACCCCGGGTTACTAAGTGCTAAGAGATAACATACTGCATTATAACAAACTTTTCTTTAGAAGTAGAAGGCAAATGTAATGATTTAACACATAATATGATAAATATATATCACAATAGCTTAGTAACTCATTACCTGCTATATGTAAATGTTTTGTTATGCCTTTCACAGACTGTTAGCACAGTGGCTTTATTCATACTAGAAACATGAGGTTTTGTTGTGACACCACCAAAGCTAATCTTAAGTGACAGGATTTTTTGTTTCATTTTGCTTTGCTCACTTGCATTTTTTCCCATAATTTCTTTATTGATTTTTACATCTTGATCGCTGGCCCCTTCCCAGTCCACCCACACACAGTCCCTCCCCTATCTCCTTTTTCCCCCTTCCCCTTATCCTCTGAGAGAGTACCCCCCCCCCAGTATACCCCTACTGGGTGCATTAAGTCCCTACAGGGCTGGATACATTCTCTCCCATTGAGGACAAATTAAGGCAGCCATGTTAGGGGAATGGATTCCGTAAACAGGCTTCAGTCTTAGGGACAGCCCCTGCTCCAGTTGTTGGGGAGCCTCATGAAGACCGAGCTGCATGTCTGCTACATATGTGCCAGGGCCCTCAGTCCAACCAATGTCCACCCCTGGGTTGGTGGACCAGTCTCCGAGACCCCTAAGGCTCCAGACTCTGTGGGTCTTCCTCTGGAGTTCCTATCCCCTCCAGGCCTGTGATCCTTCCCCCAGCTCTTCTGTAAGAGTCCCCGACCTCTGTCCAATGTTTGGCTGTGGGTATCCACATTTGTTTCAGTCTGTTGCTTGGTGGTAATGCTCAGAGGACAGTTATGTTAGGCTCCTGTCTGCAGGCAATCTAGTATCATTAATAGTGTCAGGGGTTGGTACCCACTGGATGGGTCTCAAGCTGAGTTGATTATTGGTTGGCCATTCTTTCAGTCTTTTCTCCATCTTTGTCTCTGCATTTCTTGTAGAGAGGACAAATTTTGGGTCAAAAGTTTTGTGGATGGGTTAGGGTCCTTAATCCCTCCACTGGGAGTTCTGCCTGACTACAGGAAGTGGCCTCTTCAAGTTCCATATTCCCACTACTATGCGGCTCAGTTAAGGTCAGATATATTGACTCCTAAGAGCCTTGACTATCTCAGGTCTCCAGTTCATCCTAGAGATGCTCTGCACACCTCCACCATAAGTATAATATATAGGTAATAGACAACTACATAAATAACCAGCTACTTGACAGGAACTGGATATAGATCTCTCCTGAGAGACACACAGCCAGAGCATGTCAAATACAGAGGCAAATGCTAGCAGCAAACCACTGAACTGAGAACGGGACCCCCGTTGGAGGAATTAGAGAAAGGATTGAAAGAACTGAAGGAGCTTGCAACCCCATAAGAACAACAATGCCAGCCAACCAGAGCTCCCACGGACTAAACCACTACCCAAAGACTATACATGGACTGACCCCTGGCTTCAGCTGCATATGTACCAGAGGATGGCCTTGTTGGGAAACAGTGGAAGGAGAAGCCCTTGTTCCTGCCAAGGTTGGAACCCCAGTGTAGGGGAATGTCGGGGGGCCCAGGAAGGGGGAGTTGCATGGGAAGGGGAACACCCATATAGAAGAAGGGGGAGGGGATGGGATAGAGGGCTTATGTCTGGAAAACTGGGTAATGGAATAACATTTGAAATGTAAATAAAAAAATCCAATAAAAAATAATCAGCTACTCATATTAACATACATTTATATTTAATATTTTATTTATATTTATATAATATAAATTATAAATTCTATATATTTACATATATTATTTATACATATTATATAATATATAATAAATAGATACACAGACAAATACACAAATAGTCACTGTGTGTATTTATTAACCATTCTATTAAAATTTACATAGAAAAAATTGATTTCTCTTTTGTGTTTATCTGTGTTTTCTAATTTGCTCAGATCAACCCCATTATTCTACAATTTTTGATATTTTAAAAAGGAGAATTCTTTCCTGCCATTCGCACCCAGGTTTCTGAATAAGGAGAAGAGGATAACGCTCACACATCTTACTGAATGCCTCGTCTTCTTTACTCAAGGATTGTTGTTCAAAGGAGGGCACAAAGCCCCATAGAGCAGAGTAAATGGTGGACCTCCTGCCCAGCCTTCCCTCATGCCTGGCTGCAACATGGAGCTGCAGCTTATTCCCCTCAATGCTGAAAAAGTCAGATTCTTGCCGAGTCACTGTGTTCCAGGAACAAATTAAAATCACCATTCACACTAAGGAGTGATGCTTTGCACATTTTAAAAGATAATCACCTTTTTCGGTACAGAAAGAAGTTTCAGTCTTAAAAAGAATTAGCAGAAAATGTGCTGTAATTTCCCGTCCATGCATTTTTGTTTAAAGGTGTGTTCCAACTCATCAAATGCTCTAAGAAAACTGAAGCTAGATGTTGATTATGAAAATGTCGCCACAAATGTAATAGCACCTTGATTCAGACCAGTTGAAACTAGAGCCCACTGTCTTGTCCGTCACCTAACGAGCTGAGAAATAAACGTGTGCCTGAACACCTCAGTCATGAAAGGAAATGAAGTTGAGTGAGAGAAGTTTGTCACAAAGGGACACACACACACACACACACACACACACACGAAACCACTCATTTACATGATGTGTAGAACAGACAAATCTACTGCTGAGTGGCTGTCAGCACTGGGGCAGAGAAGGATCAGGTTACTCTACCAAGTACAAGACTCCATTTTGTAGTGATGTAAATCCACTGCAGTTAGCTCAACAGGAAGAGGACACAACTTAATAGATTAAAAGCCACTCAAGTCCCTTCTGGGAAAAACAACTTCTTTTTTTTTTTCTTAATGTATTGAAATGAAGTAGCACACCAAGGAGGCCTCATCCTTTCTGGCCGTGAAGGGAGGAATGACAACCCTTGCCTATCCCGGGGAAGAGTCACAACTCCACCATCACTGTCCTTCCATGCCTGGCTGTTTGCAGGGTGAGCCTGTCTCTGGCCTAATAAATTTAAACTGACGTGATTCTGATTCGGAGTGGCACCACGGTCATCCATGGTCACAAATTCTTGAAAAGCAAATAATCCTTTTGAATGAATGGAGCTGTTAGAAACAGCTCCCATATCTTCCCAGTCCAAAATTTCTCTGTTCAACAGACCACAGCACCTAGACTCTGGGTCTTCTCTGGATGCTTGAGTGGGAAAAGAGCAGGGAAGCAGGAAAGCTGGACCAGGCTTTTCTCTACATGGCATTTGCTTTCTGCTGATGCTTAGCTTTTCCTGTAGACTTCTCCGGTCTTTCAGGTACATGTAACTGGGTATTGTAAGTTTTCCCTTTCTGGGTAAACCTGCAATGCAGCAATTTCCTCTAAATTGAAGCATTCCATCCAGGACAGAGGCTCAGAGTGACCAAAGTAGAAGACCACTCTCAAGTCTCTGAAAATCCCATTGTATTCACAAAACCCTTCTCTTTCCAAGATTATATGAGTAGTAAGAACTGTCAAGAAGGGAGGAGACTCTGGAACCTGTCGAGCTACCAACAAATCACAGACAGAGCTCCAGGGTTTCAACATTAGTAAATAGTCATCTGTGCTGAGGTGGGCTCTTGAAGATGCAACTCTCGTTGAGTTGTTCACATTCCTGTAAGTAATCACTCACTCAAATTTCTATAAGTAACCCCTATAAGTTTCTTGATGTAGCAATAAAATAACAATTTAATGTTACTATTACTTTGGTCTGTGGTTGCCTCTCTGTGATAAGTAGATGTTAATAACTAAGTCTCCCCAGGAATGGTGTCACCTAACAGAGGCCAAACTTTTATGTGTCTCATGAAGAACTGACTTTGTTCGCTGCACCCTGGAGAATAATAAATGATAATTACTTGTTACAAGCAGGTAGGCAACTGCTCATTATTTTAAGTTATTTAAAATAATTTAAAATATTTAATTAATTTAATATTTTAAATAAAATAACTATTAAATTATTTTAAATCTTAGTTAGTGGCTGGAAAGATGGCTCAGAGGTTAAGAGCACTGACTGCTCTTTCAGAAGTCCTGAGCTCAATTCCCCAGAACCACATGGATGCTCACAACCATCTTTAATAAGATCCAGTGCCCTCTTCTGGTGTGTCAGAAGATGGATAGAGTATATTCATATAAATAAAAATAAATTTAAATTTTTTAAAAAATCTTAGTGAAGGGCATAAAATACAATGCATTAACAGAGTAAGTCTATAATTGCACTATAAGAAAGACAGCCGTCATGTGCTATGAAAGAGACAGGATGCAAACAGTATGCGCGCTGTGGTCTCGGTTTTACACACAGTGCAATCTATCTGTCTCTACTGTCACTGCACTGAGTGTACTCAACAAACTGTCTGTTTTATATGCAGCACTGATTTGAATTAATTATGCCTCCCATAGGCTCATGTATTTAACACTTGATACACAGTTGGGAAAGCCATTTGGAAAGGTTATGGAACCTTTAACCGATGGAATTTTGCTGGAGGAGGAACATCGCTAGTGGGGAGCCCTAAGTTTGTATAGTCTCACTCCAATATCTGTTCTCTCTGCTTTTTGGGTGCAACAAAGTGGGTGCACTTTTAACTCTTACAAACACGCCTTTCCTGCCTAGAACGGTAGACCAAAACAACAGTGGCAAAATAAAATAAAGTAAGGGTAAATAAAAACAAGCAAGCAAGCAAACAAACAAAAACCACTTTCTTTTCTAAGTTTCTTTTTCTCAGGTTATCTCAACAAACAAAACTTACTCTTAACCTAACTACCCCTGAACAATATTTTCTAGCCTTAGCGGAGACACACAATCTTCTAAGGTACCTGTAGGTAGGCAGAATAAGAAGAAGAGAAGGCTAGGTCTCAGGTCACACAAGAAATTATAATTTAAGAATTGTGCTGCACAGCCAGCTCTAACTGGTGCCTTCTGTACTTTGTGACTTTTAATTCTGTCTTTCTGTGTCTTTGGTGCTGGGGATTTGAACCCAAAGTGTGCTCAGTAGGTGTTCTCCCCTTGAGCTACATCCCTACCATGGACAGAGCTTCATGTAGCTCAGGTTGGCCATGGACTTCCTATGTCACTGAGAGTGACTGAACTCTTCATCCCAATGCTTTCTCCTCCCAGTGCTAAGGTCATAGGCATAAGCTCCCACACCCAGCTACTAGTATTTTAATAGGAAACATGAATTAGATGGATAAGTGTAGGAATGAGAATTCAAATAAGGCATTGTAGAGATAGCTTGGGCCGTGAAATGCTTGCTAATTAATCACAAGGACCCTAGATCCAGATCCACTTAAAAAAAAAAAAACCCAACAACAAAAAAAAGACCCACACACAGTGTCTGTCCTAGTCTCCTTCCACTATTGTGGTATTGTGCTCTGATTTATGGTTCCAGAAGGTCAGAGTCCATTGTGGTGGGGAAGGCACGGCAACAATCAGAAGAGCATGATGGCAGGCACAGTAAGAGGTCTAATCACATTTTTACCCACCAACAGGAAGCAGAAAGAGAAAAAGGACAGGAAGTGAGGTGAGGTTGTAAACCTTCAAAGCCTGCCCCTCAGTGATGTATTTCCTCCAGCAAGGCTCTACCTCCTAAAACTTTCACAACCTTCTTAGGTAACACCACAAACCCAGAACCAGTTATTCAGACACATGAGCCTAGGGTGGGTATTTTTTGCTCAAACCTCAGCAGTGGCACAAATATATAATCCTAGCATAGGAGAGGTAGAGACAACTGGACGCCATCTAACCTACCTGGTGAGAGTCCCAGGCCAGTGAGACACATGTCTCAAAATAAGGTGGACAGCACCCAGTAAACAGCACCTGATGCTGATCTCTAGATCAAGGGTACATGGACACAAAAGCCAGATACTGCCTGCACCCTCAACAACTGGCTTTTTTTCATATCCACTGCCTTCTCTTTAACTGCCCCCTAGCTTCTGGTGCCAATTCTCAAAGGTAAGATGAGTCTACTCTTCTTATAAAGCAAGCCTGCTAAGATTCTTCCCTTTTAGGGGCCCCCACAGCCAATATAACTTCAGAGGTAACTAAATAATACCTGTGTGTACCACAAGCACCCTCTGAGGAAACACTGGGCTGGTGAAATGTGTTATTTGGATCAATTTTGTGTAAATGTATTCTTTTAAAACCATACTGCAGACAGTTTAATAGTAGAGAAAATTTCTGATGATTGTCTGTAAGAGGAAGAGTTATTTCATGCTAGACAAATGTAAAAATTTGCCCAAGCTGAACTGTATAAGTTTGTTCAAAGTATAGCTCACCTAGGGCTAAGCCAGCAAAAGAGCAATTACTGTAAACCCTGTAACACCACATGATAATGTCATAGAGCTACACCAAGGCATGCTTAGGGGATAAAAATAATGACTGATTTGGGCAATGCTCTTCAATGTGTGTGCCCATTACAACATAACCCACATCTTCCGAAGGCAGCTTGAGTGAGTGCTTTTAATATTTATGTCTTTTATTTGCTAGCAAGAGAAAGCAAGGAAAACAGAAAATGGCCAGGGTCAATTATTCATTTCTCGTCTACCATTTTTCCAGAACATAAAAATGTAGCCTGAAATGACATTTCCCCATATAGATTTATCTCTCAGACATACAGCAAGGTATACATACATACAAAATCTTCAGCTAAATTGTCTCCTCGGTTGTGACATTTCATTTCCTTATTCCTCTAGGAAACACTATGGCTGTTTTTCCTTGGGGGAAAAATGAACGCTTCTAACCTAAAGGTTTAAATCTCTGAAACCATTCAAATGCTTTAACATAAAACTGTACTTCAGGACTGGGAAGAGGGAGCTCTGGTCCCTCACATGACTGGGAAATAAATAATGTGAAATGATATCTGGATTTCTCTGTAAGGCTGAACATCTGTACATGTTTTGGGAAGAAGTGAACTCCTACTCACAACACCTAAAGGTCCAGATTTCTTATGGTCCCTGTGAGAAAATGAGAAAACACTTGCCCTACTTTCTGATGGCACCCCAAGATATCACACAACTCCAGAAATGTCCAGATCTTTCCTGAACTCCGGCCCTCACTTGGGAACCTCTCAGAAATAACTAATTTTCACTTGAACCTAATGAACTGATTCAGTGAGATTGAATTTAACTTTGAGATTGGAGAGGTTGACAGTACGGTCTTGCTTGAAGGGAGGATTCAGTCTGTTCACCCTACCCTCACCTCAAGAATGGGCCTTCCCCAGTTGTATCAGGATTACCTTTTCCTCTGTGCATTCCTGTAATCCCCAGTTGTCCTTCCTCATCTCCTTGCACTACAGTGGTGTGTCCCCTCCTACCCTCAGTGACCTCTGCAGACAAGATACAGCACTTTGGGTCTGGATCTGTCTGGTTGGGATCTAGCTCAAAGTGTATCTGATAAATAACTCTTCCCTTCGATTCTTCCCCACCCCCTTCCTTTGGAAACGGAAGGTAGACCAGAACTCTCTGCCATGAATTTCTCTGTCCTCAACTGGTTCCCATGAAGAAGCTTTCCCCTGGAGCATGCTCCTTCCCTAACCCCTGCAGTGAGGACCAGCTTCTCTCCAGTGTTCATTTCCCATTAACAACGCTTCGTCATTTCCTTACTTTTAGGTGGTGTTGTTTTTGCTTCTCTTTCCTCATTAGAGGATTGCATCTTTCCACCATATGCAGAAGCACTGCCTAGCCAGATGGAAATGCCATCTTCTCCTCCTCTCACATTGCTTTATGTAGTGATTAAGTCTTATTTGTTGCAGGCTATAAATACCTCCTTAGCCTTTTCCAAAAGGAGGTTATATTAGCAGATCACAAAGTCGTTCACAGAATTGAAAACGAACTGAGCAGCCAAGGCTTAGGAAAGGAGTGTGTAAGATGCCCTGACATCTCAGGTGTATGTCCACCATGTCTCCCCAGGCTCCATGCACAACCACTGGACTTTGATGCTGTGCAAAAAATCCATCACAAGAATATCTACAATGGCAGGGGACTAAAATTTGCAAATTAAGTTAGGCTCATAATTATCAAGATATACAAATATTTTTTGGCTACTTACTAAAACCCTAAAAAAAATATTGAAAGCTTGGGGTAAAATAAAAAGGAATAAAAAACAGTTTCCAAAATGTATCATAGTTGTGGACCTTAGCTGCATAAACATAAACATAGGTGTGAAACTCGATTTAAATGTAGAAATTATACATATTCATACTTATAGGAATGTGCATAAACTTCTCTAGAAGGATGTACAGAAAAAATTAGTATGTGGGTTTGAAAATGTCACTGCAGATGGGGTGTCAAGACAAACCAAGTGCTCTGTACAGCCCTCTCTTTTGTTTACCCAGTAGATTAATACTTATTTAACGGGTATGTGTGTGCACCCATAACTGAAATACATTAGACTCAAATGGGAGAATCGTTATTGACAGATATCTCCCTTTTGTTAAATGCGTTCTTCAAATTCTCACCAATGGATATATTTCTAAATTAAAAATAATAACTCCTTTTATAAAATGAAATTCTTGTCAAACAAATGCTAGTCAACACTAGGAAGACATAGGAAATTGTGGCCTGTGGTGCTCCATGTGGACATTGAGAAATGCACTGTCGCTGTGCATCAGGAGAGGACAGCGCATGCACTGCTTCCAGAAGGCTCTTTGCAACACAGCCTCAGGAGGTGCTCCTTGGTGCTAAGGAGCAGAGTGAGTGGAACATCAGAAGTGGAGAGTTTGCCTAGCATGGGCAAGGCCCCAGGTTTGATCCCAGCACAATAAGGGGAAATTATTCCCCAAACTTCAGGGTCCTTTCCCAAAAGAGTCATGAGACTCCTGTTATAATGTGGATTCCAGATGAAGAAGTTTGGAGAGATAAGATCTAGGACTCCACATTTCAAACCAGATCCTCAGTGAGACAGATGTTGCCCAACTGCAGAGCGTACCCTGGAGTTTTAAGAGTCTAGCGGAACAGTTTTTATTGCTCCTAAATAGGTCCCCATCTGCTAGGAGAACTGAAGCCTCACATTGGCCCATGGCCCACAAGCCATTTAAGAATTATTAACAATATTGGACTCTTTTATTATACTCAACCATCATATTTTAAAAATTCTAGAGAAGCCCATCGTGCCAGCCATTCCAGAAGTCAAAAGGCAGAGGCAGGAGGATCAAGATACGGTCGAGGCCAGGCTGGTGAAGTAGCTAGTCCCAGGCTTGCCTGGGCTGCAGCCTAAAACCCTATTGGCAAAGATTTAAAGCTGGGGAGAGAGGGGGGATATTCTTAAAAAGTGAAACGTATTAGACAAAAAAACTGAAGATTTCTTTACTCTTCTGATATCTTTGTGCAGACCCAACTTGGATGTTGTGGGTGACAGGATCCCCTGGAGTACTCTGACGGAACCTGTCCTTTGTCTTTCCGAGTCCTTGAGTGTTAGGAAACAGCCCAGAATCCACCAGACTCAGAAGTGATGCCAGGGAGCAGAGATGCTAGGATCGTGGTCCTGGCTCAGTGCCTCGGGAAAAGTACTGCGCTGAGCAAGTTCGTTCAAGCTCCAGGACTCAAATCCTCCTTTTGTGAAGTATGGCTGATGAGCCGATGTGAGGACATCCTGGCTTAGACATCTGAGGCTGACGCTACTAATTAGGCAAGCTGCAGATGTCGGCCATGTTTTCAGTTTATCCGAGGGCCTGAGGGAGCTAGTGGAGGCTTAGAAATAGGAGCCATACACAATGCAGCATGGCCATACAAGAAGAAATCCCACAGTTTGACTAACAGTCGGCCAAATGCTGTTTAACTAAGTGCAGCTGCCAGACTTAAGGCAAATTTTGGTTCCAATCACTAGCTGAAGAGAAGCAGGACAAAAGTAGGACCAGATCTACTTATTCTTCAAATAAGTAGCTGAGTTCAACAAACAAAATCTTGATTAAAAGCCATTTCATTTCAGACTATCAGTTATTCAAAGTGCTTAAATCATTGTACCTGCTTTTAAGTTTTAGAACAGGAATTCTGTATCTATGAAGCCAACTCAAGCCTTAGCGTATTCTATGGCTACGCTCAACGCATTAACTGTGATTCATGTTAACATTGCCCTCGCCAAATTAATTAGAAACACCTCCTGTTGCTACTGTTGCTTCCTTTTATTATTTTGCATGCTTCCTTTTATTATTTTGCCTGCAGTGCCAGAGGAGGCCAGAAGAGGGCATCCGTTCCTCGAGACTGGAATTGCACTGCTGTGACTGGCCACGCGGGTGCAGGGTAATCAAACCTGAGAGCACTGAAGAGCAGCAGGCACGCTTAACCATTGAGCCACCTCTCCAACCTCAATCCCCCCTTCTGTTTGCTTTACATTTGTAATTTTAGCTCATTCCAGCAGAAACCATGAGCGATCACCATTCCCACTTACAAATCAGAAAGCTGGCTCACACTGGTTAATTAATCTGCCAGATATTACCCCAGTGGCTGAGGTGGATTTTGGACTCTGATCTTGCTGACATCTTCAGACCCTTCACAAAAGATGGGCTGGAGGCCACTAGATCTCATTGTCCCTCTTGCCAACGTGACTATGTTGAATAAATCTTCATTTTCTCAGTGGCGAATGGAGGGTGACCAAACCTGGCTTGTTAGATCACTAAGTCCACTAACGCACTCAAGCCAAGTATCACACATACCCCGCAAGATGATCGGGCTTCCACCACCCTCAGAAAATGTGTCTAGTAAATCATCTCCCTAAAGCCTTGTGTGGACTTTTACATGACCGGTTTCATATTTCCCTTTGGCTGCATACAATTAAGGGCGTTGCCATACAGCTAAACAGGTGTGCTTGCTTGTATGCAGGTATAGGGACTATTGAGTATCTATAAATCAAATTAATTCATAGATGTCCCTAGGTCCAAGACCATATCCTGTGTACTGATCTTTGGATCAATTTTTTAAAAATAAGGTCACAGACAGATAAATATATCCATGACTGCATTTTCTTGGTACCACAGTGACATCTTGTGGGAAAAAAACTTACTGCATCTACATGGTTCTGAGTACTTCAAAAGTAGCTTTTCTCTTTACAAAGTGAGAACTGGTTTGAATTTGAGATTCAGGTTTGAATTTGAGACCATTAACATTCAGATTACCTTTACAACTTTAATGTCACATGTCAGTTTTTAATAAAACAGTAAAATGATTCATAATTGTGCATAAACTGATGCTGAAAGGAGAAAGATCTTTGCTGCACCTGCTTGAATCAGTGAAGTCTGAGAAAGGAATTGTCTCTGATTTTGGAGGGGAGAGGGACAGTTCTGTCTGGGAGTGCTTTGTGATAATTTACTTTGAAAGAACTTGTCTTCTGCCTACACAGCTCCAATCCCCCAGGATGTCTTTGAAGGGCTGAAATGGCTAACACTCGCCGGATAGTTAGAAACTGTATCGTAAGGATTCACTGAGCACAAAGTTTGGACAAAGCAATGAAAGGTAGAACACCTCTGTAGGGACTACTGGCCTGCGTAGCTGGCTAGGGTAGGTTTCTTAGGAGACTGAAGGCTAATTTCACCCACATGGTGCTGATGTTTCTTCCTCTGACTTTTGGGGAGTAGGTCTGCCATCATGGAAAAAGTGACAGAGTAAGTTAGACAGAAGCCTCGCTTTGTTTCTTTGTTTTTCTTCTGTCTCCATGATCCTGTTTTCTTTTATGCTGCAGTTTTTAGTGTTTATTTTTTTAATTATGAGGGTGTAGGGTGTGTACACATGAACGTGAGTCCTCTGAGACCAGAAAACGGTGTCTGCTCTCCTAGAGCAGTAGTTGCAGGCATTGTGAAACACCCAGTGTGCATGTGGGATCTGACTCTGGTCCTCTGTGAGATCAGCCGGTGCTTTGCATATCCTGAGGGACATATACACAAGGTTTTACTAATCCATCTGTTATAACAAATATATGTTTGTATGTTATATATGCACCATACTTGCCATCTGACTCTTATCTGTAATACTATATGACATGTTTCCAGTTGTGGTGGTCCTGACCTCCAACACTCAGAAGACAGAAGTGGGTGCTGGAGCTCTGTGAGTCTAAGGCCTGCCTGATCTACATAGATAGTTCCAGGCCAGCCAAGAGGGTATAGAGTGAGACCCGGTATCCATAAATAAGTAAGTAAGTAAATAAATAAATGCTATCATATATATACATATATATACTCTATGACATATCATGTGGCTATTGCATTAATGTGCTAAGAAAACAAAGCATTTTACGCTTTTGTGTCAGCAAATGCAAAACCCCTTTTGCTTTCACTTACTTTCCTAGTCACTTACTACTTAAGTCCACTAGGCGGCACCCAAGACTGAGAGAAGAATGTTTGCTGTGAATAAAACATGCTTCTATTAAAATAACACTATAGCATCTTCCATCAAAAAAAAATCTCATTGTGTTTCATGCAATAGATAGTCAAAAATTGCTTGATGATAGTTTTATAATGAAGTTAGTAAATATGCATACAGTTTCTATTAAAATGTTAAATTAAAACACTTTTCTTCCTGATACAAGACAGCAGCTAATTCTGTAATTAAAATTAAATTTGCAAATGCCAAGCATAATAATGGTAATTATACATCAGATTGTATTTGCAACTGCACCTGCCTACATTTTAAAAGTTGGTGTGCAATTACAAACCAACAATTGAGCACTGGAGAAGGATGTAGAATTCAGATGGGGAGTCTGTGGGCTGAGTTATGATAAATCTCCGCCATCTTTCCCCTCCTTCTCTCCCTAGTCTTTCTTCCTTTCCCTCCTCTCTGCCCCCTTCCCCCCCTCTCCTGCCTCCTCCTCTCTGCCCCCTCTACTCCCCACCCCTGTCGTCCTTCTCCCCACCCGAGTCCTTCTCCCCTCTCTCCTTTCCTCTCTCTCCCTTCCCCTTTGTTTCTCCCTGTCCTCCCTCTTCTTTCCCTCACCTTCTTTCTCTCTTCCCATCACTTCCTGCTTCCCTCCCCTTCCCCACTGTCCACCTCCTTCTCTTTCTTCCCCTCCCTCCCTTATCTCTTTTTACATCTCCTCCAAGACTCTCTTCCTCCTCCTCTCCTCCCTCTACCCTCCCGTCCCTTTCCTGTTAGTGGTCACAGGGTGTCTGTCATAGAGTGAGCAAACTTTCTTCTCTACCGAGCTTCATTCAAGAATGGAACGTATCTTGTTCATCTTGAGAACATTTACATTTCTTCTGGCATAATGTGTTTTATCCCTGATTTCTTTCTTTCTTTCCACATAACATTTTGAATGATTCTCTGGGGAGTTACATCATTACATCATACACCTGGACCACCACCGGTTCCCAGTCCTTCTATGCCCACTATCCCACTTTGTGGCCTCTGCCCCCCACCACAAAAAAAAGAAGAAAATAAAAAAGGGAAAAAGAAAGTCCTCTTTGTGTTGTCTATACACTCACTGGAGCACGGTCGAACTCTTAATGGCCTGTCTCTTAAATAGAATGAGTCCTTCCCCTCCCACACCTCCACCAGAAGCCCTCAGTTGTGGATAGTTACTCTTCCTCATTTCTGTCACACTTTTTAGGAGTTCTCCTTGGTGGCTTCCTGTCTAGGCTATTTACTTGGGTGGGGTTGAGGATCGAGAGAGTAGGGGTTGTCACAGAAGCCTGCCATGCCTCTCCCTCAACTGTGAGCCAACATGGCCAATATAATAACAAAAGTAGCTTCCTCGTTCTTCACAGTCAGCAGGACCACTTCGTTTCTGTCAGTAACACAGACCATAAACATGTCCTCCCAAAGCTGTAGGGCCACAGATCCAGACCAGGCCTTTGGAGGCTGCCTGACCATGGACATCAACATCGCCTTCCGTGTAGGCCACCCACATCAATATGGCCCCTAAAGCAGCACGACCTCTAGGCATCCATGTGGCTTTGGCACATGCAACTGATAGCCACGTGGCCTTCAGTGGTAACATGGTTCATGAACATCAACACAGACCCAGACATGATCCTCTGTGGCAGCATAGGCTGGACATCACCATGGCCTCAGGTAGCAGGGTGAGCCACTGAGATCAGTACAGCCTCCCACAGCAACACAGCCTACAGACATGGGCATGGGCTCAGGCATACTCTTGATTTCTCTAAAAATATATATTTATTTACAGAATCAGGATAGATGGAATTCTCAAATCATTTTATTTTTATTTTCTTAATCTTTCATTTTTTTTGCAGTCACTCAAAGCTAGAAACACAGCCACAAAACTGAAACCATATGGAGAAAAACTAAGCCAAGGGCCTACGAAATCCTGATTGCCAGCAACTATTTAGAGCAGCTTTTATCAATCAGTCACCCAGCAACAATGAGCACACAATTTGACCAAACTTCTCCAACATTGCAGATACTACAGCACAATAGATACTACAGCACAAACATTCCAGCAAACCCGAGCAGAAAGGAGTTTGCAGCTTTCTTCCTGCTTCAGCATGCATTGTCTGGTTTAGTCGGCCATATATCTCTACCAACCTGGAGAACCACAAAACAGAAAGGGCCCTAGGAAGCCTCCCTCCTCTGTTCTCAATGAACATGTCGAGATTGTGTTCGAGAAGCTCTTGAAAAGTGTAATGAGTTACTGACTCAATTTCAAAGGGAAACCCAAGTGAATGCCTTAAAATGATAACATTCAAAATGATGACATCATCCCTCTGTCTCCATGGTGGTTGTGTTCTGGCCTCTCAGTTTCTCCTATCAGAGACAAAGGGACTAACACTCCAGCCTCAATTGTATTTATTTGCTCTCAAATCTAAGTTTATCCAACAGCTTCCAGGATAAAATGAACTACTCACAAAGAGATCATGCGATTGAACATCAAGGGGTGGGAAAGATGGACAGGGAAGAAAGCAGCCAAGAGTGTTGTTTGATGATTGGTCTGTCGTTTATCTTCTTCCTGTAAATACAGTTGCTCTATGGACTGTACCCTTGTCCCCGTGTGTACACCAGACTTCATGGGCAGTTTGATTTCAGTCAAACACATCAACTATCTGTGTCTGGCCAGAGTTGAGCTCACCAGCTCCCATTGGAGACAAGCTGAAGAGAAAGTAGGACAGGGCTGCCCATAACAGTGACTAAATGGAAACACTGTAGGAGAAATGCCAAACAAAGGCAGCAGCAGAGCTCCCGACCGCCTGAAGAACACAAGAGAGAGTCCTGGAGTAGTCCACACAGTACTCGGGTCTAGGAACATCACCGAGGGTGCTGAGTCTAACTGAAAAGCACTGCCCTAAGAACGATGGCTCCTTCTAGAAAAATGAGATGGCCCGCCACACTTGGGGACTATCACCCTGACACTGTGTCTTGCTGTGTATCCAAGTTCATAAACTCCTCTTCTTTTTCCCTTACCACTCTAGATTTGCCTTTGGCTTCTGAATCTGTGCAATGTGGTCCTCTGTCTGGCATTGTAGTAATCAAATCATATAACCAGAACCAATCACTGATTGTTTCTTAGACTTTTTGTCACTGGAGCAAATACCTGAGAGAAAATATTTAAAGGCAGGAAAAAAATCAACAATGCTCACAACTTCAGATTTCCACCATGGTCGCTTGGGTTCAGGGCTTTGGGCCTGAGATGAGAGCAAGCATGACACAGAGATCATAGTGGAGCAAAGATGTTCTGATTATTGTGCCAGAAAACAGCATAATACCAAGAAGTAAGGCCAACACATACTTTCCCATAGCACAACCTCAGGAATCCCCTTCATCCAAGTAAGCCCACACTCTACAGCTTTACCACTTACTAGTAGTCCAATCATGTTGGAGTCTATCAGAGGATTAAATCATTCATCAGGTGAGACCATTCATTATCTGAGCATCTCTCAAAATGCCCTCAACGTTGGCACAGACATATTGAGATGTACTTAACTGTCACCCAGACTTTTCTCAGTCCAATAAAGTTGACAGTCAAGATTTATAATCACAAGACCTGGGGTGGCATTTAATAATACAGCATCCTCTTGCATAAACAGATACACAAGGCTTTGTAGCCAAACATGGAAAAAATTTAACCATTACTCAGCGGAACTTGGTGGTACACATCTTTAATCCCAGCACTCAGGAATAAGACATAGGCATACATCTGAGTTTGAGGCCAGCCTGGTCTACAACATACAGAGGAAGTTCCAGAACAACCAGGACTATAGAACCCCCTTCCAAAAAAAGCAAAAGATAAGAGAAAGAAGAAAGTTAACCTTCACTCATAGAAATATAGATGCTGGTAGATAGATAGATAGATAGATAGATAGATAGATAGATAGATAGATAGACAGACAGACAGACAGACAGACACTCTGTGTTAAAATTCCATCTAAGTCCACAGGGTCTGAGAACTGTAAATAGACCTAGGGATATCACTGAGCTTATGGACTAACAATGGCAGTTATAAGAGCACTTGCTGCCATGTTTGATCCCCAGTTCCCATCTACAAACACACACATACACACACACACACACACACACACACACACACACACACAGGGAAAGACAGACAGACAGACCGAGACAGACAACAGACATACACACACACAGACACACACCCACAGACATACACACAGACACACACAAACACACACAGACACAGACACACACACATACACACACACACAGACATACACACAGACATACAGACACACACAAACACACACACAGACACAGACATACACACACACACACACACACACACGGGAAAGACAGACAGACAGACAGACAGACAGACAGAGACAGACAACAGACATACACACACAGACACACACCCACAGACATACACACAGACACACACAAACACACACACACACACACAAACACACACACACAGACACAGACATACACACAGACACACAGACACACACAAACACACACACAGACACAGACATACACACATACACACACACAGACATACACACAGACACACAGACACACACAAACACACACACACACAGACATACACACACACAAACACACACACACACACACGGGGAAAGACAGACAGACAGACAGACAGACAGAGACAGACAACAGACATACACACACACACAGACACACACAGACACAGACATACACACAGACATACACAAACACACACACAGACACAGACATACACACAGACACACAGACACACAGACACGCAGACACACAGACACACATACACACCCACACACACAAACACACCCACACACACAAACACACACACACACAGACATACACATACACACACACACACGGGGAAAGACAGACAGACAGACAGACAGACAGACAGACAGACAGACAGAGACAGACAACAGACATACACACACACAGACACACACCCACAGACACACACACAGACACAGACATACACACAGACACACAGACACAGACATACACACAGACACACAGACACACACAAACACACACACAGACACAGACATACACACACACACACATACACACACACACACACACACCAAATTTAAAAAGGGTTTTAAAGATTGAAGGGTTAGGGTCCCATGTTTGAGAGCAGAAGGTAGATGTCTCAGTCTTATACATGACTATAAGAATTTTCTTATCCTCGTACTTTAAATGCTAGGCTATTAAAGATGGACAAGCAGACAGACAGAATTGCAAGTTGTGAGGTGATATAATTGATGATGCACAGAGGAGAAAGAGTACAAAATGCACACCATGTCCTTGCCCTCTGTAATGTTAACAGGAGAGGAGAGCTGCCATGAGCAAGAATGATATAGAGTGAAGAAGATGGAATAAGGAACAGGGTGGAGTCTATCGGATTGTGACATATGACAACTAACGGTGCTGAATGTAATTTTAAAAACACACTACTGCCTTCCCTGGAGCTCGGCCTCCAGCACCTCCCAGCTTCACCAAGATGCCAGCCACTGCTCTGCTTTTGCTTATTGGATGAGAAACACGTTAGACAGCTTTATTATTTTAGAACTTGTCAGATAATACAACTGCTGGACATAGAAATCTCATGTCCTAACCTTATCAGCTAGCCTATATCAGCCATCCTTCGGTGGTGGAGGCCACCAGTTCTGACTGGCTCAAGACCTTAGATGGTTGTTGAGTCCTTCTCATCCCAAAGCCTGGCCCAAAGCTCCTTTCTCTCTCCCTGTGTCTTCTCTTCCTCCTCCTAGGCCCCATAGGTTCCACCTTTTTCCTTTTCCCCAGCAGTTGGCTTCTACCTTCTTTAATTGACCAAATCAATAACCAGTTAGGGAAAAATCACCTCCCCCTGCATAACAGTAAATCCATTCCCTTCTCCATTGTTCCCATTATTTCTTAGTGTTGCCTGCTATAAATAATAAATAAGTCATATTACATTACCGGGGCATCTGTGTCACATGCCTCCCCAAGACCCAGGCACCATTGCAGAAGAGCCAGAGGTCAAAAGGCATCTTGTGGGCATCACAGGACTACTAGACTCATAGCAGTTATGATTAGTCACCCAAAATCAAGCCAATTGAGATTCTGGACTGCAGGAAGTGGGGCTTGTGAGAGCCCACCCCTTACTGAGGATCTATTGACAGTCATTGGCTTCCTGGGAAGTGAGAGTCATTTTTCTTTAAGAATAAAGCTCCTGGTAGCCCACCACACTCTAGAGGGTGGCTAAACACCTGTAACTGTAGGACATGGGCGTCAGAAACTGGGTAACTTTCTTTCTTAGAATGAAGAATCAAAGATTTGGGGAGAGGTAAAGAGGAAGGAACAGTTCTGGGAAGCATTAACATGAGGAATTAGGGTCTGAACTAAGCCATGATAACACCACATGTCTTCCTCTGGGAAGATGTCTATGATAATGTCAGTGACAACCTCTTCTGTTTTAAGGATCCTCAAACATGTAAGGACTCCATTCTTTTTTTTTTTTGTCCTGTACTCTATAGTATATTCTCCAGTATTTTTTAAAATATTTATTTATTTATTTATTTATTTATTTATTTATTTATTTATTTATTTATTTATTTTACTTATGTGAGTACACTGTTGCTGTCTTCAGAACAAGGCAAGGAATCCCATTACAGATAGTTGTGAGCCACCATGTGGTTGCTGGGAATTGAGCTCAGGACCTCTGGAAGAGCAGTCACTACTCTTACACTGAGCCATCCCTCCAACCCCCAAGGGTTTCACTCTTAACCAAATGCTTATATCTGGGTTTTTCTATTCGGAGGGCCAAGAAAAGAAAACCATCTAAGATTAAGCTTAGCATCTTTGTAATAATGAAATCTCCAGAGGCAACATCCCTGACTCAGTACTTTTACATTTTTTCTTTAGTTATATTTACGGGTATGTGTGTCTGACTATGTGAGTGAACTCAACCATGTATGAGTGGCCACAGAGGCTAGAAGGTGATGGATACCTAGAACTGGAGTTATGGGTGGTCAGGAACTGCCCAACATGAATGCTGGTTCTCTGCAAGGGCAGCAAGTGCTCTTAATGGCTGTGCCATCTCTCCAGCCCCAGGTATCGGAATAAGAGTGATTCTTGGTCCCTCTGTGTCCCTACCCATCCACATGAAATAGGTCATCAAGCCTTGTCCACTTAGCTCTCAAGTTTTCACTCCCTATACTTCAGGTATTCAAAATGCCTTTAATGGATATCTGAAGCAGCCTTGAAAGTGGTACCATTGGCTGCAGTCTGCCCTATGACCTCTTAGAAAGCACATGTTGTCAGTTGTCCACAGTGCAAATCTTATCAGAGATTTTATCTCAGAATCTTTGAAGATGTCCGTGTCTTACAAACCCAATGTGAGAAAGTCCTCAAACCACCTCAACAACCTCGTTGTTCACTGTACCTTCCTCCCTCTCAGTGATGAATCCTTTCTAGCTTGTGAGCAAGATCTGCACTCTTGTCTCCATGCCCTGACTCATTTCTGCTTTAACCTCATTTTCTGTGATAAGGACTAGCTATTTATACAGATTCTGGGAATTATACTCTGGTTACTGTCTCCCTGAGTATTTGAAATACCTTTTCCTTGTGCTCATGTTTGTGTCCTGTGTTCCCATTACAGCATCTGTCTTCCCAATTTGTTTAAACTATAAAGATACACACAGCTGTCACATAATCTTTAGCACCAAATCTCATAACTGTATGTGTGATGGTTGATGTCATTATCAATTGGATTGGATTGAGAAGCATCTTGGGCCTTAGTAAAGAACACTACTAAGTGTGTCTGTGAGGGCACGTTAGAGATGATGGATGGAGGAGAGAAGACTGTCTGACTGTGGATAATACTATCGAGGGGGATAGGGTCCCAGACTGAACAGAAGGCAGCTAAGCACCAGAATGTTCCTTTCTGTTTCCCAATCCACCCAAATAGGAGCAAGCAGCCCCAGGGCCAACTGGGAGATCTTCCCACCACTACCCTTCCCGATCATGGACTCTGTACTGAAACCATTAGCCAACATATCCTTCCACCCCATTAAGCTCCTTCTGGTTTGGTGTTTGGTTCTAGGAACAAGAACATACACAGTTCTTGTTCCTCATTTTGGCAAGCCACTTTAATTTACACCTTTAATGAGGGCTGTAATTTCTTGAATTGTCTCACCTTGCTCTCGTACAGAGAGGAGTTTACACTTTCAGTCCTCGTCATCAGGAGGGACCCCCAGTTCTTCATCTGTCCACTTCGATGGATCTGGATATGAAAAGTGACCCAGCACAGCATCCGAGTCATGCCAAAATCTCCAAAGAATCCAGAACCACATGAGTGAGCTTAAGACCTCACCATGGATCACCTGGGACTGGGTAAGCTGGGGAAACTCCCTGTACCGGGGCTGAATGTGTCCACCATCGCCAACACTTATGGGTCATCAGTAGCTTAAAGACACTGGACAGGAGGCTGGAAACATGAAGCTTTTCCAGTGTGAGGGTGTTCTTCCTGGCCTGGGTCACCAGTGTAGCCATCTCAGCCTTGAACTTTTCCACATCCTTGCACCATGCGACCCAGATATCTGGGTACAGTGTGGAATCACAGGAGATTCTTACATTTAGTGTGAGGACAGGTTTCTTTCAGGACTCAGTGCTGGACTTCACTAATGAAGCTGTCAGCAAACAAAGAGAGGAAGCACTTTCCCACAAAGGTGTGCCTCACTTGTATGCTCTTCCAGTCCTGCCTGTGGCAGCTCCTAAATTAGATCTATGTCTCCATAGTCAGCCCCCCAAAACTCTCTAAAATAATACTTCTCCAAAAGTAAAAGCAGGCGTGTGTGTGTGTGTGTGTGTGTGTGTGTGTGTGTGTATGTGTGTGTGTGTGAATGTGTAGCATCATAACCTAAGGAGTCTATTATCCCCATGAACCTCTGCACCAGTCAGTTGAGGGCATGAATAGCCTTATTCTGATACAGCAACAAGTACAAAAATAATCCTCAAAATGCACTCCATGGAAGACTGGACTTGCTCAGGTTACTGATCCATATTGCCCCACCAATAATGACAACTTCATTACCATGAACATTAACTACAATCTGAGGAAAACCCTGTTTAGGTTACCCAGCAACCGGGAGGACTGTGCCCTGTGTGTGCCGGTGTGGACTGTGAGTGACTGCTGAAAAGAGTAGACAAAGGAATCTTATAATTTAAGAAAAGGCTGGGCTCAAAGCCATATCCTATGATATCTTCAGGCGGTAACAATATGCAGCCTTTTGCCTAATCCTAGTAAGCTCACACAGTCACAGGATTGTTCATAGGAAGCAACCAGCAAACCTGCCAAAACTGGCTTGATTTAATGTTGGAACCAGATGTTGCCACCATTTGGGACAGAGGAAAGAAAATGGAGTGCAAGGAAGACTTCACAGTGACTCATTAAATGATCCAGAAGACTAAAATTGTTTAATTAATCAGCTGTTGAGCATTAAGCAATTGTGTTAGGACAACCACTTCATGACTTAAGAACAACCTAGTCAAAGGCATGGTGATTAAAATGTCTCTTAGAGTACTGTGGGGGTATACTCAAGTCCCACAGAATCAGAAAATTTAGCAGATGAAGTGTAGGAGAAACAGTCTGAGATATTTTATCAAATCTCAAACACTGCTGTGTACCTCAGTCACAACCAGACCTCCAGAAGGGCAAAGCTACAAAGTCATCCCAAGTGCAAAGCAACATAGATGTCATCCCCAAAATCAGGGCATCTTGGCAGGCCAGAGACCGAGCTGCCTCATTGAGATGTCAGAAGGAGTCCTTTGAATGAGCTTTGACCATCTCTGCACAGAGCTCAACCTTCTCAGAGCTTGAAACCGTGAACAAGAACTGAAGCTGCAGAGATGACAGAGTGCTTAGGAGAGCTTGCTGCCCTTACAACAGAGCCAGCATCAGTTCCCAACACACACGGAGCAGCTCACAATTGCCTATAACTCCAGTGCCAGGAGCTCCAACTCCACTTCTGCCCTGCAAGAGAACCTGAATATATGTGCACGTAGTCATGCGCACACACACACACACACACACACACACACACACACACACACACAGTAGAGGCTATACAAAAGACTCAGGGCTCACTTCTGCTCCAGCTCCTACCCCTGGCTTCAATTCCCAGCACCTATATCAGGTGGTTCACACCTCCCTGTAATTCCAATTCCATGGAGTCCAAACCCTCTGGCCTACTAAGCACCCAATCTCATTTGGTGCATATATGTTCACTCAGGCCCACACTGAAAAACATAAAATAAAGGGTAAAATATGTATAAAAATAAAAACTAGAAAATTGTCTAGTGGGTGTAATACGAAAATAATTTGAACGTAGGAAAAGACGTTTAGCACAGAAAATGTAATTTTAAGTAAACTTTGCCAAAAATGTAGCAATGTCTTCTTGATGAATACTTGACCACCATGTGTGTTCTATGTGTGTTCTATCTTCCACATGTTTTCATAGCTCCGGTTACTTAAGCAATCAGTTTTTATTAAAATCATCTCAGAACTAAAATTAAATTCACAAATGAAGCTGGCAAGTCATAATCCCAGAGGCCCAAATCAGGCTGTTATTGAACCAACAAGTAAAACATTTAAGATTCCAATGAAATCATTGAACCACAAGCATCGATGGCAAATCTTCCTCACCTGCCAGTGACTGGTGGGGAACCGTAACCTCAACATACTGAGGTGCACATGGACTGCTCTTCCCTGGAAAGCTGCCGGTCCGAGCCTCTCAGACACATTGTCATTTCTTCATGACATTCTCTCAAATCTGTCAGGAAGAAAGCTGTGTCCAGGCTCCCTCGGCAGCTCACAGGTTTATTTCCACCCCAAGAAATGAAAGTGTCTAGATTTTCCTTCCTAAGATATCTCTCTCTCTCCTTCTCTCTCTCTCTCTCTCTCTCTCTCTCTTTCCTCTCTCTCTCCTTCTTGCATTTCCCTCACTTTTCCTTGCAGATTAAGTGTTCAAAGTTTTTTTAGGCACTTCAAATGATGGTGTACACATTTTTTTCCATTTATTTCTTTGCTTACTTACTTATTTACTTATTGACTTATTTGAGATAAGGTCTTACTACATATCCCTGGATGACCTGGAACTCTGTGCAGACCAGTAGACCAGGATGACCTCATACTCACAGAGATCTACCTGCTTCTGCCTCCCGAGTGCTGATGTTAAAGATAAGTATTATATTCCCAGCTATATCTATCTGAAATATTTATGGTTTATGAATGTATGAGAAATCTGAGATGTTCTAAATGATCTGAACTATATTATATCACTTTTTTATTGTTTGGGGCTGAAGATTTATTCTCTCAGAATAAGGCTGCTTAAGAAGTGTTTTACTCAAGCTGTGACAGGTCACCAGCTGCATCCTCCATTTCCCCTGCCCACAAATCCTGTGGATCCCACAGACCATCCCCTCCTAACCTCTTTCCATTTGTCACTGTATCCCAGCCCCCAACTCCAGCAGACCCCTCCCACTCAACCACAGGCCATGCCAGCCCAAAAAACAAGTAGGCTGCACACAGATCTTTCACACGCATACACACACACACACACACACACACACACACACACACACAGCTCTGTTCTTCTAGACCAGTGTTTCTAAACCTGGTGGATCACAATTCCTTAGGAGGGCTTCATATCGTAGCCATATAGTATACATCTGACATATGAGCTATTCACATTGATTTATCACAATAGCAAAATTAGTTATGAAGCAGCAGTGGAATAATTTGATGCATGAAGATCATCACAACATGAGGAATGGTATTAAAGGTCAACACCATTCAAAAGGCTGAGAACTACTGCCCTAGACCCAATCCCTCAGACCCAAACCTAGCATTGTAATAGATCACCAGCTATACCTGCCCTTCCCTCCCTGCCCACATCTCCTATGGATTCCATAGGCCACTACTTCCTTGCCTCCCTGTTTGTGTCCATCACTGCATAGCATCCTCCAACACCAGCAAAAAGGCCATTACACTCCTGAGACCCCAAAGAGGGTACAGAAATCAAGGAACCAAACACCCACCTACAACAAACCCAAAAATCAGCACCGATATCTATAATCATCCCAAACCCAGAAGGCAGTGTTTCCACTAGAGAACAACTATCCTCTTACAGCAGGTCCTGAATATTCCAACTCAGCTGAAGTAAGACCTTAAAACCAACTATGCAAAGAAGACAGAGGTCCTTAAAGAGTAAATGCATAAATCCCTAAAGAAATCCAAGAAAACACTAACAATTGGAGGAAATGAATAAATCCCTTAAAGAAAGATAAGAAAACACAAACAGGTAAGGGAAATCAGTAAAGCTATTTGAGACCCAAAAATGGAAACAGAACAATAAAGAAAACACAAACCAACTGAATCTGGAAATAGAAGAACAGGAACAACAGAAGCTTTGCCAACAGAATACAAGAGATGGGTGGGAGATCTCAGACCTAAAAAAATGCGACAGGACAGATTGATGCATTGACCAAAGAAATTGTTAAATCTAGAAAATTCCTGGCACAAGCTATCTAGGAAATTAAGAACACTGTGAGAGAATAAAACCTAAGAAAAATAGAAATAGAAGAAGGAGAAGATCCCCATCTCAAAGGCTCAGGAAACATTTTCAATAAAATCATGGAAGAAATGTTTCCTAACCTGAGAAAGAACCTAATAAGTTTCAAGGGTACCAAATAGACTAGACCAGAAGCAAAGTCCCTCACGACATAATAACTGAAATAATAATTATACAGAATAAAGAAAGATTAGTAAAGCTGCAAGGGAAACAGACCAAGTAACATATAAAGATAGACCTTTTAGAATTACATTCAACTTCTCAATGGAGACTCTGAAAAAGCCAGAAGAACCTAGACAGATGGGGTATAGCCTCCAAGAAATCTCAGATGGAATATTACATCCAGCAAAACTTTAACCATAGATAGAAAAAATAAGATATTCCATGATAAAGTCAAATTTAAACAAGTATCTATTTACAAATCCAACCTTACAAAAGGTGCTAGAAGGAAAACTCCAACCTACAGAGGCTAACTACAGAGTGAAAAGACATATCAGCAAGGCCAAAAGAAGGGAAGTGTGTGCACATGCACACACATACACACACACACAAACACACACACAAACACACACACACACAAACACACACACAAACACACACACACACACACACACACACAAACACATGCATTCCCCACCACCACCAATAACAAGAAGGAAGTAATAGGAATCAGTAATCATTGCTCATTGATATTTTACACTTGATCTTAGCCAAAAGGCCGAGAAGCGATGCTCATTCATATTTTAATATGAATGGTCTCAATTTCTCAATACAAAGTCACAGACACACAAAATGGGTATGAAAACAGGATCCATCCTTATAGTGCATCCAAGAAATCTTAAGATCTTAAGGATAGACATTAGAAGCAAGTTGGTGTAGCCATAATATCTAACAAAATAGATTTAAAACTGTCGCGCGCCCAACGTCTCGCCAGCAAGAACGACGCGCGGACACCAGGATCCTTCTGCAGCAAAGCGTTTATTGCATCTTAAAGAGGAAGAGACCGAGCCCCAGAATGGCGCTGCTTATATACACCCTAATGTGGCATGTCCACGCCTGATTGGTCGCTTACCCATAATCTCATTGGCACGCCCCAGGATGGGCAAAGACTTGGCGCGAACACACTCTTGCCCATGCGCACACAACTAGTTTCCTGAAAGGAAGTCGGGCTGGCGCAGCGGAAGCCAGCACCATCTTGTAATGGCGAATGTTATTGCGGCTTTCCACATGGGGCACAGCGGAAGCCAGCGCCATCTTGTAAGGTGAATGCTATCGCGACTTTCCACATAAAACCAAAACTAATCAAAGCAATGAGGAAGGACACTACATACTCATCAAAGAAAGATGACATTGCAATTAAAGTTAGTTCTGGCTCCTTAGGGATGGAGTCTAATAGTGAGGAACCTCATGGAAAGTTGTCAAGAGCCACAGTTGTTCTCTGGTTCCTTGTGTTGAATCGGGAGAGAGAAACCATCAGATTCTCAGCTGAAGACCCCTTATCTTGTAAGGGGTTGTTTGCATTTTCAGAGCAGTTAAGATAATGTGTCTGTGCTTTGCTTTATGAATATAACCACGCATGCTAGCTCATGCAGGGATGCCTCTATTAAACCCATGGAAAAAATTGAATGTAAACTTTGCTCTTTGCCAAGGAAGATTGACAAAGGTTGTACCCAATTATGTTGCAAATGATTAATGTCATTGGCCTATTTACCACTTCCCTGCTTCCTCCCCTCACTCTTTATTGCAGCCCTGTCAAACCTTCACTAGAAACCCAGAAGACAAACAGCTAGTGATATCACAAAAGACACACAACTTAGTAGGGTCCAGTTTTATTCAGAAATGTATCTAAAGAAATGTAAGTCTACATCATTTAAGACAGGGTATTCTGATTCCCTCAGAGTCTTTCCTGTCTAAAATGTGTAATCAGATGTTTGTGCATTTGTTCAGAGGAAGAGATTTCTCTTACTGGCTGTTTTGTTTTATCTGACATTCATTGTAGGGGGTTGGTCTGGTGCTGCTTGTATTTAAATGCTAAATACTGGCTCTGAAAGATCTGGTCCCAGTCCCTCCAGCCCCCAGCACTGGTTCTGACCCCCAGGATGCACCTACCAAGAGATGCTATATAAAATGTACTCTTTAAGTTAAAACTGTCGGTTAAATAAAACTGGCAACAGCCAATTACTTGGTGGAATAGACAGATGTACAGTTTGAGTTACAGGGCTAGGGGTCTCAAGTAGGCACTTGAGAGGAGGAGGAGGAGGGGAAGGAGGAGGAGGAGGAGGAAGAAGAGGAAGAAGGAGCACAGAGGAGAAGACTGGAGAACATAGGTCTCCATGAGTCCTGATGAGTCTGGCACATGCCAGAATGATATGCCTCCCCAAAACACCAGACTGCTGGAGCAAAAATAACTCAGAGAATTTCAAACAAATAGTACTTGTGGAACACAGTTGAGCCAGTAGCTAGGCTAGCATTAAGAGATTTGGATTAGGGTAACCCACCGATAATTTCCCAGAGCCTATTAAATAAATATCATAGCTTGAGTTTCCTTTGTTTAAAGTTAGATGGGGATGAGTTTAGTAAATATTATTTTACAAATCACATTCACTTTTTATTTTCAGTGTTTTAAGTATAGTTTGTATTAAAGGATTTTAAAGTAGCAAAACCGTACCTCTCAGTACCGTGAATTGCTCTCAGTACAGTGGATTGCTCTCTGTGATGATGCTAGGATTATGCAATGAAAGTGTATAAAGTGCTTTATTATTGACACAAATAACATAGACCTGGGCAGAAAAGGTGGGTCAGTAGTTAAGATTAAGAGAGCTTCCTGTACTCAGGAGGCAGAGGCAGTTGAGTCTCTGAGTTCAAGGCCAGGCTGATCTACTGATCAGGACAGTTCCAGAGAAACCCTCTCTTGAAAAAATAAAATGTATTAGGGTTTTACTGCTATGAATAGTCACCATGACTAAGGCAAATCTTTTTTTTTAAATTTATTTAATACTTAATAATAATTCTTTGGTTTCCGGGCAAACATACCCCTCCACCTCCCCTTCCTTATGGGTGTGCCCCTCCCAACCCTCCCCCCATTGCCGCCCTCCCCCCATCAGTCTAGTTCACTGGGGGTTCAGTCTTAGCAGGACCCAGGGCTTCCCCTTCCACTGGTGCTCTTACTAGGATATTCATTGCTACCTATGAGGTCAGAGTCCAGGGTCAGTCCATGTATAGTCTTTAGGTAGTGGCTTAGTCCCTGGAAGCTCTGGTTGCTTGGCATTGTTGTACATATAGGGTCTCGAGCCCCTTCAAGCTCTTCCAGTTCTTTCTCTGATTCCTTCAACGGGGGTCCTATTCTCAGTTCAGTGGTTTGCTGCTGGCATTCGCCTCTGTATTTGCTGTATTCTGGCTGTGTCTCTCAGGAGAGATCTACATCCAGCTCCTGTCGGTCTGCACTTCTTTGCTTCATCCATCTTATCTAGTTTGGTGGCTGTATATGTATGGGCTACATGTGGGGCAGGCTCTGAATGGGTGTTCCTTCTGTCTCTGTTTTAATCTTTGCCTCTCTCTTCCCTGCCAAGGGTATTCTTGTTCCCCTTTTAGAGAAGGAGTGAAGCATTCACATTTTGATCATCCGTCTTGAGTTTCATTTGTTCTAGGCATCTAGGGTAATTCAAGCATTTGGGCTAATAGCCACTTATCAGTGAGTGCATACCATGTATGTCTTTCTGTGATTGGGTTACCTCACTCAGGATGATATTTTCCAGTTCCAACCATTTGCCTACGAATTTCATAAAGCCGTTGTTTTTGATAGCTGAGTAATATTCCATTGTGTAGATGTACCACATTTTCTGTATACATTCCTCTGTTGAAGGGCATCTGGGTTCTTTCCAGCTTCTGGCTATTATAAATAAGGCTGCAATGAACATAGTGGAGCACGTGTCTTTTTTATATGTTGGGGCATCTTTTGGGTATATGCCCAAGAGAGGTATAGCTGGATCCTCAGGCAGTTCAATGTCCAATTTTCTGAGGAACCTCCAGACTGATTTCCAGAATGGTTGTACCAGTCTGCAATCCCACCAACAATGGAGGAGTGTTCCTCTTTCTCCGCATCCTCGCCAGCATCTGCTGTCATCTGAGTTTTTGATCTTAGCCATTCTCACTGGTGTGAGGTGAAATCTCAGGGTTGTTTTGATTTGCATTTCCCTTATGACTAAAGATGTTGAACATTTCTTTAGGTGTTTCTCAGCCATTTGGCATTCCTCAGCTGTGAATTCTTTGTTTAGCTCTGAACCCCATTTTTTAATAGGGTTATTTGTCTCCCTGCGGTCTAACTTCTTGAGTTCTTTGTATATTTTGGATATAAAGCCTCTATCTGTTGTAGGATTGGTAAAGATCTTTTCCCAATCTGTTGGTTGCCGATTTGTCCTAACCACAGTGTCCTTTGCCTTACAGAAGCTTTGCAGTTTTATGAGATCCCATTTGTCGATTCTTGGTCTTAGAGCATAATCCATTGGTGTTTTGTTTAGGAAATTTTTTCCAGTGCCCATGTGTTCCAGATGCTTCCCTAGTTTTTCTTCTATTAGTTTGAGTGTGTCTGGTTTGATGTGGAGGTCCTTGATCCACTTGGACTTAAGCTTTGTACAGGGTGATGAGCATGGATCGATCTGCATTCTTCTACATGTTGACCTCCAGTTGAACCAGCACCATTTGCTGAAAATGCTATCTTTTTTCCATTGGATGGTTTTGGCTCCTTTGTCAAAAATCAAGTGACCATAGGTGTGTGGGTTCATTTCTGGGTCTTCAATTCTATTCCATTGGTCTATCTGTCTGTCTCTGTACCAATACCATGCAGTTTTTATCACTATTGCTCTGTAATACTGCTTGAGTTCAGGGATAGTGATTCCCCCTGAAGTCCCTTTATTGTTGAGGATAGCTTTAGCTATCCTGGGTTTTTTGTTATTCCAGATGAATTTGCAAATTGTTCTGTCTAACTCTTTGAAGAATTGGATTGGTATTTTGATGGGGATTGCATTGAATCTGTAGATCGCTTTTGGTAAAATGGCCATTTTTACTATATTAATCCTGCCAATCCATGAGCATATGAGATCTTTCCATCTTCTGAGGTCTTCTTCAATTTCTTTCTTCGGTGTCTTGAAGTTCTTATTGTACAGATCTTTTACTTGCTTGGTTAAAGTCACACCGAGGTACTTTATATTATTTGGGTCTATTATGAAGGGTGTCGTTTCCCTAATTTCTTTCTCGGCTTGTTTCTCTTTTGTGTAGAGGAAGGCTACTGATTTATTTGGGTTAATTTTATACCCAGCCACTTTGCTGAAGTTGTTTATCAGCTTTAGTAGTTCTCTGGTGGAACTTTTGAAATCACTTAAATAAACTATCATATCATCTACAAATAGTAATATTTTGACTTCTTCTTTTCCAATCTGTGTCCCCTTGACCTCCTTTTGTTGTCTGATTGCTCTGGCTAGAACTTCAAGAACTATATTGAATAAGTAGGGAGAGAGTGGGCAGCCTTGTCTAGTCCCTGATTTTAGTGGGATTGCTTCAAGTTTCTCTCCATTTAGTTTAATGTTAGCAATTGGTTTGCTGTATATGGCTTTTACTATGTTTAGGTATGGGCCTTGAATTCCTATTCTTTCCAGGACTTTTATCATGAAGGGGTGTTGAATTTTGTCAAATGCTTTCTCAGCATCTAATGAAATGATCATGTGGTTTTGTTCTTTCAGTTTGTTTATATAATGGATCACGTTGATGGTTTTCCATATATTAAACCATCCCTGCATGCCTGGGATGAAGCCTACTTGATCATGGTGGATGATTGTTTTGATGTGCTCTTGGATTCGTTTTGCCAGAATTTTATTGAGTATTTTTGCGTCGATATTCATAAGGGAAATTGGTCTGAAGTTCTCTTTCTTTGTTGTGTCTTTGTGTGGATTAGGTATAAGAGTAATTGTGGCTTCATAGAAGGAATTCGGGAGTGATCCATCTGTTTCAATTTTGTGGAATAGTTTGGATAATATTGGTATGAGGTCTTCTATGAAGGTTTGATAGAATTCTGCACTAAACCCGTCTGGACCTGGGCTTTTTTTGGTTGGGAGACCTTTAATGACTGCTTCTATTTCCGTAGGAGTTATGGGGTCATTTAACTGGTTTATCTGTTCCTGATTTAACTTCGGTACCTGGTATTTGTCTAGGAAATTGTCCATTTCCTGTAGATTTTCAAGTTTTGTTGAATATAGGCTTTTATAGTAAGATCTGATGATTTTTTGAATTTCCTCTGAATCTGCAGTTATGTCTCCCTTTTCATTTCTGATTTTGTTAATTTGGACACACTCTCTGGGTCCTCTCGTTAGTCTGACTAAGGGTTTATCTATCCTGTTGATTTTCTCAAAGAACCAACTTTTGGTTCTGTTGATTCATTCTATGGTCCTTTTTGTTTCTAGTTGGTTGATTTCAGCTCTGAGTTTGATTATTTCCTGCCTTCTACTCCTCCTGGGTGTATTTGCTTCTTTTTGCTCTAGAGCTTTTAGGTGTGCTGTCAAGCTGCTGACATATGCTCTTTCCTGTTTCTTTCTGCAGGCACTCAGCGCTATGAGTTTTCCTCTTAGCACAGCTTTCATTGTGTCCCATAAGTTTGGGTATGTTGTACCTTCATTTTCATTAAATTCTAAAAAGTTTTTAATTTCTTTCTTTATTTCTTCCTTGACCAGGTTATCATTGAGTAGAGCATTGTTCAATTTCCACGTATATGTGGGCATTCTTCCCTTATTGTTATTGAAGACCAGTTTTAGGCCGTGGTGGTCCGATAGCACGCATGGGATTATTTCTATCTTTCTGTACCTGTTGAGGCCCGTTTTTTGACCAACTATATGGTCAATTTTGGAGAAAGTACCATGAGGAGCTGAGAAGAAGGTATATCCTTTTGCTTTAGGATAGAATGTTCTATAAATATCCGTTAAGTCCATTTGGCTCATGACTTCTCTTAGTCTGTCTACGTCTCTGTTTAATTTCGGTTTCCATGATCTGTCCATTGATGAGAGTGGGTTGTTGAAATCTCCCACTATTATTGTGTGAGGTCCAATGTGTGTTTTGAGCTTTAGTATGGTTTCTTTTACGTATGTAGGTGCCCTTGTATTTGGGGCATAGATATTTAGGATTGAGAGTTCATCTTGGTGGATTTTTCCTTTGATGAATATGAAGTGTCCTTCCTTATCTTTTTTGATGACTTTTAATTGAAAATTAATTTTATTTGATATTAGAATGGCTACTCCAGCTTTCTTCTTCTGACCATTTGCTTGGAAAGTTGTTTTCTAGCCTTTCACTTTGAGGTAGTGTCTGTCTTTGTCTCTGAGGTGTGTTTCCTGTAGGCAGCAGAATGCAGGGTCCTCGTTGCGTATCCAGTTTGTTAATCTATGTCTTTTTATTGGGGAGTTGAGGCCATTGCTGTTGAGAGATATTAAGGAATAGTGATTATTGCTTCCTGTTATATTCATATTTGGATGTGAGGTTATGTTTGTCTGCTTTTCTTCTCTTTGTTTTGTTGCCAAGATGATTAGTTTCTTGCTTCTTCTAGGGTATAGCTTGTCTCCTTATGTTGGGCTTTACCCTTCATTATCCTTTGTAGTGCTGGATTTGTAGAAAGATATTGTGTAAATTTGGTTTTGTCATGGAATTTCTTGGTTTCTCCATCTATGTTAATTGAGAGTTTTGCAGGATACAGTAACCTGGGCTGGCATTTGTGTTCTCTTAGGGTCTGTATGATATCTGTCCAGGATCTTCTGGCCTTCATAGTTTCTGGCGAAAAGTCTGGTGTGATTCTGATAGGTCTGCCTTTATATGTTACTTGACCTTTTTCCCTTACTGCTTTTAATATTCCTTCTTTATTTTGTGCGTTTGGTGTTTTGACTATCATGTGATGGGAGGTGTTTCTTTTCTGGTCCAATCTATTTGGAGTTCTGTAGGCTTCTTGTATGCCTATGGGTATCTCTTTTTTTAGGTTAGGGAAGTTTACTTCTATGATTTTGTTGAAGATATTTACTGGTCCTTTGAGCTGGGAGTCTTCACTCTCTTCTATACCTATTATCCTTAGGTTTGATCTTCTCATTGAGTCCTGGATTTCCTGTATGTTTTGGACCAGTAGCTTTTTCCGCTTTACATTATCTTTGACAGTTGAGTCAATGATTTCTATGGAATGTTCTGCTCCTGAGATTCTCTCTTCCATCTCCTGTATTCTGTTGGTGAAGCTTGTATCTACAGCTCCTTGTCTCTTCTTTTGGTTTTCTATATCCAGGGTTGTTTCCATGTGTTCTTTCTTGATTGCTTCTATTTCCATTTTTAATTCCTTCAACTGTTTGATTGTGTTTTCCTGGAATTCTTTCAGGGATTTTTGCGATTCCTCTCTGTAGGCTTCTACTTGTTTATTAATGTTTTCCTGTGTTTCTCTAAGGGAGTTCTTCATGTCTTTCTTGAAGTCCTCCAGCATCATGATCAAATATGATTTTGAAACTAGATCTTGCTTTTCTGGTGTGTTTGGATATTCCATGTTTATTTTGGTGGGAGAATTGGGCTCCGATGATGCCATGTAGTCTTGGTTTCTGTTGCTTGGGTTCCTGTGCTTGCCTCTTGCCATCAGATCATCTCTAGTGTTACTTTGTTCTGCTATTTCTGACAGTGGCTAGACTGTCCTATAAGCCTGTGTGTCAGGAGTGCTGTAGACCTGTTTTCCTGTTTTCTTTCAGCCAGTTATGGGGACAGAGTGTTCTGCTTTCGGGCGTGTAGTTTTTCCTCTCTACAGGTCTTCAGCTGTTCCTGTGGGCCTGTGTCTTGAGTTCACCAGGCAGGTCACTTGCAGCAGAAAAGTTGGTCTTACCTTTGGTCCCGAGTCTCACATTTGCTCGTGGGGTGCTGCCCACGAGCTCTCTGCTGCGGCAGCAACCAGGAAGATCTGCGCTGCCCTTTCCGGGAGCTTCTGTGCACTAGGGTTCCAGATGGCGTTTGGTGTTTTCCTCTGGCGTCCGAGATGTGTGTGCAGAGTGCAGTCTCTTCTGGTTTCCCAGGCGTGTCTGCCTCTCTGAAGGTTTAGCTCTCCCTCCCACGGGATTTGGGTGCAGAGAACTGTTTATCCGGTCTGTTTCCTTCAGGTTCCGGCGGTGTCTCAGGCACAGGGGTCCTGCCGCTCCTGGGCCCTCCCTTACGGGAACCCAGAGGCCTTATACAGTTTCCTCTTGGGCCAGGGATGTGGGCAGGGGTGGGCAGTGTTGGTGGTCTCCTCCGCTCTGCAGCCTCGGGAGTGCCCACCTGACCAGGCGGTGAGGTCTCTCTCCCACGTGGTTTGGGAGCAGAGAGCTGCTGCGGGCCGGGATCCGCGGGTGTGGGACTTCCGGTAACGACTAAGGCAAATCTTAAGAATAAGAATAATGTTAAATTGTCCTTTGCTTACAGGTTCAGAGGTTCATTCCATTATCATCAAGGTAGGAACATGGCAGTGGAGGAGCTAAGAGTTCTACATCTTCATTTGAAAGCTGCTAGGCAAACACTAGCTTCCAGGGAGCTAGGGTGGGGGTCTTAAAGCCCCCCACCCACAATGACACACATTGTACAACAAGGCCACACCTACTCCAACAAGGCCACACCTCCTAATAATGCCACTCCCTGGGCCAAGCATATTCAAACCATCACACAAACAAACAGGCAAACAAATGAACAAAAAAGAATGCTTTCTGCTATTTCAGAGGACCAGAGTTTGGTTCCCAGCCTAATGTACAGTGACTCACAACTGCCTATAACTCCAAGTCCAAGCATTAGGTGCCATCTTCTGATTTCCAGATGCATCCATACATACATATCACACACACACACACACACACACACACACACACACACACACGAATGAAAATAAAATAATCTTTCTTAAAGATATGTATTTCCATTTTCCTTTTTAAAAGTGTGTATATGTGCATATATTCTATATGTGCAGGTACACATGTTTGTGTACAAGACCGACAAGTTTGGCTATTCCTCCTCAGAATTCCATGTTTGTTTGTATGATTGTTTGTTTGTTCATTTTTTAGACAGGCTCTCTCACTGATCTGGAACTTGGCGAGGAAGAGTGACCTGCAAGCCCCAATGATCCTATTGTCTCCATGTCCCCTGCACAGGGATGACGAGCATGTACCACCAGCCCTGGCTTCTTGTTTTGCTTTGCATGGGTTCTGCACACTGAACACAAACCCTCATGCTTTCGAAGTGAGCACCTTACAGACTGAACCCTTTCTTTTTTATTTTGTAAAGATGACCTTGAAATTCTATTCCTCCGGCCTACCTCCTCCAGATGCTGAGATTTCAAGCCTTAACCTTTAGCTGAGTTTATTCAGTGTTGTCTTCAAACTCAGGAATTTGTGCATATTAGTCAGGTTCTCTACTAACTGAGCTCCATCCCAAACCTTCTAAAGTATTCTTAAATTTTGCCATGAGATGGTTGTTCTCTATTCTGTGCTTATACATGAGATCTCCCAGAAATGACTACATTGTCAGGGGTTAGCTTTTGTTAGCAATGGTTCCATACACATTGACCAATCTTGTGTTGGCAAAACTCATCTTGCTGAAAATATGGACAGGCAGTACTGCTTCTATTCATGGGCACTGATCTAGAGTGGAATAAGGAACTAAGTAATAAGGCTTTGGTTTACTGTCTGGAAAGGAATCACTTAATTACAAAGAAAGATAAGCTCTCCGAAGTAGTTCAAAAATAAATGGGACAATTAGAAGGACACAATGAATCACATGGATCTAAATGCAGACTTATGATTGGTCCTCCTGAAGAGAAAGGTCTCTTAGGTATTTCCCCTAAGAAGACAACAGATGTCTTTTCTTACCCTCTGCTCTACTGCCCATGCTTACATCCTCAAACCAGATTTTCCATGTTGGTTTGTCATAGAATATAATCCCAGCTCTCCCACGTTAATATATGCTACTATCATATGCCATCAAAATGCAAGTCCTCAGAAACCAGATGTCCAATGGCCATGAACAGGACAGTAGAGGAAATGTGCGGTAAGTTCTGGCAGCCTACAGAGTCTGTAAGCCAGGGTGTGCACTGCATGTCATTCCAGAATGTGTTAGCTGCAGATCATATTGAGAGGTGGAGTGTTTGTCAGCTGTGTACAGGCCCTGGACCAAAGGTCAAATCTAACATAGGCCTCCTCATCCACTGAACCAAGTGTCCAGTCCCTAGTACAGCCCTCCACATCCACAAAAGAACATGACCCTATTATGCTAGAAATATTTGTAACCCAGAGGGTAGATTTGAGTATATTCATTTCTCTAAAGTTTACAGAAGCCTAAGGGTGGATGGGGATATTGATTGCATTACAAATGTATTGCAAATTATCTAAACATTGCAGACAATGTTCTTATTTCAGCTCCTTGGTGGACACAGCTTAGCTGTACTTTTATTCTGATGTCTCTCAGAAAGTTGCAGTCAATATATGAGAGTAGGTCTTCAGCTTCAAGTCTTGATGAACAGCAAGATTTGCATAAAGTTGGCTCCTCCACATGGCTGCTGACAGGATGCCTCAGCTACTTGCTGTCAGAGACAAAGTGATCTCAGACAGAGAGAGAGAGACACAGAGAGACACAGAGAGACAGAGAGACAGAGATATGGAGACAAAGACAGATAGACACACACACACACACACAGAGAGAGAGAGAGAGAGAGAGAGAGAGAGAGAGAGAGCATGTACTGTAACATATCGTCAAACATCATTCCTTCCACCATTCATGAGATGCCAGACCCTGCTCTGTGTCTACTTCCTGGTCAATATGTGAATTTTCATTAGATTCCACCCTTTGAATGGGCTGGTATTGGAGAATTTATGACTTATTGTGAAATCATCACATCTGAAGATCCATGCCACCCAGCCCTTGTCCCATTTCACAAACTACAAAAGGACTCCATCTGTCTACACAGAATCATTTCTTCTTATTTTTCTTCAATGACTAGTTAGAGGTGGAGATGTAGTTTAGTGCAAGAATGTCACAGCACTAGTAAGATCCTGGACACAGCCCCAGCATGTTGGGGAACGTTGAAAGTTACTTGTGATCTTTCCATAAGCCTCTACTTCCTCTCAGTCCTTCAGACAAACTTCCACTGCTCTGAAGGCCTGCATGTCATGCTTAGATTTCACTTAGATTTCGGAGAATCAGAGAATTCCTCTGTTCCTGGGCCCTCAATCACTGCCATTTGAATTTCTGGGGAGAACGGTTTCCTGCCCTCTCTCCAAGTCCACCTACACTCCCTGCCGGGAGGACCTCCTGCTTTTACATGATACATATGCATTTCCTCTTTGGAAGAAAGAAAGGAGGAAAAATAAGAGAAAAGAGAGGAGAGTGAAAATTAGGAGGGAGGGAGGGAGAGAAAGAGGAGAAAAGAGAAAAGAAGAGATTAGAGGGAAAGAAACAGAAGGGAGGGGACAAGAGAGGGGAGAGCAGGGGAGGGAAAGACAGAGATGAGAGGAAAGGAAGGAAGGACGCTTTCCTCTGGGGCTTCACAATTGTGATCTTTGTTTTTTTTTCTTTCTATTTTTGCGTATGTTAGCTCTCTATAACAATGGGCTTCATACATTTTGATGCATGTATAGAATGTGGTTTACAATGCGTTATCCTCTCCTCCAACCCCACCTCCACTTGTCCTTCTGCTTAACAGATAATCCCCTATTCTGTTTGTTTATTTTTAATCCAGTTTTTGAGTTTTATAAGACACTGGGTGAAGGGTTATTTAAAAGTGCATGAACAATAAAAAGAGCAAGTCCATCCTCCTAGCAGCTAACCTACTGAGGAAAATGCTTCTTTCTCCCCCAGGGACCTCTAACTCCGATTGATCATTTCGGGGAGGGTTGGCATTCAGGAGCCCCTCCCTTCAACCACACCAGAAGTGTATTCATAATGCCACCACAGTAGTCCGTTCACACTGTCACCACGAAGGACACCAGGTTCCTATTCCTATGACAGGGCTGTCACAACAACACATCTCACAACAAAACAAAGAACATAAAAATCAGTACCAGGACATCTCAGAGAAGGCTACAGTACATGGTAACATTTAATTCATGGATTAAAAATAATAAATCGTCTCTCCTTTAAATGACAAGTGACAAAGGATGTTAATTTGTGCTTTGGGGGAAAATCCCGTATAGTCTAGAATGAAGGAAAGGGATCAAAGACAGAGATTACAGCATAAATCCTTTCCTGCTAGACAGGAGTTAGAATTAAAACCTCATGTTTGAGAGATGCTTTTGTGTCAAGAATTGATGTAAGACTCTCTTTATAGCAGGCTGCAAACTCAGTGCTTGCATTAATGTTTACTGGGCAGCCTCATTCTGTCTGCTTGGGCATGATCTTCATAGCCACCATACTAAGAAAGAAAGGAAGCCGTAACAGGGAAGGGGGTGAGGAAAAAGGGAGGGAGAAAGTTTAGTCACAGAATTGATTTTATGTTGGAAAAGAACTTAGAAGTAATGTATTTCAGTCACACCATCTTGAAGGAGATGACACTATCATCAAATCATTACTATTCTCCACAAACCTAAGACCCAATCATGTTAGCACAAATTACATTTTGCCTGATGCATGAGCTGTTTGTGCAAAATTGGGAGATTTTCCTGGGCATGAGGCTTTTTATACTGAAACCAGGAATGTCAGCAGCTATATTACTCATTACCTGCTCCAAAACAAATTATCCAGAAACTCAGTAGCCAGAGCAATAGTTATTGAATTATCTCAGTTCCTAAGGGTCATGGAACCAGGAATGAATACTTGGTTTAGACCCACGGTTTCTCCTGGTGTCACATCGAATGTCTCCAGGCTTCAGTCACTTAAATCTCAATAGATCACAGAATTTGTCCTGCAGATGGTCACAAATGTGCTTCAAACTCACCAATCCCTTCTTAATCTGGCACAAGATTCTGGGGAGCAAATGATCAGATTAGAGATAGATGCAAGGGTGGCTTCATTATCTGGCAAGATAAGGGTGGTACCATTCTATATTCTGTTGATCAAACAGTCAACCCTGTACAGTGTGGCAGACAACAGCTACAACAAAGACCTAGTGAATGAGGACCATGGAACCCAGAAAGTTAATGAAAGCTGCCTTTGAGATAGATGTGGTCACTGTGTTCCTCAGTGCTATGCACAAATGCATGACAAATGCAGCTTCGGGAAGGAAAGCTGTGTTGGCTCACAGTTTGTGCATACCATGGCGTAGAAGGAATGGAAGGAATCTGGCTCTAGCTATGGCAGCAAAGACTAAGGCAGCTGGTCACGTTGCATCTGCACTCAGAAAACAGGGAAAAATGGGTGCTGAGGTGCAAACAACTCTCTCTCTCTCTCTCTCTCTCTCTCTCTCTCTCTCTCTCTCTCTCTCTCATTTATTTACGTATTTACTTTATATCATCCCCAGAGTTTCCCTTGCCTCCTTTCCTCTCCTTTCTGTCTCCTTCCCCTTCGCCCTCCACTCTCCCTGTTCTCTTCATAGAAGGGGAGGCCTCCCATGGACATTAACCAACCTTGGCGTATGAAGCGGCAGTAGGACTAGGTTCATCTTCTGCTATTAAAGCTAGATAAGCAGCCCAGTTAGGGCACAGGGTCTCCAAGGCAGGCATCAGAGTCAGAGACTGTCCCTGCTCCCCTGTTAGGTGTCCCACATGAAGACCCAGCTGCACAACTGTCACATATGTGCACAAGGCCTAAGTCTGCTCAGTTAAGGCTTTATGGTACAGTCTCTGTGAGCCCCTATGGGCCCACGTTTGTTGATTCTGTAGGTTTTCTTGACATGTTCTTGGCCACTCTGCCTCTTTCAGTTCTTCCCCCCATCTTCCACAGGATTCCCCGAGCTCTGCCTAGTATCTGGCTGTGGGTCTCTGCATCTGTTTCCATCAGGTGTTAGGTGAAGCCTCTCTGGTGACAGTTATACTAGGATTCTGACTGCAAGTAAAACAGAATATTATATTGACAGTGGCTCCTTCTCATCACTGGACCAGTCAGGGATTGTTCATTCCCTCAATTTCTGCTATATCTTTACCCCTGTACATCTTGTAGGAAGGAAAAATTATAGGTCAAACTGTTTTGTGACTGGGTTGGTGTCCCTCCATTAGAAGTCGTGCCTGGTTACAGGAGATGGCCAGTTCAGGCTCCTCATATCCTCCATTGCTAGGAGTCTTAGCTTGCATCACACTCAAAGATTCCTGAGAGTTTCCATTGCCCTAGGTTTCTAGGTTCCAGTATAATCCAGTAATCTCTCCCTCCATTTTCCCCAACCTGATATTTCCTGTTTCCAACTCCCCCTCCCCGTTTATTCTGCTCCCCATACTCCTCATAACCACCCTCCTTTTCACCCACAATTCTATTATAATTGTCCTTCTTACTGAGATTCGAGCACACCACTGTAACCTTCCTTGTTACATAGCTTCTTGGGTCTATGGACTGTAGCCTGGTTACCATTTACCTTATGGTTAATATCCACTTACAAGTTTGTCTCTATTTTTTAATAACCGAGTAATAGTTCCTTGTGCAAATGCAGCACATTTTCTTTATCTACTCTTCAGTTGAGAAACATCTAGGCTATTTCCAGCTTTTGGCTACTACAAATAAAGCTGCTACAAATGTAGTTGAGCAAGTGTCCTAGTAGGACGGTGGAGCACCTTCTGGATATATGCCCAAGAGTGAGATAGCTGGGTCTTGAGCTATATCTATACCCAGTTTTCTAAGGAACCTCCAAATTGATTTCCAAAGTGTATGGACAGGTTTGTACTCCAGCCAGCAATGGCAAAGTGTTCCCCTTGTTCCACATCGTCACCGACATGAGTTCTCACTGGAGTTTTTTATCTGAGCCATTCTGATGGATGTAAGATCGAGTCTGAGAATCATTTTGATTTGCATTTCGCTGATGACTAAGAATGATAAATATTTTTTAATTGCTTCTCAGCCATAAGAGGTTCCTCTGTCTGGGTCTGGCAGTGTGTACTCTTTGGATGGTGGTTTAGTCACTGGGAGTTCTGGTTGGTTGGTATTGCTGTTCTTATGTGGTTGCAAAACCCTTAAGCTCCTTTAACCCTTTATCAACTCCTTCACTGGGGGGGTCTCACTTCAAAGGTTGGCTGCGAGCATCCTCCTCTGTATTCGTCATGCTCTGGCAGAGTCTCTCAGGAGACAGCTCTATCAGGCTCCTGTCAGCAAGCACTTCTTGGCATCCACAATAGTGTCTGGGTGGATCCCCAGGTGGCACAGACTCTGGATGGCCTTTCAATCTCTGTTCCACACTTTATCTCCCTGTTTCCTCCTGTAAATATTTATGTTCCCCCTTCTAAGAAGGACTGAAGCACCCACATTTTGGTCTTCCTTCTTCTTGGCCTTCAGATGGTCTATGGATTGTATTTTGGGTAAGCCAAGGTTTGGGGCTAATATCCACTTATCAGTGAGTGCATACCGTGTGTGTCCTTTTGTGTCTGAGTTACCTCACTCAGGATATTTTCTATTTCTATCCATTTGCCTATAGACTTCATGAAATCACTGTTTTTAATAGCTGAGTAACACTCCATTGTGTAAATGTACCACATTTTTTGTATCCATTCTCTGTTGATGGGCATCTGGGATACTTTCCAGCTTCTGGCTATTAAAAATAAGGCTGCTATGAACATAGTAGAGGATATGTGCTTGATATAGATTGGAGCATCTTTTCGGTGTATGCCAAGGAGTGGTATAGCTGGGTCCTCAGGTAGTACTATGTCCGATATTCTGAGAATCTGAAAGACTGATTTCCAGAGTGGTTGTACCATCTTGCACTCCCACCAACAATGAAGGATTATTACTCCTTCTCAACATCCATGACAGCATATGCTGTCACATAAGATTTTTATATTAGCCATTCTGACTGGTGTGAGGTGGTATCTCAGAGTTGTTTTGATTTGCATTTCCCTGATGACTAAGGATGTTAAGCATTTCTTTAGGTGCTTCTTAGTCATTCTATATTCCTCACCTGAGAATTATTTCTTTAGGTCTGTAGCACATTTTTAATAGGGTTATTTGATTCTTGGGAGTCTAACTTCTTGAGTTCTTTATATATTTTGGATAATAGCCCTCTGTCAGATTAGGATTGGTAAAGATCTTTTCCCAATCTGTTGGGTGCCATTTTGTCCTAATGACAGTGTTCTTTGATTGACATAAGCTTCGCAATTTTGTGAGGTCCCATTTGTCAATCTTAGAGAATAACACAGTGAATTTCGGGGTTGGGGATTTAGCTCAGTGGTAGAGCGCTTGCCTAGCAAGCACAAGGCCCTGGGTTCGGTCCCCAGCCCCGAAAAAAAAAAAGACAGTGAATTTCTGTTCAGGAAATTTTTCCTTGTGCCCATGTGTTTGAGGCTCTTACCGACTTTCTCTTATATTAGTTCAGTGTATCTGGTTTTATGTGGAGGTCCTTGATCAATGTGGACTAGACTTCTGTATAAGGTGATAACTATGAATTGATTGCATTCTTCTGAATGCTGACCTCTAGTTGAACCAGCATCATATGTTCAAAATGATATATTTTTTCCCACTGGAAGGGTTTACTACTCTATCAAAAATCAAGTGAACATAGGTGTATTGGTTCATTTCTGAGTCTTCAATTCTATTTGCCTGATCTACCTGCCTATCTCTGTACCAATACCATACAGTATTTTTTTATCACTACTGCTCTGCAATACAGCTTGAGGTCAGGGAGGGTGATTTTCACTATCCTGGGTTTTTTGTTATTCTAAATGAATTTGCAAATTGCTCTTTCTAACTCTATTAAGAATTGAGTTGGAAATAGTGATATTTTGACTTCTTCCTTTCCAATCTGTATCTCTTTGATCTCCTTTTGTTCTGATTGCTCTGGCTAGAACTTCAAGAACTATATTGAATAAGTAGGGAGAGAGTGGACAGCTTGTCTAGTCCCTGATTTTAGTGTAATTGATTCAAAGTTTCTCTCCATTTAATTTAATATTAGCTGCTGGTTTGCTGCATATGGCTTTTACTATGTTTAGGTATGGGCCTTGAACTCCTGTTCTTTCCAGGACTTTTATCATGACGGGGTGTTGAATTTTGTCAAATGCTTTCTCAGCACCTTATGAAATGATCATGTGGTTTTTATCTTTCAGTTTGTTTATATAGTGGATTACATTGATGGTTTTCTGTATATTAAAAAATCCCTGCATCCCTGGAATGAAGCCTACTTGACCATGATGGATGATTGTTTTGATGTGCTCTTGGACTCGGTTTGCAAGAATTTTATTGAGTATCTTTGCATTGATATTCATAAGAGAAATTGGTCTGAAATTCTCTTTCTTTGTTGGGTCTTTGTGTGGTTTAGGTATAAGAGTAATTGTGGCTTCGTAGAAGGAATTCGGTAGGGCTCCATCTGTTTCAATTTTGTGGAATAGTTTGGATAGTATTAGTATGAGGTCTTCTATGAAGGTCTGATAGAATTCTGCACTGAACCCGTCTGGACCTGGGCTCTTTTTGGTTGGGAGACCTTTAATGACTGCTTCTATTTCCTTGGGAGTTATGGGGTTGTTTAACTGGTTTATCTGTTCCTGATTTAACTTTGGTACCTGGTATCTGTCTAGGAAATTGTCTGTTTCCTGCAGATTTTCAAGTTTTGTTGAATAGGCTTTTGTAGTAGGATCTGATGATTTTTTGAATTTCCTCTGGCTCTGTTGTTATGTCTCCCTTTTCATTTCTGATTTTGTTAATTTGGACATACTCTCTGTGTCCTCTGTTTAGTCTGGCTAAGGGTTTATCTATCTTGTTGATTTTTTCAAAGAACCAGCTTTTGGTTCTGTTGATTATTTGTATAGTCCTTTTTGTTTCTACTTGGTTGATTTCAGCTCTGAGTTTGATTATTTCCTGCCTTCTACTCCTCCTGGGTGTATTTGCTTCTTTTTGTTCTAGAGCTTTTAGGTGTGCTGTCAAGCTGCTGATATATGCTCTCTCCTGTTTCTTTCTGTAGGCACTCAGAGCTATGAGTTTTCCTCTTAGCACAGCTTTCATTGTGTCCCAAATGTTTGGGTATGTTGTACCTTCATTTTCATTAAATTCTAAGAAATCTTTAATTTCTTTATTTATTTCTTCCCTGACCAGGTTATCCTTTAGTAGAGCATTATTCAACTTCCATGTATATGGAATATATTTTCCTTATTATTATTGAAGATCACCTTTAGCCCATGCTGGTCTGATAGGATGCATGGGATTATCTTATAAAACTGCAAAGCTTCTGTAAGGCAAAGGACACTGTGGTTAGGACAAAACGGCAACCAACAGATTGGGAAAAGATCTTTACCAATCCTACAACTGATAGAGGCCTTATATCCAAAATATACAAAGAAGTCAAGAAGTTAGACCGCAGGGAGACAAATAACCCTACAAAAATGGGGTTCAGAGCTAAACAAAGAATTCACAGCTGAGGAATGCCGAATGTCTGAGAAACACCTAAAGAAATGTTCAACATCTTTAGTCCTAAGGGAAATGCAAATCAAAACAACCCTGAGATTCTACCTCACACCAGTCAGAATGGCTAAGATCAAAAACTTCAGTGACAGCAGATTCTGGCGAGGATGTGGAGAAAGAGGAACACTCCTCCATTGTTGGTGGGATTGCAGACTGGTACAACCATTCTCGAAATCAGTCTGGAGGTTCCTCAGAAAATTGGACATTGAACTACCTGAGGACTCAGCTACACCTCTCTTGGGCATATACCCAAAAGATGCCCCAACATATAAAAAAGACACGTGCTCCACTATGTTCATCGCAACCTTATTTATAATAGCCAGAAGCTGGAAAGAATTCAGATGCCCTTCAACAGAGGAACAGATACAGAAAATATGGAACACCTACACAATGGAATACTACTCAGATATCAAAAACGATGACTTTATGAAATTCATAGGCAAATGGATGGAAGTGGAAAATATCATCCTGAGTGAGGTAACCCAATCACAGAAAAACACACATGGTATGCACTCATTGATAAGTGGCTATTAGCCCAAACGCTTGAATTACCCTAGATGCACAGAACAAGTGAATCTCAAGAAGGATGACCAAAATGCGAATGTTTCACTCCTTCTTTAAAAGGGGAACAAGAATACCCATGGGAGGGAATAGGGAGGCAAAGTTTAGAACAGAGGCTGAAGAAACACCCATTCAGAGCCTGCCCCACATGTGGCCTTTACATATACAGCCACCAAACTAGATAAGATGGATGAAGCAAAGAAGTGCAGGCTGACAGGAACTGGATGTAGATCTCTCCTGAGAGACACAGCCAGAATAAGGCAAATACATAGGCGAATGCCAGCAGCAAAACACTGAACTGAGAATGGGACCCCCATTGAAGGATTCAGAGAAAGGACTGAAAGAACTTGAATGGGCTTGAGACCCCATATGAACAGCAATGCCAAGCAACCAGAGCTTCCAGTGACTAAGCCACTATCCAAAGACTATACGTGGACTGACTCTGGGCTCCAACCGCATAGGTAGCAATGAATAGCCTAGTAAGAGCACCAGTGAAAGGGGAAGCCCTTGGTCCTGCCAAGACTGAACCCCTAGTGAACGTTATTGTTGGGGGGAGGGTGGTACTGGGGGGAGGATGGGGAGGGCAACACCCATATAGAAGGGGAGGGGTAGGGGTTAGTGGAATGTTGGCCTGGAAACTGGGAAAGGGAATAACAATTGAAATGTAAATAAGAAATACCGAAGTTAATAAAGATGGAGGAAAAAAATAGTAGAATCTCCTGAAACACAATTTGTTAGAAAACTCCATAATGATCTCTAATACTTGTATGCGAATTTAGATTTAGAAAAGATGATGTGGGGGCAAATGTAAAAAGTAATCTAAGAACAATAATAGCAGAAAGAAAGAAAGCTCCCCATTTTGCATTAGCAACCTTGCTTTCTCTTTAAGCAAGTCTACTTAAATCTGTAGTCACTGCAGCCTTGCCAGGGCACTCCGGGGCAAGCACTGTATTTTCCAAATGTGTATTAAGGTTCACAGTCTCTGGAGGTATCTATTAAATTGTGTTGTGGTCAAAAAAAAATAAAATAAAAAAAGAATTGAGTTGGAATTTTGGTGGGGATCGCATTGAATCTGTAGATTGTTTTTGATAAGATGGCCATTTTTACTATCCTGCCAATCCATAAGCGTAGGTCTTTCCACCTTCTAAGATCTTCAGTTTCTTTCTTCAGAGACTTGAAATTCTTGTCATACAGATCTTTCACTTGATTGGCTAGAGTCATACCAAAGTATTTTATATCATTTGTGACTATTGTGAAAGATGTCATTTCCTTAATTTCATTCTCAGCCTAACTGTACTTTGAGTAGAGGAAGGCTACTAATTTGTTTGAGGAAATTTTATATCCAGCCACTTTGCTAAAGATGTTTGACAGCTTTAGCATTTCTCTGGTGGAATTTTTGGGGTCATTTACGTACTTTTCTAATTTGTATCCTTTTGACCTCCTTTTGTTGTCTGATTGCTGTGGCTAGGACTTCAAGGACTATATTGAATAAGTAGGGAGAGAGTGGGCAACCTTGTCTAGACCCTGATTTTAGTGGGATTGCATCAAGTTTCTCTCAATTTAGTTTAATGTTGGCTACTGGTTTTGCTTTCTACTATTTTTACTATGTTTATGTATGGGACTTGAATTCCTGATTTTTCCAAGGCTTTTACTATGAAGGGGTGTTGAATTTTGTAAAATACTTTCTCAGCGTCTAATGAGATGATTATGTGTTTTTTTTTCCTTTGAGTTTGTTTATACAGTGGATTACATTGATGGATTTCTGCATTTTGAACCATCCCTGCATCCATGGGATGAAGCCTCCTTGATCGTGATAGATGATGTGTTCTTGGATTCAGTATGGGAGAGTTTTATTCAGTATTTTTGCATTGATATTCATAAGGAAAATTGGTCTGAAGTTTTCTTTCTTTGTTGGGTCATTGTGTAGTTTAGGTGTAAGTGTGTTTGTGGCTTCATAGCAGGAGTTGGTTAGTGTTCTTTCTATTTTGTGGAATAGTTTGGAAAGTATTGGTATTAGGCCTTCTATGAAGGTCTGATAAAATTCAACACTAAAACCATCTGGTCCTGGGCTCTTTTTTGTTGGAAGACTTTTAATGACTGTTTCTATTTTTTTAGGGTTTATGGAACTGTTTAGATGATTTTTCTGATCCTGACTTGACTTCAGTACAAGAGATCTGTCTAGAAAATTTTCCCTCCAGATTTTCCAGTTTTGTTGAGTATAGGCCTTTGTAATAAGATCAATGATTTTTTTTTAATTTCCTCAGTTTATGTTCTTATGTCTCCATTTTCATTTCTAATTTTGTTGATTTGGATATTCTCTCTGGGCCCTCTGGCTAGTATGCCTAAGGGTTCATCTATCTTATTGATTTACTCGAAGAACAAGCTCCTCATTTTGTTGATTCTTTGTATAGTTCTTTTTGTTTCTACTTGGTTCATTTCAGCCCTGAGTTTAATTATTTCCTGCCATCTAGTCCTCTTGGGTGTATTTGCTTCCTTTTTTGTTCTAGAGCTTTCAGATGTGCTGTTAAGCTGCTAGTATATGCTTTCTCCAGTTTATTTTTGGAGGTACTCAGAGAAATGAATTTTCTTCTTAGCACTCCTTTCATTGTGTCCCATAAGTTTTGGTATATTGTACCTTCGTTTTCATTATATTCTAAAAAGTCTTTAATATTTTTCTTTATTTCTTTCTTGATCAAGTTATCCTTGAGAAAAGTGTTGTTCAGCTTCCATGTGTATGTGGGCTTTCTGTCATTTTTGTGGTTATTGGTGACCAGCCTTAGTCTCTGGTGATCTGATAGGATGCATGGCATTATTTCTGTATTCTTGTATTTGTTGAGGCTTGTTTTGAGACTTATTATACGGTCAATTTTGGAGAAGGTACCAGGAAGTGCTAAGAAGGTATATTCTTTTGTTTTAGGATGAAATGTTGTGTAGATATCTGTTAAATCCATTTGGTTCATAATCTCTGTTAATTTCACTGTGCCTCTGTTTTCTTTCTGTTTCCATCATCCGTCCATTGATGAGAGTGCGGTGTTGGAATCACTGACTATTATTGTGAGAGGTACAATGTGTTCTTTGAGCTTTAGTAAAGTTTCTTTTATGAATGTGGGTGCCATTGCATTTGGAACATGGATATTCAGAATTGAATGTTTATCTTGGTGGATTTTTCCTTTTGATAAGTATGAAGTGTCCTGCTGTATCTTTTTTTGATAACTTTTAATTGAAAGTTTATTATATTAGATATTAGAATGGCTAATCCAGCATGTTTCTTGGGACCATTTGCTTGGAAACATTTTCCCAGCCTTTTACTCTGAGGAAGAGTCTGTGTTTGTCACTGAGATGTGTTTTCTGTATGCAGCAAAATGCTGGGTCCTCTTTATGTATCCAGTCTGTTAGTCTAGTCTTCTTATTGGGGAATTGAGTTCACCGATGTTGAGAGATATTAGAGACCAATGATTGTTGTTTCCTATTACTTTTGCTGTTAGAGGTGTAATTATCTTTGTGTGGCTATCTTCTTTTGGGTCAGTTGAAATCAGATAACTCCCTTGCTTTTTCTATGGTATAGTTTCCCCTCCTTGTGTTGGAGTTTTCCATCTATTATCCTTTGTTGGGTTGGATTTATATAAAGATATTGTGTAAATTTGGTTTTGTCTTGGAATATCTTGGTTTTTCCATGTATGTCAATGGAGAATTTTGCTGGATATCATAGATTGGGCTAGCATTTGTGTTCTCTTAGAGTCTGTGTGACATCTGCCCACGATCTTTCATAGTCTCTCTTGAGAAGTCTGGTATAATTCTGATAAGTCTGCCTTTATATATTATTTTAACTTTCTCTCTTAATGATTTTAATATCTTGTTTGTTTAGTGCATTTGGTGTTTTGACTATTAGGTGACAGGAGGAGTTTCTTTTCTGGTCCAATCTATTTGGAGTTCTGTAGGCTTCTTTTATGCCTATGGGTATTTCTTTCTTTAGGTTAAGGAAGTTTTCTTCTATAATTTTGTAAAAGATATTTACTGGCCCTTTAAGGCAGGAATCTTTGCTCTCTTCTGTACCTATTATCCTTAGGTTTGATCTTCCCATTGTGTCCTGTATTTCCTGGATGTTTTGCGTTAAGGTTTTTTTGTGTTTTGCATTTTCTTTGATGGTTGTGTCAATGTTTTCTATGGTATCTTCTGTCCCTGAGATTCTCTCTTCTATCTCTTGTATTCTGTTGGTGATGCTTGTGTCTATGACTCCTGATCTCTTTCCTCGGTTTTCTATCTCCAGGGTTGTCTCCCTCTGTGATTTCTTGTTTCTATTTCCATTTTCATATCCTAGATAGTTTTGTTCAATTCCTTCACCTGTTTGGTTGTGTTTTCCTGTAATTCTTTAAGGGATTTTTGTGTTTCCTCTCTAGGGGCTTCTACCTATTTATCTGTGTTGTCCTGTATGTCTTTAAGTCCTCTAACATCATCATGAAATGTGATTTTTAAGTCAGAATCTTGCTTTTCGGGTGTGTTGGGTTTATCCAGGACTTGCTGTGGTGGGAGAACTGAGTTCTGATGATGCCAAGTGGTCTTGGTTTCTGTTGCTTAGTTTCTTTCCCTTGCCTCTTGACATCTGCTTATCTCTGGTGTTAGCTGGTCTTGCTGTCTCTGACAGTGGCTTGACCCTCCTGTGTGTCAGCACTACAGGGAGATCAGCTCTTTCCTGGCAGGATTTGGGTATGAAGAACCGTGGCACAGGGTCCGTACCTGGTGCAAAAGGAAACCTGATGGATCCTCTCCGGGACTGTTCTTGTTTCCTGAGGGCTCCAGGTGGGTCCCTCAGAGCAGAATTGTGCTCTCATGTGTGTCAGCACTCCTTAGAAACCAGCACCCCTCTGGCAGGATCAGTGTAAAGAGAGCTGGGGCACAGGTCAGCTCCAGGTGCAGCCTATTTTATTCTTTTGATGGTGTTCCGAAGTGGAAATTTCTCGTTTCTTAGAAATTCAGTGTGTCATGTGATGTTTTTCTGGAAAGTTCTGAAAGAATGTTTTGTTTAGAACAGAAACATATTTTTCTAGATGCTGCCTAGCGAAAGGGTATGTGGTACTTTACTAGAGCAGACATATGAGAGAACAGGGAATGTTTGGAAATGATACAAATGTAATCCAACAGAGAGTAGACGATGCTGTGTGGTATCAGTTTACCTTACTAATCTTTGCTAGTGTTTGTTGGGCTTGGCTGATGCTGAACTTTGCTGATAATGCTGTAGCATTGGTTCACCTTGCCTTCTTTGCTGATCATCATTTGTCATGACTTCTTAAAGAGAAATGCTCCAAAGAAATTCTCATGATGTCCCAATGTCTTCTTGCCTCTTTTGAGGTTCATGAAAGGTATTTGCTACTAGATTAAGCTCTTGTTGATAATCATGTGTACTGAATTGCTGATATCCTGACAATGATTGGATAATCCTGCATACTGGATTCAATGCAAAGAATTATTTCTACACATGTCCAAATCTTCTTTTCCCCTATTAACCCTTCCTTCCCACTACCTCTGCTGGGTTGTGGGCTAAAAGGGAGGTTAAAACATTTAAGTACACTTATTAAAGTAAGTTTTGAAAAGCATAAGCCTATAGTGTCCTTTGCCTTATAGAAACTTTTGAATTTTGTGAGGTTCCATTTATTTTGTTAATCTTAGTACCTATGCTATTGATGTTTTGGTCATAAAGTTTTACCTGTGCCAATCCATGGAAAGCTATTCCCTAACTTTTCTTTTATGAGGTTTGTTGTATCCAGTTTTATGTTCAGGTCATTAATTCACTTGGATTTGAGTTTTGTGCAGAGCAATAGATATGAGTCTATTTGCACTCTTCTACATGCAGACACTCAATTAGACTAGCACCATTTATTGAATAAGTTTTCTTTTTTCCTACTGTATAATTTTGACTTCTTTGTTGTAACTCAAGTACTCATAGGTGTGTGCCTTTACATTTGCATCTTCTATTCAATTTCACTGATGATTCCTCCACAAGTTCTTTTATTATACAGGATTGTTTTACTTATCTTGGGTTTTTTTATTTTTCCAGATGAAGTTGAATATTGTTCTTTCAAGTTTTGTACAGAATTGGCTTGAAATTTTGTTAGGAACTGTGTTGAATTATGCTTCAGTGAAGTGTTCTGTAGATATGTGTTAGGTCCATTTGAGTCTTAATGCATATTAGTTTTATTCTATCTACTTTTACTTTCTGTCTGGATGACCTGTCCATAGATGGGAGTAGGGTATTGAAGTCTCCCACTATTAATTGATGTGTGATATAAGTTTTATAATCTTTATTTTATAAACATGTTTAGGCATTTGGAACATAGATATTCAGAATTGAGAAGTCATCTTGGTAGATTTTTTCATTGAAGAATATGAAGTATCCTTCCCTATCACTTTTAATTAATTTTGTTTGAAAGTCTGTTTTATTAGACATTAGAATGGTTATTCCATCTTACTTCTTGGGTCCATTTGCTTGGACAAATATTTTCCAGCCCTTTACTCTGAGGCAATGACTATCTTTGATATTGAAGTGTGTTTCTTGTATGCAACAGAATGATAGATCCTGTTTTTGCATCCATTCTGTTAGCTTGTGCCCTTTTATTGAGGAATGGAGTCCATTGTTGTTGAAAGATAATAATGACCAACGATTGTTAAGTCCTATTATTCTAATCTTGGTGGTGGTTCTCTCTCTCTCTCTCTCTCTCTCTCTCTCTCTCTCCCTCCCTCCCTCTCTCTTTCCCTCCCCCAATTCTGTGTGTGTGTGTGTGTTTCTTGGGTGTAGTTAACCTCTGTGCATTGGAATCTAGAATTGCATCTAGAATCTTCTGTAGGGCTGGGTTTGTGGGTAGATACCGTTTAAATTTGGTTTTGTGGTATAATATCTTGTTCTTTCTATCTATGGTGATTGAAATTTTTGCTGGCTATAGTTGTCTAGTCTGACATCTTTGGTCACTTTCTGAAGTGGAAATTTCTGATTGTGGTCATTGATGCACATGGTATTTTTTGAGATGAGACCTATAAGAGGATACATGATGTTTGGAGAGTATAAATAGGATTCAATGGATAGTTGGCAGGGTGCTTGCATAGCTAGCTGTACAGCTCTCTGTTGGTCTTGAGTCTTGGTTGATCTTCAGTTTTTCCAAAGAATCTCAGCAGAGAACTCCTAGCATTCTAGCTGGTCCTAGTCACTTGATTCCAAGGAGGCCTGGCAGTTTCTGCTGGACTGTGCTACTTTTGCTGACTCATGTTTGGTAACACTTTTGAATTAGGCTGTTGGTATCCTAACTCTACTGAACTGAACTGATAAAGAGATTGAAATTGCCTCCAAAGAACTACTTCTAAACAGGTCTACACCACCTTGTCCTATTTACCAACTTTTCTACCCCACCTTTGGATGGTGGGCTAAAAGGGGACTTGAAGCATATGAGAACCCTTATTAAAGTAGGTTTTGAAAAATCTAAGCCTATAATTTAGAGTCTTCAAGATATCTGTTTAAGCCCTTCTGGCTTTTAGAGTCTTTGTTGAGAATTTGGGTGTGATTCTGATAGGTCTGCCTTTATGTGATACTTGGGTTTTTTTTCTCCTAAAGCATTTAATAATGTTTTGTTTATTATATGAAAGAGGGGCAGGAGGCTTTCTTTTCTGTTCCAATTTATTTAGTGTTCTGTAAACTTATTGTATATTCCTAGGCATTTCTGCCTGGACCTTTGAGCTGCGCATCTTCTCCTTCTTCTATTCTTAGGTTTGGTCTTTTTATAGTGTCCTCAATTTCCCGGACATTTTATGTCAGGTACACTTTAGATTTAACATTTTCTTTGACTGGTGTATCAGTTTTTTCTATTGTATCTTTTACACCTGAGATTTTCTCTCTTCCATCTCCTGCATTCTGTTGGTAATGTATGTATCCAAGGCTTGCTGTAGAAGGATAGGTGGGCTCTTGTGGTGCCTGCCACATTTCCCTGGGTGTTGTTGATTGTGTTTTTATGTTGGTCTTTAGTCATCTAAGTTCTGGGCTTATAATAGGTTTAAGGCTGGTTTCTGTGTTTATCTTTGTTAGATAGATGGTTTTTGGACATTTTATCCCATGTGGCTTTTGCTGGTTTAGTTGGGGGTTTTGGGTGTTCTTTTCTTTTCCTTTTCCTTTTTTTTTTTTTTTTTTTTTGTGGTTGCAGTGAGTTTGGGTTTTTTTTTGTTTTGTTTTTAGTTTGTTTGTTTGTTTGTTTTGTTTTGTTTTATTCTTGGTCTTCTGATCTTAGAGGTCTGGGGTTCTGGTGACCAGCAACTCTTCAGGTTCAGTAGGGTGCCTCCACTGGAATTTTTGTGGCCTGTGTGACCTCTGAAATTTTGGGTACCATTGTTGCCTCTATGGTCCACAGTACTAGCATGGCTTTGGAAAGTAGCTGAAGGCCAGAAAATGTCGCTCAGGGCACGGTGCAGTTTGCTGCTATTGGATGTGCTTTGAGGGGGTGTTCGTAGGCATAGGAGGGAAGGATCTTACTTCATTTCCCTCAGGCCAGTGTGACTTCTGGGGAAAAAGTTGTAGCTGTGGCAGATCACTTTCTTTTATATTTCATTTTTATTCACCCTAAAACCTAAGCCCACGAGATGGGAAGTCTTCTTTTCTTGGGTAAATCTCTATGGAACACCTTCATGGACATGCTCAGGGGTGTGTCTTCGAGGTGATTTTAAATCCATTGACACTGGCAATGAAGATTAATTATCACAGTTTGAGAAAGTAGAGTCAAGCAGATCAGGAAATGAAAATGTCCAAAAAGTTTCTTATATTTCTAATTTCTTCTTAAAATTCTTCATACATTAAGATTATTTTAAAATAATATTTTACTGCATTCCAAGTCATGTGCTGGGCATGAACCTGATGGAGCAATACCCAACAATTACCTTCAAAAAGCAAAGAAATAGGTTACCATGTGACATAGCCCAGAAAAAGGGGGGACAGGTTACAGTGTATGTACAGATGACTTTCTAAAGATAGTGAAGTCAAGACTGAAAGGAACCAGAATTACTCAAATGGAATTCCACAGGAGGGTTCAGGCAAAAGTCCCTGGCAGAGAAAAAAATGTGATCAGCCACAGATTCTGCAAGGAGTTGAGAATAACTGACATGGAGGTTACACTAGAACAAAATTGAGAGGTGATTCAGGGAAGGAAGGAGAATGGAAATGACATTCAAAGATGTCAGACCCAACCAGGACATATGACTTTTGCATGTGTCATAACATTACCACCCCCTCTGGTAATGTAGTCTTAGAGCTTGGAGAATCCAGGTTCCTGACTACACATTTCCCAGAAAGTAGCTGCAGAAAAAAACCTAGGTTTCTGTTTGGAATCAGTAAAGAGAAACATGTCAGTTACAACTTGCCGACAATGTTGCATTTCGTGGCCAAGTTTAGATAAGTGTCTTTTGAAAGAGTTATAGGCATAACACTTGCATATAATCTTTCATCCCCAAGTAGAAAGATATTTACAAATGGTGTCTAGCAAAATAAAATTGGATATATGTACTGTCCTCAAAACACTTCCTCTCTTCTAAACAGCCCATCACAGTGTGTGTCTCCTTGGTAACCTGAGAGCTCCAGGAATACACTCTGGCCTGACTCCATCTTGGATGGCAGGCTGTCTTTTCCATGATGTCTACCCAGCATAATTCCACTAATTTCCTCCTAGTCAAAACGTACTTCTGGATCACCCCTGAGTTTTATTTTGAGCATAAAGGACACTTGCATAATAGATTACTTCAAGTAGTTGCAGTCACTGGAAATGGGAGTGTAACAGGCATAGAGAACTGATCTAGCCACCTGGTGAAGGTATGATTATTCCCTATGACAGGGTGGCCGCACTGAGCTATACAAACTGAGTGAAGTGAAGCCCAGACCATCTGCGCATGAGCCACTTCCGATGGTTCTGATGCACCTGGATCAGCCCTTTCCTGAAGCAATGAAGTCAGCAGCACATGTCCTCACGGAACCTCCACCCAGCAATGTGCTGACTGCCACTGACTGTGTCCAAGGCCAGACCATAAACAGAGAAGCTGCAGATATAAGCAGACTATTGGTTCTGTTTGGGAATGATGTTCCTCTTATCACTATGTAAGGATTTGGTTCATCAAGTACAAGAGGCATTAAAATCAATAAGAAGCACAACTGTGCTCTTAACTAGGCTATTCATTGCTACCTATGCGGTTGGAGCCCAGAGTCAGTCCACGTATAGTCTTTGGGTAGTGGCTTAGTCACTGGAAGCTCTGGTTGATGGCATTGTTGTTCATATGGGGTCTTAAGCCCCTTCAAGCTCTTTCAGTCCTTTCTCTGATTCCTTCAACAGGGGTCCCATTCTCAGTTCAGTGGTTTGCTGCTGGCATTCGCCTATGTATTTGCCTTATTCTGGTTGTGTCTCTCAGGAGAGATCTATATCCGGTTCCTGTCAGCCTGCACTTCTTTGCTTCATCCATCTTATCTAGTTTGGTGGCTGTATATGTATAGGCCACATATGGGGCAGGCTCTGAATGGGTGTTTCTTCAGCCTCTGTTCTAAACTTTGCCTCCCTATTCCCTCCCATGGGTATTCTTGTTCCCCTTTTAAAGAAGGAGTGAAGCATTCACATTTTGGTCATCCTTCTTGAGATTCATGTGTTCTGTGCATCTAGGGTAATTCAACCATTTGGGCTAATATTCATTTATCAATGAGTGCATACCATGTGTGTTTTTCTGTGATTGGGTTACCTCACTCAGGATGATATTTTCCAGTTCCATCCATTTGCCTATGAATTTCATAAAGTCATTGTTTTTGATAGCTGAGTAGTATTCCATTGTGTAGATGTACCACATTTTCTGTATCCATTCCTCTGTTGAAGGACATCTGGGTTCTTTCCAGCTTCTGGCTATTATAAATAAGGCTGCTATGAAAATAGTAGAGCACGTGTCTTTGTTATATGTTGGGACTGAACCCCCAGTGAACGTGATTGTTGACGGGAGGGCAGTAATGGGGGGAGGATGGGGAAGGGAACACCCATAGAAAAGGGGAGAGAAGGGGTTAGGGGGATGTTGGCCCAGAAACTGGGAAAGGGAATAACAATCAAAATGGAAATAAGAAATACCCAAGTTAATAAAGTTGGAAAAAAAGAAACACAACTGTGTTTTACATAGTGTTTGCCAAGCTTCTCACTAGAATATTTATATTTTTGTATTTATTTGTGTGTGACTCTATATATGTATGTGTGTGCGTGTGCATGTGCACACACGGAGCTAAAAGAATATTTTGAGTGAGCTACTTCCCTCCTTCCACCATGTATGTGGGATTGAACTCAGTTCATCACGTTTGGGAGCAAGTCTTTTATGTACTGAGCATCTTCCCTGCCCTGAATTATTTATAATCTTCCTAACCATCTGTGAAGTTGTTATTACTTCTATCTTATAGTCAAGAAATGGAAATGGAGAGAAACTGAATAATCCTTCTAAGATAACATAAAATACTATGTAATAGAGAACATTTGCCAATAGCACTAGTCTCATTCAAAAATGAGAAGAATCTAATCTTGAGGGGGTCCCAGAGAAAACTGCAGAATGGAGCTTAGTTTTCTTTTTGATATGTCCAGCGGTTAAAGAGAATGAAATTCTGGTAGATGTGAAAGGAAATTGCAGAGGTAGAGAAATGCAAAATTTTTCCAACCAGGCTGGGATGTAGGTAGAGTTTCCTTCAGTGCTATACCACATGTCCACTACTATTCCAATTCCCCCCTTCCCTTCCAAATGTACCTGAGAATGACCTTGAACTTCTGTTCCTCTTGCTTTCACCTCCCAAGACCTGGGCTTGAGGGATTTTACCTGTACATCTGGCCCCATCTTTCATCTTTTAGTTCTATGAGTTGATGAAAGAGCATATTTTCACAAAGCAACTATGCCAAAAAATACCTCATGGTTTTATCACTTCTCACAGACACCAGTTTTATCCAGGGATTTGTAAATTGAGCCTCAAAATCTCCTGAAATCACTGTCTTCTTGATGAAGAGACTTCTTGGTGAACTCTTTAACACTTCCTCAAGATTAAGCTGCAGATTAGGAATCTGTATGGTAACTGAGGAGTGCCCATAGGACTGTAAAATAATCTAGTGATTATGACTTGGACTCTTGAATTGTTTCTATAACTTTAACACCTTGTTTGTCAAAGGATTATTCATTTATTTAAAAACAATAACAACACACTTCTACTCTTCCTGGGAAACTTACCAACTGGAAACTGAATATGGTCTACAACTGCCAAATTCAAATCTACTCATCCAAAGTACACACACACACACACACACACACACACACACACACACTCTCACACATACACTCACACACACACTCACTCACACACAGTCACACACACTCACACACACTCACACACACTCACACTCACACACACTCACACACACTCACACACTCACATATACACTCACACACACACTCACTCACACACTCACACACACTCACACACTCACACACTCACACTCACACACTCACACACTACACACACTCATACACTCACACACACACACTCACACACTCACTCACTCACACATACACTCACACACACTCACTCACACACACACACTCACACTCACACACACTCACACACTCACACACACACACACACACACACACACACACACACACATTCATCGATGAGTCTAGCAACACCTCTTTTTCAGGCAGGACCTTGTGTCCAGGCTGATGATGAACTCACTGTGCAGCTAAGAATGGTTTTGAACTTCTCATCTTTCTGCCTGAAATTATAAATATTTGCTGTCATTCTCAATTTATATGATGCTAGGATTGAATCCAGAGTTTCATGCATGATAGGCAAACATTCAACCTTGCAACTCAGGCTAATGTGGTTAAGTTTGCTTGTTTACTTGTTTTCATTTGTTCTTCAAATCTAATGTATTAAAATAGTTTATTAGTGAGGTTATATTTGAGTTCAAAGGGAAGAAAACACAAATCGCAAAATCTCAATAATTCAGGGAATCTAATATGCCAAGTAAATGACATTTCCTGGTAGGCCCTATGTTTTACTGTAAGAGTTGGAGGACAGAGAGGAGATTAGGGTGAGGGGAGTAAAATCAGTTAGGAACCTTGGGCAAAAACCAACAAAAGATTGCTTCTAGTTACATCTCACCATGTGGCAACCACCATCTTGTCAGCCATATGTGTGAACCAGCAATTTCTAAACTGCAAAGCCCAACCCACCCAGAAGCAGCACTCACTTCCTCTTGTGCACCAGCAACCTATCCCAAAGCTTCCTCAACTAATGGAGATACAAGCAGCCTAGCTTTCCGTCCCCAGATTTTCATGACAGGAATTCTTAGGGGGCTGGAGAGACAGTTGTGTGCGAGCTCCCAGGGTGTGCTGCTCCTGCAGAGGACCAGGGTTTTAAACCCGGCACTTCCATCAAGGAACTCATCACTCCTCTGTCATTCCTGAAAATCGAATGCTCTCTTGTTGCCCCAGCAGGCAACATACCACATGTGTATGTGCCTGTGTGTGTGCACATGTGGGAACACACACAGACACACAATGATGATACGATGATTAATCAATAAATATATAAAAGCTTGAAAATACATCTAATTCTAGGTCTACTGGTTGTTTGTTTTGTTTTGTTTTCTAACACAAGCCGTGCTATGGATAGTTGTAGAAACTTGCTGTAGGGCTGTCCTTTTTCTTGCTAACACCTGAGACAGATAGCTCAATGGCTCTTTCTTTCAAAGAGCCCTCAGAGTGGAAGATTTGGGTTAAGATGGAGCCCAGAGACATGTACAGCTAAGGCCCCACAGTTGGTAAGCACCAGGTTTCATAACGTTATTGAAGATGTGCATTTTCTCATTCTCTACTTTCTCAGGATCTTGCCTACAGTCACATGCAGTCACAATGCTTGCTGCATTTCTAGGAGAAGAAAAGTCCCATTGCTTCTTTAGAGTGTCTCTTTATGTGAGAAAGTCTGCAGCAACAAGTGAAAAATAACAAAGAAAACAATAAGTCTGACAACACATGACTCTAATCTCAGCACTTGAGAGGCTGAGGCAGAGTTTTAGGCCGGGTTGGACTACACAGAGAAACCCTGCCTCAAACAAACAAACAAACAACAACAACCCCACAATGCTCCTTTATAAAAATCTCTTAGACTGAAATTTCATTTTAGATTATGCAACAAGATACCTCATCAAGGGGGAATAAGGATAGTGGAAAGACTTATTTTCTGTGTCAGAGATCATGGGTCCTAAGGACTAAAGTTCTAGCCTGTGACCCTGATGGCTACTAGGCTAACACTCTGTGTTTCTCCCCATACCACTGCTATTGAGCTCCAGTGGGCTTCCCTCAACAATAGCAAGTGCTACAACACACATGGCTAAGCTGATAGAATCAGCAGATTTATTAGGATACAGCCCTATCATAAGGAGGGGTTAAAATTTTACTTGTGATATTATCTATTTGCTCATTTCATCATTTACTTATAATTATTTTATTTTTATTAATTATGGATATGGATGTTTTGCCTGCATATGTGTCAGAAGAGGCATTTGATCCCTTGGAAATTTGATTGTAGGCATTTGTGTACTTCTCTGTGGGTACTGAAAAATGAATCTGGATCCTCTGGAAGAGAAGTCTAACCCTAACCTTAACCCTAACCACTGAGCCATATTCATTTTTCAAACAAATTCTCATTTAAACAGGTTGGCCTCAAACTAGCTATGCAGCATAGGATGGCCTTGATCTTCTAGTCATTCTGTTTCCTCCTTCCAAATGCATTTACTTTCATGACCACTTTATTCAGGGGTAAGGATCAAACCCAGGCTTCTTAACTGCTGATCAAGCTCTTTGCCAACTGATTACCATCCCCAAGCACACTGTTGCTTCTCGTATATGAACACACTCAAATTTAGTGGCTTTTCCCTCTGACCTGAAGACTAATTACAAACAATTACTGTGTTACAATAGTCTGAGGCTATAGTCTAAGATACATTTATCTTTACAGTTTCATGGTCTCCTATTAAACATCTGAGTAACCTCAATAATGAGAGTTTTCTTTCCTTATTAAGAACTTATACTTAAAGGAAATAAACTATGACTTTGTCTCTGCACATCTAAAGTGGCCAGAGTTACATCTACTGTACTTGAGCTGGACTCTATTTTCATGCTGATACTTTGACAACCTGAAAAAAAATCACCTTAGGGGAAGACAGTTTTGTTTCGGCTTATAATTTAAGGTCATAGTCCACCACCAAGGGAGCTCAAGGCAGGAGCTCAAGGCAGGAGCTCAAGGCAGGAGCTCAAGGCAGGAGCTCAAGGCAGGAGCTCAAGGCAGGAACTTGGAAAATGGCCTCCTTGGTATACACGGCATCATCTTCAAACAATGAATTCATTCACAGCAACAGCAATGCAGGAAGGAACCGTGGAGAATACTGGCTGCCTGGCTGACAGATGCCTGAAGTGAGGATTTTGGTTTCTTTAAGAAGAAAGTGTCAAATAAATATGATTTTGTGTTATTCCCAGATATGGAATATGGGGCTGATTCAGATTGTCCACAGCAGCAGAACATGGTTTATCTCCTGCTGTGGCTGAGAGTGATTTTGCCAACTGCAGATCGTTTATGTTGGGAATTCTGAGGACTCATAAAAATACCAAAGCCCCAAGAGACTGCTGCTACTGCTACTGCTGGTGGGGGTTGTTGATGGTTGCTGTGGTTGTTTTGTGTTTGTTGCTTGCTGGTTGCTGGTTAGAGATCTTCTCACAATGAAGATTAGATATGCTCAAGGAATCGGATGACCCTAATCAACAGGACGTAGTCAAATGATATAGAAGACCCCTTTCTCTCTAAACCTTCTTTCTCTCCTATCTAGAGTTGGGAGATTGCAAGAGATAAGGGTGGTAGAAAAAAGAACCCAAGAAAGTGGCAAAAAAAATCCAGCTACAAATGCATGCTCAGCTAGTGGTCCTTATACAACATAGGACCACTCCCTATGGTGTGGTACTAGCCACACTGAAGTGGACCCCCTTGATCAACTAACATTCCCCATAGACATGCCAAAAGGCCAATCTGATTTAGTCAGCTCTTCCACTGAGATTCTCTTCCAACTTGACTCTAAATTGTGTTGAGTTGTCAGTCAAACCTAATTGTCCCAAGGCCATTCTTAAGTGAGATAACAGCTACTTGAAAACACTGCAAGTTGATCCGATGACCAAGACAGTCACTGTGAGACTGACAGGCAAGAGTCATATGAAACATGGATACATACACTGCACAGGGATAATTTGGGTTTTGAGGGACCTAGGTAGAGAAGTACAAACTTCACCCTATGAGGAATGACACATATCACTCTTGCTGTTTTACACCATTGACTGTGGATAAAGGGAGTTATCTATTTACTGATGTTTATTGAATTTTGCTTATGTTTCAATAAAGGCCATACTATCTACTAACAATTTTACCTAATATGACTGAGAGCTGAGAATCTTTACAATCATTCACCTGTTTCCAATTAGCCTGCTTGTTGTCACCTCTGGAAAAGAAAGAGCCCAGTGTGGTAGTGCACTCCTGTCATTACATACATGTCTTTAACTACAAGGAAAAGCTGTGTAAAAGGTCTAAGATAGTCTCTTTCCATTTGAAGAATGCCAGTGAACAGGGTTTCCCTTGACACTTGCCCTAATACTTCTTCTGTCTCCTGTCTCAACAGCAATATCTTAGAGCTTACAGTGCGATAGGGCCCATCTTACAACAACCAGTTTGGGCAAAAAGAAACACAAGCAACGATACCCACTTTAGCAGATTTAACAACCCACATGAATTCCTTCAACATGACTACCATGTGGGAAGCGAGCTGTGACAGACAGGAGTATGTTGAAGAAACGGAAATGTTGAGAGCCTCGTTTGTAGGTGTTTCCAGCTTTGGTTACGCTCTTGCACATGAGCACATGTAAAGAATCATTCTGACTTCTGACACGAGACTTAGTGCCTGACATGAGGAAGGCACCACAAGTTACCAATCTCTATCTATCTATCTATCTATCTATCTATCTATCTATCTATCTATCTATCCATCCATCCATCTAGCTATGTATCTGGGTATGTATCTGGCTAAGTATGTATGTATGTATGTATGTATGTATGTATGTATGTATGTATCTATCTATCTATCTATCTATCTATCTGTCTGTCTGTCTCCCCTCCTCCCTCCCTTCTCTCTCATTGTCTCTCACTGTCTTTGACTGTCCCTCCTCTTCCTTCCTCTCTCCCTCCCTTCCTTTTGATCCCTTTTTCTTTTCTTCTCTCTTCCCTTCTGTAATATTGGAACTGTGGGCTCCCTAAGGTAATCTGAAAAATGCAATGCACAAATATCACATAAGAAATGCTCCTTTATCTGAAAGATAAGCATATCACACACTGGCAATCTAAAAGCCAGATTCTAGTATCTGTGAGCATCCCACTGAGGATAAGCAGAGTGTGAAAGGCAAACTGACACTGATGATGTTCTCACTGTTCTGCTAATTAAGATAGAATTCTACCACTGTCTGGATAGCCTTCTGTTCTTGATGCAAAAATGGAGGACTCCTTTAACTAGCAGGGCTTCCCCATTCTGTGACCTTTGTCTCCATATGCTTCTACCTGCAGAATGTCCATTAGCCTTAGATAAATTAAAGGTTCAACTTCCTTTCATCCTACAAGGACCCTTTCAGCTAGCACCTGAAATTCCTATAATACCTCCTCATGCTAATGAGACATCTCAGTAACTTAAGCCTTCAGCCAATGACATTTGCCTACCTTGGATATTTCTACCCACATTCCTAAAACTATATAAGCCTTTAATCACCTCCAAATAAAGTTGATCTGTCTCCCTGGAGCCGGTCCTGATTTCATGAATGCCATATGTACTTACAGGGTTTCAGAATGCTTCAATCTCTGTCCAGTCCTTCAATCTCTGTTTCAATTGTCCGCATGGATTGATATTTGCTTACAGTCAGTGGGGGCATAGAGGGTTATAGTCAAGAGTTCTTTGTCCAATACACTTTATCAATTTTATCACTACAGAAACCTGTAAGATACTTATGTGTGAGGGGAACCTATATGACTTCTAAAACAATTTAACATACTATGTGAGCATTATTATCAAGAAACTTAGGTTTATTAAGTTTATATTGAGAGAGAGAGAGAGAGAGAGAGAGAGAGAGAGAGAGAGAAAGAGAGAGAGAGAGATTTTACATGCATGTGGTTTCAGGGTATAGGTACAAAGCTCAGAGGATACCTTATGAGAGTCATTTCTCTCCTATTTCCACATGTGTTTTAGGGATCAAACTCAGATTGTCAGGCTAGTGGCAGGCACTTTTACCCTCTGAACCATCATACTAGACCCAGATACAATTATTGTTTTTTGTTTTGTTTTTGTTTTCTTTTTATTGGATTTTTTTAAATTTATATTTCAAATGTTATCCCCTTTCCAGGTTCCCACCCATAAAACCCCTATCCCCTGCTTCTCAGGGGGTGTTCCCCCAACCATCCACCCACCCCTTCCTGCTCTCCATCCTGGCATTCCCCTAAACTGGAGCATAGAGCCTTGGCAGGACCAAGGGCCCCTCCTCCCATTGATGCCCAACAAGGCCTCTGCTACATATGCAGCTGGAGTCATGGGTCTGTCCATGTGTACTATTTAAATATTGGTTTAGTTCCTGGGAGCTCTGGGATTGCAAACCCCTTTATCATCTTCAATTCTTTTTTTTATCTGCTCGAATGGGGACCTGGATCTTAGTTCAATGCTTGGTTGCAAGCATCTGCCTCTCCCAGTGGGATTTGGGTACTGAGAGCTGTGGCACAGAGTCAGCTCCTGGTGCAGACAGAAACTGAAAGGATCCTTTCCCAGTCTGCTCCTCAGCTCCTGTGTTCTGAGGGCTCTGGGTTTGTTCCTCTTGGGCCAGGCATTTGAGCAGAAATAGTGGTCTCACCTGTGCTCTCAAGTGTGTCAGCCCTTCTGGGAGACCAGCTCTCTCCTGGCAGGATTTGAGTTTGGAGAGCTGTGACACAATGTCACCTCAAGGTACAGACAGAAACTGGAAGGGTCTCATTACTTTGTTAAATATTCTTAAAGTAATTCTGAAAGTTAAAAATAAACTAGAATAGGGAACAGGGAGTTGATGGGTTAATCAGAAGAAAGTGTGAATACTTCTATCAGGGCAAGTTGCTTAGCTGGCAGTCAGTTATGTAATGTTGAACAAAATGTTCAAAATAATAATGACAAATTCTCTAAATATCACTGGAAATATAAACTTCCAAATTCCAAAAGATGAACAAATACAAATACTATCATACTAAATAAGTCAATACCAAGAGGCAAACTCCACAACTCTACAACCAAAAACTATTCCGTCCTTGAAAGCAGAGAGAAGGAATAGCATCATCCAATGAGGCAATCCATCCAGCAGGCTTCTCCTTTGGAGCTGTGAGGCCAGTAGTTGAGCCTTTTCTCCAGCACTGAAATAGAAGAGCTGTCAACCCAGAATTCCACACTAGTGCAACTGTCTCTAAAAATGGCAAAAATCCAGACTATACCTCAGTTGTAAATAACTTGCTTACTGTACACATGCTCTGGCTTAATCCCTATAGTAAGCCCCTTCTACAAAAGCAGAACAAATATAAACCCAAGATAAAATAACAGGCTGCTATCAAACATCAACAAATATATTGAACCTATGTCTAATTTCACTCCCTTGATGTGAAAAAGCATTCCAACTAAAAGCAAGTTAGAGTAAACGAATAGTTTATTTCAACTACAGTTCCAGGTGACAATCATGGGGAGAAATCAGGGAAATAACTTAAGCAGGAACTCCAAGCACAAGCCTTGGAGGAATGTTTCTGACTTTCTCTCTGGTTCTATCATTCCGAGTTTCATGTTTAGTTAGACAACCCAGAAATACTTGCCAAGGGGTAGTGCAACCTGTGGGCTGACCCCCTGCTCTGCATTAATTACTAATCAATACACTCCCCAGAACCCCCATCAATTCCTCAATTGAGTCTTTGCAGGTAAATAGGTTACATCATGTTAGCAAACGAGAACAGTATGTTTAGTTCAAATACACCAAAGAAAGGATAAGTGGTTGGCCTGGTATAGGGCACTTCACCCATAATCCAAGAACAACTTTAAGGATATTGTTGGCTACAAAAAAAAATCTTCTTTCTTCTCTCGTCATTTATGAGTGCCTAACACAATCATCATCACAAAGGCTTCCTCCCTCATCTGGTGGGAACAATTCCAAGTAGCTTCTTTGTTAGAGATAGGATGTTGTATCCATGGAAAGCACCAATATTAGAGATGTGTGCAGCTATTTGAATGGATCTCAGCATCATCATATTTAGTGAGAAGTCAAGTCCTACGTTCTGCTTCAGGATTCTATTTACAGGAATTTCAGCCTCCTCAAAATGGGTGAACAAAGACATGAAAGAAAGCTGTGGCTACCAAAGCTTGAAAATAATGGGGGTAGGGAGCTCCATAGTAGAATTCCTATATGGTTTTCTTGGGATCTGCCTAGTTATCTTCAATTGTCTACTTGCCACAACTTTTTTTGAGTCATCAAAAAAAAAAAAAGACTCCACAGAGGGACCACTTAGTTCAGGATGTTCTGTGGCTATGTCTCTTGGAGGGACTGTTTTGAGTGTTAATGGATATAAGAGGAACCAGCCCATTTTGGGTAGTGCTGTTCCCTGGCAAGGTAGTTAGTCCTGAACTATATAAGAAAGCTACCTGAGCATAAGCCATTCTGTCAGCGAGAAGGCCAGCGTCTTCCAAGGTTCCTGATGTACTGTCTCAGCTAAGACGTGAATTCATTGGTGGGAACTAATGCTGTATGGAACAGTAAGCTGATCTTTCCCCAAGTTTCTACTTGAATTTCTGTCTTGATGTCCTTCAATAATTAGTAATAACTATAAGATAAATTACCCCCAAGTTGTTTTTGGTCAGAGTGTATTATCTCAGAAACAAGAAGGATATTGAAGCAAGACTATAAAGTGTTAATTTGATTGTGATATTCATCGTGTAGCAATTATCCTGCTCCCTGCGGATGTGGTTTCTATGCAAATATGCATACACTTGTGGCAAAATGGCATACAATTGTAAATATACCAATAATGAATCCCTAGTTTGGAGATTGTTTTGTAATTTTGAAAGATGTGACCTTTGGGGAAAGATGGGTGATGATCACGCAGTATTTCTCTGTGATAACTTTGCCAATACTTGTGACTCCATAATGTTGCAAAATAAAAAACATTTTTCAGTGAAGCAAAGCAAACATGGCCTTTCATAATAAAATTGGATTTGGGCCTAGAGATATGGCTCAGAAGTTAAGGGAGATTTATGTTCTTATGTTCTTACAGAGGACCCAAATATGGCTTCTAGCATCAACATGGTCTTCGATCTATTTTGAATTAATATTTGTATACGGTGAGAATATGGCAATGAGTTCATTCTTTTGTGGGCATCCAGTTTTCTAGGCACCATTTGCTGAGAAAACTAGGGGTTTTTTTCACTATATGGATTTTCTTTGGACAGTTTTATTGAAGACCTAATGGCTCTAGCCATGGGGATTTATTTCTAGATCTTTGTCCTGTCCTGTTTGTACCTGTTTCTGGAGCAGTGCCATGGCATTTTGTCACTGTGGGCTTTGGGGTAAAATTTGACGTCAGGAACCGTGCTGTCTCTGACATGGCTTTCTGCTTCAGCTCTTACAATTCCATGCTCTTTATTTTCCTTCTACCATTGGAATAGGAAAAGAGTTTCTATTAGGCATCTTGAAACACCTCAAATTATACCAGATGCTGATTCTTCTTTCATAGTTTTATTACCTTTGGTTGGCTTCCTTACACTGTGGCTTTCATTAGAAGTCCTTGCTTGTATCTTCCTAAGCAGAGAGAAGTCACTGCATCCAAAAATGGAGGAGCTTCTTCTTTTGTTTTTTTGTTTTTGTTTTTGTTTTTCAATTTTTCATGTAATCTCTCCCAGTGTATCCCTGGATGACATGATACTCACAATGTATTCCAGGATGACCTTCAACTTGTGGCAATCCTCCTGCATAGACTTACTTGGTGCTGAGACGATGCATGTGGCATCCCATCATGGCCAGTTTGACCTTATGTGTCCTTGTGAGCATTTTTATTGTGGAGAAGTCAACAAATGTAGTAAATATTCCATTATCAAACTTTTGGATTTGGTAGAACTTCATTGCTGAATCAGGATGGAAACCCAGTTCTCTGGGTATAAATCTCAAATTCTGCTAAGTACCGACTTCTTTTGTAACTCTTGCCTGTGACTCATACTGTTTGATGTAGAAGAGAATCTAGTATAAATCAAATCTGTTTTGGACTCTGTCTATGGGGATTGTGTAACCACATCATCAACCAACTCTCAGAATAGTCTTTGATTAAAAAAAAAAGTTACACACTACTATAATCACTCCACTTGAGAAATGAGGCTTCCTGAACAGCATGAGCTTACAATGTAAAACCCATCTCGTAAATACAATCAGGAAAGAAATATAAGGATGAAAAGAAGGGAGAAAGGAAGAAAAGAAGAGAGGAATGGAAAAGGAATAAGAAATAAGGAAGGAAAGGAAAGGAAAATAGGTTACACATATGCTTGGTTGATGGAACAATTTCAAATATGAATATTTGATTAAAGGCAAAAATGGAGCTGGGTATGGTGATGCACGCCTTTAATTTCCACACTCCAGAGTCAGTGGCAAGAGAATCTCTGAGTCTAGCCATCCTGGTCTAGATAGTGAGTTCTAAGCCAACCAGAACTACATATATAAATGCTGTCTCAAAAACACAGAAGAAAAAAGGAGTAAGTGGACGAGAAGGAGGGGGAGGAGGAGGAGGGGGAGGAGGAGGAGGAGGAGAAAGAGATGGTATTGCATTGACAAACAATTGTGGGGTGTTAGGCATAATGAGAACATCAAATACCAATCAACCATGAGATGATGTCAGCCTCTGTGATGTCACCACAACAGTACCACAAAAACACTTGATATTTTTGGAGTGTGTGCCTTTAATTATACCTCCGGTTGCCGTTATTACAATAATTACATTCCTTGTCTGTGAGAGGCATAAATGACAGTGGTGACACAGACAGCAGAAGTCACCTCTTTGTTCTGTCTGTTTTGTGCTCCCCAGGCAAACAGACTGGAGAGGTCAAAAGACTTGTCAACATAGAAAGCAAGAGGTTAGCAGTTAAATTTGGGGAACAGGACCAGACCATTGAGGAAATAGTTATGGGTTGCTGAAATGGTTCACAGGTTAAAAGTGTTCGCAGCCCCTTGCAGAGAACTGAAGTTCAGTTTCTATACCTATGTGCTGTGCCTCGCAGCCATCAGTACCTCCACATCCATGGGGTCCTTTCTAGATCCCACGAGTACCTGCACAAACACATACACACATCTACTTTTAAAAGGAGATGGAGTCCCTGCACATCAAATATAAGAGTAGTGTTAGAGGAAGGCAAACCATAAACGATCTCACCATCTGCATCCAAAGTCAACAGTTACGTCAGCAACCCAAACAGCTTCTTTTTAATTTAAGAGTTTCATGCTTAATATCTGAACTTTACCCTATAGTGCCTAAAAGCTTCCTGCCCAAGTGTGACTTTGTGCTTAACAGCCTGTGTGATTGCCACCGATCCTGTTCTATGCTGTAACCAGCAGACCAAAATTAGACCAATAATTTGACCTTCCCAGATGACCTCAAGGGGCTGTTACAAAATCCAGGGAATTGTGTATTTGGTGGGAAGATTAAAATTATAGCTTTTCTCATGGGCTTTTAAAAGTCCACAATTATGCCTGGAGTAGCACAGCATAATCGCTATTTTACTCCATTTTTCTTATGTGTATGTGATTTTGTTTTGAATATGCTCCAGATGCCAAAATTAGATCTGAAAAGTAATGTTTTTGTGCTGCTTTCTGCTTTCAGCCAGTTTTTTCAGGACACTTTCATTAGATGTTTGCTTCCTGCCACTCTCCAAATAGTGTAAACTGCAAGCAGGGTTCAGATGTTCAAAAGTCAGTAAAGTCAACATCACACAGAGAGACACAGGCACCAAAAAACCTATCAGCAACACCACTCAAGGCAGAAAATCTTTAATGACATTGAAATTGGAGGGTCCTTCGTGCATCAGGAGACTTCACTGACATAGTTACAAGTTTATTGTGTGTGCTTGAGATGGACCCAAGAGCCAGCTAAGCTCATCTTGTATCCCTCCACAGTTCATTACAATTTACCTTGAAGCTAATAATTTCCATTCTGGCTCCTTAAAACAACATTGCAAGGAAAGTTTTGAAGGCAGAAAACAGAAACCTGGGGGACTATTCCAATTCTTCACTAGTCTATAAACTTCATATATATATATATATATATATATATATATATATATATATAGTTATACACGACTATAATCACAGACACTTGAGATATGAGGAAGGAGAGTTGTGGCTTCCAGACAGCCTGGGCTATACAGTAATATCCTATCTCAAAAATCCAAATAGTAAAGGAAAAGGGAGAAGGAGAAAGAAGTTAAACTAGCAAATGAGATAAAGAAAAGAAGGGAGGAAGGGAAAAAGGAGGGAGGGAGAGTCGGAGAGAGGAAGGGAGGGAGGGAAAAAGGAAGGAGAGAGAGGGGGGAGGAAAAATAGAGGGAGAGAAGGAGGAGGATATCTATGAGTTTGGAATCAACTTATCTATATAGTGAGTTCTAGCCTGGCCAGGGCTGTATAGTCAAAGGTAAAAAATAAAATAAAATTCATACTCAAGCTGGTAAACTGACTCAGTGCTGTTACTAGTCCTGATGTTTGATTTCCAGACCCCACGGCAGAATAAGAGCACTGATTTCCAAAAATTGTCTTCTGACCTCCAAAATGTATGCCCACACTCACACATACATACAACATATATAAACACCAAAGATAATATTTGGTAAAATTTTAAAATATTCATATATTATTAAATAGAAATATGGTTTATAATCTTACAATTATAAAATATGTATTTCACATGAACTAGCATCATTGTGTTGCTAAAAGGCTGATTGTTATGCATAAACACACACACACATACACACACACATACACATACACATACACACACACACACACACACACACATATGCATTTGACTGAAAACAAATGGACACATTTTGTGGAAAGAAGAGAGCAGCAGAGGGTGAAATGGGAGACACGAGAATGTAGCCAGGGATTTTAGCAGACACACACATGCCAGCTAATTTTGATATGCCTTGACTCTCTCAATGGTTGGGCACTTCTAAACCTCCCCACAGCTAGCACATACTTCACTCTGGTATTCCTGACTTAAGACCTTCTAAATCTATATTTTATCTTTGCTGCACTGTTACCTTCTGGGTAGCCCCCACATAGAGCCACATTCCCTCTCCTCTACATTCTCTCTTGTAGCTATTAAATCTGATCTTCCTCCCTCTGTGTCATCACAATTCTGCTCTTAGTCCCCTCTCTCAGTCACTTGCCCATGTGACTAAAGGTTCCACCTCCATCTGCCTGTCCAGCTATTGGCTGTACAGCAATTCTCTATTCCAATCAAAACTATCCTTTCAAATCTAGAACTTCTACAATGCCAAACAACTTAGGTGAGATTGTAGAACTAAAACTAGTCTTCAACCCTGTCAGAAATCTAAGAATGAATTACTGTCTGAATATGTAGGAAGCACAAAAATATAGCTTCCAAACTTCAACAGATTGTAGACACAGCTGACTATTTGGGCAATCCCCTATTACTCAAAATATCTGAACATCTGTCTTTAGTTTTCCACTCCAGAACCATCTGACAAACCTTGAAATGAAGAAGAAACTGTTAAGGACTTCTCTACTCTGTTTTGGCAGAGCTAAACTGTTGACTATCCCACGTTGTGTATCCTTTCTTGCATAGTATTTTTTGTCTGTAGATGAATAGGGTAATTTTTGTCTAGTAGCTATCTTGCCATAATTGGAAAAACTCCACATGGAGGTTTTGATGTTCAGTTTCTTTTTTGAACATAGAATAGGGTACTGTAGGGAGCAGACATGTCTCCAGTCAAATGATCTTTAATAATGAATTAATATTAAATGTCATATTCTGTGGATTTCTGCTGTTTCTAAAGGCTATCTAGCTATATAAAGTATATCTGAATTGTTAAACCATGACTATTCTTAGCTAGTTCTATTTGAATATTATAGAAAGTACCTTAATATAATTAGATCAGAATCTAATATAAGCCTGAGTTTATTATCTGGATCTTAACTTATTACTTAATCATCCTAAGCAGTTTATAATAGCAGTTTAGAAGGACTGGGCCTAAGCCTTGAATTCTTAAATGAGTTGCAAAGGCACAATGTTTATATAAGATTACTAATATTAATTTCAAATTTTGTATCAATATAAGAAATTTATACCTATGAAAATCTCAAATCATCAATCTATTAATCTAAGCAATACAAAATTATAACGTCACATTGTATCAATTATAAAGATTTCTACTAATGTAAGATTGTGGCTACACAATGCTTTGCTTAAGAATAAATTTAGTAATCCATCCCATCTATTTACTTCCTGTTCAAAATTATAACTATTTCCAAATTATCTCTTAAAATGACAACCTATCCATTATTTATAAAATAACCACAACCAGATACCCAAATCCAAGGGATCAGGATGAGCACCCATAACTACTTTCTGCTGAATAGAGGTAACAAGAAATTATTTAAAAAGAGTGGAGAGAGAAATGAACCCACACACCTATGGTCACTTGATTTTTGACAAAGGAGCCAAAACCATCCAATGGAAAAAAGATAGCATTTTCAGCAAATGGTGCTGGTTCAACTGGAGGTCAACATGTAGAAGAATGCAGATCGATCTATGCTTATCACCCTGTACAAAGCTTAAGTCCAAGTGGATCAAGGACCTCCACATCAAACCAGACACACTCAAACTAATAGAAGAAAAACTAGGGAAGCATCTGGGACACATGGGCACTGGAAAAAATTTCCTGAACAAAACACCAATGGCTTATGCTCTAAGATCAAGAATCGACAAATGGGATCTCATAAAACTGCAAAGCTTCTGTAAGGCAAAGGACACTGTGGTTAGGACAAATCGGCAACCAACAGATTGGGAAAAGATCTTTACCAATCCTACAACAGATAGAGGCCTTATATCCAAAACATACAAAGAACTCAAGAAGTTAGACCGCAGGGAGACAAATAACCCTATTAAAAAATAGGGTTCAGAGCTAAACAAAGAATTCACAGCTGAGGAATGCCGAATGTCTGAGAAACACCTAAAGAAATGTTCAACATCTTTAGTCATAAGGGAAATGCAAATCAAAACAACCCTGAGATTTCACCTCATACCAGTGAGAATGGCTAAGATCAAAAACTCAGGTGACAGCAGATGCTGGCGAGGATGCGGAGAAAGAGGAACACTCCTCCATTGTTGGTGGGATTGCAGACAGGTACAACCATTCTGGAAATCAGTCTGGAGGTTCCTCAGAAAATTGGACATTGAACTGCCTGAGGATCCAGCTATACCTCTCTTGGGCATATACCCAAAAGATGCCTCAACATATAAAAGAGACACGTGCTCCAATATGTTCATCGCAGCCTTATTTATAATAGCCAGAAGCTTGAAAGAACCCAGATGCCCTTCAACAGAGGAATGGATTCAGAAAATGTGGTACATCTACACAATGGAATATTACTCAGCTATCAAAAACAACGAGTTTATGAAATTCGTAGGCAAATGGTTGGAACTGGAAAATATCATCCTGAGTGAGCTAACCCACTCACAGAAAGACATACATGGTATGCACTCATTGATAAGTGGCTATTAGCCCAAATGCTTGAATTACCCTAGATGCCTAGAACAAATGAAACTCAAGACGGATGATCAAAATGTGAATGCTTCACTCCTTCTTTAAAAGGGGAACAAGAATACCCTTGGCAGGGAAGAGAGAGGCAAAGATTAAAACAGAGACTGAAGGAACACCCATTCAGAGCCTGCCCCACATGTGGCCCATACATATACAGCCACCCAATTAGACAAGATGGATGAAGCAAAGAAGTGCAGACCGACAGGGGCCGGATGTAGATTGCTCCTGAGAGACACAGCCAGAATACAGCAATACAGAGGCGAATGCCAGCAGCAAACCACTGAACTGAGAATAGGACCCCCGTTGAAGGAATCAGAGAAAGAACTGGAAGAGCTTGAAGGGGCTCGAGACCCCAAAAGTACAACAATGCCAAGCAACCAGAGCTTCCAGGGACTAAGCCACTACCTAAAGACTATACATGGACTGACCCTGGACTCTGACCTCATAGATAGCAATTAATATCCTAGTAAGAGCACCAGTGGAAGGGGAAGCCCTGGGTCCTGCTAAGACTGAACCCCCAGTGAACTAGACTGTTGGGGGGAGGGCGGCAAGGGGGGAAGGATGTGGAGGGGAACACCCATAAGGAAGGGGAGGAGAGAGGGGGGTGTTGGCCCGGAAACCGGGAAAGGGAATAACACTCGAAATGTATATAAGAAATACTCAAGTTAATAAAAAAAACAATTGATAAATTAAAAAAAAGAGTGGAGAGGGATAGGAAAATTAGACAAATTTGTTAGTCTTAATAAAGCTAGCTTTAGCATCTGTTATCCATTGTGTTTAGAAGACTTAGTTCTGACTGGATCTGTCTGAAAGGTTTGATAAAGTGAGGTCATCTGAAATCACCAGTATTCCTGAACCTGTTTTGGAAGAAGTTCTCTGGAAACAGTTTCAAGAGGTAGGGAACTGGAACATTTCAGTGTCCAGGCAAATGAATCTTGTCAGAGCTGTATATTTTACAACATATGAATCTCACAACTAAAATTTTAGTGCTACTAAGATATTCATATGGATTGTGCAAGGTGCACAGATCAGTTAAGGGTGAATTTTGTTCCTTATTTGAGGAGGTGAAAGACATCTATACTTTTATGAGTTAATTTGATCAATAACCAATTGTAATAAATCTTCATTCATGTCACATAGTGGAGAGCATGAAGAACATTAAGGATTCCATAACTTCAAGTTTTATTATCTAAATTTAGCTGAAGTTTTGACTAGAGATGTTTTTATAACTGTATATGTAAGTATATTATTGTATTTGGCTCACATTTATGTCTAAGCATGAAAATAATCATAGGGAAGCCCACTGTTTTGTATACACACAGAAGAAAATTCCTGTTGTCAATGGATAGCCAAGACCAATAAAAAATACAACTGTATCCTGTGTGTCCAGAATCAGACTAGTTAACTTTGTAAATGGTTGTATTATGTGGATTGTTTTTATACATGATGTAAATGTTCTTTCATTCATACATACACCAACAATGTATACACAGAATGTATACACCAATAGGTTATCAGTGCCATCTCTGGGAAGTGGAATTTCAGAGTTTATTTTCGGACTTGTTGTTTGGTTGGTTGGGTTTTCTCTCCACGTCCATGGATTCCACATCCACCTGACCAACCATAGATCAAATTATTCCAGAAAAGAGTGCAGCTCTCTTAACATGTATAGATGTTATAACAACTGCTTATAGGACATTCCTATTCTGTTAAGTGCAATAAATAATATGCAGAATATTTTAAAATATAGGAAGATGTATATGGGTTGTATGAAAACATACTATTTTATATAATTAACTTTATGTTTCATTTTTAGATTTTTAAAACTATTTCTTTCCCTCCCCCACCGTGTGTGTGTGTGTGTGTGTGTGTGTGTGTGTGTGTGTGTGTGTGTGTGCAGGTGTGTGAGTCCCATATACATGTGGAGGTAAGAGAACAATTTTCAGGAGCCATCATTCCTTCTATCATGAGTTCTTGAACTCAGACTCAGGGTATCCTTCTGTGTGGCAAGCACCTTTGCCCACTGAACCACCTGGTCAGTTAGGATACTTTAGTAACCATAGATTTTTGGTGTTGTCATGTGGGATGGGGATCTTGCAACAGTGTTCCCCACCAAATCTGAGCAATAAAACCATTTTTAAAGCCAAGCGGTAGTGGCACACACTTTTAATCTCAGCACTCAGGATGCAGAGGCAAGCAGGTCTCTTGAGTCCAGTACAGCCTGGTTAACAGAGCAAATTCCAGGACAGCCAGGTGTACATGGAGAAATCCTATCTTGACAAAAAAACAAAGAAAACAAAAAAATGGAAATAGAATTTAAGTAAAATGAAATTATTACACAAGACCTGTTGTGGTCATTTAGAAACAGGGTCATGGATATTTAAATAGATCTGAAGAAGAAGACTGGAAACAGGATGGACGTACCAGATGCAGGTCTTAGAGGTCAGCAAGTGTGGAGCCATCATGGCAGAACACAGAGACTGATTTGAGAGGACTTAAGACTTCTAAACACAGTGGCTTTGACTTTGGATATGTTTGTAAGATGTGTGGGTTTGGGGGGAATTTTTTTTGTTTTTTTTTTTTTATGACAGAGTTGCAGAAAAGGCGACTTGGTTAAATGCTGTGTTTTCAGACTGAAGATGCAGCTCACAAATATTAAAAACAGTACATCAATAAGATCAATAATAATAGATGCTCAAGAAATAGCAAGCAGAAAAGAATAAGAGAATCTGGGAGTGGCCTAATGTGGGGTTTACAGGGGTTCTCAACCTGTGGGTCTAAATCCCTCTGGGGGTTTACATATCAGATATGCTGCATATGAGATACTTACATTGTGATTCATAACAGTAGCAAAATGACTATCATAAAAGAGCGACAAAATAGTTTTATGGTTAGAGGTCACCACAACATGTAGAACTGTGTAAAAGGGTTGCAGCACTAGGAATGGCTGAGAACCACTGGATTAGAAGATATTAGAAGCAAAGAACTGTGGGTAAGTGAGTTCATTTATAGGCATCATGCAGAGTTAGGGGAGAGCACCATCTGGTATGTGATGTGCCAGTGGAATGTCACTGTCTCCAGCATCCTAGTCTATCAGTACATGAACCTCATTGTGAATGTTGGTCACTTCCCTGTGGCCTATTAACTGGGCATGCAGGAATAAATTTTGTGAAAGACCAGGGCTTATATGACATCCGTTTTCAGGGATGTCATATAATGGTTGGCTTAGGAACAAGGATGATGTATTTAGACCACAGAAATTGTTGTATGACCTAAGTCAGAATGTCTTAAGTCTGATTAAATACTTAACAACCCAGTACTCTTTGTGTACATGGACATATAAGAAGTTTGTGTGTCAACTTTGAGTTTAGCTGATCTTCTGTGTGGCCACTGATCCACTGACTCCTAAACACTAAGGATGTGTTCAGTGTGTCAATGCAAGGCCTCTGGCTTGGACATGACTCAGGAGTATCTTCCTGACAGCCTCCTTACCACCATCTTATGTTAGCAAAGGTAACCCTGGGGACTAGGGAGATTGCTTCATTAATAACATTATTGCCTTGCAAGTATGAAGATATAAGTTTTATCCCCATAATTCACTAAAAAGGCCAGCCATTGTGACATATTTATAATCGCAACACTGAGGATGCAGCAACAGGTAGATCACTGGAGCTGACTGGCCAGGAAGCTCCACCTGCTTGGTAAGCTTTAGACTATTAAGAGACCCTGTCTCAAAAACTACTGTAAATGGGCCAGTGACACATGTATTCTAAGCACTTTAAAGGTAAAGTTAGATAGGTCAAAGGCAACATAAGAAACAATTTTGGTAGGCAGGCAAAGTTTGACAAAAGCCTTCTTCTTCTTCTTCTTCTTCTTCTTCTTCTTCTTCTTCTTCTTCTTCTTCTTCTTCTTCTTCTTCTTCTTCTTCTTCTTGGCTTTCACTTCCAAAAAGTTTCAGCAGTCCAACCTACGGTGGGCCACTCCTAGGCTATTGGTCCTGGGTTCTATAAGAAAGCAAACTGAACAAACAATAGGAAGAAAGCCAGTAAGCAACACCCCCTCCTTGGCCTCTACATCAGCTCCTGTCTTCACTTCATGCCCTATTTGAGATTCTGTCCTGATTTCCTTCAATGTTGAATTATGATATGGAGCATAAGCCAAATAAAACCTTTTGGTTTCAACTTGGTTTCATTCATGTGTTTAATCACAGCCTTAGAAGTCACTAAAATAAAATGGTATTGGGGGTGGGGCATTGTTGTGCCAGACCTGACACAGGGAGAATTGCTAAAGGACTTTGGAACTAAAAAACCATTGCGTGTTCTAAGGTTGGTGAGGGAACTTGGAAGGGTGTTGGGAGAAATGCAGATGACAGAGGCCTGGCTTGTGAAGTTCCAGCAAGGAACTTGACGGTCACTTAAAGAGTCTGTCAGGGGCTTTGCATATTTTGAGAAAAGAATCTTCACTTCTCTTAGCTATGATCAGCAAGATACCAGAACCACTAATGTGAATTTGCCACGATACTTGATGCTATTCAGGCACAGCTGAAGAGATGGTACCACTATAGGGAAATCTTCTGGGATGAATTTCCTCAGAATTAGCACACAGAAGCCATGTCAGAGACTATCAAGATTGTACCTAATGCTGGAAGTCAAATTTAGTCACGTAAAGTGTCTCCCAAGTGGTACTGCTTTGGAAACTGTGTAGGGGTTAAGGAACTGTTGAGGCTTGGCACTGTGAAAGGCCAGTGGAAACCAGGAGAGAAGGTACAGCCTTGATAGCAGCTAAAGCCAAAGTCTTGAGGAGTCATGAGGAGAATTGGAGGCTTGGCACAGTGAAGAGAGCCCAGGAGAGGTTATTGGTGAAAGTGCAGTCCAGTTGCAGAAGAAGACCCCAGTAATTTCAAATTATCAGTACCATGGAATGACCACAAAGAACAGGAATGGTGGTAGAGTGGAGGCTTACAAGCTTAGAAGACAAGTTGTGGGTTTTGCAGAGGATGTAGGTAGAAAAGTGACCCAAGCATCTTGGAGGAACCTAGAAGTTGTGATGTTGGACATTGAGTTATTTTCATTATTGGAGTTTGGTTTTGTTTTGTTCAGATTGTGGCTGTGCCCAGGTTCTTCCTTCTTGAAATAAGAAAGTATTTAAGTTTATTTTATTTTTTAGGCTTTAGTTTCATGGAGATTTTTGGATCTCAAAAGAGGCTGAGTATTTTTTTACAATTTTAGAATGTTGGGATTTGTAAGTCTGTGAGGCTTTTTACATTTGTGAAATGTTTTATATTATGATGTTGATATTAATGTATGATCTTGGGGAGGGGTGGAAATGGAAAGGTTATGACTTAACAATGATGTGTTTGTATGTCAAGCAACAAAGGGTCAATTATGCTGGACAGTTTTTTGACACAAGCTATAATCATCAGAGAAGAGGGAGCCTCAGCTAAGAAAATGTCTCCATAAGATCGGCTGTATTCAGGCTATAGGGCATATTTTGAACTAGTGTTTGATGTCGATGGCCTAGACTATTGAGGGTAATGCCACCCCTGTGCCAGTGGTTGGGAGCTCTATCAAAATGCAGGCTGGGGTCTGGAGAGACGGCTCAGTGGTTAAGAGCACTGGTTGCTCTTCCAGAGGTCCTGAGTTCATTTCCCAGATGGTGGCTCACAACCATCTATGTGATCTTCTACTCTCTCATCTGCATGCAGGTGTACATGCAGATAGAGCACTCATATACATAAAAGAAATAACTCTTTAGTTTAAAACTGTGGGCTGAGAAAGTCAAGAAGAGCAAGCCAGTGACCAGCACTCGTCCATGACCTCTATGTAAGCTTCTGTGTCCTGATGGAATTCTTGTCCTGACTTCCTCCAGTGATCAACAGTGATGTGGAAGCACAAATCAAATAATTCCTTTCAACTTCAAGCTATTCTTGGTCATGATGTTTAATCAAAGCAAGAGAAAAGTTCCCAAGATAGAAGGGAACAGAGAGAATAAGAAACAAGAAAAAAGAACAAGTGGATGTAGCCAGGCTGAGTCCTCTACAAGTAACAGGTAAGGCAAACAGAAACCCCACCCAGAAAATCACCAGTCACCTTTGTGTTACGGGTCACAGACTTTGTGTTCTGAGAAAGACCGTGGCTGACTCATTCCCCCTAGCCCTCCCTCTGATATTCTCCAATCTCTTCCAGGGTAACCATGTCTGTGTCTACTCATCTCATGACTAAATGAACATCTTCTGGCGGTCCCCAGGCTACTCCCTTTTCTGGGTAGTTTTCACCCATCTGGAGCAGAACAGTTCCAAGAGATTTCTAAAGGACTGGGCAGCCTGGGAACAGTAACCAGGCAGGTGTTCCAGCGGGTGGTCGAACCTGGGCAACGGATCAGAAGAAAGTGAGTATCGCTGTACCCCACACAATAAACTCTGGGCAGATACTCAGAGAAGGAGCCAATTTTCCTTAGCAGTTAATGGGGTGCCTAGAAACAGTAGGAAGGCATGAGATACATCATTTAAAACCTCGCCATTCAATAGCGATGTTAGCCAATGTGAATTTCCCCTGGTTGCTTCTTTTACTCCTTTTCTTTTATTCATGCACACACTCCACTCTGTGAACATTTATTGAATATTAAATGGCACCCCCACAGCATCAGTCACAGAGAACTCCAATTGGAGTGAGGCCGGAAACAGTCCTCCTCCGACTTCCTCAGTGCCTACTTCTTTCTCCCTTCTGGCAATGAGGGATCATAAATCAGAAACTTCTTTGTGAAGCCTCTCAAATATTCAAAAGATTGCATTCCTGCTGGAATACACGGAGGATGCTATGAACGTTCAGATGTAAAGTGCATTTTAAAGAGAGTGGCAGTATTCAGTGGTGGAGTAGGCATCACAGCCGTCTGCAGCTGATGCTCAGAACGCCCAGTGGGACTGAGCTGACAAGAGCACAGCCTGTGAGAGAAACCGTGGGAAATTTTCTAGGAGAGGAAGTTGTATGTCCTGATGAACATAAAAGGATCAAAATACAGTTTCAAAAAAAGAAAGAAAGAAAAGCGAGCCTCAGTGCTGGACTCTGATGCTTTTTTTCCCACTAATTTATTTATTCACTTTACATCCCAATAACAGCCCCCTCTTCCCAGTCAGTCCCTCCATACAGCCCTCCCTCTGTCCCTTTCTTCCCTTCTCCTGTGAGAAGGGAGAGCCGTCCCGTATCCCTCCACCCTGGCACATCAAGTCTTTACAGGACTAGGTGCATTCTCTCCCACTGAGGCCAGACAAGGCAACCCAGTTAGGGGAATCGGATCCATAGGCAGGCAGCAGATTCAGGGGAAACCTCTGCTCCAATTGTTGGGGGACCTGCATGTAAATCAAGCTGCACATCTGCTACATATGTGCCAGGAACCTAGGTCCAACCCATGCTCTTTGCTCTTTGCTCTTTGGTTGCTGCCTCAGTTTCTGGGAGCCCCCAAGCATCCAGGTCAGTTGACTCTGTAGGTCTTTTTGTGAAGTCCCTATCCTCGCCCAGTTCCTCAATCCTTCCCCCAACTTTTCCACCAGACTCCCTGACATTGGTCTAATGTTTGACTGTGGGTCTCTGAATCTGTTTCCATCAGCTGCTGGGTGGAGTTTCTCAGAGGATTGTTATGCTAGGCTCCTGTTGGCAAGCCTAACAGAATATCATTAATAGTGTCAGGGATATAGTGACCTCTCTTGCACATGGTCAGTCTTCAGATTTGTTAAGCAAACCAACATGATAATAGTTATGTATTTCAACATTTAAGCCTTAAGGAGTTCAGTTGTAACTAAGGAAGAAGAGAAAAGAGAACTCTAAACTGATTGAGATCAATTTTTAATTAGGCTTTCAATATTCCATTATATTGAGAGTGGGCAAGATGGTTCAGTGGGTAAAAGAGCTTGCCTTTAAGCCAAACAACCTGAGTTCAATCCCCGAGAGCTACATGTTGAAGGAGAGACAACTCTGACCTTCATACCTGTGCCAAGGCACTCAAACACACACATGCACACATATATAAATACATACATACATATATGCAAATTCTAAAAGTTGAATATATATTGCCCTATACCCTGACATTTGAGTCTAAGATTCACACCTGCTACAATACTTTTATACATTAATATATATGATCTCCTTTTTTCCTTTTTGTTTTTTGGGTTTTTGTTTTTGTTTTTTGTTTTGATATTGTTTTGGCTGTTTGTTTTGTTTTTCTGTTTTGTTTTTTTTTACAATGTCTAATGACTACCCTTGCATTCACCATATATCCAAAGATGACCCTGAATTCCTGGTCTCCCAAGTGCTCCCCCATACCTGGCGATCCTGTATAGCAGTTCAGTTGTCCTTTTCTGAAACTGAGGAAGAAAAAGAGTGACAGGTGTTATCATGACAACTGTGTTTGAAAGAAAACAAAATGAAGCTGAAGATTGGATAGCACAGGACAGTCTGGGGCAACACAGAACTCTGCTCACTTCCTCTCCTAGTTAGCACCCAGTTTTCCTCTTCCCAGCCACTTCCTCCAGGAACCCCGTTCAGCTCCGAATGGGACTCTCTGCACAAAGGATGTTTTGATTTATTTTGGCTTCTTACCAAGGGTTGCTCTGTTGTAACTGTAGGAAGTCATGTCTCTGGGCTGTGACAGAACCTTAGGGTCATAGCCCAAAGGGAGGGCAGGATGCAGTAGGGCTCTGAGGGATGAAGAAGCAATAAATGCAATTGTAAGGCACAAACGACATAGTGAACTTGTCTTTGATTCTATCAACTATCTGTGTCCATGGAGACCTATTCTGGCATGTAGTCCATGATATCAGGCGTCTCCAGGAGAGGGTGGGTGGAAGACATAGGCTGCAGTGTCAGAGTTCAGAAGCTCTGTCTGCTGGAAGCAGGCCCCCAGCCAGAGCCAGCAGCTGGGACTATCCAGCTCTAATCCAGCCAGAGAGGAGAGCTGGCAGAGCGTGTTATGCTGGCAGACCTCAGACAAATGGGCTTGTATTTAGAACAGTGTGCCAGCTGAACCCAGGAGAAGGGTACCAGGAAGAAAACAAAGGATGTGACTGTCCTCTCAGTGACTGCCTGGAGCCAACGGCCGTTCCAAGAACACATGGCACACAATTCAAGTTTCAACATCTTTATTAAATGCATGGGCAGGGAGAGGGGAGAGAAACAGAGAAAAATATTAAAACTACAAGCCAAGAGTTCGTGTGTCAAAAGGGGGGGTGGATAATTATAGAGCTTTGAATGAGACTCTTTGAGACAGGGAGACGAAGAGAGAAAGGGATAGAGAGAGACAGAGACAGAGAAAGACACAAAGATATATATATATATATATATATATATATATATATATATATGTAGAGAGAGAGAGAGAGAGAGAGAGAGAGAGAGAGAGAGCTAAGTTCATGGTCAGCCTGGTCTAAATAAGCAAGTTCCAAAGGTCCAAGTCAGCTGAGGATGTACAATGAGATCCTATTTCAGTAAGACAGTGTAGGGGGAGGGAGAGAGAGGTTGAGGGGGGAAATGGAAGGAGGAAAGACAGACCCTTGTTTAACAGGGTCTGCCTCTGCAGAGTGAAACTGAAGGATAGGAAGGACTTTTCAAATCAGTGAGATGGCTCAGGAACTAAAGCATTAGCTATGGAAGCCTGGTGGCCTGAGTTTTCCCAGATGCCGAGCTGGAAAGAGAGTAATATCTCCCATGGGCTGTCCACACATACACCATGGCAGGTGCACATATGCCTGTATGCATGGACATGATGATGGCAATGACGAAGAAGATGATGATGACGATGGTGGTGATATAAAAATTTAAAGGTACTTAGGAAGGGAACTGCTGGGTTTCACTACATGGTTTTTAAACAAGTTTTGATAGTAATAAACTGAGATGCACATAGCATAAAACCTTTCTGCAATCATTGTATGATTATGGGAGAACACAGCTGAGTACGGTAGGCACACATACAACATCTTTTGAGATAGGGTTTCATTTAGGCCAGGCTTGTGTCAGGCTCACTGAGGATGACCTTGAGCTTTGGCTACTCCTGCCTGCATTTCCCAATGCTGGACTTACAAACTACTGCCAGGATATCCAATTTTATAAGGTGCTGTTGACCAAAGTCGGGGCTTCCCGCATGCTAGCCAAACACTCTGAAGTCCAAACTCTATGCCAGCCCACAGTTACGACCTTCATGTAGAGCATTTTTAAACTTTCATTCTTAATTATGTGTGTTCAAGAGTGTGCATGTGTGCGTGCATGCATGCCTGTGTGTGTGTGTGTGTATGTTTGTGTGTGTGTGTGTGTGTGTGTGTGCGTGTGTGTGTGTGACATGAGTGCCTGGAAGTTCTCAGATTCTCTGGAGCCAGAATTGGGGCAGTTTTGAACCAAACTCCAGTCTTCTGGAAGAACAAATCAAGCTTTTAGCCATCATCTCCAGGCCAGACAGTCACAATCTTGGATAACCTCTATGATTACTGTATATTTCTAAAATGTTCCTGTCACCCCAAACAAGCTCAATAGTAAGATAAAGTCACTTCCCCATACCACTCCCCAATTCCAGACAGCAAGTATTCTTCTCTTCACCCCTCTCTTGGTCTTATAGTAAACCGGAAGTAAAGATGTCAGAGAAGAAACCTGAGGGAAAGAAAAGCTCTGCTAGTCTAGAGGAAAGTCCCATAGGGTGTTTGTCTTGCACAGTTCAGATGCAACGTCAAGACTTAGAGCATACCGTGACAGAGGGCTAGGGCGGTAATGACAGTCAAAGATGTTTTAAAGCTACAGAGGAAACTTAGAAAATGTCAGTCATAGATTGTCTGGACTTCCAGGTAAGGTAATCGACTAGAAGCCATATCAGAACCAATGGGTGACCACAGTCTGGGAAATAAAGAGAGGGGGGATAATTTATCAATTCATTAGCTACTTCTGCCCCAGAATCAACTTGATCAACATTGCAGACTTCTATTAAGGGACCCATGAACTTCCTCTCCCTTGGGGAAAGTTAGAGGAAGTCTGAGTCTCCACCAACTGAGAGCTAAACAGGAGTTCAGGGATATAAAATCTCCAGCTACTGATAAGCACTGGGGAGCAATGGCGGACACTGAGAAGCATACACTGGAAGTCACTGTGGAACACTAAATGGCTTACATCACACACTACATGGCGATCTTGCATCTCTTCCAGTCTTTCGAGACCTGTCAGTGTTGCTGGCGTGTTCCCCAGTAACCTGCATTTCTAAGTGCCTAGTTAGATTGTTAGTTGACAGTACAGAGCTTTTCATTATCCTGAGCAAACTTTTTGAAATATCTGACTTTGCTTTCTGTGCACCAATATAGCACTAAAGCTTGATGGAGGTATTCTGTTCCTTTGCCACTGTGAACACTAAATGCAGCACTGTCTTAGCAATACGTTGTGATAGTGCTATTTGGAGAACCACAATTCAACACCAGCAAGCCCGGCTGTAAACATCAGACGTTTTCTTCTCTCCAAAGCACACATTGCTAACAGGTGGCATTTATGTAGACCACTAGGGTTGTAGTTAGGTCATGATGGTATGCAGATCACAGCCACCCCAAGTGTCTTTGACTTCTCCCTGATCCTATATTCCTGCCAGCAGGCTGCTCCCATCAGAGATAGACTAATTAAGGTAATACAGTATGATTCTTCAACATGCCCCATCTTCATGTGCACTGTCACAACTAGCAGTGTCTACCTCAGAATGTCCCAGAACTCTTTAGTTAACATGTGATCAACAAATGGATTCCACTCTTACATGCCTTAAAAAAACTGTTTACTGAGTAAATACTCATCCACATCCCAAGCCTCTTCACCACAGGCATGTGTATGCTTCAGTCAAGCAGACCCACCAAATTTATCAGTGGTCCCTAATCATAAGTAGCTCTGAGTCATTTGAGTTTAAACTATGAATCTGACCATTTGAGGAGAAGACAACTGCATTCAAAGGATTAGACCTAAAATAATTGCTAATGTTTATCGAACAGTCTAAGTGTTACCTTTATTGAAAGCATCTCTCTTGAACTATAGCCATTTTATATACTTAACCACTGGGTGAATGGACAAAGTGTATATGTCACCTCCAAAATTTTTGCATGGAGTCAATGTGATAGAATTAGAAGGGGAAAGGTCAGTAAGGAATGAAATTTTATGAGCTGGATTAGTGCTCCATAAGAAGGACTCCAGCCAGGTGTGCTGGAGTCTTAGCACTTGGGAGGTACAGGTAGGAGGATCAGGACTTCCAGGTCATCCTCTACTACACGAAAGTTCAAGGCCACCCCAGACTACGTGCCAGGAACCAGCCTCAGCTTGAGATAAGGAAGGGGTATCTGGAAGTGGCTAAAGAAACAACTCAAGAGTCAGTGATGGGTGCAAGTTGACAGCTCTGTGGTCTGCTTAAAATAGCTCTCTATACAGTTCTGTAATTAGCTCGTGGATTTTCCAAGGAGAACATTCACATAACATAATATTAGCATAATACATATACATATTTAAGCAATCAAGTCTTACACCTACAACAATCGTAACACTCACGAAGAACCGCTCTGATCCAGGGGCAGGAACCATTACACACCGTCCCTTCCTTAGCCATTCCAGCCCTGGAAGCTACACAAAACCATGAGTCTTCCCTCTCTCTCTTTCAAAGAATGGCAGTATGGAATCCGGAAAAGGTCTTCCTCTGCTGCGGACACTGTAGTTAGAGACTTGTCGACTCCCAAATGGAGAAATAAATTTCTGTGACCTGTTTGCCAGCCATTCTGTGATGCCAAGCTACAAGAACTAGAACTAAGATGTGATGTCCATTTTATCATACTTACTTTCACTGGGCAAACTGAGGCACAAAGGTATTAACTAACTAACTCAACATTGCATGTGTAGTTCTCTCCAGTCAGTCTGTCAGTCAGACTATTAGTAGGAGACTCTACATACCAAGTTGCAATGCTATGCTTCTTCCTTCAGAGAGATTTAAAAGAGATTGCAAAGGAAGCCACTGCCAAGGGAAAGCAGTGGCCCACACTGGGGAGGTGGAGTCAGGGGGTCAAGGTGTCTGTGGAGGATACCTGTCTTCCTTCTGGTGTGGAGGAGGGGGCAGCTCTTTGCTAACTACACGTTTCTTAAGTTGTCTTGGAGTTCCTCTTATAAAAGAGCACAGTTCAGGATTCTGACAACTAAGTTGCAGAAGCAGAGTCTGTGAGGACCCACTAGACTTGTGAGAATTAAATAGAAATGAGAAGACCATAGCACGACACTGAGCAAGCTGTATGACTCTAGTAATGTGTCCTAACTGCCTGGCTTACATATTTCTCTTGTTTAAAAGGTCAGGCTTTGAAGCACACTGTGAAGTCTCAAGGTCTGATTCCCTGGTCCCTCCTGGAACAAATCGGCCCCTTGCAGCTCAGTTCCCATATGTGTGGAATGCTCCTCTGACTCAGCCTCTGCCTTGTCCCATCCACCACCTCCCACTGTTCTGACACCATCTGTTGTTTTCAGATGTCCTGTTAGCCCAAGACTTTGTTTTTTATACAAAAGGGTTCTCTGATGTAAGATGAGTGTCTACATATGGAAGATATGTTATTAATAAAACAGCACAAATACATTCATTCTTATCATGAAATTGTTCTGCCAGAAGGATCTTAATTTGGGGCAGGTGACATGGTTCAGCAGGTAGATGTGCCTGCTGCCAACCCTGAGGCTGTGAGTTCTATCCTCCAGACTCACAGGGTAGAAAAGAGAAATGACCTCTGCAAATATTTCTCTATCACATACATTGTGGTATAAGGATATAAGTGCATGTTCACCCTGCCCACACACACACACATTCACACATAAAATATGCACACATACATATACACATATAAATACATACATATACACACATGCACACATATATACACACACATACAAGCACACATACACACATACATAATACCTACACACACTAAATAAAAGATAAATAAATAAATAGCTAAATAAATGAGTAAAATGTAAGAAATATTTATCTCAAATTATATACTTTAAAGTATGCACTATTAAATTTGAATACATTTATTTATTGTAGGAAAAAAGCCTGTTATATGAATCTACTGAGTACTATATCTTATTTTCTAATACTACTTCTCAAAGATTTGGGGTGATTGCACTCACTATAAGAAATTTGCTTCTGAGAGCATTAAGAAGGGGTAAGAAGAAAAGAAATGAGACAAGACCTCACTACTACACTAGCTGACCTGGAATTGGCTATTTAGAACAGGCTGGTTTCAAATTCACAGAATATATATGTATATATTCTTTTCCTTTATGCGTATATAGTGTGTCTGTGAGTGTGGACATGTGTGTATATGTGTGCATGTGTTTGAAGCAGATAAAGCAAATAATCTTTTATAAAATTGTTTCCCAAATCAACAGATCATATTTGGCCATAGAAACTCAGGCCTCACCTAGTTCTCTGGAAAGAAACACTGGAACTCCACAGTAATTTTGCACAAGCTCCTATGCTCTGTGGAGTTCAGTGCTAAACCAATCTGGTTGACCATTACAATCTAGAAGAGCTTCCCACTCATCATGGCTAACTAACCTGTTCACGCCCTATCATTTTATACCACTCAAAATCAAGAAGACTCTAAGATTTTATTCTCTTTATTGTTGCATCAAGTTACTATAACCTCTGTGTTGTGCTGCTGGTCTCTGTTACATTCACAGGAACCAATTCCATTCCAGTCGCACAGGATCCAAGAGAGCTACGGACACAGACACCTATGAAACTGTGCAGTGCTAACCAGAGAGGTGTTAACTAAACACATGCCTGGCTGAGCCTGAAAGATGTGTTTCCATGCAAACTTTCTACAGGACCCAGACTGATTCCCAGGGAGCAAGCTCCTTTCCTCACAGCCAGGGCTGTCAGTAGAGCCTGCCCGTGCTTGCTTTTCAGCTCTCTGGACATGTGACTTGTTCCTTGGGAAGTTTGTTTATTTATGCTCGGATGCATCATCTGTTTTCCCACTGCAAAGACTGTCTCCACTCTCATGTGAATCTAGGATAGCTGAACTGCCCCTGACCTGGAGGTCCACAAGCTGCCCACTCCCCAGCTTCTCCCAGCCCAGCGTCTCCTCTGTCACCGCTCACTTCCTGCCCTACATCCTTCCCTGTCTTCTCACTTTGGTCCTAACCTCCCTACTGCTCCTCTTTACCTTATTCCTTCTATTACTCAGTGGTTTATTAACACATACTAATTATGCCCAATACCAGGTTTCAGTGTGACATTGGTCCATGCCTATAACACACTTTGATCATATGCTTCCTGGATTACTGCCTCCTACCCTGCTCCCACTCCTGGACTCCTTCATCTACATTACTCGTTCCCCTTGTGATTTTATGCCTTTCATTGTGAGCTAATGAGTTAGATTAGGATGGATTGCTTTGCTTACAGTTAGTAATATGAGTGTGGAGTTAGTTGCAGAAGCTTGAACAAGTTACTCGTGGATACATCATGAACATTATGTTTCTCCACACCCTAGAAATACTAACTGCCTGTAAGTTTTTTAGTGATGACTGCCTCTTGTACACATTTTGGATGTACAGCATGATATTTTGATATATTTAAGCATATGAATGGTTACAATACCCAAACATCTCTCACACAGTAAACGCTTCTTTTGTGTCTGGGATAAGAACACTTACAATCTACTGTCTGGAAAATTCCCAGGATATAGACATACCCAGTCATCTGTAACGAGTCAGGATACTGAAAGAGCACTCCACTGTCAGTCGGAGAAACTCTTCCAATATCCCAAACCAAATGGAAAGCAAGTTTGTTAAGCTCCCCACTGTACCCCCATCCCATTCCACCCCACCCCACCCCACCAGCGGAACGGCCCAGGCAGGGGTAAGGAACAGGAACAATGAACAAGGCTTGCCCAGTGCTACTCCCAGAACCTCTCTCCACAGCCACTTGCAATGACTGATTTAGGTTTAATTAGTTCTGGGACAGAGTTGGAGGTGGTGGTTTGGCCAGATGATAAAGTTCACATTAAAGTAGACAATGCAGATCGCAATCTGGTTGGAACAGTTCTGCTCTTTCATTACGACATCACATTTGCATGTGATGAGCCATCTCCTGGATTCTGTTGCTGAGAACAGACTTTCATACACTAAGAAAACAAAGAATGTGAAGTTCTTTCCTGGAATCATCATCTCCAGCTGGTTGATTATTTATGATACCTCTGTGTGTTGAAAACATAGAACTGGTCATAGTGACACATGAATGTGATTCTAAGACTAAGGAAGTCACAGCAAAAGTACCACGGAAAGTTTGAGGTCAGCCTTTGCCACGGAGTGAAATTTAGTTCAGCCTGGGCTAGAGAAGGAGACTGTGACTCAAAAATACAAAAACAAATTCTAAAATTATGCTGAATTTTATAATTGGTACATATACTTAATGTGGGGTAAGCACAGAAGTAGTTCCCTTATAGAATCAACTCAAACCTTAGATTTCATTACATCAAAACAGAGTCTTCTTTCCTGCATGCAATATTCAAATAAGAGTAAACATGATCCAGGCATGGTGGTACTTGTCACACCAGCACTTGGGATGGGGAGGCAGAAAGGTCAGAAGTTCAAGGACAAGCTCAGTAACAAGAAGATACTGCACATATTGAAGTAAATCTCCACATTATAAGATACCCAAGGACACACTTTTTGTTTAAAGCTACCAACTGTTTTCAGCATTTTCAAAATTTCCAGAGAATACCTTAACAATATAGTAAAGAAGACTGGCCACAATGCATTCCTTCTGAAGCTACATCAAACATGTTATGATTTAGGAGTTGGGCAGATGCCACCAGCAGCAAGTTGCTCAGCCTGTAATTTTGAAACCAACCCAGTTAAAATCCTTAATCTTCCTTTTTCTGTCTTGTAGAGAATCATCAAGACTACCAACAGTAAAGAATTAAATTCATTCAAGTGTGGAGATTCTGCCCAACCCTTTCACTGATAGGAAATACCTATGCAGTGGTCAGAACCTTAAACATGGTGCCAGCATCTGTCAAAGACTTTCCCACTATGTGTAGAAAGCCATATATCAGGCTGGAGATGACTCAGTGGTTAAGAGCATGGACTACTCTTCCAGAGTTCCTGAATTCAAATCCCAGCAACCACAGGGTGACTCACAATGATCTGTAATGAGATCTGATGCCCTCTTCTGGTGTGTCTGAAGACATCTACAGTGTACTTACATAAAATAAATAAATAGAAAAAATTTTAAAAAGGCATATATCTGATGTATATGTCATGAGGAGGGTGCCATGAGGAGGGTGCCAAGTGGAGCTCTGCAGACTCAGTCAGGTCAATTCTCATGTCATCTGCATCTTGAACCCCATGGCCATCATTAGAATGCTGGTGAGCAAAGCAGTGGATTATATTCAGAGCAAGGACTTCTGGGATTATCTCATGAGTACAAAATTTTGGGGTGTACCAACTGGGGACTCCCCATTGCTGCTATCAATGATGTGAAGATGTCTCCAGAGATTATCACTTGTTATTATTTGACATCCGTGAGATTTGCCTACAAGGTACAACCTGGAAACTGACTTCTGTTTCCATACCTTGTAACAAATGAAGTAGCTTAGCTCATTCAGGAGGATGACTTATCAACTATGAGATGATAAGCCAGCATCTGCATTGCAGAGCATGACCAACTCTTAAAAGGGACAGCACCCTGGGCATTGCTGCCAAGGCCCAGATGACATCAGCATAGTCTTATTAAAGGAACACAAAATGCTACCTCGAAGAGCTATGCCAATGTAATGCAATCGCCAACTCTCTGTTGACTTATCTCTTAGAGTCTAAGAGTTGCCCCACAAACCACATGAACACAGATATCAGTCAGACAGAGATGGCTTGTTGAATGCACACCTTAATACTGATGATCTGACAGGGCTAAGCCATGACATTGAACATCTTTCTCTGTCAGCTTATAAAGGAAATAACACAAGAACAACAGTGAGTTCATATGCAGGCACAGGAAGTGCTGCCCAGTAGTCAGCTCTGACTCAAGAAATTTTAGATATAACAGTTCATATTGACCTTTGACTTGATGGATACTACATAAAGCTTTGCTGTATTTCTTAAAGACTAACAAAACTTAGAACATACAGATTATAACAAGATATGAGATCAGCATGACGTTGCTCAGAGTTATTTTTCTGTGTCAATGACTGGCAGGCATGTTACAGTAACAGTATGAAATAGCTGGTTGGCATGGAACAAAATGGGTACAGCTATGCTGGGGGGTGTGCAGAATTCAACATTATCAATGCTGAAGTATTTTCCTCCATTAAATATAGTTCAAAATATGTACCTAATTTAATAATTTTGGATGATGGTTCTATCTATAATAATCTGTAATAATGCATATATCATCTATTGGGATTTGTGTAATATAATCTAAGGAAACAAAATTTTATAACTATAAGCACTTAAGTAATCAAACTTTTTGACTTTTTCTTTAATGATTACAGTATATCCATCAGTTGGTCACATGTCTACACATAACTTCCAGGGGTAACGAGTATCATTTTCCATAGTGTACACGTCAGATCTGTAATTTAATGGCAATAAATGACTTAAAAATATTTTTTTAAAAAGCATATGTCTGGGATGAAGAGATGACTCAGTGATTAAGAGTGGCTACTCTTGCAGAGAACTCGGACTTGGTTCTTAGCAGTTTCATGTCTGTGAAGTATTGCTATAAATCCAGTTCAAGGAATCGGATACCCTCTTCTGATCTTTGCAGGCACTGCATGCACATAGTACACGTACCTTCTCAGGTGCACACCCATACGCAAGAACATACATTTAACTTAACAATACAAAATAATAAAACGAATGAATAAAAAGCAGGAGTCATTGTCTGATACAAACCATTGCAAAAGAATGACTCATGAAAATGAGAAAAGAAACATGACGAAAACTCAGTAAGTGTAAATGCTCACTCATGAGGGAAATGAAGACTATAAATCACTATTAGAGCCAATCATCACGGCAGTCGTCCAAGTTTTCATTGGTGATGATTTCTGCTAAAGCCTTGTTATGTCACATTTTTAGAGATTTGCTTTTATTCTTATTACATGTGTGCATATGTATCTGTATGGAGTATGTACACATGTGTACAGGTCCCTGTGGAGACTAGAAAGCGGCATTGGGTACCCTGGAGCTGAAATTTCAGGAGACTATAAGCCACTGTGTGGGTTCTAGGAACCGGAGCTGAGTTTTCTGCAATAGCAGCAAGCACTCTTTGCTGTTCAGCCATCCCCCAAGCTGTTCTCTTCCTTTGAAAGTATGATCATCAGTGATTACAGTATATGCACAAAGTTATGCAAGCTTCACCACTATCTAATTTTAGAATATTCTCACTGGCCTGCAAAGAAACCCAGCATCCACTAAGAGTCACTATCAATTCCCTCCAACTCCTGGAAGCTACTAATTTATTTTCTGTCTCTGTGAATTAGTCTATTTTGGACAGTTCATATAACATGTGGTCTTTTGTAACTAACTCATTTTATTAAACATAATGTTTTCAATGTTTGTCTGTGAGAAAGCACATTCTTCACTTACCAATTCATTTCTTTTCACAGTTCTAGAAAACTTGTGTTGGTGTTGTGGCAAAACTGAAGTCTCCACTCTTACTCCTAAGGCATTGAATTGAGTTTTTTAAAGTCTTTCTGGGACAATAATTTGGTAATCCCCATGAAAACTATAGAACTCATTGAAAATTCAATTTTCAATAAATGATCTCAGGCTGGAGCAATGGCTCAGCAGATAAGAGCACTGACTGCTCTTCCAGAGGTCCTGAGTTCAATTTCTAGCAACTACATGGTGGCTCACAACCATCTTTAATGGGTCTTAAAGACAGCTACAGTGTATTCATATACATAAAATAAATAAATAATTCTTTTTTAAAAAATGATCTCAAAGAAGTAACCAGGGAAATGTGCATGAATTGAATTTTAAGGATGGTGTTTAAAGTAACCAATTATGAGACACTTGGAACAAGGTGGTGCTTAAAGATCTGGGACATTTTTCATAGATGATGCTGTGTCTTACTGTGGGATACTATATTTCCATTTGAAACAATGTAGGAGCATGTTTTCTCCCAATTTAAAGTCTTCAAAAGACTCTAAAGAGAGACTCATAGGGATTAAGGAAGTAGACAACCCATAAATTTCAGGAAGTCCCTGAAATTTACCAGAACCACAAAGCTTCTCTCTTCCCAAGTGTTGTGTTTTATAAAAAAGAGAATGAGACAAAGATATATTTGATAGAGATATGGTTCGGTGAGGAGAAGGAGTGCCTAGGCTGGCCCATGATGAAGCATCCCTTCCCACTGAGGTACCAGTCATATGATGGATTTAGTATAGAATAGGGTTTATTTAGGGCATGTGAAGGGGAGTTAGGAAGGGCGGGATGGAGGAAGTGGGAGAGAGAGAGACAGACAGACACACACACACACACACACACACAGAGAGAGAGAGAGAGAGAGAGAGAGACAGACAGACAGACAGACAGACACGGGTGGGGGGGAGGATAGCCAGGAACACATGGAGAGAGCAGGCAAGGGGCGGGGGAGAGAGGAAGAGGGGGAGAGAGGAGGCAAAGGAAGAGAAGAGAGAGAGGAGAAGGTAAATAGCCCCCTTTATAGTAAGCCAGGTCTATCTGGCTGTTGCCAGGTAACTGTGGCGCATAGCCTAGAAGGAACACTAATACCAAGTGATTTGAGCAGTAAGCCCTGCGAAGCAGAAGATGGTCTCCAAACTGTTGAACATGTTGTTCAGAGAGCTCTGAGATTCATTAGGTCAGCTCACAGCATTCTTTTTGCCTGTCCTCTGCTTTTTAGTGAGTGTATTAATCCCACATCTCCCCAGGAAAAGCCTCACACAAAAGTAAATATACTGTAAAACTTGAGGACCTGCACTGGGACCACAGGATTTCCAAAGTGTATGCTGTAGTACCTTTTCTAACAAATAGTTATACCCTTTCAAACTCAAATACAAAATCTGACTACACAACAGCCATGTTTTAAAAAATAGTTACCAAATAAATCTCACAAAAGAATACTAAAGTTTTGATTAGTGATGATACAACATCTACTAACAAAAGCAATTTAGTGCACCGTATACGAAATTGGCTCCTATGCTTTAAAGATGTTTGTGTGTATGTGTGCATGCAGATATGAACGTTCACCATGTGTACCCAGGTATCATTGGAAGCCAGATGAGGTTGACAGAGCTCATAGAACTGGAGATTACAGGGAGTTAGGAGGCATTGATGTGCATCATCTTCAAGAGCAGCATGTGCACTGCTGAACAATCTCTCTAGTCTCTGTATTTGGCTTGGATAGAGTGTATATAATATATATACAATATACTTAGTATATGTCTACTAAATATATACCATATATGTTGTTTATATATGGTTATTTAGTATTATGTTAAAATATATTAAAATATACTTATTTTAATATATTTTGACATATACTTTAATATATTAATATATAAATATATTAGATTAATATCTTGTTATAGTAAAATATATATCATTCTTATGAATAACATATAAATATATATTATATAATTATAGATATATATTAATTATATATTAAATCTTATATAATATTATAATATATTTATTATATACTATGTGATATATAAATATGAATATTATTATAAATATACATAAATATACATAAACTGTATATGCAAAAATACTTGGAAAATGTGTCAATTTTGTGTTTTTATGTACTTTCTAGAATACATTTAATATTTTAATTTTATCATAAGAAAAATTTAGTACTTCAACTATTTTTTCATCTCTGTAATTCAAAAAGAGCACATTAAGACTCTGTTTTAAAAAGTATCTTTTGTTTACAATGACAGAACTTCCTGGAGAGTTTAGTCCTTTCGGGTCGTTTCCATTGAGAATCTAGCAGGTGTACTTCAGCATGTCCCGTCGGGATAGGCATTTGGCTAAGCAGGAAAAAGGTTGTTTGTCTTGTGAGGCTCCGGTACCACCTTTAGACCCTTCTCTCAAAAAAATAAATGAGATAAAATTCTACTCAGTGAGATTAAAAAAATGAACTACTATTTTCCCATATTAGTTTATTCATTTCTCAAATTAGTTTATTCATCCATCTTCCTAGGAGTGTGGATTTGTAGAACTCAGGAACATAAGTATGGATTCACAAAACTTCATTATTTGTGTTCTATTTTTGAGTCGTAGTTTCATTATATAACTCTCCTGCCTCAGCCCCCCAAGGGCTGGAATTACAGGTCTGAGCTAGCGTACCTAGGTTCCTTCCTAATCTTTTCTGAGTGTAATGGATTTCTAAAGTTGTGCAATCCTCTGAGATTAATAATATTCATGTATCTCTTACTTAAGCAGACAGGCTATACTATTGCCATAAAAATGTGGATTATAATATTTTTCCAGAAAATGAACCATTCAGAAAGATTTTGCTAAATACCCTACTCTACAGATATTTCAGCCCTTTCTTTCAGAACCAGGAAATAGACACCAGTCATTAAATTACAAGTTAATGTCAGCCACTGCAGTTTCAAGAGAAGCAAAGTGACTCTATTCATAGAAAAGAGGATGTGGGAATGTACAAGCTGTGAAAAACTCAAATTTTTTCTCACCCCAATTATAATTAAGCACATTTTTTGAAAAAGATTTGTTTTGATTTTATGTGCATGAGTGTTTGCCTGCATAAATATTGTGTGTGTGCTACATGTGTATCTAGAAGTATCCATTAGTGTTTGCCTACATAAATGTTGTGTGTGTACCACATGTGTATCTAGACCTGTCCATGGAGGCTAGAAGAGGGCATCAGATGCCCTGGGACTATAGTTGCAGATACCTGTGAGCCACCAGGCAGGTGACAGGAACCAAACTCTGGTCCTCTGGAAAAGACGCTAGTGTTCTTAACCACTGAACCCTCCCTTTAGCCCCTCAAGTTATTAAATAATAAATGCCCAAGCATTGTTGTATGACAGTGGACCATGAGATGTTGCAGTAATTATTTAAAAATGGAATCTTTTATTCCACAATAGTGCCAGCACCATAGGCCACGTGGCATCTGCAGGTTCCTTCATCTCAGTGGTGGCCAGCTTTAGTGTGGCACCATGCCACTTTACCTATAGCTATCCTCTAGCCCCTGCAGTCTCTGTTCCCACTGTTAGCCACTTTCTCTTGGCTGTCTCTCTGTCAGCCGGGAACTCTCTGGTCGCAGCTATCCAGTAAAATCAGGACACTAGAGGTACTGCCGTGGCTGGCCTATCTCAGTTCCCTGTCACGGACTCTGGCCACACTCCCAGAAACTGCCCCCTGGTAGTTATAGTATAAGTTCCCAGTAACCCGTTAAAATCAAGACTCAATAAGCTGTAATTGAGCAATCAAATTTATATATTAAATTCTCAGTTCACAATATGTCTACACAATAAATTCACAACCAATTGATAAAGATATAAACCACCCACCTAGATAAGATAAATTGACCTATAGAAATCCATTCTTTAAGAAATACTTATAACTACGTATGGCCAATTAAGACCACACAGATCTGGGTCATCCTTCTCTGCCCCCATCTTGGTTCTTCTCCTCTCAAGAACAGTATAGATCTGTAGGAGAAATAGGAAATTTCTGCCCAGTGGCCACCTAACCACAATGTACCTTAGAAATGTTCAACTGCTTCTTTGTGTCCACAGATGGGGAGCTGTTAGGAGCAGCTATGTCTCAACAAGTGAATAAATAAAATTAAATGTCACATTCTGTGGATTTCCAATGATTTTGGAAGCTATCTATGAAGAGTAGTCTGGACTGTTGTCTGTTAACTACTCTCAGCTATTTCTAATATAAATATTTTTAAAATACACTAATAGTAAACTCAGAGCCATGAATTTGCTATCTGACCCCTAATTTCTGTTTCATCATCCTTCTCTGCCTTCATCTTGGTTCTTCTCCATTTTTCCTCTTCTTTCCCACCTTACAAAAACTTTGTTCTCGCCTTACTTTTTCCTGTCCAGTCATGGGCCTTGACCTCACCTGCATAAAGACATCAACCTACACTGACAGGTGCCCTGTCCTTGGTTGAGCTTTGAAGCCCCAGAACCCCTGAAGGGATGGTAGGAACCTTACCTTCTCCCAGGCACCAGGCCCCAGTCACTAGCACAGCTCCGCATAGATCTGTGGCCATCAGTCATGTAAGGACAATGTCCCAAGCCCCTCCACATGTAGATGAGGCATCCCTAACATCTCAGACCAAGAAAATGAGAAAATAGATGTGACCTGTGGTCACATAGGCTAAAGACAGTGATCTCCACGATAATGAGTCACCTAGAGGCCTGGAGGGCATTGCCAATAAGATTTTCTTCCCAGACATTCCTTTCTGCAAAACTTATTTAATCTCAGGCTCACCCTTAGAAGGAGGGGGTATGGTTTTACACATCTACTTCCTATCATGGCAATAAATGGTTTGGAACCGGGGATTGTCTCTTTTCGTCGAGCCATGGAGTAGGCCTTCACCTATAGATCCTCCATCTAGTCTCTGGTAGAAGGCCTCTCTTAACTATCAGCCATGATCCCCACCAAATCTGCCTCTGTCAAGCCAAGGAATATTACCGTGGGACCAGTCGGAAATTCCTTTCCCCCCAACCCCTAGGCTCTGGACTAGATCCAGCCTGCGGCCCGCTCCATTCTCAGCTCTTCCATGGTTCCCAGCCACACCCGGCTTTCTGAGATCCCACACCAGCGGACCCCCAAAACAACTCCTGTGGTTCCTCATATCAGACTGCACTTTTCTGGTGGTGTCCCCATGCTAAGTACAGTCATACTCCCCTGGTCTCGCCTCCCCAAGCAGCTGAGCCTGGGGTAGAGCAGATGCAGGACCCACAACCCTACCTGTACCTCTAATCCAACTGTGGTAAAAAGGGTCTTGGCTTTCAAGTTTAAAGCCAGCCTGGGCTACACGTCAAGGTCCTGTCTCAAAATAACTAAGTATGTATATAAATAAAATTGAGTTCCTTTTCCCACTAAAACTGAAAATATATGCAAATCCTCTTTCTCACCAAAGGCTGATAGCCAGAATATGCATGTCAATGACAGAAATGACAGTTGAAGATACTTGAGCTCTGGACTTGCAGCGTTCTAATCTCTCCACAATCTCTGAAGTTCTAATCACTTAACCAACTTTATCCCACTTAATAGTCATTTGCTGCCTTGCACTTTATGTGAACTAGAATCCAGGTGAACAGTGGGTAAATCCTTTGGATTTCTATCATCAGAGAGCATCTGAGGCTGTGGAGCTGGGGGTGACCTAAATCCGTTTCCAGCTATGTTCATGCACATTTGGCTCCAGCATAATCCTCCATAAAGGTGAGAGTTCTGACTTTGAATTGGCAGGTCCTGAACATCGATGATTGTTTTGGAAAAAGGCAGATCCTCAACTGCCACCTTGCATTCACCATCACTGAAAGGACCTGAAAATTGGCGTGTGACAACTAGAGACCAAGTTCTCAACAAAGGAGATTTATTGGCCCCAGAGGGACAAAGGGAAGGGAAATGAGACAAAGACAGGAGACAGAGGACCGAAGGAGGGGAGAGAGAGAACAAGGGTGGGAATGGAATTTTACCCAGACGGACAAAGGACTGTCTCTAGAAGGAGAGGAGACAGACATGGCCCAAAGGCAAATGACAGTTTATAAAGAAAAAAGGACAAATGAGTGTTAGCATGAGTTGGTTATGATTGGGCATGTTAATTAGGTGAGCCAAAAGGGGACTTTTGATTTCTGGATTCTGTCCTTTGATAGCTGGATCTTGGTAGTCAGACTCTGATGAGGAAGGGCCAAATAAGGGAATGGACCTTGGTGGCCAGCTTTAGGAATGTAGTCTAATGGTTGTTAGCAAGTCAGGGGGAATGAGAGTCAGCCAAGCCCCACCACAGTCAAGTTTGTAGTGTTCAGGGTTTCTAGAGTTCTTCCACGATGACCACTACCGAAAGAACTAAAGATATCAATCATGAGGAATTATGTCTGCTGAGTGGTAGTGGTGCACACCTTTAATCCCACACTCCAGAAGAAGGCAGCAACAGGAGACTCTCTGAGTTCAAGGCCAGCCTGCTGTACACAGGGCAGCCAGGGTTAAACAGAGAAAGTCTGTTTCCCAAACAAACAAAATGATGTGGTCAACAGAAACCCTTGCTCGAAGGTAAACTAAAGCAAACACTAACCAACTTTTTCTCTATAGTACAGAGACTATAGAAAATGGTGAGAGACACTACCCCACTCCAAGAAGTTAAAAATACTACTATGATTTGATGAAGTTCAAGGATAGCTTAGTCTTCCGGACATACATCCTAAAGAATGCGAGCTTACAGCTAGGAAGCAGAAGTGGCTGCTAATGGCCCCAGGCTCTGGAAGCTTTGCTCCAGCTCCCTTGGTAAACACTAGAAATGTAAGTGTTTGGTCCTTTTCCAAGGAATTCCAATTACCATGTGATACGGTTACTCTGCCTCAGCTTTGTTCTGAGTTCCATCTCTTGCTCTGGGTGGAGACCTGGCATTCCAAACTATCCAAAACGGGATTACTGCCCCTATGGTGAGATGATTGTCTCTCCTTGTTGCGGTAAAAATAAAAACCGGTTCCCTGGTGATCCTGCTCTCTCCTCTAGCTCTACCTCTGATGGGCCATTAGAACTAGTGCTAATTTATCTCAGCGGCTCCATGCTGCCCCCATCTGCTTTCTGACCCAATGTCCATGAGCGGCATGTCCAACATGGCACCTTGTCAAGCCTCTCTGTCCTCACCAGATATACACATCCTAATTCCATGGCAGGCCCAGTACATCCAGCCACCATACACTTTTGAATTCAATTAAGTCACCACGTGAAATAACACATCACACAATAGCCTCTTATCCAATTGATAAGATATAATTTGCCCATCTGGACAGCACAAAATCCTGTACACACACATCCATCCCTTAAGAATAGTCAGAACAACCTGTAATGTGTACAGAGAGGAATCTTAACATCTACAACCATGTTCTCTCAACCCTCCCACCCCTGCTCCTCCAGCCTCCTCTGCCTCTTAAACTTTTCTCCCATCTATCCTTCCCTTTCATCCAATGACAGGCCTCGTTCTATCCTGTACCTGCCTTCACCTGCATAATAACATCAACCTACACTTCACCCTTTCTGTCTAATTAATAATAAAAAAAACCACCCTTTCTCTCAAATGTAAGCTGAGCACCACTATTATTATTTTGTAGTGTAAAAGCATAAAATGTACCTAACACCCAGTCCAACACTTATTAGTTCTCCTTTCCAGAAGGCCCCTCTCAAGGCAGATGCTTGTAACCCCTTCTGCCTGGCAGCAGCATGAGCTTCTGCCATGTGGCCTGCCTGTTTCCCCGAGTTAGGAAAAGTATAACTTTTCTTTATTCCCTTTCTTCTCATGGGAGAAGGGAGATACTGTCCAAAGCCTGAGCACCTTTCCCGGGTATTCCGGGCTTTCTCAGTCCTTCTGTAGTCCACCTCAGCGGTGGGCCTCCACAGCAAGCAGTTTGGCCTTCTCTTATATCCCCTTTCCAGGCAACTGTCAAGATTTACTGCTCATTCTCCCTACTGTTTTTCTCTTAAATTTTAATAAAATAGTCTCCGAGCTCAAACAAACAAAACAAAACAAAACAAAGCAAACAAAACAAAATCCTAACTTCTTTTATTTCAGAGATTAAGAACCACCCCAAGAGAACCACAGTTCCCCCAATAACAAAGCATCTATGGATGAGTGGGTAAAGACATTCTGATGCACATGAAATGTAATTGTTTAGACATCTCTAAAAGTTTATATACCAAGGTGATGCTGTGTTTGTGGGGTCAGGTAAGGCTGGAACTGGGTCATGAAGGCTACATTTATATGGCTACTAAAGTTACCATGAGGAAGGGAAGGTAAAAAGCAGGGGTGTGGAGGGCAGAGAGAGAAAGTACAGGGTGGTAGGCAGGCAGAGAGGGAGGGAGGGAGGGAAGGAGAGAGAGAGAGAGAGAGGGAGAGAGAATCAGAATGTTTGGATTACATACTGCATAGCCACTGGGGGAGAAGAAGCCTAGCCATTGTGCTAGAAAGTTCAAACTAAAGGGTGGGATATGGCAGCCATGCCTTGTACTGAGGGATGTAGAAAGATCCTGAAGCCAGATCCACTTTGGCATGTTAAACAATTACCTCAGCTACTTGTCTCGGATCTGGAACCCAACAAAGTGTCCTATTCACTTCCAATCCCATAGGATATCTTCCTAATGTGATAAGACTAAAAGGGGCTCCTTTTTCCTATTTATGAGACATAGCTTCCTTGGTCTTGGACTCCCCTGGCTTAAGCACCATGAACTGAATAATATTCTAGGATCTCTGTTAACATAGTGTTAAGTCTCAAATCCCAGTACAAAGGGCTGAGGCCCTAACTAACATATCAGAGCGAACCTGTTCGGTCATTGGGTTCTCCCATCTTTTCAATCCCCACTGGTAACTGGGACTTCCTGGTATATATACCCTCCCTGGACCTTGAACTCTCCAACTCAGGAGTCTGGTTGCTCTATCCTTATACAATCCAGTCATTTCAACCACCTGTCCTCTTTATACCTTTGCCTTCTTGGTTGCTTCTCAATGCTCTCTCTTCCCTCTTCTTGCCTTACCCCTTTCCTCACATGGCTCAGGGACAGGTCCACTCTGGACTTTCCCAGATGTCCCTGCCTCTGGCTGTGCTCTCCCACAGACCTATAATAGAATTTATCTTCCACCATATTAGAAGCAGTCATGTTCTTTCCTTTCCTTCTTATTTTTATTCTTTTTTTCACATAGGCAACATATGCCATGTCAGGCAGCTTTAAAAAAACAAAAAACAAAGCCAAGTAGTCTTGCCACCTTCCAACACTGACCAACTCTCAGACATTATATTGAGTGAAATAAATCGGTCACAAAAGGAAAGTACTCTACAGGACACCAGATTTCTTGGAACTTGAGATCCACGTAGGTGGTAAGCTGTCTTGTGGGCTCTGGGTCCTTGGCAAAAGCACCAAGGACTTTCAACCCCCAGTTATCCCTCTAGCCCAATAAACAGAAATCTTAAAAAAAATGTTTAAGATGACAAGATGGCTGTTCTTAGCTGCCAGAATGACAGGATCTAGAATCACCCAGGAGACAGCATCAAGGACAAAGGTTCCCAATTTGTGGGTCGTGACCCCCTAGGAGGGACGATGACCTTGTCAAAGAAGTTCCCAACAGTGTCAGAAAACACAGATATTTACATTACAATTCCCAACTGTTGCAAAATTATAGTTAAAAGTAATAGCAAAAATAATTTTATGGTTTGGGAGGACCTGTATTAAAGGGTCCTCTATGAGAAAGATTAACATAATCTGAATTAATATCTGCATACTCCTTACTATTTGCTAATTTTATTATGTATTTGTAAGCAGAGCCATATATAATTAATACAATTCCTTGTAACTTCTTCAGTGATTATTGTCAAAGACAAGAGTGACAAAGGTTTTTTAAAAATTAATTGATTTAAAGGTCTTTAATTTATTTTTAGTTCTTAAAAATTATTTCCAGGTGTAGAAGTGTCTGTTGTTAATTGCAGTACTTAGGAGGTAGAGAGAGTGGAATAACAAGTTTGAGCCCAACTTTGGACATGGAGCAAGTCCCAGGCCAATCTAGGTACTGAAACTCCATCTTGAACAGTTGTCTATATTTGATCTGACCCAAACTAATCTTATATGAAGACACACAGCCAGTGATGCCAGAAAACAAAAAGAAAGGCCAGGAATGATTTGTGACAGAAGCTTATAGAGACAGGGCTCTACAACTCAGGCTTCATCTCTGAGGAAGGAAGCCTGTCTACTCGGTATGAATGCTTCAGGTCTTCATTGGGCTGAACCTCAAGTGAGATACTTAAGTTCTCATCTGTACAGAGTTACTATGCGGTTTAGATGAAATCACAATGTGACCCTTGGTAGGTTATCTGTGACGAAATGAGCCAATTCAAGCCAAATTACAGTATAAAGGCAGGTTTATTGGGGGCAATTCTTGGGCAGGTTTAACACTCCCAAACAATAAGGCCAGGGAGTCACAAAGCACACAGGGAGACAGAAGGAAGGGGGCTAGAATGTTCAAGGTAGAGGGAAGTATGCCAATCCTGCCAAGCAACAGTAGGAACTGAGGAATGCTGGGAGAACCTGGAGGCCAGGTCTACTTTAGTATATCAAATATGCACCTCAGCCACTTGTCCCCTGTCTGAAACCCAACAAACTTCTTAGATGTATTCACTGCCAAGAAGTAAGTCAAGAGTTAAGTGCAGAAACCAGACTTTAATGGCCTGAGATAGAACCCCTCCTGTAAGTATTCTAGCAGTGTCTCAGAAAATCTGCTTTTCTTAGTGACTCTACATTGAATAGAAGTCGCTTAGTCTTACTAGAGTAGCAAACTAAACCATTTGTGATGAAATAATTCACAATTATCACTCTCTATATACAATTTTTATTTTCCCATCTTATGACTCAGACAACTAAGCATAATACAAGTCAAGCAATTCTCCCAAGGACATGGAAGTTTTAGAGCCTGTATTGACCTAGGATCCCCCATAAAGTATATTATGTCTTACTACCTGTAGCAGAACACTGCTGACTGGGTGACTGGCAGTGGGTAGAAATGTGTTCATCTGAAAATCCACAAAATTGAGTACTGAGGCATGGGGAGCTCCATGGCTCTGTTTCCAAGCTACTGGTTTGAATGCATTGTCACATGTTCAAACCAGATGAACAACAACAACAAAAAAATGGCTCTAAGCTCACCTTTCATAACAATGTTAATCCCACCCTCTCTCCTGGGTAGGTCTCATTGATGGGAGCAAAAAGTGACAAGAAGGAACTTAAAGAAGGAAGGATCATGTTAGCTTAAAGTTTGAGAATATATTCTGCCAGAAGGCATGACAATGGGGTAGCTATGGTTACATCAGCAGGAATGTGAAGCTGTCCATTCCCATGATTGAGATCCAGTAAGCAGAGGGATATGTGAAGATACTCCTAAACATATATGTTATAGTTATAGTATAATATATATTATACATATATTATATTTATATATGCTAAACACATATTATAAGACCTAAGACCCTCCCACAGCTTCTCCAGCTTCTCCAGTTTCTCCAACTTCTCCAGCTTCTCCAGCTGCTCACACCCAGGTCTCACAGCCTCTGGAAAAAGCACTGGGGGTCAAATGTCTGCATAAGAGACTTTGAGGAATACTCCACACTCAAACTGTAACAAATGTCTCACCATTTAACACTGGAGTGGTGGCAATTAAATGTTAACATGATACTGGGTGTGGAGGCCACACACTTGTAATCCTAGCACTTAGCAGGTCCAGGCAGGAGAGTTTCGCTGGGATGTTAAGCCACCTCACACTGTGCAGTACATCCAGAGACAAGCAATGCTATCTAGCAAGACCCTGTCTCAAAAAACAAAACCAGGTATGGTAGTGGTGCTTATAATCTTAGCACTTGGGAGACAGGAGATTGAGAATCTTGAGTTTAAGGCTAGCCTCTGATACATAGAAAAGTCCAGGCCAATCTGAGGCACAAAATGGTGCTTTGTCTCTAAACAGACAAACAAACAAAGGAAAAACATTTGGTCTGGACACAGTGGCCCACACCTTTAATCCTAAGCCTCAGGAGACAGAGGTTATTGGATCTCTGTGAGTTTAAGGCCAGCCTAGTCTACAGTAAGAGGTGCAGCCCAGCCAGAGCTATTAAGTATGTGTTGTAGAAAATATTTTATCTTAAATCAGGGCTTTCTACCCAGGTTTTGGTTCCCAGATTTTTTAAAAAAATGCAACTATTTTTTACATTTATAATAAGTATTTAATGTACTAGAGCTGGGCACACGTGAACCTTATAAACTATTATGTCTATTTCCCTGCCAAAATCCCTGAGATATGACTTGCTATGCTCCATCTGGGCTCTCCTAATCCAAAATGGCCAGCCCTCATGGCCATGTTTTCATAACTCACCTACCCCATGGTATATGTCTTCTCTCCACCCTTCTCTCCTCCCTCAGGCCTCCAAGCCCAAACCATACCTATCTCTTTTCTGCCCAGTGATTGGCTGAAGGCATCTTTATTCACCAATCAGGAATAACTTGGGAGGAAAGGGTACATAGCATTTCTCCATCCTAGGGGCAACCAGGCCTTGAGGGAACCAAACCTCAATAAGTGAGACAAACAAAACAACAAGAAATAAAAAATTGCATCATGCATTTCAGAGGGGACAGTCCTTCAAATCATAGCAACCTGTAACATACTATAGCTCTCTGCCATCAGGCCTGTGAGACTGCGTGTCTCGGGGAACACCATTCTTTTTTCCTCTTATTTATTTTATTTACTTATTGTTATATTCCCAACCCACCCCACATTTCCACCTTTGTCTTTCTTGAGACCCACTATGTCGCACAGGCTGGTTTTGAACATGTAATTTTTCTGCCTATGCCTTCTCAGTGCAGGGATTATGGGCATGTGTCACCAAACCCTGCCACCTAAGCCCTTTAAATAGACTGACACAAACTAGGCCTTTGACATTTCTTAAAAATTTAAGAGTCTAGCAGGGATTCTAAAACTGAACTCTGCATGCTCTGGACTTGACATTTCATTTAGTTACTTCTTGAGGTGGGGTGTCATGTAGCTCTGGCTGGCCTGGAGTTTCAGCCCTCAAGCTTCTGTTGTTGTTTTATTAAGGCTGGATCTCACATAGTTCAGGTTAGTCATGCGCTCTCTTTGTAATTAAGGGCATAGTTGGACTCCTGGACCCTCCAGCCTTCCTCTGCCTGGTGTGAGGGACACAGGCATGCCCTACCACAGCAGGCTCTTATTCAGAATTAAGTGGTCAAATTTCTCTAGTTCTCTTTGAAAATCCTGAGTGATCAGTCATTTGAAAACCATGGGAAAAGATAAAAATGAGTCAGCTTCAATCTTCCCAGATAGCAGCGAGAGTTGTAATCATTAATTAAATATTCAAGACTTCAAAGCAGCCTTCGGAGAGATGGGGAGTGAGTGCAGCACAGGCACTGTGTTCACAGGGCTTTGTAACCTCGATTAATTAGTGTTTACATCCCACCATGAAGTCATTGCATAATAGCAGAGAATAATAATTACGTGTTATTATTACACAGAATGCGCTATTACATAGAAAGGCTCATGAGAATTGTTAATACTAAAAAGTGCCATCTGGCCAAGCCCATAAAAATATGTATTTATGTATGCAAGTATGGAGGGAGGGAGGGAGGGAAGGAGGGAGGGAAGGAGGGAAGGAGGGAGGGAGGGAGGGAGGGAAGGAGGGAGGTATTTTATAGAAATGTGTTTTGATGCTTCAATCTGGGTCCCAGAAGTGGTTTGAAATTGGATAAGTGTTTTGCTTTGCTTTGCTTTGTTTTTTTGCCTGGAGAAGGGGACTAGGAAGAGAGTCAGAATGCACACATATAGGAACACAGCACGATTTTACTGTGACTTACATGATCCTAATGAAGCAGGACCCACCTGCTTCATAAGACAGTAAGAAGTGAACCCTGAGCCTCAGGAGATCTGGTCGATAGTGGAGTGCATGCCTTCTTGTAAAACTAGTTATTAAAATAGCTGCTACTACTGGTGGAAGAGTACTGCTCACCTTAAGTCTTCAGCTGTTTCTCAAGTGGAAATCTATGTCACAGTCAGCAGGCTCGCACACATCTTCTCCATCCCCCCTGTCCCCCGTAACTCACGGAGCCAAGTAATGGTACCCATATAAGCATGGGTGTGGGTCCATCTATAGACTATAGGCAACCTACCAGTGACCTACTCCCCCAGTGAAAAATGACTCACCTCCCAAAAACCATCACTCGTCAATAACTCTTCTACTACAAGTGAGGCCCCTTGAACCTCTTCTCCAAATACGATGAAATTTTGCTGTGCTTGATCTTGTCCAGGTCTTAGACAGGTAACCACAGCTGGTCTGGGTTCATGAGGACAATGCCATGTCATGTCCAAGTCAAAAGACAGCATTTCACAGCGCTTTTCACAGCAGCATTTCACAGCTTCACAGAGCTGGCTCTGGCTCTCGAAGACTCTCCTCCCACTTCTGTGATGCCACCTGATCTCTGCATAGGATGGAGGAGGTGGTTGTTATAGATGTCCCTTTTATTCTTGACCATTCAGTCACTTATTCTCAGTGTTTTGACAAGTTATGATCATCCACATTGAATGCTGTGCACTGTTTTTGCTTTCATTTTTATGACAGGATCTTTCATGTAACCCAGGCTGGCCTTGAACTCTTGATTCTTGTCTCTCAATGCCGAAAGTGGGGAAACCTGCCACTGTACTTGCCTCCTCCCAATAAGTTTTTTCTGAATGTCTGGGAAGGTAAGAAAATTTTCTTGTTACCAAACAGAACATATAAAAGTCTCCTTTAACTGCCCTTAGTGACATTTATGAACAGATAACAAGGTTTGGAGATCTTACTGAACTCATGGGACTCTGCTATGAGAATCTGTAAACAAAAGCATCAGCACAGGCCAGGAGCTCTTCCCTCTCCATTCCCAAGGCTCTTCCGGACCCATCACTCTTGGGAATTTGTCAGGCAACACCTAGATCCTGACTGACTACTGTGGTTGTAGGCAGTAAGTCTCTCTCTAGCTGTAACTGAATGCAGATGAGAACCCACAGATGAGACAGTGGCCTTTGAGGGCTGGAAACAGGGCTTGCAGGAAAAGGGACGTGCTCATTGATCCTGACGGCCTGAGTTTGAACCCCAGGACCACATGATAGAAGGACGGAGCTCAGTTCCCCAAATCGATCATCTATGACCAATTTAGAATAAAAACTTAAATCAGTTGATGGCTGAGTTTTTATCCTTCTGGTCTTGAATAGGCTAAGAAATGGTAAGATGGTGCAGAAATATTTTAGAAAGGCTGATGATGAACAAAATAGGCCAAGTTAGTATAAAATGTCCACTATTTAAAGTCATTATATTCTTAAAATCTCTAGAAATATTTAAATCAGTATTTTATCTATTATCTATTACTGTGCATAAAGTTACATTGTCAAATCTGCAGCATGAGTAGGATCAGCCTGTTTCCATAAACCACACACTGAAAATAGCATGATGTTATTTCATGAACGGACAGCATATTTTAATTCTCATAGGACCATGTTCTCTAACACCAAACGCATTATCCCATTTTCACAAGAAAAAAGCCACACGCTTATTTTAAGCACTAAGATACCATTTTGAAATGCCTCTTAACTATGTGGCCAAGAGGTTTCTATTATTCATGGAGTATTTCTAAGTTATAGCTCTGTTTTTCTTAATCAGACCCCAAGCAACTTGGTATATGAATTTGTCTCCTTGAAGCTGTGCTGTCAGCTCCTCTAGATTTGTTTAATTTAGTAGGATCGCCCATAACTCCCACTCCCTTCTCTTTAAATCAACTTGTTAAACCCACTTTGGGGTCTGCATTTTCCCCCAAGTCTTTCCATCCAGTCTGAAGCCGAGACTGTTATCTCCACAAAGCTATTTATTAAAGAAATATGTATTGTATAATTTTATGTATTTGTGTGTGTGTGTACATGCACACATGCATGTATACTCTTGAAGGCCAGAGAAGTGCAGTGGATCCCTTGGCCTGGAATTGTAGGCAGTTGTGAGTGGTTCTTTTTAAAAAAAAAAATAAAACTAATACTTTTTTAAAGATGTATTTATTTATCTTATGTATGTTAATATACTATCACTGACTTATACACACCAGCAACCAGAAGAGGGAACTGGATCCTATTACAGATGGTTTGTGAGCCACCATATGGTTGCTTGGAATTGAACTCAGGACCTTTGGAAGAGTAGTCATCTCTCCAGCTTCGTTTGTAAGCTGTTCTTTGTGGGTGTTAGGAAATAAATCCAGGTCTCCTTCAAGAGCAAAACATACTGTTAATCATTGAACTATCTCTCCATTCTCTTCCTCACAGGGCTTCTGTTGATGACTTTTTCCATTTTTGTTTTGTAACTTCTGAACAAGTCTCTGGAGATAGTTTGATACCTCCGAAGTGTGTTAGAAAGAAAAGCAACAAAGGCAACAGTGAAATTGTAGAACAGTCCGGCTGTTAACCTGGACGGTTAGGCATCAGCTGACTTATATGTTCTGGGTGTTTGTAACTACCACCCTGGCTTTATGGCACAGGCCTATAATCCTAGCTACTCAGAGGACTGAGGCATCACGAATTCAACGCCAGCCTGGGCAATTAGTGAGTCCCTATTGTCTTTGTCAGTTTTGCTGTAGTCATGATAAAATATACTTACACAAGCAACTGAAAAATGAAGGATTGATATTGGCTCATGGTCTGGGGGTAAAAGACCAAGGCAAGACAGTAAAGGCAACCAGGTTTGAAGAGGCAGCTGGTCACGTTGCATCTACAGTCCAGAAGAAGATAAATGAATAGTAGCCTGGGACCCAAGACCAGGGAACAGAGTGATTCACTGCCAGTGTGGATCCTTCTACCTCAACGAACCTGATCAAGTTCATACCTCAGAGGTGCCTAGAGGTTTTTCTCTTTGGTGATTTCTGAGCCTTACAAGTAGAAAATAAATATTAGCCATTATACTGATCTTAATTAAATGTTTAAAAGGACTCAGGCTGTAGCTCGGGGCGGGAGGGGGAGGGGGGCACTTGCCTCACATTCCTAAGGCTTAGTCCAGTCTCCACTAACAAACACACATTTCCGTCCCATAGGTTCCATTTTGTTTTAGGAGTATAAAGCAGAGGTCAAGTGTACTACCTTGTCATCCTACCTTTCTCCTCTCAGGTGTCACTTTGCCTGACACCAGCCCATGTGAAACTGCCCTTCTAAAGAAGCTACTTTCTTCCCCTTGGTCCTCTTTGTCCTACCTAACAGGCTTGCTCTCCCCTGTCCCAAGTCATTCTGGTGCAACTCTCCCTGCTCCCTGCCCCCCCCCCCATACTCTAGAAGAATTTTTTTTTGGTTTCTTTTTTCAGAGCTGGGGACCGAACCCAGGGCCTTGTGCTTCCTAGGTAAGCGCTCTACCACTGAGCTAAATCCCCAGCCCCTAGAAGAATTTTTAAAGAAAAGGTTTATCTTAGTTAGTGTTTTACTGCTGTGAACAGACACCATGACCAAGATAAGTCTTATAAAGGACACTATTTAATTGGGCTGGCTTACAGGTTCAGAGGTCCAGTCCATTATCATCAAGATAGGATCAGGGCAGCATCCAGGCAGGCATGGTGCAGGAGAAGCTGAGAGTTCTACATCTTCATCTGAAAGATACTAGTAGAAGACTGAATTCCGAGAAACTAGGACGAAGTCTTATAACCACAGTGACCCACCTACTCCAACAGGGTCACACCTTCTAATAGTGGGTTGAGCATATACCAACCATCACAATGATTAACAATTTCTTTCTCTTCTTTCTTCCTTTCTTCCTTTCTTCCTTCCTTCCTTTCTTTCTTTCTCTCTTTCTTTCTTTCTTTCTTTCTTTCTTTCTTTCTTTCTTTCTTTGACACAGAATTTCTCTGTATAATACCCACTGTTTTGGAACCCACTGTGTAGACCAGGCTGGCTTGAACTCAGAGATCTGCCTGCCTCTGCCTCCTAAGTGCTGGGATTAAAGGCATATACCACCATGCTCAGCTCAAAATTGTATTTTAAATGTTTTCTGCTTTCATTTCTTTTTTCATTGCTGTGACAGAATATATGGTAGAAGTAACTTAGAGTAGAGGGGTTAATGCTGGCTTGTGGTTTAACAGGATGTCATCTAGCACAGTGGGGAAACCATGGTGGAGTTCTATTAATAGTACTGCATGGTTGAGATTCCTCACATCATGACAGGCTGAGCAAATATATCACAGTGTTTTATATTCTAACAATGGCATCGTAGTCTATTCATTCATTGACTCTTACTTTCACAGCACTGATGTTTTTGACATTTATTTTTTAAATGATAGCAACAGCAAAACGATAATAACTTCTGTACCAAATATTTCCAAGGGAAAAAACGTTGAAGATTTTTTTTTGATGTGCACATATTGGTATTTCTTTTTCAAATGCTGGGATATATTTAAAGAAATATTTTCTTATTGTTTGTAACTACTTGCAAAATAGTTCAAATTTCTTTTTAGGTCATAAATGCACCATTTTTTTTTACTTTGAGAGGGAAATGGAAATACCTATTTATACGCCTTTCTGTTCAAAAAAAGAAAGCAGAAGGTTTCAGAGGCAAGGTCTCCTGGATCTCTGGACAGCCTTGAGTTCACTGTGTTGCTGAAGATGACCTTGGTTGCGGATCCTTTTACCTCTACCTGCCAAGTGCTGAGATTATAGCTGAGTGCTACCATGTTCTTACCTGGTAAGAGCAAACCACCACCCCAAACAGGTTTCTTTTCATAGGCTGTCTGTGCTGGGATTCTCTCTGCGTATCAGCCTGCCCTTAAACTCACAGAGCTCCACCTGCCTTTGTCTCCCATGTGCTGGGATTAAAGGCATGTGCCACCACTACCCTTCAAGATCACATTTTTAAAGTACCTAGTGTTGGTCAGTGAAATGGCACAGGGGTTCAGAACAATGGCTACTAAGCAAAATGAACTGACTTTGATCCTTAGGACTCACAAGGTAGAAGGAAGAAAGTAGGCTCCTGAGAACTGTCCTATGACCTTCAAGTCAGAAATCCACAAAATTTGAGATTTAAAGTTATTTATCTTTTGTTGAGACATATCTGCTCCTAACAGTTCCCCTTCTGCAGATTTAATGAAGAATGTGAACATCTCTACCTCCAGGTAAGGCAATACTTTGTGGCTAGGCAGCCGCTGGACAAAACTGCCTGTTTCATCTGCAAACTAATACTGTCCAGAAAAGGACAAATTATGCAGAAGAGTTGACTGATAAGCCCTGACAAGATGGGGTGATCAGCCCTTCAAAATCTGCATTTCAACAGTCTGTCAGTTGATTTTTGGGCCAGAAGGCTGAAGACGTGCTCACATGTTGCTAACCAGACTGTGCTAGTGGAGATTTATCTCTACAACCTCTCAGTTCTGGAAGCCGAGTTAGGCTTCCCATGTGTCATTTCTATGTGATATTTGGTCATTCTCAGATTTCTGATGAATTGAAGATTGATTATAGTCTCATAGCATATCAGGCAGTTTAACTCTGAAAATACATATTTTATTGGATAGTTATCAGATAGAATACAAGCTAGCCAAGATATAGATTTTAAGCCTTTCTTAAGCTGGAATGGATAACTAAATGTTCTGTTTAACTGATAGAGCATTGGACTGGGTGTTAGATATATTTTATGCTTTTAATTACAAAATGATAATAGTTGTGCTCAGCTTATATTTGAGATAAAAGTTTTTTTTAAATTAGACAAACAGGGTGAAATGTGGATGATGTCACAGATAAGGCAGGTACAAGATAAAAGGAGGCCTGTCATTGGATGAGAAGGAAAGATGGGCAGGAGAGAAGTTTGAAAGAAGAGGTGGAGACAGGAACGGAAAGGAGGAAGAGACAGGAGGGAGAGGGAGAGAAGCTGTGGCAGGACAATATGGCGGGTGACATTAAGATTCCATGCTGTACCTTTACAGGTTGTTATGAATGTTTTTAAGGGATGAATGTATATTGGGCTTTGTATGTTTAGGTGGGCAATTATATCTCATGAATTGGGCTAAAGGTTATTGTGTTGTGTGTTCTTTCATGTAGTGATCTAAGTGTAAGAAAGTGTGCGGCGGTTGGTGTGGGCCACCACAGAGTTGGGATGTGTGTTTCTGGCATGGAAACTTGCCTTGGGAACTAGATAGGTAGAGAGATTGCTGACGGCTCAGAGAGAGGCCTTTGGCAGTGTGATATGGGATGGAGCAGAGCGGGTGAGACGTTTTGCTGACTGAGACTTAAGATATCCAGTAGATATCTTGGACACCGCAGGGCCGGACCTATTGGGGACAAAAGACATCATTTTTTATTTTTTATATTTTTACAACAACATCTCTAAGCCCATGCAAACATGTAACATACTAACATAGACACAGACACAAACAGGCACACACACACAGACAGGGAGACAGAGAGAGAGAGAGAGAGAGAGAGAGAGAGAGAGAGAGAGAGAGAGAGAAATAAAAGTGAAAATAAATCATTTTTAATCAAGGCTGTACCATGTGGCATCCCTGACACACATACTTATAACCATGATGTGGCCTTTATTTACATCTCAGATGGTTTTAAAAGTAAAGAGGGCGCTTCTCTCTAGGAAGGACATTTTTATATAATGACAAATGGCTTATGTCACAGTCAAAACAACATGTGTGTGTGCTCATGAAGCAGTCTACACGATGGTTCCAGGAGGGGCTAGCGAGATGGTTCAGCAGGTAAGAGCACTTGTTGCTCTTGCAGAGAACCTGGGTTCAAACTACAACACCAACTTTTTGACTCACAACCATCTGTATCCCCAGTTTTGGAGGTTATAATGTCCTCTTCTGACTTCCACAAGCATAAGACACACGTGACGCACAGACACACATGCAGACAGAACACCCCCCCCAATATCTAAAATAAAAATAAATAAACCTTTAAAAAAATTTCCTATAAATGTTCCCGAGGGAGCCATGGAGAAGGTTCAGTGAGTAGAGTTCTGGTCACACAAGCACAAGCATCTAAGTTCGAATCTCTACTCCCCACAAAAGGTCAGGCATGCAGCTGTGTGCCTATAATTCCAAAGCTAGAAGGCCAAGACTGTAGGATGTTCAGCCATTGTAGCCAATCAGTGAGCTCCAGGCCAGTGAGAGACCCTGTCTCAATCAACAAGATAGAGAAGAAATATGGGGGAGACTCCCAGAGTCAGCCTCCAGCCTTGACACATGTACAAAACATCCACTGGATACCCACTCCTCCCACCCATCATTTGGCCATGTTTCTGCCTGATGTTGCTCCCATCCCTCCATATATTGTATAAACTGGGCTTGCCTCTTCAACATGAACACTCAAAGAACAGATTGCTATAACAGCTTGTAGTTTTTCTTTCTTGCATAACGATGGTTTATCCCTAGTCCACCACCCTTCCTCTGCCCGAATTAAACTGGATTGCTACCTTAAAAGGCAAGAAAGAGTGACTGTGTTTGTCACTGCTGGAATGGGATAAACAAACAGCTGTGGTTAGTGCGTAGGCATTTGAGATCTTCAGAACGCACATTGTTTGGATATCTGTCTAAGCACTGAGATTTCCAGGACAGAAGTCCACTGAAAACTTAGTGCATAGGTAAAGTGAAAGCCTCAAGGGCAGATTGAACCTGGAGGCCTGGTTCATCTCCTTCCTCAGTTCAGCGTGAAGTGAGACAGTGGGAGCAGACATTGAATAGGCCCCAGAGGGATATGTAGGAGGGCACTTTTCTTACACATTAGAAAATAAATAGGGAAAATCTGGTTTTAGTCTGTGTTCCTTCTGGTTTACCAAATGGAAAAGGCCCTGTGATTTTTTCTAAAAGTCTTGCCTTCCTTCAGTCTTCCTGTGTAGCTAAGAATGACCTTAAACTCCCAATCCCCCTACCTCAACTGCCAGAGTGCTAGAATTACAGGTGTGTGGGATCATACCCAACTCAATGTTATTTTTAGTTAGTTGGGTGTAGTGACTATCTGAGCACACCTTTTAAAGGACAGAGAAAGAGAGTGATTAGTGTTTCTAAGGAGAGCAGTGAAACGTGGGTGGCCAACCTATAAAGGGAATCATAGAGAAAGTTATGTCCTTGGCTGGCTGGAGGGGTGCTTACACAGTTGGGCTTAGGAAGATCAATCAGCAGTTAAGAGCACTAGATGCTATTCTTGAGGACCAGGGTTTGATTCCCAGCACCTGAATGGTGGCTCAAAACCATGTGTAACACCAGTTCCTCTAAATCTGATACTTCTTATTGGTCTATGTGGACACTGTATGTCTATGTGTGTCTGTGTGTGTAGGAAGCCAGGGGACATAAGACAAGACTAGAGGAGACAATATAATTCGGGATGACTAGGAAGACTGTGAAAGAATCAGGAATATAAGGCTTTAGACATGAGGCTGTGTTTTCCTTGTGTAGGGATGATTATTCATAAGAATATTACGCATGTGGCCTTGTGCACCTGTCTTCTCAGAACCGAGGAGGAAAGGGCTGGAATTCAAGATCATCCTTAGACATAGAGCGAGTTTGAGCAAAGACTGGGCTCCATGAAATCAAACAGAACAGACACCTGTGATGAGCTTGGTGTACTACCAGAAAGTAAAACCAGGACGTCCATAGGAGCTAAAGGAGAAACCCCTATCTTCAAGGGTTTAGTTTAGTTGAAGGAGAGAAGTGCTGGGTTGAAACTGGACCATGAATGAGTTATCCTCCCACGCCAGTGAAGCAAACAAGTTGCTATGACCTCTGGGGTCAAGAACATCTTGTTCTAAGAATTAAATGTAAGCAACTAGGAATAAGAAATGGAAATCTATACCTCTACTCCTGGAACCTGGCTTTGTTCCATAAAGCCAGTCTCCCAATTTGCACACTCCCCCATCATGAGGGGCTACATGGAGCAGGGGTTACAAGTGCTTATGGTTCCTCCATAAAATCAGGGTTCGAGTCCTCATCAGGGTTATAACAATTACTGTATGTAACCCCAGTTTAGGGAACTGGACGCCCTTGTCGGCCTTTAGGTACCTGCACACACTGCACAAAAACCCATGCAGTTACACATGCTTGCATACATAGAAATAAATAAATATTTAGTTCTGTTTTCACGTGGGGGACAGAATTAACCATTTAGTGTCTGTCACTCTTTATCCTAGTACCAATGGACAATTCAACTCTGTACCATCTCATATGCTTGCTAAGTCATATGAGAAGGTAGTTTGCATGTTATATGTAGACCTGAAAACTAGTCTCAGAAATAAAGCTAAAGGTTGTATTTAAGGCTTTGCCCTATTTCCCAAGGTAAACTGAACACACACACACACACACACACACACACACACACACACACACACTTTCTCATAATCCCAGGGAAAGGACAGCCAAAACCAAAGGACAGACTCAAAGTGAATGACAAGGCTGGCTATAGTGTCCCATGCCTGTAACCTCAAAATTTAGAAGGTAGAGGCAGGAGAATCGGGAGTCTAGTACTATCCTAGGCTACATAATAAGTTTGAAGCCAGCCCGGGCTTCATAAAAACATGCTTAAAAAACACAAAACCAGACAAGAACACCTGGAAAATAGAGATGTGGAATTGAACCCTTGATATTCTTTGTGGTTTGGAACTTGTCGTGTGTGGTTGCAAGTTGAATGCCAGCCACCATTCTGCCTCATCTGTAATCTTTGAGCATGCCTTGGATGGAGCTTCCAGTAACAATTTCCCATCTTTCCATCCTATTTTTAGTTCTGATGATACATCAACCAAAATATAATCACCAGGTTTCTTTTGCCTCATTTGAAAACTCTCTATACTTTAACCTTAATACAGTTCTGGAAAGTGAGGGCAAACACATTTTTCAGCACATTCCCTGAGAGACAAGTAAGGTTTTTGAAATATGATACTGGAGTCAAGTTACATTTAGAGGAAGATTATAATTACTCTATACTCTTAATTTTTCTTCCACTCATGTGTATGGTGAGTTTTGGCCACCTACCATGGTAGTGGATACAGTTCTTTCTGGGCTAGGAAGGACAAAGCCAAATTTCACTTTGGCTTCTTTTAGGAGATGAGTGTGGAGTCTGTGTGATACAAACAAGATGCTGTCTTTGTCTTTGACGTAAAAGCAATAGTCAATAAAGTAAGCAAACACATGGACTCTAATGGACAGAGAGCACTGTAGATGAATGTGGTAGTACACGCCTTTAATGCCAGCACTCGAAAGGCAGAGGCAGGCAGATCTCTGCATTTGAGCCCAGTCTGATGTACATAGTAAGTTCCAGGCCAGCTAGGGATACATAGTGAAGTTTTACCTAAAATGAAAGGCCAAACCCTTGTCAGAACTATATTCATTCAGCAAGTTGTAATAACATTTGAACTTTATCTGTAATGAGTATGTCATTGAAAATACCCTGCAATGGCTGGAGAGATGGCTCAGTGGCTAAGAGCCCTTTACACTTTTCTAGAGGAATCTAATTCAGTTCCCAGCACCCACATGGGACAGCTCACAACTCCCTGGAACTCTAGTTCCATGAATCTGATCTCCATTTCTGAATTCTAAGAGAACCTGCATTCATGTCTGCACCTCTCTCTCTCTCTCTCTCTCTCTCTCTCTCTCTCTCTCTCTCTCTCTCTCTCTCACACACACACACACACACACACACACACACACACACACACACCTTTTAAAATGAAATCTAAAAAATTTGTTTGCTTTTCTTACTCGTTAGCCAGTAACAAAGAGATGCCTTTTGAGATGGCAGCAGAAGGCAGTCATCATTGCAGCTTTCCTTCCTTAAACCATGCCTAACAGCGGAAGTGCCACAGGATACCATGCTTTTCTTGGGCAACACAGCAGGACTTGCCGTGTAGAGAGTGCCATGGAAGAGGCTGTGCAGAAGGTCCCTCTCACATTGCCCTTGTATTTATGACTCACAACATGCTTTTATGATTTCTAAGGACAATCTCCAAAGTTAAAACATAAAATAGGAAGCTTCTTCTCTTGTTTTGTTTGGTTTTGTTTCAGTCCAGGCTGACTGAGCTATGAAGTTGACTTTGACTAAGAATCCCTTGTCCTTCTTGCCTCCACTCCCAAGACCTGGAATTCAGACTTTTGCCTCCCCACCCAGACGGAAATTGGCCCCTTTGCTGCCTCTTGACCACCTGCAAGTTTCCTCTCACCAGCCCATACAACGCCTTTTCCGCAATGAAGCTTAACTGCAGCCTGACTTCCTTCAGATTAAAAAAAAAAAAAAAAAAAAGACAGTCAACAGCGCCAGAGATAGCAGTCAGCAGGTTGGCACACCTAGGAATTTGGACTCCATCCATCAATCAATGAGACCACTGAAGGATTTCAAACCCAGAGAGTAAGACTTGCTTTGTCATAAAGATAAGCCCATCTTCAACAACTGATTAAAAGATGGTTCACAGGACCCATGGATAAGAGCCAAAGGCTTTTTCATTCTGCAAGCAATTCCTGAAGCCAGGACTAAAAAGAAAGACAATTGACACTGGAAATACCAAGGTAACTTGGTACTCTGGAGGTACCAAGGATGTCAAGTCAGTCCCTCTGTCAAATAAGGAGGCACTGGGGCCGGGTGGGGGTGGAGGAAGATAATGCAATTAGAAGATCAGGTTAAATAAAATGCTTCTGGGATGTCCACTGTAGAGACAGAGGGCTGCTAGGAGCTTGGAAAAACAGATCTGGGTACAGTAAAGGCAGCTACCAGCAGAATCATTGGGAAGTGCCAATTTGGAAGGAGAGGGGCTACTTTAAGTTATCATCCTTTAGTCTATGCACTTAAATGGATGGTTAGTCTTTGTGGAATGCTTGCTTATTTATTTGCTTTGAGATAGGGTCTGTGATGGTTTGAATATGAGTGGCATGATTAGGAGGTGTGGTCTTGTTGTAATAGGTGTGGCCTTGTTGGAGGAAGTGTGTCATTGTGGACATGAGCTCTAAGACCCTCATTCTATCTTCCTAGAAGGCAATCTTTTCATGTTTGCCTTTGAAACAAGATGTTGAACTCTCAGCTATCCTGCACCATGCCTGCCTGGATGCTGCCACACTCCCACCTTGATGATAATGAACTGAACCTCTGAACCTGTAAACCAGCCCCAATTAACTGTCCTTATAAGAGTTGCCTTGGTCTATTTAAAACAACAGTAAAATCCTAACTAAGACAGGGTCTTAATATATAGTCAAGGTGACCTAAAATGAACTTCTGGGAATACAGGCAGGCACCCCATACCTGGATGAAAAGAAAAGGTTGTTGCTGTTGCTATTGGTTGTGTATGTGTGTGTGTGCATGTATATGTGTGGTTGTGTGCATATGCATGTTCTTATATGTTCTTAAATGAGTGGTTGCACAAGTCAATAAGGTGACAAGGTTGGTGTCAGTAGTCTTTGCATTGCTTTCCAACTTATTCAATGAGGTAGGGTCTCCTGAAGAACCTGGAGCTAGACAGTCTAGTCACTTGATATAGGGATTCCCTGTCTTGGTCCTCCATTCATTGGGATGATAGGCTGTCACACCCACTTGGCTTTTTGTGTGATTTGGGGAACTGAATTCTGGTGCCTATGCTTGCTTGGCAAGCGTTTTATCCACTAAGCCACCTTGCTAGCCTAATTCTATTTTAATGCTAACTCACTTGGTCTTATGTTAGAAAACATGAGTGGACCACAGTTTCCTTCTTACCACTAACTCCTCAGCCGCCTCTCAGTCTCTGGAATGGCAGGGAGAATCGGTTAGCAGAAAGCAAACCCTGTGGCAGGACGTTGCTTTGCCAGGACGGAACAGTTATTTCATCCTCTTCTTGTTTGCTTTGTTTTGTTTTCCTTCTCAAAACAGAGTCTTTCTATGGAGTCATGGCAATCCTAGAACTCACTCTATAGACCAAATTGACCTCAAATTCCCAGAGATCCTCCGAATTCTGCCTCCCGAGTACTGGGATTAAGAGTGCACCACCATTGCTGGCTAGTTCATTCTTCCTAAACTACCGTGATTATCCAGGAGCCAAGCAGCTCCTAAAGGAGAACCTGGCAACCCCTCCTCTTTCTTCCTCCTCTTTCTTCCTCCTCTTTCCCTTTCCTCCTCCTCTTCCTCCTCCCCTTTTCTTCCTCTTTTTTCTCCTCCCCTTATTCTCTTCGCCCTCTTCTCCTCTTTCCTCTCCTCCCTCTTCTCTCCCTTCTTTCCCCTCCTTCTCCCCCTCTCTTCTTCCTTTTTTCCTCTCCCCAGTCTTCTGCTCCTTCTCCTTCTCCCTTTCTTCTCTTTCCTCCATGCTTTCCCTCTACCCTCAGCCTTCTCTTCTCTCTCCTCTCCCCTCCCTATCAGACAAACTCTGTCACTATTTATATCTTTGTCTCTTCATCTTTCTCTATTCCCAACATGAAAGGAAAAGTCAGATGGTGAGTCACTCCTTAGTCTGCTGACTGAAGGACCTGTAAGACAAGTTTTCAACACACCCGTGCCTGGAGACACTGGCCTCTATGCCTACCACCAGGGAGCCTTGGTGCTCAGAAAAATTCTCCCAAAGGAAGGACATCCTAGAAAAGGAAAGGGACCCCATCTGTCCCTCATTTACACCTGGCACTACCTGTCAAGTACACCCCTCCTCTCTGAGTAAAGCTAAGCCCACTGGTCTAGAATGAAACATTGTGTTTTGTTTTGAGTTCATTTCTTTTTCTTTTCGTTATAATTTTAACAGTATTTGCCTAGAAGACATGAAGTCCAGGTTTAATCTCCAGTACCACAGAAAACAGGCAGAGAGATCAAGAGTTCACGGGTATCCTCTACTATGTAGTGAGATCAAGTCCATCCTGAGATACAGGACACCCTGTCTCCAAAAAGTAATAATAAACAGGACAGCTGGAGAGCCTTTTCTGCAGCTGCTGTGCTCTGGTGCATGGAAACCTTGTCTTCCCAGTGGAATGGGAGCAAGAGCTGGAGACGTATAAACAGAGTATCTAGGGGTGTCAGTCTCCTTGGCTCCCTGTCTACTTTTGTTTATCTAGCAAAACCAACACTTCCTCTCAGCAGTGCACATCTTTCTCCCAGTTTAATAAACTGACGGATAGAGAAAAAAATGACTAACAAATGTTAAAATATGTAAAGTATAAAAATAATAATTCTGCCCTTTGCTGAAACAATGATTTTGTTTTGTCATTATTTCCACTGATTTTGAAAAGCTTTCTGACTTATTGTCTAAGCACACTGACAGAATGAACGTCATTGAGAAGGGGATCCAGTCTCATAGGAAGTGGCCACTCTGATTCCCAGCCAGATGCTCTCTTGCATCCGTTTTCCCCCTGTTCAGCCATCCTCCAGCTGCAGAGACTGTGGGTCTCCACCTTCTGTTAGGTTTAATCACTCACGAGTGGGCAGCACTCCAGAGCTGACTTCTTTGTGGTTGACGTGGAGCTATTTGTTTGAATTAGCTTCTTTAAGCCACCATGGGGCATGATATTTTCCTTAAAACATCCCTCCCTGCCTTTGCTGGGGGTAGCAGGTTGTCAACTTGTCCAGCAAGGACACACTTTGGACCTGGAAGCAAACAATGATCTCTACCCTCTCTTTCTACACCCAGTCAAGCTCTACCCTAAGCAGGGTAGCCTTCCCCTGTTTCTGTTCAAACACATTCTAAAACCTCTTCACAATAAACAAAACTGGGAGCAAACTGGACAGTTTCAAGGCATCCTGCATTTACAACAGGATCACTTAAAAGTCTCTAAGTCAGGGGTTCCAACGTTTCGAATGCTGCTAATACAGTTCCTTATGTTGTGGTGATCCCAACAATAAAATTATTTTGTTTCTACTATAATTTTGCTATGGTCATGAATCTTGATGCAAATATCTGACATGGAAAATACCTGATATTCAATCCCAAGGCAGTTGCAGCAGTTGAGAACCACTGCTTTAGCCAGAAAAGGCTATAAAAATGGGGGCTGAAGATGTAGTTCAGTTACTAGAGGCCTTGCTTCAGATTCAGAAGACCTTGGGATTTATTCCTAGAATTACATAAATCAGGTTACATGTCTGTTACCCCAGTATTTAAGGTTACCCTAACCTACATAGAGTTTGGGTCCCAATTCCACTACATGAGACCCCATACAAGGAAGTAAAAAAAAAAGAACCATAGCTATTTTAAGGTTGGAGAGAAGACTCAGTGCATAAAGTGTTTACTTCATTAGCATAAGGACCTGAACACAGAATCTAGAACCCATGATGTGCTAGTGTCTGTGGAGAGATGGGAGAAAGAGACACAAGAAGTCCTGGAAGCTAGTCTGGAAGATATAGTTGTGAACAGATACTCTCTCCAGCAAGACAGACAGTGAAGACTGATATATTTTATATCACACACAACCTGTTCAACATGGGGATGTGGCTAGCTAGGGCTGGGAATAATGGATGGTACAGCCATTGCCTACCTTGTTCAAGATCCTACATCTAACTCCCAACACTATAAAAAAGAAGCAGAGAAAGGAAAAGTCTAAAATTCTAGTGACGTATCAACATGAACTCTGAGATTCGCACATGGTACACAAAGGTACAAAACCACTCCTTTAAATGCAATAAAATCATGTTTTTAAAAATGAAGATTCAAATATCTTTCTTTTGAGACAGAATCTCTCTGGCCAGCTATGTAGATCACAGCTTTCAAATGACTTCAAAATACATATTTATATTTAGCATTTGTTCATTTTGACAGCAATCAAAGGCAGGAGGAGAGATGCATACATTAGAGACAGCCTATGAGAACATTTTTATAGCCACAGAAGATTCTGTACTTCAGTGGTAATGTCAGATATCAACCAGTCTGATGATAAATGGTGGGGATAGAATATTGTGGAGTAAAATCATGATAGCAACATTTTTAATGATTTATTTTATTTTCGTGTGGTGGTGGTGGTGGTGGTGGTGGTGGTGGTGGTGGTGGTGTGTGTGTGTGTGTGTGTGTGTGTGTGTGTGTGTGTGTACTCAAGCTTCTGCATGCATGTACTTGTGCTCACAGAGCCCAGAAGAAAGCATCAAATGCCCTGGATCAGGAATCACTTGTGGTTGTGAGCCCACCTGACAAGGCTCCTGGAAATCACACTCCTGTCCTCTGGAAGAGCAGCATGTGCTCTTACCTGCCTCGACACCTCTTCAGTTCTGTAAATAAACATAATTAGAAATCCTTGGCACATCAGAGCCTAATCCTAATCTTTTTTTCCTGCTGGTAGAAGAGTATATTAGAGACTTAATTGCTTCAAAACTGAATGTAGGGGCATGCACAGTGGCTCAGTACTGAACGGCGTGTACTGAAAAGCCTAATGACCTGAATTCTATTCCTGGAACCCAACCAGTAGAAGGACGCAACTAAGCCCTGCAGACTGTCCTCTGACCTCCACACAGGCCATGGTAAGGACATCTCCCCGAATAATATTTGTTGATGAATAAATATTAATCACTGTGATAAAAGTACCTTTAAGAAACTGCATGTTGATAGAGATGACTTTAAAACATGTCTTCTTTGCCTCCGGTGGCAATGACTGATATAAGCAATAGTAAGTAGACACAAAAAGGCCAAGTGTGCTCCCCTCATCCGAGAGCCCAGGCTGTTGAAGTCACACAGGGTGGGGGAGAAAAACAGAGCAGGTCCTGCCAGGCTGTGAGGTGGGGCTATATTTAGTGACTGGCATGATAAGAATAGTAAAATTTACATATATTTAACTATAGTGATTGATTTTTAGAAAAGAATCATGCTCTTGAAAATGTTACTATTACTTTTTTTTTTTTTGAGTTGTGGTCTATGTCACCCTGTCCTTGAATTTTCAGAGACTGCTTGATACTGCCTCCAGACTGCTGGGATTAGAGGCATGTGCCCTCATGCCTGGAGCTTCGTGTGTGTGTGTGTGTGTGTGTGTGTGTGTGTGTGTGTGTGTGTGTGTGTGTGTGTGTGTGTGTTTTGTTTTTTTTTCCATGTTGGAAGTCATAGACCTGGTATAAGAAAGAAGCAGAATGCTGTGAAACTTCCTCTCAGGGAATTCCTTTGAGACCAGGCAATGCCTAGCTGGAGACGTCAACAGGGACAGTGTCCTATACTCTCTCCCTCAGGAAAGGCCAAAGAGTCTACAGTTGGTCATAGTTTAGCCATTTATCTTCCCCAAGTGTCTCTGTAGTCTGAGGAGATTTGCTCTTACAGGCATAAGTGTGTTCTCAGGGGGACAAAGAGACGGCTCAGTGGTTAGGACGCAGGCGGCTTTTGTAGGGGATCTGAGTTTGGTTGTCAGCTCACAGAGGAACGATTTCACTTGCTGGGGACTCAGCAACCTCTTCTGGTTGACAAGGACACCTGTACCCATGGCATGTGCAAACACATGCACACATATATGCATTCGTATACATATTTAAGAAATAAAAGTTAATCTCAAAGAAAGGTCTGTTGTCAGCAACCACAAAACAATACCTTCCCAGAAACACTCCTGGAGGCATCTACCTGGGACATGGCAAAGGTTTGGGGGAAGATTCACAACACTGTGTCTGCTTCCCACCCCCATTACCTACTCATTCTTGAAAGGAAGCACACAGCAAATCTCCTCACCGATCTATGAAGAAAACAGTAGAGACATTTCACTGTGCCAATATCCAGGCCAGTGCCAGGGGGTGTGTTCAGCCAATAATATCTGTGCAGTCAGCAATGCCACGTACTGCACAAGCGGAAAGGCTCCATTTCGGTGCAGTGAAATTTCAGATGAGACTTTTTACTTGCCGATTTGGAGAGCTAACCTTTCGTAGCCTGTCTTTTGCATGGAATCTAACTCATTTGCTCTTGTTGGAGACTAATAATGCACAAACAGAAGTTGAAAAATGTTAGTAAATCTGTTTCAAAGCTGAACCATTTCTAATGTCTCAGATAGCTGGGTTAATGTGGCATGAGAGAAGGCTGGACTAAAAGGCACAATTAAAGCATGAATCACAGACTGAGTCACCATAGGCAGTGTCCATTCCTAACACGCTGTAGTTAGACCCTATTCACTGAAGGGGAGGCATACAGTCCCAGTTCCAGAGCAGTGCTCAGATGGACTCCAGGGCAAGTGTTCAGGTTGCTAGGCACCCTGCCAAACTCCAGCATCTCTACCCCTGATGCAGGGAATATACTCAGTCATTCTCTTGCTCAGAATCTCTCAGGGTCAAGCAGGATGCTTCAATTGTTCTATCATCCTGGTCTCATATAAATCACTTTATCTGGGTCTCAGTGGTGTAGACAGCCAGCCTAAAACTTGCACTTACCTCTCTGCCTGAGGAATAACAACTCAGGTCTTAGAATCTAGACTACAGCTGCCTATATGACTCACACACCAACGACAAAATGCTGCTTATCAAAGAGTGTCATTCACTTTCCACAGAATTAGTTATAATGTTTCAAACCAGACCTCAGCATTTAGGTGCTTAGAACAGCAGCAACGTGCAAAAGTTGTGAGGAAATCATTTGTTAGGTCTTACTGGCTTTCTATCCCTCAGTTTGTGTGGCAAATAGTTAAATCGCAGTACCTAAAAGACAGCTTACTATAGCCCTTTCATAGTCCATAAACAGTATTATCACCTTCCCCTGTACTTCCAAGAGAGGCATCTATGAAACTGACTCAGAAATTAAAATAACTATGACTAGGGCTGGCAAGATGGCTCAGCTGGCAAAGGTGATTGCTGCCAGGCCTGAGAATCAGAGTTCAATCCCTGGTATCTACATTGTAGAAGGAATCCGTTCCAGTAAAGTGTCCCTTCACTGTGTTCCCCATCCCTAGAAATAAATATAATTAAAATAAAATAAAATGTATATAATTGTGCTCACACATTTTTCTAATGTGTGCAGACTAATACTGAAATATGGGTGTTAGCTTTTAAAAGAAGAATTTGAAACAAACCATCAAACATTGTTTACATGATTTTGTCTGTTTTAAAGTTTTCATGCTATTTTTAATGTTATTGTATGCCTGAAAAAAAATGAAGCTAGAAGTTTCTGAAATTTAATTGGGAAAAAAATGTAAAGCACGTCCATGGATTTTCCCATGATTTGTACAAGTTTCTTTTTTCCTTCTTTCTTTCTTTCTTTTTTTAAACAGATGGTTCAAATACACAAAGCAGTGGAAATGTAGAAATGAAAAACAGATCCTTAAGAAAAGGAACGGAGTTCTCAGAAATCCTACAGATGCATGCAGGATGGGATAGAATAGTAGACTCTTGCTGCCAGGGTTTCAAGAGAACATTTATTAGGTGAACCTCTGCTTCAGGGGTAATTAATGGCCTCTTTGCAGGAATTCGTACTTCTACCCCAGAGACAGCATTTCTCTGTGTAGTCCATGTTGGTCTTGAACTCTTGGCAATTCTCCTGCTCCAGCTAGTTGAGTGGAGGTATTACCTACCACCACCACCAAAGGAATTAATGATTCCTTTGAAATGCTTGGTCAAGTCGTTGAAAATCTCTGGACTTGTAGGCCCAACCACCCAGGTGGCAATTTGAGACACTAAAACAGGCGTATAAAATATGTGAAATAAGTTAATTAATAAAACCAATTCCCCTTTCTGACGACCGGGGAAACACCCAACACACCTCCCTGGTGGTTCAAAGCCGGGCTGGGAGACAGGCAGGACACCCTTTCTACATGAGACTATTGGGCAGGACCCTGAAGTGAAAATTGAACCGGGCTGGAAAGTGGTACGTTCCTCAGGCTTGAGGTTACAGACTTTAGCCTGAGTTAACGGGGGACTCTTTCGAGTATGTCTAAGGAAGACACTGGGGGCTGGAGATGGTTTGGGGCGCTCAGGGCCTGACGTTCACAGTGCCCGGAGGGGGACGGGTAGGAATCGGGTGAGCTTGAAGAGCAGTAAAGGGAGCGAACTGCGTACAGCAGGGACCGGGCGGGGACCGGGCGGGGACAGCGAGGGGCGGGGAGGGTGGAGGAGGTCGGCCCGGGAGCTGCAGCCCGGCCCGCGTGCTCTCGGCACAGGGGGCGGGTTTCCCTGCGGGCCCGAGTCGCCGCGGGGCGCCGCCGGCTAAGTGCGCGCCACTGTCCCCACGGCCAGCGAGTGGCGCTGCCAGGAAGTTGTACTCTGCGTTGCAACCCGCAGTCTCGCCACCCCAACGGTGCGAGCGAGCGACGATGTGCCCGGGTGACAGCGCCCGGAGCCTCCGCCCGGCCGCCGGGCAGCTGCACTGAGCCAGGCGCGCGGGGCTCGGTCCTCCGCGCTCCCCAGCGCTCCCGGGTGCTCCCCGTTGCTCCCCGGCGTTCTCAGTGTCCCCCGCATCCGCCGCAGCTAGCGGCCGCCGCGCCTGGGCCATGGGGCTGCCCACTCTGGAGTTCAGCGATTCTTATTTGGACAGTCCGGATTTCAGGGAGCGATTGCAGTGTCACGAGATCGAGCTGGAGAGAACCAACAAGTTCATCAAAGAGCTGCTGAAGGATGGCTCTCTGCTCATCGGGGCGCTGAGAAGTGAGTGACGGACCCCCCCAAGTGTGCAAGACCCCGTGGGGTGCGGGACTCTGGTTGGGAAGCTCCTGACCGAGCTTCTTTTGTTTGAATGGATTGGAGACAAAAGCTGAAGGGCTCCCCTGCTGGTGGCCAACAAAGTTTGCTCTTAGTGGTGCTGTTTTACTTCCCTGGCAACTCCGGGAAGAAAAAGATCCCTGCCAGAGAGTCAACTTTGGAGACTTGTCGGGGGAAAAGTTGTTGGGGACTTTCACTTTTGTTTGTTGTTGCTAAGATTCGGTTCCTGATTTCTTCTGTTGTTGTTGTTAGTGGTAGTGTTTTTAAAAAATTGTTTGGATTTTCGTTTAAATGTCGTGGAGAGAGTCGGGCAGGCATGGTTGACGCATGTCTGTAATCTTTGCACCGAGGAGGGTGAGTCAGGAGGAATGCTAGCACTTCGAAGCTATCCTGAGTTACAAATGACATACCGCGCCAACTAGGGTAACAGAGTGAAACTCTGTTTGAAAAACAAACAAGTAACAACAACAACAACAACAAAATACATCAGTGCAAGCAAAACTCTTGTGGGGAGTGGAAATAGGAGTGTAGAGAGTTAAAGTGAAGCTTTAGTAATAATTTAAAGTGAAGATTTAGTAATACTTTAGAAAAAGTAATTTCATACGACAATGACTCCTCATTGAGTTGAGTCTGCATTTTGGCCATTGGTAAGCTGTTTGGACACAGTAGGGTACCCGTGGATTTTAAAGCCTTTGAGGGTTTTGTGTTCCTGTTAAATTTTGGTCTGCTTCATGTGCAGTGTTGGTCGTCAGTGACAACTCAGGTCTAGATTCAGTCAGGATGGATGTCAGTATCAGATGCAGCCTCCTTTCCCACACTCCTCCTGTCGGGATATTCCTTTCTCCTCTAGAACTTCCCCTTTTGATTAGTATAATATATACAACTCAAGCTTTCTAATACCGAGAACCAAGTCGGTTACTTACTGCACACTAAACTTTATCATCCCCTTTCCCAGACCCCGTTTGCGTCTTAGATGGAAATTGGGGAAGGCTTCCTGTCTTTGGCCTCTGGTGAGGGCCCTTACAGTGGCTGGAGAGGCCTCTGGGTGATCTGGCAGTCCTCGGGGTGCTGTAATTGTACAGGTGGGATACCCGTTGTCAATTAATTGGGATTTGAGACTACTATGGTAATGATTATTTTACTGTGCTTTGTGAAAATATGGCTTCTTTGCAGTTCTTTGAGTTGTTTTCTACACAAGAGTGAAGTCTCTTGATCTGGTTGAAATCCTGGTTGAGGTCTCAGAACAAATCTTACTGAGCATTAGAGAGCAAATGCCTCCTCACAGACACCAAACCATTCCCGGGATGTTGTACCAGGCGGGCTGACTCACACTCGGGGATGTCAGGTGCCCTGAATTTGGCGTTTTGCACATTGAAGATACTTCCTGACCAGTATGTTATTTCACTGGTGCTATTATAAACTTTGCTGGGACTCCTCAGGTTTGCTTTATAAAGAGAATGTGTTTCTCAGTGCTCACTAGGGCTGTTCTGTCATGCATACCAAAGGAAGGCGAGCCTGTCAAGTCCTGGAGAATACCAGGAACGCTCAACCTTTTGCCATTGTATCTGAAAACACGCTGTTGTGCGTTCACAGCTACTCTGGGATGAACGCAGCCTGTGGACTGGCCCTAGCTAGGCTGGACACACTGAGACCCTGCCTCGTGAATTCAGCCTTCTGCCCTTGAATATATCAACCTGTTACCTTTCCAGAATGCTTTGTGATGACAGTGTATTGCTGTAACTAACACACACTTATTACTCTTTTCATTGTGGAAGAAATGTTTTATTTGTTACTAAAAGAATTCCCAGGACTGGTGAGTTGGCTCCTTGTGTAAACTGGGCTTGCTGTGTAAGCCTGACCACCTGAGTTCACACTCTGGAACCTGTGGTAAAAGGAGAGAAGGAACTCCCAAGTCACTGCAGTTGATCATAGGCAAGCCAGCATGTGCACATGCACGCACGCGCACACACACACACACACACACACACACACACACACACACACACACACCAGTATCAGCTATGAAATGTGGAAGCAAAGGATCCTCGAGGTCACAGTAGAGAACTACCTTTTGCTCACCAGCACACTTTTCCCTGTGGAGGATCCTCCAGGCCAGGTTACAGCTGTGAGATGCCTTCCCTCTGAAGTTGTGAGGAGATTGACTACCCTGTTTGAAGGGTTGATGCTCCAGTCACTCTTCTGACTTTTTCCTACCTATCCGAGGGGGTCTTCAACTAGTTTAATAGTTACGCCTGTGATCCATTTCGAGATTCTAATGAAACTTGTTTTTCTAGTGATTTTTCTAATATAACCTTGTTTAATAAATGATATCAGTGCCTGGCTTCTATTCTTAATTACATGGTAACTTTTTCTCCATGCATTCTTGTGTTTGTTTATTTGTTCGTTTGTTGCAGAGCCTTGTGTAGCTCAGGCTGGTGCTGAGCTCTCTATTTTGCTGTCTCTACCTCTGGTCCTGGGATTATTGGCTCATGACACTATATTGATTGTGCGTACTTTCTTTTGGCTTATATGTACAACATGCCTGTTTCTATAAAACTACACGTTTCTTGACCCAAGTTTCTTTAGTTGTCTGTATGGAAGATGGCTCATATATTCAACTAGAAACTTTATCCTGTGGGCTTTTTGTGGTTGTCGATGTTGTTTCTTGTACTTTGAGACAATGTGTCACTATGTAGCTCAGACAGGCTTTGATCTTAAAAATCTAGCTGCTACAACTTCCTGAGTTCTGGGATCACAGTATTGTACTACCATACTGAGTTTCAAATTGTATTTTATGTGTATGAGTGTTTGCCCCCATATATGTATGAACCTTATGTATTCAATGCCTTCAGAGGTCAGAAAAAGGTGTCAAGTCCTCTGAGACAGAAGTTATAGACAGTTGTGAGTCACCATGTGGGGTGGTGGGAATCAAACTCAGGTCCTCTGGAAGAGTAGCCAGTTCTGTCGTCCCCCCCACTCTCTTTCTCTCTCTCTCTCCCCTGAGAGGAAGTCTCAATATGTTTCCCAGAACCAGAATAGTTTTGAATGCCTCAGCTCAGTGGATCTTCTCGCCTTCAGTTTCCAGGATTATTTGTTTGATAGGCTCATGTGATCATATTTTAAATGTGTACAAGATGCCAGAGTTATTACATTGCATTCTTTGCCCACTCTGAGGGAAAGAATGATGGTTTAGCATATTGAGCTTGACTTCAGTTCGAATCCCAGATATGCCAGCTGGCAAGGAGCTACAAACCTCATTGCTATGCTTGTTTATTTTGTCCTGTACCTTATATCTAGAAGTGATATTTAATAATGTTCTTGGTAATAGTGACTCAAGTTCTGTTTGAAAAAAATCTCCACCCTGATCAAATAGTACATAATATGAACTTTATTCTTTTATTAGGCTTTAGTCTTAAACAATCATAAAATCACTTATTTGTTTTTTTTTCTTTTAAAGGATAATATGTGCTGGAATATTTCAGAATTATTCTCTTATATTCTTTCCTGTGTACTATTTTTTTGTCTATACGTTTAGTTTAAAGAATCCTTGAGAGAGAACAAAAATGAGGTTTTGTTCTTGAAGTGGGCGGCTGAAGGAGAATATGGGATTGAAAATAACTGGAATTTCAACTGTTCTACTGTAAAGGAGAGAGATGTATGCATGATGCACACATTGCTTTATAGCCATTCTGGGGTAAATGCATATGCTAGAATGTAATTTTGTGTGCCATAAGTGTATACAGTTTTTGTCAATTTTATTTGTGTGTGTGTATGACTGCACACAGGTATAGATCAGAGGGAACTCCTAGGCTGTCATTTCTTTTCTGTTTTCCACCATGTTTTCAGAGTCAGGGTCTCTCCCTCCTGGAATTTACCCTCAACTAGACTAGGCTGGCTGGCTGTGAAGCCCCAGGTATCTCTCTGTTTCTGTCTACCCAGTGTTGTAATTGGACAACCATATGATCACACCCAGGGTTTTGTTTGTTTGCTTGCTTGCTTGTTTTAATGGTGGTTCTAGGATCAGAGCTCTGGTCTTCATGTTTACATGGTAAGCACTTTACTGAGCAAGCTATCTCCTCAACCTAGTTTTTGTCAACTAAAATCAATCAACTAATAATACAAATACATATAGCCTTTTATATGTATGAAGTGATATTTGATAATGTTCTTCACTGTTTATACAATAAGGAAAAACTAGGCAAGAGGGAAAGATCTCACTCTGTATATAGACTTTCTCTTCATCATTTCCTTACTTTCTGTTCTACTGCAGTGAAGAGACACCATGACCAAGGCAACTCTTAGAAGGGGAAGCATCTCATTGGAGGCTTTCTTTCAATTTCAGAGGCTTTAGTCTATAGCGGGAAGGACCACAGCATGATGCTGGAGCAGTATTTGAGAGTTTTGAATCCTGGTCTGCAGGTATCAGACAGATGGACAGAGAGGGAGGGAGGGAGGGAGGGAGGGAGGGAAGAAGGGAGGAAGAGACAGAGACAGAGACAGAAAGAAAGAAAAAGAGACATGGAGAAAGAGAGGAAAAGAGTCAGAGGGAGAGAGAGAGAGAGACAAAGAGACACAGAGAGACAGAGACTGACACTGGGCCTAGCAGCATTGGCTATTGAAATCTCAAAGCCCACTCTTAGTGACATACCTCTTCCAACAAGGCCACCCCTCCCAATTCTTCCCAGATAGTTCTAATAACTGGGAACCAAACATTCAAACACGAGCCTATGGAAGAACTTTCTCATTCAACCACCAGAGTCGTTTTCCCAAGCCAGTATTGTGCAACAGGTATTTACGTTGCCTTAGGGATGGTAAGTGGTCTGGTCTTGAGGTACAATGTGGATGGGATGTATATGGTTCTATGCAGATGCTATGTTCCTTGACACAGGTGATGCTCTTAGATTTCAGTGGCTCCGTGGTCATGGAACCGTACCTTGTGGATACTAAAATAAGATGACAGGCTGTGGTAGAATGAGCATTCTTCAGTCCAGCCTGCCGTGCAGCATGGGGGCCAGCCCTCCTCTATCCCGGCTTTCCTCTCAGTAGCTTATGCTGGAAATGGCTAGCCATTTTGTTTGCATGCGTCATGACTAATCTTCATTGCCAACTTGAGAAGACCTGGTGAGAGGGAACCTCAGTTGACGACTTGTCTTCCTAGGAGTGGCCTGTGGAAATGTCTGTCCAGCTTGTTCTTGATTGGCTAATTAATGTGAGAGGACCAGCCCCTGGGGGACAACAGTATCCCTCAGAACTGCAAGAAAGGTCGCTGACTGAGATGAGATGGGAGTCAGTAAGCAGTGTTGCTCCTCAGTTCCTGCCCTCATTTTTCTCAATGACAAAATGTGACCTGGAAGTTAAGCAGAATAAATCTTTTCCTTCCCAAGTTACCTTTGCTCCTGTTGTTAATCCCAGCAATGCAAATTAAGGCACTGTGTAAGCATGAAACCATTTCTGTGTGTTATGTTCCTACTATTTTAAAAGTCAGTTAGTTTACAATTTTAATGTATGCAATACTGAAAAACCAACACAAAACTTGTCAGCTCCAGTTAACTGTGCTAATGATGTTCTTTTGCTGAAGTTGATTTTCCTCTCAGAGACTGTTGATAGCATCCGGTGGTGTTTCAGTGTTTCACTGCTTTTGCCAATGGGAACTCTGTCAGCATTGATGCCTTGTTGAGAACTTTCCCTCACAGTCTGTCATTCAATGGACACACCCCAAGAAGATGCATAACACTTATTCCAGTGCTGCAATGGGGCACAGGCTGATGTAGAATATGCCTCTGGAGGGAGATAACTAGCATAGGCTAGCACAGTTCCCTGTAGGTATGTATCAACACAGTCAGACCTGAGTGTGAAGCTCACAGCTACTCGGTGTATTTGTGGTATGTTAGGAGGTAGGTGTTAAAGGTCAAAAGAAAACTCAGTGTCAGTGACCACCCTGAGTTTTCTAGGAAGCAAGCTGATACTCTGGCTTGGACCTGCCATCCTAGTACTTGTGCGGTGCAAGCAGGAGGATGAGGAAAGATGTCATGGCTTCACTTGATAATTTTGCTATGCAGCAAGTTGGAGGCCAGCCTGGGCTACCTGAGAGTCTTCAAAAACAATACAAACAAAAAGAAACTGTGGTAGGAAAGAGGATGCACCCATCTCCCATTCAAACTCAGCCTCGTTCTGTACAAGTACAGATACTAAGGTAAGTCTCCTTGGTATACTCGGGACCCACTTTGCAGTCGGAGGTTTTGTGGTGTAAGGAAAAAATTAAGTAAAAGAGGAAAGGAAACCTTTACAGTGCTTGAGAGACCTTCCCTGGGTCCCTCCTGCTTACACTGTCATTTGCAGACTCAGAAGCGTGACCTTGGGCTGTTCCTGGTGTTTGAACTTGTCTTGGACTGGCCTTGGCTGCCTAGAGCACTGCTTTAGTGCTGTAAATTCCACAGAGGTGGTTTCACTTGCTGGACTGAGCCGCACCATCGAAAGTGTGAATGTGGAATTACCGAAGCCTTTCATTTGCTCCTTATTGTCCTGAGCACTCCATGTAAGTGAGCGGACACCTTCCAAACAAGCTGTAATTAATGTTAGGAGCTAGATTCAGACTGTGGAGCTTGAAGGTCATTTCAGGGACTTGTTCCTCTGGAAGGTAATTGTGCTAATTTCAATGGGTGCCTTGGTGCTTCTTGGAGTGGAGCTAAGCCAGCCTGGCTGATTATTCTAAGCAACCTCATTGCAGGTTCCACAGGAGCTCAGTGGGCACTCAGGAATGGTGTCTGTTTCTCTTGGTTTCCTTTGCAGCCAGTGGTCACTGGGGCGTTCTGTTGTGTAGGGGGAGGACCCCTTTTGCAGTAACTGCAGCATACAGGGCCTCAGTCACTAGGATGAGGACGTTCAGAGAGCGCAGAAAATTCCGGAACCACTAAACTCAGTGACTGAAACGTTGTTTCAGAAACATCCTTCCAATCCTCATGGTTTCACAGATGTCAGGCCTAACTGAGTTAAAGGTGATGTTTAGGGCTATGCAAGAGAAAAAAAAAACAGAATTTACATTTAGTATTGTTTTGGTGACAGGTATACGTTTATTAGAGTTTTATGTATTTATATGGAAAATGGCTCCTTTTCCCTAGATTCCTAAGCAGAAATAGGAGATTTAAAAACTGAAATATTACACTGCATTGAGTAGACAATTTATTGTTGCATTTATGCAACACTGACATGCGTTTGGTAGACAGAGGAGAAAGGGAGAAACGATGTGAGTTTGCATACCCTTGAATTTCTTTCATGAGTCTTCTTTCTTGGCAGAGCTCTGACTCCAGTGCCAGCCGTCTCCGCTGCTTGAATTGCAATTCTGCCATTTCAGCTTCCAGGCAGGTGACGTATCCCACTTCTCCACCTGCCACCTGGCAGGTTCAGCTCACGACTCTGCCAGTTTTTGCCTTTCCGTGAGCCTGCCAGACCCCTACCCAGACTCTAAGGATCCTTACAATGTGTCCCCAGTAGACCAGGTCCCAGCAGCCAAGAGCTGCTTTTCACTGACTTTCATCATGAAAGTTAGAGCCTCTTGCCAAGTGCCTGGTCATGGAACCTCAGCTTCATCTTTCCTAGCAGCCAGACTGTGAGTTATGATGGCTGATTTCTGTATAGTGCTAGCAGTGCACATGAAACTAGTTCATCCTAAAAGCCCCAGAAGCGAAGAAAAAGGGCCAAGGTGCTAGGTAGCAGGACAGTTGGTGAATGACATTGTTTGCGGTGGTGCATACCTCTAATCCAAGCAATTGGGTCACTGAGAAAAGATCAGGCGTTAAGGTAATCCTTGGCTACATAGTGAGTCGGAGACCAACCCAAACTATGGATGACTCTGTCTCGGAAGGGGGAGGTAGAGAGGAAGGAGAGGGGGGGAGCCAAAGAAGAGCTGGAGGAGGAGGAGGAGGAGGAGGAGGAGGAGGAGGAGGACGAGGAGGAGGAGGAGGAGAAAGAGAAGAAGAAGAAGAAGAGGGGGAGGAGGTGGAGGAGGAGGAGGAGGGGAGGAGGAAGAGGAGGAGGAGAAAGAGAAGAGGAAGGAGAAGAAGAAGAGGAGGAGGAGGTGGAGGAGGAGAAGGAGAAAGAGAGGAAGAAAGAGAAGAAGAAGAAGAGGAGGAGGAGGTGGAGGAGGAGGAGGAGGGGAGCAGGAGGGGGAAGAGGAGGAAACAAAATTAAGTTATGTAAATCTCTGGCCAGGTAAACTTAAATTTAAAAAGATAATATTTTCTTTGTGTGTGCATGTGCACATGCAGGGAGAGAACCTAGGCTGCCAGGATTATACAGCAAGAAACCCCCATCTGCCGAGCCATCTCCTGGGCTGAGATTTAAACGTTACTTTGGATATTTCTCAGAGCCGTCTAATCAGAAGTGGCTGAGCAGAGCTCTCCTATTTACAGTACCTAACTTCACTGTCAAGAATCCATTTATTGAAGCTGGCTATGGTGGTATATACCTTTCAGAGCAGCATTTGGGGATCCTTAGGCAGGAGAATTGTGAGTTCGAGGTTGCCCTGGGCTATACAGCCAGACCCTGTATGGAAAAGAAACATATTCCATGACTACACTGAAGCAAGCACTGTGGTGGAACCGGCACACACAGCAATGTGTCAAGTTCATGGTTTGCTTCAGAACAAGTGCCACACCGAGTGGTAAGGTACAAACAGGCCTCAATCTGCCGTGTTTTGTTTGTTTGTTTGTTCCAACCATTTTCCTTTTTGAACAGACATGGATGCCTAGAAAATAAGAAGGATCTGATTTTCTATGTTTTCCTTTCCTGAGTGGAAAAAGGACTTTGGATTATAATGGACATGTGGGGAGAGACAAGAATCATGGTCCTAAGGAAGACTCTAGAACAATTTGAGCGTGATAGTTGTTTGTTGTTGCTGCTGTTGTAACTTTTAGATTGGATATTAAAAAACTACTGTTATGAGTGCTTTAAGAAATGCAAAATTGTTACATTTCAACATGGTTGGCTTATCTGATTTGGTTGATTTTCTGGTATAATGGGAGTTTCTCATAAATTATCTTAAATGATGATCCTACCTTGTACATCTCAAAGGGAAGTAGGTACGTGAGCAGTTTCTCTAAACATAATGGGCCCTGATGAGATGAGCTGCGGAGGAGAGAAGTTTTTCCCACACAGTTTCTTTTCCACAGAGGCGCAGATAGACTGTGGGTGATAGTGATGTGTGTGTGTGTTTGTTTATTCGTTTGAGACATGTCTTCTCTGTGTAGCCCCTAGCTGTTCTGGACTTTGCTTTGTTGTCCAGACTGGTGTTGAGTTCAGAGGCCCTCCTGAGTGCTAGGGTTAGCTAGGATAAAGGCGGTTGCCATTACACCCAACCGATTTTGACTTTGAGGTCATCCTGGCATTAGTAGTGAGAGAAGACTGAGGTAGGATTGGTAGGCTGTTGTGGACTAGTTGGGAGCAGGCAATGATAGGAAAGGACACTGAGTTTAGAATCAGGGAAGAAGATTGTTGTGTCTCAATGTAAAGATTAAGTAAATCTATGAGGGTTACTCAAGGAAGAGGGAGAATGAGATTTGGCATCAAAGCCACCAGGAGGGATAATTGGATGGCCACTGTTTTATGTATAAATATACACATACACACACACATACACACAAACACATATATACATTTATACATGTATATAAATATACACACATATATACACACATACATGTATACATGTATATAAATACATACATATACATACACACATGTACATACACACATACATATATATACATGTACATATGTATATACATATATACATGCACACATATACAAATACATGTACATATATATGTACATATATACATACATATGTATGTATTTATGTGTATAATCATTGCAGCTCTGACATTAAAGGGCAATTAGGCATGGGAGAATGTGGACAGAGGGACAGAAAGTCTGGCCTTTGGGGCCGGCATTGAAAGATATGACTTTTAGAGGGTTAAAAAAAAGAATATTTAATAATGATTATATATTCTGAGTAACTCATGAAAACTAGGAAAGGTCCAGAAGACAATGAATTTTGTCTCAGATGGTCAAGTTTTAGACTGCATTGGGTACTTGTCTTTTCTTCTCAGTACTCAGTCATGTATCTATCCATCATCCATCTATCTACCTAATCTAGATGCCTCTGTCTATCTGTCTGCCTGTCTGCCTGTTTGTCTGTCTATCTATCTATCTATCTATCTATCTATCTATCTATCTATCTATCTATCATCTATCATCTATCTTACCACCACCACTACCACCACCACCACCACCACCACCACCACCACCACCACCATCTCTCTACCTCATTAAGGTATTACTATAGAACTGTTAATGGCCTAGGATTTAGTAGGTAACGTAGGCTATTTTCAAATTCAGGGCAAATCTTCCACTTTAGTGTCATGAGTGATGGTGCTACAGGTGTGGGACCACATTCCTGGCTTCGGTACTCCTTTAATTCACATTGCTCTAATGAAAATTACAGTTCTGTGGCTGGCTGAGCTGTGTTTTGTGACACCCATTTACAGAGCGTGAAACAAGGCGACCTCAGTCACGAGGTGCTGTCTCCGACGTGCGTCTTCCAGCTTCCAGCTGCGGTTCCAGATGCACTTTGTCATTTGTTCTGAGACTGGGCTTTGAACGTCAGTCAAGCAATCCCGGCTTACTCAAATCATCTGAGTATTGAACCTGAAGAAAAGACACAGAAAATGCTTGCTTTTCAGATGAGCGTAACTCTGCCCCTCACGGGGATTCGGGGCTGTTAGCGTCTTCTCTGACTGCTAGAGCACTTTCAGCACTTGATACATTTGTGGGAGATGTAGCATGAGCAGGAGCTAGTCCAGTTTCATAGAAAGACATGGCTTTCCACTTACATTTGCAGTTCCACTTATAATTGTGGGTGTATCCCTTGCTTCTCCTATGACTGCTGACTTCAGAGTAGTTAATAATGTTTACTTCCATGCATATATTTTTTGTACTGGATATATTTTAAATTTTTTCTTTATAATGCGTATGGGTATTTTGCCTAGATATATGACTGTGCACTACATGTGCACATGCTGGGTGCCCTCAGAGGCCCTCAGATACCTAGAAGTAAAGTTACAGTTGGTCAGCAGCTGCCATGTGGGTTCTGGGAAACGAATCTGGGTCCTCGGTGAAAAGCATCTAGTGCTCTTAACTGCTGGTCCATCTCTCCAGACTTATATTGGATACTTGATATCCGCAGAGTATCTGGTGCAACGGATGTTAATTTTCTCACGCCTTCCCTCTCTAGTTAATGTTGACTCTCAGGAGTGAAGGTATTTATTACGTGATCAGATTTATAAGAGATTGTGCCCAGCTAATATATCAAAATGCTGAAGCTGAGGGTTGTAATCAGACCACTTAATAGTGGGAATGATTCTGAAACTCTCTGGGAAGAAAAATCATTAAGAAAAACTTCTAGAATACTATAGAATCTCACAACAATGAAATTGATTAGGTTAGGCTTTTTTGATATGTGTGGGTTGGGGATATGACTCAGTTGGTAGAGGGCTTGCCCAGGATTCGGGCAGCTCAGGCGATTCAATTCCCAGCACCACATAAGCTAGAGTGGTAGTGCATGCCTGTATGGCAGGACTTGGGAGGTGGAGGATTGGAAGTTCAAGTGAGTGTGAGGACAGCCTGGGATACAGAAAACTCCATCTCAAACAGGAAGGAAGGAAAAAGGAAAGAAAGAAGGAGGGGAAAAGGAAGAAAGAAGAAAGAAGGAAGGAGGAAGGAGGGAGAAAGGGAGAAAGGAAAGAAGGAAGGAAGGAAGGAGTAAACAAGTTGGCATTGGCATTAAAGCTTCTTTTGTTGGGCTGGTGGGATGGCCAAAGACTAATGAACTTAGTTTAATCCCCAGAATCCAGAGGAGGAAAAGAGAACAGACTTTCTGACCTCCACATTGTGTGCTGTGGTATATGTATACTTGTACTCAGGTGCAAAAAACACACATGTGCTCACACACACATGCTACATGCACATGTGCCCGTGCGCGTGTGCACACACACACACGCACACACACACCTCAATAAAGAATATTTTGTTCATCAATGATAATATTGTGTAGTGACTCAGTTACAAGGAACATTGCTACAGAGGTAAAATTATACAATTATGATTTGTTGTTAAAATGCTGTTTTAGCATTTAAAGGATTGTTTTTTAAAGACAAGGTCTCACTGTGCAAGTTTGGCTAATTCTCTAAATGGAATAGTCAGTCTGTTCTCAAACTCATAGATGTTCACTTAGCATCTGAGAGTTGAGATTAAAAGCGTGTACCACCGTTCCCAGGTCAAAGTGATGACTTTTAATTTTGGGAGAATTTGTTCTTTAAATGTCATTGTGTGTGTGTGTGTGTGTGTGTGTGTGTGTGTGTGTGTGTGTGTTAACAGTTTCTTCAAGGCATAAGTTCCTGCCATGAAACTTACCCTGCTAAAAATTCAATGTTTTTTTTTATATACGTATAGTGCCTCCATTCCACTATTTTTAAAATATTTTCATTGCCCCTGGTTAGCCTTCTTGTCTCATATTTTTATAAAGTAATAGTGCTATTAAAATGCTCTGAAAAGAATTTCTTCTAAGTCTTTCTATATGATAAATTTTATTTCACTTTCAATTTAACCTTCCCATGTTGAAATGGACACACTCTAAATACAGAGTGCACAAACTGTAATATATAAAGTATTCACACCATTATGTTAAATATTTTCATTGCATCTGAGCATCTTTTGTTAACGTGGTTATAGTTGAGAGTCCATAGAGTGTGGTGCTATTCACACGTAATTTAAAACAGTCTCCATATTAAATGTAAAGGGAGCCAGAGCAGGCTGTGTTTTATGTAAAGCGACATCTGCAGTTGGCTGTAGTTCACCAACAGGAAATTGGATCATGTATCCGCTATGTGATTGAATAAGACTTTCATCTTGGGAAGAATTCCTCCTGTAAAGCCTGCACTTGTCTGTCTTTCTGAACTGAAGCCTGTGGTGTGCAAACTGTGATAAGGAAGCCCTGACATGCTGGGGTGCTGGGGTGCTGGGGTGATGGGTGCTGGGGTGCTGGGGTGCTGGGGTGCAACCACGGACTTTCCTAGAAATAAAAAAGCAGTCGTTCACAGCCTCCTTAGCTCGCTCTAGCTGCTGGTTTTTGTATGTCCATCAGCTGACGCCAGTCCCTACATAGATTTTTTTTTCAAGTATTAAGTGAGTTTTTTTAAAAAAACAATAGATTTACTCATTTCACATTTCATGTGTGAGCATTTTGCCTGTACATACAGCGATGCACCAAATGCCTATTGAGTCTGAGATGTTTGTTGTAGGACCCGCCCTTTCTCACACCTTGGTCTAGGACACTCAAACAACACAGAATGCACTGTGCATGCCCTCATGCTGGACACACCAAGGACCACAGCCCAAACACCTCAGCTTGGATTCTAGGCTGTCCCACACCAAGGACCACAGCCCCAAACACCTCAGCTTGGATTCTAGGCTGTCCCATGAACCTTTTGTTGGGCCAGTAGGGCGCTCAGAGGGTGCAGAAGGTTTTTCTCTGTTCTTATAGAAACATGATGGTTAATTACTGAGAGGACTGATTTTTTTCAATATGCTGTCACCGTCATCTTCAGAATGTATCCCTTCAGTGTATAGTTGGATTCTATAGTAGCAAAACATTTGATTTTTTTAAAAGTTGTCCTTTAGGCTGGGGAGGTGGCTCTGTGGTAAAAGCACACACATTACTCTTCCAGAGGATCTGAGTTCAGTTCCTGGCGCCCACCTCCGGTGGCTCGTGACAGCCTATAACTTTCTAGCTTCAACAGATCTAAAACTTTATTGCTTCCGTGAGGAGCACACAAGTACACATGAAACACACACATACACATACATACAGACACACACACACAGGCAGAGACACAGACACATACACAGAGACACAGAGAAACACACACGGACATACATACACACACACTTAAAAAGAATAAAAATAAATCTCCAACTCAAGAGATGTAAGGGTTTTCAGCCATTTTACTACCCTATACCACCATGTATTGGCTGTGGTGCACTGCATATAAATAGGATGTGGTCCCTAGCAATGTAATTATATTTACTTAGAATTGAAAATAATTAGAAATGGCAAGCAAGTGCTATTACAGTTTATTAACTTCTTGCTTATCTATTAAACATAAATTTTACAATCTAAATTTGAGAGAAAAGGTAAGGCGTAGAATTATTTATGTATTATTGTCATTACACAGGGCAAAAATATGCCCATGGGAACACAATGAAATAAATAAACTGAAAAAAAATGTGTGTAAATATAGGAATGGGGTGGGTAGGAGTTAGTGTTATCAGGGACATCCCACCCTTGTCCCTTTATAGGAAGTTAAGGATACCTACTGGGAGGCCGAGGCAAACGTTGGGGAACTGCTCAGCACCCTTCCGTCAAAGCCTTTCTCTACAGTTTTCTGATATGTGCACTCGGGGGTGTGCGTGAGTGTGTATGTGTCAGTGTGTTCTTATGGGAATATATATGAGTGTATGTGAGTGTGTGGTGTGTGTGTATATCTGTGAGTTTATGGTGTGTGTGTGTGTGTTTGTGTATGAGTTTGTGGTATGTGTGTGAGTGTATGTGAGTGTGTGGTGTGTGAGTGTGTGTGCGTGTGAGTTTGTGGTGTATGTGAGTGTGGTGTGTGTGTATGTGAGATTGTGGTGTGTGAGTGTGTGTGCGTGTGAGTTTGTGGTGTGTGTGAGTGTGGTGTGTGTGTGTGTATGTGAGTTTGTGGTGTGTGTGTGGTGTGGTGTGTGTGTGTGTGTGGTGTGTGTGTGTGTGGTGTGTGTGTGTGTAGTGTGTGTGTGAGTGTGGTGTGTGTGTATGTGAGTTTGTGGTGTGTATGTGACTGTGTGGTATGTGTGGGTGTGTTTGTATGTGAGTGTGTGGTGTTTGTGAGTATGTGTGAATGTGTGTGTATGTGAGTTTGTGTCGTGTGAGTGTGTGTGAGTGTGTGTGGGGTGTGTAGAAGGGTCCCATGAACTTCAAATCTCCAGCATGTACCTGTAAGTCAGTCAGGGAGAAACACAGCTTTTCAGTCTTTAGACATCAGTGTCTTTGTTCATAGTCCAGGAAAGATTCTCTGTAAATTGTTTGCTAGCAATTTTATTTTGGGTCCTCACAAACCTTGCCTTCTTGATTTGCTACTTCCAATTCTGGCTATTTAGTTTGCCCTTTCTTTTTATCTATTTTTGTCTTAGAAATGCTTTTTGTCCTTCAGAAAAGACATCAAGACAAATCCTAAAAATAACATATCCAGGTCTGGTTTATTTTATTTGGCTGTGGTAATCGTAAAGTTTTTATGGGCCAATTAATTATCCCAGGTGTTCGGTGAAAACATAACTAGTGTCCCTAGCTATGGTTCTTCTGAAGTACAGAATCAGGCTTTAGGTATCTTGTGAATATTCTTCTGGCAAGGATTCCAGCGCAGAGCCTATAGTGAGTTTAATTTATTTTGCAAGCTTTCTTTTCGTAAGTGTCTGGAAAGGGTTCCAGTTTCTGTAGAACTCCCTCACAGGAAGACATAACATTATTGTCTTGAGGTAACACATGCTGAGGCAGGTGGATCACAGCTAACTAGAGAAAGGGAGAGACGCTGGATCAGTAACTGGCTTGTGCTGCCTCCTAAGGTTTGCCTTCTGTTAGTTACTGTTAGTTGCTTTGGGGGTGGACCTTGACCCGCACCCTGCACTCAGCCTCTGGTGAATTTGTAACTCTGTGAGGCTGTGTGGTACTTCAGGTTTGGCATTGCTGGCTTTGCTACACAGATTTTAGCAATTAACTCCAATCATTTATTAACCAGTGTGTCAATCAGGGTTTTATTTTTATTTTAATTCAATTTCATTCTTTTTTATCACTAACAAAATATTTCAGAAGATCACCTCAGCAGGGGACAAAGTTCGTGTGAGCTCATGTTTCCCAGGTTTCCTTTTGTCTCCTGTGTCACTCAGTTGTTTTAATGTTTTGGGAGCTCAGGACAGAGCACCGAGGTGGGGGAAAAAACTGTTCAGAACTTGAGAGCTAGAAAACAGAGAGGAGAACCAGAGGCTGGGGTTCCTCTAGTTCCTCAGGGCACCCCACTGTGACTGCATCTCCCAAGGGTCTGGCCCTTTCCACTTGTGCCGGGATGAAAGGTAATTTGCACTTTCTCTCATTTCTGGTGAACATCTCTTGGACATTCTAAGGACTTTAGCCAGGAGGAATTTGGGATAATATGTTAGTCGCTTGCTAGTTCTGCTTTAGGGAATCTGCAAAAAGTGTTCCCATGGGAGCACGGCTGTGGCCTGCCCCATCTCATTCCTTGTCTATGCCCCGCTTCACGATATTCTGTTCAGTCAGGAGATCCATGTGTCTATGTCTGTCACGTGGCTTGGATTTCATCATACTTATCAGCCTTCTTTTCTAACCAAATTATTATACCACAGTGTCTTTTCTGCTCATTTTCTCTAAAAAATAAATAAATGAATTAAGGCAAGATTTTTAACATTGACCCTGCCTGGTGCCTCTGAGCAGATATGTTTTTCTAATCTGGTATCCATATCCTGACTCACTTTCTGCTATTTAAATCAGGAGTGAGTGTGGTGGAAGAACGAAGCAAAGATTTCTGGAATCTTGTTTTTGTGAAAGGAGAATCTTTTTAGCAGATCTTCCAAATGGTCTTCAGTTGATGAATCGATTTGTTTAAAAGGGAGTTAAAAATCTACGCACCTGTAAAGGCATTTCGTAAAGGGCCTGAGGTAGGAAGATTGCGGTTAGCGGCATTTCATAGTCCTACTTCTGCTAAACGTATTGAAATGTATTGAAACGGGGTTGGGGATTTAGCTCGGTGGTAGAGCGCTTGCCTAGGAAGCACAAGGCCCTGTGTTCAGTCCCCAGCTCCGAAAAAAAGAACCAAAAAAAAAAAAAAAAAAAAAAGAAATGTATTGAAAGGTTTTGAAACGTTTTGAAAGGTTTTGGAGGATTAGCTTGAATTCAGCTGCTAAGCTCACTTTCATGTCAAACAAACTCGAGTGTTTGGGTGCTGGTGCTGAGACCATCAGTGTCATCCAGAGTTCCAGCCAACTCCATCTCCAGAGTTGATTGTTTAGTTCTCCTTCCTCTGCTGTTAGGATGTAAACGTTCCAATTAAAGGGACTCTAACAAGCCGGGGCCTGGCTAACATGGCGCTGACAGGCCTTGCTCATCCCCGTCCCCGTGCCTAAAATAATTTTTAAAAAATGCTGAAAAACAGTCTGATTGCATTCCTAAAACTGACCACCAAGACCCAGCTGTCAAAGTATGGAAGCCCAGCAATCAAAAGGCAACTTTGGCTCATCTAATGAACATTCCTGATTAAAATTAAACACCTCCTCCTAACACAGGGTTTCCTCTTCACCTATGAGCCACATCTGTGTCCTCGGTATCCAGAGACAGTCCTTAGTCTTTTCCCCCTCCAGGACAAGTACCCTTCCCTCCACCTGTTGTTCCCTTCCCCTTCTCCCTGGTCCTTTTTCTTCTGTGTTTGCCTCTTATTCCCCTCCCTTTGTCTCTCTGGGGCAGATAAATCTGCATTGTGCTGAGAACTTGGTATTGGAGTGTCTTGTTCCTTCAGCAATGTGGAAGGGTTTGAGCGAGCAGACACGGTGGCCGGGCCTCTAACATCTGGGCATGGTTCTTGGACTTGGCCTGGAGATAATGGACACTCATTAGAGCAGACATACCTGGTTAGACTTTAGAGTGACATAGCTGAACGATTCCAGATAGACGACTGTTATCTAAACCAGACTGACTTGATCACAGATTAATCAGACCACATACATCTTTCTCCATCTCGTCTCTAGTTAGACAGTGTGAGGGTGAAGAACTTGGTCTTTCTGACTGCATATGTAGGCCTAGAACAGTTGACACAAGTGGATGTTAGTGCCTGTGAGGGAGAATTTCTCTTTCTGTTTATTTCTTCTTTTCCTGGGTGAGAACTGTCTAGGACAAGCTAGGCTTTGTCCCGGGGTGGTCACACAGCAGAATAGCACAGAGAAGCTAGTTGCCTTTGGGGTAGAAAACCTACAGCAGAATGTTTGCCGGCTGTCTCAGATCCAAACCTCTGTCCTAGGTGTCATGCACTAGAGAAGCATGGAGAAGGTAGCTGCCTTTGGGGTAGAAAACCTACAGTGCAGTATTTGCAGGCTGTCTCAGACACAAGACAGAGAAACAGGCTTCTGTCCTGGACAGGTACCTAAGGCTTGGGGCCAGATTATATCTCAGGTTCCGTAGCCTCAGACTAACTTTCTGTTTCTTTAGACTTATCCTCTGGCATATTCTGCCAGAGCAAGGAATTTAGCTATAAGATGTTTAGGGTCTTCTCAAGAGACTGAAAACTGGTGCTCCCTTCCCAGGGAATGTGCCCTGGCATGGCACCTTGTACCACTAAGGGACCTTACAGAAAGAAGGTCTGGAAACAACTGAGGTAGGTGAGTTTTGATGATGGAGACATTACTAGAGCAACTCTAGTGAGTAACATCCACTATTTTGTTTGGGAGGATAGTCTGGCCATACAGGCTACATGACCCAAGCATTGAAAAGAAAAACGAATTATCTTCATGACTGGTTAACAGAATATGAGGGGACACATGGGAACCGGGACTTGAACATCATTGAAATCTGTTCTAAAGTACAGAGCCAACTCCCATGCCTGATTTCACTGATGGTTCTGCCCTTAACTGTGCTGGGTTCAAACATGGCCTGCAGTCATTCCATGGTGAATAGAGGCCTTGTCCAGCAATGTAACATTTACCAGTACAGACTTGTTTATGGTTCATTGTAAAGATACCAGAATTTAATTAGGAGTAAATTAAATAAATGAGCAGATTCTGGATGAAACAGATGTCAGGCAGTTAATGAGAACTGTAGCGTTAGTAGTTATGACAGTAGTTAGGACAGAGAGGAACTTCTAGTTAGCACAGATGCCAGTTGTTGATTCTGAAATGGAATTAGAATTGTGATTTTGTGGTTTTTATATCCTTGGGGTAAACATGTTTCTTTAGAGGGAACATATTATTAGAAAGCGAAACCAAAGTTTGTTAAAAAATGCACTCAAAAATAGAAAGTTAGAAAATATCTTATGAGTGTGGATTGTTTTATTTATTTATTTGTTTTTTTAAATGGGTCTGCAAGAAAGAAGGGGACACCTCTACTCCTCGTCCTTTTAAGCGGTCTAAAAGTTATTTTGTGAGCAGATAAAAATAAAATAAATCAGCAAAAGCAGAAATACTGGTTCAGTGTCCAGCTCTGAAGGAGGGTCTGGGGCGGCATCCTTGGATTAGCTCTTGAGGTACTTAGACCTACAGAATTCTGTTTCATTGGGTGTCATCAGCCTAGATAACAGCCTAACACATTCCTAACCATTTATCAACTGGGGTTGGCTCTGAGCCGGACAGAAAACACATTCAAAAGAGAAACCATGGAGAAGCCATTTTGGATTTCTGCATGTGGTGAAGAGATGTCATGTGGACTGTGATGTGGATTTCACTCTGTGAGAACTCTTCTGTTGATCCTTTGGATCCTCTGGCACCCTGAGCTTCCTTTCCTGGCAAGTGTTCCATGGCTCCAAACTCAGTTTGATCCTAGAAGGTTGTTTAAATCAATAAGTTGAATTAATGTTAGGGAAAAATAGCAAAGATGTAATAATTTACTGAATATCTGTAGGAAAACATTGTTTAATGAAACTTGACTAACAAGTCACATGCATAAGGTTGGTGGGTTGGAAGATTTGTTTCTTTTTAAAAGGTACCTGTTATATTCATATCTCTCTCTCTCTCTCTCTCTGTCTCTCTCTCTGTCTCTCTGTCTCTCTCTCTCTGTGTGTGTGTGCGTGTGCCTGTGCGTGTTCTCTCCACTCATCATGTGGACTCGGGTTGGAACTCAGGTCATCAGGCTTTACCCATTGAGACACCTTGCTGGTACAAGTTGTAATTCTCAAGGTGAATCCTAGTCAAAGATTAGGACTGAGGGAAGCCCCATGCTGACAACCACATCACATGGGGTGAGTTGTCTCTAACCTGAATGGGCTGATAGCTGCCTTCCTCTGCTGAGGTGGAGAACTGCAGGCTGAGAAGTGTGTGAGTGAGTACTCTAGAGATCGTGTAGAGCCACAGTCCACTGGTGAGTATTGCATCTCACCCGGCCTATGAGGCCTGTCAGAGTAAAACTTTGCTTAACTCCCTGCAAAAAATCTAGAGGCATTCAGAGCTGTGTCGTCCTGCTAGTGACCTGAAGGTCAAGAGAGCTTATTCACCTCATTTTGAAAGCAGACATTTTCTGTTTAAACTTAGACCTCTGAGTTTTCAGTCTATTCTACTGAGAGTTTCAGAGTTCTGGAGGGACATGGATTGGCTGTTAGAAAAGAAGGGCAGATATGCTCAAGTGAGTCGGTTTGAAACAAGAGAACAAAAATGTTATTCTTTGGTTTCAAGATGGCAATAAATAAATTCGACGAAAATTTCAAGAAATAAAAAGTGGGGAAATTGAAGTTATATATAGGTTGGGAATTCAAATGTGTGTTGCAAATGAGAAATCTAAAATGAGTTCCTGAAGAACAATTATAGATTAAATTAGAACCATCTAATTTATACTACCATAGGGTGGATAATAATTTCTCAATCTTTAGGACATTTATAAATATTGTCTACATTTATTATCGATAAAAAAGTGAATGGTGGTCTGGAGGAGAGATGCCCAGCTAAGAGAGTTAGCTGTTCTTCTAGAGGACAAGAATGCAGTTTGTAACAGAACACCAATGGCTTATGCTCTAAGATCAAGAATCGACAAATGGGACCTCATAAAATTGCAAAGCTTCTGTAAGACAAAAGACAGTTAGGACAAAACAGCAGCCGACAGATTAGAAAAAGATCTTTATCAATCCAACATCTGAAAGAGGGTTAATATCTAATATATACAAAGAACTCAAGAAGTTAGACTCCAGAGAATCAAATAACCCTATTAAAAATGGTCTACAGAGCTAAACAAAGAATTCTCAACTGAGGAATATCGATTAGCCACGAAGCACCTAAAGAAATGTACAACGCCTTTAGTCATCAAGGAAATGTAAATCAAAACAACCCTGAGATTCCACCTCACACTAGTCAGAATGACTAAGATAAAAAATTCAGGTAACAGCGTATACTGGCACGAATGTGGAGAAATAGGAATGCTCCTCCATTGTTGGTGGGAGTGCAAGCTGGTACAACCACTCTGGAAATCAGTCTGGAGGTTCCTCAGAAAATTGGACATTGTACTACTTGAGGACCCAGCTATATTACCCCTGGGCATATACCCAAAAGATGCTCCAACATATAACAAGGATACATGCTCCACTATGTTCATAGTAGCTTTATTTTAATAGCCAGAAGCTGGAAAGAACCCAGATGTCCTTCAACAGAGGACTAGATACAGAAAATGTGGTACATCTACACAGTGGAGTACTACTCAGCTATCAAAACAATGACACCATGAAATTCTTAGGCAAATGGATGGAACTAGAAAATATCCTGAGTGAGGTAACCAAGTCACAGAAGAACACACATGGTACTTGGCCATTTTGAAGTAAATCAGTTAGTGTGCATAATTTATTGTGTTAAGTTTCATGCTAGCACTCTTATGAGCTAACGGGTGATGTGGCCACACTGAGTTCATTTTCAACTTTGTACCTTTACCCCTCCTGCCTTGCCCTTTCTTCACATGTTATCTAGTGAGGAGCCCTGTTCTTAGAGTTGTAAGTGTACTTGAGAGGCAGGAGCAGAGCAATGAACCAGAAATGGTAGACCTTTAATTGTGGGAAACTATCAGTTCTCCTGTTATGGCCCTGCCATCCCTTGCTGTGTGTATGTATATAATACTTTGTCCTTCATATGTGAAAGATCCACTGTTGGAATTCTTTGATGTATATAAACATTTGGTTAAAAAAAAAAAAGGATGCAGTTTGTAGCTGTCATGTAAGTGTTTCACAACTGCCTGTAGCTAGAGATCTGAACAATCCAGTGTTCTCCTGTGGTCTTGGCAGACACTACAGTCACATGTGTGCACACATGTACAAACATAGACATAAATAAAAATAAATCTTAAAAAGGTGTGAACTAGGAGGGCTAGAGAGGTAGCTCAGTGGATAGAGTGCTTGCCTAGCATGCACAGGACTTGGGATTCAATGTCTGGTACCACATAAATCTGGAGGGATCTTGTTCTGTGCCGGTGGAAACAAGAGGATGAGCAGGTTTAGGTTTGATACTACAGGGAGTTGGGGATCACCCAGGAAGACCTTGTCTCAAAAAACAATAAACAGACAGAAAGTGAACTAATAGTGAATCCTGTGTTGAACAAAATGTCATGTAAATTAATATTTTATCCATGTGTATTTGTTAATTTTCTGTTTTGTGGAAAGCAAATTACAGGAGAAAATGCTTTCAGAGATCCAGTTTTGGGGAGAGGGGATACAGTCCATCATGGCTGGGAAGGAAAGGAACAGAATCCTTAAGTCCCACCAGGCAGACAGGAAGCAGAGAGATCACATTACACATGTGGAGGAAACAGAAAGAACAGGAAGTGGGGCAGGCTACAAAACCTCAAGGCCCACCCCCAACAACAAGCTTCCTTCCACCAGCAAGGCTGTACCCCCTGAAGCTTCTATACAAGTGAGCTGTGTGGCTAGATCTTACCTGAAGCCCATACCATGTAACGGTTCTGTGCTTAATGTGGAGAACTTATTTGAAAGGATTCTTTTTTTTTAGTAGTTCTTAAATTTACTTTAATCTCATTTATTCTCAAATGTGTTTGAGACGGGGGAGTAAGGGAAGATATTCTTGACAACTCATGCTTTACATGACTTACTAAGCAGTGATTCTCGTATAGATAGAAAAAAACAGTCATCATTCAAGGAAAATGCACACTGCTAGACAGACGTTTGGTAAGACTCATAGGCTTATTACAACACCAAGAATAACAGTGTTTTGTGCAGGGTGACCAGAAACATTTCGGGGAATGTCGAAATGATGACTTTTTTCTTTTTCTCTGTTCTTTTCTTCACTGTTAGATATTATTTACTTCTGGCTGGAATATTCACCCTGTGCACTGTTGTCAGAAAGCAGTTACACATCAATTAGTGCCCTGTGTAGATACAGATTTGATGGAGATTAAGGCTGGGACTGAAAGATGTGTCCACTTCATGCTCTCTGGGAAGTTTTGGCTATCATAACTATTTAGCATTGGTCTCTGTGGCAACAGCAGGGAAATGTGAAGCAAGGCTAGTGGGAATCACAGCTGGCTTTTGAAGGGTCACAGTCTAGCGCTGTTCTTTGCTTGTGCATCTGTCTGGGCCGAGCTGGGAGCTCTGATCTACATTGCATGTATACTTCAGTCCTCTCCCCTCCCCCATCTCTCTTGCCTTTTCTCTCTCTGTCTTTCTCATCTCTTTCTGTCTCTCCCTCTTTTTCTGCATGTCTGGTACATATGTGCATCCGCCCGTGCCCATGTGTGTGTGTGTGTGTGTGTGTGTGTGTGTGTGTGTGTGTGTGTGTGTGTGTGTGTGCTTTTTGGTTCTTTTTTTCGGAGCTGGGGACCGAACCCAGGGCTTGTAGGCTCACAGTGATAGGTAGTAAATGCAGCTCTTCCTGCTTGCTGTCTCCTGTAGATTTTACACATCTTGAATCTGTTATCCAGCATAAAAGAATGGTGCAGCCATTTCACATTCACAGAGGAGCACTTGGAAAGAGAAGAGGACCAGAGAAAGCTTATCGGCAAAGCTATTTGTCACTTGTTAATTCCAGGCACGGTTCTTCCAAATTCTTGCTGTTGTCTGAGTCACTATACTCAGTACCCAACTCAGCCATTGTCTGTCACCTCAGGCATCATTGCCTTAGTGGAGCACCCTTGTTTCTCCCCTGTCTCTCTTGTCTACGAGATGGCAGCCACATAAAGCATGCTGGGATTCTGGACAGTAGTGGACTCCTTGTACTTCGCCTCTGACAGAATGTATAGTCTGGGTTCTTCTAGCCTTGGATCTCACTGATTGATACAGGAGGTAACCCATGCAGACTATCCACAGAGGAACGTTGTTTGTGTATATCAAGTGGAACGTTTCAATCTGTCACCCCTTAATCCCATTCTTTAAGCTTCCACTGGGTTTTCAGAAACTAAATGGGATCTAACGAAAGAGTCTGTTTTCTTACCACCTTAAGTAAACTGGAGGCTTCAGGTGGAAGTCAGGAGACTCCAGGGATAGGTTGTCCCCATGTAGTTATTCTTTTTTTTTTTTTTTTTTTGGTTCTTTTTTTCAGAGCTGGGGACCGAACCCAGAGCCTTGCACTTCCTAGGCAAGCTGCTCTACCACTGAGCTAAATCCCCAACCCCCCATGTAGTTATTCTTAATAACACTGGAAAGAGGGGGGGAGAAAATTTACACAGATGGCTCTTTTGATGGTGGGAATATAATTATTTTTGTTCTGTTTTCTAAACTTTCTCTAACATTTCAGTACTGTTTATGCAATAATGATAATTTTTAGTAATAACAGAACTGTTTTTCTCATGGGGAATACAAACTCTCTGAGAGGAAAATTCCAGATTTACAAAACTAACACGGCTAAATTCAAAATCTAAAGGAATGTTTGAAAAAGGATAAACAAAAATAAAACAAAACAAAATCTTCACAGGACTTAAAATCACTCCCACCATAGCTGAAAATGGTTTGAGGGGTGGGAGGGAGAGCCAGTTTCTTTGAGGGAGGGTTGACCATGCACCCTTGGATTGCCCTGCAGCCAAGCCTCCATGAGCAGCACACATTGAATTAAAAAGATAGAAGACACGAAGTTAAGGAGTGGGGTGTGAATCTAGGGCAGTCTAAGGGGGGAAATGAGGGTAAATATTAACAAAATACATGGTATGCCTATAATAAATTCTCAAAAATTGAAATAAAATACTTAAATATTAAAATAAAAAACTTAAAGTAAGGACTTCTAATTTTAACTTTCGGTGGCCTTGCTACTTAATGTGTTTTGAAAGTTTGTGATTGATGAGTTGTGTTTATTTGACCTACAAGCTCCTAACAATTTAAAATATATGTGTGTGACCCTTCCATTATTCTTTTCCTAGAAACTTCTACTGTGACCATTTTCAAAATATTCAAAACTTGATAATTACAAGGAACTACTGTGTACAAATTCAGGTTCTATAGCTGTATAGCTTTTAAAAAGATTTTTCTAAATTGAGTCCATGTAATCTCCCTTCTTTTTCCTCTTCATACATGTGAAGTTTCCCCTGTTAAAATATAGCATTAAGTGTGGTTCATTTGTTAAAATGAGCAAGTCTGTTGCAGGTGTTAACTAACCAAAGCCTGCAGATTTCATCGTGTTCTCTCTGTGTTTTGCAGTGTCCTGTGTCTGTCATAATTCACAGAATGTTCTCATAATAGTTTGCATTCTCATTGGTCTTTTACCCAGGTGTATTCATTTTGGGGTGTGGTAGCTCTTTAAGTGTTAAACAACATTCTTCTGCATGTAGCCCAGTTAGTTTCTCCAGTTTGGCTTACCTGTTTTGCACATGTCTTCAATCACACCAGTAAACGTGCTGGTACAAGCTACATCTAAGAAATTGCAAAGTTACCTTTCTTTCAAGATACTTATGTCAAGTCTTTTTAAAAAGTTGAATTTTATGAGGAAAGGCACTACAGAGATTTGTCTGCAAGGCTTATATGACCTTTCTTTTGTCTGTTGATGTATCAATTGATTTTTAATGATTTAAAATTTTAGATTGTATTTACTTAACGTGTACGAGTGTTTGCCAATATGTGTATGTGTATCATGTGCATGCTGGAGCTCATGAAGATAGGAAATGGGCACCAGATCCCCTGGGTCTGGGGTTTTACAGACAATTGTGTGCTACTATGTGTGTTCATTGTTGAAGATACTTTTAGATAGGTATCCAAAACAAAAGAAGTCCACGATAGATTTAAAATTAAAAACCTATTAATTCTATATCCTCCCTTGCTTCCTTCAGTAATTCTAGAATTTTTTGGATTTGTTGAACCATTAACTCTAAGTTAACTTTAGCAACCGTGACAAAGAGATTATGGTCAGTTGCTCTTTATTGAGTGTGTTGGTTAGAGAATATACCACTGTTTCTTTTACAGGACATGAGTAGGAATAACCTTAAGCTTTACCTTCAGTAAGTTAGTAAGTGTAATAGTTAATATTTATACAGATATATAAATTTTAGGTGGCCAAAGGAAATCCAGACATCAAAAAGCTGAAATCCTGATGACTTGGGCTGTAATCTCAGCTGTTTAGGAGGGTGAATCAAGAGAATCCCAAAGTCAAGGTGTGTCTAAGCTATGAAGTGAGTTCAAGGCCAGTGAGGTTTTCTGAATGAAAAGTAGCGAGAGGACTGGAAATAAAGCTGGATGGTAGAGCAGTCACAAGCATGAAGCGCTGGGTTTATGCCCAGGGCATTGTTACTTTTCTGCTGCTGTGATAAAGCACCATCGCCATGACAATTATATAAAATGAAGAGTCTACTTGGGACTATAGGACCACAAATTGATAGCCCATCATGGAATAGAGGCAGGATGGCGAAAGGTAGGCGGGCAGGCAGGCACAGGAAGATCAGAGATCACTTCTCAACCATGAGCACCAAGTGCAGCGTGTACAGGAAGTGGAGTAAGACTAATAACATTCACCCCCCTCCTGCCATGACATACTTCCTGACTGACTTCTTAGAGATTCTACAGCTACCCCAAATGGAGCCTCCAAGTCTTCTAATATCCCAGTCTATGGGGACAATCTTCATTCAAACCACCATCAACAGTACAACAGAAACCAGACCACACTCCACAACAGACAACCACAACATGAAGAACTCACAAAACTACCCACTGAGGGCTTTTTGCTCCAAAGGTGGATTTGGCCTGGTTTCAAAGCCTTTGGCAAGATCTGCAGGAAAGGGAGGGAGTGGATGAGTTCCTCTAGTCAAGAATAGCTTTTTTAGATGAACTCTAACAACAGCTGGAATCCCAGTGCTTTCTCGTGGACTTTAAGACATCAAGTGTTCATATGCAAATCTGAATTCCTTTTCACTCAAGCATTTTCAGAAGGCAATACATGTCTCTGATTACACCAGTATACGTTCAGGCATAGCCTACATCTAACAAATTTTAGTTAAAGTTTAGATGTATATATGGCATGTGTATGTGTGGGAAGCACACCATGGCACTTTTGGAGGCCAGGGACAACATTGTAGTTCCGTTCCCTCCTTTCCCCTTTACATGGAGATGGAGCACAGTCTGTCAGGCTTCAGTGGCAAGTGCTTTTCCTAATGATCCATTTTCTCAGCCTCAAAACTAATACTTACCTAGCTGTGTTGCTAGACTTTAATTCTATCTTCTCCCCTTTAAGCTGATTTTTAAGGTTAGAATACAAAGCAGTGGGTTTCAACGTGGCATCTTCATTTGCGAGTCATCGTACATTGTTCTTGTTCATTGACCTTCCTGTTCTTTATGTTTTACCTTTTCAGCAGAGTGATTGATGCAAACAGTTCTAAAGTTAAGTAACGGCGTTTGTTGGTGCCTCTTAGCACCCAGATGCTTTCTGTTAGTCGGGCTCCTGCAGAGTCAGGACTGGGTCCTGGTTCTGAGTGACTGTGGACAATCTTCCCTGGATTTTGGAGTTTGACAGGGGCTACTTGGGAGCAACAGGTTCAACACGTTGGTGCCCCTGGATTTTGTGGGTCACTTTGGGGACCCAGGGAGCATTGCTGAGAGTTTCCTGTGACTTTTGAAGGCACTGGTCACCTGCTATTGACTCCCCCACTTTAAAGCTGCTAAAAAAAGACATCGGTGTTGTCTCCTACCAGCACCAGTCACTGGTCATGAGCATACCTGCCTTTGTGGAGGCAGCAGCATGCTAAGCATGCTGAGGGTTCCTAGCAAAATTGCTTCAAAGTGGGGTTCCCAGAGGAAAGGTTGAACTACTCCTTGGCTTCACTGCCTGCATTCTGTCCTATCTCTTTCTTAGTCCAGGTTGGCCTTGAACTTGTGTTTCTACTGGTTCATTCTCCTTAGAGCTGAGATTATAGATTTGGACCACTTATCATGTTTGCTTTTCTTGACCTCATTTATTTTTCTCACACCCCCTACCCCTGGTCAATATTCAAGTAAAGGCTGAGTGAATGAAGGCTGAAGAGGTGTTAAGAGTTTGAAACAGGCAGATAGAGTTCTTATGCCATTATCCTTGCAAACTCACAACCACAGATACATTGCCATTATCCTGGCTTGTGTTATGTCCACTTGACACAAGCTAAAGTCATCTGAGGGGAGGTCTTAATTAAGAAAATGCCTTCATAAGATCAGGTTATAGGAATTTTCTTAACTAATGGTTGATGGGGGAGGGCCCAGCCTATTGTGGGTGGGCCATCCTTGGGCTGGTGGTCCTTGATTCTAGAAGCAGGCTGAGCAAGCCATGGGAAGCAAGGCAGTAAGCAGCAACCCTCATGGGCTTGGCATCAGCACCTGCCTCCAGGTCCCTGGTGTGCCTGAGTGCCTGTGCTCACTGCAACTGCTAATAAACTGTTATATGGAACTGCAAGTGAAATAAACCCTCTCCTCCCCAAGTTGGCTTAGCCATGGCATTTCAATACAGCAATAATAATTCTGAATAACACACCCACAAAGCAAAGAGCTGTACATTCAGGCTTGTAAGTGCAGTTGGGCACAATAAACTGTGCTCATCTGGCTTGGGAGAATCTTTTCTCTGAGTTCCGAGGTACATTAATTCCTTTAGGATGGTTTTGGACATGATAGGTAGTCATGTTGTACACTTAGATGGCAATGCCTCTAGAAGGCCCCAGGAAAAGGGCTGTGGGCACACACAGGGAGCAGCATCCGTGGCATGGTAAGTATCCACGTCTCATTTACAGTACTCTTCTCCACTGAGACACTTACAATACCTCTCAGGTTTGCAAAGGGAAAAATCAATTTTCGTTTCCTCTGTGTTGCTCAGTCAGATCTACAATCTTGAACGAGGCTTCATGTGTTGATTCTCCAGCATTAAGATCTCAGATCTGTTAGGGCTCAAGTCAAGGTCATTAGCCAACCTCAAGGACTGTCAGGCTGGCTTACACAGATATTTCCTGCTACTCATAGTGGGATCAACCTCCGTGGACTCAAGCAATATCTGGATAAACAAGCTTTCACTTGATGCAGACTGAGTGTGGAGATAGTGGTTCAGAGCTCTGATTCTGCACTTCTCCTGCTGGATTCAAGTCTATGCGCAGATTCCAACTAGCTGGGTGTCTATACTCAAGCTGGGGGGATTAGACTCAGCTCCCAAGAATGACGGGGAGGTACAGATTAGAATTATTTAACAGCCCATGGCAAGATGCTGAGCACAAACTAAACTGTTAGTAAACATTAGCTTTAAAAAAAAACCCCACAGTTGGCAGAGTTTTCTTCATTCAAAGAGAAGGGCTTGTGGGGTTTAATTTTCAGTACCCATTTTGGCGATGAATCAATCGCTTGCTGAGTGGAATAACAAAGATATTGGGGTAAAACCAAAATTTCTGGGGGACTTCAGTTTCCTGGTGCACGCAAGCATGTACACACACACACACACACTCACACACACACACTCAGACACACACACACACACACTTGAGCTTATTAGTACTGGAGCATGTAATGACGTTTTTACATATGTATATGCTGGACTTTGAACACATCCCTGCCCTTTCTGAGTTACTTTTATAAACATACTTATGCAAATTAGTTGTTGGCAGCACTCATTACCGATTATCCCACAGGAAGTCGAAGTCAAAGGTCCTTGGATTGCTTTCTTTTTAAGGAAACTTTGTCCCTGAACCACAGGTTTTAGTGTCCTCTGTAGTGATTACTGAACTCTGAACTTTAACCTCTGGAGGAGAAAAGGTCCAATAGAGAGGTGCATTTCCTGACTTTAAGGGAGCAGCCCTGTGTCCATCTGGATGTCTTAGAAAGTGAGAGTGTACTTTGTCCACCTTTCTCACTAGTTTTCAAATCTATAGACCTGCCTGAGTTTGTCACTCTAGCCTATGTGTGTAGAGGGCTTTGAACATTAGCTGAGCAGTTTCCTCTAGGGGAATATATGAGAGTAAAGAAATGGCGAGGTGTTAATAAGAATCTCCTTATCAAGTCATCACTAAAGCCAGTTTTACAAACAGTGATTTGAGAGGTTATGGGGTGGGCAGGAGTCTGGTTGTCTCAAGGCTCCCAACTCAGTCCTTTTTTAAAGGTTCAGCAGCAGACTTTACAGTCTGTTCTATTTTGCAAAAATTTTGTCATCTTTGAATTTCTCTATAATGTTTTCTGTCAATAGTGTAGTTTAGATGTGAAAAACTCCTTTAGGCTTCTGTACTTGAATATTTGGTCTCCAGCTGGTGATGTTCTTTTGGGAGGTTGTGTCCTAGCTGGAGAAAGTGAGCTGTTGTTGTGGGAGAGTCTTAGTGTTTGTGTCCTGGCTTCATTTCCTGTGAGATCTCTGCTTCCTGGTCTAAGCTGTGAAGAAGCAGCTTTAGATTCCTGCTTCCATGCCTTCCTGTTTAGAATGTGCTATGTCCCTCCAAACAAGGAGCCACTAGACCCTTCCTCCTTAAGTGGTTCCTTGTCATCAGGTCTTTGGTCACAGTGATGAGAAGGGTAAGAGAAGAGGCTCAGACAGGAAGGGCACTTTCCATGAAGGCTGATGAACCCACGTGCTGGCAGGAGACATCTGACTTCTAGCTGTTCTCTGTCTCCACATGTGCATGGGGCACGTTCTCCCATGCATACACACTGCTGTGTGAGCACATACACGGTGAATAAATGTTTGTAAGCATAACAAAAAGAAAATCTTAGAAATGTTTGGACTATGTATGGCAAGACGGCACATCAGGCAAAGGCACTTGTTGCCAAACTTACCCACCTGGCTTTGGTCTCCATGAGCCATGTGGTGGAAGGAGAAAAACGATTGCCATTTGTTTCCTGACTTCCACATGTGTGTTGTGGGGCTGTGTGTATACACCCACACAGATAGACAGACAGACACACGAGCACACACATACACACAAATAAAATGTGAAAAAATGTGTCAGCTTTCACTGTGGAATTTCATTAACGGGACAGGACTTGTTCGTGAGATAGATTTCGAACAGTGTAGGCAAATGTTGTGCTGCACTCATCCCACAAAACCTTCCTAGGTGTCGTAAGTGAGTAGAATAGACTTAGCCTTAATTATACCCACACTTTTGCCCGTTCTCAGGATGTTTTGTCTTTTCTTCTGGTAAAGCATGAAGCAGATGTTTACGTAGTGGGCAGCCCAACCTTTCCGAAGGCAGCATACCCCACTGTGGTCCAGTGTAGGGTGCTATCTCTTAGAGTCTTCCTGCTCTGAGTGGATCTAGGCACCAGCACAGATTATTGGCATCAACAGTAGATTTCACCTAATGTACTAAGCTTGGGTCTGCTGCAGGCTCTACCCACCAGGAGCTATGGATGGAAACTCCTGAGGAGCGTGCTGCTTTCACGGAGAGCATGGCTGGGAAATGGTGCAGTACGCCTGGCCCTTTATTAGAGCTGTGGAACCCAGACACACCAGTTCCGTTTGCTTTCTCTCCCATGCATGTAATATGCACATTCTTCAGGAGTACATACACATGAGCAAAAACAAGACATGAGAGAATGTGCAGGGTTAAGGGCAGGTTACTAAAAACCCTTTTAACTTTAACTTGAACAACAAGAAAAATCAAGTCTCGATTTCAAAAGACAGAATAAAAGCCCCAATAGAGTTCAAACTGTACTGGCAGCTGAACCCCATACTGTATTTTGGGGTACTTTCATTCCTTCTGAAAAATCTGCTTCTGGAAGCTGGGAAGAGATTTATTTCAAGATCCAGCTATACTACTCTGGGGCATAAACCGAAGGTCACTTCATTCTACTACAGAGACACTTGTGTCTCGTTAAGGACCCCACCCCCACAACCAATGACGATAATAAACAAAACCCAAAACAAAACAAGTAGGAAATCATGAAATGCACAGGTAAAAGCATAGAACTAGAAGGAAATCATTCAGACACCAAAAGATAAATAAGCCATGTATTCTCCTGTATGATTGTTGGCCTTTAAGCCTTTGATAAATATGCCAGTATTTGCATAACAGCAAAGTAAGTACCTATCGAGGAGGGAAGACACTCCCAAGGAATGGGAAATAGAATATATAGTTATGGAGAAATGGGATACAGAGACTGGAATGGAAAGATTAAATAGAGAAGGGGAATATTGAGAAGGACAACTAATGTTAAGGGCCATTTGAGGTTTCATATGAGGGCTCAGCAGAAATTTCTTAAAATATGAACATATATATATAAAAGAAGTCTAAATGTAATCACTAAAGAGTAGGGGAGACAAAGCCCCAACTAGACCTCTCCTGCCACCAAGTGAAACCTCCATTGTCAGGAATAGGTCACAGCAAATTGAGTGGTTGGCCAAAGAGGCCCATGGAAACCCTCAAACAACTCAGGCGATTGCCAAAGCTGTTGGTTGTTCTCCACAGACTAATAGCAAAGACCTATTGCTGAAGACAAGACTTACACAACTCAACGACAATGGAGAAGTTGAGCTGGTCCCTAACTAGAACCTTCACCCATACTGACTAGTGTTCACGATACTGGAAGGCACTCTGCAAGCTGCCAGAGGAGAAAGGTAGACACCAAGCCAACCACAAGCCTTCAATCTGTAGTGTTAACCTGCCTGCATGATATTCTGGTGCAATGTGATAGGGGCACAAGGACTGTTGGAATTTACAAACACTGTGTGGTTGGATTTCAGGCCCACCCCATGAGCTAGAACCCATGCCTTACATTGCTTTGGTGGTCAAGAACCTGCACATGGACTTCGGGGAAAGCCAAATACTATTGTTCTGCTAAAGCAGTAGTTCTCAATGAATGGATCATGGTGCCTTTGGGGGGAATCACATATCAGATCTCTTGAATATCATATAATTACATCACAATTCATGACAGTAACAAAATTACACTTATGAAGTAGCAATAAAATAGTTTTATGGTTGGGGTCCCCACAACATAAGGAACTGTATTAAAGGGTCGCAGCATTCGGAGGGTTGAGAACCACTGCTGTAAAGGAATATAGAAATGTGATGACTTCTAATGATATTCTGCTATACCGATCAGCCATCACCAGAGATGCTTCCTCTTGCCGTAGGTGGAAAGAGAGACAGACTCCCACAACCGGACAATGTACAGAGAATGTGAGACCTTGGGACTCTCAGTCCTAAACGGGATGACTTCATTAAACCCCTCCAGGCTCAGGGAATTATGGGGAAGAGGAGGTGGGAAGATTGTTAAGAGTCGGTGTGCATGGAAGACACCAAGGAAACAGCACCTCCCAGACACAGCAGGACTGATGCACATGTGGACTCACAGAGACTGGAGTACGCGCAGGACCTGTACAGGTCCGAGGCAGAGGGACTCCCAGCACTTCTGGGAATCTGGTGCTATTCCTGTGCGTAACCCTGATTGTTAGTTAGGGTTAGAGATTAATGTCCAATTGAGAACTGTGAGCAGAAGTAAAATGAGTTTCTCCAAGGGAGTCTCACTAGCATTAAAAACCACATTTAAGGGAGGCCCAAAGCCCAGTGGTAGGCAGATGACACACAGACTCGCTGGTACTGTGGTAGGTGTTTTGCCTTATATGCTTTGTTTTGGCATTTTTATATTACTCATCTTTTGCTTATATATTAGTGTTTATGATTTTGTGAGATTTGTGTGTGTGCCTTCCCCTTCCTGTTTTTTTTCTAGAGAGACAGAGAAGGAAGGCACAGAGGTGGATGGATAAAGAAGTGGGGACAGATGATCTGGGAGGATGTTAAGGAAGGAAAACTGATCAGAATATACCAATTGAAAACACCCGTTTTCCAATAAAAAAAAAGAAAGAAAAGAAAATTTTTCTTCCCAGTGTGTTCTTTTTACCAACTGTGCTTTTAGTGTAAACACCCAGAATCCACACATGACGTGCAGGCTCAGGACTCTGATTCTTCTCTGGGGTGTGGGGTAAGTTTGGGATCTAGCAGCTGTGCTCTACCCAGTGTTTCTATCTTCCTCTTACAGACTTCACTCGAGTCCCCAGGGATTTTCTTCTTTCTGGAATAAAATAGTCGAACAACCTTAGGCCAGAGAGGTTGATTTCGACTCCAGGTTTAAGGTGGTATAAACATGTGGTGAAGAAAGCTACTACTGCCTTTTACCAGTTTGGCCTAGGGTGGAGAGCCTGTGGTGTGGATTCCTCACATCCCTGTTCATCAGGAAACAAAAGAACTCAGACTGGAAGCAGTTCCAGTAGCTTGTCCTTTCTTTCTTCCAGCTGTGCCTCCGTTGGTTCCACATGTGTGGGACCAACTGTCAAAACCCAGGAGCCTATGGGAACATTGCACAGGCAAGCCATGGTACATGACTAAAGGCATCTATCTATCTATCTATCTATCTGTCTGTCTGTCTGTCTGTCTGTCTGTCTACGTACTTATCTATCTACATATCTACATATATATGTATATATCTACATATGTATGTATGTATCTACCTACCTATCTACCTATCTACGTATCTACACAAATTATGTATGTATGTATGTATGTATGTATGTATGTATGTATCTATCTATCTATCTATCTATCTATCTATCCATCACGATAGTTATCCCTGAAGGCTTCAAAATGCCTTTGTGTGAGAACAAAATTATTTTGCATTGATATGGTTCACTGTCCACTAATCATGAATGGCTTGAATCACACTGTCTTTTTTTTTTTTTGACATTCAAAAAGCTTTAATTTAAATTTGTCAGGTATACCACAAATATTCATAGATTACAACTAGACCTGGTAACCCATTCTAGATTTGAACTTATGGCTAAAATCTTAGAGAACGTGGATACAAAAAAAAAAATGAGGTTTAAATAATATGGTCCTGGGGAAACCTATTCGACCTCAGGAGAACCATGCTTCATTTTCTCAAATCTAGACATAACCTTTGGAAAAATGTATTTGCCAGACAATTAAGTAGGCACAGAGGCTTGTCTAGCTCCTAACAGCTGAGGCCCTAATACAGACGAGATTTCACCAAGCTGCACATAGTTAAAGGCCTCTAAGCCTTTTATCAAGTGAATCGGCCGGTGCCTGACAGATCCTCTTCTTTCCTCAATCAATGAGTTGCTCGGAATCACTCATCAGTTCTACAGCGAGCACAGCCAGAGAAGAACAGCTAAAGAGCGAGTCACAGTCACACTGTCTTATAACTGGCATTATATCTGGACACATCAAAGGTTTTTAGGGTTTTTTGTATCATTAAAAAATATTTATTTTTATTGATATTTTGTGTGTATGTTGCGAACGTGGGTGCATGCGTGAGTGTGTGTGTGTGTGTGTGTGTGTGTGTGTGTGTGTGTGTGTGTCTGTGCATATTACTACATGTTGCTGTTCACATGTGGGAATCTGGAGACAACTTGTAGGATTTGATTCTTTCCTAATACCATGTAGGCCCTGAGCATTGAACTCAGGTGCTCATGCTTGGTGACAAGCCCCTTTGCACACTGAGCCATCTTGCTGGCCCCTCTTCTGTGAATGTGGTGATTACTTTCCTTGCATGGGTTTGGAGTTTAATACTAAGCACACACATGCTATAAGCCCCAGCTGTTTACTTTAGAGTCTCTTTGTCTTCTAGCTTCTTCCTTATGAGGCTTGCTAAAGTCTGATGACTCAGTAGGCTAGGTCACCTCAGAACCCACATGGTGGAAGGAGAGAACTGACCCCTGTAAGTTGGCCTCGACCTGCACAGGTGTACCCACACATATAAAGTATAAATGAAAATGTTTAAAATACATAAACTCTGGTATAAGAAATAATTCAAGTTTTGTAGTGGCATTTAGAAGTTATAGGCTGTGGGAGGGCAGAGTAAAGATTAGAGACAGGACTGTGCTTTATCTGAGCAGTAAGTGTGTGTGTGACCCTACTGCTGTCTTTGTAGTGTGGAAAAGCTGTGTGTGTGTGCGCGTGTGTGTGAGTGTGTGTGTGAGTGTGTGCGTGTGTGTGCGTGTGTGTGAGTGTGCGTGTGCATGTGAGTGTGTGCATGTGTGCGTGTGTGTGTGAGTGTGTGTGTGAGTGTGTGTGTGCGTGTGTGCGTGTGTGCGTGCATGCGTGCGTGTTCAGCCTTGGTTTTATTTATCACCGTGGCTAAGAGAAAGCAGCCCCATGATTTTTGTACAAGCTTTTAATGTGCTCAGGGTTTCTCAACCCAGTCTGATTCCGAGGCCTCAAATAAGTCCAATCAACGCAGTCAGTAAGGCAAAGGAAGTCGTTTAAAATGAGTCAGCGGAGGCTGGAGAGGTGAGCTTGCTCACTCCTCTCAGAGGTTAGGAGTACCTGTGTCACGTGGCTCACAACCGTCACAGAGAGGCCGGTGCCTTCTGCTTTTGTAAGAACATATGTGGCACACACACACACACACACACGCACACACACACACACACACACACACACACACACGCGCGCACGCACTCACGCACGCACGCACACGAAAAATAAAAGTCCAAAATCCCTAACAAACCCAAGAATCAGTGGCTGTGGGAAGGCTTAGGGAGCAATTTACAATATACATGAGGAGGACGCTGAAAGATGTCATGAGACATGAGCCGGTATACCAGAGTATAGAAAACAAATATAAAACCTGCTTAGACACTTGAACGTGACCACCTCGACTAGTATGAATAGTTGCTGCTAATATTATTCTGAATGATCATTGCCATATGGTTGTATGCTGATGTCTATCCACTGTGCATCCAGGGAGGTGGCTTCTCTCAGGATAGCTTAGTTTTTACATCTGCTAAAGCTCGGATCTAGATTTTCCCCAAAGCTACCATATATTAAATAAAGGCTTGCTCAGCAGTCTATGGCTCTACTGGGAGGTGCTGAAACTTTGAGAAGGAGAGATACGGTGGAAGGAAGTTAAGTCATGAGGGGCAGGTCCTTGAAGGGGATACTGGAAGTGGCCCTTTTCTGTTTTCTGGATACCTTGAGATGAAGAGATCTTCAACAGGAGCTCCCGGCAAAATAGGGATATAACCTTAAACTGAAACCATCTGTGGGGGCTGGAGGGAAGGGCAGGAGGGAGGGAGGGAAGGAGGGAGAAGGAGGGTGGGAGGGGGGAAGGAGGGAGGGAGGGAGGGAAGGAGAGAGAGAGAGAGAGAGAGAGAGAGAGAGAGAGAGAGAGAGAGAGAGAGAGAGAGAGAGAGGTTGGACATCAAACCTCAGGAATCATGCAGTCCAGCTAAGTGCTTTTACCAACTGTCTGAGTAGTCTGGTCCCAGCTTGGGCTGAAACATTGAAACTGTGATCCAAGACAAACCCTTCCTCTGTTATTAATGGTTTGTCTCAGATAAGAGTGTCATAGTGATGTGAAGCTAGGGAACAAAGGTGCTTATCTGGATGGCTGTATGTAATCACGGTGCCTATAGAATGAGGTAAAGTCTGGACATGTGTTGCTACGTGACCTGACCTTGCTGTCATCATGTCACGAGGTTCTCATAGCCTTTGAAATCTAAGCATAGCTTGCTCTTCACAAGCTCTGTGTAGTCATAGATCTGTGTTGATTAGGGGGTGGGGGAGGATTGGAAGATTCCAGTCTTGTACTGGAAATGACTGCTTTTTGCCTCTCTCTCTCTCTCTCTCTCTCTCTCTCTCTCTCTCTCTCTCTCTCTCTCTCTCTCTCTCTCTGTCTCATGCTGGCCTTGAACCTGAAATAATGACCTTGAATTCTTGGTTCTCCTGCTTTAGCCAGCTCTGACTTATTCATTAATCAAGCCTTTCCTCTTCTGCCTTCCTTCTTGTACAGAGTGCATAGTGATTTCTCTCTGTTTACATTCCTCATAAACTGTGAATGAGACTCAGAACCTTTTGTCACGGTTTTCACAGAGTATGTGGCTGCTAGGTATCCAAGACTTTATTTTTATGCCTAATGTAAGTTTTGGTTGTTTCTGATGGGAAGGGAAAGAACAGGAAGAATAGTCAATGTGTTTCTTACCCCACTATCATATGCACTCTCAGCACTGGGTCACTGTTACTTGTAAGGGAAGCGAAGCCTCAATAGCCGACATGTTGCTGACTGGGCTATAGTGATCTAGTACTTGAGAGGCAATTATTTACATATGCCCCCATTATTTTTCATGCTAGGGTTGGAGAGAAGTATTTCTTTAACATCGATTGGAACTCGAGTGTGGGAGGGGCCAATATTCACTGAGAGAACAGAGAAGATTGTGCAGTTAGCTATCTGCTGCTGTTGGGAGCTGTTGAGTTTGGAACCCTGCAGCATCATGGGATCTGAGGGAGCAGCTGTGTGATGACAACTTGGTGCCACCTATCTTTTAGAACTAAAAACGTTACATGGGAAATAAGAGAACATTGATTCCCTGAAGTTGTCCTCTGATCTCCAATCTCTCTCTCTCTCTCTCTCTCTCTTTCTCACACACACACACACACACACACACACACACACACACACACACGGACACACACCTACATAGACTACATAGACTAGATAGGTGGTGCTTTTGCAGAGGACAGAGGTTTAGTTCCCAACACTCACAGGGGTTCATAATAATCTGTAACTTCATTTCCAGAGTATCTGAGGTTCTCTTCTGACCTCTACAGGTGCTAAACATGCATGTGGTACACATGTAGGTGAAAGATGCATACATATTATGGTGTCTTGAATAGTAATGGCCCCTCATGAACTCATGTTTGAATATTTGGCCAGTAGGAAGTGACACTATTAGGAGGTGTGGCCTTGCTAAAGGAAGTGTGTCACTGTGGGGGTGGGTTTTGAGGTCTCCTACGTGCAAGCTATTCCCAGTGTGGCACAGTTTCTTGATGCCTTCGGATCAAGATGTAGAATTCTTAAGCTCCTTTTCCAGCACCATGACTGCCTCTATGTAGACACACTCCCCTCCATGACGATAATGGGCTAAAATTCTGAAACTGTTAACCAGCCTCAATGGAATGTTTTCCGTTATAAAAGTTGCTGTGGTCATGAGTCTCTTCACAGCAATAAAGTCAATAAAGCTGAACTACAACGCATGGAAAGTAAAATGAGTAAATCTAAAAGAAACGTTTAAAAAAAACTGTACCCAAAAGGACGTGATATCAGTTTAAATACTTAAAGCAGAGAAACTTGGCCAATCTTACATGCATATACATTCTCACTTTGCAGGTAATCAGACCATTGCTCAAGAGTCTTGTCCTGGTCAGGTTCAGTTATCAAGTTGACACAGTCTAGAGTCATATGAGAGACTCTCAATTTGGGGGATTTCCCAAATCAGATAGGTTTATGCCCATGCCTGTGAGAGCTTGTCTTGACTGACAGTTGAGATGGAAAGAGTCAGCCCTCTATGGGTAACACCACCAACCCACATGCAGCCCTCTATGGGTAACACCATCCCTGGGCACCCCACACTGCATAAGAGCTAGCTGAACATGAAGACAGCAAGTTACCTCCCTCCAGGGTGTTTGCTCCGGACTTCTGCCTTGACTTACCTTAGTGATGGACTTACCTGGAAATAGAAGATGAGATAAGCCCATTTGTGCCTTACAGGGTTGCCTTTGAGCCTGGAGTTTACCACAGAGCAAACTAGAACAGGTCTCTTAACTGATTTTCTCTAAGGAAACTTCCTTGTTTCATCAGAGCGGTGTGTAAGCAGTCTGCAGGCCGTATATCCACCTTGATATGGTGAAGAGGATGCTGTAAGGAATCGATACTTGCCACTCAGATGATGGAAAGAGAGGGGACGTGTCTTACTACAAATACAGAAAATGTGTGGAGATCTGTTTATTACAGCTCATGCTTTTTAATATTCTGATTTGCTCTTCTTGAAGAAGCAGCAGGAGGAATTGAAGCACACAGCATTCCATGGTGAGGCCGATGTTCCACATTCTGTCAGACTGTTCAACTTAATAACATTCAAGCCGAGGCAGTGAGGCCCGTTTCCATGGGTAAATTCACAGCTGCAAAGAAAATGTGTACCGGAACTGAAGTAATAGGCTGCTTCATGAGATCAACCTTCATTTTAAAAAGTGCTTGTATTCTTTTTAGACTTCCGGGATTAAGACAATGAACCATTGAATGTATACACATTTGGCCTGCCCTCCCTCCCTCCCTCCCTCCCTCCCTCCCTCCCTCCCTCCCTCCCTGCCTGCCTGCCTGCCTTTGTGTCTTTCTAAAAATTTAAGATGAGGTCTTATGTCACTAAGGCAAGCCTCGAACTCACGATGGGGCTGAGGCTGGCTTCGAATTCCTGACTTTCCTGTCTTCATTTCCCAACTGCTTAGACTTGAGCTCCCATGACTAGCTTATACTCCTTTAAAAAACGGAAAGAAGCTGTCAATATTAGTTGTATGACTCAAGATTTGTTAATTGGTTAATATTTTTGAACTGAGGTTTTCCAAAGAAATAACAAAGTAAGGGGCTTTTGTTGATTAAACTATTCTTGGATTTTTATGAAATTCAGGTTATTTCTGCCTGTTTTTTAATTAATTAATTAATCAATTTTAGCAAATTTGTTTCAACCAGGAGAACTCTTAATTTGAAACCTTGCAATCCTGAGATATTTCTTTGTAGGACACTGGAAAGTAACCTCAGATTGTATACATATTGCTCTGAAGGAACACAGTGAGCAGCGTCTTTCCCCTTAATTGGATTTTATTTGTGCGATTAGCTGACGAATTCCTTGATTTATGTGGATTTATCAAAGCCGTAGGGATGAAATGTTTTGTGTGCTGAAATGAACTAAAGCTTGCAAACCGTCTCTAGTGTTTTTAAGGAGAAATCGTTAGAGTGCAGTGTAATAGGAGTGTGCTCTGTATCTGTGTGCTTCTTTGTCCCTTCCCCCACCCCGAGAGCCCCCTTTGGTAAACATCAGTTGCTGATGGCCTGTACACTGTGAATGCCGACAGGAAGTGGGGTGAAGGGAACTTCGTTTCCCATGACCCCTCACTGTCATGTCCTTCCAAGGGCTCCTTACTCAGAAACGCCTTGATAACCACATTCATTCCTTTCATGCCCCACCCGAGCTACAGCTGCCGAAAGCGCCTGACCCGTGGTCCAGCCGCGGTTTACCTAGAGCAGCGGATGTGTACAAATATCTGTGTGGTAAAATGTGTCTGGAGGCAGGATAGTTTTGTTTTGTTGACCTAAAAAATTGGAATGTTTGTTAATTCTTTTGGACTCTCTAAAACCTTTGTATTTCGTTAGTGATTTTGTATAATTAATTTCTGGAGTTTTTCGTGTTTGACTGAAGTCTAAAATGCTAATTAGATTCCGTTGTTTCAGTGCAGTTCAGGTTTAAAAAGCTCCAGCTGACTGAGTTTGCAAGTTTCATCTTTTAATTTTATTTTTCTTGGATACTTTATGTATTTACATTTCAAATGTTATCCCCTTTTCCTCCTCTCCCATCCAATCTCCCTCAGCTTCTATGAAGATGCTCCCACTCCCACTCATCCAGTCCCACCTCAATGCTGCCCTGGCATTCCCCAACATTGGGGAAATGAGCTTTTACAGGACCAAGGGTTTTTCCTCCTATTGATGTCAGACTAGGCCATCCTCTGCTACACATGTGGTTGGAGTCATGGGTTCCTCCATGTGTACTCATTAGTTGGTGGTTTAGTCCCTGGGAGCTCGGATGGGGTCTGATTGGTTGAAGCAATCCCACTAAAATCAGGCACTAGACAAGATTGCCCACTCTCTCCCTACCTATTCAATACAGTACTTGAAGTCCTAGCCAGAGCAATCAGACAACAAAAGGAGGTGAAAGGGATACAAATTGGAAGGAAGAAATCAAAATATCACTATTTGCAGATGATATGATAGTATACTTAAGTGACCCCAAAAGTTCCACCAGAGAACTACTAAGCCTGATAAACAACTTTAGCAAAGTGGCTGGATATAAAAATAACTCAAATAAATCAGTAGCCTTCCTCTACTCAAAGGATAAACAGGCTGAGAAAGAAATTAGGGAAACGACACCCTTCACAATAGTCACAAATAACATAAAATAACTTAGAGTGACTCTAACCAAGCAAGGAAAAGATCTGCATGACAAGAACTTCAAGTCTCCGAAGAAAGAAATCGAAGATCTCAGAAGATCAAAGACCTCCCATGCTCATAGATTGGCAGAATTAATATAGTAAAAATGGCCATCTTGCCGAAAGCAATCTACAGATTCAATGCAATCCCCATCAAAATTACAACTCAATTCTTCATAGAATTAGAAAAAGCAATTCACAAATAACTGGAATAATAAACCAGGTTTGCAAGTTTCTAAAGCACTTACCTATCACACATTGAAGGCCCTGGGTTTGATCTCTCAGATATGTAAAGCCAGGCGTGAAGGTACATTCCTGCAATTCCCACATGCAGAAAGAAAGAAGCAGGAGGATCATACCCAGCTACATATCTAGCTCTCTAGATAGCCTAGGCTACTCAAGACCCTGCCTCATTAAAAAACAAAAACAGGGGGATGGGGGGAAAGGACTGTGGTAGGGAGTAACCAGGAGGGGACAGTGAGCTGGATGTAAAGTGAACAAGTAAAAATAAACGAATGAATGAATGAATGAATGAATGATGTTAGAAAACCCAAATCACAAAGAAACACAAACAACAACAAACTTAAAGGAAAAACCTAGCTGTCTGACTAATTCATAAGCCCCTCCCCCTTCCTTTGCCAGTTTGCACATGATTTCTTTCAGTGTAGAAGAGGAGAAAATATATTCGATGAGAAAACTTATAAATTTATTTTTCTAATCTTTCAAGCAACACTTCTTTTTTAGATAGAAAATTGAGACTACGAAGAAGAGCTTAAGTCATCTGACTGAGATAGAAAGAACTAGTCACTAGTGGGAATGGGATTCGAACCCTTTGGAAAGGCCACATATGCTGAGTGAGTTCTGGGGTGAGAACAAATGGGTGAGGGAAGGAAGGCTTCACTGGGGCGCTGTGTATCTCAGGCTTTGGAATGAAGGAGGAGACCTGGAAACTCCTGTGGCCTCCTGTGGTCCAGGCTCCACTCTGTTGCTCCAGGGAAGGCTCAGCCACTGCTAGAGTTTGACACAGGGCAGCTATGACTTTGGATTTTTACTACTAAATGTGTTACTGTAAAACACACATTGGCACATAAGCTGTTTAACAGTGGTCAAGAACTGGCTGCATGCATATATGTGATTTCACTCCCGTGTGGCCTAGATGTGACAGACTGTACCATCTGGGGTTGTGTAAGTATGTAGTGGCTAAAGCGCCTAATGACGCATTTCTTCAAATGCATCCCAGACAGCCACATGCCTGTGTTCATGTGTGTGTGTGTGTGGTGTGCATATGTAGGCAGAGTATTAACATTAGGTAGGTAATTGCTACGCTTCTTATCGCTTGTCCTAAGGAGACAGGAGAAATGAATGGTTCTGTATGTATGAAGCTCAGTTATCCCTGGAGCAAGGGCATGTGGCTTCCAATAACAGGGCTTGCTTCAGGGAGGAAGACGGGTTTATCTGACAGGCTGTCTGGATGCTTTGCAGAGTACATGTGAGAGAGAAGGAAGAGTGTGTCTGCATCGGGCCCTCGTGAGACCTGGGGCCTCCTGAAAGACCACAGGCAATCTGGAAAGGCCTGGAGTTTGAGTGCCTGATGAAGACAGTGTGGGAAAGAAACAACTCAGTACTGCTTCCTGCTCTGTGAGCCTGTCACATGAGCGACCTTTGCACATTCCCTTCCTTTCTTTCTCTCTGGGTCCCCTCTGAGAGACTGATGCTCCTTGAATGCCTTGATTTTAAGCCCAGCATCTTCCTGGGCTCTGAGTTATTAGCACACCAATTGAGTGATGGGTAGGGAACACTGATATTAAGATACTGCCCATGAAGCAGAATCTGTGGGGAACTGCTTTTCCACGGTACCCCAAAATAAAAGTAGAGATTAAGTTGATGAAATAACCTAGTGTGGGAAGTTTTTTTTTAATCTGAAAACCATTGTTTTGTCTTTAGCAAATCCTAAGAGTAGGCTTCACCTGTCCTTGTGTAATGACTGATGCTTGTGTGCTGTTCTGACATGCCCAGGCTTGGAGGGAGAGCCACAGGGTGGCTGTTCCAAGCAGAAACTCCCAGGCTTTCTGAATGCGTTCCACAGGTTTTTAAACAAGCAAACTGGAGGGAACCTCTGTGACCTTTTCAGGAAATAGAAGGGCGACTACAGATGTTCTAAACAGAATGGACTTTCTTTCCTTCTTCTTCCTGATATCAGTTCCTACCCAGGCTCTGAGACACCTCTTTGCCTCCTCATCACGGCTGGCCAAGGGTTAAAGTGATGCTGATTCTATTGATGGCAATAATGTTTTATTCTCCAGGAGACTCGTCCCTCCTGGATAAGAAACAAGAACTTGTTTGTGGTGTGGCAAACACATGTGCTAGTGTGACAGGCTTAACTGATTGCCCTTGTCACACTGCCACCCAGTGCTGCCTTCCTGAGTTTTCTTTGAAGCTGTGAGACAGGGAGGTGACCCTGAGACTGAAATAGGGTGGAGTCTCAATCATTCCTGCTTCTCAAAGCTGGTCACTCTGCAAGGACCTAGCACAGGAGCAGGAATGGGATATTATTATGCCCCTGCACTCTAAATATCAAGCTGTCCTGTGTGGGCTGAGTGTGGTAGCACCTGCTACAAGTTCCTTGAAATGAGAGTGATCTGTGCTTTTCTTAAATTCTTTTTAAAATTATTTTTTCTATTTTTTGAAAATTAATATATTGTTTTATGTGTGAATTTTGCGCGCGCGCGCGCGCGCACACACACACACACACACACACACACACACACACACACACACACCCCACATGTCACGTGCATGTCTTGGAGGCCAGAAAGCCTTGGCTCCAATGGACTAGAGTAAAGATGGTCGTGAGTCATATGTGGGTATTGAGAACTGAGCCCAGATCCTCTGCAAAAGAACCAAGAGCTGTTCATTGCCACACTATCTCTTACAACCCCTGTGGTTCATTTTGAAGAAGATAATCAGTAAGGTACATACATACATACATACATACATACATACATACATACATGTAGTTGGTTTAGTATGAAACCTACACATAGCCCTCTTTTCCATACTTATAACTCATCAGCAAATGATGACTCCATCTGTAATGCATCCAGAAAACCTTTACCAAAGAAATGCCTACACAACAGCTCTATTGCAGCTGAACTGTTTTGGTCGCAAATAGTAAATTTGCCACTGACTCAAGCACATTTTCTTATGCCATTTGCCATAAAAACATTCTAAAACACATTCGAATGCCTCCAGTTTTGGGTTCCATTAAAATTTCATGTAAGTATTACCTCAGTGCTTGAGAAAGATACCGACATTCTAGCACATCAGTGTCTACTAGTTAGGGGGCAGCCTGGACGTGCAGGCCAGCTGGGACAACAGAATAAGACCTGTGTCACAACAACACAACAAAACACCTAAAAAGTCTAACTTGGTGCTACATGTAATCCTGGGAAGTAGTCAGGAGAACCAGGAGCTTAGGCTTCAGCTATGCAGGAAGAACAAGGTTCGTGAGATCTGCCTTGGTCGCTTTTCTCCTGTTCTGATAAAATGCTCTGACAATATTACAGAAGGAGAAATGGCTTGCTTTGCCTTATGGTTCTGCAAATAGCCAGATTCTGCTTGATACATGGGATGAGCATTCAGTAAGGTTCTTCCTGTGTGGCCTTAAGATAGGATGTGTATATCCTGCACTCAATAACCGAGAACAGAGCAAATTCAGATACACTGTGGGATAATGCGAACAACACATTTTGAAGACATTTTGGCTCGTGATAAGCAGAATAGAGCTGTGACCAGTCCTTGTGGTGGGAAGGCATGGCAGAGGAACATGAGGAGGACCTGTCACAGTATGTCTGTCAGCAGTCTACAAGTGGAAAGACAGGAAGTAGCTCCAGGATATTAGGGCTCAAGTCTCCTCCATCCCATCTCAATAATGTACTCCCTTCAGCAAAGCTCCGCCTCTTAAAGCTCTGCCTAAAGCATTTTAGGACTTCCCTAATGCAAAGCTTAAAACTCTTCTCCATTCCTCATGCAAACCAGTTCCAAAAGCCCGTGACCCACACAGGCGTGTTATTACTGCAGTGATCCCAGTTCTGATACAAATTTCTGTCGAATATTTTATTTCCTACTGCTTTATCAAACACTTGGACAATAGCAACTAAACCCAGAAAGGGTTTATTTGGTTCTCAGTTATAGGTTGCTGTTTGTCATCCTAGGGAGTCAAGGTAGTAGGAACTTGAAGTAGCTCATCATAGCCACAGTCAAGAAGTAGAGAGGATGAATGAATGCATGGCTGTGCTCAACTCGCTTCCTCCACTATCATTCAGTCTAGGATCTCCTGCCTAAGGGAATGATGCCACCCACAGTGGGCAGATCCTCCCAACTCAGTCAAAGTAATAAAGGCAATCCCCCACAGACATTCTCAGAGGCTAACCTGATCTAGACAATCACTCACTGAGACTTTCTTCCCAGGTAGTTCGAGATTAACTAAGATTAAAACTAAGCACAAGACTGTCTCAAAGAAACAAGCTAACTAAAACAAAAGAAAAAACAACCCAGGGGTTGGGGATTTAGCTCAGTGGAAGAGCGCTTGCCTAGCGAGCGCAAGGCCCTGGGTTTGGTCCCCAGCTCCGAAAAAAAGAAAAAAGAAAAAACAACCCAAGGAGCTTCATTCTCATATCTAATAATAAGCTATGCTTAAGCAGGAAATAATTGCAAACTCACCCAGATACATTCTTTTACAAATACAGTTTAAACGGAGTGAGATGCTGGGCTGTGAGCTTAAAATGCCGACGGAGTGTACTAGGCTTTCAGTGTACTCATCTCTTAGTGTATTTTAATTCCACCAAACAGACGTGCTGAGTCTCCAGCAGTACCGTGGCTATATATGGGCAGTATGGTTATGGCAAAGGAGCCTTTTTCACATACTAATACGAAGAATGTTCTCTTAAAGTTTGGAAATATTTTATAATGAATGACATTTGAAAGGAGAAGACATAAGCCACTGCCTTGGACAAGATGTGGAGTATGTTGGCTCCATGCCTGGCTCTCCACAGAAAACAAGGAAGGACACTGTGGAGTGGTGGAGCCTGGGCTGCCTCGGAAGTCAGGGCACAAAGATCATTATTCTCTACTTACACTGTGCGTTTTGTGAGTTGTTTTCAATAAACTCATTATCCCACATGTTTACAGACCTCATTTTCTGCTATCCTACTCCATTTTGAAACACTAAAGCAATTCTGGAACTATTTGGGGGTTTTACAAAGCCCCACCAGCCTGCATTTTAAAGTTGAAGATTTTAATGCAGACCTCCTGAGTCAGCCCCATCTCTCATTATGTGATGATTCGAGGAACAGAACAATTTTATTACTTCATTGTGCTTAAGGCCTATGCCCCACCTTTAATAATCCGATGAGCTACAAGTATCTGTACTTTGTAAGGTACGTGATAAGGTTGTTCTGAAGCCATTTTTATACCATCTATCTCACTGAAATACCACAGAGAAACAATCCACACAGGATTAGTTTTTATGAGCTAGAGTCCGCTGAAACGTGCCCTAACACTCCAACACCACTTAACCCTTTGTGAATTCATTTAATCTTACGTCTAGGAAATGGCTTAGCAGTAAAGGCACTGGCTGCTAAGCCTGATGCACTAAGCTTGATTCCCAGGACTCACATGGCAGAAAGAAAGAAACAACTTCCAAAAGTTGTCCTTTGACCTCCATACATATGTCGTGGGCACACGCAAACACACACACATAGACACAGACACAGACACACACACATACACACACACATATACACACACACATACACACACACAACACAGACACAGCCACACAAACACACAGACAGACACACACACACTCTAATAAAGTCAATGAGGATTAAGAATAGTATTAAAACTGTTTATAGATTATGTGCATCTTTATTAAGTAATACTTTAAAAGATTCTTTAAGATTTGTCTGTGTATAAGTACTTCCCTGAATGTATATATGAGCACATGTGTACCTGGTGCCCATGGGGATCTGGGAAGGTGTTGATTCCCTGGGACTGGAGTTGTGGATGGTTATGAGGCACCATGTGGGTGCTTGGGGATTGAGCCTGGGTTCTGTAAGAGCAATAAGTGCTTATAACTTCTGAGCCATCCCTCTGGCCCCATAGGTAGTTAACTGCTACTCTAGTATCTGTTTATGAGGGATGGTTATTCTGGAAGTGGCTGAGAAGGCAAGTTCTGTCCATATAACACCAAAATTCATTACAAAGCAGCATAATGGCAGAGCTTAGTGACATCCAGTTCCCAAACACGGAGCTCTTTCCTGGAGCTACTCTTGTGCACTCCAGTCATCTATCATTAGCAGCTGAGCTGAGACTACAGAAGGGAGAAGACTTACTCAGCAGACACCCCAGGAATCCCGACTGTATCCACTTGAGCAACTCTGTCTGGCTGTGGAACTTCCCACACCCAGGAAGACGAGTTGTTCCTAGTTATGTTGTTGCTGGGAAAATAGAGACTTTGGGGCAATGGTGTCTTCCGGAATGTCGGGGTTAATTAGACTGCACGTAGGCAGCCTGCTTGAGGTCACTGTGACATTCCAAGCTTACCAAAGAGACAGAGCTTCCTACCTTTGAAATCCGGCTTTCTTCAGAACTTCAAAACCTCAAACCTCTACCTTCTCAAGAACAGGACACTTTGGATGCTGGAATTGGTGTTTGCTAGTTTGTTTTTTGAGGCTAGGCCCCTCTGCTGGGAAGGTCAGGCTTGTCTGGAACTCACTGTATTGTTCCTCTTGCCTCAGCCTGAGATACAGGATTGTAGGCATATGTGTATACGTGTGTACATGTGCATGTGTACGTGTGAGTATGTAGGGAGGCCCGGTGTTTTGAGTCCCTTTGAGCTAGAATTAAGACGTGGGTTGTAGGACACTCAGGTGGGTGCAAGGGCAGTGTGAGCTGTAAAGGCTTGAGAGATGTCCTAGAAAGCTCCTTCTTACAAAGTGTTGAGTTATTGATAATGCAACAATAACTCATTAATAAATTAAAATAATAAATAATAAAGTAGGTTATTCATTTGATCAGATTGTTCTCACATGGGACTTATTTTGGTCACTCAAACAGGTTTGTACTGAGTTCTGGAGAGATGGCTCTGTGGGTCAGAGCACTTGCTGACCAGGATCTGAGTTCTGATCCTCATACCCACATAGGACAGGCATGGATCCACACAGTTGTTGGGGTCAGAGACAGGACGCTCACTTGGGCTTGCCAACTACCAGTCTAGCTCCAGGTTCAGTAAGGGACTGAATAAACTGGAAAGAGGCACATGGAAACACATGTGCACACACACACACACACACACACACACACACACACACACACACAGTGTATCAACTTTCTTAAATAATGCTACCATCCTGGGCCTACAAAGTAAATTTAGAGTGCCAGAGATCTGAGGACTGTTAAGGACACAGGAGGCAATGAGTTCTGCAGGGTTAAAGACAATGAAGACAAAACACATCTCTAGCCATTGGAGCAGAGAAGACAGCTCTTCAACTTGTCAAACCACTTACCCACTTCTAGACTCATTAAAGGCAGAGAAGACAGTGACAGTAGTAGTCCATTGGCTGGAGATGAAAAGCAAGGAGAATTCTATTCCAATAAAACATTGGGCTCTTGAATGTCATGACAAAGCTGGTTCTTGCTTCCTAATCCTTTTCTTTCAGATCTTCTTAGTAACTCTTCACCCAACTGCCCTGCTTAAATCATTGCACCCCCTTTATTTGCACACTCCTTTGTGTTCCTCCCTCATTTACTTTTCTGATTAGCATTTACCTTCAGGACCCAGTGGGCAAGCTTACTGCCTGCCTTCAGTGGGAAGAAAGCTGAAGAATGCAGAAAGTCAACTATCCTACATTAGCTCACTGTTAAATAGCCAGATTCTGCTTGACACATGGGACGAGCATTCAGTAAGGTTCTTCCTGTGTGGCCTTAGGATAGGATGTGTATATCCTGCACTCAGTAACCGAGAACAGAGCAAATTCAGATACACTGTAGGATAATGTGAACAACACCTTTTGAAGACATTTTGGCTCGTGATAAGCAGAATGGAGCTGTGGCCATGATTGGTCTAATACTGAAAGCAGTGGTCAAGAAATGGGGTTTGCATTTCCTTCATGGTCCTGTGGGAGTGATTTTGTAAGACTGCCTAGAAAGGACTACATCACAGCTAAAACAGCACGAACAGGAAAAAATAACATCCTCTTTCCAGAAACTACACTAAGAAATAAATAAGAAATTTATTCGAAGGCAAATTGCCCCCATAAGGTTGACTTGTCACATCATCAGAGACCATGATTAAGATTTTATACCAGTTTATTTCCTATGGGTGTGGAATAAAACTCATCCAGGAATGAAGGAATTACTGAATGGCCAAACTTTAAAAAATAATCCCAAGTTTGAGTATTTATTTCATTTAAACACTTATTAAGTGTAAGGTCTTTAATTAAAGGAATTTTTCCAGAAAGTTCTTGTGTGTGTGTGTGTGTGTGTGTGTGTGTGTGTGTGTGTGTGTGTGTGTTTAAAGATTTTGCTCTCTCTTTTTTGTTCATTGAGTTGTTTGTGCTGGTGGTGGGCATACACGTACCATTGCACTGCATTGTGGAGGTCAGGGAACAACTTTCGTGTCACTCATCTTTATTTCTACCAAGGGTTCCCAGGATTTGGCAGAAGTTGCCAGGCAGGTGGCCTCTCACCTTCTCTGTTCTTTTTTCCCCTCTTTCATTTTTAGTCTTGGGGAAAAAGCCTAGAGATGTGGTTTTTTTGTTTTGTTTTGTTTTGTTTTCTTTTTTGATTTTGAGACAGCATCACACTTCCTTGGACAGCCCGGGGCTTGCTATGTCAACCAAGTCATCCTGGATCTCCCAGATATTTGCCTGGCTCTGCTGGGATTAAAGGTTACCATATCCAGAAGAAACAGGAGTTTGTGCAAACTAGAGAACTGATCCAGCACTGAGCTGCACACTCAGGCCATTTTACAACCCGTGAAAGCTATCAGTGGCTTAAGCTACTTGCCACCAAGTCTGAAGGTCTGTGTTCTATACCTGAGACCCACATAATAAACGATATTAACTGGTGGCCTTTCTCTGGCAAGTTGCCCTTTGATCTCCACATATGTACCATGGCGAATGAACTTTCCTGCATTTATGCCGCTTTCCCTGAACATACTCAATAAAAAACGTAAAAGAATGTAGAAACAGATTGATAAAGCCTGTACTTACATTTAAACCACTGCAATGAGATACAAACTCATTGCCTTACCAAGAAAAACTTTTTTCCGATCGTCTTCCACTGACCAGTCTAAAGTTAGTGTGTGCCCCTTTGATCACAAGGTTATAAGCAATTCTAAAGGGAGACTCAGAGTCTAAGATGTTAAATTTGGAGACTGGGGCTGTATCACGGTAGTGGGACACTTGACTATAACATACAAAGGCCTGAGTTCCAAGAGCATCAGGGCCAGCACTGTGGACATTAGTTTGTTATGTGACCCTGAATCATGACCTCGGAGCAGAGTTCACTCCAGCCAAGAACAGATACCCCAAGTCCTCATGTAAATAAATCGATTCTTTTTTCTATTGCTGAGATAAACAATCTTTATTAACTTCGGCTGGCTTGAAACTCACTTTGTAGACCAGGCTGGTGTACAGATCTGCCTACCCTTTCCTATTTGAGTACTAGGATTAAAGGTGTAAATGATCCTACATGACTTTCAGAACTTTTTTACAAGACCTATTTGTAACTGTAAGATGCTGAAAGAAAACAGAAACCATATTTTTTTCTATAATGATTGATGCTGGTAAGATGATTTAATGCCTTTTTAAAATTTTTTATTATATATTTCTTTACTTACATTTCAAAGGTTATTCCCCTTCCCAATTTCCTGTCCATAAGTCCCAATTTCCTCCCCTCCCCCTCCCCTATATGGGTATTCCCACTATACATACACCTTATTGCCCTGGGCGTCCAACCTTGGCAAGACCAAGGGCTTTCCCTCCCACTGGTGCCCCAACAAGGCTATTCTCTGCTACATATGCAGTTGGAGCCCTGGGTCAGTCTATGTATAGACTTTCCATAGTGGTTTGGTCCCTGGAAGTTCTGGTTGGTTGGCATTGCTGTTTCTATGGGGATTCAAGCTCCTTCAGCTCTTTCAATCCTTCCTCTAATTCCCCGCAAGAGGGTCCTGTTCTCAGTTCAATGGTTTGCTGCTAGCATTGACCTCTGTATTGGACGTGCTCTAGATGTGACTCTCAGGAGAGATCTATATTCAGTCCCTTTCCGCATGCATTTTTTAGCTTCATCAATCTTATCTAGTTTTGGTGGCTGTAGATATATGGGCCACATGTGCTTCAGGCTCTGAATGGCCATCCCTTGAGTCTCTGCTCTAAACTTTGCTTCCATATCCCCTCCTATGAATATTTCCCCCTTTTAAGAAGGAGTGGGAGCATCTGCATTTTGGTTATCCTTCTTCTTGAGCTGTGGCCAAAAAGCACCTAAAGAAATGTTCAACATTCTTAGTCATCAGGTAAATGCAAATCAAAACAACCCTGTGATTCTACCTCACACCAGTCAGAATGACTAAGATCAAAAACTCAGGTGTGAGAAAAAGGAACACTCTACAGCTATGGTCTGTAGATTGCATCTTGGGTAATTTGAGCTTTTTGGCTGATATCCACTTATCAATGAGTGCATACCATGTGTGTTTATCTGTGATTGAATAACCTCACTCAGGATGATATTTTCTAGTTCATTCCATTTGCCTATGAATTTCATGAAATCATTGTTTTTGATGGCTGAGTAGTACTCCATTGTGTAGATGTACCACAGTTTTTGAATTCATTCCTCTGTTGATGGGCATCTGGGTTCTTTCCAGCTTCTGGCTATTATAAATAAGGCTGCTATGAACATAGTGGAACATGTGTCTTTGTTGTATGTTGGAACATCATTTGGGTATATGCCCAAGAGAGGTATAGCTGGGTCATCAGGTAGTTCAATGTCCAGTTTTCTGAGGAACCTCCAGACTGATTTCCAGAGTGGTTGTACCAGTTTACAATCCCACCAAAAATGGAGGAGTGTTCCTTTTTCTCACACCTGAGTTTTTGATCTTAGTCATTCTGACTGGTGTGAGGTAGAATCACAGGGTTGTTTTGATTTGCATTTACCTGATGACTAAGAATGTTGAACATTTCTTTAGGTGCTTTTTGGCCATTCTATATTCATCAGCTGAGGATGTTTTGTTTAGCTCTGTACCCCATTTTTTAATAGAATGATTTGGCTCTCTGGAGTCTAACTTCTTGAGTTCTTTGTATATTTTAGATATACAAAGCCCTCTATCTGTTGTAGCATTGGTAAAGATCTTTTACCAATCGGTTCGTTGCCATTTTGTCCTAATGACAATGTCTTTTGCCTTACAAAAGCTTTGCAGTTTTATGAGGTCCCATTTGTTGATTCTTGATCTTAGAACATAAGCCATTCGTGTTTTGTTCAGGAAAATTTCCCCAGTGCCCATGTGTTCGAGACTCTTCCCCACTTTTTCTTCTCTTAGTTTGAGCATATCTAGTTTGATGTGGAGGTCATTGACCCACTTGGACCTAAGCTTTGTACATGGTGATAAGAGTGGATCGATTTGCATTCTTTTACATGCTGACATCCAGTTGAACCAGTACCACTTGTTGAAAATACTATCTTTCTTCCATTGGATGGTTTTAGTTCCTATGTCAAAATCAAGTGCCTATAGGTGTGTGGGTTCATTTCTGGGTCTTCAATCCTGTTCCACTGATCTATCTGCCTGTCTCTGTACCAATACCGTACAGTTTTTATGACTATTGCTCTGTAACACTGCTTGAAGTCAGGGATGGTGATTCCCCCAGAAGTTCTTTTATTGTTGAGGATAGTTTTCGCTATCCTGGATTTTTTGTTATTCCAAATGAATTTGCAAATTGCTCTTTCTATCTCTATAAAGAATTGAATAGGGATTTTGATGGGGATTGCATTGAATCTGTAGATTGCTTTTGGCAAAATGGCCATCTTTACTATATTAATTGTGCCAATCCATGAGCATGGAAGATCTTTCCATCTTCTGAGATCTTCCTCAATTTCTTTCTTCAGAGATTTGAAGTTCTTGTCTTACAGATCTTTGATTTGCTTGGTTAAAGTCACACCAAGATATTTTATGTTATTTGGGACTATTATGAAGGGTGTCATTTCCTTAATTTCTTTCTCAGCCTGTTTATCCTGAGTAGAGGAAGTTTACTGATTTGTTTGAGTTAATTTTATACCCCAACACTTTGCTGAAGTTGTTTGTCAGGTTAAGTAGTTCTCTGGTGGAACTTTTGGGGTCACTTAAGTACACTATCCTATCATCTGCAAATATTGATATTTTGATTTCTTCCCTTCCAATTGTATCCGTTTGACCTACTTTCACTGTCTGATTGCTCTGGCTAGGACTTCAGGTACTATATTGAATAAGTAGGGAGAGAGTGGGCAGCCTTGTCTAGTCCCTGATTTTAGTGTGATTGCTTCAAGTTTCTCTCCATTTTGTTTGATGTTAGCTACTGGTTTGCTGTATATTGCTTTTGCTATATTTAGATATGGGCCTTGAATTCCTGATCTTTACAGGACTTTTTTCATGAAGGAATTCCTGATCTTTACAGGACTTTTATCATGAAGGGGTGTTGAATGATCTGTCCAGTGATGAGAGTGGGGTGTTGAAATCTCCTACTATTATCATGTGAGGTGCAATGTGTGCTTTGAGCTTCAGTAAGGTTTCTTATATGAATGTAGGTGCCCTTGCATTTGGAGCATAGATATTTAGGCTTGAGAATTCATCCTGTTGGATTTTTCCTTTGATGAATATGAAGTGTCTCTCCTTATCATTTCTAATGACTCTTGGCTGAAAGCCAATTTTATTTGATATTAGAATGGCAACTCCACCTGGTTTCTTTGGGCCGTTTGCTTGGAAAAATTTTTTCCAGCCATTTACTCTGAGGTAGTGTCTTTCTTTGTCTTTGAGGTGTGTTTCCTGCACGCAGCAAAATGCTGGATCCTCTTTATGTATCCAGTCTGTCTATCTATGTCTTTTTATTGGGGAATTAAGTCCATTGATGCTGAGAGACATTAAGGAATAGTGATTGTCTTTTCCTGTTATTTTCGTTGTTACAGGTGAAATTATGTTTGTTTGTTTCTCTTTTGGTTTCATTGCAAGGAAATTATATTCTTTCTTTCTGTATAGTGTAGTTTTTCTCCTTGTGTTGGAGTTTTCCACCTATTATCCTTTGTAGTGCTGGATTTGTAGAAAGATATTGCGTAAATTTGGTTTTGTCATGGAATATTTTGGTTTCTCCATCTATGTTAATTGAAAGTTTTGCTGGATACAGTAACTTGGGCTGGCATTTGTGTTCTCTTAGGGTCTGTATGACATCTGTCCAGGATCTTCTGACTTTCATAGTCTCTGGTGAGAAGTCTGGTGTAGTTCTTATAGGTCTGCCTTTATATGTCACTTGACCTTTTTCCCTTACTGCTTTTAATATTCTTTCTTTGTTTTGTGCATTTGGTGTATCAACTATTATGTGACAGGAGGAATTTCTCTTCTGTTCCAATCTATTTGGAGTTCTGTAGGCTTCTTGTATGTTTATGGGCATCTCTTTCTTTAGGTTAGGGAAGTTTTCTTCTATAATTTTGTTGAATATATTTACTGGCCCCTGAAGTTGGGAGTCACTTTCTTCTGTACCTATTAGCCTTAGGTTTGATCTTCTTATTGTGTCCTGGATTTCCTGTATGTTTTAGGCTAGGAGCTTTTTGCGTTTTACATTATTTTGACAGTTGTTGCAATGTTTTCTATGGTATTTTTTGCCCCTGAGATTCTCTCTTCTATCTCTTGTATTCTGTTTGTGATGCTTGTGTCTACAGCTCCTTGTCTCTTCCTTTGGTTTTCAATATCCAGGGTTGTCTCCCTTTGTGCTTTCTTTATTGTTTCTATTTCCATTTTCAATTCCTTCACCTGTTTGGTTGTGTTTTCCTGTAATTCTTTCAGTGATTTTTCTGTTTCCTCTCTAAGAGCTTCTACCTGTTTACTTGTGCTTTCCTGCATTTCTCTAAGGAAGTTCTTTGTGTCTTTCTTAAAGTTCTCCATCATTATTGAAAAATATGAATTCAAATCTAAATCTTGCTTTTCTATTGTGTTCGAATATCCAGTATTTTCTTTGGTGGGAATACTGGACTTTGATGATGCCAAGTAGTCTTGGTTTCTGTTGATTAGGTTCCTGGGCTTCCCTCTAGCCATTGGGTTGTCTCTGGTCTTTGCTTGTCTTGCTGTTTCTGGGAGTGACTTGGCCCTGCTGTAGCCCTTTGTGTTAGCACTCCTGTAAAACTATTTTCCTGTTTTCTTTCAACCTTTCCTGAGAACAGGTGCTCTGCTCTCAGCTGTGGTGGTGCTCCTGGAGACTGTCTTCCAGCTCTAGGTGCTGGCAGGAATCAAAGGGTCCTGCCTCTGATTGCTCGTGTAGGTCCTTGCACCCAGCAGTCACAGTTGGCACTATGTGATTCCCTCTTGGTTCTGGACTGTGGGCATAGGGTATTCTCCTCTGACTTCTCAGGAGTATCCACACTTCTGAGATTCTAGCTCTCTTCCCCACGGGATTTGGGTGCAGGGAGCTGTTTGGCCGGATCAGTACGGTCCTGGGTGCAGACCAGAACCACGGGTACTGGAGGCTGTCTGTTCCTATATCCCTCTGTCCTGAGGCACTGTGCAGTTAGTTTCCCCTTGGACCAGGGATGTGGACTGAGGTGTGCAGAGATGTCAGTCTGTCCTGCGGTGTTGGGATGTCTGCACTTTTGGGTGGTCTGCTCTCTTCCCCATGGGATTTGGGTTGATTTAATGCCTTTTAACACATTTTTTGAGGCTTTAATTCTTTTTACTTTATGTGTATGGATGTTTTCTCCGTGTGTGTGTGTGTGTGTGTGTGTGTGTGTGTGTGTGTGTGTACCACACATATATAGTGCCTGTGGAGGGTAGAGGGTGAACATTGGAAGGTGTGGGACCCAAACCCAGGTCCTCTGTAAGCACAGGTGTTCTTAAGTGCTAAGCCATTTCTCCAGCCACAGTTTAAGTTATTTTTTAACCAATGTTTACTCAACCAGATCTAATGAATCATTTTTAATTTTCTTAAAATTTTTATTATACTTTTGTATTTATGTGTGTATTTGCGTATCTTTGTGTGTGTGTATGTGTGTGTGTCTGTATGTTGATGTGTCTGTGTATATGTCTGTGTATGTGTGTGGATATGTATGTCTGTGTGTGTATCTGTGTGTGTGTGTGTGTGTGTATGTGTGTCTGTTTGTGTGTGTGTGTGTGTATTGGGGGAAGGAGGATACATATAAGCAAATGTTAGTTCTCTCTTTCTACCATGGGCGTCCCAAAAACCTAATGCACGCAGTCAGTCTTGTTAGCAGCTTACTTTACCCGCTGAGGTGTCATTTTTTATGATAGCTCTCTTCTAAGACAATGCTGAGATTTTAAGTTAGTTAAGTTAGTAGGTAAAATATCTATCTGGCATCAACAATCTCTCTCTGTCTCTGTCTCTCTGTCTCTCTCCCTCTTTTCCTCTCTCCCTCTCTCCCTCTCTTCCTCTCTCCCTCTCTTCTTCTCTCCCTCCTCCAGCTGTACAAAAGACTTTAAAGAACTCATAGCCATCCCTTTCCTCAGACTCCACCCACCAGATTTAGTATTCATTTACTCACCTGAGTTTGCTGGGACTCTGGTTTTCTTTACCTTGTCTCTCACAGCACTCTTTACAGCTGGAGGTGAGTTGCACATACCCACTGCCTTCTTATCTCTAAATGCTCTGTTCTAAGTCTAGAAAGGCCTCGGTTTACTTTCATAAATAAATACACTGAACCCTAAGTTCTGCTCCGCTTAGCTGATTGCCCAAGTTCTGTGAAAGGAGGTTCTTCATCCTTCTGCGGTTTATTGCCTGGGAAGCCTGAGGGTCTATGGATGTCAATACCTGTAATTACTAAATGGAAACTCACCTAAGGTGCTTTAGCAGGTTTTCAGTGATGAGGACAATATCAGCACAAGTAATTGTTAAACTTCCCCTTGAAGCTCACTGCTGTGTAACTCAGTATTGCCCTCGCAGCGGTGCAGTCCTCACAGTGATGCAGTTCTAGCTCCTGGTGATCCCAGTTACCATCCTACTGAAGGCAGCTGGACATTGCCCCAGACCAGAGGAGAAAAGCTCTCTGAATGTGAGTTGAGATTACCTTCTTCTGGCTAGAACATTCTGCATGAAATAGTTTGAGAGCGTGCATTTGTTAAGGAGAAGGAAAGAAGGTGTATTTGAGTATGAGAGGAGAGGGGAAGTATTGCGTGGGGAATCATAATCAAAATATATGTAGAGAGAAAGTAATGTTTTTCAAAACTATTTAAAAATTTTCCTGTCTACCCTTTAGAAAGAAAACAGGAATCTAAGTTATAATAATAAAATTAAATTAAATTAAATTAAAAGAAACAAAATTGAATGTGACAAAATAACAAAACAAGAAAAAGAGTAAAAAAAAAAAAAAACAGAGATGCACATGTTTACACACCCAGAAATTCTATAAAAAACCCAAATGGAAGCCACAGTATATACACAAAGAACTGGTGATGTAGAAATGAAATAAAACAAAGTTTAAAGCTACCCAGACTTAACATTATGAGATGCAGAAGTTCCAAAGATGCCTTTGAGTTTGTTTTGTGTTGACCATCTACAGGTGGGCATGGACCCTTTAGAGTGGTTTGATTCCCTAGTGAAACTCACTTGGAGAAGTCAGATTTTTCATTTGCAAATGGTATCTATTGGGTATTTGCTTCTGAGTTAGGCATGAGGGCTTGAGTCCACTTCTCCTCTAGGACCCCATCTAGTTCAGACCCTGTGCACACTCCTCCAGTCTCTGAGCTAGTATGTCCACCAGCCCTGTTATGTGTAGAAAACCTTGGTTTTGTTCTGTCCTCCACCCATTCATTCTGGCATTTAAACTCTTTCCAATCCTTCTTCTGCCGAGTTTCCTGAGCTCCAAAAGGAGGGATTTGATGGAAATACCCCACTTGAGACTGGGTGTTCCAAGGTCTCGTTCTCTCTGCACGTTGACTGGCTTTGGGTCTCTGCATCTGTCCCATCTGCTGCAGGAGGAAGCTTCTCTGATGGTGACTGAGCAAGGCAAATGTATAGTAGGATTCTGTTAGGAGTCAGTCTATTGCTGTGTTCCTTCAGCAGAGCAGTTGTGTTTGGTTTCCCGTCGGCTCATCTGCCTCAGGTTCCTGCCCTTCAGTGCTTCGAAGCAGCGTTGGGCATAGGGTTCCATCTCATGAGGGGAAAATATATTTTCACTAAAAGCGGGGTGGGGGAATGACACAAAGCCACTCTCTGAAGTAAAACCAACGAAACCCTAGGGGAAAGATGATAACCTAGAAGACAACAGCTTAGTGTAGGCTTTGCAGGAGAATGAAAGTAGCCAAAGCAGGTTTCAACAGCAAATACATTTAGCATGTGATGCCGGGAAGGGTGGATGGAGGAAGAGAATAAATGGTTAAGAACTGGTAATAGACTGGTGAATGAAGAGTGAGCAAAGGCAACACCAAGTCCTGTTCAAAGTCTTGATCTTGGGTAGATGGACATGCTATGTGCTCCAGAGAAAGGTAGCTGCAAGTGTGGAGGACGAGTCCCAGGGCTTGTCACGCAGGCAGGAGGTCCCGGGTCCACACCGAGCACATACCTGGTGTGGTGCTGCACACCCACCGGCCCAGCCCTCAGGAGTTCAAGGGCCTCCTTGAGTATGAGTTAAGTTTGAGTCCAGCGTGGGCTCTGTAAGATCCTGTCTCAAGCAGAGAGATGAAGAATGGTTTTGAAAGCAAGCAGAGAAGCTGGGGAAGCTGCAGCCCCCCACAGGCCTCCGCTCTTTCAAGTATTTTCCCCACGGAAAGAAGATGTGTGGTTTATTTTGTCGTTTGAGCTATCTGTTTTTAACTAGCAATAGTGAAATCTTTGAGGCTTTTTGTTTTTAATTTTTATGGAATTTATGGCTCTATAGACATTGTAGATAAAATCTGGGCAAGTATTGGATTCTTGTTGTTGTTATTTTTAGGCTGGAATCTTCTGGAATAGTTTCCCAAACACATAGTGTTCATGGGATTACAGACTTTTTGTCTTCAAGAGCAGTCAGTCCCACTATTTATTTTTAATGAAGCTCCCCTGAAGATAGGAATTGAATTCCAGATTAAATGTTTTATGCTTACAATGAAAATATTTCATCTTCTGTATCTGCTATCATAATAAATAGGGATTTAATAGTTAATGATTGTTCTGAGTCAGTATTTGTTCTGAACTAGATACTATGCTTAGGAAATTTCACATAATATCCTCAGCAGTCTTGAAAGGAGTTGGTGTCCTTTTTTTTTTTTTTTTTTCTAAAAGAAACCTGGGACTCGCTGAAGCTAACTTCTTGCTCAGAGACGCACTCTGCCAGAATGACATTCATGTTTGTTTGTGTCAGTATATGACACAAGAAAATGATTCTTTCTAACTCAGGGACTACTTTCCAGCACAGTCACCTTTATATAACATGATTTCTGTGCATGCTAGAAAGGGATGCCTTGATGATGTGTGAACATGACTTCTGTGCATGCTAGAACGGGATGCCTTGACGATGTGTGTTGCCTTTGAGAGGAGTGAATGTACCCTGTGTCACATGGGTGCAGAGATGAAGATACAGAATGTTTATCTGAAAATGAGTGAGGTCATTCACACTGGGATGATGGGTTTCACCGTCTTTGGATGATGCAAAGTTCACGTGCTCCACCCTGGTACTCTGACTAGTTTGGTGGCCTTAGGTAACCTGTGCTTCTCTGTGCCTCCATGGCTCTGTGAGTCATGTTAGGGCCGTGTGGCCTCTGCTAGTTCTTTCTGTGGTGCTGTGTTTCCCACCAGCTTGACCACTGTGATGTAGCAATGTAGCGGCATCTTGGGGAGAGACTTTCCTTGACTCTGCTTTAATTTACATTTATCGAGTGACTAACAATCCCAGAGCTTTGTTCTAGGTTCTTGTGAAGAAGATTTCTTTAAATTATCCAACAACCGTTATTTTCTGACACATACATAAAATAGAAACTTGCAAAATAAGCCTATAGAGACTTTGTTCAAGTGAGAGCCATAGAAACCACGAGTCGCATTGTTTTCATTGGATTGTGCCACACCCAGCATGCTTTTCTTAAGACTTTCCTGCATAGAACAAGCTGATCCTTGTGATTCCAAAGAGAATGCTAAAAAACATCTCTGAGATGATTAAAAACTGAGGCTTATTTGCCGGATGCCGGACGTGGCCTGTTCTGTAATATGCTGTGTGGTTTTTATTAAATTAAACTTTTGTTCCATTACCATGAGCATCTCAGCAACTTATCTAAAATGGATTCTTTATATGATGAAAACTCCTCTCTTCTATGTCCCTCTCTGTTTCTTTCTCCTCTTCCCCTCCCCCTTATGTATGTGTCAACACTAGTGAACTAAGGTGTTTGCTTTTAGAGAAGCAAAGAATAAATACCTATGCCATACTTCCTCCAACAAGACTCTACTACCTAAAGTTTCCACAATCTCCTTAGATAGCACCAGCGGTCAGGGCAGGATTCAAATATACAAGCCAGTGCAGGGCATTTCTCAGTCACAGCACAACTATGCAAAGTGTAGGCTTGTAAGAGCATAGAAGGAGATAGTCTCTGAGAGATTTAGTTACTTACCTGGCTTTCATAAATCTGTGCTTTCAACCATTAAACATGTACTAATGGCAAGATGTGACAGGTACTGGGTAGATTCCTGGGTGACAGCCTTTCTTCACTTTATTATTCTGTGCTGGAAAAGTTAGGTTTACCCATACCTGAGATAGAAGGGAAATGAGAGACAGCCTCTGTGTGCAATACATACAAGAACTTCTGTGTGCAGTACATACAAGAGCTTCTATGTACAGTACATATAAGAGCCTCCATGTGCAGTACATGCAAGAGCTTCTATGTCCAGTACATACAAGAGTATCCATGTGCTATACATACAAGAGCCTCTGTGTACAGTACATATAAGAGCCTCTGTGTGCAGTACATACAAGAGCTTCTGTGTGAAGTACATACAAAAGCTTGTGTGAAGTACATACAAGAGCTTCTGTGTGAAGTACATACAAGAGCCTCCATGTGCAGTACATACAAGAGCTTCTGTGTGAAGTACATACAAGAGCCTCCATGTGCAGTACATACAAGAGTCTCCATGTGCAGTACATACAAGAGCTTCTGTGTGAAGTACATACAAGAGCCTCCATGTGCAGTACATGCAAGAGCTTCTATGTCTAGTACATGCAAGAGTCTCTGTGTGCAGTACATACAAGAGCTTCTGTGTGACATACATACAAGAGCCTCTGTGTGCAGTATATACAAGAGCCTCTGTGTGCAGTACACACAAGAGCTTCTGTGTGAAGTACATACAAGAGCCTCCATGTGCAGTACATACAAGAGTCTCCATGTGCTATACATACAAGAGCCTCTGTGTGCAGTATATACAAGAGCCTCTGTGTGCAGTACATACAAGAGCTTCTGTGTGAAGTACATACAAGAGCCTCTGCGTACAGTACACTCAAGAGCCTCCATGTGCAGTACATACAAGAGCTTCTATGTCTAGTACATGCAAGAATCTCTGTGTGCAGTACATACAAGAGCTTCTGTGTGAAGTACATACAAGAGCCTCTGTGTGCAGTATATACAAGAGCCTCTGTGTGCAGTACATACAAGAGCCTCTGTGTGCAGTACATACAAGAGCTTCTGTGTGAAGTACATACAAGAGCCTCCATGTGAAGTACATACAAGAGTCTCCATGTGCTATACATATAAGAACCTCTGTGTGCAGTACATGCAAGAGCCTCTGTGTGCAGTACATACAAGAGCCTCTGTGTGCAGTACATACAAGAGCCTCTGTGTGCAGTACATACAGGAGCCTCTGTATGTAGTACATATAAGAGCCTCCATGTAGAGTGCTTAGTAAAGGGAGAGGTGAGGTGTGAAGCTGGAACAAGCCAGGGGAGACTTTTGAAGAGATGGGGTAATCTCGAGGGGACCATTTTGATTCCAGAATGTGAACTAGATATATGTTCTTTAAAAATATATGTGTGATTTTTATTTTATGTGCATTGGTGTTTTGTCTGCATGTGTGTCCTCGTGAGGGTGTCAGATCCCCTGGAACTGCAGTTATGGACATCTGTGAGCTGCCATGTGGGTGCTAGGAATTGAATCCTGTCCTCTTAACTATTGAGTCATCTCTCCAGTCCGTAAGTACGTGTTCTAAGTGAGTGAGGTGACATAACTACAAGACAGAACATGGTCTATTTAAGATGGTGAGATTTTCTGCTGCATGTGGGTTTTCATAGTATGGTTGGCTTTGTCTGTAGAAGCTGTGCTTTAGAAGTTTCTGGAAGAACTTATCAGCCTTGCTGGTACCTAGCTGCATCTCTCAAGTCTCTGTTTATATTGACACCTATGAGAGTTCTCCCCTGGCTGGATAGACTGTGTCTTCTGAATTGTTACCACTATCCAAAGACTACAGACTGTGAGGGAGGCTGGAAGTGCTGGTGTGCTTTCCTGGGTTCAAATTCTGGTTAACTTCTAATGTTAGCTTGTGTGACGATGGGGAGCAGTCACTGCCTTTCTTTTCTTTCATCTGTCTGTCTGTCTATCATTTATTTATTTATTGAAGACGAGTTGCATGTACAGCACAGATAGCACAGGTGGGGAGATTAGAGGACAACTTTCAGATACTGGCTTTCTCCTACTGTGGGCTCCCTTACCCTCTGTGCCACCTTGGTGGCCTGTGCACATCTGTAATTCAGGTTTTTCATCTGCAAAATGAAAATGAATGTTGCTATCTAGTTCTCAATGGCTGCTGCAGACAGGACAGGGTTGGTTGCATTAAGTGCTTTGAAAAGTACCAGGTGCAAAGTACGATGTGTCTGGTCATCACAGTCGGTGTTGTTAACCTTATAGGAGAATGTGTTGATCACCTCTGATGAAGGTAATTGTATCCTTCATGCCTCGATTGGACTGTGTGCTTTGTTTGGAAGCATTGGTACATCTGCTCTGCTTTGATTCTTGGTTTTTTGTTTTTGTTTTTTAATCTCAGACCGACTGAAACTTGCTATGTAGCTGAGGCTGATTTCGAATCCCTGATCTTCCTGGAATTGTCGCCTCCCATGTTTTAAGGTTACCAGTGTACCCCACCAGGCCCTGCTTTGTTTTGTACTCCCATTGCACATACTTTCTGCCCTCTTCACAGCAGAGTGAAGTTGAAGACACACATCTGGGAATATGTCTCCTTGGAGTTCTGTTTAAACCTAATCCTGGAAATGCTGCATTTTGGAAACATGGTTCATAACAGTGGACTGACAGGTTATATGTGTTCCGGTAGAAACGTATCTTACTTCTACAGCTAACAAGCCATAGTAAATCCATTGATGCTTCCGAAATATAGGTAGGTCCCACCCTTAAGTCTATGTGGAAGAAAACTATAATTAAGTATTTACTTGGGACTTCATATTCCCCTTATGAGATGAGGTTACAGCATTATCATTAGTGTTCTCTCTCCTGGGTGGTACAGGTTATTATTGCTGACTAGAGCACAATGCCATGTCTTCTGAGTTGAATGTGAATACTCAGGAAGACACTGTGCGCATAACTCTCAGGCAGGCAGATGGGAAGGAAACCCTGTGTGTGGCACCGCAAGCCTGCTGACTGTGGGTGCCATTGTTCCCAAGGAAATGAATGCAGTCTCTGCCCTGGCTCCAGATGGAGTGGGTTCTCTTGGTTGTCTTTCGACCCCAGTGTCTGTGCTAGATCCTCTGATGGCATGGTTCATATTTGTTTTAAACTAAATGCTTATTTATTTAGTTTTAGGAATATGTGCTATCTGAATGTGTAGATGTGCACCACGTGAATGACCAGTTTAAATGGAGGTCAGAAAACGCCATCAGACCCCTGGGACTGAAATTACAGAGGGTTGTAAGCCTCCATGTGGCTTCTCTGAGTCCTCTGCAAGAGCAGTGCTCTCGACTGCGGAGCTATCTCTCCAGCCCATGGTTTATGCTATTAATCTTTTCTTTTTGTATGTAAGGGGAGAATTGATTTTATGTTGTTTGTGATCATTTAAAATTTAACATTAAAAAAATTTTTTTAATGATACAATCTCACGTAGCCCAAGCTTGCATTAAACTTTCTGTGTAGCCGATGCTATTCTCCCGAGTGCACATCCGGAGAGCTGGGCTTACAGGTGTGCACCACCACATCTGGTTTATCTGGTGGGCAATGAGAAGCAGAGGTTTGTGGACGCTACCCAGACATTCTACAACCAGAGCTCTAGCCCTAGCCCTTCATTCGGTTTAAAAACCCAGGTTATTTTATGATGTTAGTCATCTTTATCTAAAGGAGGTTGAACCTGTACTTTCATTTAGGGACTTCATCTGGACAACTACGGGGTTGTGTGTCTCTGATTTTGTTTTATATGTTGGATTTTTAGTGTTGGGATTGAACTTGGGGCTTTGAATATGCAAAGTCTCTCCTTTCTAGTTAAGCTACACCCCCAGCTTGTGTTATTTTCAAACCAATGAAGGATATCAGGGTTTCTAATTCAGAATTGTAAACCAAGTAGGAGATAGAGCCAAGATTATGGGTTTAGGAAGCCTTCCACATTTTCTTACGTTGCATTGCTAACAGCAAACACAAGCTCTTCACTCGCATCATGGCATTGTTTGGCACTTGACTATAACCTTGGCAGCTGCAGGGTAAGACTAAACAGAAGGGAGATCAAAGGTTCAAAACCCACCAGCAACTGAGTGCGTTTAACTCTAAACTTTTCCCTTTAGTCTTAAAATTGTCCCGTAACCTGCTTGATGTCTGGATTCCTGTATGTAATCCTGACTGATATGCTTCCAGAAACACTGGGGTTGGGGGTGAGAACTGACTTAATCAAGTGTTGAAATAGACCCCAACCTGTTACACAGAGACACACAGTAACACCTGTTGCAGCTGGATTACTTCATCAGAGGGGAAACCTGAAATTTCTACATCTGATTTCTTGAGCGTGCTCTAGAGACTGTGGTCTGCTACGGCACTCCGACGATTGAAAGTTTCTGTTCCCCTTTTTTGAGATGCTTGCCTTGAAACACTCAGTGTGTTCTCAGTACTCTCCAGTTGCCAGGAGACTTTTTGGTGCATTGTCGACCCTGTCTAATCCTTACAGAGGCCAAAGGTAAACCATAGCCTAGCAGATGAAGACATTCAAGTACAGATGTCACTAAAATTTCATTCTAGATTCCTTTATTCCCTGGGTCATAGGATGTCTGTTGAATGAATTCAGAGCATACACACACGAAGCATTACATAGTAGACAAATTTAGTTTATTGCAGAATAATAAGGTACTCATTCTATTTCGGGAATAGTCTTCAAGAGAGCCAATGAGGAAGAAAGCACTCACAGCATGAGAGAGGCTAGTGGCCAGAGTGACCACTATGCTGCCTGTATGTAGTTTTTATATCATCTCTGAAAGTTTTGGGGACAGCTTTTCTGAGCAGCACATTTCTAACCAGCTTATTCACAGGCCTGTTTGGATTCACTTTTGTAGAAGGGTTCAGTGGTAATTTTGTTCTTTAACCAAATGTCTCCAGTTAGATAGTGTGTTAGCTTCCAGGCGATTCCACCAGGCTCCTCCCACATAGCAGTGTCTTATGTCATAACCTGCTGCCAACACCTGCCATCACCAGCCGAGGTAGGAGAGGCATACGAAAGGACTGCCGGTCACCCCAGTGATCCCTTGTGTTCCCAGCCAGTATTTCTTTCTCTCCCTTTCTGTCCTCTGTCTCCCACCCCTTCTCTGCCCTCGGGCTCTGCTCCCATTTATCTGCCTCTACCCTCATGCCCCCTTCCCCACAATAAACCCCTTATACCAGATCTGTTGCATGGCATAATTTCTCAGGGGGACACCTTGGCATGGGCCCCCTCTCTACATTATATTTCATACAGAGTGACCTTAGGATCCTTAGGCCCGTTTGTGTGTCATGTCTCCACTTACTGTAAGAAGTATGTCTTAGATCCTTTCTTTTGAGTAGCAGTCAGAATCCTACAGTTTCAGTTCCTGCTTTGACAGCTGCTGATTATTGGATGGGGGTATTCATGAAGAATCCAAGGCTGCTTATGAATGACTGCCTAACACAGTCACAGAACTTACCCACACTGTACCCCTAGTTACTGCAAATCATAGGGGTAGAAACCATTCAACCTTCTTGCAGGATCAATGTCCAAGTGCTTGCCTGCATTAGCCGTGTCACTTTAAGCAGACACTTTCTTGTTTGAGGATAAAAATCACCGTGGGCACTCAACCGCCATGTCTGTGAAGGGAGAGCAGAGCTTTTCCTTTGCGGTTCAGGAATCCATAGAGCTAAGGAGGAGTTTAGGGAGAAATGGAGCTTATACCCAGAGTTCCATTGGACGAAGTGTCTAAGCAGCTCATCTGGAATTACAGGCAGCTCAGAAGGTCTCTTGATGGTGGGAGAGAGGAGGAAGGAAGGACATTCACTGGAGAATCCCTGGGCTCTTGACCTGCCAGAAGAGCATGAGTATCTTTAGCCTTTGTGGGACAATGAAGAGGTTAAATGGAGTGCTTCCCTCTGGTCTTAGCAAGAGCTCTCACAGACAGCTTGGCTTAGTATGTCCTAGGAATCCAAATCACAGTGCCTTCTGTCTCTTTACAGTATTCGATATGGCTGTTACTGTTAGTCTGTTTAGTTTGACCTGGGCATCTTGGTAGATGTGTGATAATGGCCTGGTGTGCTTCTTTGAAAGGCCCATCAGCTTTACTGCCTCTCTGAGGGAGATCAATGATAATCATGGATACTACTTACTGTCTTGTCTAATAAGCACCAGGTACAAACCTCCTGTAGTCTCCCCAACAGTCCTAAACTACTAATTCCCTGTTGTGCAGATCAGAAAATGAGCCTGAGGAAAGAGGAGTACAGTGCACACAGCTGGGAAGTCTACCCCTTAAAGCCCTTCCTTTTCTCAGGAAGAGTTCACCAGGAGAACTAGGAAGTCTACTCCTTAACACCCTTGCTCTTCTCATGAGGGCTGGGAATTCCACCCCTTAAAGGTCTTGATTTTCTCATAAAGAGTTCACGAGGACAACCAGGAGGCTCTCTTCATCTTTCTCCTTGAATTCAAAGTATCCAGAAGTAGGATTTGTAGCTGGCCCTAGAGTTTTCCTCTTTAATAAGCGGAGATGCCAATGGTTTATTTTGTAAACAAACAAACAAACAAACAAACAAAACTTCCTCCTAATACATTTAAAACAAGATGTCAACAGAATCTCCAAAGTTTTGAAACTTGGAGCCTGTGATCCTCAGAACTGCCTTTGGGGAATGCAGCAAGGAGGCCAATCCTTTGTGTTGGAGGATGCTCCAAGTGTCTTTGTTGATGGCGCCTTGGGTTTAAGCTTTCATGAATGTTTAAGTGCTGAGCTATGCTGCTGCATTTACAGCTAGGAGAGCATTCCTTCTGACACATGTTAACCGGAAGAAGACAGGATAGCAGAAGTCAGGACCACTGCAGTAGACATGAGACTGAACAAAGCCTAACAGAAATAGTGGAGGGAGGGTCTACCGCCCTGAGCAGGTTTAGGAGGAACTGTACATTAAAGAAAAAGGCAAAGTGATGTGCAAGGCAGGGCCTTTGTGCTGGAAAGAGACCAGGGATTCCTCATCAAAGAATGGTGGGCATGGTGTGGGGGTGTGCTGAAGAAGCTGACTGGATGCTGAGGCAGGGGATTCTCTCTCACTTAGCAGGATCCTTGCTAAGAGCAGGGTCTAGAGACTCAGTAAGGAAGGTAATGGGGTAGGACTCTGGTAAAAGTTTGATCAAGGAGAACGTCTTAGTTTCAATAGATTGGGTCAAATAGAGGGGGTTAGTATTGATTTATAACTCATGCAAGGATACTGTTAAATAGAATACATGTATCATTCAATTTGAAAAGGCTTTACTCTTAATTTTTACTATAAATATCTTCAGAAGAGTCAGCAGACAAAGGTCAGCGTTGCTCTGAGAGATGAGAACTTCATAGTTTCCCTGACGATGTACTGTGAAGTTGATTATTTTTAGTTTCATTTGACACATTTGAGTGGAGTTTAAAGACCTGTCAGTGTGTTATAAATCCCTTGCAGATATTAATTCATTTAATTCTGGAAACCAGTCATTGTTATTCCAGTTTTTCGTCTGAGAGCGGGAGCAGAGATAGGCCCAGAGCAGTTCAGTGAGTAGCCCAAAGTAACAGAGCAAGCTGGTGGAGGGGCGTGGCTTTCAATCTAGGCAGCACAGCTCAGGACTAGAAATGCTTAGTCATTCTCTTGGGGTGCATCCAAGGTGGCTGCTTACCGAGGATTTACTTTTTGGGGGTCATGTCATTTAAAGTAATTTATTCTTCACCCCAGAAATAAAAATGAATTACTTTTCTGACTTTTCACTCTGATCCTTGTTTGTATTGAAGTCTGCATGGGAGCGCGTTTACACAGGTCTCCATAAATCACAAAGCTCTTTGCAAACAGTCTCCCAGATCACCTTTTGCCTGTGGTACCTAAGCCAGTAGTTCACTGGGGAAGACCCACTCCTACCTTTCTCACAGGTGCATGAGCTCTTCCCTTCCACCGTTCATTCAGCTTCTTCTCAGCCCTAGTCGCCTCTCTCAGGAATCCCTTGTTTTCAAATAAGTGTCTCATTTGTGGTGTGAGTGGCCATTCCCTGATAGAGGCTTCCAGATAATCCACTCTGGTCTTGAAGGGTCAAAGGGCAGCTTCATACCTTAAAGCATGTACCTGCTTAGTAGTCTCAGTGCATTTTCTTCAGTTGGCCAAGCTGGGATTTTAAAACCGTGTGCATTTTAAAACTGTGTCTTTCCTTGATTTCCTGAAGCAGCAAACCTCATGATGGGTCTCTCTTCACTGCAGATCTGTCCATGGCTGTACAGAAGTTTTCCCAGTCTCTGCAAGACTTCCAGTTTGAGTGTATCGGAGATGCAGAAACTGATGACGAGATCAGTATTGGTGAGTACTGGAGTCCACGAGTGGACCGCAGGTAGTGTTCACATTGAAATCACAGAAACTGCACAGATCTAAGTCATAAATACTTAGGGTGGCCTCTGACTTTAATTTTGAGTTTCTGTGAAAATAATTACAAATTATTTCTAAATTGGCTGTTCTCCCTCTGCCCCGCCGTGTTCAAATTACTTAATCATTCCAACTCAGGTCAGTGCTTTGAGAAAATACTGATAACAGTGTTTGTCTCTGCCTTCAAACATGGGCTGAGCATGTACTCAATATGGGCGGTATAGGATTTAAGAGGCATCTTTCTTCTTTCTTACATTAATACTGAATTCTTTGCTAATACTAGCATTTGTTTAAGAAGAAGACAAAGAATGTTAGTCATGTGTTAAACAAGTGTTCTAACAGACTGTGGTTCAAGTCTCAGGCAGAACATATATATATATATATATATATTTTTTTTTTGAAAATTTTTTAGACCAGGTCTCATATACTCCAGATTTCCTTCAATTTGCTAGCTGACTTTAAACTCCTGGTTTGCGTGGTATTGGGGTGAAACCCAGGGCTTTACAGATGGTAGGCAAGCCAATGCTTACTTGGTAAGCTGTATGTATAGGAGTGTGAGAGGCATATGGATATGACTGGTACCTGGGTTTGTATATGGTTCTTGCTTCTATATGGGTTGGGAAGTGGCTCACTTATGCTGTCAGAAGTGAGGATAGACGTGTTTGCTACATGAACGTCAGACAGACAAATGTTCCTTCCTTCATCCTCAGTGTGGAAAGGATAGCAGGAATGGTCAGGCCCCGTTATCCTCTGCAAATGGATGGTCACTTTTTTTGTCACACTGACACAATATGCTTAGTGTACGCTGTCCCACTTGTTTCTGGCCTCTTTACATTTGTGTTGTGAATATATACAATCAACACAGCCAGATAAAGCCTAGACTATATTACCCAGAGAGTAACACACAAGCATCACCATTTAGGAAAATATATAAAACTAAATTCTGCGGTCCCCAGCTCCGGGAAAAAAAAAAAACAAAAAAAAAAACCTAAATTTTGTGAACGCAAAAGCCAGGCCCCTTTATGTAAGTCTTGGCATATGATCCAAGCTAACCTCATAAAAGACAGTCTATCAGAGATATGATTTAAGAAGCTTTTAATTTTCTATGTGTTTCTAATAGAATGAATTAGTAATTAGTAGTTTTCCCTTTGCAAAGGATTATGCAAACACTTCTGAGTCTGTACAGGCACCATTTTTTAATGGTTTGGTGAGTTTTTCCCATCAGATTTGTACACATAAGCTTATGGAAGTTAATAAAATGGTGTCCGGAGTACATACAGGTTGCTCCAGATTTTCTCTCATATGATTGTAAGAATGCAGGCAACAGCTGTCCAAATAGTCTCTACCTTTCCAATAAGCCTCTGCTGTGAGGCTTCTTTTGAAGTCACACTCGAGGAACATGGGAGCTGCAGAGGCAGGGTCTTAGTCACATGCCGGCCGCTCCAGAGCCAAGCAGCACGAGGTAACTTCCCAGGTGAACTCGAGCTCTCTTCTGACTCGTTCCACTTTGACTAAACAAACACTGCTGTGTCCTGCTTGCTTGTAGATTAGATTGGAAAGGCGTGTGTAGCTCAGTAGCTAAGGCGTGCTTTCGACTGCCAGTATGTAATTATAGTCACGGCTAAGGGCTCTGGGGATAAGACAATAGATGAGAGATGAGGTGAGGGTAATGAAGGGGTGAGTGCTGCCTGCTAATTTTACATGAAGAGACTTAAGGATTATGTGCCAGCTGCTTTACTCGCCTCTTTGTGCTTGTGCTCCTGAAGATGGAGCTCAGACTTTCACTGAGTTTGACCACATGTAAAAGCATAGTAAATTCATTTATGTTAATCACCCAACATGTATATCTTATAACTCAGCCTCCAAATGCAGGATTTTAAAATAAATTCTGTAGGTAATAGAAGACTTTGATTAATTTCTGATTGAGAATCATGAGATTATTCCAATGTGTTTCTATGGACAGGGAACTGAGAGAGATGCGTACCTCAGGCTGAGGTGTAAGGCTGTTGGGGTAGAAGGGGATGCCCTGGCATGCGCTCAGTCACTCCAGTTCTGCAGGGGAAGCTACAATACTTCGTGTCTGAACCCTAACTCACTAGAGCTCCAGGACATCTTTATTTATTCTCTTTATTTCTCCAATTCAATGAAAGAGGAATAAAATAAAGGCAGAGCTGAGTGTGGTGGTGAATGCCTGTAGCACTTGAAAGGAAAGCGCAGGCTGCTAAATCCCTGTGAATTTGAAGTCAGTCTGGTCTGTACCGGACGAACCCTGTCTCGGAAGAAAAAAAATAACAAAACAAAAACAGAGAGAGAGAGAGAGAGAGAGAGAGAGAGAGAGAGAGAGAGGAGCAAGCTATGATTAGTTCAGCAACTGACTGATGTAACAGCTTCAGCCACAATAGTCTTGAGACTGATCCATGGCATAAGTGTAAAATCTGAAGGACTAACAGTGACAACAGAAAGATCTCCACTCAGTGTAAGGTGATGTGTAGTGCCACGGCGATGTTTATGAGGAGGGCGGGAGCAGGAGACAGGGTAGCAGGATTCTCATGTGCCCATGGTGGATGGAGACAAGTTCAGACCTTGATTAAAGAAAAGGAGGTGCCTTCACATGAGTGAAAGCTCTTCTGGGGAGTCTGCTCAGAGAGGACATCAGTATCCAGCAGGTAAATCTTTCCTCTTCTCCCCTTGCCCCCTTCTGCCTACACCCATGCCCTTTAGACCTTTTTAGGTGTTTGTTTTGTATTTGCTCTTGATTGCCAGTGTGAAATGGTTTGGAACAGTAAACTGGAATTCCTCATGTAAGATCCACTGAGAACTTCTTGGGTACACTCCCGTGCTGAAGTCCCAATAGAGCATTCTATTATGCACACACCTTCACACCCCAAACTGCTAGAGGCCATTGCTTCTTTGCACCACAGGTAGGTGAGCTGTGGGCTTTTTTGCTTGCACTCACGGCTTCCCAGATGCATGCAGCACTGCGAGTGGAAGCAGCTTGCTGAATGCATCTAGATAGCGTTTCAGTTGCTGCTCAGATTGCATACTTGTGTACCGCTCAGGAGTTCCGAGCTAGAGGCTGAGTTAGCAATCTGGGGGTCAGACATTAGTGTGGTGGGAGGTGTCAACCTTTCTCTTAAGTGATATACTTATAGGATAGATTAGGAAAAAGGTGCTCAATTATTTTACTATGATCTATAACTATGCAGTAATATTTTCCAATCACTGCAAAAACATTGCATGTACGTTTTGCAATGGTATTCCTGGTGCCCACACATGCTGGGATTAACCATGTTCCAACAGGAGTTATATACAGACCTTGAAGACTAGTAGGAACAAAAGAGTTTGTATAGAGAAAACAGTCTCGTTCTATTGAAAACTGTTTACAGCAATTTGGCTTGAAGATTTGAAAGTTCACAGATACTACTGTGAGCCTATCTAGGAGTTGGGCAGTCTTGTAAAGATAATTACGCACTAGAGAATGTAGGGTAATGAATTCTATGCATCTTCATATATTACGTTAGCATTTACTCCACTCATACTGAGGACAGAGCATGAAAGTTCCTCTGACTTGTTTTTCTGCTTAGAACTTAAAATTTGAAATAGCTTTTAATATTCTTGTATATGTGATGCATATATGTGTTTGTGTGTTTGAGAGTATGTGTGTGAGAGAGAGTGTGTGCATGCATGTGTGTGCACAGGCCATCATGAACATATGGGGGTCAGAAGACAAGCTCAATTTTGGTCCTGGCCTCCAGCTTGTTTGAGATAGTGATTTTTCATTCTTTGCAGCTGAATATTGCAGGCTAGATGGCTTGTAGCTTCTGAGGACTCTCCTGTCTCTGCCTTTCATCTGACGGCAGTGTTCTGGGTGTGCATTACTGGACTAAGCTTTAACATGGACTCTGCTCGTTTAAACTCAGACCTTCATTCTTGAGTGACAAATGTTCTACCACTGAGCCATCTCTCTAGCCCTTGAAATAATTCCTGAACACCCTAGTCTGTCTGTCTGTCTGTCTGCCTGTTTGTCTGTCTCTCTCTGCTTTAAAGCAGTTCCGATAGTTTTAGTTAAGCTGAGCTCAGCACAATTTGTCTGTTCTAATCAATGCTGGAAAGCCCCCTGCAGTGCACGTGTGGCTGTGCACGAACATCTTTGATAAGGCTGCAGTGTCCTGTGCCGAACTCTTGGAGACTCCTAAGAACATCTGGGAAGAGATGACACTTGCGCTCAAGACTTAGACACTTACCAAGGAGAGCCTGTGTGCTAGTAAATGTTTTAGGTGAAGACTGCTTTCAGTTAGACACACCCAAACAGAACACTCTTGTGTTGCAGGTACGTAACTCAGAGCCACCTGCCAAAGAAGGTTCATGCCAAACCCTTAGTTGAGAAAGCGGTTGAGTGATTCAGAGCAGAGTGTGTTTTTGTACTAAGCATCTAGCTATTTCTGATCTGATTAGTGTATTTCTGTTCCTGCACTTAACTCTGTTTTGAATGCAAATGTGCGCTCATAGTAACAAGGGTCATTAGTATCTACTTGTCTAGAATGAAGAACCTGTTGCCTTCAAAAACAAGTTACCCATGGCAATACAGTACACATTGTATGCATGTCTTTCATGGAGGGGTTTACTTGAACCAAAACCAACCTGTGTTGTATATCTGGCGTTGTTTTGGGTGGTCCTATATAGTTTTGATTCTTTTTGTTCTGTCTTCAAGAGACTATGGTGAAAAATGAGGCTGCAACTGTTAAATTTAAGACAAACAGTTTCGTTTGCTATCAGACTACAACATTATGGAGTTGGTTCTATTATTCCACTTTTTCTAGGGTCCCAGAGATTGAGCTTCGATCCCCAGAATTATGAGGCAAAGTGCTTTACCTCCTGAGTCATGTCCCAGGCCCTACTTTTGTTTGAGATAGAGTCTCATATACTCAATGCTAGTCTCGAGCTTGCTCTGTGGCTAGGAATAACCATGAATCCAGATCTGCCTGCCTGCACCTCTTAAGTGTTGAGATTACTGGTGTGTACCACCACACCCAGCTTAGTAGGTGTATTTGAGTAAACATGACTTTATCCAAGTATAAATATGTATTGTTTCATATCTCCTTGAGGCCGAGGGCCTGCCCATGTGGTACAACAGCAAGGGAACTCTATAGCGAGTTAAAGTTAGCCTGAGTGATCCTGTGAGATTGGTCTGAGGGTGTCAAGGGAAGACGTTCCTCAGTGAGGCAGTTGGAAAAGCTTTAGTTTGATCAGCTACTTTCTCTGTGTTGTGAGGAAATTCTTATGTAGGGTAGAAACACTTTGAGAGAGAGAGAGAGAGAGAGAGAGAGAGAGAGAGAGAGAGAGAGAGCGCTGTATTTGATGAAGGCTAACAGGCGTATGCTGAGGAAATGGCTCAGCAGCATAGATGCTTGCTACACAAGCAAGAGGACTAGTGTTCCAGCACCCAAAGCCCACAGAAATGAAATGCCATCCTCAGAAGGTGCAGAAGGGGATCCTTAGAAAAAGTTTGCTAAAGAAATGTTCTAAGCCCTGGGGTGAACTGAGAAACTTTGCCTCAAAGAAAAGTGTAAGAGTGTTGTAGGAACATTCCTAATAACATTCCTTGGGGCTGTCACATGCAGACATACACATGTGCATGAAGATACACACACACTTATGAGTATACACACAAAGACACTATATTCACATAGACATGACAAAAAAGAATAAAAAGAATCAATCTATTATAAAACCAGAATCTCTCTTCTACTTAAGAACTCACTTTTCTTCAAAAATTAACTAGTGGCTAAACTATTGAAAACACATAACTGCTTTCCTCAGAATTTGGTTACCTACTTGAAACACTCACCCATCCAAATGCTCTTAGGATTGTTAAATGATAGCAAGGTTCATCAAGTGGAACTCTTTGTAGCCATGACACTTTTCTTGGGCATTGTTTGACCGCTTGGGCCTCTGCCTTCTACATGCTGATTTGGGGTCTCTTTTTAAACAATATCATAAACCAAAGACAACGATATTGTGAAGTACAAATTTTCTAAAGAGACCTCTGATGTTTTATTAAATCTAAGTAAAAAGAATCCCTCGTCATTTGCTGATTTGAAAGACAGTCTGTCAGGTTTTACAAACCATTGTTCTAGCCCACTTAAGTGTGGTTATGTGAATCAGGAAGTATCCAAAAGTGGATTCTTCTTTCAGTTCCAAAAGCCTGGATTGTTTATACAAATAACATTTTCCTTTGAACTCTGGAGGGAGTATATTTTACTCTTTAATAGCTGTCAGTCAGACAATTGAATTACTGTTTTCCATCTCTCCTTCTTTGTTAAGTCACCCCTATTTTTGTATCCTGCAACACCACCCACAAATAAGGCTGGAGACAGCAGAGTGCAGCCTAACTGGAACTGTAGTTAGTGAGAGAGCGCTGCTTAAGTCAGATCATGTTGTCAGATTTATATTTTATTTATTTTGTCTTAACTTAATTGGTTTATTTTCTTTTAGACAAGTTCTCATGCACCACACACTGGCCTGCAGCTCTCTATGTAGCCAAGGAGGGCTTTGTCATTTCAGTCTTCTCAAGGGTTTGGGCCATAAACTTTGGCTCATGTGTATTTTTAAGAAACTGGAGATTATTTGAAATTTTAAATGAAAGAAAATGACTCAGAAAACTTGCAATGCCACAAGCCTGAATAAAAGACGATTTTGTTGTCGTCATTGTTGTTGTTGTGTTTGGTTATTTGTTTTATCTTATTGATATGCATGAGTCCTCCAAAGCCATGTTTCTTCCATGGTCTTATTCTATTGAAAGTGGTTTGATTTTATTCTATGGAGGCTCCAGCTGTCTGCTCTAGCTGTTTCAAGGGAATAAGTTGGACACCGGTTTCTGCACTTTCTCAGAGCTCTGAAGTGCTGTTTGTAGTCAATGTTTAGTATTTGCTGACTGACTGGCCTCCCTGCAGTGCCTCCTACACCATCAATGAAATAAGCCTTTCAAAGATAGCTAGGTAGAACTTTAGAGTCACGCTAAAAACAAACTAATTGGGCATGCTGGCACATTCAGTAAGCCTGGCTACTTTGGCAGCTGACACAGGAAGATTGTGAGTTCAAGACTAGCTCAATGAGACCCTTTTTTATATTTAGACATGTCTATTATGACTTTTAAGGTATGGTCTTCTAAATTTGAGAAAGTATTTCACACATATGCAGGCATGTATGCGCATGCATATGATTCTTACATATGTGTTAGAAACATGTGTGTTTTCTAATGTTTGTGAACATGAAAGGAAATTTCAAAGCAGAATTGAAGATGGTTTTCTGTTCTTTTGCTAAGGGCTACCTGTTCTATTTTAAGCTTTGTGCATCGCTCTGGGGACAGGACCATGTGGGGTGATCCAAGCTTTTGCCTGTATGTAGTGCACTGACTCAAAGGTGAAATAGTTGCAATATTCCTTCCCTGAGAGCACATGACTTTAAGAAGGCCTATTTAGACAGGCCATCATTTATGGTTGATAACACAATGTCACAAAAATAATCTCAGCAAAAAAAAAAAGAAATAAGTACAGGGTCAGCTAAAACACAGAATGCAGCAATGTGCAGTGTCCGCAAGCTTGTGAATACAAACTCATCTCTTCTCAGAGCCATTGTTTACCCAGTATTCCTGGTGCTTTCTTAGCCAAGAACAGAGGAGTCGAAAAGTTGGGTGGCCTGACCCGCCCAAACTCGCCTGCTTGAAGCATGGGCAGTGTGGTGGTGGCCCTGGCCTACTGGGGACAATAATAGGATGGTTGTTTCCCTGCCTTCTCTCAGAGCAAGATGCCAGAGCAGGACTATTAGAGTCAGAAACCTGCTTTGCAGCTTTCTCTCCACTCTGAGCTTGCCTGTGCTTGCATTTCCTGTCTGTAAAACTCATTATTCATAATAACTTAGCAGGCAGCCAGTACTGAGGCTCCCTCAGTGGCTTGGATCATTCATATTTATACTATCACTGGGGAAAACAACAGTAAAAGTCACAATGACGTCAGAGTTCTGTTGAGTGTGTCAAATGCTGCAGAAGCAACTTCCTTGGGCTGAGACCCCATCCAAGATAGAGCAGTCCTGGCAGGGTGGGAGGGAACCGGAAGGAGACTAAGTCCGAGACAGCGCTGTCTAAAGCAGCTGTAGGGAAGCATTATCAGAGGAGGAAAAGCATCTCTCACCTTTGGAAGGGAAGAGATGGCAGCCATAGTAACTGCTTCCACGTATTGATGACTATCATACGTGATGGAAACAACTTCTGCGGAGCAGGATTTATTGTGGCTGACAGATTGAGAGGGTCTTAGTCTGACTGTTAGGGAAGGCAAAATGGATGGAGTTCATGGCGGTAGGAGTGTGTGGTACAGGCTCCTCACTTCATGGTAGACCATGAAGCCGAGAGAGGGTTGGGAATCAAGGGTCGGGCTATAACCCTTAATGACCTCCCACTAGTGAACTAGTCCATGAACTGTTACCACCTCTTAAAGGTCCCATGGCATCCCCAGGTTGTGCTACCAGCTGAGGAACAAATATTTCAGACCAAGAACTTGAGGGGGACTTTTCAAACTGCACCAAAGACCTGAGGTAGGAGGGAGGAGGGTAAGGAAAAATGGCGTGTGCAGGTCCTGGGATGGTGGAGCTGGGAAGTGTTTTACTTGACTGTCTTCTGGGTGCAGGCCCAGGTGACGATTGGCTGCGACAGCCTGACAGGAACTGTCAATATCTGCTGTATACACTCACAGTGCCATGAATAGCCACTGCAGAACCCCACAGGCTGTGTGTTACGATGAGAATGGTCTTAGGAAGTGGAACTCATGGTTGGCTTAGAACTTCATGGTCTTTCAGATTTTTGCTTAACAACAGAGCCATGTACTATTTTGTTTTTAATTTATGCATATGTGTGTGTCTATACTCATGCCTGCAAGTGCCGTCAGAGACCAGAAGAGGGTGCTGCAGTTCTTGAAGCTGGAATTAGACAGTGTGAACCACCCGACTTGTGTGCTAGGAACCAAACTCTAATCCACTGGAAGAGCAGGGAGCACCCCTGACCTTGGAGCTGACCTCTGAGTTATCAGTCCAGTCCCCAAGACAGGCTTTTTAGCAAGTGAAAGTCTGTGCAGGAGACAGGTGCAGTCTGCAGTTTTGTTATGAGAGTCTCTCAAACATTCGCTGAGGAGACCTCTTTTATTGGTGTCTTCCTCATCTGCTTGTGAAGTCTAGCTTCACGGATGCTGACTGGAACATAAGCTCTGCATCACGGTCCATGATTGTGTTACACCACAGTCCTTTCCTGTGGATCGTTTATGCTTCTCTGTCTGGAAGTTAGATGCTTCTAAGGTTTTCTACTTTTCACCCCTTTCTTTTGGTCGTGGGGCTAGCAGGATGGGCTCTCACATGAGCTCCTGACTGTGTTGTCTGTGTGAGTAGAAACTATTTGTCAAAGAAATGTTGCTGTGATTTTATAGAATTCCAATGTCAGTATGGTTTTTTTGGGGGGGGGGCTAACAATCACTGTTTTATCATTTAAATGTGCTTTATGTTTACAAAATTTTGGGTTTCCTTGGGACATTTTCATACACATTAGCTATTAAATTTCTCCTCCTCCTCCTTTTTGTTCTGGCAGTTAGGTCTATAGCCAGCCACCCATTTTCTACTTTACAAGAAATTAGGAAAGAGGAATTGTAGAAGGGAAATAGATTTATCACATTTTGATCAGATCCTGGGGTATCTGATCACCCTCCCCCACTTCCATGCCTGTGGCCATCTCATAATTGAGAAAAAGACATGAGCCAAAGGCTCGGACATGTGTAAATTAAACTGTGAGACAGACCAATTGGTCTTTTCTTTGAGAACAGGAAACTTTCCTGGGCACTCTTTGTTACAGGAACAGTTTTTTGTTCAAGTCAGAGTCAAGGAAAACGGAAATTTTAAGTTTCTCCCTTTTATTCTTGAGATGGGGTCTTCCTATGCAGTTCTAGCTAGCTTAGAAGTTATTCAGTAGATGAGGCTATCCTCTAACCTGTAGAGAATATTCATCCATTTTTGAAAGAAAAAAAACCAATCTTGTATTTTTGTGCAATGTATATGATCCCACCCATCCCAGCCTGGCTGGTCTAATATGCCTAGTTCTTTCATGTCAATCAATTTAAGTAAACAGAAGTAGGGGGGGTGACAAAACAGGGAGGGCCCAGAGTCTCCCTAGAATATCTCTGCGACTTCTGCCTAGGATCATAATGACACAACTCCTACTTTAATCAATGGGTTGGTCACACAGAAGACCATTTGGTGGTGACTAGGTTGGGGGTGGTACCAGATGTGCTTTTTGTGACTATACTGGTAGACTGACCAATGCATGGTACAGGCCATATACTCAGAAGGAAGTTTGGTTGTTTCCAATTGAAGCCTGGAAGAAGATTTTGTTTGAGGTATGTCCGTCTGTAGAATAAAAGAGATGAGGTTACAGTGAAAATTTCCCAGAACTATAAAAATCAAAACTAGGCTTTCAAATTGAAAAGCTATGGAAGGCATGGTTTGTCCTGGCTTTGGATTGAGGGAGTGCTTCTGGTGAAGTAAGGACAAGACTGCTTTGAGTATACCAAAGTCAGAGAAGGGACTGGAGGCTGGGGACACCAGGATCTAGCAAGAGTGGTAATTTGATTTGGGACTGGACACTTAGGTCAGGTGCTTTCGAAGTCAAAATACCAAGGTTAGAAATTACAGTGCTCTGTATTAATATATGAAACCAGGTGCTTATGACTACTTCATGGAAGCTACACATAGTGCTTATAATGTGAAAGTTGGAATTTCCTTATCTGTTAAAGATGCTGAGCTGTAAAGTGGCAATGTCAAGGGAGCCTTGTAAAGATTTTTATGTCCTGATGTGATGCTAGGAATCGAGAATTGGTGCCTTGCATTTGGTGCAAATGATCCACCACTGACCTAGTCTCAACTGATGATCATGTTATAACTTCAGAGCTTCAAATGGGTTGCAGTCTCCGATGCTGATGGGTGACCTTTTTGAGTATGGACAGAGAGAGATCAGCATTTGGTGACCAGGTGTGTAGAGGGAGGAAGTGAAGATAATTCTTCAGATGAGTTGTTGAGGAATTATAGCCACACTTATGTGGTTTTATGGCATGGGTCCTGTTGGAAATTCCCAGCCTTTAATTTGACTTGTTAAACTTAGGATAATGACTTGGGAAGGTGGGTTTACCTCTGCGATAGTGGGAAAGTGTCTACATTTCAGTGAGCTAATGGAAGTCAAAGAGTTTAACTGTGTATATGACCATAGAGGCTCTTACGCTGATTTGCCTCAGTTTACCTATCTGACAGGTTCATATGCCCACATTTGACTTCCTCCTGAGATACGGTGAGCAATAGTTTTAAATCCCCTTAAATCCACCTCATGTCATTCTTCTCTATCCTCCTCCACTCTGGAGAGTAGGTTGCTTCATGTTTGGATGTAGATCAAAAGGAAGGAATGGTAGCTGTGTGTTCTACTTAGTGTTGACTGTTGCCCAGACTGAACCTAGAGTTCCCTGAGAAGGGGCTGGGGTCTCAGTTGAGGGATTGCCTAGCTCAGCTCATCTGTCACTAGGGAATTTCTTGATTGTTAATCCATGTGGGGGCTCAGTCCATTGCTTGGATGGGTGGCTCTGGGGGGGCACAAGGAAGGCTTATTCAGAGCACGAGTCTTTTAGAACCAGCAAGCAGCTGCCTTCTGTGGGTTCTGCTTCTGTTTTCTGCTTCAGTCTTGACTTGACTTCCTTCAGCAATGTGCAAAGTAATGTGCAAGCTGGAACAAACCATTTGCTTTCTCTAATTTGTGTTTTCTTGCAATGTTTTCTCACAGCAATAGAGAGAAAAAGGGGCACCATGTGAGGAAGAAAAAGTGGTTATGTAAAGAGGAGGAGGGAAGAAATGGGCAAGCAAGGTTTGTGGTGTGATGAGAGGCTCGGAGGGGGAGTTGCCAGCTTCAGAGAGGAAAAGCCAGAAATGGAAGAGTGGACAGTGTTGATCAGGACTCCTTGATGTGTCTGTGTGGAACAGGACACCAGGGCATCTGGTGAGAATGAGGGAAATTTGGGGCTGGGTTCTGGAGAAGGAACATTCTTTTGAGATAGCCACTGTGGGAAATAAGATTTGGAGTAAACTAGGGTTGAATAGCAGGATTCCCGGAAACACAAACCAAAGGGGTTAGATAACGTGAACTTTTAGTGTCTTGTGGCTCACAGCCAGGAGGTCACAGCTGATGAGAGGTTGTGGAGCAGTGAAGCTGGGCAGGGAAGAGGATGTGAAGGCTTTTGGAGCGGGTTGCAGGAAGCCGCTGAGGGATAGGAATGCCACTGCAGAATGTGAAGGAATGTATGGTGGGAAGTTACTTCTGATGGCAGCCAGCCTAGCAGGGCGCCTGCTAGATAGATGTAAGTGGATGGTTGTCCTCAGCAAGTTCCTCAGGGGTTGGTCCACCCTCCCCCTTGGTGCTTAGTCACTCTTGGAGAGCAATGGCCCTGGGATTGTCACCTTTAAAGATGGACAATTCTCTCCTGTAATCTGGCAGTGTAGCAGGCTGGCACTGTTATCCCACAGCCTTGCAGTCACAGTTGGCTGGAAGAGTTTGGAATTGATCAAGTTAAATACCTACTTTGTCTCACACTCATTGTTTTGGGGCTGTGGGGCAAGGTGTCCCATCTTCGAGCCGTCTGTTCTTTCTCCTTTTTGAAATGAAGCCAATGTTTCACATTGCATGTTGACATTAAATTAGAGAAATAGGACTCCGAAACTTTTGTTTAGTCTTGAGACAGGGTTTCTCTTTGTAGCCCTGGCTACCTTAGAACTCACTTTGTAGATTGGACTGGTCTCAAACTCAGAAATCCACCTGCCTCTGTCTCCTGTGTGCTGGGATTAAAGGCATGTACCAATCACACTGCCCAGCTGGTTTCTGTGGAACTTAAAGTCACAGAGGGAATGGAAAGTCATATTTGATGTTGTGGCTGCCAGAAAATAGGAACTAGAGTTTTGGCTACAAATAAGGTCAGTATGGCAGCTACAAATAAGGTCAGTATGGCGAAGTGGGTGGGGTGGTCTGACACTGAAGTCAAAGATGGACCATACCCAATGACTGATGGGAAAGGTGGGGCCAGTACTGATACTCATCCACTGTTTCATTGACACAGCATTCACTATTCGGGCATGCCACAAGCAAATTGTGTTTGTTGCTTTGTGCTGAGGTTCAACTGAGCAGCAGCCAAAGCCTTGTGCCACTGACACTACTTCTGCGCTACCCTTGAGCTTTGTAATTATTCAAAGAAATAGAATCCTCTCAGCAGTTGTTCCCCGAGTAAACTCCTTAGGATACTCCGCCTCATAAGTCCCTGCATGTGTCTGCAGTGTAACATACACTCATGCATGTGACATGCAGAGTCATTCTACTTTGTAACATACAGATGCTCATGCTGCATGCAGAGTCATTCAGTTTTGTAACTTACAGATGCGCACCTGAGACACATTGAGAGTCTTTTGACTTTGTCCACTGATGCTATTTTTACTTTTCTTAGTACGGTTAGTTTTAGGAACATAAACTAATGCACCTGTCATAGCTTATCATCAAGCTGTGTCTTCTTCCTGTGTATAAAACTCAATCCAGAGGGCTGCTCAAGGGGGAACTTCACTGCCCCGTTTTGTGCTTCCAAGTAGCAAAGGTGTTGTAATATTGTGGCATTCTTGCGGGAGACTCACAATGTAATTGCAGCAGTTCGATCTGACACACACACACACACACACACACACACACACACACACACACACGATACTTCTAAGGATTCTCTGTTCTCCTTGGTGCTCACTTGGTTCTTGGCGATGGATCATTGGAAAGCTACAAGGGATGTGCTTCCTCCAGAGACGAGACCTGGCAGGCTGGGGTTGTCTGTGCCACTGAATTGGTGATCTGTGCTTTTCTTTGGGATGGGCACTGTTTCAGACTGAGGACGGATTTCTGAAAGAAGCATTTAACCCAACATTTTGTTGTCATGGTTTAAAAATGTGTAGAGCACATGCTGAGGGGACTTTAACAACCGAGTAGTGTGTGTCTGTCAACAGTGAGTAGGATGCCACTTTCTTTCTCGTTCTGTTTTGTTTTAAAATTTCATTTATTTACCTATCTAATCCCTATGTGGGAGTTGTACATGTGTCACGTGGGGCTCAGGGAACACCCGTGAGAGTTTGTTTTGGCTTCCGTACTGCCGGTCCTAGGTAATGAGTTCAGGTCATCAGGCTTGACAGCAAATGTTTTTACCCTTTGAGCCACATCTACAGCCCTGTTTGGTTTCGAGCAGCTTCACTCTGTAGCTCAGGCTGTCCTGAAATTCACCATGTACGTCAGACTGGCCTCAAACCTTAACTGACACTCTGCTTCAGCCTCTGGAGCGATGGGAAGTAGGGATGAGCCACCACACCTGTCTTGTCCTCTCTCAGTTTTGCTTCATTTAGCAGGTTTTCTAGTTAAAAAAATTAATTGGGTGAATGTATGCTTAAAAATTTAAGTCAATTGCTTAAAAACTGCTTAAAGGGAAAAGATATTTTGGACATTCAAGAATGTTGAAAAGTGGGTCTTTGGCAAATATGTCCAATGTTATCACTAAATCTTTTCACTCTCTAAGGTGGGATTTAACTGGTGCCTTTGTGAGTCGTTAAATTCACATGGCCCCTCACATGTTCACTTGGAGGATAGATCTCGCTAGTTCCCAAAGCGTTTTTCCAATATGTGTTGTGGAGATAAAAGGAGTATGCATAATAATATCTGTGACCTCAAAAATGTCTGTAGCGTTAAAATTTGTAGGGGAAACTCTCCTGGTGGTTTGCCAGGTGTCATGCGCTGCAGATGGGCAGGAAGGGAGGATGGTTAGCAATGAGTACAGCCAGGGAAATTTTATGCAGGTGGCTGTAGTTTGGATAACATAACTTTCTGAGATATCTGGCTTATCTTTTTGATGATATTTTCTATGTCAAAGACTAAAAGCTGGTATTTTTATTCTTGAATGTACATTGGATTGGATATACTGCATAGATATATTGTTTTTAACTTATAGATTAACACGGTGTTCGCTGGTGGAAAACTCATTGCATATTAAGTATTATTTTTGGAGAAGTTCCCCTAAATCAAGTTCTCATCCTGAAAGTGGGTGTGGTCAAAATCTGTAATGACTGTTACAGTAGATGCTACTCTGGACCTAGACTTTTATTCAGTATCAGTATCAGTAAATAACACATGAAAGGTCATTAGCAGATAGTTCTGCCTGGGTACTAGAAAAGTTTGTACAATTAGCAATCTTTTTAGTTTTGCCAAAGTGACACCTTTGAAAAAATGACTCAAAGGTTCATAGAAAGTGGAAGCTGGAGGAGTAACTTCATGTTTCTTGTGCTTAAGGTCTGGGGTACAGTAAAATCCTGTGGACCTCATGTTCTTTCGTATAAAGTAGTTTTAATAAATTAAGTTATTAATATAAATCGGTTTTACATGTTCGTAAGGTTCGCTGAGATTTCCGTACATAACTTTAGGGGTCATGTGTTCATCTCTCTTTCTCACACATTCCCTCTTACCTCTCCCAGCCTGCCCCCACTGCCTAGTGCTCTCATCCCTCCCTAGTAGTCTCTGGACGATTTCACCTTTCAGAAAACTCCTGTTTCCACACATAAGAGGAAACATGGGGTGTTTGTCTTTCTGGTTTATTTGGCATTGTATGACATCTGGTTCCATCCATTTCCCTTCAAAGGAATTGGTACTAGCTCAGGACAACCAGTGATTTCTTAGCACAAGAGCCTTGTTTACCCCAGAGGGACAGAGGACAGAGAATAAGAGACAAGAACAGGAGATAGAGGACCAGGGAGAAGGGGACGGAAACAAGGGAGATGCGGAAGGGCATTTGTCCCAGGGGGAGAAAGGACTGCCCTTGGATAGAGAGGAGATGGATTTGGCTCACAGGAAAATGGGGTTTTATAAAGTTATAGGGGGAACCCTATGCTAGAGCAACGAGTCAAATTTTAATCAGACATGTGAATTAGGTGAGTCAAAGAGGCTTTTGTTAGCTGAACTTCCATACTTTGATAGATAGACCTTGGTCGGCACCCTCAGGAGGAGGAAGTGGTCAAATAACAGAATAGACCTGGTGGCTAACTTTAGGAATGTAATGGAATTGTTTTTGTTTAGCAAGGCAGAGGGAATGGGAGAGAAGGGCAGGGCCTGCCAGAACCACATGCTCGAGTATCCTTTGAATGACTTCAGCTTTCTGTATGGCTGGGTAATAGTCTGTTCTATGTGTATGCACGAATGAGACATCTCTATGGAATGCACAGCTTGGCTACTGTGAGTAGTGCAGCAATAAATGCAAGTACTTGGGTGTATATGGGGACTTTGCCTCCTTCAGTGCAGACCCACAGATGGTACGACCTGTTTGTAGTGGTTTTGAGGAGACTTTGTGCTGATTCCCTAGGGGCTGCACTAATTTAACCCCACAGCAGCACACAGAGCTTTATGCCTTCCACAGCATCACTGCCCTCTCTTCTAATTGATGGATTAATTGACTATCTCCATGCTGAGAGGGCTTAGGCGGAACCTCCCTGCACTTTTGATTGGATTTCTTTGATTGCTGAAGGCAGTGAGCATTGCTCCTGTATGAACTGTTGTTTACAGGACTATAAGTGAGAAGCATCTACTAATCCATTGTTCACTTGTTCTCTGAGCTATTTGTGGGATTAGAAGTGTTTTGAGCTCCTTATACCGGTGGACATCAGTCCTCAGTCTGTGAGATTTTGGAGGCCATTTTCTCCCATTCTTTGCGTTAGCCATTCACAGAACTGATTATTTACTTAGCAGTGCAGAGTGTTTTGATACATTCTCATGTCAGTTCTTCCATTTGCATCCTAAGCATCAGGGAATGCTCGCCTGTGCCATAACACATCGAAGTGTTATCCCATATTTCTTGTGGCACTTTCAATGTCTTGGTTCTTACAAGAAGATCCTTGATCCACTCAGGTTGAGTGTTTTTTTGTTTGTTTGTTTGTTTATTTTTATTTTTGTTCTTTTTTTTTTGTAATGTTAACTTTAACTGTTAACAACTGAGACTCTCCTGGGAAGAGAGTCTCAATAAGGGATTGTCTACATTGGGTTAGAGTGTGGGCATGCATGTGGCAGACCGTCTTCATTAAAACAGTGAGTGTGGAAAGATTCAGCCCAATGTAGGTGTAGACAGTGGATTCTGCACTGGGTACAAATGGAGAAGTTAAACTAAGCACAGGCACACAGGTGAGCATAGCACTTTTATCTTGGGATGTGATGTGATTGTGACCACTGTCTCAAGCTCCCTATTAGGTGACTTCCCTGCAATAATGGGCTGTAATACGAAATCGTAAGCTAAACAAACCCCTTTACGTTTTCTCCTTTAAGTTTCCCAGGATGTTTATCACAGCAGCAGAAATGAAGCTAAAACACATTTGTATAAGGCTCTAGCTGGAATCACCTCAGCAAGAACCGTTCTTTCTCAGCCCTGTCTGCTGAGAAGGCTTTCTTTTCCCCAACACATGCTTGGCCATGTTTGTCAACGTTGATACACTCAGTCGTAGGAGTTTATCTTACACTGGTGCATGCTCCAGTTTTCATGACCATTCCATGATGGTTTTGATCTTTATCATTCTCTAGCACATTTTGAGAAAGGTATTCTCTTTGCACTGGAGTTGTCCCTTTTGTTGACAATCTCCTCTACTATTTGGGGTCCTTTGCACTTCCATTGGACTTAAGAATTACCTTTTTTTGTTTCGGTACAGTGTCACTGATGTTTCATGCAGGCCTGTAAATCTCTTGTGCTCTAAAGGCTACCTACACAGAGTTGATCCCTTATGGGTGTGCGGCCTTCCCACCTTCTAGTGTCTTCTGTTCTTTACTTCTGTGTTTGATAATTTTCATTCTCAAGGTGTTTCCACTTCCTTACTTGAGTTTATTCCTCGATTCTACTTTCTTTCTAAAAGCAGTCATGAACAAGATTGTTTCTCTGTTTTTTATCCTTATCTATAGCCAATGCATAGGAAAACTATTGTGTCTGTGTGTGTGCGTGTGCGTGCATGCATGCATTCATGAGTGTGGTACAGAGGTCTATAACCAGAGTCTTGCCTCTTGAATATCATACCCATAAGCCACATCACCAGCCTGTTGCTCAGTTCTTTTTATTGATTTTGTGTCTTTTCTGCCTGACTGAGTTTGTTTATCAGTTCTGTGGAATTTTCAATGGTGTCTTTAGGATTTTCTCTCTTTTTAAAGATTGAATTCATTATTATTTATATGCCTGTGTGCATGTTCATGTGTTTTCCTGCAGATGATGCCATAAGAGGGAATCATCCCGGGAAGCTGGGGTTCTAGATGCTTGTGAGTTGTCTTCTGTGGGTGCTGGGAACCTAACTGGTTTTTTGCTGGAACAAATTCTCTTGACTGCTGAGACTTCTCTCAGCCCATTTAGATTTTCTTTCTTTCTCTTGCTCAATTACTTTGATTAAAATGGCAAGTAGGTATTGACTGGTGAGCATCAATGTCCTTGTCTTGTTTCTGATTTTAGAGGAATTGTTTGCAGTACCCCATGGTCTTGTAGTCTCTTAAGGCATTTGTGGCTCTGTGTGCTAACACTGCATGTCATCTCTGGTGGCTGTCCAGGAACAGTACACAGCTGGTTCTACCCAGCTTTTGACAGCTTCCTGTTGGACTTTGTGGGAGTGGGGTGGGTGGGGGGAGTATAATGATTGGAGAGCCCCAGAAACTTGTGCTCCTAAAATCTGATTTACGTGTATGATAATAACTTGAGACGTTTATGCTTATTTTGAGGGCTTCTTGTCTTATTTCTGTTCTTCAAGTGTGCTATTAATGCAGTACCCCCATGATTATTACAGTGGAGTTAGGAAAGCTTCCGCCACATTCTTCTGAAGTTGATGGGCCAACCGACCGATTTATGAGACAGATAGTCACTGTTCCCGTGTGTTTACATTCTCAAAGAACACAAATGTCTCCGTTTGAACCAAAAATATGTATTTTTTAAGTGGAACCGGCTTTAGAATATTTGAAAAAACGAGTTTAGCTTTTTTGGGTTTTGTTTGTTTGAAGACTTTCCCCTGAAAAGTCAACAAAAGAAAAAGAGGGAACAAAATTTATTGTCAGATTGGATCCAGTTTCTTAAAACCGCTGGAGGCGGGTGGGTCTTGTTGTGGGGAACCAGACATTCAATTTATTTTGTATGGTAAAGTTCGTCTTCTCAGACATTTACATTATAATCAGCTATTATCTTGCCGAGTGTATAAATAGCATTTATATGGGAAACAGACCAGTTCAGTGCAGATAGAAAGTGGCACCACTCTCTTTTGAACAAATAGGCAGTGGAGACAGACAGGAAAACCTCATTTCTTACTCAGAAACCAAACTCCACCTTAGTAGATTTCCTGATGGAGCTTGTGGGTGTCAGTAGGTGTCTCCTGGGTGACCCAGGAGCCTGCCTGTGGGCATCAGCAGGTGCCTTTGGAGTGATCTGCAGCAGGTGTCTCTGAGTAGTCAGGAGCCTGACGTCACTTTTAGAGTTGATTAGCCAGAGGGTCTAGGTTTGAATTCTAAAGAGAAGGCCTATTTGTTTCTGGGTTCTTCACTGTTTGTGGTAGATACAATGTAACTTTAGAAAACTGTATCATGTGCAACTTGGGCCCTTCAGATCTGTGCTGTTAGAAAATAAAAACTGTAGGATCTCCCTTTTTTGTTAATTCTTTTTAAAAGTGCAGATTTTTATTAAACTTAACAAAACCCAGAAGTCTCTGTTCCAGCTGGTTCTCACTGCTTCTACTTACTCCCACAGACAGGTCAGAGGTCAGAGGTCAGAGGTCAGAGGTCAGAAGCCGCCATTTCTTATGCTTGTTTGCCTGCTTGGTTTTTGTTTTTTGTTTTTTGTTTTTTTCCTTTTTTTCTTTTTTTCTTTTTTCAGGACCGTAAGGGTCCTATTGGCCCTTGATTTCTATTTTTAGGTACTACTTCCTGATATCCTGGCATTTTTTTGTAATGTGCCCTTATTTCAAATTGCCACATCATCTTTCTATTCTTTCAATTTAGTTGACAGTTTTAATATTCATATTATAATGAGTAAGTGTATTATTTCTGACACAGGTAGCTTGATACCATTATGCCATTTGTATATCTTTGTTTTGTGAGTTTGTAACTGGCTTTTTCTCCCCCTTTCCTCCTTCCCTCCCCCTTTCTTCCTTCCTTTCTTTTTTCCTTTTCTTTTTTCCTTTGATCCTTCCTATTTTCTTCCTACCATTATTTTTCTTTATTCCTTTCTCCTTTCCTGTCTCCTTCCTTCCTTCCTTCTTTCCTTCCTTCCCTCCCTCCCTCTCTCCCTCCCTTTCTCCCTCCCTCCCTCCTTCTTTCCTTCCTTCCCTCCTTCCCATTAGTCACCTTTTGTGATAGGGTTAATTGGCATCTTGACAAAATCTAGACTCACCTGGGTGATGGACCTCTCAGCGTTCTTGTGGGTGTATCATCTTCATTACTTTAATTAAGGTGGGAAAACCTGCCTACCCACTGTGGGTGGCACCATTCCCTAAAGGGGTTCTGGAATATTAAAGGAAGGAAGGAACCAAGGAGCAAGTGCCTTTGCTGCTTTTGAGCCCAATCACAATGTGACTAATTTTCTTCTCCTACTTCCTTGCTTGATGGACTTAGCTGAAACTGTAACCCAAAATAAAGTCTTTCTCCTTTAAGTTGGTTCTGTCAGATTATTTCAATGTAACAGTAAAAGAAAACAAAACAACCTTAACCCATCGAATTCTCCAACCTTGTTCTGGTAACTCTCTTTACTCAAAGGAAGTAAAAAAAAGTATAATATGCATTGAACTCTTTAACACTCTTTCTCTATTTTGAGATATGTTTTCCTTAGCATATTGTAATCATCTACAAGGCTGGTAGGTGGGTTTCTTTTCTTTTCTTTTTTTTCCCTTTTCATCTTTTCTTGTCTTCCTCTGCTTTTCCAAGACAGGGTTTCTATGTTTACCTCCAACTCTCCTGGAACAAACTGTAGATCAGCCTGGCCTCCAACTCAGAGATCTTCCTGCCCCCTGCCTCCTAAGTGTTGGCACTACTGTCCAGCTAAATAAATTTACATCTATCTATCTATCTATCTATCTATCATCTAGTGTATCTAGGGTGTGTTTTCCTTTCATGTTATAAAATGGGTTTCAACTTGACATTTTCATACATTTACGTAATGTGTTTGACTTTTTATTACCCTCTTTTCTCTCACTCCACTCTTTTGGATTCTCTTCTACTGTTATGCCTTTTAAATGGCCCAATGAATTTCATCAGAGTTGCTTAGATCATGAGAGAGAGATTGTCTATAAGACATTGGGCACTGAATAAGAAAATGTATTTTCCTCTCCCTCAACCATCAGCAAATCCTTAGAAATGGATGGGGACTTGTGACTTCCTTCCTTTTTCATGATGAGGGTTGCTGGGGGCTTAATCTTGCAAGATTTTGGGCAGCTGCTGCCTCTCATCATGGCTGCTGTATGTTAAGAGTACATAAGAGGTCAGCAACTTTCCCTCCTCTGCATCCCCATATTTCCTTCTGGATCTTACATTCTTTCTGTCCTTTCTTCCACGATGTTCCTGAGCTAATAGAATTTAGTGGGGGTGCTTTGCATTATTGAACACTACTAAGTATAGCTGGACAGTATTCCATTTATTAGGCCCTGCACGTGTTTGTGCCTGAGTGTGCGTATGTGTGCATGCATGTACATGTATGCATGTTCTCATATGCTCATGTGTGAGGTCAGAGGAGGGTATCTTCTATCATTTTCCACCATATTTCTCATTTGTAGTCTCATTTGTCCCATATCATTTCCTCCCTCCTAGCACAGTGGTCACAGGCATGTGTGGCTATGCGCAGTTTTTTTATGTAGGTACTGGAGAGCCAAACTCAGGTGCACAGGTTCACACAAGTGCTTTTTACCACCAGAGTCATTTCTTCTGCCTGGCCTATTGCTTTTTATAGTTTTGAAAAATGTTTTATACCCACAGACCACTGTTGAAAGAGATTCAAGACTTTTAAATATATGTTTCATATGTTAAATATATAATTTGTATTTGTTTTAGGATTGTTATAGGCAAACTTATAGACTTTAATTTGTAGCTTACAGAGAAATATGCATCTCTTACCCACAGCTATTAGTCACTAGCCTCATACCATGTACATGACTTTATAGATATACAAACAAAACCACATAGTTTAAGATATTCAAATGAATAACTAGCTTCATTGTAATGTTTGCTCCTAGGTAATTAACTATGAGCATTGAAAGAGGATTAATGTCTTTCTGTCTTGTTTTTAACAGCTCAATCACTGAAAGAATTTGCAAGGCTACTCATTGCTGTAGAAGAAGAAAGGCGTAGACTGGTAAGTTTGTTCCTTATTTCTGGTGAATCCTGCTTTGTCTGAGCATGTCCGAAGAAGGAGTAAACCTGAGTTAGATACCCATACAGCATATGAGGGCCAGAAACCCAAAACGAATGCTACACGCCATTTTGAAAAGATTTGAGACTGTAATTTCTACTGTTGCTAATAAGATAAAGCATGTTTATTTCTTTCCTTTGCCCACCAGGAATAAATATCTTCATCTGCCTTCTCACTTAATCGTTGTGAGAATTTAAACTATTGGAGGAAACTTTGTTAAGAACACATTCTTCAACAGATATTCACAGGTTATATTACTCCTGGACTGTAGATGATATAATAGTGGTGTATTTTCACCTTGAAGAAAAGCTGACATTTTTAGACATTTAGCATGAGACTTTAGAAATGGGAACATTTGAGCTAGGAGGACTTTTCGGTCTGGAAAAGGGGGTTAAAATGTTCCCATGCTAATGGGTTAGCTTGTGTAGGATATCACAGCATGAGCATTGCTAACACTTCACTTAAAACGTAATTTTGGCCTGGGTGTGGTATTCCATGACTTTAATCCCAGCACTCAGTTCAAGGCCTGGCTACACATTAAGTTCTAAGACAGCGAGAGATACACAGTGAAACCCTGCCAGAAAGGTAAAACAAGAAAAAGCCAAAACCAAACAAAAATAAAGAACAAACAAAATCCCAGAAAGCAGCAAGAGCAGCAACAACAAAAACCCCAAGCCAAACCAAAAAAGAAAAGGAATATAATTGTGAGCTGCTGGAGAGTTGGTGCAGTGTCTGAGAACACTTGTAGAGGACCCGTGTTTGGTTTGCAGCACTCATAGGTGTACATGACCATGTGCAGCTTCAGTTCTAGGGAACCTGAGACCTTCTGGCCTCGGCAGGCACCTCATGCACATTGCTCACAGACACGCATTCATTAATATGGACATGTGGTATGCCTGCATGTAGCTTTCTAGACAATGGATTGGAGGTTTACTGTTTGTGTGCATATTATGCTTATGTGTGTACTGTGTTTATTACAGTATTTGTATGGAGGTCAGAAGATATCTTTATGGAATTGGTTCTCTCCTTCTTTCTGTTCATTTTGGGGATCAAACACAGGTCACCAGGCTGGTGTTGCCAGTGCCTTCACAGGGAGACACTTCCCTACCCTTCACATTAACCATTAGAAATAAGTTTTAGTTATGCAGGCCTTGACATGAATGTAGTAATGAAATGAATTTTCTAGAAATTAAAATGTAAAGAATAAATATGTTAGTGTCCCTTGGGGATAAAGTTTAGACTTTTGTCTCCGTAACACTGTGACTTGGAGGCTACCCCGAAGGAGAGAGTACATCACCTCAATCCATCATAGCCTCACCAGAGGTAGTTACAGTTTCCATCACAGCCCCAACAGAGGTAGTAACAGTTTCCATCACAGCCTCACCAGAGGTAGTAACAGTTTCCATCACAGCTTCACCAGAGGTAGTTACAGTTTCCATCACAGACCCAACAGAGGTAGTTACAGCTTCTAATGCCTGTTGTTTCTTTTACTCTTTCCATGATGATAAGACACCCCAACAAACAGTAACTCCCAAGACTGGGGCTTATTCCAACTTGCAGTCCCAGAGTGGATACAGTCCTTCTTCATAGGAAGGTATGGCAGTTGAAACAGGAAGCTGGTTGGCTACATTTTCATCCACATAGAGGAGGCTGGTAGGGATAGAGTGAATCAAGGAGTCTGGCTGGGCTGGAGAACCTCAGAGCCCCTGAGCAATGTGCCCCCTCCAGCAAGGTTCCACCTCCAAACAGTTCCATAGCTGTCTCAAACCCTTCCACCAACTGGGGACGGAGTGGCAACAAATGAGGCTTGGGAGAGATTTTTATCACATTACCGACAACCTCAATACTCATACTTTTTTTAAAGTATGCATAATGACAGTTAAAGTTGTCTTAAAATTCTACAAATACCTCTGAATAGAACTTGTATAGTGGTCAGTGAATGGAGCCTGTGCGGGCAGGGTGCCTGCAAACATTTCACTGCTTGTAGACCGCATCTACTCTGCAGTGTAAGAAAGGCAAGGAATGAGAGATAAGGCCAAAGCTTCATAGTGTAATACTCACTAGCTTTTGGAAGAAGGTTTGGAAAGTTGTAATTTTCCTTTCTAAAACTCAGGAAATATATTATTAGGAGTTTTCTGTTCATGTCTGGTAATCCACAGAAGACTAAGTTGATATTAACTTCAAAATATTTGTACCATAGCATTCTGTTTTCAGGAACATTCAGGCATGTTTTTTCTCCTTTCAGTTGATGCCATAATGGTTGTTATTTTCGTGGTTATATATAAAATTGCCGAATTTCAAGATATATATGTGGATACATGAAAATAGACCCCTAATCTTTCTATACCTTCCTGTCTCCTAAGGCTTCTGTGTTCAGTCTATTGATTTATAGCTGTTGACTATCGGGAAAGATTTCAAGGCCTTCTCCTCCCAGATAATGCAATCATGACCCATATAAAACAGAACAGGCTCGATGAAGTCCTCTCTCATTTTTAATGACTTCTCATCATTTTATATGTATATGGTGATGAAAATTTCCTTTTCTGTTTTGCTACTTCAGCATAACTCCTTGGGTAGGGCTTTGATTGCTTACAGATGTAAGTGTTCTTTTTCCTAATGATGGTTTCCAAATGGACACAGCACTTGGGCCTGGTGTCTTTCTCTCTTGTTCTTTATCTTAAAGGGTTCATAGCTGCTACTCTGTAGACTGAAAACTGTACATCATATTGGGAAATTTTAGGCTTTACCTTTTCTCACTTTTTTTCTTTGTGCTGTGTTTGTGTGTCTGTATGCTCCTGGGTGTGTGAGTGTTAGCACACGCATGGAGGTCAAAGTGCAGCCTTGGGAGTTGGTCTTCACCTTCCACCTTCTTTGAGACTATATATATATGTGTGTGTGTGTGTGTGTGTGTGTGTGTGTGTGTGTGTATGTGTATGTGTATTTCTGTGTGTGTGTCTGTGTCTCTCTGTGTGTTTATGTGTGTGTATGTGTATTTCTGTGTGTGTGTGTCTGTGTCTCTGTGTGTGTGTGTCTGTGTCTCTCTGTGTGTGTATGTGTGTGTGTCTGTGTGTGTGTGTCTGTGTCTCTCTGTGTGTGTATGGGTATGTGTGTGTGCATGTGGGTGTGTGTATGTGGGTGTGTGTTTGTGTAAGGGAATGGTGGGAGGGTAAGTGAGTAACAAGAGATGGTAACAGCACAGTATACACATGTATATACAATGTGCACATGTATGTAAATGTCATTATTTTGTATGTTGACTGAAGACAACGTACAGTGCCTGAGAAGTCTTTGAAAAGGGATGGACTCACATTTTGCAACCACTTAAAGTGTCTTTCTCTAAGTGGATATTGTTCTGCGGGCTGAGATTATAGCAAGGAGCCAAAAGAGTCTCTGCTGTGCAGCTGGCAGACGCAGATTACGCAGGAGAGAGTCAGTGTCAGGTAGTGAGCTGTGCTCTCACAGAGGTAAAGACAGGGGAGCGAGTGGCTGAAGGAGTGTAGGTGTAGGATTAGAAGACACTCGGCTGCCATGGGGCAGTGGGAAGCGAAGACTTAGCGAATAAGCGTGTCGTCAGTTTTCGGGGCTCTGCTCAAATGGCTTGTCATCAAGGTCAGAGGGATGGGGGCCACAGACAGCCTGGGGCTGAGAAGGTGGAGTTGGTGAATCACGGAGCTCATAGGAAAAGTCAAGATTGAGTGTGGTGAGTGGGCAAAGCATGGCTAGTGTTCTGGAATGAGACTCGCTCTGCGCAAGGTCTTCAGAAATGGGCTGAAGGATTTAAAGACAGACAGGGACCGAAAGCTTTCGTTCCTATTGCCCCTTCTTTTCCAAGTCACTGTTCTTAGACACCCTTGCATAGCTGGGTATGTCCACTCTTTCGCTGTGTACATGCGTCATAATAGTTACTCCGACGGAGGTAATACATTCAGTTTAGAGTGCCTTTCAAAATGACCCCCTGCAAGGCAGATTGTACAGAAAGAAATAGGGTAAAGGGTGGTCTCTCCACTGTGCATATTGTTAAAACTCATAGTACTTAAAACTTTCAAGTCTTCTTTACATTTATTTGAAGGCAAATCAGTAATTTATTTTAAAATATCTCCCTCCTTTTTCTCCTTCAAGCCTTTCCATGTAACCCTCACATACATGTTGTGTGTGTATGTGTGTGTGTGTGTGTGTGTGTGTGTGTGTATGCAGATGCAACTTCCTGACTCTTCCTTTTCATTGTTTGTGTGTATATGGGTTGCGAATTGACAACTGTGCATTGGATAATGAATATGCCAGCTCATTCCTCTCCTAGCCGTTATTAGTTCCCCGTAGTCCTCGCTGGAGGAGTGGGGCCCCATGAAAATGTCCTCTTCCCATGTTCCTATGGCCACTGCTAATGCTATTGTCCAGGTCGTATTTATGCAGCCATTCTAGGGAGAGCTGTTTTACAACAGACTCTCCTGTATCCTGGCGCTTTCCTTTTCCTCTTCTGTGACGTTTTAAAGATTTAAGAACAGCAGCAGCAACAACAGAATACAAGCTGAATGTGTTACTCTGAGCTTAGCTCCCATACACAAGCAGCTCACTCGTGTCTAGATGTGTTACCTTAAAGATGTGCAGGAAATGAGGAGTAAATAGTTCTAAGAAGGGCTATGGAAATGATGTTACTAACTGCTGTCGATATTTTAGGTATAAACTCTTTTATTTGTTTTTGCCTATGTATGTGGGTGTGCACACATGTATGTGTATTTGTGTGTTGTATGTTTTTTAAAGATTTATTCATTTATTATATTATAAGTACACTGTAGCTGTCTTCAGATACACCAGAAGAGGGGACGGATCTCTTTACAGATGGTTGTGAGCCACCATGTGGTTGCTGGGAATTGAACTCAGGACCTCTGGAAGAGCAGTCGGTCCTCTTAACCGCTGAGCCACCTCTCCAGCCCATGTTGTATGTTTGAATGTGTGTATGTGTATATATATATATATATATATATATATATATATATATATATATATATATATGTGTGTGTGTGTGTGCTCAAATGGCTTGTCATCAAGTACAGAGGGATGGGGGCCATAGACATGCATTTTGTGTCTATGTGTATCTGTTTGTTCCTACATGTGGGAGTGCCTAAGGAGACCAGAAGACAGCAGAGTTCTAGGCTACTTGATGCTGGGGACCAAACTCCAGTTATCTGCAAGAGTAGCAAGTGCTCTGGACTGTTAACCCACCTCTGCAGCCCCCGATTTGTTGTCTTGTAATCAGTGGTGTTCTGGACACCTGTTACTGTGCCTCGCTCTTTCACTCATCACCAGCTCTGAGACTCTCTTCATTGAACAAACCCTTCTGCCACACAACAGTGCTGTATTCTCCCTTCCTCACATACACAAAGCCATCCGGCATTTGGCCTTCAGAGCCTGGCTCTCTTCACAGAGAATAACATCTTCAGATTTCCCATTACAGTGTGGGCCAGAACCGCTGCTGTCCTAAGACTGAGTACTGTTTCCGAGCATCAATACACACTTTACAGTCATCTGTCACCAAATGATACAAGGTTGCTTCTATTTTTGGCTCTTGGGAACAATGCTAATATGAACATGGGTAAACAGATGTGTTTGAGACCCTACTTTATGCACATGCACAAATATACACACACTGTTTTAGAACTGTGTTTAATTATCATTCATATGACTACTTTTGGTAGATTTTATTCTCTGCATACATAGAATGTATTTTGATCATATGCAGCCCTCCATTTCTCTCTTGTACTTCACCCTGCTCCCTCTGGAACCTTCTTTGTCTAACACATCCCACTCCTACGTTCATGTCTATATCCCACTGTGTTTAGTGAAAGTCGCTTGCCTGCACTTGAATAGTTGTGGGGTTACTTACTCAATGACGGGTAGCTTAGCAGTGGCTATACCTCTCAGTGACCGCTCCTTCCCAAGCAAATCCTAACTGCCAATCTTTGTGTAGCTCGGGGAGGGGCCTCACCACACTGCGAAATTGATGGACTTGACTTTGTGAGGGTTTTCTTTCTTGAGACATGGTGCTATGGTTTAGTTAGCCAGACTGTTATTGAACCCTCTTTGCAACTGAAGATGGCCTGGAATCCCTGATCCATCTCCAGATTTTAGGGATAACAATCGTTCACCATGGAGCTCCTTCAGTAGAGGAATCCAGAGCTTCATGCATAACAAGCCAGCTCCTCACAGCTGAGCTTCCAGACCCACCTTTAGTTTTCTGAGAGACTGCCTTATTGTTTGCCAAGGTGGCTATGGAGTTCCACATACATAGTTCACAGGCTGTATGATCTCTCTGCATCCTTGCTAACACTTCCTGTTTCTGTTTTCCTAGTAGCCACAGCTGCAGCATAATTTTGCTTTCATCTATGCTGGAGTGGGTGGCAGACACTTCATCCATGTACTTACAAGTTTATCAGTGAGCATTCTGAAGCAAAAGGCAATGTGGAGTATTTCAGAGAACTTGCTTTGTGTAAGACACTCTCTTTGTGGTGGGACAGAGGGTGCCAAAATGTTAAAAAGAATTGTGGTTCTCGGTGCATGTTGACATGTTAGATGATCATTGTTAGGTGAATGATGATCACTGTAGACACACTGAGTCAAAGCTAAAGTGTGTTTACACTCTGGGTATTGTAGTCATTTGATGCTTCATTATTTTCATTGGCAATAGTTAAATAAGAGTCATTTCCTTTGTCTTCTGTTCTTTCCAGACAAGCATTTTAAAGAGCTTTTATTGCCAGCCTTTGAAAAGCATGCTATAAAAATGAGAATAGTTTGATATTTCCACAGCATTTTTCTTGTTGTCATAATTGGAGCTTTGATGGTGAGAATGAAAGTCAAGGCAGTATAGGATGTGAACCTGGCCCCAGTGGACATGTACCAACAGGTGGCAGAGAGGTGGAGGACGCTGTAAGAGAAACAAGCCTTATGGGCATCCTGTCATGGGGAGTGGGAGGAGGAATACAGCAGTGACTGGGACTACTGAGAGGAGAGCAGACAGGAGGTTGACCCAGGACTGTTAGCATTTTGAGCTGAAGGCTTCTTTACTGCAGAGGACTGTCTCCTACCTTGTAGGACACTTAATGACATCTATCAGTAGAGTCCTTCTCTGTGTCCTTCTAGTGGAGATAGCCCCAAATAGCAGAGCTTGCCAGATAGACACAGCTGTGATCCATTGTCTTTTGATTTACCAGGAGCCATTTCTAGTGGATTCTGATGGTATTCCTTGACATCATCTGACTTACAGTTAACTGGGGTAGTTATTACTCAGGTCTATTAGCCTTTAGCTCTTAAATGATAAGGCTGCTTCTAGTAGTCACTTCTCATTACCTATAGTAAGCGGGTGCACAGGAAATGTTTCCTATGTTATATTCTGATGAAGAATTTATGTAAGAGCAAGTTTTTGCAACTCAGTCATAAGTTTTCTGAGGTCAAATAATATAGCCTTTATACCTTTCTATTAAAATTCATATTTAACCTCTTTTTTGTGTGCATGGCCAGAACTCTAGGATGTGCCCATTATGGGTGACTCCATCCTCGATGCAAGGAAGATTACCCAGCTTCGGTTTCAGGAATGGACCCATCGAGGCCTGTCTATAGTGACTGCATGGTCAAAACCTCAGCAGGCAACCAGACAGGCAATGCTGGACCTCACAGAACACTGCCTTTTCGGTTGTCTTTGTTGTTAACAGCGAACAGGGCAGGGACAAGCTTTAGAGAATGGTACTGACAGTTCACAGACCAACCCGATGAGTGGTCTGCCTGTCAGAACCTCACCGGTGGGTGCTCCAGGTCAGCTGGACAGGCGTTTTCATTTTGTAGCTCTTAACTGCTGTTAAGACCCAGCATCCCTTCTTGATTCGCATCATCTGATGTCTCCTGTGCTGTAGCGGGATGAGAGGCAGACAAGCTGGGCAGTGTCTGCCTTTAGGTGTTGAGTTGGTGATGAGACCCTCCACAAATAATAGCAGTGACGTCAGGTATGCTGAATGCTGGTAGCCAAGCATGTGGGAAGTGCTGTGTGAGCTCAGGGGAGGTGTGGATTATTTCTGCCTGGAGGGATTTGTGAAGGGTTTGTGTACCAGATCTTAAATGATAACTAAGTGCCCTCAGCCGCACATCTGTGTCACAAGCATGTCAGTAACAGATCAGGCAAGCTGTGAATGGATGGTGACTCTGTGTCCTTCCCTGATATTCTCTCTCTCTCTCTCTCTCTCTCTCTCTCTCTCTCTCTCTCTCTTTCTCTCTCTCTCTCTCTCCTTCCCCCTCCCATTCTCCTATCTCTGGCTCTGCCCATGTCCCCATCTATCTAGAGGTGACTGGGCCATTCTAAAGGAGCAGAGTGATAACACAGTAAGAGAGAAAAGCCGTGCGCACCAGTCCGTCAGTCACCACGTGGAGCTTTTGGACTCTTGAAGGCAGCCAGGATCTGCCTTTGTGGATTTGCTGAGCCACTGGGTAGGAGGACTTTGTTTTTCTCACTAAAGCAGCTCAGGGTGTGCTTTACCCTTTCTGGAAAGTTACTAACAGTTTTTAAGACGAGTCTTTAAATGGATTAAAGAGGTTGCAGGCCAAGGGATCCCTTACAGGCTTGGAGAACTCAGCGTGGTGACACTTGCTTTGGTAGCTGGTGGTTCCGTGTGCTGAGTCATCTGGGTAGGGTCAAGAGTTCTGATGATGATGGCATTCAGTGAACTTTGAGTTGAAGCCAGCAGTGTCATTAGCTGTCTGGAGCACAAACATTTTAAAATAATTTGCTCTTAGAATATAATTTGTAATTTTCTCAAACTATGCTCTCAAGTGACTCTGAGTCGTCTACAGATTTGGTATTTTCCATATCCTACAATGCCTATGATTTGTGGACTTCATTTGAGGCTTCTGGGCTGCTGTGTTTTCATGTTCATGCTAAGCAGCTCCAGGGAGTTTCTGACCTTCCTTCTATCTTCAAAACAGCTTAATTCTGGATGACTGTGCAGGTTTCTGTCGTGGAAAACCGAGCTCGACCCTCAGCACCCACAGGAACGTCAGAGTAGTTGGCAGTTGCAGGGGTGAAGCAGACTGGTGTGTAGAGTTGGGGTTCGTGCTGATAATTGAAAAGGTAAAGCCAGTTATTGCTTGCGTGGCTGTCCACAGAACTGTGAGGTTTTTTTTTTTTTTTCATGTAGAAAGTATGAGTAGATTGGCTCTTACAACCAAATTCCTCTGTGAAAAAGTTTCACTCTCTAGTTTTCTCTGTTATGGAGGGATGAGTGAATTATTGCTACAGTTTAGAAACTTTAGTGACGTAATCTGAATGACTTCCAAAGGAATGAAAAGAGAGATATTCTGTCATCACAGAAAGCTCCTCACTCCCTGCCCCTTGAACGATGGTGCCTCCCACAGTGCACAATTGGTGTCCTATCTTCTTTTTTCTTTTCCTTTTAATGATGTATTTATTTTTATTTCATGCTTATTATTTTTGATTTTTGTTTTTGCCTACATGTATGTCTGTGTGAAGGTGTTGGATCCCTGGGAACTGGAGTAACACATAGTTATAAGCTGCCATGTGGGTGCTGGAAATTGAACCAGGGTCCTATGGGAGAACCGACAGTGATCTTAACCACTGACTTAACTACTGAGCCATCTCTCTAGGCCTGCCTCTATCTATCTATCTATCTATCTATCTATCTATCTATCTATCTATCTATCTTAAAAGATCCTTATATTTTAAAAAAGATATATACAACTCCATAAGAACAACAATACCAACTAACCAGAGCTCCCAGGGACTAAACCTAGTGAGTAGTCCCAAAGACTACACATGGACAGATCCATGACTCCAGCTGCATATATAGCAGAGGATTGCCTTGTTGGGCATCAATAGGAGAAGCCCTTGGTCCTGCCAAGTCTGAACCCCCCAGTGTAGGGGAATGTCAGGGTGGGGAGTCAGGAAGGGGAATTGGTTGGGAAGAGGGAACACCCTTATAGAAGAAGGGGGATGGGGATGGGATAAGGGTGGCTTATGGACCTGAAACCGGGAAAGGGAATAATATTTGAAATGTAAATAAAAACTATCCAATTATATATATAATTGGATATATATATTATTGGATATATATTATTGGATATATATTATTGGATATATATATACATATATATATATTAAAAGCAGAGCAGATACTTTCACAGTTTGTAAGTATCTACTTATAACCCCACAGTGGAACATTTTACATAATTAAAGAACCTCTAAGAGTGAAGGAGAGCATTTGCTCACACATAACAGACTGTAAGACAAAGCCACACATTTGCTTGAGTACCCTTGAGTGAGAGCGTTGGCTGTGCCTTGAAGTGAGTCCTTGCAGATGCTAACCTCTGGGCTGGACTAGCATGCAGAGTTTGGTTAGAGCTGAGCCTAGAACCATGCGTGTTGTATTTCACCTGTTAGTCTACTTATTTGATTTATTATCTCAAAGCCGTGTTTGCCTTCCCAGCAGACAGGACCATGCCAAATACAACTTAGAAATGAAATTTTGGAAAACCAGACTGGTGGGAGGCAAACACTGAAAACCTTTTGTTAGAGGAAAAAACTGCAAATCACATGTTCACTTTGTGTTTAGTAGCATAATTTTTGTTTATTTTTTTCTTTTCATTTAACTTTGGTTTGTTTTGCTGTAGAACTTTGTCCCTTTTTTAAAAACAGTTAAATGAATCACTTTACATCCCAATTCAGCATCCCCCCTCCTCCCGGTACCCTGCCCACAGATCCTCCACCCATTTCCCCCTCCCCTTCGACTCTGAGAGTGGAGGAGGGTCTGGGGTTCCCCCACCCCCATCAAGTCTCTGCAGGACTAGGCTTGCATCTTCTACCACTGAGGCCAGACACAGCAGTCCAGTTAGGGAGGCAGGATCCACAGGCAGGCAACAGAGTCAGGGACAGTCCCCTCTCCAGTTGTTGGGGAACCTGCATGAAGACCAAACTGCACATCTGCTCCATATTTGTGGGGGAGAGGAGGTAGGTCCAACCCATGCTTGCTCTTTGGTCGGTGGCTCAGTCTCTGAGAGCCCCCAAAAGTCTAGATTAGTTGACTTCCGATAGAGTTCCTGTTGTCTTTGGGTCCCTCAATACTCCCCCCCAAGTCTTCCACAAGACTCACCAAGCTCCATGTAATGTTTGGCTGTGGGTCTTGGTATCTGTTCACATTGGCTGCTGGGTGGAGCCTCTCAGAGGACAGTTATGCTAGGTTCCTGTGTGCAAGCATAGCAGAGTATCATTAATAGTGTCAGGGGTTGGTTCTTGCCCATGGGATGACCCGTGGGATTTGGGCCAGTGAGTGGTTTTCCATTCCTCTGTCTCTACTTGATCTTCGTCTCTGCACATCTTGTGGGTAAGACACATCTTGGCTTGAAGGTCACTATGAGTTCAAAGAAGCTAAATAACAAGGAGAGTCCAAGGGAGGATGTTTGAATCTTTCTCAGAAAGGTGGATGGAGGGAGGGGTCTGGATAGGAGAGGGGAGGGGAAAAGTGGTGGGGAGGACAAAAAGAGCAGGGGAGAGGGGACTGAAATTGGCAGTGGGAGGGGCATCTGGAAGATGTGCCAGACACTTGGGAAGGGGGCAGGGGGCAACTCTAACTCAGACTCCTAGCAGTGTGGTCATGGATCCCAAAGGGGCCAGGCAGGACTCACAGTGCAGAGATAAGGACAGCAACTCTCACACAAAACCTTCAGATCTTGTACTTTCTTACTCTAGATGGCAGCTTACAGGACAGTCTGTGGGTCCTTGTCATTTTCCTTGTTTTTTTTTTTTGTTTGTTTGTTTGTTTTTTTTTTTTTTTTTCTGAGCTCCATCTCATTTCATAACCTCCTTGGAAAGGGACATTCAGTCCTGCCTTAACTAGGAGAGCTAGCGCAGGCGTCAGCCTGACAGTAGATTTTTTTCCTCTTTAGTAGGCTTCCCTGTACCAACTTCATATGATTGGGAAACTGATACCACATATGGTTCCATTTTATGTTACAGAGGCGGAGTCTGGTAATTCCCTGAGGTTTTAACTGGCCCCAAACCCAAATCACCCATTTGATCCAAGTGTTATTAGAGGGAATATTTTCTTTGGAGTGTTCTGTAGGCCCTTGAACTGGGCTGCAGGCAGTGAAACTTTTGATCATTTTCATTAACCCTTTGCTCCTGAGTCTTATAAACTGTGAACAGAAAATGCCAAGATGATTCTGTTACCACGTGTCAGGCCATTGTTTAGTCTTGTGAATGCTGTCCTTGGAGAGGCTGAACCTAATTCTACGGTGAAGTCACCGGTCTACAGGAAGAGTCACTTCTGCTGACACGCCCACATTTAAAAGCATTGTCATGGTGACTGAGGACAGTGGAGAAGAAGAACGAACTATTTTTGACAGGTTCCAAAAGCAAAACTGTAAAACAAAGGTTTTCGATGAAGTAAATCATGACTGTAGAAAATGAGGACGTCATTTGGCGGCGAATTTAACCACAGGTTTCTTAGAGGCAGCAGGTTATAATTGAGAACACGTTTGTGCTTCTACAGCGTGCGTCTGGAGCCACATGTGTGCTCACCGCCCACGGGTGGCTGAAGGAAGTTGTAGGAATATTTGTCTGTGGGAAATTTCCCAGGGCAGCAAAGAGTTGGTATTCAGCAGTCAGAGGGCCAGATCTTTTCTGCTTATGCTGCTGTAGACTGTGTGGCTTGCCCTTGGCTTCTTGTTCACATTAATGTCCATTTAACGAGGCTTCCTTTCAGTTCCTCTCCTTGTTGTTCACTGAGACTACTAATGACTCCTTTCCACAGGAGAGGTGTGGCAAGAAAGTTAAGAGATGTGGTTTAGAAACGAGAAAGAAAAGCCAGAACGTCATTTCAGAGGCTCAGGGTTAGAGAAGGCTCTATTGGTTGCTTCTGTTCAAGCCCCAGTATGGACCTGGAAAAGCACATGGATTCATAACTGGCTTTATGTTCGATGGTAACTTTATGTCATGCAGTAGGTTACTCAGTTTAGGTGAGGGAAGCCCACTGTAGGGCTTACGTCTCTCCCACCTAGACTTAGTCAGCTGTATTAGGAATAATGTTTGAAGATCAGGACTCATGCCATTCCCCTCCACACTACAAAGTCTTGTTTGAGTATGAGCTGTGAGGACATTAGAATGGCAAGTGTTTCCTCTTCACCCCATTTCTTTCCTTCTACCCCTGGTGATGGAAGCCAAGACTTTGTGGTCACCACTCTTGGAGCATTGGCGTCCTTGGCTCAAGGCACAGAGCTCAGCATTTAGCATGAGTGACTATTGTTATGAACAAACTCGATAGAGAAACAAAAGAAAGTGGTTCATACAACTGAGAGGTGACTAATTCCTTATTAATAATAAGAAATGTCATTTTAACTCCAAAAAGAATAACAATAGAAGGGCTTATGAGAGAAAGTTTGGGACATCTCTGTTGTTTAAAATTGACAGAGAGCAACTGCTAAAAAGTAAAACATTTTCCTTTAAGGACTTGGCTAGCACTGCCCACTGCCATTTAATAATTAAGTAGTGTGAGCTCTGTCAGCCTCAAGTGGCTTTTGTTATGCCGAACTGTCTTGCTGATCCACTTGGGTGTTATTTCTGATAGTATTGTTTAGGATGAGAGCGCTTACCCATTTAGAATAGAGTTATCTTGTTTACCTTTCTAGGCCAACTGATTTAGATTTGGAAAACATTGAATCAGGGAGCCCCAGATGCAGTGAGAGACTCAAAAAGAAATGGTGACTGGCATTTGAAGAAGACACCTTATGTTTGCCTCTGACTTCCACCCCCACATATGCACTTACATATGCACCCAATTGAATGTGTGTATACACATATGCTACACACGCACACGCACGCCCACACACACACATAATTAGACTTTGGGAACCTAGCTTGTGTTACACTGGGGAGTGGAGAGGATTCATTTGGGGGCACTCTCTCCTCCGATGCTGTGCTTGCTGTGTGAGCAGACCTTTCTTCATGGACAGAACAGGATGGCTGTCTCTTCTGTGCAGTCTGCTGCTTAGATTGTCTCCAACTACCACTCCCTGGTGTCTATTGTGTTGCTGCCATCTTTATAAGTCCTGCGTGTGTGGCATGTCCTCACATTTAGGGCCCATGTGTTTTTCATCACCAGCCCCAGCCGTTATTTTCAAAGAACGTGGTTGTATGTGTTTACGTATTTACTCTGAAATGTTCATCTTTCCCAGCTTATTCTGTATTATATCAGACAAACAAGTGTGGCAGCTCAGACTGTGGCTGTCAGCTCAGCCTGCACTTCATGGAAGTTTGTGGTCTCTACTTCTGAAGTCTGTTCCACATCCAGGAGCTGAAGTGATGGATGCGTACTGATGCATTCTTCTTATTCTTGCTGATGAAGTTTTGCGTTTCCCACTGTCCTCCCCTCCCGTCTTCTTACGACTGTGACTTTGAATGAATTAATTGACATTTGTGCCAGGATTTTTAAGATTTCTGTGCAAAGCAATTTGAGAGGATATTTCCAGAACCTGAAACACATCCTGTAATGTTTTATTAGAGGGGCACAGATGTGGCACTGAATGTGTTACATCTTGTGACCGTTGTGTAGCCCAACGTCTCTGATCTCTATTGATGACCCCTACCACTCAGGGTGCTGAATACAACTGCACTTTTCCCACCCATGGACTTTTCAAAACCAGTCATCTAATCTAGACACTTCAATTATCCCTGAAATTATCTTAGGGAAGAATTTAAAAATAATTGCTACTGTGTGGTGGTAAATTCCTATAATCCCAGAATTTGGGAGGGAGAAGCAGAAGGATCAGGGTAATCCTCAGCTATACAGTGATTTCAGGGCATCCTGGGCTACCTGGAACTCTGTCTCTAAAATAAACAAACTGGCAACTCCATAGAATGTCTCAATGTATTTCAGTACAAAATGAAATATTTTGTACTGTAGTTTGTATATGTTGCACCCTTCCCGAGTTGACACAGTTGAAAACATGCTGTCATGCCACTCAGGTAAACCAAACATCATAGGCAGTGAGTGTCAGTGAGAAGACCTTACCAATAACAACTGTTCACTGTTCACGCATCATTCATCCAATCTTCAGACTGTAAGGGCTGTAGGGATCCATGGTCTCTGTTCTTATGTAGTGATTTTGGGAATACTTCAAGCACTGACTGACTTACTGTCTCTAAAATGTCCCTTCAAGTTGATGTCACCTATGTCTCTCTGGTTTGTGCAGCTGGGAAGAATGCTTTCCTACTGGTGTCCTGTGCAGGAGTGGGTTGCCTGACCAAGGTTTGGGTCTTCAGAGGATCACACAGTTCTTGTATTTAGCATGAAGAGAAAAAGTGGCCATGGGAAGGGTTTGCAGAAAGAGCCTTTGGGATTCGTGTAAGTCACATCTTTACAGAAAGAGGTAAAGCCTTCCACCGAACCAGCTCCAGCACAGTGTGCTTTTCCTGTAGTTATGGGAACACAGTGATCTGGGATGGCAGAACGGCGCTCCTGGGAAAGGGTGACAATCCCGCCCCACGACTGTTACAAGCACATGGATCCCTAACACCCATTAGAATGCAGGCGAAATGTTTACCTCTGGTCCATTTGTCCCTGGAGATAAGGGTGGAGGCGGGTGATAGGAGAGAGACCACATATAGAGACTTCTGTTCAGTGTTCCCAGGCTTACCTCATCCACAGAGAAAAGTCACTGTCTGTGAAACACCAACAAAGCCTGTAAACAGCCAGTGAAGAAAGGATACCACGTTTTGTGAGTCACATGTTATTGCCATGGTGAAATGCATGAGAAAACAATTCAGAAAAGTTTCTGCGGGTTCAGTGTGTGGGCAGCTTGCCCTGTTGTTCTTGGGCAGTAAGAGGGGGTGGTGGATCAAAGTTGCTCACCTCAGGATGGAAAGAGGAGGCTAGGCACAGGAGGTGCCCTTTCTTGGGGACTTAACTTCTTACTTCCTTTAAATAAGTCCCCAACTCCTAATACTCTATTGAGTTAAACTATTGATGACACTAGTCCCCTCATCACTCAGTCACATCTCAAGTGTACCTACCACCAGCTGGGGACCAAACCAACAACATAGGAGTCCTTTTTGCTTCAACCATGACACATACTTGTCACAGCTACATGGAGCTAAAAGTTGAAGGTTCTTCCCCTGCCATTGTAGTCTGTGGAACACAGGAGCACACTGTTTCCTGAGTTCTATGGCAAACTCAATGGCTGTCACTGTATGTGGACTTTTAATGACGAGTCTCTCATAAATACTTGGAAATATGGAAGCAGGGGTTCACTTCAGGCTTACTAATGTGAACCCTGATGTTAATTCTACAAAGAAATCAGTTCTTCTAGTCACTTAATGCTAGTACTTGCATTGTTGCTTGGGTAGAAGTTCAGCTTTTGATGAACAGTAAACCCAGGCATCTACAAGATTTAGAACCATCCACTACAATAATACCCGGTGGTTAGCATTAGCTAATTAGGAGTCTGGGACAGAGACTGGTGAGAATTGAGCTTTTTATTTCAGAACCAAAGGAAGAAAAGCAGAAGGAAACATTCTTCTTGGAATACACTGTTTCCTCCCATTTCAAAATACCAGGAATGATGAAGAATGCCTTCTTCTATAAGGGCAGTCCCTTCCCCATCTATTCCCCCTTCCCAGCTCCCCACCATTCCCCTACACTGGGGGTTTCAGCCTTCGCAGGACCAAGGGCTGCTGCTTCCATTGGTGCCCAACAAGGCCATCCTCTGCTACAGATGCAGCTGGAGCCATGGGTCAGTCCGTGAATAGTCTTTAGGTAGTGGTTTAGTCCCTAGGAAATCTGTTGGTTGGCATTGTTGTTCATATGTGGTTGCAAGCCGCTTTGGTTTTTTCAATCCTTTCTCTAATTCCTCCAATGGTGGTTCCATTCTCAGTTCAGTGGTTTGCTGTTAGCATTTGCCTCTGTATTTGACATGCTCTGGCTATGTCTCTCAGGTGACATCTATATCTGGTTCCTGTCAGCATGCACTTCATAGCCTCATCAATCTTATCTAATTTTGGTGGCTGGATATATATATGCCACATGTGGGACAGGCTCTTAATGGCCGTTCCTTCAGTCTCTGCTCCAAACTTTTGCCTCCATATCCCCTCCTATGAATATTTCTGTTTCCGCTTTTAAGAAGGAGTGAAGCATCCAGACTTTGGTCATCCTTCTTGAGCTTCATGTGGTCTGTGGATTTTATCTTGGATAATTCAGGCTTTGGGGCTAATATCGACTTATCAGTGAATGCATACCATGTGTGTTTTTCTGTGATTGGGTTACCTCACTCAGGATGATATTTTCTCCTTGTTTACTTTTAGTCAATAAAATGTCAGACAGTACTCTCTGCATGTGTGACTTGTGGTCATTTCGTCCACCCAAAGGGCCTGTGTGCAGGGAATCCCACAGTTCTGCTTCAGGGCCCTGCTTCCTATAGAAGATCTGGTTTCTACTGGTTTTGCTTTTCTTGCTTGGCATGAATGGTGAGGAATTCCTTGTCCCTGCTATGCTGGTGCCAGGATGTGGTTGTACTTTCCGGCTTTTCCTTGTGCCCTGGGAGAGGAGGGATGCAGGCATTCCCAGCTGACACACTCCCAGTATCCACGCCTTATATACACTGAGAGCTAATTTGGGAACATGTCAAATATATGACTTAAGTGGGAAAGTGCACTGTGGGCTTCAAGCACTGCACTGTGCTTTAGATAGAAATGCGCATGGGAACAAACTCTGGGGACAGCATCCACCTTTTCTGTTGGACAAACTAGGCCATTTGACTCAAGTCTTAGTGGACTTGGTTGAGATTTAGTCTTTTGCATTCTTTGGGTTCATTTCTCCTTGGGTAGCCTCGTTGTGTTCTGTAGGATTTAACAGCTAGCTTTGCACCCACCAGGGTTATTGGGTCTGTCTAGCCAGAAATGACCCAATAGTTTTCAGCCTCAGGGAACATCAATGCTTTATTAGAGGGTGCCACTTTATTCATTCTAACAAGTAGCCAACCATGTGCTGTCTAGTATTTTATGCAGGTGCTGGCCTGTAATCCCAGTTGCTAGAGACACTGAGGCAAGAGGTGTGGGAGTTTTCGGTCTCCCTGACTGACACAGTAACTTCCGGGTCAGCTTAGGTAACTCAGAGAGACTATTTTAGAAAGTACAAAGGGTTTGGGGATAGAATGCTGTAGTTAGAGAGCTTGCTTAGCAGGCACAGAGTCTTGCCTTTCATCTCCAGTCTCAGCACTAAGGAAATAGAGGCTGGAGGGTCAGAAGTTCACGGGGATCCTCAGCTATGCAGTAAGATCAGGGCCGAAGGTAGATTCCTAAGGTGCTGTTGCTTACAACACAGACCATGAAAAGTAAATGTGAAAAAAGGGCTAGAGATGTACAGTGCCAGACAAGCACACCACAGACTGAGTTCAGTCCCGAGAGCCCCTCCCCCACAGTTACACACGCGCACGCGCGCGCGCACACACACACACACACACACAGACACACATACACACACACACACACACAGACAAACTCACAGACAAACACACACACACATGAAGAGCAGAGATGTACAGAGCTGGCAAAGCACAACACAGATCGAGTTCAGTTCCCAGGTCCCCTCCCCACAGATACGTGCACATGTGTACATGCACACACACACACACACACACACACACACACACACACACACACACACAGAGAGAGAGAGAGAGAGAGAGAGAGAGAGAGCAGAGGTGTGCAGTTCTAGTTTTCTGAGACTGTAGCAGACTAACACAAACATTAAAACTATTTGCCCTGTTTATTACGTCATTTGTGAAGCTCTCAGCTGGCACAGTACACCCCCGTTCTGCTTGGTGGTCAGTGCAAGCAGCACTCCAAGCTCGTGTATTTGCCTTTTGTCTGGTGCTAAAAAGGTTTAAATACTAGGCAGGCTGGCCTTGGCTGCTTTGAGTGTTTCCCTGTGGGACTGATCTCAGCATGGGAGAAGTGTTAATGGATTTACAGACTTCTATGACAAGTCTCATTGAATATCATTAGGAGATTTTGACAGTTTCCAGTACATGCTTGGGGCTCATAATCTTATGTCTGAAAAATAGCACATGGTATTTAATATTTAGTGGTTGGAGGGTCAATGCTTCCTGTGTGATAGATATTGATAGCACTTTACATGAATAATCTCTTCTTTGTAGCCATTCAAAATAATACATTATTACAGAACCGATTCGTATTCTCACTTTTGCATTGACAAGATTTGAGCTTCATATAAATGAGAAACCGAGTCAGGAATGTAATGGTGGACCTAAAAGCCTTTGAACCCAGGCTTGACTGTTCCCTGGTTGCTGTTATAGAATTGTACCGCATGCTCTTCTCAGCCCTACAGCCTTCCTGTTATGGAGTGTATCTGAGTAGCAGTATTTCCTTTTGTAGGGGTCAAAGTGTACGTTCTTTTGGTCAGTTTTAAACTGTGATCTCAAGTTCTGCGTGTTAGGACCTGGACCTAGGTTCATTGAGAAAGCTACAAAAGCTCTTCATACCTAGGAGTACATACGTTGTCACTCAGTGTTCGCGTCACACACCAGAGTTGAAGTGATACGTCAAGGTTGAATTCTAAGAGCTTAAGTTATCCCAGAAGTTTCAAACTCACAGCACGTAAAGGCAACCTTCCCTCCTGGAGGCAACATCAGTAGCACTGGGAAATGTCAAAAGCCCAGGCAGACTGTAGCCAAAGAAGCCTCCATAGACAGCAATAAATGCTATGACCAAGATCGGAACACAGTGATGGGTGGGGCAAAGTAGACTCGGGAGGCAGAACCCAGCACGTGTGGGCCACACTCCGCTCCGAGCAGGAACTTTCAAGTCCTTTCGTGTGGGTGTGGGATAGGGTCTCACGTAGCCCAGGCTGGCCTCAGATTCACTTTGTAGCTGAGGATGACCTGGACTTTCTGGTTCTTCTGCCTGTACAACTTGACCAAAGAGATTGCAGGTCTGCACCATCCCACCTGGTGTATGTGGTCCTGGAGATCCGATCCAGAGCCTGACTCTGTACCAGGCAACACTCCAGAGCTGCACCCCCGGCCCCGATCACTGAGGTTTAACATTCTAAAGATCTACAAATCCACGTAGACTTTATCCTATTTACCCGAGTTGCACGTTTTTATGTGAAGTCTGATTTGTGACCCAGGAGAGTGATTTGTCCTTATATTTTCATCTTTTAAACGAGTGTGGATATAAATGTGAAAATCGAGCTCTCCACAGGGTTCCTGCTCTGCCATGCTGTGTTCCTATTGTGGCTTGATAGACCTTAAGGCACCACTGCACTGCGGTTAGCATTGAGCTGCAGAGGAACTTAGACATATTTCCACCATTTTGTATTCTCTAACCGAATGCCACAATGCAGGCACTGCAATTTTCTAGTTTAAACTATTATGATGTCTTTGTTAATTTGCACTTTAAGTTCTTCATGCTTGAGTTTTTCAGTGGTTGATGGTGTTTTCTTTTTTTCTTAAATATGGTTTGCGTTTTAAGCTTTTCTAAAATTACATTTTTTCTGACTTTGTGAGTGTCTGTCTGTCTGTCTGTGTGTGTGTGTGTGTGTGTGTGTGTGTGTGTGTGTGTGTGTGTGTTGCTCTCGTGCACGTGCTCTGCCTGTATGTGCTTTCCAGCGCATGTGCGTGAGTGATGTGGTGCATAGCTTCAGTGGAGGTCAGAGGACAACCTGTTAAGCGTTGATTCTCCAACACCTGACTCCTGGGCCTGGAGCTCAGACTGTCAGGCTTAGTGGGAAATGCCTCTGTTGACTGATCCATCGTACAAGTTTCCATTTTACCCTTTTAATAGATCACCTCTCCTCTGCGGCTCAGCTGATTTTGTAGATGTGAACTGATTAGCATGAAATTATCAGGCACATCAAAAGTGCCTGGAATTAGCACTTGCTGTGTCAATCCTGAGCATGGTCTGTGCTGTATTATATATAATTGAGGCACACTTCCAGAAAGTGTACAGTTCAAACCATTTCCCCTTATTATGGTCTGTATATGTCTCTTATCATCTCATTAAACATGGAGTACTCAGGCAGCTGTAAGCAAGTGTGCTATGTGTTTCTATGTACCCCCAGATTCCCCGCGCAGGAATCACTCTTGTCTTTCTCCAGGAATTAAGCTGGTATTTTCTAGGACTAAATCTGATTTTAAGTTTTACCATTGTGTTTGAATTGTTCTCACCACATGAAATGCTGTGGTGTTTCAAACTCATGCTGGCCCTGTAATTATACAGTTAGTGTGATTGTGAAGGCGAACCCACACCAGAATCTCTTCTTGTTAAATATTCCTGTGTAGCGTGTGTGTGTGTGTGTGTGTGTGTGTGTGTGTGTGTGTGTGCGCGCGCGTGCGCACATGCCTGTGTTTACCAATATTGCCAGGTACCTTCTCATGCCACACTCTATTTGATTCCTTTGAAGCAGAGCTTCTTTCCCTGAACATGGAAAGAATTAATTTACTTTAAATAGAGTGGCCAAACCATTTATTTTCGTGATTGAATCCTGTAAAAGAAAATGCTCTGAAATTTTCAAAGTTGCTTCTCAGTAACTTAGAAGAGAGGCGAAAGCTGTCCCTAAATCTACATTAATTTCTAATGGGAAACCCTGAGAAGTCATTCCTGTCAGATCTAGGAAGATGGTGCTCCGTTAGTGTTGTCTGCTGTCACATGGTAGAGCAATCTTACGATGATGATCTTAGTCTGTGCCACTGTCATTCCAGAAGGGACACTATCTGTCCTATACTAGCTATACAAAGTTGTCAGTTTGCTTAGCTCCAAATTATTTTCAGTTCAGTCTAACATGGACATGAAAGACGCAGACTCAGTGTATAGATAGGCTATGGTATATTGCTTCCTGGTAAAGCAGGACCTACGTGTCTGGATCAATAAACTTTTATATTATGAGACAACATCCAAGTTACTTATGACACAAAGCTGCCTCTCATTCACCCAGAGAGCAGTTGCTTTAATTTTGCCAGCCCTTCCCTGTGTGGAATCATAGATAACAATTACAAACAGTTGGGCCTGTCTCATGGGAAGTTCCTGGCAGCTTGCATCAGGGGGTTTTTCCATGGTGGTTTCAGGGTTCTTGCTTTTTTGTTTGTGCAGGCGTTGGGTTCAGTTTCAGGTCAGGGGATCCTCAGTGGCTGTTTCTCCTCTCTGTAGTAATGGACTCTGGAAACCTCAGGAGGGACACAACCTTACACACAATAGTGTGATGAACAAGGGGTGTTCACTGTAATATAATTCACAGTCTTGTGTCCCTTAACCACATTCTGCGCTCATGAAATAATCTTGACCCTAGCCTGTGAGTCTCGGGGCTTCATGTACTGTGGCTTTGCCAGAGCCTGTGTCATAGGCTTCTCTCTCTGCGCTTCTGCCACTCTGGCCATGTGTCCAGACTCTCAGTGTGGCGAGCACACATGTCCTGCTCAGGGCATTCATACCTGTTCTTCTTTTTACCTCAAAATCCTCCAGAGCATTGAGTAGGGGTTGGGGAGCATGGAGTTGTGGGTGAGAGGAGTGTGGGGTGTGGAGGTGATGTGAAGTGTGGGTTTGTGAGTGTGGGTGTGGCATGGAGGGGTGAGGAAGTTCAAGCCAGTTTCAAGCTTCACTCTCCCCAAGCCCTTTGCTTTTCTTTTTGTTTGCTTTGTCTTAGACCTGTGCTTTATCCAGACAGTGCTTTATCACAACAGTCTGAGAAGACAGTTGATCTACATCTTGAGGACCTCTTTACTGTCTTGTCTTTAAGCAGCCTGTACATGGGAAGGAAAACAGCCATGGCCCTCTGGTCAGGTCAGGGAGTCAGTCTTGTCTCTGAGGTGCCTGGTGTTAGTGGTTTTTTTTCCCCCCCTGTGGTGTCTCCTCCCCAAAGCCAGGCAGAGGTTTGCAGACCCCAAGGCCACCAAGGCATTTTTTTTCACACACAACCATTTTACCTTCACCATCTCTTCCGCATTTAAGATCAGCAGCAGAAGGGGTTGGGGATTTAGCTCAGTTGTAGAGCGCTTGCCTAGGAAGCGCAAGGCCCTGGGTTCGGTCCCCAGCTCCGAAAAAAAGAACCAAAAAAAAAAAAAAAAAAAAAAAAAACAAAGGTCAGCAGCAGAGGGTCAAGTTCTCAGAACAAATTGCTCTGACCTGTACCTGCCAGGTTAAGGTATCGCCCTCTCAGCTCTCTGTTTTGTTTTCATTCTGGTGCCTCTCCTTATTTGTTGCTGCTTTAAGTATTATTATTATTATTATTTTGCTTATTTAATGGTCTTCCTGAACGTCAATATAAGCTGTGGAAGAGGAGAGGCATTGTCTTACAGAGTACTTGCTTATAGTGCTGATTTACATTTATTAACATTTATTAACCCAGGAATTAGTGGTTGAAACATTGTGAGCTAATCCCCAGACCCACATCACTATGTTTTACCATACTTAGTTGGTGATTAACTGAATTCTTACCTGGCGGTTATAAAGTGTAGCTTTTCAGTGTTTCTTCTGGTTGGATAGTAATCTCGAGTTTTCTATCATACTAATTGATGTAGAAGAGACCACCCGGCTGTAGCCAGTACATTCCTAGGCAGGTAACTGCAAAAGGTACTGTGGTGATGTAGGGGCAAGTCAGAGAGTGCCAGCACGGAGGCAGCATTCTCAATGGCTCCTGCTGTGCTTTCCTGGCTGTGGGGAGTCCTGGTTGAAGGAAATGGCTGCAAGCAGGAGCCAGTGGTCCTGATTTGAGTTCCTTCCTTGCTCTCCCTCAGTGATGAACTTAGATCTGGAGGTGTAAAAATAAATGAATCCACTCTTTCTCTAAGTTGCTTTGATCAGAGTTTTATCACAGCAACAGAAGGAAAATAGAGTGTTGGTGGTATTGAGCCATCCGTCCTTTTCCAGGGGCAATTGTCTTTCAGAACACTGAACTCAAACTGGACTGCCTGGAAACCAGAAGATACCAAGTAAACGGAATGATCCAGAGAATGGATCAGGGTATTCACAAAGGTACTAGTAGAGTGGGAAGGACTGAAGGCAAACTGGCATGTCCTCTGAGTTGCAGATAACTAGACCATAGGTTCCCCAAGAATGGTCCTTGGTGAGTGTATTTAGTGAAGAGACAGGGTGTTGAGGGTCTGCCTGGTTAAATGTGCACAGGAACACTAGAAGGAAATCAAAGTAAAGCAGGAGAGCAGAAATGGGCCCTGTGGGAGCAGCTAAAGAGGTAAACAACTTTCCAGGTTGGCCATTGCCCTCCTCTTCTGTTACCCCCCTTAGTTTTGTGCACATGCTCCCCTTGTACTAGGATCCTGTAGGACCATGGATAGAGTGTTCTCTGCCTGCAAAGCTGAAGGCAGCAAGGAGCTATGTGTCATGACCCAGTCTTCCAAGGTTGCTATGTGTCTAATTGAATCGTTGGCACACGGTGATAGGCATGCCATTCCTCATTCATCCCCAATAAATGGCCAGGGACGGGGGTCAGATTGCTCTGCCAGATAGCATTTAGCATGCCTGGTCTCCCTGCCCCATTCCAGCTTCTTATTCAAGATCCATTTCCAAAATGGTAAGTTCCAGAAGATAATGTTGAGAGGCTCAGATTTCAACACCCAGTAGAAGGTGATCTGCATTCATTATTGGCCAGAGTGTTTTCTTTCTGCAAAAGTCACAAGGAGGAATCTATAGTCTCAGGCTTTATCTTTTCTGGTGGTTCATAAAAAAAAATCCTATACTCAGTTAGTGTGTAAATGGATGGGATGCTCTTTGAGGCTGAGCTGGAATTTGATTAGGAAAATGCTGTTAACATGCACAAATGCCAAGTCAACACTGAGCATGATCTCACTTAACTTAGTAAGAGTTAGCTCACTTGTTTAGTGTACCCCCCCAAAAAACTGTATCAATCTCCAACTCTGTATAAAGCAGGGTGACAAAGGACAGACATTTCAACTCAGGAAAGACACAGGAAGAAAGATCAGAAATTCAAGATTCTTCTTGGTTACTTTGAGAGTTGGAGGTCATCCTGGGCTCCATGCAGCCATGTCTCAAAAATAAATGAACAGTGTCATGACATTTTGTATACGCTGTCTCTTCATATCTTCTCCATCTCTAATCAGTGGATTTGTGTTGATAAATGCCTTAGATTTTTTTTGTCTAATAGCTGCACTCCATAATGACTACTGCTTAAGCCACTAAGAGGTACAAAAGGAAAGTGGGAAGCACCCATGTTGTGGTTGGGAAACTGACACATAGCACACTGCCAGAGTAGTGTGGTGGTCTCTATCATTTGGGAATCTCAAGAAATTCCTTTAAGACTTAAACAAGGAGCAGTAAGGGCAGATCACTCAGGTGATGGCACAGCCTGAGGCTTCTGTGGTGGAAATGTTTCAATAGACGGGCAGTGAGACGGGTGAGCCTGGGAAGCAAGGGTGTGAGCTTGAGCCTGTAGAGACGGCTCTACCTGGGAGGAGAGATGGCTTGCAGTGCATGAGAGGAGGGGGACTTTTGAAGCTCAGGCTAACCACCTCTGAGGGTCTTTGGTTGTTGACATAAGAGATGATTAGAGGAAGGAATTAATCTCTCTTTTTGTTTAGATACCACCATCATCTCTGTGGGAAACCAAATACAAGGTGTGTGTGTGTGTGTGTGTGTGTGTGTGTGTGTGTGTGTGTGTGTGTGTGTGTGTGTGTGTAAGTTCATCTTGGTAGGTTTGCCCAGAGGATGCAGTCGCAGAGAGTCATGATGGGATGCTTTGGTAATGGAGATGTCCTAGAAGGAGAAGCCACAGTTACTTGACTGCTTAGACTGGTTGCTGATTCTGGTATTCACTAGAAAGGACAAGGCCTGAGAGGAACCCGAACCTATTGGAAGCTGAGTTCGTGAGATACCATGAGAGAGGAACACTTCTTTTCAGACTTGGAGCTTAGTAAGTCTGAGTCTGTCAGAGACAGGCCATGAATCTTTACCTCACCTGCCTGTTCAGGCATGTGCTTGGCTCCTGAGGAGAGAATGGGCATTCTTATCTTAAACTGTAAGATAAGTGCGGGTTCAGATTATCTATCTTCCTTTTGTCCTGACAGATAACCCCAGAGAATTCATCCACATCAAAGGCCCTGATGTATACCTAGATGCTGGCCTAACAAGAGACAGGGCAGGCCTGGGATAGAGACACAGCATCAAAAGCACTGACCCTAATAGCTCTGTCTCCACGTGTTCAGATTAGTGTGGACAGCTGTTTGTCTTTTGAAGGTTGTAGCACTCGGACGAGTTTTATTTCATTCCTGAATTCTCCATCTCACATCAATGTTATATAATTAATTGGCTATATCACTTAAACTGCAATATTGATTAACTTGTGACTAGTTAAAAGATATTGTTGAGCATTTGTATGCTAGGATCTCATAGGATATTATTAAAAGAAAAGTGTTAACAAACAGGATGTGGTTGCTGACTGTGAAAGGGACGGGCGATTGTCCAGTTGTCAAGACTGTCTGGGGACCTGGATAACCATGAGATAGGAAATGGTTTGACAGTCAGGAGCAGTCTTTCAGGGTATGTGAACTGAACCCCTGACGGTTAGCTCTTTATTTTTCAGGATGACAAAGAAGTAGACATCAATAATTTTGTTGTTTTGTCTCCTTTCAAGCTTCTTCAAGGTGAACTGGTTTCCCACAGTGTATTGTGAATACTTGCATGTGTGGGGGACACTGAGAGTGTCTCAGGCACTACAGAAGAAAAGCATTTGAGAAGCTTGGTTACCTGGAGGGCAATCTGAAGCATCAGTTTAGCTCTGTGACCTGAAAGTGATTACAGCTATGTCTGGAGATTAAGACCAAAAGAGGTCAGAAGTTAATGATGTGGTAGTAACCGGCTGTGTTTTCTCTGGGGTCTCCATCCCACAGATAAGGGAAAGGAATGTCGTTTTTCTGTTGCCCGTCATTATGTGAAGAGAATCTGTTTCATTTGGCAAATCACTTGTACCTCTCATATTAGACCTTGAAGAAGCGGGTGAAGGGATTTTCTCATTTGACTGGTCAAGAAGGGATTTGACAGCTGTGGAGTGTGGAAAACTGGCAGGTAGTTTATGACTAGACCTGGCTTTTAAGAAGACCAGGGACAAGGGTTACAGCATATGGGACTTATTTATGAGGTAACTCTTAGTCATGACTAAGAGCCTGTGCTCAAATGCCTGGGAAAGTTGAAACGAAAAAAATTCCTGCAAAATAAATCATATCCCTGTTTTCAGATTTGCTGGGCCAAGGCCACTCTTGGCTATTCATGGATCTCCATAGTTCTCTCTTAAAGAGCTGATCTCTTCTCTTTTGATGACTTTCCCCTGGCTTTATTGTTTTTAACATCACAGAAATTCAACCAGTTGGCTTATTTGATTAAGGAATTATTTATTCAGAAAGAGTATTTTCTTTTCCTCATATTCCCAGGAGATCTTTTAAATGCTCACATCCAAGCGGTCCCCACAGTGGTAGTTACAGTACAAATATGTTCTGTGCATTTATGTGTGCATGGGCACTTGCCCTCAGACATCTATATTGACCCCTGGTGTGTTATAATTACCAAGTTTCCCATGTTTATATCAAGAAAATGTGTGACATAACACCTCATGGAAGTTTTCTTCCACGGAGACTGAACCAAGAGTGGGTTGTGCTTGTATGGTTGCTTTTAAGGGATACTCCCTTATCCCCTAATTTCTAATACTTTAATTGGAAGACTTGCCTATAGGCAATACTTCTACTTGAGGTAAATAGCTGGAGAGCCAACCCCTTGCCCAGCCATGCAGATTCTTACCTCACTGCTATTTTATTGCAACAGCTACATAAGCCAAGAAAAATCATTATTATTCCACTCAGCTTGACTTTTTTTAAAAAGAAAATCATATACATATACATATGTATGTATAAATATAGCTTCAGCACCACATGAACCTGTACTTTATTTGGAATGTACTCTGCAGGACATGGCTTTCAAAATGATTTATGACAGGAAATAGAGCAGATGTATTTCAAAGTTGAAAGTCTCTGACAGTAATCTGTTAGCTCATAATCAAGTTCCACGGCTCTCTTTGTTTTTTAATTATTACTATTATTAAATATTATGGTTTAGGGTATACTGATCCTTCAGGTAATGGTGTTAGGGAGCGGCCTTGATTTGGCCATACGGCACATTTTTTCTGAGGGGTGTTCTAATGAACACTGGTAGAATGATTAGCAGGTTAGAGTCTGATCCAGACTGACTTCCAGCTCTGGCTTTGCTGTCTATGAGGTGTGAGTGATCTCTGGTAAGTTATTTTATTTCTTTGGGCATCAGTGTTCCAAGCTGAGAGATGGGAATAATAATTTTATTTACCCATGGAGAAATTCTCTGTCCTGCTGAAAGAAAGTTCAGGGTTGTTGCTACCTGTGAGTCCAGAATCCCATCCTAGCTCCCCTGTGGGAGCAGCCTGTTTAGCTGTTCCCTTTTTGTTCTCAGGCCTAATCCTTGGGAACTGCCCCCCACACATATATCCATAGTATTTTCTCAACCGTTGATTGCCATCTTAAGAATGCTGTTTGCCAAAGAAATACATTCTTGTCCCCAGGCAGAAGGGTGCTGAAATAAAGGTTAGCCCTTGCCACCAAGGTACATATGTAGACCTGTGTGCATATGCTAAACCTGATGTGTAGCACTTGCTGATTGACGTGGTGGAACACGGACCCAAAGCCACTTGTGCTCATAAGCTTCTTCCAGCATATCCCATGCTGCATAGCTCCTGCAACTTCTGGTATCCCTCTGTGGCAGGCCAGCTTCTGTGTTCTGTTTTGCTTTGTTTTGTCTTCTTACACACAGCTCTATCTTGCTAAATTCCTGTGTTCTTGGTGGACAGCTTCTCTTCCCTGCACCCTCTCCTGTTTCTGTTGAACCACAGTAAAGAGTTTAAGAAATCTCCTATCCGTGATGATATCCTCCATCTTTCCTAAGGTTTGAGCAATTGAAAATGACCTAACTATTAGAGAATTCTGATTAAAATATTCTGAAATCTAACTACTAAGACGTAATCGCTGTCACAACACTATGACTCCGGGGTTTGTTTAATGAATTTTTGTTCTTCCTATAAGCTTCTCTCCTTAAGCAAAGATTGTCAGAAACTTGCTTAAAATAATAAATTAGTAGTTAAATCAGATGAACAATTTTATTTTCTCATGCCAAAAGCATTCTTTGTGATAAATAGAAGGAAGGGTACAATAAATCACCAAGAAGAAATCGCATTAAAATATATTTGCTGCTGGGGTAGAGGTTAGAGAATATATTGAATTATATCAATTTACCTATTTGCTGAAACTCTCTCTTCCTGTCCTCATCCAAAAAGTCATTTTTCTTTTCAACTCAATTAGGGTATAAAACACACAAAAAAGAAGTTTCCTGAGGCTACAATGAGCTCATCTCAGAGCGCATTGTGTTTCTGGTTCTTGAGGTCTGGGAATGGGTGGAGGTCTGTTTGTCAGGAGCCTGGGGGTGTTGGTATGCCCTAGCTAGCTGTTATGGGTTATCTTTGGCCACCTCATAGAGAGTTAGCAGCAGACAACAGCACTGGAATCTAATAGTGGCGCCACTAGAAGCATGCAGGTCTGAGGGGCCCTGGAGTATTAGAGGCGTAATCAGAGCCACCTTACCAGTATCTACAAAGACGCCTTTTCCTGAACTGGGTAGGAATGACTCTTCAGGCACCTGAGGAGAAGCAGCAGGGATCAGAGCACTTTTTATCTTTGCCTTGAGAACTCAGGTTCTGAACGGTGTACACAAAGCTCCTCTGGAATGGCTTTTGAGTTCATAGCATCTTTTTGAAAAGTCTATAAAAATGCTAAGTGCATTCTCTTTTCAAAATTGAAACAATATATTAAGGTACACATAGTTACAGATGGTTGGGCTAATTATTTTTAGTAACCTTTAAGGCACCGATTCTAATTTGACCTCTTTGGAGGTCTTGTTATTTTTAGCTGGAAAGCAACCTGGAATTCTTTTTTCTTGGATTCCTTTAAAGTGTCATCATTTTCAGTTTATGTACTAAGAGTCATTTGTCGGGACAATGATAAAGCAGACAGGGTAGGAGAAGACTCGCACTGCAGTTTTTACAGGTATTTCCTGAGTGTGTACTGACTTTAACGGGACTTTGCTCTGACGCTGGCTCTCGTTGTGCAGCCCATGATATTTAAATGTCATCCTCTTGTCTTAGCCTCCTATCTGATGGGACTATGGGTATGCAGCACCGCATCGGGCTCAAAAATATTCTTTGCTTAACCTCTCAGTGATCTCAATTAAGAACAACAGCATGAAAAAGCTAAAAGAAGTGTCTCTTGGTTCAAATATTTTAGTACTTAGGAAGTTCCATCTGGCACAGCCTTGAGTTGTGACCAACTCCTATCAGACGAGATGAACATCTGTAATTGACTTTCTCTTTCTTGGCTTGATTCTTTCATGGTGGAATGACTTTCTGTCTCTTCACTGTATGGGAAATATATGATTTTATTTTGAAACAGCAAGCTACAATTTGACTCATGTTTGTCAGAAGAAGTCATAAACCCTAGAAGCAGAGAGGCTGGTAGCCATTTGTCCCTGGTGACTGTTCTTGTGCAGTTACAAGGGCTGCCTGACATTGAAGATGTGCTAGCGAGATTTCTTACATTTGAATTACAGTAGTAGAGTCTACTGTAATCTTAAGAATTGACATGTGTTTGATTGTATATCATTTGTTCAGCATGACAGAGTGGGCTTAATAGGAAGCAATTTATGCTTTGTAAATCTTAATAAATGTATGACAGATATAAATATAAAGATTTGGTTTCTATTAGCAAGCTGTGAAATGAAGTTCTGTTATCATTACCATTAGACTTAGTGTGAATAACTTGTTCAGTGTTGCATAGCATTGGGGAATAAACTCATAACTGATATGGTTAACACAAGGCATGATGCTGGACTCTTGAGTGTGGCCTTGCCTTTGAAAAAAGGGTAGATTCATGGGCATAGGTCTCCAAGCTGACATTTCCTTTCCCAGTATATTCCAGCATGAAATGGGTGTCACCTCTAGTAAAAAATAGTTAGATGGAAAATGTTACTAATTTAAATTAGAGTAAGAGTTAAACAGTTGATATCTAGGGTGTTGGGACTCACAGTAGAACAATGTCCTGAATATGAAGAGGCTAATATTCAAATATAGAAGCAACAGTTAAATTTAAGTAAGAATTAACTGGCTAACTGTGGTGTCCAGATAGCTTGAATAGCCTTTTCTTTTTCACCATCATTGCTCACACTTGGAAGACATAATAAAATGCATTTTTAGTTTTGAGATGTGATCCTTTACTATCTGTGAGTCCTGTCCACATGCTTCACTTCCACATCCTGTATGAGTTTTGATCTTTAGCTGTGGTTGACAAGTAGAAGAGATTTGGTTGGTGACCTGGGAAAGGATTGCAGTTTGCAATGTAGAAATCTGAATTGTCAATACCCAAGAGGTGAGCCCTACTGAAGCCTTCCGACATACCTTAACAACAACCGTGTCAGACAAGATGCTCAAGAGGAAGGACTGACAAAGATCTGGGACACAGCAGAGGAAGGATGCTGCTTTGTCATCCCAAAGGGAAGCTCTGGTGTGTGCTTTCCCAGTTGTAAATATCCAGTAGGAGAAGCATCCATTTTTGTCTCATTGTGGATGTCGTTCAGTATTGACTGTCCTATGTGTACCTGCATATACCTCTAAAGTGTACCTGCAGTGACCTCCTTCTTTGCATGGACTGGCTATATTGATATCTCACAGGACATTACTTTTACAGTGAGGTATATACACCCATGGTTTCATGTAAATGGCATCATCTCTTATAGCTGTCTCAAACATCTGCTCTGGTTGGTACTATAGAATATGTTTATAGATTTGCTTCAAATATTCGAGTGCTTTGGGCATGTGCACATGTGCAGTAGTAATATCTTATTATTAGAAAGTTGCCGTATAGTGAAGTGCAGTCCTTATAGTTAATGAGCAACTGTGGCTAGAAACAATAGCACTGGTTTTTAACCAGCCGGGGGTAGAGGCAGTAGTAAAAATTTAAGGAATCTTTATGATTCCTCTCATTCAGTGACTCTTGCTTGACAAACAACTTCACAGCAGTGAAAAGCAGGAACCAGTCATTCATGTAGACCATCACTTGGTCTTCCAAGCTCTGTAGGAAATTGTATCGTGTATGTGTAGTGATTTTGAAGACTCTTTTTTTTTCTTTTTTCGTTTTTCTTTTTTTTTTTTTCTTGGAGCTTGGGACCAAACCCAGGGCCTTGCACTTGCTAGGCAAGCGCTCTACCACTGAGCTAAATCCCCAACCCGACTCTTTACTTCTAACCACATTAAAACAGTGGAATCCTTTGCTTTTGAGTAATGTCAGAGAATCATTGGGGCTGATTACCAGAATCACTTAAACACCAAGAGAAACTTAACAGCTTGCTTTAATGTTACATCCCATAGCTGCAGGAGTCTAAAAATCATCATGACAGAGTGGATTTAATAGGAGTAGTCAATGCTTTATAAATCTTAATAAGCATATGATAGACAAAAAGATGGCATTTCTGTAAGCAAGCTATGAAATGAAATTCTGTTTTCCTCTTCACTAGACTGAGTTTTAGGGACTCATCCAGTGTTGTACAGCATCAGGGAATAGGCTGAGAATGGACTAAGTTCACACAGGGCATGGTGCTAGAGTCTTTGATCTGATTTGCTTCTCTTTTCCCGAAAATAAGTGGAGTCATTGGCAAAATATTTTTGAATGTTAACTATGAGCCAATATCTATAAAAATAAAGCCAACAGTTTAGAATTAATAAGGGTTATAAATAATGTCAAGTAAGATGTTTCTTTTTTTTTTTAAGTAAGATGTTTCTAAGACTAAATTTTTACCACTACTTATCAAGACAATATTAAGATTGTTCTTGTAGGGCTGGAGAAATGGCTCAGCCGTTAAAGGCTAGGCTCACAACCAAATATATAAGATTGTTCTTGTAGTTTTCCTAAGTTACTCCTGCAAAGCCAAACCAAGTCACAGAAATGGAGTGTGGATCCACCTTCTCTGTGACTTGATTGCACTTCTCGGAGGGACTTTAGCAGACCTTTTGTTGTTTCTTGGTTTTGCTTTGTAAATATGAGGAGAAAGTGTCGTGTGTGAACCAAAATTGTATTTATCTAGATTAAACAAAGATAATAGTAAGGTTTGTCACACAAATGACATCCTCCTTACAAACTGACTAGTGGATTTTTGCTATGTTGAGCACCATTTTCCTTTGCTTTTCAGGAGCAACAGTGTCTTTTAATTTTCTCACAATATTATTTCTCACCTCCTTCGTTTTGTCTGTGACTTAGAACATAACTGGATACTTTCACACATGATTGGGAGTGTGCACAAAGGAGAACCCACATTCCCCAGAGAGATGCAAAGACCAGGCTTAGAATAGCCAAAGCTGGTCATAAATCCACTTAGTGACCTGTATTTAGTGTTGGCCTTTGTATCAGAATCTCTTGGACTTACATCCGCATATTACGAACAGCAGCCATTGACTGGACATATCAACTCTAGATGCAAAAATTCCACAATGTTACAATGGTTTAAAGGAAAAATTACGCTCAAGTTTATGAGCCGGTGCCAGGGCCCTGCTGGATAATGCCTTTAGATTTGTCCGAGTTTTGGTTTCTTTTACTTCAGAGAATTGTCTTTTAAATTGTTTGTGAAGATGAGGTGACTGCAGAGGATGGAGAGACAAATGTGAACTGAGAAAGTGGCATGTGCCAAAATCATATTAAAAACCGTATTTATTTCTCCTGCGGATTTTTGGACACCCCAAGAAGCTTAGGAAGGAGTCGTCTCGGGGTTACCAGTTTCTGTGCTAAGATGCCAGCAAGGCCAGGCCTGTCTACCACTTGAGCTCCTGGTACATTTCAGATGAGTGTTTGCAAGTGTGACTTCCCTCCTAGTAAGCAGTGGCTTTAATCTCTGCACTGGGCCTTCTTATTCAGTTCTTGACTTCAAGCCCTGGGCTGGCCCTGCCCACACTCAGGGTGACTCTTCCCTCTTGTGTCAATCCTCTCTGGAAACATGATTTTGGAGTTAATAATGCCAGGGTCATGGGAGTAGCATCAGCATTTTAGTTTTGCCTTTGTTTGCATTGTCTCTGGGCATTCAGAGTATGGAGTTTAACAACTAAATCAAGTTAGGTTGTTATCTCAGTGGGGAACACTTGCTGAACTTGAATCTGGATTCCCAGAACTTTTTAAAGCTGGACTTGGTGTCACACATCTTTACTCCCACCATTCCTATGCTGAGGTGGGAGGTGGAGAACAGAGAATTCCCAGAAGTTCACAAGCCAGCTAGCCAGTGTGCACTGTCAGGAAAAAAGAAGACCGTTTCTTAAACAGGAAACAAGTATGAAGGTGAAGTTAACACTCAAGATTTTCTCTGACCTCCACATGAACATGTGTGTCCAAAGTTCCAGAAACACACACACACACACACACACACACACACACACACACACACACACACACACAGAGAGAGAGAGAGAGACAGAGACAGAGACAGAGACAGAGAGAAGCATACACACAGGCTTTAAAAAGCAAGTACAACTCAACAGAGACTAACCAGAGTTATGAAAATAAATGATGAAATAAGTAAAAATAAAAATATTGGCATTTTATATAAGATTTTTAAACGCATGGAAAAACCATATGATTTCATGCTTACAGAAAAGCTGTAACTGGATAAAACCACATGTTTCAGTGAGCATATTTGAAAAGTAGGTTTTCTTTTCTCCTCAGCGTTTCACTTGCTGCATATAGAACAAGTTATACAAGTTCTACCAAGTGAGTGCCTTGTGAAAAGGCATCACTCATTTGGTCACTGGGTCTTTCTCTTGCTTGCTTGTTGAAAGTTGTGTATGTGTGTGTGCCTGTGTGTGTCCCTGTCTGTGTGTTTGTGTTTCTGTCAGTGTGTATGTGTGTGTGTTTGTGTGTGTGTGTTTGTGTGTGTATTTTATGTGTGTGTGTGTGTGTGTGTGTGTGTGTGTGTGTTGCCTCTGTTTGTCCGGTTCACGCCCTTGTGTCTTACACACCCCCTTGCAGTATTCTTACCCACCCGCACTGAGAGATCTATCTGTTTTAAAGTTTAAATGATTCTCCACTTGGACCATGGAGACAAAGTGTTCTTTGTTGAAATGAAATCAGATACTGTTTTAGTTCGGGTGGAAATATCACCAGAGCCTTCAGGCAAATCCCAAGTGCAAGGAAACTCATTAGGTAAGAGAAGTCATGGAGCCTTTTTTCCCTTTGTACTTACGGAATTCTAGCAGCTTAGTGACAAGTGGAAGAGCTGTGCCAGTTTTAGGATGATGCCCAGAGAGGCGACATTAAACCAGTGTAATTAAAGGCATTTTTAAACTTAATATTCAAGACACTGTTTCTTAGTTAAAATGTAGAAGTAATGTAAACATTCAAAACAGTTTCAGTACTCTAAGAACTTACTTTCATATTACCCACAGTTTTGTTAGTATTAAGAGAAATCATACATAAAACCCACTCCATTATCAGGTAAAAAATGCAATAGGATATGAAGTTTAGGAAGTTTTTATAGAATCAGGCTTGAGAACAAAAACCGCATTATATAGGCTAAACGGAGACCATTTTCAGTATTATTGACATGAAGTTGTATGGAGTTTAATATATATGCATTTTTAATTTCAGATTCAAAATGCTAATGATGTGTTAATCGCACCCCTTGAGAAATTTCGAAAAGAGCAGATCGGTGCAGCTAAAGTAAGTGTGACTTTTTCCTTCTGCCTTCTTCTTCTACTAATTACAGGTGATGTAATTTCAGATGCTAATGTTTTGAAATTAGAATGACCTTTTAAAATATTTTGTGTTTTTAAATATTTTGTATGTTTAGGATGACATCATTTTAAATTTTTAAAGAAATCCTATTACAAAGATTGGAATTCTTTTTAAAAAATAAATGATATTATTCTTCTGCTAAGTAGAGGAGATGTGTGCATGCTATGTGGGTTCCTCCTGCTCTGCAATGGTTGGGAATTGACTTTTTTTGAGAAGAGGATCAGGATGGGGATTCATAAAAGAAAAGAAGCTTTGTTCTTACTGGAAATAAAATAAAACATTGGTCACTATATACTGAAAATGTTATCAAAACTCAAAAAGAAAGTTTTAAAAATTATTTATTTTTTGTCATATTTTCATGATGAAGTTTTCTATGGGGAAAAAAACTTTAAATACGTTTGACAGAAAGCTTTTCTATTCCTGTTTATTGGGTCATTGTTGTGTGTAAATATTTGGAAATATCATGAGGAAACACACACACACACACACACACACACACACACACACACACACACACACACACACGTCCTAGAGTAAGCATGTGCAAATCTGAGGACATTTTGCAGCAATTGCTTCTCTTCCTCTACTCTGTGGGTCCTGAGGATTGAACTCAGGTCTTCAGCCTTGGCAGCATATACCTGATGAACCATCTCATGAGAATCCACCATCTTAGACTTTTGTTTCCTGCACTTGCTAAACTGTGAGGGTTTTATAACCGGAAGCATTATCTTTCCCCCACTCTTTTTGTAAAATTTATTCTTTGACAACTTAGAACATGTGTCTGATATAATCTGATTAATATTCGTCTTGCATTGCCCTCTCTCCCCTTCCCATGGTCACCTCTTGTGTTACCCTCTTTCCCCTCCCATGGAACTCCTTAGCACACCCCTCCTGTGTTTATCCCTGCTCTTCTCTGTATGGGACTTTCTTGTAGTCAATCTGTGACAATCTGGGGGATTATTTTCTTCCCTCTCCTCCATCTTTTATGGCTGTAGCAATGCCATGTCTTACTGATTGGTCAGCAACCCCCCACTTTTATTTGCCAACAAAATGTGTCCTTTTAGATCATGTCATTCTTCCTCCCAGGAGAGCATCAGTGGTTGTGACAATAGCAGACGATTTAATCCTAATATCTTCCATGGTTTGGCCCCTGGCTACATGTCATGGCACTCAGGATCAGACACAGTGGGAGCTTACTTTCCCCCAAGTGCACATACCTAAGCATCACTTGTTTTTGCTCGTCTTTCTCTCTCCTGTGGTATAGCTTACCCTCTCCTCTCTGAAGTTCTACTGATGTATTATGTGCTATGGCAGTGTCAGGAAGCAGACCTCCTCATTCAGCCCCTTTTCCTACACTCTTTTTTCTTTGATAAGTGACATTTTCCCCTCTCGAAGGACTGAATGAATACTTCTTTGCCTTGTTTCCCATAATAAGTTATCGGTGTTTGGCTTGAATTAGAGCTTTGAGTACAGTCTTCCACCAATTTAGAGCAAATTTCATAAAGAATGAGTCAGAACACTTCCTGCTAATTAACTCAGCAAATGTTTACTTTTGTCATGGTCGCCCCACTTGGTAAGTCTAGTGTTTGATAAGATTAAGGAACGCAGCTGTAAACAAGAGACATATGATCCTTTCCCTGTGTCCCTTACATCTCAGTGGACAACACTCTAACGTCATACAGAATGCACAGAAGAGTGTGACCCAGAGTGAAAGGGATAAGTGTGTAATGAGTGGACATCGGGGTGTGGTCCTCAAGCAAAGCTTTTTCAGATGCAAGTGCTCTGCTTCCTCTGTGTTTCTTAAACAGGATCCTGAGCCTCATGAGGTCTTCTCTTCTGGGTTTAGCATGGGCCACATTTGCCAGTCGATCCTGCAAGAGGTGATTTCAGTTGTAGATTGCTGCCTTCTCCCAGGAAGGCTAAGGAAGGAGCCTCTGCCCTCAAGCAGGAGCAGTAACACCCACTGGTTTGTGTCCTGAGTATCCCAGTCACTGGTCAGAACAACTGCAGATACACGAGGATATTGTGCCATCACCCACTAGCTGGGATGCTAAATACAAACCCAGTGAGCGGGAATACCTGTCTGTCTTCTGTGTTGATTTTGTTTCATGTGCCTCGGACTGTTCCTACCGAATTGTTAAGAGATCTTCAGTCAGGGGAAAAGTGAATTAAAAGCAACTATCTTTTTCTGAAGTCAAGCATTTATTAGTTTTCTTCTGAGAATATGAAGCAACCATACGTGAGGGTATATGTCTTATTTGTTGCTCATGGCTTCTTTATTTGCAGATTTCCTTATTTGGTGTGTAAACCTAATTGTCCAAAGGATACTGCAACTGTTCAGTCTGTCCAGTGAAATTTTCCCTATGCATTTTGGGGCCAATTAGCCATCTGGGATGGGAAGACCAGGATATGGATGAGCCCGAGTCTTCCGTGGCAGTCAGCAAACTCTCCAGCTTGTTCATCCTGTGGACTGGAGTGGAAAACTCTGAATCAAGTGTCTCTGGCCTCATAGCCAGACGATGGTGTTCAGCTGAAGTGGATCAGAGCCCTAACCACAGACTTTTCTGTTGTTGCTCCGTGGAGCTTTGAGACACCTGATCCTCCACTGTGGAAAGTCGGGCTCTTAGTGAGCTCCAGTTGTGGGAAGGAAGCAGGCTGTACCAGAGAAAGGCATTCAAGAAGATTAATGATAGGTGACTGAACTAGAGGACAGGAGACAGGTCCTGCTTTTTGTGCATAGCTGTAGATTAGAAGGCTTATCTATAAACAGTTGTCATGGATGTATTTACTGGAAGGTTCTTGGTCTGATAGCGTATGAAGAATTGAACTCTATTGTAGGACAGACCTCTTACATGTGTTAGATTGAATATTTGCTTTAATTTATCTCATGACAATGTTGTTTATATTCTGTAAACATGAAGTGAAAGTGAGGATTCAAAACAATTACTATTAGCAAGAATTCCCAGTATGTTGGATGTACCCAGAAAAGCATTCTTACAGAGCAAGCTGAATCATAGCCTTCAGGGCTACTGTGCTGGAAATCTCTTCCTTACTTCCAGAAGGAACAGAGGCAAGGCACAGCCACACCTTCTCCTTCACTCTCCTTCACTCCTTGTTCCTGTGTAGATTCTGATGGTAAGGGTAGACAGAGCTCTTCGTTTCTTTTCCTTTTTTTTTTTTTTTAAGGCAGCACCTTGCTCCGATTTCCAAGTTGGCCTGACAGCTGATTTTGGTTCCAGACAGAGTGTGGGTTCAGTACATGTCCTTGCTTCAGCTCCATGAATGATAGCATGAGAGGTATCTGTCATAGCATCTGTATTCACCTGAGTTCTTGCTCAACAACCACATGTCTCAAAAAATACTGCAAAACTAGAATGCACAGCTGTAATTGTCACACATTTTTAAAATGGAAGTGACTTTAAGGAGGTCCAGGGATCATTTCTTAGTGACCCCCCCCCCTCTAGTGGCAAAATTGGCTACCACACTAGCAGTCTGCTGACTCTTCCAGGCTCCCGTACTGCTCCTCAGAAAACTCGTTTGTGAAATATTCAATTCTACTCTTAGTAAGTAGAGGATTGTGCAGAATGCACATTAATTACCAAAAATCCTAGGTGTGGCCAAACCTCCTCACTTCAAACTCAGCTAGTTAACAGATTCCCAGGCTGGCCCTGCAGTCTCCCGGACACACTAGATGCTCAAGACTGACTACTTTCCTAAAGAAAAGCAACTTGAGAATTCCTGGCCATAAAAATTGAAAGCTGTTTTCACTTCGGCTAGAAATGCTTTTGAAGATGCTGATTTTCATTTCTGAGAGAGTTTGAAGAGTTGAAGAGTTGAAGTCATGTGAACATTCGTCTGTGATTTTAATACAGAAATAAACAACGCAGCCGTAGTCACTGTGAAGTTGAGCTCCATTGTTCTACATTGACTTCATGTTAAAGACTGTAACAGAACACAAACATCCCTTTGTTCTGCCCGTAGTAGTTCTGTCTCTGAACATTGCTTATTATTTTTAAATGTGCCTTGCATATGTTACTTTACTTTGTAGTATCTAGCAGAGAAATCCAGGCAGAACTGCCAGAATTATATCACAACCACAGCGTCTGTCCATGTTAAAAAAAAAATGGCTGTAGTCTGCTTTGTTGTCTCATGCATATACATGGCTTCAAATGATCTTGGAGAATTGAGGATGTTCTGAGTGATAAAGCTACTTTTCACCTTGTGAGTTGTCCATGCAGTGCAGTGGACAGTCTTGGACATGTGGTGAGAGTAATCTGGAGGGGGTGGTTTATGGTTCTCAGTGCTGGTTTGGTAGGTTATGGCTTACATTTTCTCCTGTTGTCAACAGGCCCCATAGGTACTGGTATGGTTTTCATGTGCTGTTTATGACTGCCCAGTGGCGAATTCTTCTATAAAAACATTTCAGTTCTCCAGGCAGATAATAAGCCATTGAATAGATTGAATCCACCTGCAATTCTCCTTGTTGAAGTTATTTTCTTAAAGATGTTATTTTTAATAAAATGAGTGTGGGTTTCTGTGCGAGTATGTGCATGTAAGTGCAATTGCCCATAGAGGACAGAGGAGGGCATCATATCGCAGTGAGCTGGAGTGATTGTTAGCCACCTGACATGGGCGCTAGGCACTTAATTCAGGCCCTCTGAAACAGCAGCACATGTTCTTTTGTCTTTCCTTCCACCCCTCCTTCCTTCCTTCCTTCCTCCCTTCCTTCCTTCCTTCCTCCCTTCCTCCCTCTCTCCCTCCCTCCCTCCCTCCCTCCCTCCCTCCCTCCCTCCCTCCCTCCCTCCCTTCCTTTTCAAGTGTTTTCCAGACAGGGCTTTTCTGTGTAGCTCTGGCTGTCCTGAAGCTTGCTTTGTACAGTAGGCTGGCCTCAAATTCACAGAAATCCACCTGCCTCTGCCTCCCATGTCCCAAGATTAAAGGTGTGTCCCACCATGCCCTGCTCAGTACAGGTTCTTAACTGTTGAGTGCTCGCTCCAACACCAGCTGTAGCGTCATCAGGAGAGCACACTACCTGTGCGAGCCTGAAAAGTTTTGATGGTTAGTAATTAGTCGTATTTGTAAACAATAACAATGGTCACCCTTTGCTGTAACTAACTGAATACCCTCCTAAGCACTTTACATGTAAACTCCTCACTGCTCACAGCCACCAGCATAGATGGGAAGCTGTTAGACCATTCTTAGGTAAGGAACCTGAAGAATGTAGAAGTTAAGCAAATAAGCTGAGGTGGGGTCAGATTTTAAACAAAGAGGAGGAAATTCACATGATTGTTCACTAACAACAGCATATTTAGGTAAATGCAAAACATATTTCTTTTTTTTCTTCATCAAAATGGATCATGCATGAGCTCATTTGAAGAGTGAGGTCCTAGGAATACGTTTTATGTTAGTACATGAATGGAAATTGAAGCCTTGTTAACTAAAAACTATCTTCTGAACATTAATTCGTGTTTACATAGTAAGGACAAAAACGTTCCCTGCTTGTATTTCAGAGTTGCTAGTAGATGTGACCGTTCTGTGGGTTTTGTCTAAGCAGGTCAGCACATATGTAGGGCACTTTACCTCACATTGTATCGTAGAGGAGACATGCCTATGTTGATCGTAGAAGGTTGATACGACGTGGTTCTCAGGGGTACCTTGGACGGACATTGCTTGGGTTAGACACACTGCACAAAGGCAAAGCACTACCACAGGTAGCAGCTTTAGAGTGGAAGCTGCCACTGTTTTTACACGACTCACCTGAAACTCCAAGAGACTAAGGGGCATTGCCAGGAACCCAGAGGTAAGCATGACCTCCCTCTGGGACTTGAGTCCAGAGTGTTTGGTACTGAATTCAGCAATCTTGGCAATGTACAGTGCCTGCCTCTTTCAAGCCAGCAGCATGGGACTGTCTTGGCAGCTAATCGTGTGTTCACACATGTACAACTCTTCTGAGGGATCAGCTCTGGCTGTCCTCATCACTGCCACTCAAACCAGCCAGATGACATCACAGGAAGATAAGGTTGTCTCTGATTAGACAAGTGTCATCGTCCCTAGACTCCACATAGAGTCTGAAGAGACAGTGCAACAGTTAGGCTCACGGCCTCCTGGAACTCCTGTTGCAAGGACTCAACATTCCAGCCTCCCGGAGCTCGGGAACACACGTGCTACATACCCATGTGTGAAAGCAACACAATCACATAAGAGAACATTCCAGCCTCCCAGAGCTCGGGAACACACGTGCTACATATCCATGTGTGAAAGCAACACAATCACATAAGAGAACATTCCAGCCTCCCGGAGCTCGGGAACACACGTGCTACATATCCATGTGTGAAAGCAACACAATCACATAAGAGAAAAATGAAAAAGAGGCTTATGTCCTGATGTGTTGAGTGTTTTTATGTTAGTTGTTGACACAGCAGAGCCATCTATGAAGCTAGTGTTTGAAATTAGATTATAACCCAGAGCCCCCCTGCTGAACAATTTTTAATTTAAATAAAACAAGACATTAGGTGCTCACATTATAATTTAATTAAACCTGAATTATAGAAGAAATTACCAATACTTCCCTGTGAGCTTACGTCGCTGGGTGAATTCCCACACTTCGGAATGCTTCATGTGCTCCCACAAGGTTTACTTTTGTGTTGTCCTTATGATCCATTTTTAGGTCTAATGCATACTTTTTAAAAATGCTAGAACGGGCTGGAGAGATGGCTCAGCCGTTAAAGGCTAGGCTCACAACCAAAAATATAAAAATGCTAGAACCATTTCCATGTGTCATATATAAATTGTAGTTGGCTATAAAGTACAGTGGAGCCTTGCTTACGTCACGGTAGTATCTGTGCGGTGAGAGCTTGAGAAATACTGCTATATATTAAATTTATCTGCATTCTTCAGTGGTCAGGACTAGATAGGAATCAAACTTGTTTTCTTATAATGAAGCCTTTTTTTCCCCCCTTACTTTCTTTTCTTTTTTTTTTCTTTTTGGTAACAAATCTAGTTTCTTCTGGTAATTCTGGGAAAGATGTTTCTTGACAAAATGATGACAAACTTTTAAATGTTTGTTTTGCTTTAAGACAGTGTTTCATCACGTACCTCTGTGGTCAGCCTAGGACTTGCAATGTAGACCAGGCTGTTATGTAGACCAGGCTGTTATGTAGACCAGGCTGTTATGTAGACCAGGCTGTTTTATAGACCAGGCTGACCTCAGAGTCACAGAGAAAGGTCTGCTCTGGCATCCCAGGTGCTGGGATTACTGAAGTTTCCTACGTTGCCTGGCTAACTTAAATCTTTGCTTTCAATGGCAGCTGAACACTCCATAGACTGACTTTTGGCCTCTGTATGCATAGTCACACACATACAATTACACCAATTTAAACACACATGCTCAGACATAAGAAACCAAAATAGAATAAACAAGTGTCCATGTAGTGCCATTCCTCACGTCGTCTAATGAGATAAAAATTGAATATTAGAAACCTCTAAGTTAGATTCCCTTCACCCCTTGCTTAGCAGACATTTTGGTGAAATTCTGATAAAGTTTCAGTTTCTTTATTCCAAAGTCATGAGACCCTTGGCATACAGACATGATCACACCCAGGCTGCACTTCCCAGTCCTGAGTCATTGAAGTGTTATTAGCATGCTGTCATCTGTCCTAGACATTGAAATGCTCTCTCTGCAGGCAGTACTGAGCTGTTTCATGCTCAGTCCCAAGGACAGACAAATAGCCCATGTTGCTACCCTCAGCACACACACACACACTAAGAGAAAATGTCAGAAACCAAGAGCTATGACGGAGCAGCATTAGCAGACTGTTTCCTAAACATGGCAGAAGAACAAATCTAGTCTGCTGACCAGTGGGGACCAGCAGAGGACTGAGAAATGTCAGCATTTATCAGATGCAGGTCTAAGACTGGCAGAGTCCTGGATGAGGTAGCACTTGGCAATAGTCCTGGCATTCGGGAGGTAGACACAGAAGGAATAGAATTTTCAAGGCAAGACTTAGCTTCAGTGAGTTTGAAGCCAGCCTGAGCTATTTGAGACTTTCTCTCAAAAACTACAGCAAAAACAAACAAAAATGCCTGAAGATTTCCAATTAGTGCAAAGGTGAACTGACTTCCCAGGCAAAGCAGAGGGCTGAGAAATGAGGAACTGTCACAGTGTAGAACATTTGTGATGTGTCTGAGATGCTTCCTGCACATCGGGGGATTAGAGGTTTTGTTCTTCTTTGTAAGTTTTTAAAAATATGAACCACATTAAGTAATATGGTTTCCACCATAATTTAGTATGTATACTAACTGCATACTGATGTTACTCCTTGGGATAGATTCCTGTACTTTCCGTTGTACTGTTAGAAACTAAACATATGAATTACCAGTGTCATACAATCCATAGAGTGACTAAACCCTCTTAGAATTCTCTCTCTCTGTGTGTGTGTGTGTGTGTGTGTGTGTGTGTGTGTGTGTGTGTGTGTGTGATATATACATGTGAGTGTATGGCCGTGAATGTGCAGGCAGAAGGCCACTTGGGCTTCATTCAGGTCATGGATGTCTGTGCTCTAAGCTGCTACTGCCCCGTTTCCAGTGACTCACAGATGTCTTGAAGTCCTCTGTCTTCCTTGCAGTTTATGTTGGGTCTCAGGTTTCGTGACATGTCACCTTTGTCTCTGCCTTGGCTTTGTAGCTCCTTTCCCTGTACTGTTTTCCTTTGTGTGCCTGCACACAAAGTGTGTGCCTGCACACAGTAGGTCTCTACTGTGCCATGGTTTTTCATTACTATAACAAGTGCCTGAGATCAGTCTTTGCTCTTTCATTGAATTTGGTTTCAAAGTTCAGTTCGTAACCTCTCAGTTCCGTTGCCCTGGGTACGTTGCCCACAGTACTGCACACATCACAAAGGATGGTTGGCAGAAGAAAGTGCTCTCTGCTGTAGAAGGGGCACGCCTGGAGTCCCAAGATCCCCTTCAAGGACACAGCTCTAGTAACCTAAGTTCTTTCCACAAAGCCCTACTTCCTGACTTCTCCCAATAGTGTTACAGGCTGGTACCAAATATACAGTGGGGCTGTGGGAGGCATTCAGGTTTAAAATATAGCTGCCTTTAAAAATTATATGGCACTGTTTCTTGCTTCTTGGATGCTTTTAGGAAATTCCTAAAGGGAGTGTGACATCTGTGTCATCTGGGCTATGATAATGGCTCTTACCAAATATCTCTATGATGGACCTGGGGTGGCTGCTCTCTCTTCCTAATTCTTCCTTGTTGAATTAAGGGTAATGGTTTTTTCCTGTGATAATCCTAAACATGAATTTCATCTTTTAAGGAATAGGTTGAAAGCTATAGGCCAAGCAAATTACCTATCTGTGTCTGTGGACCACGAGATGTGAACAGTTAGTATTTTTCTTAATTTTGTTATAATTTAGAGAATAATATTTTATATCAGGGCAAATTGCATGAAAGCCAGATTTAGTACTCAGAAATGAAATCTTTGTTGCAATCCGGTACCATTCATTTGTCTGTTTTCTAACTTTTTCCATTCCATTAGCCAAGTAGAACACTTGCACAAGACAGCATGTGTCCACAAAGAATGAAATATTTACTCCCTGGCTCCTTACTGAAAAAAAATAAAAAAAGATTGTGTCTTAAAATAAATTTCAGTTTTCATTTGGTAATACATTCAGACTTAGTACTTGTATGGTGATTTGGCTCCTTTATTTTTCTACTCTGTGTTAACAAAGTACCCGAGGTTACCTTACAAAATGAATACGCTTCTTTGGTTAATAATTTGAGTGTCTGGGAGGTCCCAAAGAGACAATGCCGGTGGCCCCATGACAAATTCACAGATAGGGAAGTGGGCAGGAGCAGAAGGGAGATCTGTACAAGGAAGGAAGTCAGCGAGATTTGGGGGAGGTACCCCCACCTGACTGTAGCCTTCTGCTCTCCTAACAGTGAAGAGAGCACTTTCCGCTAGCTTCCTGATCCTTTCTGAGTCAGTCTGGTGTAGCCCAGGCTAACCTCAAACTCACTCTGTAGCCAAGGAAGACTTGAACTTCTCATCTTTCTGCCTCTACCTCTGGAGTACTAGTGTCTGCTAGCCTGCCCAGTCTATGCCTTTCTGAGAATTGAATCCAGGACATCCTGCATGGTGGGCAAGTGCTCTACCCTATAAGCTACATTCTTTTTTTTTTTCAGAGGTGGGGACCAAACCCAGGGCCTTGCTCTTGCTAGGCAAGCGCTCTCCCACTGAGCTAAATTCCCAACCCCCTCTAAGCTACATTCTTAGTCCCATAAATTCCCTTCAGATATCTAATCACCTTCCACCTTTTAAATGTTTTCCCTTCTTTCAACTCCACCAGACTGGAACCAAGTTTTCACACAAGTACCTGTGAGAAATGTATACCATACTCAAAGCACAAGTGTCATGCTTGAAGACCAGAGCATTTCTAGAAAGAATACTTGGTTGTGACTTTGTACAGTTTGCTTACAACTCATATTTGTAACACAAACAGCAGATTTCCTTACTTCTGTAATATTTACTTTCATGAAATTATTTCCTCGGAAACAAACTTCTGATTTGCTGCTCATGGGTGTGGCTGGGCCCAGACCATTGGGAAGAGAAAGATGAAGAACTATTTGTCTTGAAATAGTCACGGGAAAACCACGCCACGTTTGTGACAGGCAGGTTTCATATCAAGACCACAATTACTAAATATAGTAGGTAACCCTCTCCACAATACAGTGAATGCGAGGTAAAAGGATTATAGATTTTGCCATAGATTTATTAGATACAATGTAGTTAGAAATTTTGTCTTTGTGTAGCAGTTTTCTATATAGAAATGGTTAAAAATGGAAAGCCATTTCTTTGGAATTGAGCAATATGAATGAAGTAATTTGTTAGAAAATTAGAAATCAGTGGACATGGGTGTGTGGAATCCTGAGTGGAAAATGAGCGACAGTTTCGGCTGTTGAGAGGTAAAGTCTGCCATATGTGGGCACAGGAGCAAACGGCTCTCACTAATTCCCTTAATGGGTTTAGTCTAATACTGCTCTTTTTTTTTTTTTTTCGGAGCTGGGGACCGAACCCAGGGCCTTGCGCTTCCTAGGTAAGCGCTCTACCACTGAGCTAAATCCCCAGCCCCCTAATACTGCTCTTTACTGCTTGCAGTTGGGCTATATGTTGCCTCTTACACTTCTATATGCAGCCAGGAGTGATCTAAAAACAAGCTGAACGAAGCTTGGAGACATTCCTTTCACATCCAGATGGGAGCTTCCTGATTTACGGACTGTGTGGGAGTCATGAGCATGACCTGTGGGGACTGTGGAAACCCAGGAAGAAGCAGAGTGAGCTCACTGTAGAAAGATTCCAGGCATTGAAAAAACTTGCCTTATTTGGTAAATATGGCTAACTGGTTTCTCTGGTGATGCTGGCAAGTGCTCTATGGAAATCTGTTGGTCTTTAAACCACTCATTTGTACTTAAAAACAAAAATCATTAGAAGTAGAATGCTAAGTGGTGTTTACTCAATTTTTCTCAGTATGTGATGGGTACAGGATGGAATCAGAGATAGTAAGAATTTGAGTCTGATATGTAAACTCAAGTTCATTGAAGCTTTAGCATTCCCTAACTGTCTTTTTGGTTTCTGAGGTCACTTGACCTCTGGGGATTTGGGGATGTAATTGATGTCATGTAGAATAGTGTTGGTTTGGGAAAATGATTGCATATGGACCTCTGGGCCTCAGCTGTGCCTCTCAGCTTAGATCTCTATGCAGTTAGAGTTTGGAAGGGGAATTGGTGCTGGATTTCCTTTAATTACCCAGTCAAGCTTCGTGGGAGATAAAAATGGCTTCTCTTTAAATTCTTCATCTCTTTGTTGACTATATCCTGAGTCTGATGTTTGAGAGATTTGGTTAGAAACAGTTATTGGTTTTAATATGGGCTCTGCCAGGTGTGAACCAGGTGACACACATAAAAGTGATAGTGACCCTCTCTGAGGTTATGGGAATCAACCCGTGCGAAGACTCCTGGTGACTTTCTCTTAGTCTCCAGCTCCTTCTTGCACAGAGGTGCTCCTTTTCCTTTTGGTTGTTTCTATTAGGATTCACCTGTGTCTCCAGTCTCAACTCTCTCTTCTCCATGTAGTAGCCAGAGGCAAAGAGTACTCCGTACCTTCCCTATTTGGTCTGGTCCAGGCCTGATGTGGTGGGGTTTTTGGAAAAGTGATTGCTTTGCTAGTACAAGGCCGTGAGTGTGATTCCTAGAATGGGTGTAATCAAAAAGCTGGGTGCTTGTAGTGCTATTGCAGGCAGGGCAGAGTTGGGGAACCCCAGGGCTTCCCTAGTGGCTCTATAAGAGGTGATATAAAAATTAGGGTGGATGAACCCTGAGGAATAACACTCTAGTTACAGACAGACAGACAGGCAGATACACACTGTGACATTTTCTCATAAACACATATACCCACCACAGCATCATCATCATCATCAAAGCAACAACAACAAAAAAAAAAAACAACAAAAACAACCCCATCCCCCCCCCAAAAAAAACCACCCTAATCTGCTTCTGAGAGCTAATTGTCATTCCTGTCACTGCCAGAGGACTATTTTTGGTTCCATTTCAAATTAGTCAAGCACTTCTCCAAAATTTAAGGCACTCCCTAGTCAATTCATATGCATGCTGGGATCTGAGCCCCCATTTGCGTGGCATTCTCTGCTCTGGTGAGAGGCTCTTCCTGTGCATGGCTTTATCACTTGATTTGGAAGTACCTAGATGGCTAGGGAGGTGACTGAACTGAAAGAATGCTTCACCCTAACTAGTAGACTTATCTGTCTACTAATTCCATGCACATGACAACTTCTAGCTGTCCCTATACATCTTGTCCGGCATCACAAGCACCTGGCTCTCTGCCCCTCTGATTCTAGGGAGCACACTCATTGGTTTGCACTAGCAAAGCAATCACACAGAGAATCATGGTCCTTCTTACTGTAAGATTGGTCTCATAGGGAGGATGACAGTAGGCATTCTCCTGGGACAGAAGATGGTTGCCTTTCTCTCTGCCTAGTTGCCCTCTCCCACATGCAGATCCTTGATTTAGTCTCCCAACCCTTACCAACTGTGCTGGCCTTTAATTCATTGGGGTAACCTCTGCTTGTTCTCCCTCCCCTCCTCCTCTCCCTTTACTTCCTTCCCCTCTCTCCCCCTCTCCCTCCTTCTCTCCATCTTCCTGTCCACACCCCCCCCTTGTCTATACAGAGAGGCAGACACACAGGCACACAGACTGTCAAAGTACACACAGTTTCCCTTCCCACGTGATCTGAGCTCCTCCACGCTGTGTTCCCCTGCAGGTTTTCCCTCTCCATCCTGTATGATTTCCTCTTTGCTCTCACAGTTTTCAGCTGAGAAAGTCATTTGACAAGAGGCATAAAGTCTAAAATAAAACTTGGATTCGAATAATCCGCCTATGTTTTAGCATGGGATCTGGAGGTCTGCTGTGACTGGAGACTTGTCCCTGTCCATCCCGAGTCACAAGGTTTCATTTCATTGACCGACTTAGCTGTCCCACTTGACTTATTCATTCAGAAATGCCCAGTACTTGGCATAGATGTTGGTGTTGGTGTAATTCATGTCTACTTTCTCATTAATATTAAAATTCTGAAGATTAGTAACTTTGGATGCTTTTTGAGATGAATGGATATTAACTATCTTTTCCCTTATACAATGTTGGTAGGCCTTGAACATTCCAGGCAAAGATTTTACCACTCATCTGTGTCCCCAGCTAGGACCTCATAGACAAGTGAAGTGACATTAGTACCTGGGTTTGCAGGGAGGAATGGTGTGCTTTGTTGCCCTCTGTGGGGGACTTGGATAACCACAGAGGTGAGTGTGGTTGTCAGAATGCAGTATAATTTTAGAGAACACAGTCTAGGGTGGTTTACTGTGTCTAGACCACACTGAACCATTTAATGCGTGTTATTTAACAGTTTGTACCTGGAGTTCATCCTTACAGTCCAGTTCATTATGGAGGCATTATGTTAGCTTCTTTTCTTTTTGCTGTGACCAAATACCCAACAAGAGACCACTTAAGTACAGAAAGGTTTCCTTCGGTTCATGGTTTGAGGGGACAGTCTTTAACTGCAAAGGCATGAAGAAAGGGTGGGTGGCTGTCACAGGATGCCCATGAGACTGCTTGTCCATTTTTCTAGGAAGCAGGAAATAGGGAAATGCTTGTGCCCTGCTCACTTCCTCCTTTTCCTGTTTCATTCATTCTAGGATGCCAGCCCATAGGATGTTGCTACCAACATCCAGGACAGGTTTTCCCTGCTTTGGTTGAACCTCTTTGGAAGTGTCATTTTAGATGCAAAAGTGAGGTTTACAAATACCTTTGTGGTTTCCTAATCCAGCCAAGCTGTTAATTAAAACTAATTATCACAAGGCATTATTAGGCTGGGACTTCAGAGAATGTGCACTTCTGAGGCAGCGTTCCAGAAAGCTGCCTGGAGCTCACTGGTTAGTTCAGGCTGCCTGGCCAGTGGCCTGTCTCTGCCTTTTCAGCACCAGAATTGCATGCATGCACCCTCATTCCTGTCATTTTTAAAGTGAATCCTTATGCTTTGAAGTCAAGCATGGTGGTGATTGAATCATCTGCCAAGTTTGGTTGGCTTGCCTTTGTTTTAGCATAAGCCATATTGGCCCTTCCACTCAAAAGACCCCAAAACTGAGTCTAAGGTTTCTATTGTAAAATTTTCCCCCTTTTAATCTGTCACATGTATTTTCTGAGGGCCTTTCTTTAGTAGGTAGGAATTCATCTTCATAAACAAGGCTATAAAACCGATAAATTTTAAAAAGGTTGAAGTGATCCATTTAATGTTAGCTAACAAGTTGATAAAAAATGTTTGGTGGCAGCCAGAGTGGGATCTCTTGCTGATGATATCACCAACGATGACGTCACCACTGCTGAGCTGTAGCAGAGTTCTGGTACTTTACCCAGGGTTTATGTCAGGTTCTCTCTTTGCACACTTCCCTCTCAATTTGTGCATTCCAGTGTGGCTTTTCCATAGGGAAATTTATGGCTCCTATTTCAAAATGTTTCCAAATTCTCTGTAGGCACTCTCCCCTAGAGAACTGACAGTGACTCAGAGCAACTTGGAGATTCAGGAGAAATGTGGAGTATTTTCTATTTGCGTTTCGGGGATGGACTGTCACAAAACTCTAGGAATTCTGCCTTAGTCTCCACTGTGGACAGACAGCAAAAAGCAATTCTGAGACCACAAAAACACTGTATGTGGCCGAAGCCTGTGAGCACAGAATGTGGGAGAGAGTGATCAAGACTTTGCCTGTTGATGTCTCAAACAAACAAACAAACAAACAAACAAAAACAGCGGAAGAGAGTCAGGGCCTGGGGGAGTCATGGTATTCTGGAAAGTGGGTTTTTAATATTATCTTTTATTTGTTTTCAGAATTTCAGGCATATTTATGATCTGTTTTGATCATGTTTACCCTGCCCCTCTAACTCCTCCTAGAACCAGCTCTCTCTACACTTCCCAACTTTGTTTTAGCTTTTTAAAAATTACTTAGTTATTTCTCTTATCCAATGAGTCCAATTTGTGATACCCATATATTCCTGGTGTAAGATTTACTAAAGCTTGACATCCAGAGGCCATGCCCTTAGAGAAAACTGACTCCTCCTCTGGAAGCCACCACATGAGAGCAGCATCTTCACTATCAGTGGACTCATGAGCTTCGTATCCATGGGACACTGATTGGCTCAATTTTTCACAGGCAGCCACAGCTGCTGTGGTACCATTCAGTCCAAAAGATCCTGCTTTTCTCCCGGTACTTCATAGCTCCTGGCTCTTCTACATCACCTTCTGAGAAGGTCCATGAATCTTAGGGGCGAGGGGTATAATAGAGATGTACTGTGTGCGACTTATGACTCTGTAGACAATTAGTCTCTGTGTTTTGGCCAGTTTGAAAATACTTCAGCCTTTTGGGATAATGACTTTGTGGATTTGAAGCCAAGCTGTTTCCCTTGCTTCCTGATTATTGACCATAAGCCTGAAACATGATAGGCTGTACTCAGAGTGATTGAATTTGTTCATTGACAGACTAGATACTGGCAGCTGGTCCAACGCTGCTCTGGCAGCCTCCAAAGCTGGTCCAGTGCGGCCACAGGTGGATGAGGGAGTGCTGGTTGAATTCTTGGATTGTCTTGCAGATTTTCTCAGACTCCAAAGCTTTGTTTCCTCTGTACGTCCCTTGACACATGCTTGTGGGAAGGACACATCTTAGCGGTCACTTTCCCTTGACATTCTAAACCTGAGCTCAGTAAGTTTAAAGTTGAGCCCTTGGGTGGAATTTACAAAAGCAGTTCAGATGTGTAGGGAGCAAAGCGTGTTGGTCACAGCCTAATCTTCTATGGAATCTTATGGGATTTTCTATTGACTGCTTTCTTAGGTCAGGATTTGCCATACTGCTTTTAAAAACATGAGTAGATGAGCTGGTAAGATGTCTCAGCCAAGGGGGGCTGGTCAGATGACTTAGAGGTAAAGTAACTTGCCATCAAGAGTCACAACCTAAATTCAATCATGGGACTCACCATTTCCTGAACCTGTGGTGTATTCAGATTTCAGTGTTATGAAGCCTGTTTAAGCCAGCCTCCAGTGTGGGTTGGGATATACAGGGGCATTTTCATTCCTTTCATTTTAGAAAGACTTTTCATCAAGTTGCTGCCTTATTTTTTTCTGTAGCTATATAAACTCGAAGTTGGTTTCTAAACCTTCTTAATAACATACACTTTTCCCCAAAATTTGTTTTACAGATTTTGTGGTTACTTAGCATCTCCACTTGCTTTGGTCAATTTAAAAAAAATAACAAAAGGATCATTGAGAACTCTAATTGCCAGGTTAAGTTCAGATTGAGATTTTATAGCTTTGTTACAAGTACATAGGTTAATGATGAACTTCTTTAAATTAGTCTGGCATGACTATTGCCAAAGCAAAGTTATAAATGTCCATGGAGGTCAAGCTACAAAATGCAAAGCCCTTTGAAGTTTCCACAAGAAGAACTAAATACATGCTTTGGGGAAAAGCCACTGTGACACCCTCATCTAATTACACTGTATCCACATTGTTCCCACCGGGCTAAGTTAGAGGCAACAGGACAAGATGAATTTTCCTGCCCTTTCTAGCAAGTCCACCTGTCATACATATGTAGATCTTTAAATCCCAAGATCAAAATCTTTAAGACTTGTAATTGTGTAACCTTGGATAAGTAAATACAGAAGAAATCTTTTAAAAGGTTTTGATTTTTAAATGATGTGTTCATGTGTTTCTGAGAATGTGTACATGAGAAGATTACCCCAAGAGACCAGAAGAGGGTAAAGGATCCCTCTGGAGCTGGGATTAAAAGGGTTCTGGGAGCTGAGAAGGAAACCGTGGTTCTCAGTATGAGCCACAGCAAGTGCTTGTAACCTCTGAACTATCTCTCCAGCCCAGATACTGAAAGGTTCTGATGAAACCATGTGACATTGGTGATGTGACAGGTCTGACATATTATGAAGTATATATTATAAGTCATTACTTTTTTGATCTTCGTTTTCTTTCGAAGGAACCCTTTCTTTTATTCAGTGAATCAAAAACAAGACATTGTATAAGGAAAGATGTTCATGGAAAAAATCTGTGTGTGTGTGTGTGTGTGTGTGTGTGTGTGTGTGTGTGTGTGTGTGTGTGTATGTGTGTGTGTGTGTGTGTGTGTGTGTGTGAGAGAGAGAGAGAGAGAGAGAGAGAGAGAGAGAGAGAGAGAGAGAGAGAGAGAGAGATGTTTCCGAGGAACTGTTGAATTCTGTGCAAAAAATCTGGAGTAATGCCTTTCTTTATAGGACTGGTCTAAGCTACCACTTCACAGCTGACTCAAACCATGAACATCATTGATTGCTTAATATTGTAAATGTTTAGCTACTGTGAAATCTCCCCCTTTGGGTATGCCTTGGTTTGAAAAGTATTTTCTTTACATTTACATCTGTACTATTTCCCTTATGTAAGCAAGCTTTGGAGACAACATATTATTGTATATGAATGATGAGGTCTATGAAGGATTTACCAGGGCACTTTTTACTAGTTTGCCCCCTTGAAGACAGGTTAGTGAGACTACAAATATTCGAAAGAAGGCATTCGTCAGTTCTTTGTGAAAAACATTAGAGATAGACTGACGATGACTTGGGTTCAGACTTGTTTACCATCCTTTATTTAATAGTCTGTGCTTTATAGGTCATTTAAAGGAAAATATTAGCTATAAATTACAAGGTCCAAATGGGGACACTGTGCGTCTGTGTCCATTCTAGTGCTGGGCACAGCCTCTTGGGGAGCCAGAGCACAGGGAGTTTGACTGAGCCCGTCCTACACCACCACTTGAGTGGGTGCTGACCTATAGGGAAGTGTGGAGGCATCACTCTTTGGGTGAGAAAATGCAGTCTGAGGCATGGGACAGCCAGAGCTGGTTCAAGGGTCCCCGGGCCTGTGAAGAGACCAGGCCATGTGGTTCTCAGACTCTTAGACATCTAGGTGCCACTGGGAATTGCAGAAGAGCTGAGAAAGGAGTCAGGGGTCCGTGGGCTGGGGACACTCTCAAGCCCAGGCTGGCTGGGGGAGGGGGGTGTAAAAGGGGAGCTCTGGCTTGTTCTATGGGTGATAGTACTTAGTTTGGTGGAGGAAGGCTTGGTAGCTTACAGTTGTGGCTGGGAGTGCAGAGAGATCTTCTACGTGAGAATTAAGGTGGGACCCTGTAGGCGAAGGCCTTCTCCATGGCTCCCCATGGCAGATCTTGATGACAGTCCATGATTCTAAACAGTTTATTGGTTGTTCATGGCAGAAAATGGATGCATACTGTACCATACCCATTTCTCAGGGTAGACCTTTTGCAGGGAGGGATGTCTGGGAACGGAAGCTTATTGGCCAAGTCTGGAATCTGGCAGGGAGCTGGGAGTCACCTAAGTCTCAGGTGTGTGTCCACTGATTCTCAGGTCTCAATCTGCTCTACCTTACCAAACTTCCTGGCATGGTTTTACTGTCCAGCAGGTGATCATTCACTAACAAACAGTCCTGTATCTGCCTAGTACCTGAAGTTCTTTATCCCTCTTTTACTGACTTCCCCAACTCTGCTTACAGTTGTTAATAGCAACAGCATCCCTTGCAGCATCCCTTGCAGCTATTTGTTTTGTCTGCTGACAGCTTTGTTTGAAAGCTCTTGCTTTTTTTTTCTCTGTGTGTTTGGATGTTTATTTGTGTTTGAGAAGGCCTGGAGCCCTTCCTGGCCTTTGACTTCCTGTGTAGCCAGGGTTGACCTTGAAATTTTTTCTCTTCCTGCTTCCATCCTCTGGGTGGGGGTCTTACAGTTGTGTGCCTCCATGCCCCATGGATGTGGTGGGAGGGATCAAACCAGGGCTTCCTCAGTGCTAAAAGCTTGGTGCTGTTAAGGTTCCCTCGGCCTCACTGTAGACCAACACTGCTGAGCTGGAGATGTTTGTGAATGTAAGTCCTTGGTTTTCCTGTGGCTTCCCTTTTCATGATGGCCCAGGGATACTTTTCCTCACTGCGTCTCATCAGTCTCATCTTTCCCATAACTTCTATGTAAAAGTCATTGCCTCCTTTTATCTCCAGTTTCTGTTTTTGTTTGTTTTTGTTTTTTCAAATGATATTAGACTATTTCTTTGGGTTATTTATTTATCTATCTATCTATCTATCTATCTATCTATTTATTTATTTATTTATTTATTTATTTTTAGCACAAACCCATTGAAGTACTTAAATGATAGTCTTAATTTCGCCACCTGACCCATTCATCTGAATTAATCTGACCACCTTGTGAGCTACTTATGGGATAGAGATGTGCACAAAGCACAGCATGGGAAGAGTGGGATAGAGGATGGAAAACAAAGTGGAGGCTGTGGAGGCAGTGGGAGAGCCATGCATGTGGACAGTGGGAGAGCCATGCATGAGGACGGTGGGAGAGCCATGCATGAGGATGGTGGGAGAGCCATGCATGAGGATGGAGGGAGAGCCATGCATGAGGACGGTGGGAGAGCCATGCATGAGGACTGTGGGAGAGCCATGCATGAGGACTGTGGGAGAGCCATGCATGAGGACTGTGGGAGAGCCATGCATGAGGACTGTGGGAGAGCCATGCATGAGGATGGTGGGAGAGCCATGCATGAGGATGGTGGGAGAGCCATGCATGAGGACTGTGGGAGAGCCATGCATGAGGACTGTGGGAGAGCCATGCATGAGGATGGTGGGAGAGCCATGCATGAGGACTGTGGGAGAGCCATGCATGAGGACGGTGGGAAAGCCATGCATGAGGACAGTGGGAGAGCCATGCATGAGGACTGTGGGAGAGCCATGCATGAGGATGGTGGGAGAGCCATGCATGAGGACTGTGGGAGAGCCATGCATGAGGACTGTGGGAGAGCCATGCATGAGGACTGTGGGAGAGCCATGCATGAGGATGGTGGGAGAGCCATGCATGAGGACTGTGGGAGAGCCATGCATGAGGACTGTGGGAGAGCCATGCATGAGGAAGGTGGGAGAGCCATGCATGAGGACGGTGGGAAAGCCATGCATGAGGACGGTGGGAGAGCTACGCATGTGTTTGTTGTTTACATGTCTGCTGTCTTTCCTGCCAGCTCTAAAATTTTTCAGTTTTAAAGACACATGGAAGAAAGTAAATTACTATTTGTTTTATGACACTTAAAATGTATTTTAAAAAAGAAACCAATTTATCATAAAAATGGCTAATTGATTTATTGCAGATAGCTTATAGATTCAAAAAGCAAGTGGTTCTAATATCTTCAGAGAGGATTATATTCTTTATGGAAGAAGTGAGGACAATATTCTTTGTAGAATAAGTATGATTTAATAAGGTCTTTACAGAATGTGCTTCAACACTGGCATCTTCTACGTGGTGGGTGGAGGGTGGAGGGTTGAGCAATGACTTAGCAATTAAAAGTACATACTGCTCTTACAGAGGATCTAAGCTCCATTGGGGGTTGGGGGGCTCAGAGCCTCCTATTACTCCATGTGTAGGGGATCTGATGTCCTCTTCTGTCTTCCATAGGGACTTCAGTCATGTGCACATTGTCCCACAATGCATAAAAGTAATAAAATAAAAATGAACATTAAACAGATTTATCACGGAGGTGGTATAGACTCACTATTGCCTGTAAGAGCACAGTAGACTCAATACATACTTTGATGTGTATTTTCTCATTTGTTTCCTAGGAAGATTTTGGCAGCCCCACTGCAGAAGCTACCCTCCCTGTTGAGCTTTGTGATGGCTGTAGCATAGTGTGCTTGCCATCTGACTTTTATGCACTATACTCTGTACTTCAAGACCTCTGAAACAATGTCAGTGTCTTTTTCTTACGTGAGCATGTTTTCAGCAAATACTCCATGAGTCACTTAATGTGACTTCATGTGTTGAACAGGACAGTTGTAGACGTTCCTGCTATTATAAATGAGGGAAATGAAGTTAGTGGATATGTCTCTTATCTTGGGCCACATGATAATTCTATCACTAATACACGATGGCCAATAATCCTGGTTTTCTGACTTAGTGTTGTTTTTGCTGTTGTTTGCTTGGTTGTTTTTCTATGCCAGGGTTTAAACATGTGCCTGGCCAGTATTCTACCACTGGACTAAATCCCCTGCCCCAGCTCTTTTCCTTTCAAAGTGCAGGTGTTTAGTGATGGTAAATAATTCCTGTCTGGGAGAAGAATCAAGTAGTCCTGAGGTAACCATGTTGTCTGCTGTCCCTTGTTCTAGTGGTTCACCCTGTGCTCATACAACATGCCAGTGATTATCTGGGCCCTGACTCTTAACTCACATCGTTTACAGTTCCAAGACCTAACTATTTTTACAGTCCCCAACACACCACTCTCAGTGTGGAACAGGACAGTAACTCGATCCAGGGTGTACAGCCTCAGCTCCTACATCTGCATGTAGGCTCTGTTTTTTCTAACTAGAAACCTTCACCGTCCTTTTGTGCCTCCTCTTACCCTTGTGTGAATATCACCAATTCAGTGATTTCCTGAAGTGGTCCCTTCATCCCTTTTATTACTTTAATTCAATCCAGTTATTTCTTGTCTACACCTCCTTTCTCAGATCATTTCCAGAGAAATCACACTTAAAATAGATGTGATCTAAGCATTCTTCATCTCTAGCTGCACATCCCATGATATACGTGGTGTAGGCTATAAGAAATTTCTCCATGTATAGAATTGGTTGTAACTTGTCAGCCCAGATATTGTTTAAGTTGCTCTTTACCGTCATCCTAATTTGCTGATGTTTCATTTGCTTTGTTTTTTTTTTTGTTTTTATATGTTGTCTATTTTATTGTGGTTCATATTATATGATGAAGACTTCAGGCGGAGGGAATGTGTCTTGTTCTTGCTGATATCCTCAGGGTTTTCAGTTGTCACATTCAAGGAATAAGTAAATCAAGGATTTGGTTTTATTTTGCTTGGAGGGTGGGTAAGTAGCCCCCTTTTGAGTCATTTCTTGAGATGACCCACACATTGTGATCATCTGTCCATCAGAGAGGTGAACCTTGGCCTTCATGCACTCTATGTATTTTATTCTGCCGCTTATACCATCAAGAAATGGGAAGTTGTTTGTGGGCTTGAGTGCTGCATCTAGAGAGAAGCTTGTGGTCCTGAAACCCAATGCTCTTTAGTAACTCTTGATGTGAATGGCCACTGTGAAATTCTGTGTCCACATGAATCAGTTGTATTGTACTGACACATTCTAAGAAGGAGCATTGCCCATCTCATTTCCAAGGCTTGCCATAAAATTTGATGTTTTAGGTTTTTATTTACACAATTTTATTAAAAGGAAGCCATCCTTGCAAATACAACTGGAACTGATTATATGCAATGCCTGTTTAGAATTAAATGAAGAAGAATGCTGCTTTCACTATGAAAATCCCATAGATGGTTCTAGACAAGCCTTAAAGGGAAATGTCAGGTTTCTAATCAATTATAATGATTCCCAAATACATTAGCTGTTAAATGCCGCTTGCTCTTTAAAAAGAGACTAGGCTCCCATACACAGCATGACTAACAGGAAGAAGATTCCCCGACTGCTTCTGTTAATTAGCTCTTGTCCAGCGTAATCTGGTATGCTAAAGTGGTTTAACAACCCTTCCTGATGAGTAACATAAATATCTCTCATTTGGTCATTTCCCTTCTGTCTCCCCTCTCTGGAGATGGAGAACATGTGGTCACCATGTAACAGTTCAGTTTTGTGTGCAGCTAAACAAATTTGTAAGTTGTTTCCTTTACCCTGCTTTTGCTCCAGAGCCCATCATATGTTCTCCAGAATGCTAGGAGTATGTGGGTAAATAAGATTTCCATGGAGGGATGAAGGAGTCTATAAGAAATGGGAATCTTGGGGTTGGGGATTTAGCTCAGTGGTAGAGCGCTTGCCTAGGAAGCACAAGGCCCTGGGTTGGGTCCCCAGCTCCGAAAAAAAGAACCAAAAAAAAAAAAAAAAAAGAAATGGGAATCTTTAACCAGTGCTACACTTTAGAGCTATATTTAGGAGTATGTGCATATGTGTATGTACATGTGTACATGTAGTTATATATATATATGTATATGTGCATACATGCTTATGTGTATGTGTATATGTGCATGTATGCTTATGTGTGTGTACCTGTGTGTGACTATGGCTGAGAGTATGTGCTCATGTATGTGGGGTGTGTGTGTGTGTGTGTGTGTGTGTGTGTGTGTGTGTGTGTAATTTGTATGTGTCTTTGGGAGATTGTTTTAAATTTCATCCCTGTTTTATGTAACTTAGTTTTAGTCAGATGTTCCTAGTCTGGCAATAAAGTTAAGACTTCATGATACAGAGAGATATCTTCAGAATTGATAGGATAGATAAAACGTGTTTTTACCCTTTACTTTGAAACAAACTGGGTTTTGTGATGTTTTTATTTGTAAGGTTATTAGAATAACGTGGCTTTCTTAGAAAATAAAATGAACTTTTCAATTATCAAGGTATGTTAATATTCATGATGGATTAAATTGGATAAAAATTATCTCTAAAAAGTTTATTATTATTATTATTATTTTATTTTTATTATTTGAGATGATACATCATGTCATGCAATGCATATAGAAGCCAAACAACTTGTGAGAATTTTCTCTTTCTATCATGTGGGTCCTAGTATCAAACTCACATCATAAAAAATTTGGCTGCCAGCATCTTTACTCATTAAACTATACTGCCAGATTCCTTTTATGTAGCCATAGCAAATGACCAAATGGTTCTCAGTAAAACTTAAAGTGAGAGAAAAAAACTAAAAGTTGTAATTGACAAAAATGACAAGCCATCACCATATTCACTGTGATTAACAGCAGGAGAGGTCTCAAGTAGTATTTTAATATTAAACTGTCTTTTAATAGGTTCATGTCTTATGGAAACAAAAAAATCCTCTGACAATTAATTTAAATCTGAGAAAATTGCCCAACCTAAAGGTTGATTTGTATTGACTGGTGTGTTGACAGTTGGAAAAAAAGAATTATAAACCTAATAATTAATTTTGACTTCTTTGTTAATAAAGTTAATTCTTTTAGAGTCATGTCTGCTAATTATAACTGCTAAAGTCTCAAGAGTGTCTCTCTTATTGAAGTTACCTGGCATGCGCACTTGAAGGAAACATGCATTCTGCCTTCTTCCCCTGTGGCTTACTTTTACCACTACGTTGTCTGAAGTCCCAAACATGATCAGAGATCACTGTTAAAGATGTAACGAGAAACTGCAACCTCTCTGTGCACTAAGTCACAAGCCACCAGCTACTTTCTATTTCTTTGGTACATTTTGCAAATACATAAAAGGGGTGAACTTTGTTCTGGGGCCTTGGGTTTTGTTTACGTTTTATTTTGTCTTTGGAGAGTGAGGACTCTGCTCTGTAGTGTCCCTTTCACCTTGGGTGGCCACAGTATCTCCTTTCCTACTTTCAGCCTTGTGCTGTCCTCACCAGCTGATGTGAAATTTCAGGAATGGGAATGGGGCTTTGTCCTTGGAATCTATGACTAAAAGGCAGACCAGAGAGCAGTTAAAGTATCCAGAGCTGGGGTGCAAAAGCAAGGAATTCTCACAATTCACACTTCCTCAAGGAGGTAACACTGGAGACATTGTCTTGTCCATGTCAGCTGGCTTGTGTGTGGAGAGAAGAACAAGAAGAAGGAAGAGAAGGAAGATAGGAGAAAAGATGGCCGCTATTCTGTTTGGGAGACAGGTCTCATGTATCCGGGTTAGGCTCATTGTATAGCTGAGGATGCACCTCTGCAGGGCCTGCCTTACAGACTTTTGCTACCATCCTTGGCTTGTGTTTCGTTAGAGATTGAACGTAGGGCTTCCTGCATGCTAGGCATATGCTCTACTCACCACAGGCATATCCCAAGCCTGACATCAGGGCTTGTTTGTCAGTTCACAGGGCTTGGCCATTACAAACTTCTAAAACCTTTTCTCTCCTCTCCTCTCCTTCCCTCTCCTTCCCTCTCCTCTCCTCTCCTCTCCTCTCCTCTCCTCTCCTCTCCTCTCCTCTCCTCTCCTCTCCTCTTCTCTTCTTTGTGCTTTCTTCCTTATTTTTGTAGAGTCATGCAATTTAGCCTTTCATCTTTTTGACATAATCCTTCTTTAAAAAGTCTATCTATCTATCTATCTATCTATCTATCTATCTATCTATCTATATGTCAAAAGTCAGTGGAGAGATCTGGAACATGGCTCAGCAGTTAAGGATGGTCATAGCTCTATCAGAATGAAGTTTGAGACCCACTACCCATATCAGGTGAGTTATAAATGCCGATAACTCCAGCTCTAAAGGATGTGATACCCCCGTATGACCTCTGTGATTACCTGCACACACACACACACACACACACTTTTTTAAGTTAAAAAAATACAGTTAATAGAAGGAAGTCAGGGGTAGGCAAGGGCATTTTACAATCCAAGTTGGGACGATGTCCTCTCTGTGGTACTAAAGGTCAAATGAGATAAAGCCTTTTACAAAGTTTCTAGAAGTTTCTTTTGATGCTGTACTCAGGCACTAGTCGGATAAACACATCTTCCTAGGAGATTGGGAACTGTGCTGTCTAATCTTGGTACCTATTTGTCCAGGTACAATTCAGAGGTTCTGTTACTGTGAAAAATTCTATAAGCTGGTATTCAGGGGTGTACAATGTCCAGAACTTCACTGTGTTCTACCTCTGACTCTTTCTCTCTTTTGTTTCCTTTACATATTGAAACTAAGCAGTCCACTCTTTGTTTTTTTTTTTTTTTTTTTTGTTGTTATGATGTGGACCTCAGAAGCAGTCCACTCTATGTTTTTTTTGTTGTTGTTGTTTTGATGTGGACCTCAGAAGCAGTCCACTCTTGTTGGTGTTATGATTTATTGGTGCTGCATCACCCATAGTCATTCATTTCTAGGAACGTCAAAGTCTTACTTTTTAGGTGGGAATCCTTATAATATACTGTTTCCTATCCATAAATATTTCTGAGTGGCCTGTCATAGGAAAGAATAAAGACTGACTCAAGGGAAGGTTGTAAACGAGCCTGCAGGTCACGTGAAGGGCGTCCTTCACCTTATCTCGAAGTCATAAAGATAATATACAATGAAGATCTTATGTATTTGGTGCTGAGCCCAGTTTATCCCTTAGGTCTCCCTCCCTGGATCTCTCCTCTTGTCCCCTCCACATGTCCCTTTTCTGAACTTTGGGTGAGAAGTTCAACATTCACTGGCCCCTCTTGTCCTTTAGACTCTTGACTGGCCAGCACACTGTTGCCCTGTATTTTTCAAGACTTTGGGAGGGGCGTTTTGACCATCTGAACTAGACTCCTGACAGAGCACCACACTACTGCTCTCGGTTCTCCATGGCTGCAGAAGGGACCATTTGAACTGCAGTAGGCTTTCTGACACTCAAGAGAAAAAGTTTGATTAATAAGAAGGAGTTAGACATTTGAGTGCCCTCTCTCGTTGCTCACCAAGGTACAATGGCTTCCTAAGGAGTGAATGAGATGTGTTGTTTTGTTTGAGCACCTGGCTACTTCCTCCTACTGCAGTGGCTATTTGGTCATGGACTCTTGTGCTGACTGTCCTTCCTGCTTGTACATCCATTTCCTTCCATTTTGCTGCTTAAGGACTACATCAGTCACACACAAAACACACACACACACACACACACACACACACACACACACACACAAAGACACACACACACACAAAGACACACACACACATCCTGTGCACATACAAACATCCACACATGCACACACCTGCACACACATACACATATACACATACAAACAAAAGCACACATGCATGCACAAACAAATACATACATAAAGTTTTAGAAGAAACTTTCTCCTCAACCAATGTTTCTAAGAGATTTTATGTAGAACAGCATTACAATTAACACAATATAAAATTTAACTTCTACCTGCTATTGTTTGACCCTGGGGACTAGAGAATACCTTCCTGAGTTCCAATCATATATTTCCTGTATCAAAAGCATACTATTAAACCTTTGTCACAATATTTTATTACACCATGTTTTTCTACTCCAGTGGTCTGCAAAGCAAAGGGAAATTTTAATGCTTAGTGTGGAAAAAAAGTTTGGGTAACTAATTAGAACATCTCAGAATGCAGTTGCCCAGGGTTATTTTCCAAATGTCCTGTCTGGAATACAGAGTTACGCAATCATAATTTTATTCATACTGTTGTGTCAGAGCCTATGAGACCATAGCCCATTCACATTGCCCCTCCTCCTTATGCTCGGCCCATGCAGACCAAGCAGAGATGAAAGATGGACCCTCCTACCCACTCTGCGGCCTTCTGTGCCAGTAGGCCTGAAACTTCAGAGTTCGTTGTCCAATTGCCTTCTCTGCCCCAAATCTTTCCCTCTCCCTCTCTCTCCTTGTGTTCCTCTTCTCTTCCCTCCCCTTTACACCCTCTCTCATTTTTCCTCTGACCCACCTTCACCCCACATTCTTCTGGAGGAAAGAAAAGTTTCTGTGGTTTATTTGCTCCATTGTGTGTGTGTGTGTGTGTGTGTGTGTGTGTGTGTGTGATAGCCTGGGCTTGGGGACCACACAGGCTTTCTGCTGATTACCCATAGTGCTTCTGCTGACACCTGGCCTTGTTCTGGCGATGCTAATAGTATCAGCTCACCAAGTCAGAGTTGGGTGTGCTTATCTTTTAGAGTAGACAAATTGTTTTTCTCCAACTTTAAGGAAGGTTTGTTTCCTTTTAATTGTTCTAGTCATGGTCACCTCAGAGTATAGGTACCATATATAAGATAAGACGGTAAAGGGACCAAAGTTAGGTGAGGAGAGAGCGCAAAGGGTACAGGGCTTACTGTTTAAGTGTGAGTATGCGAGCTTCGGTCTGTAAAAACCATGCAAACACCAGGTAGGCACAAGAACCTACAGAAATTCCAGCACTGGAAAGGCAGAGAATGGGGATCTTCAGATAAAGCTGACTAGCAAGATTAGATATGTTATGAGCTTGGACCTAAGGAGAAGACCCTGCTTCAATGAATAAAAGTCACTTGAAGTCTATCTCTGCCTCCATGCACACACACAAGCTATATATACACATACATGCATACATGTGACACAAGAATAGAATTGGGGAAAGGCTCAGATTGATGAGTTATAAAAAGTGTACTCATGAACAAGATGTCAGCTTGTCCTTAGAAAAAAATCACTCAGAACTTGTTTCTGAGGGCAGGTCTGTCTGGAATGGTTATGGTAACCCTTCCCTCTAAAATGGAAGGTTCACCTTTAGTTCCAGAAGAAGGAGAAGACCAGAGTCCTATGTGTTAGTGTTCACGTTTCTTCAAATTTATTTATTCACCTACTTACTTTATGTATGTGTGTGATGCATGCCTGCTACAAGTGTGTAGACTATCACACCACAGAATAAGTGGTGAGCATCAGGTCTCCCCATTCACCATGTGAGTCCCAGGGATCAACACTTGGTCATCATCTGGGTGGCAAGCATCTTTTTCCTCACTGTGCAATCTTGCCAGCAAATGTCATTCAATTCTGTAATGTTTGGCAACATCTAATAATTCTAATATGAACATCTTATGGATTCATTTGGTTTTCTCTGTTAATGAGTTTGAGCATCTCTTTGTATCCTCATTATGCTTTGGGTGTTCTGTTCTGTGTGTTGAGACTTCATTCATGTCTTATTATCCATGTCTATTCTCGTATCCTTTTGTCTGGTGTATAGGACACCTTTGCTGTCCAAGGATGATATTGTTTTGTTATGTTGAATATCATTTACTCGTGGTGATGTAATTGGGAAAGGGGCAATATGGGGATGAGAACGTTGCAACTACTCTGGAAGAAGCCCTCAGGAATGTCTCTCTGTTGTCAGTCTGGAATGGGCACGTTGGTGGGGAATGGATTGATGAGATTTTGTTTGAAGTTGAGAGAGAGAGAGAGAGAGAGAGAGAGAGAGAGAGAGAGAGAGAGAGAACACAACACTGGGAATGTCACAAGTCTTTTGAAACCTGAAAGATTTCCTCCATTGACCCTCCTCCTCCAACAAACCCACACCTCCTAATCCTTCCCCAAAAGTTCAACTTGGTACTGAGTATTATATATATGAGTCTATGAAGTCCATTATATTCGAACCATCATACTGTTCTTCAAAGTGTCTTCTTGAAGCCAGCAGAAGGCTTTGAGTTAGTATGGTTTTAACAACAGTGTGTTTTAATCTCATAGATACAGAATGCCTAAAATTTTATAACTATTAGATATTTTGTAATGAATAATTGCTCTGATAGTGACATTGACACTTGGAGTTGTCATGGCTCCCCCAGCACTGTGTTCTCTATGTAATTTGAAGGTGTGGTCCAGCCACAGTGACTCAGCCATCATGGATTTCTTCAGAGGCTATCACTGTGTTTTGAGAAGGAAACAGCTTACCAGCCATGCTAATGGCTGCCCCTCCTTGCTATTGTGTGGACTCAGGACTGAATTGAAACTTTGGATTATTTTATTTAATATGTATGTACATAACCTTGATCTTTGTGTCCACCTTTTTGTGGATTTTCACACACATATATTTGCCCCAACCAAGGTGCTAAACACAATGCAGCTTATATAGTACGTCACCTATGACTGTAGCATCTTATCAAAAGCCCTTTCCACTGCCACTTCTCTGTCCATCCAATCATTATTTTCATTGGTATTTTTTTAAATGGTGACCTAGTACAAAAGTGGCCTTCAGGAAAGGGTCATGATGATAGGTAGGTTTCTGTTTCTCTAATATTTTCATAACACTAAGAGGCAGTGATCATATAATCAAATACATATAAATAAAGATTTATAGATCAATTTCTTTTCTCCCTCTGGGACACTGGTTTCAGAAAAAAATTATTTGTTCATCACTAGTTGCACAAGACACAAGAGTTAGTTTCTGGAGACATACTATCAAGTTCTCAGGCAAGACCTGGCTCACAAGAGTGCTGAATTGTACCTGTAGGGTGGTGTGAATTACTATTTTTGGTTTTCTAGAACTCACTTTGTACATTATAGCCTCCTTTATATGTTCCAATCTTTTGTCTCAGCTCGTGTCAGGGTTTGAATAAGAATTCAAAAATTGCTTCTAGGATTGCTCTCTGTGTTGCCAGATGTGCTGATGTATTGGCATCAAATTAACATTTCCAAAAATGTCACCAAATGCTAAGGGAAAACAGAGATGTAAGTGTCCTTCCAACAGCTGCATGCTCTTCCTGAACCCAGTTCCTTCCTCGTCAGTGCCCAGCATGGGACTCTAAGCCCCTTTGTCAGCCTGGCTCTGCCTGTGCAGCTGCTCACACACAGATATTAGGTCTCTGTAGCCATGTCAAACAGTTACAGATTGTTTGGAGAATGACCCCCGGGTCTTGTGTTCCAGTTGACTGAGCAGGTAGAATATCTTCGCGCAACTGAGGTGCCCACCGGTGCAACCAAAATTTCATTTGCTCATTGAACATCTGCTGTTCCCTCATGCCAGCATGAAAGCAGAACTCTCCCTGATAGGGGACAGGAAAAGACAGTTTATTCTGGAACCAAATATGAGTGTCCATGGCTGAGAACGACGGAAGTGACTGCAACCTCTTCCCATCCAGAAGCTTGGGCTTGTCTGGTCTTTGGAGGGCTGGGTGTCTTTTCCACATCCTGTGTTGTGTGGGTTCTTCATCCTTTTTTTTTTCAATGGAAACACAAGTATTTTTCATTGTGTTTCTTATGGAAATACTATATGTTCTCCTGAGGTAGTAAATATCTGTAGAGGTGATGTTGTTTGTTTTGTTTCGTTTTTGTTTTTGTTTTTTTGTTTGTTTTTGTTTTTGTTTTTGTTTGTTTTGTTTTGAGAGGTTCTTGTCTCCTTCATCACCACTTTTCCCTCTCCCTCCTTCACAGATGTAATCCTTCACTATACAGATACTCAGTGTGTTTCTCATGTCTTCAAAGTGACCTAAACCTCAGCTCAGATGTCTCATCATCTAGGTAGTAGTTACTCCTGCTTTCAACTGAGTCTACCTGGTTGTTTGCAAATCTGTCATTTGGGAACAGGTCCAGAACCATCCCAGTCAAGTAGCACCTTTCTTCCCCCTGACGGGATGCACATGCTGAATCAAGGCCTGGTGCACTCTAACCACAGGACCTTGCTTTAGAGAGTCTGGGCACTCAGTGTCTTAGTCAGGGTTTCTATTCCTGCGATGAAACAACCACGACTAAAAGGCAAGTTGCGGAGAAAATGACTTATTTGGATTATATTTCCACATTGCTGTTCATCATTGGAAAGTCAGGACAGGAACTCAAGTAAGGCAGGAACCTGGAGGCAGGTGTTGATGCAGAAGCTATGGAGGGGTGCTGCTTACTGGCTTGCTTCCCATGGTTTGTTTAGCCTGCTTTCTTATAGAACTCAGGTCCCATGGATGGTACCACGCACAGTAGGCTGGGCCCGTCCCCACTGACCACTAATTGAGAAAATACTTACAGCTGGATCTCATAGAGACACTTCCTCAACAAGGCTCCTTCTCTCTGATGACTCCAGCTTGTGTCAAGTTGACACAAAACTGGTTCACAAAACCAGTACACTCCACATGAAGGAAGCCAGAGATAGCCATTTAAACAAACTGTGAAGTGCTAGCCCTTGAAAAGCTTCACCTGGTCAAGACTGCACATTGAAATGGCCAAGGTGGTTTATGCACGGAATTTTTTACATGACCTCACAAATGGAGCAAGATTCCCTACCACTACCAAGAAGAAAAGAAAAAAAAAAGGTTTAGGAAAAAGAAAACACCAGCTATTAGAATTCCATCCAGGGAGTGTGATAAAAGATATCACTAATCTTTTATTTGATTGACTTTTAATTATATTTAATTATTTAAAGCCGACAAAAATCTAAACATCTTCCTTCTCTGTAAAAAAGAATTATTTGAAATAGCAAAACTTGACTGTATGTGTTGCTCTTGTTACTGCCCAGCCACCCTCTACTGCACTGAGGAGATTCTAGTCTGGTCTGAAGGGTGAATTGTCTTCCTTGTTTAGTGGTGGCCAGTCAGCTGCACTGATGGGGGATTGCTGGACGGGTTTCAGGCTGAAATACAACTGAGGATGGAGGGAAGGATGGAAAGAATAGGAAAGAAAGAAACAGAAATTATGGGAGGATAGGAAAAAAAAGGGGGAAGAAGAGGGATAAGGAAAGGAGAGAGACAAAGTCAGACACCTTTTCCTGGTGAAAGAAGATCATGTTGTGAAGAGTTATGTGGGCGATTTTCTAGATTGGTTATGTGATAACTAATTTGACTTACGAAAACAGTCTTTAAAAAATTAGACATTTCCATCCTGGTCACATTGCAGATATGTTATGAAGGTATCCTCTATTAAGCTAAAGTTTTTACCTCATAAGTTTTGCCGTTGGCGAGAATGTTGAGGATGGAGAAGATGGAGGTTCCTTTGATGTTTTAATCTGAATCTTTTTTCTTAAATTGCTGCTCCCTAGGATGGAAAGAAGAAGTTTGACAAAGAGAGTGAAAAATACTATTCTATTCTGGATAAACATTTGAATTTGTCGGCTAAGAAGAAGGAGTCTCATTTGCAAGAGGTAAGCATGCACATTAAATCATGTGACCTCAACATTCCCAGCCTGGCTGTATGCCCACCCGTAACTTCTTAAATGATCGTCGTCGTGGTTAGCTGGGCGAGTTCACACTGTATGGCAGTCAGTACTGATGGTTCTTTGTGTAAGATACAGGTTTCCTTCAATAATAAGAAAGCCTGAGACAAGATTTTTTCTTTTCCTTGGACATATTTTAAGTAGACAGGATCTATTCAGTTCATACTGTAGTCTTTAAATTAAAGTTGAAATGTTGGTGATATTACTTCTTAAGGCTTTGCTTCCAGCAAGATGAAGGACATGGACAAGTGCTTGTTCTGAAATCTCAGTGACTTTACATTAATTATTTCAGGGACACTTTACTGTCTCATGCCTGCTAGCAATTTTCATCTTCTCTTGTTTTGAATCATTTTGTTCTTGCTATTGGTAATGTAGATAGCACTGTCAAGGGCAGCCCTGACAGGCTGGAGCTATGCAGCACCAGTCTCAGGAGAGGGAGTTTAGAAAAAAAGGGGGGGGGGAGAGAGAGAGAGAGAGAGAGAGAGAGAGAGAGAGAGAGAGAGAGAGAGAGAGAGGAGGAAGTTCTACTTTTGTTGACATTGGTATCTCAGAGCAGTAAAACTGTGGAGCACCACCCTGACCCCTGAGAGCGTGTGTGGCATAGGGTCCAGTCAGTGCAGGAATATGTTGAGTTCTCTACCTTCTCAGGGTCTTAGAACTTGCTTATGTAGTTGTCCACTTTAGCCCCTTTCTCCCATCTTTGTGTTTGCAAAGTCCACAAGGGAGGAGGACCTTCTCAGACACATCTCCCAGGAAAGCCACCTACCTTTATGAACTATTTCCCGAGTTCACTCTGCTCCTCTGCTCTCCTCACTCTTCCCACCTCACAGACTACCAAGTCCAGCCACGATGGCTGCTTGACACTTAGAGGTTGAAGAATTTAGTCCAGTGCCAGGAAAGGACCTGGAGTGTCCTGTTGCTCACATTCTCCTAGAGGACGTCCAATGTCTTAGTTTAAAGCTGATTAGGACCTGGAGATCTGGCTCAGCAGTTCAGATGCTCCTTGCTGAGGACCTGGATTTAGTTCCCAGCACCCATATCTGGTAGCTCACAATCATGTATAAGTCTAGTTTAGAGCCTCTTCTGGCCTCTGTGGGCATTGCACACACATGATGCACATCAATTCCTGCAGACACACTACACATACACAGAAAGTTAAAAATAAAAATAATAATTTAAAAAGAAGATTGGTATTAGGAAGTTTGTTTTACTTGATGTTTTATAGCTGTTCATTTACATCTCTGCCTTTTACCATTATTTAACTGCAATACAAACATTATTCATTATATAGTTGTGCAATTGTGGGATGCTTGTGGCCAAAATGAAACAAAAGACCACCTGATATAAGCCTGAATTGGGCTCTCATAATTTTTTGGCCATGTCTAACACTATCAGACTTGGCTCTATCTGGCATCATTTAGGATTGTCTACGTATTACAAATATATGAAGTCCCACATGTTTCCTTGTCTACTGCATTACAATTAACTTTGGAGAGACATGTTTATAGTATGGACATAGATGTAGTCATATGGCTGAAGTCTTTACTGAGTGTCATCGGTGAGCCATAGCAAGTGCCTGCCGTGGCAGGAAGCATAGCCTGGAAGTTCAGGATCTTTACAGATAAGGACCATGCTTACTGAGATGGTAGATGGTACCTACATCCTCTTCAGGAAGCAGTAACTGTTCCTGAAATTCAGTCTCTTTACAGGGTGTCTCCCATCTTCCTGACAGCTTAGCTTGGTATTAATACTGTCCTTGCTAGTGGCTGTGAGTGCCTTTTACTTGAGAATAACTAGGTATTTGTTGGGGGTCTGTATCTAGCTGGAGATGGAAAGGGATTACAGGGTTAACAATGTTATCCAGAATTACTCTCCAGCATGCAAGCCCATATTATGGGCTGCTGTTAGGAAGCATGGCCCATAGCACAACATAGCTGACATTGAATTAAGGCTGCTCCTGGTATGGAGCACAGAGAGTGTGGCGTGGAGCCTTTCCTGCTGCTCCTCCAGGAATCGGACCTGTTGGGGAGCTAAGTCACCACCCTGTGTGTAGTTCTGTGATATAGCATTAAATGTCACCTGCTTCTTTCCCCGGGCAGGATCAGGCTAGTAACCTGCTCTCAAAAGGACCCCTGTCTTCTCACCTGCATAGCTGCATCCTTACTCAATTTTCTTGGAAAAATCAGGCGCTGACACTGCATGAAACTGTCAGTTTGTGTTGACAGCATTCCAAGGCCAGCAACTAAAAAGGCCATTGGAATAAGTAATGAGAGAGCTAGAGTCAGACACATCAAGACCACAGGCTGGACTTAAAAAATAACATTTGATATGTAAATGATTAATTTCTTTCCAGGATGAAACAAAAAAATACCCAGACAGACAAACAGATGAAAGGAAGGAAGGAAGGAAGGAAGGAAGGAAGGAGAGAGAGAGACTGTGAAGAAAAAACAGAAGAGCATGAATGCATATAAAATATTGATTTTAAAAGATATTAAACTAAATTAAATAATAAATTGTTAGGGAATTTATATACCATAGCAGAGCAGTTTCTAACCCTCATATATGAGAAACATTTGCAAAGCAATGATAAAACCAGGTGCGGATACAAGAGGGAGGTGATTAATGACGGCATGTAAACGACATTGCCTTTTTCCTTCCTTCCTTCCCTCTCTCTCCTCCTTTTTCTTTTTCTTTTTTGTTTTCTTTTTCTCTATCTTCCTCTCTTCCTTTCTTCCTTTCTTCCTTTCGTTCTTTCTTTCTTTCTTTCGCAACCTCTCACTAGGTAGCCCTGGCTATCCTAAAGCTCAAACCAACCCACTTGCCTCTGTCTTCCCAATGTTGTGCTTGAAGACCTGCATCTCTTCCCCAGCCTATGGTCATGCACTGTTTGACTCACAGGACATAAAAAATATTGACTATTCTTCATTTAACCTAATGGATTATTTCCACAGATTTAAAATGTGCCAGGTAGCTGACAGAATTTTTACTGTTAAGAGTTTGCCCTGCAGAAATGATGAGAGATGAACTTAGAGTCTATAACTCTTATAGACAGCAAACATTCATAGTACCAACAGTTATAGACATTGCCCTGGTACAGTTAAACCACATAGTGTGACTCAAATGGTATGGGTATGGCTGTTAGAATTGCTTGTGTGTTTGGAACTGGGAAGATGTGGCAGAGGATAATGTGTTTGTTTTGCAAATATCGGGACCTGCACTTGGGTCCCTGGACTCCTGAGTTACAAGTTAGGAGTGATGGTTCACACCTGTAACTCTAGTGCATGTTGGGTAGAGACCAACTGATTCTAGGGCTAGTGCCAGGAGTCTGCTGAATAAAGGAGCTTCGGGTTTGGTGAGAGACAGTGTCTCTCTTACACACACACACACACACACACACACACACACACACACACACACACACACACAGCTAAGTACACACTCCCAAACTGCCAACCCTCACACATGTATAAGGAGAAAACCTAAAAATATTGTTCGGCAAATCATTGAAAGAGTTGAGAAATACTGAACTAAGCCAGAATATAGAGTATGTCTCAGATTCGTTTGATGAGGGACTGTGTTGTGTCACAATACTAAAGGTTGCATCCCAGCATTACTTGTTGGGGCTGTATTTCTAGGCTTTATACCTTTGAGTCATACTAATGGGTAAAGAATGAGCTTAGGACAGTAGATATTCATTGACTTACAGATAGGAAATGTAAAAGGACAAGTGGATTCCTTTTAGAAATGCGGTTCAGTTTTCCACTGAAAACTTCAACAAATGCCTCTTACCTCACCCCTCAGGGAGCCACGCCCTTCATTCAGACCCTGTGTCCTGCTCTTCACCACCATTTCATTGCTAAACCCCTTCCTGCACTCTAATCTCTGTGCACTCTAATCTCTGTGTACACTAATCTCTGTGCACTCTAATCTCTGTGCACTCTAATCTCTGTGTACACTGCCTGTGTCAAAGGCCATTATCCTGCTATGTCTGGGCAGCTTGCACCACTCAGAGGTCCCAGGACAGCCAGCTACCACTCAGTGGCCTGAGAAACCTTATGCATCCTATGTGTTCCTTTAATTTTATTTTAGTGATCTGTTCATGCTAATATTCTGTCCTTAGGTGCATGGAATTCATACTCAATTTTTTTCTGTTTTCCAGTCATCCCACAGCTTTCAACTCACCTTTGTTTATGGCAGTGCACCAGCCACTTTGGCTATAACCACAAAAGCCATCTTACCTGCAACTGACCCCTGTTTAATCCATTTATTATGCAGTCCCCTTACAGAAATCTTCTGGTTCCTTTGAAATCCTTGCACTGTCTACAGGATGTGGTCTGTTCTCACTCTGTCATTTCTACTGTAAGGTCCCTGTTCAACATGCCAAAGTACGTATTTTGTAACCACCCTTTTGATCCATCTGGATGTAACTTCTGGGGCTGGGGCAGTGGCGCAATGGCTAGGAACACTTGTTGCTCTTACAGGGGACTCAGATTTGGTTCCCAGTACCCACATGGTACCACACAACTGTCTGTCACTCCAGTTCCAGGTTATCCTACACCATTTGACCTCTCTGGATGCCTGCCTGCATTCATGCAGGTCCACACATACATAAATAGACAAACACGTTTCATTCCTTCTGATTCTCTGTCTTGTTTTCTCTCTCTTCCCTTCTCAACAGGCTCTTGCGGTGTATTCATGGCAGAATGTGCTATGGATGACCTCTAGATTCCCGCCAATCCCCTACCTTAGCCAATTGGGATTCCAGGAATGCAGCACACCCTGCTGTAGTTTCTGCTTTTGTTTGTTCGTTCCCAGTCTTCTCATATACCCTCACCAACTCTAAACTTCTCCGTTTCTTTTCTGAATTCACCACTCACAGTTTTCCCTGGAGGGCTCATGCTTCACCAAAGACTCCCTGAGGCCTCTCCATGCTTCACCCCAAGACAGCACATCGGCATCCCAGAGGACTTACAGCTACTATGGAATCATGATTAAAGTCCCTTCTGCTCCATGAGCAACAGGGCACACCTCTGCTCAGACATCATGGCTGCTGCCGTTCACTGTTAGCTTTAAAACTGTCCCACTTAGAAGCTGAATCAGTGTTGTTTCACCTAGTCAAAAGAAGGAGACAACGCTTGTTGCTAGTATTATAAACAAAGTCTGTTTTTTAGTTACATTTATTTATTTATTCCCTTTTCATTCTAATATCAGGCCCCTCTCCTTCCAGGACCTTCTCAGCAGATCCTAACCCTATTTTCCTCCTGCCTTCTCCTCAGGCAGGAGTCAGATTCAGGGACAGCCCCCACTCCAGTTATTGGGGCTCCTACGTGAAGACCAACCTGCACATGTGCTGTATATGTGTGAGGGGCCTAGTGTCCAGCCTATACTTGCTATTTGGTTGTGGTTCAGTCTCTGGGAGTCCCTAAGGGTCCAGGTTAGTTGACTCTGTTGATCTTTCTGAGAAGTTCTCTTCCTCTTTTCGTCCCTCCCTCCTTCCCCTAACTCTTCCACAAGATTTGTTGAGCTCCAACTAATGTTTGAGTGTGGATCTCTGCACGTTTCTGTCTGCTGGGGGAGTTTCTCAGAGGACAGTTATGCTAGGCTCCTGTCTGCAAGTATGATTGATAGTGACGGTTCTTGCCCATGGAATGGCTCTCAATCTTGGCCATTCTTTGTTTGGGTTTCCCTCCATCTCTGCTCTTTGTCCCTACATAACTGTAGACAGGACACATTTCTGCTGAATGGTTTTGAGAGTTGCTGTCCCTATTCCTCTACTGGTTGCTTTTGTTTTTCTACGTTTGTTGAGACAGAGTCCCACATTGTAGAGTGTGGTTGTGTGCCTTGGCTTTGAACTTGCAGCAGTCCTTTGGCCTCCATTTCCTGAATGTTGAAATTATGGGTGTGAGTAATCCTGACTTAAGTATTTTCCAGTCAGCCTCTAGCTAAGGGAATTCATGTCAGGTGGAAAATGCCCTTCTTCATCTTGTACTGAGAAGAAATGGAGCTGTCGTAGTCTTTATGTATACTTCCCTCTGGTGGCCTTTTTATTCCCTCTGAGAATCTTCATTGAGTTGATTTTTATTGCATATTAATAAGCAAAAGCATCTAAAACTGAAAGCTGGCAAAAATAACTATCTGGATTCTCTCTCTGCAGTCTCCATTGGAAGGGCTGGGGCCTTGAGAGGAATGGCTGCCTACACAGCAGCCAAATCTCTAAAGAGATGATTTCAGACTCTTATGTCAGGGGCGCACTAGACTACAACTAGGGCGTAACTGTGTGGAAAAGCTCACAACAACCACTGGCTTGTGGCTGTGATTCATGTGGTGATAAGACAGAGAGACAAGAGTGGGAAGAAGAGACAAGCCCGGAGGAGGGCAGGTGCAGAGGCCTTCACCCTTGGAAGGCACACAGGCATGCTGAATTCTTTCAGTCAGAGTTCCAAGTGCACACTTGAAAAGCTGTCATTACAAGGCAACATTCAGACACTAGAGAGTCAGTACCCAGGGTTTCACTGCAGGGTGACCACATGACCATCATTCACATCTCCCCTAGAAGGAAAGGCAGTATTTCCCATAAGCCATATTGCTTTCAGGCACAATTTAGTTTAGTTTAGGCACATTGCCATTTTTATCAGCTAGGGAGAGTTTTCCACATTTGGAGTCACATTCTGTACCCCAGGAGACCAAATTAGTTCACCTGTCCTCAAGAAGCCAATTAAAAGAGCCCAACAAATCATAAAAAAGTCAGGTTTATTCAATGTTGCTACATTGGGAAGAGGGAAAATTAGATCGAGTGGACATCCCCCACCAGGTCCATCTTTCGTCCTGAGATGAGATTAAAAAGTAAATATAGGGCCAATCAGGGATGTGCAAATCTAAACAGTTCTGGCCAAGGTGTTGGGGACAGGTTCTCCTGCCTGGAGGCAAACTCCCAGACCTTTTTTGTCTCCCAGTGTGAGATTCCTAGGATATCCCCATTTCTTGGGTGCATTGTTTTGGAAGTCTGGTGGTTGATTTAGGGACACAACTGTCTCATTAGGTTATTTTCAGCAATGCCAGGCTGGTTACTATGGGACTCTTCTTGGCCAGTATGATCCACTACTGGCCAGTGTCAGTCTGGTTAGCAGCCTTTCTGATGTCGGCGGTCAGGCCTGCAGGTCTGAGTCTTCTGCTCAGTCCTTGAGCTAGAACCAGTCACTTTGACTCTGAAGGTGCCTTGGGTTTCTACTGTCTTCTTAGGTGCTTGGTTGCACTGTCTATGATCGATCACACCTTTTAAAGAAAATTGAATCTTTAAATGGGATGCTGCCTGAAACAGAATGTTGTGCTCAGAGCTTGACCTGGAGAGACCACTGTCTCTTAGTTCCAACTCTTCGTTCACTGCTAGTGGTTTTTGTGGTTTGAAGGTGGTCATATGGAGACGACTGGTGCCACAGAAAACAACATACAGTACAAATTAGATGTTGTCTCTCAAGAGCTAGCCCCTCCTTCTGATGCCCAGCTTAGCTCATTCTCCTCGATGATGATAAGAGAAACAGTGGTACATTTATCTGGAATTTCTTTTTTCTTCCTACTCGGGACTACATTGTTCCTAAATGATTTTCCAGAGCCAGAAAAATTTTGGCTAAAACCTACCTAATTTTCAACATATGTTAGTTTAAACTCTGGAATTCTCAACTTTAAGCCCCAAGTGAGTTGCTGATAGTATTGGATTATTTATAACTCTATGGCCAAATACATACTAAGTATGTGTCATCTTGAGAGGTTCCAAGTAAAACCCTTGTTTCTGTGATGACCAGGACAAGAAACTGAAGCCGCACATTCTTGTGCTACCTTGCTTGGCTACATTAGCCTTGTCAATGGCTCAGAACCACGGTCTGTTCCCAGGTTACCTCTCAGTGGACAGCCGGCAGCAGAGCGCCACTCAGCTGCCTCCATCAATCCCAGCTGCTGCTGGAGAACCGAATGGGACAAGAAAAGTAGCCTATGTGCTTCTACAGGTCCAGCGCCACTCTTCCAAGATGTCTGACGACGGCATGGAAGAGGAGACACAGAGAAGCAGTGAACCTGTGTCAGTAGCTCTGTCCTAACCCGACTGCAGTCAGGAGGAAGAGGTGCCCCTGGTGTTGGTGGAACAGTTCGCTATGGAACTGTTCTCAGCTTTTTGTTTGGTTTTGGCTCTGCGCAGAAATTGCTTATGCCAGATTTTCTGTAATGGCGTGTCACCTTCTTGATTAACATCCTTAAACACTTCTTTTATTAAAACCCAGACTTGCTATGACCTTACTTTCCCTGATTCCTCTGCAGGCAGCTCTGCCGGGCTTGTCTACCTCCAGTTTTTCACGACAGTGACTTCTGCCCACCCTTCCTGCCTCCTTTCCTCTCTTCTTTCTTGCCTTCCTCCCCCATCTCTTTCTCTCTCTTTTCTTTCTTAAGTTTTCAACTTACAAAGATGGAGATTCCAGTGTGAACTTCTCACACGTGAATATAATTATTCGTTGTCCAGCCCACCCACGCAGAGTGCCCTACTCCAACCCCCATTGCCCCACCCCACCGCTGTCAAACACAGTCCTGTTTCAGGACAGACACGTCTATTCCATCACCTTCTCTTGCTTTCCTTCCTCTCTGTTCAGACATCTTTGTTCCCCTTCTAGGCTGAATTAATTCACTGTCAACTGTTGATGTCGAGAGCCAATTTCTGCCATTTTCTCTCAGAATTTAGTGCTGTCTCTAGATTCTTTCTGTAGATTCTCATGTGCCTTGGTATTCCTCTCTGGAGATTTCTCCCCATAATTTTACTGTGATTTTAATAGAGCTCTTTTTTTTTGTTTACTGTAGCATTTTCATTTCATTCGTGAAGGTATTGTAGCTTGTTGTATCCTACCCTTTGATGGTTAGCTCTGTGTATGTGTCTGTATTTACCTTGACTCCACTCACTATAAGCTCTAATGAGTTGAAGCTGCATTAAAACTATTTGCAGAAGTTAGTATTTAATGAAGGTTTGTGGGGTTCCCACTCCCACTGTGATAGACTCATGAGAGTTTGTGGGGTTCACCCTGCGCTCACTCCCTCTGTAATAGACTCATGAGGGTTTGTGGGGTTCTCCCTGTGCTCACTCCCTCTGTAACAGACTCATGAAGGTTTGTGGGGTTCCCACTCCCTCTGTGTATAGACTCATGAGAATTTGTAGGGTTCACCCTGTGCCCACTCCCTCTGTGTATAGACTCATGAGGGTTTGTGGGGTTCACCCTATGCTCACTCCCTCTGTAATAGACTCATGAAGGTTCGTGGGGTTCCCACTCCCTCTGTGTATAGACTCATGAGAATTTGTGGGGTTCACCCTGTGCCCACTCCCTCTGTGTATAGACTCATGAGAGTTTGTGGGGTTTACCCTGTGCCCACTCCCTCTGTGTATAGACTCATGAGAGTTTGTGGGGTTCACCCTGCGCTCACTCCCTCTGTAATAGACTCATGAGGGTTTGTGGGGTTCACCCTATGCTCACTCGCTCTGTGCATAGACTCATGAGGGTTTGTGGGGTTCACCCTGTGCCCACTCCCTCTGTAATAGATTCATGAGAGTTTGTGGGGTTCACCCTGTGCTTACTCCCTCTGTATAGAGATTCATGAGGGTTTAACCCTGTGTCATATGCTGGGCTTTCCTTTTTTTAGGCTGATTCACAGATTGGCCGAGAACATCAGAACTTCTATGAAGCTTCATTAGAATATGTCTTTAAAATCCAAGAGGTTCAAGAGAAAAAGAAGTTTGAGTTTGTGGAACCGGTAAGTTTTAGCTTTTAAATGTATAAATAGCTTCAAAAATGATCTATGAGAAAAATGTTTTAGAGAAAAATTTTTCATTTGAAATTATGATGAATGAGAATTTTTTTAAAAGGGAAACTGGGGAAGGACAAATACCTTTAGGGCAGCAAATTCCTCTCTGTCATTTTGTAATGGCGAATGAATGAAATGTACCAGTAAAACCCATAGAATGCACAATTCAAACACCAAATTTTGGATTCAGTTAATAATGTATCCATATTGACTCATGACTGTAATAACTCTTCCACAGGAATGCAGGCTATTAACCATAGAGGCCTTATGTGTGGGATGCAGAATGTGTACTTGAGGGAGCAGAGGAGAACCCTCATTTCTTGAGAAAACATAGAACTATGCTAGAAATAAAATCTATTAATTTAAAGCTAAACAATGGTGTCCATTGCATGGCAGTGAAGTCTTATTTGTTAGTTGATTTGGTGGGAAATGCTCAGGGAATGAAGGATGCTCCCTTTTCGTTATATATAGGAGTGCCTTTTAAGAGAGAATTAACTGGGGGTATGGGAGGGGTGTGTTAGTCATGAACGTGGGTGGCACATCCCAAGGGCTGGGATCCTGGACCTAATTAAGCTTATTCCATTTTCTTAGCATTTTCCCAAGTATGGTCTAATTTGTAACAGTGTTGCTCACATAAGAATTTTCATAAGGTGGCATCTGTGATAGATAAGGTCAGCTCTGGCACCAGGGCAGTCTTCTGATGTTGATCCATAGACACAGCTCAGTTCCCATGAGATGAGAAGACAGGCCTGTGCCTAAGGAAACCATAGAGCAGCTAACCGTTTCTTCCAATGATACTCATGCATAATGAAAAGTAATAACCTGTCCCTGCTTTAGAGAGACGATGACCTAGTGAAAAGTCACATCTGTCACAATCTGTTTCTTTGTGGGATCTCACCAGACATATGCAATGAGGAGGAACAGAGGCTGCAAGAATGTGGGTCCCCTCCTGAGTTGCAGGTTCTCAGCTTTGGGGTCCACCAACTCAGTCTGGTAAACAAGGCCCTCTATATCTTATAAGGCTAGTCCCTGAGCCAGGAGGATTAGGAGCTTTGGAAACACAACTCAGCTTCAGGGATTTAATTTTCTACCAACTTCATTGCTTGTTAAAGTGCTAAGTTGTTAAATTCCCTTAGAATGAGAAAGTAACTTACCTAACAGACCATCTGATCAAACTCCATACGACTCTAGGGGAGGCCTTCTGAATCTTATTGTGGCCTGTGGATGGCTTCCCAGCCGAATGAGCCATATTCTATGGCAAAGGCTGCTACTCATGACTCTTGGTCCCCTCTTTTTGACTAAGCCGTGATAGAGAGCTCCATGATGGACTATTTTGGAGGGGGGGAGTCGGGTAAGATTTAGAAAAACTTTATATATGTGTACGTATATATGTATACATGCGTGCACACCTTGGAGGCCAGAAGAGGGCATTAGATCCCTGGGAGCTGAAGTTAACAGGTTGTGTGCCTACTGTTTCGGGTGCTGGGAACCAAACTCGTATCCTCTCGAAGAACTGGAATCTCTCTGAACCACTGATCCAGCCTCCTCCTGGATCACTGTAGTCTAGAAAGCCACACTTCTTACTTCTCCCCTAGTTTGAGAACTCCTGTCACACGTGCCTCTCAGCATTTCTAGGTTGAGGCCTATTTTTTGCACCACAGCATGAGAGCCCATTAATTCTGACAGTTCTGCATATTTCTTTCCATGTTTGCCTGTCTTCCTGACTCTGCCTAGTGGTTGGGCAATTATTCCTTGTCTGAACATGAAATGAAATTTTGTTATCTGTGTACCTCTTGGAGAGTGACTTGGGGGTTGTCTGTTGCCTGATCTGAACTTCTTTATGGCCCATTCTGTCTGGCGACACTCAGGTACATCTTTATATGATATGACCTTAGTTGTATGAAGAGGAGATTTTATAGTAATTTGTTCACAGATGGCAGGCAAAAGATATGATTAGTATTCTTGAACTGTGGGGAAATGCAAGCTGATATTCACTTTAAGCAAGTGTGTGTGTGTGTGTGTGTGTGTGTGTGTGTGTGTGTGTGTGTGTGTATGTGTGTGTGTATGTGTGTGTGTATGTGTGTGTGTGTGTGTATGTGTGTGTGTGTGTTTGTGTGTTCATTTCCTAGTTGTGAGACGCTGGAGAGTCTTGTGAAGCGTTGGTTGACCAGAGATTTGTGGTATATGGGGAGATAGTTTTGGCTCATTGTTTCAGGGGACTCAGTCCTTTGTGAAGGAGAAGGCAAGGTAGCCATGGGCGCTGGCCCAGATCTGGGCAGAACAGAGGACTAGAAGCCAAGTGGGTGGTAAACTCTAGGTCCAACTTGCAGTGACTCATTTCCTCCAGCAGCATCCCACCTCCTGAAGGTTCCACAGCCTCCCAGTCCCAGTGCCACCAGCTGGGAACCAAGTGTTGTCCATCCAAACTCTCCCATGGTGTCTGATCTGTGTCTGTCTTTCTGCTCCTATCACAGCATGCTGCACATTTATAATGTCTGGCATTAAGTTGGAATGGCGTTAAGATGTGTAAAGCATCCTACTCTGTTTTTACTGAGAGCTCTTTGGTCAGCTACTGTTGTTTCCCATTCTACATGAATTTAGAATCACCAGGTTCTGCAGAGATGTGAGTGAGATGTGCATCTGATTTTATTGTACCTGTTCATCAATGTGGAAAAAAATGTCGTCTTAACAGTTTGAAGTTCTTCAGAGTGTGAAGGGGAGAGAATTTTTATTTGTTTAAATCTTTTAATTTACTTATGCTGTGTTCATGGTTTTCAGAATATGTTTTGAATTAAATTTACTAAATTAATTCCTAAGTATTTTATTCCTTTAAGGCAGTTGAAGATGAGAGTTTTCTTAGTTTCATTTCAGATTGTTTGTTGATGTGTATGCCAGTGTAAAGTCAGTCTTTTACACACTGATCTCACAGGAGTAGTTTATTAGTTCTATTGGTTTTCTTTAAGATGGATTCTGTTGCAGTAAAAATAAAAAAGCAGCAGAACTGGTTCCCACGATTACCCCGGCTACCACTACTTCTGGTTCCAACGGGTCATTGAAACTAGCGCTAATTTATCTCAGATTAGTAGCTCTCCCAGTGGCTCTCTGCAAGCCTCTAATTCTCTGGGTCCAGCTACCTGGTAAAATCATGGTTCTAGAAGTCCAGCAGTGGCTGGCCTATCACAGCTCCCTCCCACATATTCTACCCACACTCCCAGCAATGACCCTTGGTCGTTAAAGTATAAACTCCCAGCTACCTGGTAAAATCAAGGCTCAACAAACTGTAACCCAACAATCAGATTTACACGTTAAATTCTCAACCCACGATACAACCACACAATAAACTCACAACCCATTGATAAGGATGTAAGCTGCCCACCTAGATAAGATAAATTTGCCTACAGAAATCCATCCCAGCAATCTTGGCAATTCAAGACCACCCAGATCTGAGTCATCCTTCCCTGTCTCCATCTTGAGTCTCCTTTCTTCCCCTTCTCTCCCACCTTACAATAGCTTTGTCCCCGCCTTATTTTTTTACTGTCCAATCATGGCCTTGACCTAACTCGTCTGCCTTCACCTGCATAATGACATCAACCTATGGGATTCTTTCGGATTTTGTGTACACAAGTTCAGGGCAGTTGCAAATGGTTAGTTTTGCAATTTGCTTTCTGGTCTGGACATCGTGCATTTCCTTTCCCACATATGTACTTTGGTGTGGAGTGTCCTGTCCTCCTTGTGCCCAGTTTCCAGAGGTTGTGGAACTGTCAGGAATTAGTGTGTGGCTGGAGGAAGTAGGGACTATGGAGGCCCCTGCTGCGGCTGGTTCTGCCTCTCCCTAGACACTGCACGCACTCTGTCCTCTTACTTTAGCCCAGTGAGTTGTGTGTGTAAAGATGAGTAGCAAATGCATGCCTACCACATTCGTTTATATTTCAGTCAAGCAGCAACCAATAGGTGGGAAAATTATGAAAGTATTTTTAGTTCTAAAAATTATCTGCAAACCCGGTATCTGTGTTGACTTTGGTCTGGTTTGGTCTGGTTAAACAATAATAATTTGACTCTAAGCACTGTGGAGATAATAAAGAGTGATAGGAGGTTTCCCTGGTGCTGAAGCAATGTGAATCTGGAGTAAAGATGCTTACCTGCCACTAAGCCCACATGGTAGGGGGAGGGCCATCTTCTTGATGGATCTGAACAAGTGCACCTTGACACATGTATATGACAATTAGTAATGGTTATCTCTGACATTTTTGTAAAGGTCACATTTATTCCACAGTGAGCTTAAGCCTTCTTTTCCTCTTTGTTTGTTTTAACCCCACACTGACCAAAGATGAAGAGGGTCTGGGAAGGTCAGTTCTTCACAGTTCCGGGTCTTTCTACCGAACATCGTTGGCTTAATGCCATGGCATCTGCTCAGTGCGCCATCAATGTGTGTGAGTGTGCACTCCTTTCTGAAAAGTTGAGCTCTGCTGCCATCTAGGGGCCCTTGTTTCACACGCATTTCGGTTTAGATTTTCAAGCTGCTTCCAGGGAAATGCAGCACAGAGAAAAAGGCTCTGGGTGTGCCATTAATTACTATTTCAGTTTTATTTATTTTATTTTGTGTGGGTATGAGTTTAGCCTGCATGTATTTGTGTGGACGTATGTGTGCCTAATTCCCATGGAGGCCAGAAGAGGGCTACTGAGATTCCCTGGAAACTGGAGTTACAGAGGTTATAAGCCGCCCTTTGGATACCTGATATTGATACCCAGATCCTCCACTGAGCCATCTATCCAGCATCTGGTGTGTAATTTTTATGTACTTCAATAAAATTTTTCACTCCCCATTGGGTGCTTAGAACATGTCATGAGAGGAAATGGATTCCTCCGACTAAGCGATCCTGCAGCCCCACTAACGAGGTTGGCAGGTGGATTTCTGTCTGTGGCCGTCGCTGTCTCGGGAATGTTTAGGATACAGAGCAACCTCGGGGAGACAGAAGTGCTGGAATCGTGGGTTTTAAAGCTCAGGTTGTAAACAGGTTTCAGTGGAGAATGACGGCTCATTGCGATCCCTACCGAATTGCTTCCTGACGAGTGACTTGACAAATGTCAGCGTGTGCGAAGGGTAGTCGTGAGCACAGTGGCAACCACGTGACACTTCTGTATGCATCTTATCTTTTAATATATAAACTAACTTTACTCCAGAGCCTTAAGCCAGACTCCAGGAATCCACACACACTATTGAGATGCCATTATACTTCTGACACACACAGTACAGTATGTCCTTTCCCGCCCACCCTCATGCTCTGAGAAGTCAGAATATTAAAAAAGTGGATTTAGGGGCATTATTTATTTTATATATTTATTTCAATGTTTTAAAATATCTTCTCTGTAAATTTAACTAGCTGGGTGGCTTCTAATGGCTTTGAAATGACACCAGCTCCCTATGACGTCACAACGAGACAGTTTCTCCGCAGGCTCATTAGATGCCACCAGAGAAATACTCTTCTGATGGCAAGTCAGAGGACTCCTGTAGTTATGCATTTCCAAAAATTTTACTGTTTTTAACCTTTGGAAAAGTCTAGATTTATACATGCAGGGCCTAACCAGAGGGTTTAAATCCAGCTTTAAGCTCCAGTTTGCTCTAAACCGGAAGTTTAAATTACATGAAAAAGAAAAAGAAAACAACTTAAGAAAACATTTTGAAAGTGTCAGAATCCTAAAATGAACACAACTCCTTACACGTTGAAGAAAAGCATGACGTCATCATTTTCTTTTACATCCGGCTCATAGGGATTGGCAGTCCTAACACCCATGTGAGATGACTCTTGGGGTACTCTTGCCTCCCCACACAGAGGAGGTGGGAGAAGCTACTCACATAGAAAGGTCTTTCAAATAGTCTAGTCGTTCTCTTTTAATTTGAAAAATAACAAGTGAAATAGTATAAGATTCTTATGAAAATGTTTTCCATTTTATTGCAGCAAGAAGTTGTAGGCTGACCACGCCAGTGCCTAAGACTGTGGAATAAAACTGCAGCGAATTATATAAAGTATCAAAATCATGATGTTTCTAGATAAAGTTTCTAGTAAACATGCCTGTCGCATAATTTTATGATAAGCTCTCTCCTTATTTACAGATGCAAGTATATAGTAATTAAGCACAAAAGAATTTGTGATTTCAAGGCTAGGAATATGGAATGTCTTTTCTTCTTCTTTTTTTTTTTTTTTTTTTTTTCGGAGCTGGGGACCGAACCCAGGGCTTTGTGCTTTCTAGGCAAGCGCTGTACCACTGAGCTAAATCCCTAACCCCTGGAATGTCTTTTCTGAAGATTTAATTTTGAGTAGAAAAGATCATGTGATTCTAAGTTCTGCAAACCTGCTTTGAATTCTTGAAAACTCTTCCCTAGCCCAAACAGGATCTATACTGCCACCTTGTGGTAATTTTTCTTCCCTCCCTCTGGACAAATTGTTACTGTCCGTGGCCAGCTCCTTCCTGTGATATCCTGCCCAGTCTGTAAATCTGATGCTCTTTCACCTTCTGTTTTGTCTCGAGACCATTCCCAATTCTCTGTGATCCCCTTAGTGGCTCCCGTAGTTGTCTCATGATGCATTTGGAAGCAGGACAGTGGACAGTGCATGTTCATGACTTCTCAGAGAGACAAGATAAAAAGGCAATGACCTCTTGTTTCCACCTCACACCCGTTTCCGTGGCCAAACACTGATAGAAAACTGTTACTTTGAGAAATTAGAATGAAATATAATCTCCTTGATATTTTGTATTGAATGTTGATTTTTATGATTTTTTTATGTGTATGTTTTTATCTTTGCAGCTTTTGTCCTTCCTTCAGGGTCTGTTTACATTTTACCATGAGGGATATGAACTTGCCCAGGAATTTGCACCGTACAAGCAACAGCTACAATTCAACTTACAAAATGTAAGGATGCTCTGCCCACCCTGTCGTTCCTTAGCCACGACCTCACAGTGACTCAGTTAGGATCAAACCAGACCTTGTGTGTATATGTGGCCAACTGCAGTAACTCAGGGAGTCCTCTTCACAGACATCCTCATGACTTATTTCCTAGCAACCAGGTGAATGTCTACCAGAGAAGAACTAATGTCATGTTAGAAAAATGTGTGCCACTGGATTTTATAAAAGTATTACAAAGTAGGTCCTTGGAGAGTAACTGGTATTCTTGTTAGCTCAGTGAGTGACTCAGGATGAGTAGGGTCTACGATTCACACATCCTCTGTGTTTAGTATAGTTAGTATAGTGTATACGCCTAAAATTTTTTTATGGAACTTAAATTCTCCTCACCACACACAGACAAGAACAGAAAATACATGTGAGGTCCTCTAGTTCTTTTGGTCTCTGAACACATAGCGACACTTCTACCATGAGCCAGCATACTTCTGTGGGAACAACAGCTAGGGAAGAACAAAGCCTTCATGTTAAGTCTTCAGTCACTGAATACCTGAGTGGATAGCAATTTAGCCAAAATAACCTTCACTTAATCATCTGTAAAAGGTGTGTGTGTCCCTGCTTATCTGGGTCTTATCATCATGGTGTCTAGACACCATGCTACCCAGATGGCATGTCCTAGTACAACTATTTAATTGCATTTTTCTAATCATGTTCAGGTTTCAGCTTTTGTACTTTGGTTCCCGAGCAGGAATAGTTAGTTTTGCCCTTAGTATTCCCCCCGAATGTGGAAGACAGTTGTCTGTCTTCATTAAAAAAAGAAAAAGGAAAATTGCAGATGCCAGAGAGTTTTTACAAGTTCTTACAGTATTAACTACAATTACCTCAGTAGAGATAGGAGAAAGGAAACACTTGAAAGAATCAACCAATCTTTATGTTTAAAAGAGTGAAACAGCTACTCTGAGGCTCACTTCTCTTGCTGTGGACCAACAAAGCCTTGGAGGTAAGCTGTGCGCTTTATTTTTGGCACACTTTTGTTAGGGTGAAATGCTTCGAATGCAAACCAGACTCTTTTAGAGAAAACCTTACTTTCCCCCTACAGTTTAAACAAACTTATTATCAAGTTCATAAATTACTAGTCTCAAAAGAAAGAACTTGGATTTTATGTGAATAAGTTTTACACTGGCCTTCTAACAACTGTCCTAGTACTTCCAGAAAGGAAATCATGTGATGTGTCATTTAACAAGCCCTCCAATTGTAGACTTCACTGAGAGGTACACTCTGAAGCTGAGGTTTTCTGAGTGGCCACCTCACTCTATCCATGGGAAGCTTTTATTTGTGAGTTCATTATAGTAAAACGATTTTCTTTAATTCTAAAAAAAAAATAGAAATTAGAATATAAAGCCTTGGGACAAGAAGGGATTTTATTTTAAATTTGCTCATTGTCACATATATCAAAAGCATCGTTTTTCTTCCTCAAAAAGAGATTAAGTTCTTATGTATCTACTTTTAATCTTAGCTAATCCAAAGCTTGCAGATGGTCAATAATTTCATTTGTTTACCGACTTGGGACTCTACGCAGAATCTCTCACACAGAGAGACTTATTGGAATTGGACTCAGAACAGCAGAGTCCTTTACACTGAGTAGAACTCGAGATCAAGGTTACCCTGCTATCTTTAGCAGTTTGAAAACTAGTCAACACCTTCCTAACCCTGGTGGGAAGTGCTAAGTGAGTTTGTGGCTTCTCTTCACTAAGACAAGGAACAACTTTGAAAGTACCCGACAAGAGGTGGAGAGATTGATGCAGAGGATGAAGGCTGCCAACCAGGACTACAGACCACCCAGCCAGTGGACCATGGAGGGCTATCTTTACGTCCAGGAGAAAAGTGAGTCCCAGAGACGGACTTGAGGTCTCTCTTTTTACTTTCCTTTAGATATTCCACGAGTGTGGGGCCCATGTGTTTATATGGATGTCTGCATGTGTGTGGACACAGGTGGTTACAGGTGCACATATGCACTAATGCATAGCAGCTCATGTCAGAAACCATCTCCTACATCACTCCACGTTGTCACATAGGTAGGGTCTGTTAGTCAAGCCCAGAGCTCTGGGGCTAGTCCCATTATCCAGTGCATTAGTCAGGGACCTAGAGAAACAGGTCTAAGAGATTTATAGGCTGTGATCCATCTATTCCAATAAAGTCCGGTTGTCAGACATGGGAGGTCCAGTAGTCCTGCAGTCACCCAGTCTGGGATGGCTCAGCTGCTCATTAGTATACACTGGAATGTCAAGGAGGTAGCTTTAATGGAAGAATAGCCTTGCCAGTGCGAGCAAAGGCAAGTGTGGGTTCCCCAGTAAGAGTGAGCTAACCCAAACACAGAAAGACACACATGGTATGCACTCACTGATAAGTGGCTATTAGCCCAAATGCTTGAATTACCCTAAATGCCTAGAACACATGAAACTCAAGACAGATGATCAAAATGTGAATGCTTCACTCCTTCTCTAAAAGGGGAACAAGAATACCCTTGGCAGGGAAGAGAGAGGCAAAGATTAAAACAGACACAGAAGGAACACCCATTCAGAGCCTGCCCCACATGTGGCCCATACATATACAGCCATCCAATTAGACAAGATGGATGAAGCAAAGAAGTGCAGACCGACAGGAGCCGGATGTAGATCGCTCCTGAGAGACACAGCCAGAATACAGCAAATACAGAGGCGAATGCCAGCAGCAAACCACTGAACTGAGAATAGGTCCCCCGTTGAAGGAATCAGAGAAAGAACTGGAAGAGCTTGAAGGGGCTCGAGACCCCATATGTACAACAATGCCAATCAACCAGAGCTTCCAGGGACTAAGCCACTACCTAAAGACTATACATGGACTGACCCTGGACTCTGACCCCATAGGTAGCAATGAATATCCTAGTAAGAGCACCAGTGGAAGGGGAAGCCCTGGGTCCTGCTAAGACTGAACCCCCAGTGAACTAGACTATGGGGGGAGGGCGGCAATGGGGGGAGGATGGGGAGGGGAACACCGATAAGAAAGGGGAGGGGGGAGGGGGATGTTTGCCCGGAAACTGGGAAAGGGAATAACACTCGAAATGTATATAAGAAATACTCAAGTTAATAAAAAAAAATGCAGGGGTCATTTTTAGGAGGTAATGGTGGCAGCCCTCTCTATTTAAAGTCCCATGGGAGATTGAGAACGTCCCATGAATGCCCTCATCAGGATGATGCAGGCTGGTGACTGTACTAGTCATCTTTCTCTCAGTAGCACCATGTCATTAAATTCTGGGCTCTGCCAGTTTTCAGAAGTAAAAGCAGAAATTATGCCATGTCACATGGGCACTCTCTGCTTCCTGAAGTGAGAAAACAAATGGCGGATGCAACAGAGACCCGTCACAGCCACCCACCCCATGCCCAGGATGTACTTCCCACAAAAATCAACATAGATCCACTCAGACGTGGGTAACTGGGGCCTCTTCTCTGTGTGCTCATTAAATGAAACCGCCTTGAGTATTTTGACTAAACCAACCCAGTTTCACATCAGATGTACCGTAATGTGCCATCCTCACATTGTGGTGAGCGAGCTGTTATGTCCGGCCTCGTGGATCAGTATGTGCTTTGGAAAGTAGAAAACTGTCTCAGTGCCTGTCTCAGTGCCTGCTGCTCAATGCCAATAATCCTCAGCTTTGCTGAGATCTGTACTCAATGAAAATTAAATTACTCTCAGGTAATGCTCATTCCGACCCTTCAAAGCTAAGAAATTTAAAGTAAACATCCCCCCAAATGCTGTGTGCCAAGTCAAATCTATACCTCATATTATCTGAACCAATGGATTGATCTATGGCCAGTGGATGGACCTATGAACCTGAGGCTCAAAGCTATTTGTTGAGGGTTTGTATGTTGCTGTGTATTGGAATGCTAAATTTTGTGTCTGTAGGTCTAGGCCTAGGAGTGGATTTTCCCATTTACCAGCTTTTGTTGTGCAAACCCTGCTCCTTAATTTAAAACTATTGGTTGAATAAAATTAGCTATAGTCAATTATTGGAGGATTAGAGGTAGGTTGGTTTTGAGTTACTTTGGTTGGGGATGGAAAAGTGACAGAAGGAGGAAGAACAAAGAACGAGAGGAGAGGAGAAAGCTGCTGTGAGGAGAGATGGACCACAAGCCCACGGTGGCTAGGAGAAAGAGGAAGTATCCTCAGTATACCATTGGGAAGGTAGTCAGGTCAGCAGTTAAAAGTAAATTAGGGATTACCCTCCAGGAAATGTCAAATCCAAAAATAAATAAATAAATAAATAAATAAATAAATAAATAAATAACCATAGTCTAATTTATTTGTTTTGGTCAAATTTAAAATAGTTGGACTCTAGCTATTTCTTATGCTCTAATTATAAAATAACTAGAGTGTCATCAAGATTCATAACTTCAGATCTGAAAAGATCATACTGCTAATGAGAGGGAGAGTCCTAGCTCCTCACCTGAGCCTAGGTCCCTTGTCCATCCAGGCTGTGTGGTAAGGCATGCTTGCCAAGTCTGTCCATCAAATTGGTATGTGCTTGTATGACACTATTTAATGACTGAGCACAGCCTGAGTATCACATGCAACCTTCACTGTCATGTTACTGACCATGTTACAAATGCATATCAAAGTTCTTCACAGTCAGTGCTGCAGCTCTGGGTTCTCCGTAACAAACCTTTCAACTACAGTATTTTGCCAACTAAATCAACCTTTTCCCCCATTAGCATGGTGTGATGGTTTGCATACGCTTGACCCAGGGAGTGTCACTATTAGAAGGTGTGGCCTTGTTGGAGGAAGTGTGTCACTGTGGGGTGGGCTTGGAGACCCTCCTCCTAGCTGCCTGGGGATGTTCAGTCTATTCCTGGCTTCCTTTGGGTGAAGATGTAGAACTCAGCTCCTCCTGCACCATGCCTGCTTGGATGCTGCCATGCTCCCACCTTTATGATACTGGACTGAACCTCTGAACCTGTAAGCCAGCCCCAATTAAATGTTGTCTTTTATAAACTTACATTGGCCATGGTGTCTGTTCACAGCAATAAGACCCTGACTAAGACACATGGAGACTGTGGAACATGTCCCTTGAGTATCTTACAGTCTCAATGGTCAGGAGAAGAAATGGAAAGGTTATGGTTGAAGGTGATGTGTTTGTGTGTCAGTGCTGACATATGTAGATATTATAACTTTTGATTTAATTAAAAGGCTAATTTATTTGCCATTAGAGGATTTATTTTAATATGGCTTACTAAGTAGGATGTTAGTAGTTATATCCAGTGATTGAGTTACCTGTTGACTTTAAACTAAGTTTGTGTGTTGTTTGCCTTCACACGGTGACTCAACTGAGTTCCAGAGAAAGGTACGGTGTCAAAGCACCGCAGCTAGCCACCAAATTTGATGAGTGGGGCTGCCATGGTAGCTACCTGCCATGGGGACTCATTGAGTCAGGTGGAGAGAATTTTAAAGGGAGAGTCTACAGAGATGAGAACACCCCGCCATTGTTATGTGGCCCACAGGTGCTGGGTGTAGTATGTATGGGATGGTGTGTCCTTTTTTTTTTTTTTTTTTTTTTTTTAAATGTAACGCTACAGAGAGGCATTCTGTATGAATATTTTATTTCATTTTTCCCCTAGATAATATAGATAGTTGCTGCAATCCTGGCATACACACCATTTATTTATTTTTTTAATTAAAACTTTTGTACACTGTATTTTGATCATGTTTTCCCTTCCCCAGTACTCATCCCAGAAGCCTTCACTTCCCTTTCTACCCACTCAGGGTCACAACTTCATGGCACATCTCTCTCCCTCTTTCTCAAAACAGAAACAAACAAAGCAAAAATTGAAAGTCAGGACAAATTTGTTTTGTCATTTTTTTGTCCCATTTTCATTCTAAACAGAAAGGCAGGAAGGCTTTGGATTAAAAAAAAAAACTAACATTATTTTGACCTTACTCTTCAAATCTGTGTTATTCAGTCACTATCTAGTAGTTCATTCAGTGAACGGGGCCATGGCTTGCTGACCCATCTACAGATAGTGTAGCATTTGTGGACAAGTCTACTAAGTGTGCACCTTTTAATAATGTAGGGTTGAAGATTGCCTGAATAGACCTAGTGAGGACTTAATGTACTTATATGTTATTCATACCTTATTTTTTATTCCTATAATTTTTTTCAACAATTTTTATTTACATTTCAAATGTTATTCCCTTTCCTGATTTCCGGGTCATAAGCGCCCTATCCCATCCCCCTCCCCTTCTTCTATGATGGTGTTCCTTCTTCTCAACCCCCCCTTCCAACCCCCATGACATTCCCCTGCACTAGGTCATCCAGCCTTGGCAGGACAAAGGGCTTCTCCTATTGGTGCCCAACAAGGCCATCCTCTGCTACATATGTTGCTGGAGCCATGGGTCTGTCCATGTGTACTCTTTGGGTAGTGGTTTAGGCCCCAGGATCTCTGGTTGGTTGGTATTGTTCTTATGGGGTTGCAAGCCTCTTTAGCTCCTTTAATCCTTTCTCTAATTCCTCCAATGGGGACCCCATTCTCAGTTCAATGGTTTTCTGCTAGCATTAGACTCTGTATTTGACAAGTTCTGTCTGAGCCTCTCAGGAGACATCTATATTGGCTCCTGACAGCATGTATTTCTTGGCTTCATCAATATTATCTAGTTTAGGTAGCTGTATATAAATGGGCTGTATACCCAGGTGGGCCAGGCTCTGAATGACCATTTCTTCAGTCTCTGCTCCAAACTTTGTCTCCATGTCCTCTCCATATGAATATTTTTGTTCCCTCTTTTAAGAAGGACTGAAGCATCCACACTTTGGTCATCCTCCTTCTTGAGCTTCATGTGGTCTGTGGATTTTTATCATGGGTAATTCGAGTTTTGGGGATAATATCCACTTATCAGTGAGTGTATACCATGTGTGTTTTTTTGTGATTGGGTTACCTCACTCAGTATATTTTCTAGTTCCATCCATTTGCCTATGAATTTCATGAAGTCCTTGTTTTTGATAACTGAGTAGTACTCCATTGTGTAGATGTACCACATTTTCTGTATCCATTCCTCTGTTGATGGGCATCTGGGTTCTTTCCAGCTTCTGGCATAAATAAGGCTGCTATGAACATAGTAGAGCATGTGTCCTTGTTGTATGTTAGAGCATCATTTGGGTGTATGCCCAGGAAAGGTATAGCTGGGTCCTTAGCTAGTGCAATGTCACATTTTCTGAGGAACCTCCAGACTGATTTCCAGAGTGGTTGTACCAGTTTGCAATCCTACCAACAATGGAGGAGTGTTCATTTATCTCAACATCCTCACCAGCATCTGCTGTCACCTGAGTTTTTGATCTTAGCCATTCTGACTGGTGTGAGGTAGAATCTCAGGGTTGTTTTAATTTGCATTTCCCTGATGACCATGGATGTTTAACATTTCTTTAGGTGCCTCATGGCTAGTTGATATTGCTCAACTGAGAATTCTTTGTTTAGCTCTGTACTTCATTTTTAATAGGCTTATTTGGCTCTCTGGATTCTATCTTCTTGAGTTCTTTGTATATTTTGAATATTAGCCCTCTATCAGATATAGGATTGGTAAAGATCTTTTTCCAATCTGTTGGTTGCTGTTTTGTCCTAATGACAGTGTCTTTTGCCTTACAGAAGCTTTGCAGTTTTTATGAGGTCCCATTTGTCAATTCTTGATCTTAGAGCATAAGCCATTGGTGTTTTGTTAGGAAATTTTCCCCAGTTCCCATTTGCACAGGGCAATAAGAATGGGTTGATTTGCATCCTTCTACAAGCTGACCTCCAGTTGAACCAGCACCATTTGTTGAAAATTCTATCTTTTTCCACAAGATGGTTTTAGCTCCTTTGTCAAAGATCCAGTGACCATATGTGTGTGGGTTTATTTCTGCGTCTTCATTCTATTCCACTGATCTACCTGTCTGTCTCTGTACCAATATCATACAATTTTTATCACTTTGCTCTGTAATACCTTGTTATAAGACAACTGATTTTTCTCAGGGTTATCCTGAGCCTCTGTGGTGCTAACCTTATCCTGAGTTTATTTCACTTATTTTAATGGCACTCTCCGAGGCTATAGAATCTTTAATTCAGTCTCTGTGTCGTGGAATCTAATCTGTCTGTTGTGTCTTCCTCTCACCTCTCCCTCACCTCCCCCTTCTTAGTCCAGGCTAGACTTGTGCAGCAGCCTCTTCAAGGCTTCTCCTCTGCCTTCAGGCTTTCCCCTCAATTTTCCCCTGCAGCAAGGTGTCTTAGAGGTCATCATGAAAGGCTCCTGTGTTAATGTCCTCTTGTGAGGGAGCACTTGGACAGTGTCTGTCATTGGAGACCTTCATAGGCAAGATGATTCCTTTATTTTAATGAACCCCTCTCTGATATGGCTTTTCTGTCCCAACACAGTTTCTACTTGGGATTTCTCTGGTTCTGCCTGTGTCATGTATACAATGGCACTAGTTGTATTTGGCCAACAGTATTTTCTATATACTAATGCTTTCCTATTACCTCTGGAATCATTGCTGTAGTCAATATGATAAGATAGGGTAGAGAGAGTCATTGTCTTCTGAATATAGAGTTCTTTATGTGCATGTGAACTGCTGACATTGTCTGCCTTTGAGCAGCATTAAGTCTCATCTAATAGTCTTCAATCAACATGGGAAGCAAATGGGTCTCATAGTCAGAAATCTATTGGAATTCATTGTCTGCCATCCACCTTTCGGATTTTGTTTAGTTTTTCAAACAGGGTCTCGTGTTCCCTTCAGACTGGGCTTGAACTTATGATGTATCTCAGGATAGCCTTGAACTACTGATCGTTCTGCCTCTCCACTTCCCTTGTGTTAAGGTTTGATGACCCTGTCACTACACCGAGTGAAGAAAGCTGGGGAATGAACCTAACTAAGGCTTTATGAATGGTTAGGTCAGCATGTTACAAACTTCTGTATTTCCAGCTCTCTGTTATGAACTTTTATATTGTGTATTGTATTGTTTTGTGTTGCTTTTGTACATAATTTACTGAATTTAGCCTCCTTGTTCATATTTATTCCTATTGTGGATCTATGAATTAACAATAATATATATCAAATATCTCAACTTCCAGTGATGTTATTAAAAGGACTACTTCTCCTGAATCCTTGTTAGTCTGTACAAGTTAGGGTTGTTTAATTTAGTTCCTAAAATGACTTAGAGCCCATCGTCTCAGCCACATATATCTAGAGACACTCTCTACCCACACTCCCCAGTGACCACAGCTGGCAGTGACTCGGGTAAAGGTGACATTATCCTTTCAGTTGTCCAGGATGACCTCTGCAGTCTCACTCTCAACCTGGTAAAAACCTTCTTACAAGTGTCTTTTTTTCCACCTCAACTCCATTCATTGTGTATTTTAATTCTCGCATCAGACACATGGTTCTCTAGCCCTTGCATTCCTGTCTCTCAGACAATCCATTGTTTTACTGAATCCTTCTTGCAGGATCCCTTCTCCCCACCACATTTCCAGGGTCTTGGGGACCCTAACTCTAGATGTGAACAGAATCTTTTTAGCCCTTTCCTAAAGCCTCTTTCAGCTATTTCTCCTAATCCATTTCTATTCTTCTCTAACACACACACACACACACACACACACACACACACACACACACCCCACCACCACCACCACCACCACCACCACACAACAATAAAATAACAAGGATTAACAAACACTGCTCATTAATATTTCTCAATAATCATGTCAATTTAATAAAAAGACAATGACTAATAGGATGGATGTGAAAATGAGTTCCGTCCTTCTACAACATCCAAGAAATACATCTGACCTGTAAGAATAGATATCACTTTAGGGTAAAATGATGGAAGGGGATATTCCAAGTGAATGGACTAAAGGAAGCAGGTATAGTCATGTCATTATCTGACAAAATAGATTTCAAATCCAAACTTATCATAAGAGATAGAAAGGACACTACGTAATCATCAAAGAAAAAAAGTCTACCAAGAAGATACTGACATTCTGAACACATATACACCAGACATAAGGGCAGTACATACTACTACAGCTATAATTACATATTGACCTCACATAGTGATAATGGGTGATTTCAGTACTCCACTCTCACCAATAGACAAGTCATCTAGACAAAAACTAATCAGAGAAATACTGGAGTTAAATCAAATGGATCGAGCAGATATTTATAGAACATTTCACTCAAACAAAAAGAATATACTTCTCAGCATCTCACAGAACTTTCTCCAAAATTAGCCACATATGTGGACATGAATCAAATCTCAACAAATATATAAGAAAACTGAAGGGAGTCCTTGCATCCTATCTCATTACCATGGATTAAAACTGGAAGTCTACAAAAGCAAAAACAGCAGAAAGTATATAAACTCCTGGAAACCGAACACCTCGATAGTAATAGCAAATTGCTCAAGACATGAATTAGTAAAAGCTTAGAAACATTTTAGAGTGTAATGAAAATGAAAACAAAGGAAAAACATTGGACACAATGAAGGCCAATCTAAGACGCAAGTGCTTAGCACTAAGTAGCTACAGAAAATAGTGGGAGGAATCTTACGTTAGCAACCGAATGACACATCTAAAAGATAGAAAACAGAAAAAAGAAGAAATAGCACCAAAAAGTAGTAGGTGGCAAGAAATAACCATATTCATGGCTGAAATCAATAAAATAAGAACAAATAAATATAAAGAATAAGTGAAACAAGTAGTTGGTTCTTTAAAAAAAATATTGCAAAACCCTTAGACAAATTAAGTAAAAGACACAGAAAGAAGATCCAAATTAATAACTTTTGAAATGGAAATAGGGATATAACAACTGACACCAAGGAAATCAGAGAAAAATAGGGACATATTTTAAAAACCTATACTCCACCAAACTTGGAAACCTAAAAGAAAGGGATAAATTTGTAGGTATGTACTGCCTATTAATTAAGATCATATGAGCAACTTAAGAGCCCCTTGTGAGATAGAAGCAGGAAATAAAAGTCTCCAAACAAACCAACCAAACGAAGAGCTCTGAGTTGTGGGTCTCTCCATAGACTGATGGCCAATTCAGTCCATGAGGGCAGCGGGAACAGAGACATTGAACAAGGAATCAATGGACAGACAAAGGTCATTGACTGGGGTACCTGGAATGCCTCATTAGCATGGGGAAGCATCTCAGGAATCTTAGGTGCTGGTTGAGCAGGTTTTGTCAGGAGTAAGGAAATTCAACCTGTAAACTAATTGAGGCTGCTTGTCTCCGGTAGAGACAGAGAGAGACAGAGAGAGACAGAGACACAGAGGCAGAGAGACAAAGAGACAGAGATAGGGCAGAGAGACAGACTAGGGATACCAGTGATAGATTTCAACAAAATAAAGATGATTTACAGCAAGTCACAGCCCAAATCAACCTAAACAGAGAGGGACTCAAAGCATTTCCATTAAAACCAGGAACAAGACAAGGTTTTCCATTCTCCCCATACCTATAATATAGAACTTGATCTTAGCTACATTAATACAACAACTGAAGGAGGTAAAGGGTTATAAATTGGAAACAAAGAAGTCAAAATCTTTTTTTTTGCAGGTGATATGATTCTATACAAATTCAAAAAAAATTTGCTGGATACAAAATTAACACTCACAAGTAAATAGCCTTTCTATATAAAAAAGACAAATGAAATAGGAAAGAAATTAGGAAACAAAATCTTTTACAATAGCTTAAAAATATACAATGTATTTTATAAACAAACTTAATTCTAAAAAAGTGAGACTTTAAAATATTATAGAAATAGATATTTTCCTTATAAGATTTTTCAATGCAATTATTTCAGTTATATATAATATATAGTTATATAATTTTCAATTATATAAACTTTCAATTATAAGAATATAATTGAAGAAGGTAGCAGAAAATGGAAAGATCTTCTATACTCATGGATCTAGTACTAATATAACAAATATGGCTGTTCTTCTAAAAGCAATGTAAAAATTAAACACATCAAAATTTCAACACAATTCTTTGCAAACTGAAAGGACAGAATGTAGCTTTATATGAAAACAGGGAGAGAGGCGGGGAGACAGACAGAGAGACAGAGACAGAGAGAGAGACAGAGAGAGACAGAGACAGAGAACCAGGATAGCTAAAACAATTCCAAGTAATAAAAGAATTCTGGAAGCATCACCATCCTGAAATCAAGTTACACTACACAGTTACAGTAATAAAAAAATCCTTCTCAATGAGATAACGCAGACCCACAAAGAAATAAATATGGTACACGTTTACTTGTGTGTGAATGAATATTAGCCGTTAATCCTTCAATAGAATGCTATTATCTGAATAACCACAGATGTTAGGTATAGAGTAAGGAACCAAGTGGGAAAAAAGATCTCCTAAGTAAGGGAACATAGAACTTATATAATTACACAGGGGGACTGGAAAAGGAGCATTAAATGAGAAGTGAGAAGTGGAAAGTTAAAGGGCATTAGGAAAGGGAATAGAAGGAAGGACAGCTAACACTTAAGGGCCATTTGAGGACTCATACAGAAACTTACTACAGCAAACACACACACACACACACACACACACACACACACACACACACACACACACACACACACACATATATATATATATATATATATATATATATATATATATATATATATATATGAAAGAAATCCAAATGGAATCACCAAATAACATGGGAGTCAAAGTCCCAATGGACATTTCTTGTCTCTTTGAGAGAACCTCTAGTATCAGGGATGGGTTATATCTAGTTGAGTTGTTGGTCAAAGGTGCCTTAAGGAGACACCCAAAGAGCTCAGGCTATTCCCAAGGCTGTTGGTTGCTCTCCACAAACTGATGTGCTATTGCTGAAGATAAGGCCCATATAACTAACTCACTGAACATGGAGAAGTTGAGCCTCACCCGCTACTGACTGGTGTTTAGTAATGGGAGCGTCTCCGCATGCTACTAGAGGAGAGTGGTGAGCACCAGCCCAGCTACAAACACTGTACAATGGTGGGTGACCTGCCTGCAAGATGAGCTAGTGCAATAGTGGACCAAACGTGGCTCTAACCAACCGTATCTCATTGGGTTTAAGGCCCACTCCAAGAGATGGAACCCATCCCCAACACCGCCTAGGCGGCCAAGACCCCGACACTGGACAGCATGGGGATCTAGGGTAAAACTAAATACTACTGTTCCGAAACAAAAGCAAAACCAAAATAAACAAACTATTGAAACAAATGAAACCCCACATCCATTAATCATTGTCTCAATCAGTCATCACCAGAGATGTTTCCTCCTGCAGTAGGTGGGGAGAGAGACAGACTCCCACAACTGGACAGAGAGTGCGAGACCTTGGGACTCTCAGTCCTAAATGGGATGCCTCCATCAAACCCCTCCCCTCAGGGCTCAGGGAACTATGGGGAAGAGGAGGTGGGAAGATTGTTAAGAGTCGGTGTGCATGGAAGGAAACAGCACCTCCCAGACACAGCAGGACTGATGCACATGTGGACTCACGGATCCTGTGGCAACAGCCAAAGGGTCTACACAGGCCCAGACCACATGTGTCCTAGTGCTGAGATGGAGAAGCAGATGGATGCTCCTGTCCCTAGACACTAAGCTATCTTCAACTGATAACGGCTTACAAATGGTTCTCCAGTGAGTCTCACTAGGCTTCGCCACTCTTAAGGGCAGGCCTACGGTCAGAAGTAGATGACCAACACAAAATGAACTCAGGCATTTTTGTACAGTTTTTTTTCTGGAGTGGGGGGTCTTACATTGCTTTATTTGGGTATTTTTTAAAAAATCTTATTTGTTCATTATTATTTCTAATTTTTAGAGTGTGTGTTTGTATGTGTGTCTGCGCCTGTTACTCTGTGTGTGTCTATATTTCTTCATTTCTTTTGCTGTTAATTTGTTTGTTGTTCGTTTTTTTAAGGGAGAGAGAGAGTGGATTTGGAATGGCAGGGTGTGGGCTAGATCTGGGACGAGATAAGAGAAGGGAAACCATTATCAGACTATATTGTATGAAAATAACTTTATTTTCGAAAATGAAATAATAAAGACAATTTAGCATTTTATTCCTTTAAAACTAACACCTAACCCCTATGCAGGGCTGACGGATCTGTTTTCCTTAGGAGTTGAGTCATGCTCCTTTGTCAAGTCGAACATGAAGGTTCTGGGGTAAAGCTTTGTGTTCATGAACATGATCCCCACTCCCACCCACACCCGACCCCCAAAGATCTGTCACTGCTCTCTGTGATCACTGAGAAGGGTGACTGGGATTCATTGGTTTTGTAGCCTTGGAGTTGGAATAAAATTTAATTTTTCAGGTACTTTAATAGGGGGATTTTAAGCGATTTATCTAAGACCATCTCCCACACCTGCCGGTAAGCCTTGAGGGAGGCGGCGGGATGAAAAGCAAACATCATCACGAAGTGCAGGAGGTTACACATGTAACATAAGGCAGGAAAAAAACCGACACTTTTCCGTTTCAAATCTCATCAGAGCATGGTGGCTGCTTCAATTTAAAGCAACAGCTGATCCCACCAATTACATCGCTCCCTAAGTACCAGTCGCTGCCAGTTTGCATCAGGTTTGTCCCACTCAGCGCCCCTAGCTGTTAAGTAGTCGCATGACATGGAGTATCAAGTGTGGAGCGCTGTGGTATGAAGTGCTCTCAGAACAGAACGGGATCTAATTGCGGTAATCCCTCGAGTTGCCAAGTGTTTGTGTACCCTGTCATTTAAAAATCTAAAGTCGCTTAAGTATTTACCAAAGTTCAAGCTGACACTAAGGACACTATCATTAACACAAACAAAACCCAGCGCTCCTGAAGCACTGTCTCAAGGGGCGCTCTTTTCTGTTCTAATTGCTTGCCTTCCAGTGCAGGGTTCTGAAACCGAGCCAGCAGTCACATTATGCATACAGGTGACTAAGGGATTCTGTTTGAAGTGGGTGGAGCAGAAGCTGAAGAAGCTTCAAGAAAGGGAGCCCTAAGCTCTGTTTCCAACCCACACAGCCCATCATGGTATTTGGATTCAGGACAATCTTCTGGGTAATTGCAAGCTCTTGTACTTCATCAGAGGAAAGCAGAATGAAGAATACACCCCACTGTAGACACAGGAGCATCTGATTCTTCAGAGACACTAGCAGCCCATGACATGGAGTGCTGTGTTGTGAGAAGGGGATAGTATTTATAGGAGAAACAAAGTGAGCATTACTGATAATACACATCTTTTTAATACAAATGATATAAATAAAAGAACTTTTTCATTAATTTATGTATTCACTTTACATCCAGATTGCAGCCCCCAGTCCCACCCTTACAAATCCCTCCCACCATTAAATCCCCCCTTCTCAATGGAGAAGCCTCCCTTGGGTACCACCCGCCCTTGCACATACTGTAGGACAATCGCATCCTCTCCCACTGAGGCCCAGCTAGGCAGTCCATGTAGGGAAATGGGGTTCCATGGCAGACAACAGAGTCAGAGACAGCTCCTGCTCCAACTGTTAGGAGACCTACGTGAAGACCAAGCTGCACATCTGTAGCGGCCCCTGCATGGTCTTTGGTTGATCGTTCATTCTCTGTGAGTCCCCATGGGCCCAGGTAGGTTGACTCTGTAGGTCTTTGTGTGCTGTCCTTGGCATGCACCCCTCCAGCTTTCTCAGTTCTATCCCCTGCTCTTCCACAAGACTCTAGTAAAATTACTTTTAAAAACAACAAGGTTTCCTGTAGCCCAGGTGAGCCCTTGCCACGTAGCTAACAATGACTGTGAACTTGCCTTACTTCTGACTCTTAAGTGCTGATTTCAGCCCTGGAGACCCCTCTCTGCTTTTGCGGGGATCAGGAGGGCACCCTACCCTCCAAGCTCCATCTTCTGCTTTATTTCTCTCACATCGACAGTAAGAGGAAGTAACTCCAAGGGTGAAATGTCAGAGAAAATGATCGTTCACTCTTAACTTATTTGTCAGTTGCTTACTGAGTGACTCTATGTCTGTCTAGGTTCTAAGTAATAAAAGTATTCTAATCAGCAGCCAGGGATAGTGAAACCCACTGGTAATCCCAGTCCTTGGGAGCTGAAGGCAGGAGGAGCATGAGCTCAAGACTGGCTTTAGCTACATGGTAACATTGAGAATAGTCAAAGCAAGATCCCCCCATCTTTAAAAATAGTTATATTTGTTAAGTGTCTTTGTGATTGGGTTTTCAAATATTTTCTGTCTGTAGTTGGTTGGACTTATTGACCAAATTCCACTCTTATGGATAAGGATAAGATAGCTGAAGTTTACAGATAGGCTCACTCGTGGGTTTCCAGATTCTTCAGAGAGCTTGAGTGAAACCCTTTGAGTCTGTGATGCTGTCCTCAGTCACCTTTCCTGGCCAGACGCACAGAGAGTGTGCCAACTACACTGATGTGTGGACACTCTCCATGTGCCCACGCACACACTCAGGTACAAACCATTTCACCAAATCTGAAGTGTTCTTGCCTCCTGCACTAGGACCACTGGGTTTCACCTGGACTAAACACTACTGTACTTACGACAAAGGAAGCAAAATGTTCACAATGAGCGTCTCTGATGTGAAAGCCAGTGGGAAGATGGTGAGTGAGCTCTCTCCTTTTTAAATTAAGCTTATCATTTTAAGGATGGAAGATAAATAAAGTGTCACCTGTGCTTCCCTTCCCTAGAAACAGTATGCATTTTTAATAAGTGAAAAGTTCACTAAAAGAACTTTTAGTGACTTTAATGACATTAAAATAATGCACAGTATTTCTACCTAGCTGGGGCTATCATGTATTTATAAGCAGTTCAGTTGCTGGTAGGAGTCCTTCAGTACATGTCTGGGGTACCCCTCGTACATTCCTGGCTTCAGAAGAGGGGTCTACACTGTGGATTGATTACCAAACAAGGAAGGGATTGCCAGAGCCCGGACCCAGCTTGTCCCCAGGATTCTGCACCCTGTCACAGCTGGCAATGTTATAGATGCCATGTGTGCCCTAGCCTCTGACATTCAACCAATTCACATACCAAAATGCCAATGAACAAACCTTCAAACCAACAAATCAAGGCTCACTTCCCCAAAAGATTAAATTTGTCACTAAATATTTCACGGCGAGCCAGCATCATAGGACATGATGATGCTCCTTATTGGATGAAATGGAGCAGTCTGTACTCCATGTCAAGTGTAACTCACTCGAACTTCTCTTTCATTTTCCGTCTATGTGTCATTCCTTCTTTATGTCTGTTTGTCTTTCCTTCTTTCTTTTTCCTTCCTTCCTTCCTTCCTTCCTTCCTTCCTTCCTGTCTTTCCATCTATTTTGCCATTCATTGTTTTAATAAAACTAACCTTAACCTTAACCCTGCTAATCCTAACCCTAACCCTAACCCAACCCCAACATAACCCCTAACCCAACCCCAACCTTAACCCCTAACCCCAACCCTAAACCCTAACCCCAACCCTAACTCCAACCCTAACCCTAACCCTAATTTGGTCATTGGCTAAGAGTTCTGTAGGTGGATTTTTCTCCTAAAGAGAACTTGTTCCAACCTTATTCTAACAGATGAGGAAGTTGTTTCTAGAAAGTAAATGAGTCACCCAAGTACTTCATCATGTGGAACATGGCAAAGTGAATGACGGAAGGTAGAAATGTTAAGATATATTAACTGAAACTTCTTGTGCTCAGGCATCCATCAGAGCCTAATAATTCAAAGTGGGAGACACATGTGAAAGAAGGGGAACCTAGCAGAGTAAAAGAGCCTGTGGGTAGCTTCACCTGCAGAGTTATTAAGTCACAATTCACATTTATCTGTGACTCACGTAGAGTAGCAATTGACAGAAATTCAACTTACATGACAGCTGGGGTGTTACAGTGCAAGCTAACCAAGCCAAAGTCCTGATACTAAATCTGTGACAACCACGACATGGTTAATGATCATTGAACTAAACTTTTCTGCATTCTAGATGGGCGTCTCACATGTAGAAAAGATCTCCTGAGAATTCTCAGGCCCCTGTTCTGTCCCATCCAGAGAGTTTGCATTTGATTCTCCAAGAAGTGGGTTAGCAGTGAAACCATGAATGTTATGGCTGCCTGCAGGAACAGAATGGCGAATGTGAGCTTCCCTATTCTGGAGGCTCCTCTGGGACTTGGTGCAAGCCACTGTTTATCACCCCAAGGCTCCAGTACAGAACCATACCCATGGCACTAATCTCTTAGCTATATGGATTATGATTACTTTTTTATGATAGAGGATTTTGATGGAGAAATAGGGCAGTATCTTAGCACATCTACCTCACATGCAGCTGTGCTGTTACAGTGACTGCAATGTCGGATCTTCCCAAGTCCAAGAGTGTGTGCACTGTACAGTATCTGTTCCCATTCAGAGTAAACGTGTCTAAAGGTACAGGGGAGTCCTAGGACAGATTTCTTTGAAACAAAGCACAGTATATTGTCAATGCGAGGAGAGGATTAGAGAGCAACAGGAGTTAACTTTCCTTATGACTTATCTGTAAGTTAACAGTTCCAGTTGGCAACTTTGAATCACTGTACTCAATCCACTCCCTGATGTTAGTAACTAGATACCTTTCTTTTTTTTTCAGAATGGCCTTGTTACTGGTTCACCCGAAATGTTTAAGTTAAAGTCATGTATCCGACGGAAGACAGATTCCATTGACAAACGCTTCTGCTTTGACATAGAAGTGGTCGAAAGGTTTGAGCACTACTTTCCACCTTTAGTTTTTACTTCATTTCTGCTTCTAAGACTGGAGAAGCACAACATAAAATGGTGTAGAGAAGAGGTTCTCAACCTGCAGATCACAATTCCTTTGCTGGTGAACGACCCTTTCATAGGAGCCACAACAGACCATTGGAAAACACAAGTATTTACAATTCGTAACAGTAGCAAAATCACTGTTATGGAGCGGCAATGGAAATAAATTTGTGGTTGGGGTCACTGCAACATGAAGAACTGTATTAAAGGATCGAAGTTTAGGAAGATCAAGAGCCACTGGTGTAGAGTGTGGGTGATGAGACCGTCAGCATGCCTACTTCAGACTTTCACATACTTATCCTCTACATTTTCATTGTATTATATTCGAAAAAGAAAAAACCATGAGGCATAATGCTGCTAAAGAGTGGCATAGAAGAACTTAAATATATATACATATACATACATACATGTATTTATGTGTGTGTGTGTGTTGTTGGTTGCCGGTTTAAAAACAAATCTTTTTACTTTTAAAATTTATTCTCTCATATCTTACATCCTGATCACAGTTTTCCTTCCCTCCTTTCCTCCCAGCTCTACCCTCCCCCCAGTCCACTCCTCCTCAGTTTCCCTTCAGAAAGGGGCAGACCTCCCAGGGATATCAGTCAAACAGGGAATATCAAATTGCAGTGAGACAAGGCGTCTCCCTTCACAATAAGGCTGGACAAAGCAACCCCGTAGGAAGACAAGGGTCCGAAAAGCAGGCAAAAGCTCAGAACAGGCATTTTTATCATCCCTTGAAGCCTGATGGTTTTGCCTGATGATAATGGACCATGAAGATTCTAGGGGGATACGACACACTGCAGAGCTGGCCAAGTTCAGTGCTGCTAGAGGGCTGCTGTGTGCACAGCGCCTTCTATTTCTGCATTATTATAATTACTTAAACTGTGCTTTTGGCATTTTCTTCCCCAAGATAGGGAAATAAACCCAGGGTGTGTTGAGGGTTAAATGAGGTAATCAAATGTTCCTATGAACACAGCACCCAGAAGCATCCAGCACGTATTGACCGTTGTTACTAATTGTATCATGCTGTGATATTGACTTAAACTCTGGACCAAGGCTGGCACAGCATACATCTGTAATCCAGCACTCTGGAGGCTGAGGCAAGAGGATCATGCACTTAAAATATATAAAGCTGGTCATTCTTAGAATTTGTCCCAGAGAAAGAAAATCAATTCAACCACATCAAACAACCTGGGCCCTTCCGTATGTTTTTCTTTTCTTGTCCTTCTAGTGAGCCATTTTCATATCTCAGAAGAAATATAAGTAAGTTATTTGTTGACAGATTATGCTATTTTAAGTTTTTAATCATTTCATATAAATAATGAAGGTTCCCAATGTTTTACAGAGGAATTGTGGGTATATTATCAATTTTTGTACATGAGTTAATCTATAAGTTTTTATATCACCCTCAACTTCCTTTTATATGGTGCCTTCTTTTATCTGGAAATGCAGGCTTAGATAACTTTTCACAGTGGCTGCATTGAAGAAATTTGGGGACATTGTTGAGACAGGATCTCATTTTGTAGTCCAAGCCTGGACTCAGACTCATTGTGTAAGCCATGCTGGCCTTGGGCTTGAGATCCTCTGGTCTCAGGCTCCCCGGTGCAGACATATACCTGCCTGCCTGACAGGAGAATTATATTTGGACACTTCATTTCATGGTGCTGAGAAACGCTAAGGACCATGGGCTAGGTATGACCTGACGCTTCTTCACACGTTGCCCTTGTTAGTGACTGGCTGGTCCCATCAGGCTCATGAGCTTAATCAACCCTCAGTGTCGAATAGCGGGGACTTTGAGCAGCAGTGGGTACGCGTTTGCCATCTTTTTGACCATTTCAGGGGAAACTGAATTAATCCCTTCAGACAGCCCCGTGCCTTACACATTCATGGCTTACCTGTTAGCATTTAAATTTAAAAAGTGTGTATGTGTGTGCTTGGACATGTGTGCATGTATGTGTATAAGTGTATATGGGTGTCCATGTGTGTATGAGTGTGTGTGTGTGTGTGTGTGTGTGTGTGTGGGTGCGCGCGCGTGCGTGCACGCACATGTGTGCATGTGCTTGCATGTGAGTGTATCTGGGTTTCCATGTATGTATGTGTGCAGGTATGTGTGTGTGAATGTATATGTGGATGCATGTGTGTTTCTATGCATATATGTGTGCAAGGGTATATGTGTGCATATATGTGTGCAAGTGTCATGTGTGAGTATCATATGTGTGTCATGTGTGACTTTTCCAGAAGATGGCTGTAGAACAAACCTTCCAGTTTTCTATTTCCATTGTGTTCATTGCTTTGATCTTTTTTCTTTCCAAATTATGAGTTTACACTTAATGAATCAAGGACTTGAAAATTAGCAAATGCTGAAAGGCACAGTGGAATGAAACTCACATGGAGGCTGTCTGTTTATCCACAGACATGGCATCATCACACTACAGGCATTCTCAGAAGCTAACCGGAAACTCTGGCTGGAGGCCATGGACGGGAAAGAACCGGTAAGATCGGGACGCCATCTCTAGTTTTTGTTTCCCTCTAAAACTTAGCAGTTCTGCATTTCCTTTTTATGTGTATATAATTTAACTGGAAGCATTAAAGTAGCAAAGAAGAGAATGGCCTGTCCTGCTTTCCTGTTGTTTGCTCAGTCATTAGCACGTAACTCCTACTTACAATTTGTCTCTCAAGATTTCCAAGACCAATGTACAACTCTAAAATTACTTTAAAATATTTATAATCATGAATTTGGCTGCATGCCTTGCCTCATTTTATTAGGTTCCTATTTAGAATATGTGTGGGGTCATTTTTTGTGGTCCGTGCCTCTTTAAAGAACAGCAGTTTACCAGAGACATCCCCATGTGGTGCACATCTTGTCTGTAATAGTCTGTAATAGTCATTTCGATGTCTGTGTGGTAATTTACTCACAAACACCAGGGAAGTTAAGTGGGAAAGAGAGAAGCTACTCCTTGCTGTTTGCTTCCGTAGGAACACTATTCCCAGTTCATGGAGTGAGAACAGATAGAATAAACAGACACTAGAGAGGCTTCCACTGATGGCCGAGAACAACAACAGTCCAAGCTCAGGCCTGAGCTTCGGCACTAGCTAGCATGTTCTGTGGACCCTGAGACTTCCCCTCAAACCCTATTTCTAGGCCACAGTCAGTTGTGCCAGGCACTGGGAGTGCATTCTCGACTCGAAGTTTAGAGTCTAAACACTAAGCACACAAGGACATGATTTTAAGTCTACCAAACTAAATAATAAAAGGACCTGGCTCTGTGTTCATCGCTTTTTTTTTTCTACTCTGTTGTTGTTGTTTTTGTACAATGTCAATCAATCAAAATTTTCAACTAGTCGTAGATTTTAAATGTTTAAAAACCTTTTCACAAATGGCTAAGAATTCCTGAACTAAAGCAGATGTGGGGGTGACTAGTTATCTCAGCAATGCCATGAAGACGGTGCCCACATGAAAGAAAGCCCAGGCGGCTCATTTGAGGAAGCAGCAAAATCAGATGAATCTCATGGTGATAGACAGCCCCCTGAAATCAGTTGGTGGACTGTGAGCAAAGTCCTTTTGTTTTAATGTAAGCATCACCTTGCTGCTCTTCCACATGGCCATTAGCATCAATCACTAACTGATGTCCTTTCTTCTCTAGATTTACACGTTGCCCGCCATAATTAGCAAGAAAGAAGAAAGTAAGTCCTTTTTCTTCTTCCTTTAGATCTTTTGCATGAACACTACTTTTTGGCCTAACTAAGACTTTTAAAGGAACAGAAACTTTTCATGAGAAACAAGCTTTTCTACGTTCTGACTTGCCCTGAAGAGTAAATCGTAAATCAATCCAGTCATATTTCCTGACAGAAAAGACAAGGAAGTCACAGAAATAGTAATATGAATTCTGAACATGATCCTTGCTGGTGTCATCCCCTCAGCTTGGTCCGTTCCCTCAAACACAACCAGAGGGAAACCCTGATCTCCTAATTCCACAGAAAATCATGAAAACAAACAGTAAGGATGACCGGGTTTTCAAGAAGGCTGTGCTAGGAGTGTTCCGAGACAGCCACAGAGCAGAGGTTGTGCTGTGCTGGTGCAGCTAAGAGACCTCTAAGCCTGAGCAGGAAGAAGTCCCTTGCTTTGCAGTCACACGTGATTCCGTACTTGCTCTCCATGCTCTAAGTAAAGCTGTATAACTCACTGGAAAAGGAAAGTGTGATCATCCTTAGGACAAACCTCCACATGAGAAATACAACAAGAAGCCCACAAAGAACTGGTCCGGGATAATGAATATATGTCTTTGTGATTATGAGATATAATGTATTATTCTTGAGATGATGAGACATTGTTAATTTATCTGGGGGAGTAGTTATTTTCAGTGTTAAATAGATGCTGTCCAGTTGAAAGGATAGTGGGACTTAACCTCAAGTGGGACCATCAGGATAGACGTTCACTAGGAAAGCGTCATGATTTTGCCATCTGAGCTCATTTTTCAGAAATACAAAATCATCTTTCTTGGCTAGTAGTCCTAGCTCAGTGCCTCCATCTAGGTCCTTAACAAAGAAAAGACAACAGTGTGCTCCAGTTTTACTCCACTGCCGCGTTAAGCCTGTCTCTTCTCTGGTGGCAAATTTTGTGTGTGGATTTTCCTTAGCTGGTCCTTTACTCCTGGATCTAGGTGAAGCACCAATTCCTGAAAGCCACAGTATTGAGTTCTACATTTTTCTGTTGGGCACCTGTTTTTTTCCTGGATGGCTAACGGGTACATTTCAGAGGATGAGTGTGTGAGGTATATACTTTTAAAGTTTCCAAACAGCTTTAACATGTAACCATTGTCTGGATGACTTTCTCCAAGCATGCCTTGGGGTGTGGTCTTCCTAAGGGGAAACAGACAATAGCCTTTCTCTTCACATTCTGAACAGTGGCCATCTGTGAAGTGTCCTCCTCCTGGACTTTGTGTTGCCTGGATAGTTTATCACTGGGACTTCACAGGCGGCCCAGGCAACTTGAGCCACCATTTCACTCTCCAATGGGGACAAAGCTCTGTAGGTTCAAAGGCCATCATCAAAGGGACTTCTAGCTTACATGCATTGCATGAGTCTGACAGGTGTACAGGGCCAACTCTTCATCCTTCATCCTTCTCTTCTTCCTAAAGGATGAGGAGTTGACCCTGAGGACCACTTGAGATAGATGTGCTCTTGTCTCGTTTCCGTCTAAAATCACACATGGTATGATGTTGGGCATCTGTATGTTTTAGTCAGAAATGCCAGATTAGAAATGTGATTGGGGAATTAAAGACAAGCATTGCTTTTTCTAGGCAGCCCTGGGGAGGTGTGGAGAGACCCCAGGGTCACACCCAAAGGGACAGCTGGGTTTTGAGTCAGGAGGAAGTTGAAAGAATAAGGCCTTTTGCTTCCTTAGCTTCAGAAAGCCGCTCTTGTTCTCGGGCTGCTGGAACTGTGTTAAGATGCATAGCTTTTGTGATGCGAAATGGCCTTGTGGAAACTTCAGTTGGATTTTAATAAAAGCTTTGGCCCTGAACAGTTTCCAACTGCTTACACTTAACTTTTGATTGAGTAACTTAACTTTATTATATTAGTCTGTCTTCAGGCCAAATGCCATTAGTACTATAGGATTTCATTGTCTGGGAATTTGGTGGTAGGTGGACTCTGAATACTCTTCTGCTCTTCTCCAAAACAAGGAGAAGTAGGCGTGGGGCACAGGGCAGTCTCCAGAGAGTTCACAGATTGTTACTCTACCCCTTGAGAAGCCACCGAAAAAGCTTGCTCAGACTCAGGCATGGTAGAGAAAGGAGACCAAAGGAACATCATTTGGTTGCTTGTCTTGGTCCCCTGTTCTAAAGCAGACATTTCTCCCAGAACTCCAAGTTTTTACCATGTAGGATGAATTCCCTTTCTTTCTACCCCATGCCAAGACTACTTTGTCTTCTACCACAGAGAGCTAAGAGAAACACTCACTGTCTGTGCGTGTAAGTGTGGGACCCCCATGCCACAGCATTGTGTGCAGGTCAGAGAACAACTTCCCTGTTGGTCCTCACCTTCTACTTTAACAGAGACAAGGCCTCCTGTTTGCAGCTGAGCACCCCAGTCTACCCAGCCTGGGGCTCCCAGGGGGTCTCTTTTCTGTGGCTCCCATCGTACTGTCTGAATGCTAGGACAGTTGCATCTCCCGAGTTTAACCTCATGTAGGTTCTTTGAGTTTAAACTTCAAGCCTGCATGGCAAGAGCGTTACTCCTTCCACCCCTCTGGGTCATGCACACTCTTTTTAATAGTGTCATTTAACTTATTAATGAAACTTCCCACACTGTCTCTTCTGAAATTAAGAGTAAGTGGTTTCTATTTTTTAGCCACTAAAAACAACATCTTTAGTTGAATTTTTCTTTGCACTAATGAAAGCAATGTACTAACCCTCTCACAGCGTTAGCGTATTGCTCATTCTGTATCACACAAGTTTCCTAAAATTTGACCCTTCCCAAGCCTATATTTTACAAGTCAACTGGAGACAAACTATACTAACCACACGCCCTTCATTTTTTCCCACCATAGCACTGAATGCTGAGCTCTGTAGTGAAACATTGTTCAGCAGGTCTCTGGGACTATGAGCTGACACAAAAAGTGCAGAAGGGCATACAATTCTCAGTAAGAATACAAGTTTTGTTGGCTTGAATTTGTTTCCCTTAGTCTGTTGTTGTCACAGCAAAACTTGGTTCAGTTATACATAATTAAATGAGAGAAGGTCAGGTCAGGCTGTGGTGACAGCGGATCTGCAGATCTCAGAGCCTTGCAGCAGCAAGAGTTCTGATCCGGTTCATAGTGCATGTCCACACAGGGACTCGGGGACTTGGGAGGTCAGAGAGTAACCTCCTTCCACATCGGGCTGATCTTATGCCAGTTGCAGTGACCTTGGTCTGCAGGATGTAGGATGACTTCCATTCCATCTCACTGGATAGCAGTGATCCCACAACCATAACTAGTCCTCAAGATTCCAAGAAGTACAGTCTTCCTGCTTGAAGGACAAAGCATGAATATATGTGAACAGCAGCACAGTGTGCACAATCTGTTCAGATCACTGATATGTTGCATTAAATCACTGTGATTTACTGAAGTATAATAAATCCAGAGGAACATGTCTTAATCTTTTCAGCTGCCTCCTCTGTTCACAAGGCTTCCCCCACTGAATGCTTGAGCTATGACTATTCAAAGAAACAAAGCTTTGTTTTGGCCCCAATTTGCTCTTTGTTTTTTGTTTTTGTTTGTTTGTTTGTTTTGGTTTTTGGTTTTGGTTTTTTGTTGATATTGTTGCTATAATATGATATGCCTCTTAAAAAAGAAAAATGACATGGCTGGTTGACAGATCCTCAAGCCATAGTTGTTTCAGGCATAGCCCAAGATTAAGGAAGGCCTGGCTCATAAAGCGCTCCCCTACACACAGGGGTTTACATTATACTGCAGTCAGCAACAGGCGTGAGCGAGCACAGGGCCACACTGCACAGCACCTGCTCTGCTTAAGTAAACACCACTGTTGTCGCTTTCCAAGTGTTATTTTAATTCATCCTTTAGCGTCCTATAAGAAAGAGATTTTTATACTTAATAAAAGAGATTAAAACCATGTCAACTAACAAACACTTCTCTTTTGCCATTTTCATTATGTGTTGTCAGGCAAGTGCCTGGATGTTTTTACATGTCTCAGCATGTTTGTGTATATGTGTGCGTGCTTGTGTGTGTGCACTTGTGTGCCAATGGTGAGGCCTAAGGTTGTGGTCTGGAGCTATCCTCCATTGCTTTTCCACATTATTCCCTGAGTGCAGGTCTCTCAGGCAAATCCAGAGCTCGCCCCTGTGGCTAGTGTCACTAACCAGCTTAGCTGGAGAATCTCTCTCTGTCTCTGCTTTCTGGGTTTGGAATTATGTCTGAGCCACCAGGTCCACCAAGGGAGAAATTTTTCTTATTGTTTTATTTTTTGTATTTTTTGTGGCCTGCTGGGTATCTGAACTCCAGTTATCCTGCTTACCTTGCAAGCACTACTGAGTCTTCTCCTCAGCTCCTAGTGACATGAATTTTAAATGAAAGAGTACAATCATCTTTCTCTCTTTCTTATCTGGTTTTAAGCATTTCTTCTGCCTTCCGTCCTCTCACCTCTCAGAACCCTCTTGCTTCTGCATTTGAGAGATAGCCTATCTATTACTTATTTGACTCAAAATGAATATGTGACAAAATAATTCCATTTTCATGATACTGTTTCTTTGTTCTATGTGCTAAAGACTGGTTTTATTGAAACAGTTTGAAGATGGTTTCTTCTTCCTATCCAGTTTTATTGATAAGCTGAACAATGTGCTCAATTACCCAACGTTTTACATTAAAATTAAAACCATTTTAATATTGGAAAAATTTTATTTTTATTGGTTTCAATTACCCTTATTTATTACTATTTTGACATACTAAAAAATTACACACCTCCTACATGTGATGAAAATTACTACAATATAAAGACTTTTCAAGTTTTTCCTCTTGCTTAGCATTTTTAAATGTTTTCCTTTATGTAATTATCTAGTTTAGTTTTGCCTTCACAGCTTATGTATTACGTGATTGACATTGAATGATGACTGTAGTTAGTGGGCACGTGCTGTAGTAGTATTTGTGTGGAGCTCAGAGGACAACTTGCAGTGATGATTCTCTGCTTCTTCATTGTGGATCTCAGGGATCAAATTCTGGTCATGGTGTCTGGCAGCCAGTGCTTCTGTCCACTTACCATCTCGCCAACACTTAGCCTGATTCAAAGAAAGTCTAGGAAAATTATTTCCTATTTTTTATTTCAGGACTAGGGGTTGGGGAGGTTCTGAACACAGAGGTCCTGCACGAGGACTGACATCTGAGTTATTCTGAGTGTAAAGCATGACTTCAAGAGAGGCGAGCTTGAAACTCAGATCCTAAATGAAAAGAGAGCACTAGAGTTTTCAGCAACCTGATGAGTTATGATAAGGGCCTCATGATGCTGTAGTGACCTCATGAGTAAGAATGAGTGCTTGGAAGGCCTTACTCTCACTTTTCACTCTCCTGGAAGTGGGGATTGCTGCCCCAGGAAAAGCGGAAGGCCTCAACACAACATGGAGAGGCCCATGCTTCCCACTATGCAGCTTGATGAAGTGACTGAGTGTGAGGCTCCCTGATGAATTAAGATATTTGATGAAGGCTGTAGCAACCACCATACTCATAATTCTTGAGAACAGAGCAGAGTCAGCTGAAGTGGGGAAGGCAAACTTCACATCAGATCATAATTCGGCTGTGTCTCACTTGCAGTGTACTTAAATGAAGCAGGGTTCAACTTCGTGAGAAAATGTATCCAAGCTGTGGAAACGAGAGGTGAGTTTGGGGATGAGTGCATGGTTATCCCCATATGTATGTATGTCTCCCTCTCTCACTCAAACCCCTCAGTGAGAAATGGAAGTGAGCTTTGGGGCATGAACACAAAAACCATTTTGAGAATGCTATAAATTTAAACTATTTGAATATATAGCTAGCTATATTTTCAATCAGATTATATGCTTTTTAAAAAATTTATTCTATTTTATATGAGTATCTGTAAGTTCCAGGATATAATTTTATGTGCTGTGTGCTTGCCTGGTAGCAAGAAGAGGATATCAGATCCCCTGAAACTGGAGCTAGCCATGGTGATAACCATCTGTGGGCGCTGGAGCTAACCATGGTGATAACCATCTGTGGGCGCTGGGAAATGAACCTGGCTTCTTCAGTAGGCAGTGCTCTTAACCACTGTGGCCTCTCTCCAACCCCTTTACTATTCCTCTCAGCTTTGTCAAACATTTACTTCTAGCTGGAGGGCAAAATACCATCTATCATTGCAAGCTTTTTCAGTTTTTCAAATACTAGAGGTCAGATCTTAAGAAGATTGCAGCCATAGTCTATCTGCCTTATATTCTTCCCCTCTGTGACTTAAATGGCTGTTTGTTTTTTGGTGTCTTTCAGCTTCCCCTGTGGAAATAAATCATGACCCCATAAAACTGCCCCCAGAAAGTGGTTACATATGTTTACCTCCCGAGATACTTGCTTAAAGCAGAAGTCCTGTTGTGCTTCAGAGTCCTTTGAACTCACATTCAGAATTTTCCTACATGTACATGGTTTAGGGGGTGGAGTAGAATCCTTGAATTCTCTCAGTCTGCACTCCTGCCTTTGAAATAAAGACACAAATGACATTTGGGATCATTGAATGCAGAGGACTCTAACACAGAAGAAATAGACGAGAAATATTGGTCTTCTTTGATTTGTGCGTTTTTATATTCAAAGACTGATGAATAGGCAGCTTTCCTTCAGGACTTTGAAGATGTCAAAAGACATAAATCGCGGTTCAGTTCCAGTGTCTGCTCTGAGATATCTGTGCTGGCTGCGTGCTTTCAGGGAAGAAGCCACCGCAAAACTGGATGAGCGCCTTTCAGAGTCCGCTTGGGCATGTTTCTCTGGGAGTTTTACACTCTGCTTGAGATGCTCCTTAAGTCATTCTCTTGTGAATTTCTTCCCACTAGGCATCAACATCTTGGGCCTGTACCGAATAGGAGGAGTGAACTCCAAGGTCCAGAAACTCATGAACACCACATTTTGTAAGTGTTAGAGGAAACTGGGGTGCCATTGATTTGGGATATTTGTATAGGTAATCCAATTCAGGTTTCTCCGTAACATAGATAGTTTCTTATTTCTGTTAATTCTTACATCATATTGAAAATTAACTTTTGAAAGTTTGCTTCGAAATGTGGGGGTGCTGCTACCTGAACCCAAGATCATGGAAGTAAGAACCCATATTTTACCAGTCTGCTAAAACATTAGTTCATTTATTCAGTTTTAAACGTTGCTCTGTAACAGATGGCAATTTTGTGAGGTTGGACTCTTTTAGGTGTCCTTTGTTGGCAAGTGATACAGGAACATGCATGGGCCTATAGATGCCCTTTATAGTTCTACACTGTTTCCTGACTCAGAATCCCAGCTCCAACATTTAAAAGCTTTCTTCTATCTGCAGTTTGCTTAGCTTCTCTGGGTCTCTGTCTCCTCCATTTTTAAACTGAGGGTGATAATACAACCTGCTTCTTCAGATATGTGAGGGATGACTAACTTGGCCCACACTAACACTTAGAAGCATGCCCCATCCTGTCAGCCATTTCCAAGAAATTGATTCAGGAGGCAACAATACAACATGGTAACTTTGAGGGTAAGAAACAGTGAGTTTTCAATCAGATCACAAAGGCAACTTTCTTACTGGAGCATAGTTTCCTGAACTCTACTGGAGTCCTAAGAAGTGAATTTCTCTCGCTTTGGCCCATTTGAGTTGGTATATGTTCTTGTCATGACACAGGAAATATTTTGAATTGCAGTTTAAACATTTCAATTTTTATTCTTTCTAGCTCCGAAGTCCCCTCCTGATATGGACATTGATATTGAGCTGTGGGACAATAAGACTATAACGAGCGGGCTGAAAAACTACCTCAGGTGAGGAGGGGTTAGTACTGGGAATACTGGGAATTCTGGCCATGCATGCTCTCCTCTTCCTTGGAAAGTAATCACATGATTACATGGAATCCATGCACGGGGTCCTCACTCCCCAAAGTTAAAGCCTTTACATAAGAGGAAGTAGCACCAGTGGCATTTACATATTCGGGAACTCATAGTGCTTTTGCCAACAGTAACTTAAAAAGCTGTGCGTCCCTAGTTAGTGTTTTCATTTGCTTAAATATTTAGGCTTTGTGTGTGTTTTTAAATATATTGAAATGAGGTTTTCTAAAGTTATAGCACCAATGTTTCCTTGTTTTCTTTTTGTTTGTTTTTGTTTTTGAGACAGGCTCTCTTCTATCCCTGTCTGTCCTTCAACTTATTATTCCCATGGCCTGAGAATGGCCATGAACTTGTGATCCACCTGCCTCTACTTCAACAGTGCTAGGACTGCAGGTGTACACAGCCATGCATGGGTTACTAGGGAACCAATCTTTCAGGGTTTTGTACATGCTAGGCCAGCTTCTGCCATCACTGTAGCATTCCCTTTCACACAACTGTGATAAGAGCTCTTAGGGCTAGTGTCTGTCTGAGGTCTGTAGTTTAGCACCGTCAGGACCCCCTTCTAGGACTTTCTCATACTACCTAACCAGCCAATTATTCTGTTAGTCATTGTCTTTGATTGGCTAAAAGCAATCACAGGGTTTTAAAAGAAAACCTGGAAATGCAGGGAGACCAAGGTTTGTACAGTTCTAGCTGTCCTTTGATTATCTGTTGCAGGTGCCTTGCAGAACCACTGATGACTTACAAACTGCACAAGGATTTCATCATTGCTGTCAGTAAGTACCCTTTACCCAAAGCACAGAACCGATGCAGCTTTAGTGCCTGTTACTTACATATGCACATTGAAATCTCCTCAGCATTTTTTCATATGCTGCTTAAAAATATTGCCAATATGGCATATTATAGCATTTGCTGTGGTTTCCAAGCCAATAAAAAGTACACAGTAAACTAAATATTTTGTCCTTTAATAACACAAATCATGACTACCATCACTATACCCCAAAACCCATTGTTATTGAAGTGACAGTCTTATGTGATTTGAAAAGACTGTAGAAAAAAATTCTAATTTCTTATTTAATTAACAAAAGCATGTTTTCTATGACAGGAAAATTCTTTTTGGCTTTTTGAGACAGTATTTCTCTGTGTACCTTTAGTTGTCCTGGAAATCGCTCTGGAGACCAGGCTGGCCTCGAATTCAGAGCTCAGAGTTCCACCTGCCTCACAGTTTAGCAATCAGTCTAAACTGGTAGCCATTTCCAGCCTCCCAAGTGCTAGGATTAAAGACATGCATCACTACCACCACCAGCCAACTGACAGAAAAAAAAATTTAAATTTTATTAATGTTTATTTATGTGGGATAACTTCATGAGTTTATGTATATCAGGTGTATGCCCTTGAAGTTCAGAGGGCATTGGATCCTTAGAAACTGGAGTTACAGGCAGTTATGAGTTTTCTGATATGGGTACTGGAAACTAAACCCAGGTCCTTTATAGGAACAGGAAGTGTCCTTAACCACTGAGCCACCTCTCCATCCCTAAGACAGCAACTGTGGTTATCATAAGCATGATCACGAGTGTATGAAGGAAGTTATGTCAGTGTTCACACTTACATACTATACTCCTAAGGCTGAAAAATAAAGACCAAACATTATGAACCAGTGCAAAATCTTGTATAAATTCCCTTCCCCTGAAGTTACTTGTTATAGTCTCAGATTTGTGTCATGTATTTATGTCACTGGGGGGGGGGTCAAAGTGTTTAATTTAGTGGTCATGGTTGATTGGATTAGGAAATCAGGAGTTGGGAGCTTGAAGAGAATAAGAATGTAACCTAAGGAGTTAGTAATTCATACTTTACAGCTATTGGAACCAGACTGCCAGCTGGGCATCTGATTGGTTATCACAATGTAAACTATAGCAACCTACGCTAACACTAGTTGGCCTTTCATTGTCAAGGTGTGACTGTGATTTAAAAGTACTCTTCATTCTTCACACTGAAGAAAAACAAAAATACTGACAAATCCTCCAGACAGGTGCCTTCCTTTCCGCCAGGCTTTGGGATGCCAAGGAGACTCAGGGAGCACAGCTCACTTGGTTTGAAGGTCAGCAACCATGGCTGGCCATATGCTAGCTCATCACCTTCCTAAGGCTTTTTCCGGATGCTCTCCGTTAACATGTGTTCATATGAACACATCTTTGCAAAATGAGTAGGGCCCGAGGAATAGGACCTCATTTTTTTGATGAGCCAGTCAGGACCTGAAGTAGGTAAATGACTTCTCTAAGACACCAGTGTATGATACCAGCCAGGGCTATAAGCCAGGAGCTGTTGTCATTAATTTGGTTTTAGACTCTTAATCCAGAGATTTTTACTTGGTGATATTTGAACAACTGTCTAAAATGTATAAAATTGAACTACAACTGAGCTGATAAAAGTTTTTGACGGGAAGTCTTCTTCACTTTCACCTTTGAAAAACATTGAGTAACCTGATATTTAAAATACATTTTTAGGCAGATGAGTTCATCTTTGGTCTTAGGCAAGGGTTTGCTTAGTGTAAAGCCTCACAGTGTAGCAATCTAAGCTGGTAGCCATTTCCAGTCTTGAACTGGGGGCCATTTTCCTCCTTCCAGATCTTAAAGGCTACTGTTACAGTTGCCCCTCCTCCTCACTCAGTGAGGGATCTCTGTCCAGTGCATTTTCAGTCCATTCTCTTTGCCTATGCAGTCATATTTTCTTGTGTAACTTTGCTTACTCTGGCCTTGGTTCTCAATGTTCTTACCTTCATAGACTTAGCTGGTATGTTAGAGTCTTGGCCTTCATTTACTTAGCTGGTATGTTAGAGTCTTGGCATCTCTACTCTACCAGCTTAGAGAGTCCTCAGTATTGACCTGGGTGCTTTCCTCCTGTCTCCACACGGGTGTGTGTAGGTGGCCTGTGATGTTACAAAGAGTTTGAGAAAGAGCCTGAAAGGCCGGCCACTTTACCCAAACTTGCTACTGATAACGGGGTAATGTCAGTTCCTTCTGAAATGTTACAGGCACCCAGGCTTTTAGTCTGGCAGCACTGGACTTGCTGAGGTGATTTCTCAAGTTTTAGATGTCCTAGTGTTACTGTGAGGTCACTGTTTTCTGTTTACATAATGCCCATACTTCAGGAATGTCATTGTGTTATGCTGTGGTGATGCACTGTGACTATGGCAAGTTTTATAAAGGAAAACATTTAATTAGGGCTGGCTTACAGTTCAGACTTTCAGTTTATTACCATCATGGCAGGAAGCATGGTAGCATGCTTCCTCCAATAAGACCACACCTACTCCAACAAGGACATAGCTCCTAACAGCACTACTCCCTGTCAACTGGCAGGAGCCATTTTCATTCAAACCATCACAATTACACTGAATTTGCCCTTGGACTATGAACTGAAGAGAGGAACTCTGGCTCCTTCTGGTCATACAGGCTTAGCTCTAGCATATTTCTGTGTAGGGATGTGAATTATATCAGCTAACAGACTGGGCAGTCTACACCAGAATCTATAATTCATATCCCCTACCACATACATGTATACACATGTATTATATTTATGAAGGTCTTATTGTTAAACTCAAGCAGGCAATGGCTTAGGCCAGAACAATATAGTTTAGTAACGAGGAACAAGGCACAATACAGGTTGGTTTAATACTTCCTAACACTACAGCCATGGGCAAACTCATTCAGCATTTCTTAGCCTAAAAGATGTGTTAATAGCATCGTGTGAAGCAACCGCTTTAAGGCATGAATGGCAGGATTGAATGTGATGTTCACATGACTAATGTTTATGTCACAGGTTTGAACATAATTACATCTGTAACCCTTTTTACATAACAGAGTCAGACGACCAAAACTACAGGGTGGAGGCTGTCCATGCACTGGTGCACAAATTGCCGGAGAAAAACAGAGAGATGCTGGACATCTTGATTAAACACCTGCTCAAGTAATTCTGTGACTCACAATGTTCCTGTAATGACTTGCTAGTCTTGCTAAGATGAACTTGTTCATGTCTTCTTAAAGTAAATGATGCTGTTATGTGATTGCTGTTGTAATTGGACTCCCTTGAGGGAGCTTTAGAAAATGGTATGCAGTTTGTTTTTAAGATATGTGTTTGTCTTTGTATCAATCTACATGTCTCCAATATGCAGATGATTGTGTCCCCTGTAACCATGAAACTAGTGATAAAACATTTCATGTCAACTTAAAAATGTATGAAGGAATGTATGTTATTTTATAGTATTCCCAGTTCTTTTAAGTGTGTTAGAATAGTGAGTTTGTAGACCAGTGCTAGGTATGACTAAGGTCAACAAGTTCTCTCAGATCATAAAGATGATGCAGATTATTCCGTGGGGCCCACAGTTTTTCTTGAAGATTTTATTTCACTTAGATTATCAGATAAGTAAGTAGGCAGGTAGGTAACTGGGATTATGGGCAAGTAGATGATAGCTAGATAGATAATTAGGTAGATAGATAGATAGACAGATAGATGTAGATAGGTAATAAATAGATGATACATAGGTGATAGACACATAGGTAAATAGATGTAGATAGATGATAGACAGATTATGATGGATGGATAGATGAATGGATGAATGGACAGATAGATACATGATAAGTATATAGATAAATAGATAGATGATTGACAGATGACTTTTTATTTGTATGATTTGATGACTCACTGTAGTGATTTACTTTGGTTTTGCTTTGATTAGAACTGGTGATGTAACTCAGTGGGAGAGCATGAACCTCACATTTGCTTTCTGCGCCCCCTCAGTATCTGAGATGCTGGGTTTCTATCACCAGGCCTAGATTTTTCTGAACTTAATCCCCAGAATTTTCAAAAATGGTAGAAGAAGCTAATTAAGAACTGGTCCTAAGAAATTTCTTTGAATCAAAATATACTGTTAACTCACCTACTCTCAGTTGTCTGTTTACTAGAAGTACAATACAGAAGTACCAAACAGTTGATGCTTCTCTAGGAAAATTGCATCTAATTCAGGAAAAAAAAAACACGACCAAAAATTAAAACCCCTAAGACATCTTTCCTTCAGTAATTTGATCTTTTTAGTTATTAGCTTTTGTCTAGTGTTATTATTCTGTGATTTTTCTATAAATTACTATAAATATAAATACTTATTTATATTAATATGGAAGATGGCGTGGGCAGGCACAATGCACCTGTGGAGTCAAAGGAGACCTTTCAGGAATCCCTTCTTTCCATCCATCTCAGGGCTGAGGAATCAAATTCAGGTCATCAAGTTTGCATATCAGAAACTTCTTACCCTCTGAATCATTTTGCCAGACCCACCATTAAATCTTCAATTGACATAGAACATTGTGCCATGTGAAAATTCAATGAGTGTTTGTACATAATTTATAAATATTCTAATATTATTTCTATTTTCTTAAACATTTGTCATTTTCCTAGGGAGTCAGGGGAGAAGAGGGGATGGGAAGCTCCATAAGCGATGCCAAACTACAGTAGGCTAGTGGGAATGTCTAGTTCTACTATACAGCAGTGTGACCTCTCCTATAAAGCAATTAATTACTAATCTTGTAAACACCTTTCTTCCCTTTTGTTCTATTTCCTACTCACATCCATTGGGAATGGGCAATACTGGTCAGGGAAACTGCCCTCTAGTGGCATATATAGCTTAATTTTTTAATACACCAATACTGATAGAGAAAGAACATTTCATACCTATTGAAACTTTACATTAAGGGTTCATGTTCTTTTTTTTTCAGAGTATCTCTACATAGCCAACAAAATCTCATGACTATCTCGAATCTTGGCGTCATATTTGGTCCAACGCTGATGAGAGCACAGGAGGAAACCGTGGCTGCTATGATGAACATCAAGTTTCAGAACATAGTGGTGGAGATCCTGATCGAGCACTATGAGAAGGTAGCAGAGACCCTTCCTCGCATTGCTAGCTGGATTTTAAGGACACTGTATTTTCTGTGAGCTTTCCTTTGTGATCTGAGATGTAAAACATCCATCTTGTCAGTTCCTTGCCAATTCCTGTTGCTGTAAAATTATAAAAAAATATAATGCTGTCTTTTAACCCATACTGGGTCCTGCACTGCAGTGCCCCAAGGAATTTGGTTAATATCTTCATTTCAGTCAGCAAAGTGTCTCACCTGCTTTGCTCCATCCCATATCACACTGCCGATGGCCTCTCTCTGAGCCTGGCAGCAATCTCTCTACCCATCCAGTCCCCAAGGCAGGCTGCCACCATACACACATCTCTAGCCGCCACACACTCCCTTGAACTTAAATTGCCACATGAAAGAACACACAACACAATAGCCTCTGATCCAATTGGTAATACATAATTTGCTCATCTAGACACACAAAGCCCTGTACACATCCATACCTTCCTGTAAGGTGCAGAGAGGAATCTTAACATCCGCCTCCATGTTCTCCCAGCCGCTTCTTTCTCCTCCAGTTCCAGTCTCCTCCTCTTCCCTCAAACTTTTGTCCTGCCCATCCTTCCTTCTCATCCAATGACAGGCCTCGTTCTATCTTGTACCTGCCTTCACCTGTATGACATCATCCTACATTTCACCCTTTTTGTCTAATTAAAAAAAAAAGAAAATTTTTCTCTCAAATATAAGCTGAGCACAACTATTATGATTTTCAAATTAAAAGCATAAAATATACCTAACACCCAATCCAACATTTTATCAGTTAAACAGATATTAGTTATCCATTCCAGCTTAAGAAAGGCTTAATATCTATTTTATATTCTGGATAGCTTGTATACTATCTGATAACTATCTAATATAATATGTATTTTCAGAGTTAAACAGCCTGATAGGCTATGAGTCTACAATCAGTCTTCAACCCTGTCAGAAATCTGAGAATGACCAAATATCTATACACATAGGAAGTCTAACATGGCTTCCAGAACTGAGAAGTTATAGAGACAAATCTCCACTAGTACAGTCCTCTGTTAATAACATGTGAGCACAAGTCTTCAGCCTTCTGGCCTAGAATCAAGTGACAGACTCTTGAGATGCAGAAATTTGAAGGGCTGATTACCCTAATTCTGATGGCTAGCCCACCTCCTTACAGCCCAGAACCCTCAGCATCTCAGGGCCTTCCCATGCATTGCAAGAGCTCCTTCACCAGAAGGCACACAGAACCAAGTTTGTCCCAGGTTATACTTTCCTGAGATGAAAGAGCAGTGCCTTATGAACAAGCAGAGGTTCTTGGCGTAGACATTCGCTCATGCAATAGGCTCCCTAAAGATGTCAGATCTCACTTTCACCATAAGCTATGGAGAACAGCAAAGATGAAAACCCAGAGGTGTTATTCATTAGATGCAAAGGAAAACAAGAGTTTTGAATCAGGCTTCTCCTGCACCGTTAGGATGCTTTTTATAGCCAATAGAGTTTCTACGGTGTGGATGCACAGGGCAGTTTCACTCTTTCTTGACAACAGTCCATTTTTCTCCTCTGTAGATTTTTCATACTGCCCCAGACCCAAACATTCCTCTTCCTCAGCCTCAGTCTCGATCTGGATCCCGAAGGACGCGTGCCATCTGCCTGTCCACAGGTTCTAGGAAGCCCAGAGGGAGGTACACACCGTGCCTGGCAGAGCCTGATAGTAAGTGTGCCTATTGCGGGAAGTGGCTCCCCTCATTGTTCTGATTATTCTGACTTCACTGACTATAAATAGATGTCCTTGTGGGTACTTTTTTCCCTAGCACCCCTCTTTTAGTGCTGAGACAGTCCCTGTCAGCATCATGGTAAGGTTCCTTGGGCAAGCAAATTCATTATTGCTACAAAGGGAAAAAGTAGTTTGTTCACTGCTCTCTTTTCTGTGGCTGTGATTAAGGACACTGGGTGCTACTTGTGGCAGGTTTTGTCCTGTTGTCAGAGTAGCAGATGAGAAGCTAGCGGATGTTGGACTGAAAAGACACTTTTCCAGCTTTCTTTCACATTATGTTCTTAAAGAATCCACTCTTGGATGTCAGACTGTCCCAAAGAGCATTAGGAAATAAAGCAAACCAACAGCACACAGGAAATCACAGATTTCTTATTCTGAACCAAGCCTCCAGGCAGGGTGGGCCGTTGCTTGACCTGATGACAAATGTTAAACTATGGTGATTCTCATTTTTGATGTCTTTTCCACCAGGCCCCCAGTGTTCCCCTGTGATCCATATTTAATAGAAAATTGTCTAGTAAACTTTGATTTAGGTGTATTTGCAAGATTTAGCGTAATTTCTATGACTTTTGATACTTTGACTTTTAGGAACATTAAAAAATAAACCTAGTTAAATGGCAGACTAGACAAACATTCTACCCTTGAGTCACGCCCTAGTCCAACAGCCAGTCTCTTGTGTTATTATATTCATAGTAGGAAAATGAAAAAAAAATCTTTCCTTCTAAAGCTGGGAGCAGCTCGCAATTTGCTGGTGAAATTCAGTGGCACCTTTGAATGACAGAGACCTGGTACCTTGTAAATCAGAGCCATCTTTGATCAGCAAAATAAAAGAAGGCAAAAATAGGCCTTCTAATAGAAATGAGCCTTTTCCATTGATTCTTTTTAAAAATACACAATATCATGGAGGGAGCCTACTTCTCTTACTTCTGAGTCTTCTGTCACAGGCAATTTTTGTTCAACTTCCAGTGAGTTCAAAAATGTTTCAAAGATCCACATTCGTTCATAGAGACAGTTAGTTCATAGAGATGCATAAAAAAATCATCCTGGAGGATGCATGGTCTGTCACATTTGCCACCATCAGAGGCAGACGTTAAAGCCTTTCTTTAGTCCTGAGGAATAATCTACCACACCAGGTAAAGGCTCACCATGCCTGTGGGGTCGGATGGTCATGAAAGGCGCGATAAACATACTGCACAAGGTGGTGGGTGCTGTGTTAATGACCATAGCCACTGACCCTTTTTTCTCCTCAGGTGACTCCTATAGCAGCAGCCCAGACAGCACACCCATGGGCAGCATAGAGTCACTCTCCTCCCACTCCTCTGAACAAAACAGCACCACAAAGTCTACTTCCTGCCAGCCCAGGGAGAAGTCAGGTGGGATTCCCTGGATCGCAGCCCCATCATCTTCCAATGGACAGAAAAGTCTGGGTCTCTGGACAACTAGTCCAGAATCAAGTTCTCGAGAAGATGCAACCAAAACAGACGTGGAGTCAGATTGCCAGAGTGTGGCCTCGGTCACCAGCCCGGGGGACGTCTCTCCCCCCATAGACCTAGTCAAGAAAGGGCCCTATGGGCTCTCAGGACTGAAAAGATCCTCTGCTTCCTCCTCTCTCAGATCCATCTCTGCAGCAGAAGGTGAGGAAGCCAGGAGCCCATGCTGGAAGGCACAGTCCGTGTTTCTGGCTAGCCCATTCAGGGTGACTAATCAGGGACAAGGTTAATGGGGAAACCACCTGAGCTTTCTTGCTTTGTTCTTGAGCATGGGTTTTCAAACTTCTCAGCACTGTGACATTTTCCCCCCTGAATCTTTCCATCTTTGTGGGTTGGTTGATGTCTTGTAATTACTATAGATTTTGATCTCCCTAAGTGATGGACCGCTGTACCCAAAGAACATTCTGTACCTTCTTGTTTCTTGGATGAAAATGCTGCCTTTTGTGATGTGCTGTGCAGTGTTTTTGCTATTATTTTGGCTAATAGCACCATGCCTGTTTTCTTATGCTTTCTTTGTAGGAAACAAGAGCTACAGTGGATCCATTCAAAGCTTAACTTCTATAGGCTCCAAAGAGTCACCCAAAGCCACACCAAACCCAGAGCTGCCTCCAAAAATGTGCCGGAGGTTAAGGCTAGACACCGCCTCCAGCAATGGCTACCAGCGACCTGGCTCAGTGTGAGTTAGAATGAGTTTGTATTCACTGTGCCTTCTAATGGTGCAGAGGGGTTGAGCCTGTACTAAAAGAATCAGGGAGTTCTATATTTGAATGGCTCATCTATAAAGCCTGTATCGTTAACTTCTGTAAGACTCTGTTCACTTCAATAAGTAATGTAAAAGTTACTGTAGGGTTAAGGTATCACTAATCTCATGGGTTATTGCTTCAAAAGCTAGTCTACATTCAGAGTCATGACTTAATGTAGGAATATATATATGTATATATATATATATGTATATATATATATATATATATATATATATATATATATATATACACACATATATATTCCCACAAGTGAGGGTTTTCTACCTCCACAAGGTTAGAGACAACTAGGGTCATGAAGGCAATAGAACGAGGGCACTTCTCATCAATACAGTGCCCAGAAAATAAAGCTTATAGAACACAGCACATAAATGGGAGCAAAAGAGGGTGAGGAGGGATGAATGGGAACCTGAAGAAAGAATTTATTAACATCCAACTAGGAAGCTCTTCTTCCTCTGCTTCCATGTTCTTGGCAGTTGCTGAACATTTCCGGTGTCTGTGAGCCCTCACCCATGTGTGGTCTCCTCTGAAGGTCTATAGTCTCATTGCCATCAAGAGTGGCAGTATCAGCGAAGGCCTCGTCAGAGACCAGAACAGATGTCTAAATGTTTAAGTGCCCTGGGTTCTCTGACCATCAGGTTCCCTACACAGTACTCATCTGTCCTAGAAGGGCTGAAGGTTTAGTAAAGCATTTCACTGGCCGAGCTCATCTCCATAGGAATGGGCTCATAAACTGTTCTGCACATAATTGATTTTCTGTGTCTTTAGCTGCAGACTGTGTCCAACCTCCCCTGCCCGTCTCCATAAGTCCAGTTAGATGAATCTGTTTGCAAGTCTGTTTGCTTGGTGTTCATTTAAAGCTCTTAAAAGAAATTAAAATTTAGGTAGTTAGTCTGTGGAGATAAGAAAATATATACTTTATCTTTTAGGAGACAGAAAACCTTCTGGGATTTTGGGGGTTGTCTTTTGAGTAAGATGAGGAGTGGTCCTCAGAATTATCTGTTACAGTTCTATGAGGAATACTAATTAAAGGTTGGGACTAGTGAGATGGTTCAGTGGATAAAGGGTCTTGCCAACAAACTGTAGGACTTGAATTCCATTCCAAGGCATGCATGGTAGAAGGAACCAGCTCCTAAAAGTTGTCCTGTGACCTCTCCGTGCATGCAAAAAGTTATTTAAATAATAATAATTTAATGACTTAATTAGAAGGATTAAAAAGGTTATTTAAAGACAAATTTAAAGCCTCATTTATGGAGTTTAAATTTTTGTGTGTGAATTTATCAAGGATGCTTTAACTACACTTGCTCTGCTTGTTCTGTAGCCAGTTCTATAGCCGGAACTCCACCTCCCCACTCTCCAACACACACTCCGTGGCTAAGCGAGATGCAAGCCAGCACGTTCATTTACTGAACGTATTTTCAAAGGTTTTCCTTTATCCTTTTGCTTTATAGCAAAATGTCCACCTTACAAACACAGGAAAAAATGTCCCTCTGCAGTCAAAGAGTAACAGCTCCTCCTGTCATGTCAACTGTGAGTCTTCTTTGTGGAAGCACAAGAGCCAATGACATGCTTCCTGCTGGGAGCCTAGTGGGAGGGAATGTTCTCTCTGCTGCAACCTTTGTTTTCAGTGATAAAAAGGATGAGGACCCTGAGAGCCCAGGGAGCAAACTGTAGGTCCATTACAGTCTCAGGCTCTGTGAGCCACAGACTGAGCTCTTTCACATCAAAGCAGGAAGCAGTTCTACTGTGCGGTCTTGGATGGCAGTTTCTGTTTTCTTTTGTTTCCACAGTAGTCCTGGGAATCCCACTGAACAGAATGTCTTGTTTTTCTGATTGACTTCATTTAAAAATATGAAAATATTGTAATTCTCTAAATATTACTCAATACATTTAAAATTGTTTTTCAGAGTGGCAGCAAAGGCTCAATTATTTGAAAATGCTGGGTCGCTCAAGCCAGTTTCTTCTGGACGGTATGTTCTCAAAAGCATTAACACATTAACTAAATAAAACAGTGGCGGGGGCACTGCATTTTGCTGATACAACACAATTTGTGACAGGCAGGACCTCAGTTTTTCAGATAATGAAATAATAAGCCCTTACCAGGAAGAGTATGTCAGCCAACAGCATTGTATCAGATTGTCACCATGATACCTTTCTTCTGAAATGCTTGGGAAAGACTTCTACCTGGACTGTAACCCAGTTGGTGGAGTGTTTGCCTGGTACATGAAGCCCTGGTTTGATCCATAGCCCACCATAAACTATGTGAAAGTGCACACCTATAATCCTAGCTCACAGGAGGCCAAGTTGAAGATCATCCTAGACCAGCCTGGGATACATAAGGTCCTGCACTCTCATCCAAAAGAAGGATTGCAAACAAATTTTCTAAGATTGGAAGTTCCTGTAACTTGTCTCTTAGTACATGTTTAGTGAAATTTTGGGATCAATGTCAAAAATATATGCTTGACTTTTAAAAGGTATTGGTGCTCTGAAAGAATCTTCCAGAAAATAATGCACAATACATCACAGTACTGCAGAGCTAACTAGCCAAGGAGTCTCTGTTTTTCTGGCTCCATTTCCAGTCTTGTGGGTCTGCTCCTTGCTGCTTCTGTCTCAAGTTCCAGTTTCCTCTGTCTTTCCAAACTCCTCTAATCTGCAGAGGACTTCGGTTTTAATTTGAATAATGGAATTGCACGAAACTGGCCAGTTTACCAAAATGTTCTCTTTAGAAGAGGTACTTCATAGAAGCATAAAAATGAGCTTGCTTGTCGAACGAACCTGCCTCTCCTCCTCATTTTTTCAGATGTGCTGGAGCATTTCTGAGTTTCCACAACTGGGTAGTTGCTATACATGTATGTGTATGTGTATGTATGTGATTTATATGTCTGTCTTCTGGTAGTTTCTCAACCAAAGGTTCTTGGTGTTAATTTTTGATTATACTCATGCTGATGATTGCTGTTTGTCAATTTTACAAGTGTGTGAACTTCCCAGCAAGCCTCCTTTCAGTACACACAATCCTATGATGTTATCCTCACTGCTAGCGTCAAAGCTCAGGCTCATGCAAGTCATTCCACAGAGCTTTAATAAAATAAGCCAGGCCTGCCCACCTGCCCTCGGTAGGCTAATTAAAGAGACAGGAAATGGAGAAAAGCAGACAGATGAGAGTTATTGAATAAGGATACATTCAAGAGAGGAACAAAGAGTCCTGGTAACATCCTCCAACAAGTCCCTTTTTGGAGTGCAACAAAAGATCTGTGTTTAAAGAGCGGGCAAGAGACATGTATAAACAAAGCAGTCCTAATCAAGGAGTGGGCTGGCCCCATCATCTCTCTCTTACAGGGTGTTCTACTAAGGTGTCAAAACTGTAAAATCTCTCCAAGGAGAAGAGCCCCTCTGGGGATACCAGGCTTCCCTTTTTACCATTGTCCAGTATGAGTTGCCTGGAGGAATTCCAATTCCTTGGAACCCCATTGTTTCAATAGTCTGACAACAAAAGGGAACACAAGTATTCCCCTTAGGGTACTTTCTGCCTGGAAGGTTATAGGCACATGCTAGTTATTAGGGATGACAATGACCGTCTTGGCCAAAGCCTGAAATACAGTTTGCATGTTGCTTTTGGGTTTGTCTCTTTTGAAATCCTCAGTGGAATCACACTGCTATTTCAGTAGGATAATTGCTGCACTGCATGAACCCACGCCACAGCACTCACAAATACCAGACTAGGTATCACATCATGGCTTCCTTCCTGAGGAGGCACAGGGTACCGAGCCGCCATGCCACAACAAACCTCATTTGCATTTCTTTGATACTGTTGTTGCTTTCTGGCCTCAGGTAGAGACTTAACCTTGTTCTTCTGCCTGTCTGGCCTGCAGAGGTTCTCAACCAGTGGGTTGCAACCGCTTTCACATTATCAGGTAGTCTGCATATCCGATATTCACAGTATGATTCATAAAAGTAGCAAAATTGCAGTGATGAAGTAGCAACAGAATAATTTTATGGCTGGGGTCACCAGCGTGAGAAACATCACTAGGAAGTTAAGAATCAGTAATAGAGTCTTAAGGTTGCTTTGATTTGTATTTCCCTGATGACTAAGGATATTGAACATTTCTTTAGGTTCTTTCGTGACCATTTGATATTCATTAGTTGAGAATTCTTTGTTTAGCTCTCTGTACCTTTTTAATAGGGTTATGTGATACTCTGGAGTCTTTCTTGATTTCTTTGTATATATTGGATATTATCACTCAATCAGATGTAGGATTAGTAAAGACCTTTTCCCAATCTATTGGTTGCCTTATTGTCCTAATGACAGTGTCCTTTGCCATTCAGAAGCTTTGCAGTTTTATGACATCCCATTTGTCAATTCCTGGTCTTAGAGCATAAGCCATTGGTGTTTTGTTCAGGAAAATTCCCCCAGTGCCCATGTGTTCGAGGTTCTTCCCCACTTTTTTTCTATTAGTTTGAGTGTATCTGGTTTTATGTTGAGGTCCTTGATCCACTTGGACTTAAGGTTTTGTATGGGGGGGGGGATAAGAATGGGTCAATTTGCATTCTTCTACATGCTGATCTCCAGTTGAACCAGCAGCATATGTTGAAAATACTGTCTTTTTTCCCACTGGATAGCCTTTGTCAAAGATCAAGTGACCATAGGTGTGTGGGTTTATTTCTGGGTCTATACCACTGATCTACCTGCCTATCTCTGTACCAATACCATACAGTTTTTTTTTTTAATCACTATTGCTCTGTAATACAGCTTGGGGTCAGGGACGGTGATTCCCCCAGACGTTCTTTTACTGTTGAAAATAGTTTTTGCTATCCTGTTTTTTTTTTCGATTTTCCAAATGAATTTGAAAATTGCTCTTTCTAACTGTATGAAGAATTGAATAGGAATTTTGATGGGGATTGCATTGAATCTGTAGATTGCTTTCAGCAAGATGGCCATTTTTACTATATTAAACCTGCCAATCCATGAGCATGGGAGATCTCTCCATCTTCTGAGATCTTCAATTTTCTTTTTCAGAGACTAGAAGTTTTTGTCATACAGATCCTTCACTTGCTTGGTTAGAGTCACACCAAGTTATTTTATGTTATTTGGGAATATTATGAAGGGTGTCATTTCCCTAATTTCTTTCTTAGCCTGTTTATCCTTTGAGTAGAAAAAGGCTACTGATTTGTTTGAGCTAATTTTATATCCAGCCACTTTGCTGAAGTTGTTTATCAGGTTAAGTAGTTCTCTAGTGGAATTTTTGAGGTGAGTTAAGTATACTATCATATCATCTGCAAATAGTAATATATTTGACTTCTTCCTCTCCAATATGTATCCCTTTGACCTCCTTTTGTTGTCTGATTGCTCTGGCTAGGACTTCGAGTATTATACTGAATAGGTAGGGAGAGAGTGGTCAGCCTTGTCTAGTCATGTCCCTCATAGAGGTAGGGGTTGGTCATATAGGATTGGGATTTTCCAGAGGGGAAACCCAGGAAAGGGGATAATATTTGAAATGTAAGTAAGGAAAATATCCAATAAAAGAAAAGAAAAAAATCAAAAACAGAAACAATAATGGAATTGTTCCACTAGATGGAGCCTTTCTATTATAAAGTGCTAAGTAGTCTTGTTAAGTAAACACTGAACAGCAAGCCTCTCTCTCTTTCCATAAAAAGATTGGTTCTGAGAACTTTCCTCCAATGCACAAAATCCACGGCTGTTTGGCCTCTCATAGGCAGTGTATGGCATTTGCCTTGATATAGCTATCACTAGAATATTGTAGATACCTACTGTATACATGCTTTGTATATAGATATTATATCCATGTTGATTAGGAAATGCTTACAAGAAAAAGATCTGTGTATATTCAAGACAGATGCATATTTTTCCTGAATACTTTCATGTGGTTGGTTGAATGTGTGTTTGGGGAGGAGCCTACAGATATGAAAGTTGGCCAGAACTATAGTTACAAAGATAACCCATGAGTATTAGCAAAGTAAGCTGTTAGTGAAGTCAGAGGGCTGTCCTAAGATAAAGACCACTTAGATGTTTAGTAAACAGACTGTGCATTTGTAATAATTTTCTGTACAGTCTAAAGGTGAAATCAGCTTTGAATAGGCTTCAGCAGAGATGTCTAGGTTCTCTTCATCAACACTGTGAACCACACTTCACTCTCAGGGTCAAGTGGACCCTCACTCAAACTTTTGAGCCACCATATGTAGTGCCACATAGTTATGTCCTCTGCTTGTTCTCTAGATAATAGGAGAGCAGGTAACAGAAAAGGAAGCTCAGAGTTTGTAGGGTGCCAGGGAAGCCATCAAGTCAATAAAGACAGAAATGACCATGTCTTGGTCTCCTTGTAAAAGACATGGTGGGTGGAGTCAGGGGTGTGGCAAGTCTTTCGGGATGTAATGGACTGTGGCAGAGGAAAGGGGACTTGTCTCTTAACTTCCTCCCTGGCCAGCATTGGTTGATGGAGCTCTAGTGTTGTCTCTGGTGTTTGTAAATCAGATTTCATATGAAAGTCCCAGATTCTGGCTGCTCTTAAAACAGAGGCTCTGGCTGCCCAGAGTTTGGTGCTGGCTGTGTAGGGGTTTGTCGTTGTTCCTTTTAAGAGTGATATAAATACCTTTCTGGGTTGCAAAGCATCCAATGGAGTCCATCATCACCCAGACAATGAGGTTCATCAACAACCTCCACTCTTATTCTTCAAATATCACAATTACTCAACGTATTTACCATATCTTTTAGGTATAAGATAACTTGAAAATTAAAGTGGAATAAAAAACAAAACCACAACAAAAGCAAAAACAAAGCAACAACAAAGCAGCATTCTCAGGAGCTTTCTAACAAATCACAGCATATATTTGTTGTCATTGTTTTTTAAGACTAAGTCTTTCTTTGTAGCTCTGGCTTTTGAAGAACTTGCGCTGTAGATGAGGCTAGCCTCAACCTCATGGAGATCTGCCTGCCTAGGCTCCCGGGTGCTGGGAATAAAGGTGTGCACCACCACTGCCCAGCCAGATCACAGTATATTTAAAACCAGCTTATGCTATTGGCTGCCAGTTGTTTTGCCTGCTTAGGATATGTTGAGTAGAAACAGAAGAAGAATTTCCAATGTGTCAGTGGTATACAGGGTGTGATCTGCTCACAGTAGAATCATACACAGTTTGTGAAGAATGCATCGATGTGGACCCATCTGTACTCATCTTTAGGTTACAGTCTAAGTATTATTAACATTAATTAAGAGTAGTTTTATCAACTTGATATGTCAGGTTGCATATCAAGAATGCCCTCCTCTTTTCTGAGGAGACAGGGGGACTGAAGTGAAAAGGAGGGAGGGTGAGAAGGAAGGGAGGGCAAGCTGCTCTCAGGATATAAATAAGTTAGTTAATTAGTTTTAAAAAGTAGTTTTGGCTACATTTGAATTTAATGTTGTTTTTATGAACTTTCTTGATCTTCCAGCCAAGCCAAAGCCATGTACTCCTGCAAAGCAGAGCACAGCCATGAGCTGTCCTTTCCCCAGGGGGCGATCTTTTCCAATGGTGAGTATCTCTGTCAATTACTGCCATGACTCTAGGAGAGCATGAAGGAACCGTAGCACAGTTAGAGAGGGTTCAGATTCCATCCCACACCCCGGTTCTCAGATCTTTCTCAGGGAACACATCTTTCTAGATCCCAGCCTCCATCATAGGAACCTTTCCTCACAAGACATGGTAATACACTCCTGAGTCTGGCGGGAGGACCACTAGCTTGAGGACAGCCAGAGATACATAATGAGTCTGTCAGGGCTAGCCTGGAAAGTATATTATATTTACAAAAACATATAGAACGGGCTATTTTAGACAAATATGTTTATCTAATTGATTGTGGGAGTCCAGAGAGTCTTCCAACTATGTAAGGGCAGTAATAACATGAGTACATAGATCCTTAGCTGACTGTTTAGTTTGCAGTAATTATTTGAAGCTGCATTATTATTTGGAGTAACATTTATTTGCTTCTTTTTTGACCAGTACATCCATCAGTGGAGCCGGGGTGGCTAAAGGCGACTTATGAAGGCAGAACAGGACTAGTCCCTGAAAACTACGTTGTCTTCCTCTAATAGTATTAGTGGATGGCAGTATCTTCATGGTATCCATGGTAACACATAATCAGTGCTATAATTTTATCTGACACAGATATGGGGGACCAGCCACTAAAAGAAACATCTATGTGTCTCAAGTTTTTCACCAGCAGACTATGTAGCTCCTACTTGATGGAAAGAGAAACACAAATATTTGCATCATAGCTATTCTTTTTGCTGTTTTCTTACTTTTAAGATATGCTTCTCTCTCTCCCTCTCTCCCTCTCTCCCTCTCTCCCTCTCCCTCTCTCAGAGGAAGTGATTTGTGACAGAGTCTGCTTGCTAGCAGTTGCAGAATCCTAGATACCAAACCCAATCCTGCATACCCCAAATTTGGAAGTCAGAAATCTGCTCTGCCCATGTTAAAATCTGTTCCTTATTGCCTGATAGTCTCTGGGGAACCTTGAAATCATTACTTTAAAATTGTAATTTAAATTGTTCATTTATTATTTTTGTTTTTTTAATATACTGTTTTTATATGTGATTGTTTTGCTGGTCCTAAACATTTCAAGAAAATCAGTCCTTATTTTATCATAACTATATTTTATTTGTTTTCTAAGATGATAGTATTTGAAAGCAATAATGTATATGAAGTCTGTAAAGTAAGCCGAGTGTAAGTCAAACACTGATTCCACCATAAGCAGTCCATCCAGAACAGTAGATGGTTTCTCTGATTCCAAGCGCAAGTCGGAGAAACACGTCTGTAAAGCCTGTAAGGGTATATTTTTGTCGCAGGCTAGATGTGACTTATGAAGCCCAGATGAACCATCCTTCCTTTAGACGTCATGTAAACTGATCTTGGGACTTTTATAAAATTTTCCATTAAAACACACGTGTTAATAAATCACATGTGCACATCTTTTGCTTCCTGTCAGTATGGTGACATTGTAATGGCCATTGTGGGCCAATGTAAAGGTGTGGTGTACCATGCAGCCAGCCCACTGGAACTGCTACGGCCTCTGGTTTTAATGATGGGGAAGTTTTGGACTCAGATGCTGTTGTACAAATGATAAAGACATTGTTTGAACTCTTAATTGAGAAACTGTGCCTTCTAAACCTTTTTTTACTGGAAACAGGAAATGAACACCTACTCGATTCTTAGACCACAAAGTGTGCTTTCTTAAAAAAAGATTTATTTATTTATATGAATGTTTTGTCCACATGTGTGTATGTGTACTACATGTATGCCTTTTACCCATGAAGGTCAGAAAAGAGAGGCTAATAGCCTTGAACTAGAATTACCGAGGGAACTGAGTTACTAATGGTCGTAACTCCAGCCCCCGACCACAGAGTTTGAGAGCAAGCCATCATTGTTAACAGGAGTGGAATTTACAAGGTTTTCTAGGATGGCATTCAGCCATAGCCTTTCCTATGAATTCCACTGAATTATAGACCTCATACAGCAGAGAGGTATTTACTCTTCCTTATGAGGTTGCAAACTAAGGGTTGTATATCAGCCACTCCTTCTATCATAACCTATTTCAATAATTCCAATGAATATATACAATGACAAAAAGCACTTCTTCTCCACAGTCTGAAAGGTTGTCTGCCCAGAGCATGTGCCCATGTGGCCTTGCTATCTAACTGACTTCTTCAACCTTTTCTCTACTTCATAGACACGCAGGTGTCTAAAGAGCTACGAAGCTATTGTTGTGTGGTATAGGCTATAGTCTTGGTTTATTCTGCATTACATCAGCACTTCTAGAGAAAATAAGCAAAGTATTCACACAGCGCTATGCCTCAGTGCATTTATGCTTTTAAATAAGTTAAGATATGGATTAGAATTAACGAGTAGAGAGTAACACTTGACAAACAGATGTATCCAAAAATAACACCAGTGAACTGAAGGCCATGAGTGCAAAGCATCTCACAAAGATTTGACCTGAGAGGAAATCGATGAAATCTTGGCTCTTTCTCTTTCTTTCCTCTGGATTCTAGTCTCTGTACACTGCAGTGAGGTATTGTTAAACCCTTTGGTCAAGGTGGGTATCTGGTGGTTTTTAGTATACAAATGGCATTGCTGCCTCTGGTCACCGTTTTCTGGGACTGAAAGTAGCCTTTGTAATGCACCAGTTGCCTCTCTGCAGGGCTTTCTGTTGAAGCCCTTTGTCATCAACCCCTTGCAACCTGTTAGATCAGCACCCCTGCAGGGAAGCTGGTTTGCTCTCCAAGACCAACTTGGCAGTAAGTATCCAATATCTTTCTCCACTGCTGCTGCACAGAGAAATCCCAACTTTTCATTTTATTTTAATGTAGACCCTAACATTCCTGCCTCCCAATTGTGAGCTAAACCCATGGATGCTCACTTAGAGCTTTGTAGGACTAGGTTATGAAACACAGCTTTCCTTTCTGCTGGTGAGATCTACTCTGTCAGTATGTGTTTGAGGCTCCTTCCCTGAAACAAGACACAAACATGCTGGTTCATGTTGCACTTGCGCTTTAAGAGTTCTTTCTTTGTGTTGATTGCATATGTGAGGAAACCATGAGGATATATGGGAGAAAGGTTAAGGGCGCTTTCCCCTGAAGTAAGTATCCTGCAGATGAGGCATGCAAGAGCACTGCAGAGATGAAGATGTGTGCTCTGGAGTGCCCGGAAGGAAGCTGTGCAGGGCAGGAGAGCATCGCTGGTGATGGAAAGAGTCCCGCTCCAAACTGTGATGCTATCAACTTCATGAAGAACCTGACCTGCTCAGGGACAGTGAGATGTGTTAGAACTGTCATACCCACACTCTGAATGCTACAGTATGCACCCAAATAAAGGCCTATAGTTTGATGGATGTGAGGAAAGCATTGGGGACTGATGTAATTCTCTTGGGTGTTCTGTATGAGTATCCTTGGGTTTGAAACACTGGTATATTCGACTCTTGGCCTGTGCTGCCATTCTACTCCATTTGGTTCATACAAGTTAGTCATTCAACTGAACGATTTTCCTAATGTATTGTTTGCCAGTTTCTGAAAAGTAAAAGAATCTTTCAATCTCTTCAGTGTCTGTGCAGTGTGAAGAAGCATTGTCTCTTGCTTACTGGTATGGTTTATTGTGTTACAGGCAGGACTGAAATATTCACCAATAGCCCTTTTGCTGTCAGACTTTGTCAGGGATAGTGGGTGAAAGAGAGAACAAGTATTACTTTATATTTCTGCTAATCCCCAACTACTGGGATGCCAAGTAATAACAATAAAAATACATAAGACTTCCTCCATTTTCTCCTCAGTAGTTACCGATCCATACAGTGACTGCCTTTAGAACACACGCTATGTCGAGAATACATGAAATCTCTCTCTGCTTCTGTGAAGATATCCTGCTGCTAACTTCTCTTCCAACCTCAAATCCTTCTCTTACACAGAGGCTAATTAGAAAAGTTGTCCTAATATTTCAGAACATTATCTGATAGTGCTGCCTGAGCATGCCTTATTGAGAAAGGCCTGAGTCTTTTCGATTGCGGAATACTGTGTATAAATAAGACACCTTATGTTCTAACAGATATTCTAAAATATGGATTGATTGCAGGCATGGAACCCAGCTCAAATCAGGAAAACAATTTCTGTTCATATTTGCTATACATAGCTTAAGAGTCATTTCAAACAATATGTTTAATATGTACAGAGGCAAGCTTCACAAACTGTAATTTTTCAGTTGTAGAACCACGCAAGTGCTCAAAATAAATTTTAGGGTTTGTGGACCGCGATTCTTTCCTGGGTAGCATGTTTGTGCCATAGCAGCAGAGTTCAATATGATTAGTTTATTAACTAATACCAGAAGCACTTCACCTTAGGAACAGACTTTGTCTTTTGAATTCACAATGCATTTCTTCTTATCATGATCTCATGTCACTGTGTGAGACTTTGAAAATCATCTCTCAGTAGAAACAAAAGCAGAGGTTTGACCTCTACCTTGAAATTACTTCCCTCTTGACTGTAGATTTTCCAATGAGGGTCTAATTTCACTTCCTTTGTTTTCTCTTGCTTTCCAAAATAAAAACGCGTTTAAAAAATGAGATTAGCATTTCCAAATAGTCTGACCCCAGTCAACCTGTCTTTTTCAGTTAATAACAGGCATTTATCAACTTCCTGACCACACTTGACTTGTTTGTCCTTCCTGCTTCGAGTGGTAATACCTTTGGAAAAACGGGCTTATGAATGACACAGCACTTTAAGCACTGAGTGATACTTCAAAAAGAATGATAAGACTGTTGCATCCATCTTTTTAAGAAACCACTGTAGGAATGTTGCAATATTCACTGGAAGACACTTGGCAGGAAACTGATCAGTATTTGCACAATCAATAAACTCCTCCTATAGATGAGGGTATGTTGTCATGGGCCCAGAAGGGTATGATGTCCTTCCTTGTATGATAGACAGGCCATGCTTGTGGGTAGGGATCTCTTAGGGTTATAAGAAGAAGTCAAGTCTTTGTGTTTACTGAATAAGCCCAACAGGCAAGAAGCATTTTCATGGTTCAGAATGTTCATGAGGAGGTCTACTGAGGCAGTGAAGTGTGGGATGGAGTTGTAGCGGAGCATCCCAGAACACCTCAGTTAGATGGCGGTGTTCCCACCATTGGCCATCTCTCCTTGGTGCCTCCCATAATCTGTGCTCTTCCATAGTTGATATGGAAGCCGTGGCTGAATCTACTTACCTCTGATGAAGACTGCACTGCTCTCTATGTCACAACATGGTGAAGGTTCTGTGTGCCATAGTCCTCTCCCACCTACCTTTTGAGGTAAATGGCATGTACTTTGCTGGATCTGGGAGCACCACATGTTCATACTCCATGCTTAAAACATACAGTACCACACACATCATTATAAATAGGGAGTCTAACAGGGAAGATACCTGTGTCTTTATTTGGAGTCCATTTATGTAGTGTTCAAGTTTGAGGTACTATTGTCTGTGTAAAAGTCAGATATTTAGGTACCAAACCAGGAGCTCCTTTGCAGCCATTAAAATGAAGAATAAAGTAATAAGTATGGTGAAAATTATAGTCAAAAAACTATCATGCTGATCCTTTGCTTGTTTTGTCGTGTTTCTGTATTTATCTGCACTCATGTTATTCCTGATCTAAGTTGGCACAATAACTTTGCTGTACATTTATACTGTGTCTCAAATGCCTTTAAAAACAAGCTAACTTAGCCTTTGCATTTGAAGACCCACTCCACTGGAGAGTAGTTGTCTGGACTTCATGTTAAGGAAAACCAAAATTTTCAGTCAGCTCAGAAAACTATTAATTTGGGATTTAGTTACGTGGGGAATCATGAACGCTTGGTGATGTTCTCCTGATAAACTAGAAAGAGAGGTTAGGAGAATATTTCTTATGATCTTAATAATTCACTTATCTGAGGAGAGATTAGAAATGGGCTGTGTAATTATAACAGCCTGTACCTGATTTTTTTCAATATACCACATCATCGTAAGCATTCACCAGTCTACTATGGAGGAAGTGTTCCTGTATGGCTGGCTGGCTGGTTTAGAGTGCATACTGATCTTCCAGAGTTCAGGCGCCAGTATCAGTGTCTTGTAGAGGAGCAGCTAAGTGTTAGAGCAATGATGTTCTTAGACCTTTCAGTTCAGCTCAGGGGTCAGCTTAATGAACTCACCTGAGTGAGATGCCCCAGTCAGCTTATTTGTAAATCTGCTCAGCCAAGTTGTCTCAAGTTTCTGGCAAAGTCACATTGCATAATAAATTATTGTAGTAAGCCAACAAAATTCAGCGTGGCTGTTATGGAGTAATAGAAGTTAAAAGTGGTTTCATCGTAAGGCCAGAGCCCTAGATTTCATTAAGCTCAGGCTTGGGGATGGAGAGATGCCCATGCAAATATTACACCCTCAGTCAAAATCCCTACGAGGTGCATAAAGATGTGTGCAGTCGTCCCAGTGCTCCTGTGACATGGGAGGAAAAGAAAAGAGAATCACCAGAAGTTTATGGGACCCAGCTTTGTGCATGTAATGGTGAACAACGAAGAGAACTTGTCTGAAACAGGGATGAAGGCAAGGACCAAAGGACCATCATAGGTTGCCTTTGACAACCCTTGCATACCACATGTATATCTGCACTCACACAGCCAAACCTTGCATGTGTGTGCACGAATGCCCATGCATGCATGAACTCACATGAGTGCACACACCTATACACACATATACACAGCATATATACACACATCATAATAAATGCAAAAGCTTATTTAGAATAATTTTATCAATCTTTTCTCTCTGACTGCATAATGTAGTGACTGGTGCTCCTACAGTCTCTTATTTTTCTTCTCAAACGGAAGCTTCAGTTCTTAGTAGAAGATACAAAAGCTGAAAATAAAGTTTACATTCACTAGCCTCTTGACTTTATGACCAGATTGATGGGGAAATATACATACAACTTCCTTGCTAGTTCTTAAGGGCAGGAGACCTCATTCCTCCATCTTGCTGCTGAGACAAGGATCAAGTTTGTGTCCTAATAGTACATACAGTTCAGATTGGGGAAGCAACAAAATAGGACTGTGGATCTTTGGACAATTCCATGGAGGAGAATGGCATTTACCAACTTTTGACATTGTGACATGATGTCATCATTTACAGAGTTTGTGCTAAAACCCTTATAATAAAGTCACCCCCCCCCCAACCTCATAACATTTGTATTTTGTATCCTTGGGCTCAAGTGGTCCATTGGTTTGATACACGAAGGAGAAAGTTGGATGTTTTATGTATTTGTTTGGAACTGTTCTCTATTATATGTAATCGAATTTTTAAGCCAACTGTTTCATTGGGGTTCTTACAATCTCGTCATGCTGGCAGCAGGAGTGACCAGTAGAAGTTGCACGTGCATCATTCCAGGTGCTGCTCTGCCTTGATGGGACTTGGAAAGATACATGCTTGACTGCTTGCCTTGAGGAGTTAATGATGAACACATATGATGCCACATGTGATGGGAAGCTGTGCCCTGCTGCAGAGTGTGTTTATAGCTCAAATATGTGCTGGATTGAGGAACAGATGCCAAGTCTTGAACCCTTGATTTTCCATGGCACCCTTCACTGTAGTTCTATTGTAATCATGCCTGGCTTACATCTGACCTTTACCTGTTTTCAATCCACCAGCCGGAGTTCCATGTACCCACATCCAATGAGCATAGGCAGGAACTCCATATGAGTTATCTATTCACTGTCTGGGCTCTCTTTTCTTTAATTAATCCTAGAACTTATGTAGGTTTGTTTGAAAGCCACCTTTCCGGCCTTCCAGTGCAATATAAGGGTTTCTGGATACTTTTCCAACCAATGGGACTCAAGTAAATGCAAATGGCATGTCTCCAGGACAATCTGTTTTCCTTGTAGGAAGGGCTACCCTTTTCCTCCCATGAGTCTCCTTTACCTCATCATACCTAGAAAACAGATGAGAGACTTAACGCAGAACACCCTGCTTGTGACCCTAAAATTAATGCAAGAAAAATTCTAGGACAAGTCAACACACAACCTAGAGTAGCTAGCTACAATCTGATTGTTTGTGAGGAAAAAACATTATTTGGCTAAATACTGCAGCAGTTTATTTTAATTCCAGTCTGAAAAAAAAAACATGCCTTGCTTCCCTATCAACCTATTAAGTCATTCTACACCAGGTACCACAAGGGCCAAAACTACTTAATGTCACCTGTTTTAGAAAGAGCTGGAACTCTGGTCCAGCAGAGTCTGTGTTTGTGAGGTACAACTCACCTGTATGATGTATTTTAGATCTCTATTCTGCTTGTGCTTGCCTCTGTGTTCAGTGGTTAAAATAAAAAATCCAAAGGCATAGCACAATTGTGAGTGTTTTCCTTATGCTAAGGACATCTATGCATGATGATAGGAAGCTATCATTTATTGTTACACACTGAAGCAAATAGCCCAGCTTCACCAGTCTGCTGCAGTATAATCTACAGGATAAATGACCTCTCAGTGCCTAGTGTTAGACACCCACTTTCTGAAGGACATTTCTGCTTCAGGTACAGAAGGAGAGTTCATAGACAGAAGGCAAAGGGAGATTTGGGGGCTAGGAAAGGTAGACTTGAGGGGAAGTGGGAATAAGAGAGAAAGGTGAGGACATTTAGGAGCAGCCTATGGTCAGATGAAGAATTTTCAGGAGAGCCTTAAAGAGACCTCACAGTCACTTAGAACCAGTATGTTGTCACATGTTGAGGACATTGCGTGTGAAGCAGCCTTCCCTCCTAGCTCTCTATGAACACTGCTGCTAATGCCTATGCTGATCATGAGAGAACCAGACCAGTGAGTGGCTGTTTCTTAGGGATTTGGCTAAGAAAGACATTTCACAGTATGTGTTTAGCAGACATGTCTCCAGGAGCACTTGGAGCACAGATGAGACTCTGCTACATCCATAACGAGTGTGAGAACAGTGAGGAAGAAGGAGGGCTTCACACATCAGGTCTCAAACCTTCATGCCCTGGTAGATGGTAATAGTATTGTCTGCACTTGTTTAATACCTTCTTGTTCTGCTAATAAGTTTGGGGATATAGCAGTGGCTATATTTCCACAGTAAGCTAGTGTCCCAGTAAGTCATTTCCAAACTGATCTGCTCTAAGAGGGAAGAAACAGGTCTAACTCAGAAGGCAAAAGTAGATTCGGTTTTAGGGGAATGGACCAGGAGGCAGACTGGGGCCATGTTTCCTTTGTTGGATGTAAAGGCTACTGGAACCTCCCTCATTTTTCCATCTGGAAAGTGCAGGGGTGCCAGGTGCCTGCCTTCCCTCAGGACTGCTTTTCCACATAACCGAATGCATGGGAGATGGTCTATTCAGGAGCAGGAAGTTTGTCAAATGCTGGAGGTCAAGCTGGCCTTTGTAGATAGCATACCCTGGAATCCCAGTACTGTGGAGAGAGGCAGAGGGTGTAGGATGGATCAGTTGCCACATATGCAAGAGATTGGGGCAAGCCTGGGCTACACAGTGAGACTCTGTCTCCAAAAAATGTTGGGGATTCATGCAAAGGTAAGTGCTTCAGCTATAGTTTGAGAGAAAGAGGGGAGGGGAGGTTGGAGCATCCTAAGACAAAAATCTTATTCTCACAAGAAGGGTTTTCCTTGTGGTTGTTTAGAAGCAACTATCATGGCTGGTTAGTTAGCTAAGCCTTGACTTTCATCATTAATTATGCTGTTCTTATTTCTCTTAAATGTAGAGATTTGGGCTAATTCCCTATGACTTCTTTATAGCTTCTTGGCCACGTGGGTAATTTCTACATGCTAAATTTTGTTGTATGGAACAAATGCAACAAATACTGTACTTAGGATACCTCAGGAGCTCCTCCTCTGGCAGAAAGCTGTGCGGGAGCTACTCGTGAGCATGAAAAGGAGATGTAGGTAGTGATGTATCAATATCAATATACATTATATGAATATATGGAACTTCCAAAGAATAAAAAATATATATATACTATGAAAAAAACCATGGCAAAGCAGAGCATAGTGGCTGGATTAACCCAAACTAAGGGCTTCCGCAAAGCCTTTAGAAAAACCAATGGATAGGATTTGAGAAAAAAAAATTATTTCGCATGTGTGAACTGTGTTCTTCCTAGAAGACATGGGTTGTGAAATTAAAATCCCAGTGCCAGGCATGTGATACCTCCTTTCTGAGTTATTGGTCCCAGGTTTCCAAAACAAGACAAGATATTGTCATTGCCCATGGTTCACCACCATAAGTCCTAGGTAAAACTCAGTTCTTTGGAACTCTTACTTTAGAGAGAAACTCCTGGCTAGCACTCATAGTGTTGGAAGGTGTAATCCAGGACACTGGAGTGGTAAAGCCACAGTGGAGTCTGCCCAGTTTTGAACCCTGCATGCTGCAGCATTGAGCTACCAGGTAACAAGTGCCCACTGGTGTAAGAGTGGCAGGATTGTTATGGGATAATGAAGCACTTTCTGGCTGGATTGGAGGCCTGCGCAGTAGGGAATCTCATGCCTGGCACCATATTTCTGGTCAAAAAACCCAAAGCTGAGAAAATCATAGGTTTTTGGGTAGAACGTGCTATTATTATCTTGCTTAATGGTCATACTGTCAAACTGCCTTCTGGATATTTATAACTGATTTGCAAAGAGACCAATCCATGTATAGAGGATTAGAACTTTTAAACCTATCTCCTATCCTCCTGGAATTTGAGAGAGGAGAGTTGGAGTGTGAAATAATGGGTACTGTATCACAGAGGGATTTCCACACAATCTCCCAAAGGACCCTGTTCTGAGAGCTTCTGCTTAGTGACCCCACATGATGAGAGGATAATGAAACTCAGCTCAGTGGGAAAGCATCCTTCCTGAACTTGGGATCCTTCTGAGTCCCACCCAATGTTCTTCAGAACCTAGATCTTCATCTGGGTGCTCTATTTTATGGGAAGCTGGTGAAAATAAACGTCTGCCTTGTTCTGTGAGCTTTAGGGAAATAACTGCACCTGAAGGGAGAATCTTGATATTTTCTCATGTGTAGGGAAGTTGTACCTAAGTTTGGGGTAACTTGTATGCACCTGGCACGTGAGGTGGGACTTGTCTCCTGTGAAGGAACTGTAACTTGTAAGGGCTGAATAACTGCACGTCCATAGTGTTAGAATTGCATCAGACCAGAGGACTGCTTGTTTGTGTCTACAATGAATTTGAAATTTGACAACAGAAAAAAAACTTTTAATATTTTTGCTAGTGCATCTTGCTCCATCCCTCATGACATACAATTCAGCACCTAGGTCCAACTCACCTCATCTACTCTGGCCTTAGATGAGTGATGAACTCTTTTCAATCTCAGAATCTCTTTGACATGGGTAGTGGAGATAATTCTCATTGTTGATCTCTAAGAAGTTCGTGGGAACTATGAAAAACATCATTCATTATCCAGACTTTAATATGTGCTAGAGTGAGATAGGATTACTACTGCTTCAAAAAAAGCAGTGATGATTCCATAGACCACATAATATTTAGGCTCATGCTGCACTCCCATCCTGTGGTTCTCTGATCATATGATCATTTGAATTTTGCATCAACAGTGTACTGAGAGGCTAAGGAACCACACAAAGAAAGGAACAATATTTATAAGCAAAGTATTTCAAGTGCGACACATATTTGGGTAAGAAATGCCAACTTGGATACTAGACTACAGTTTTAGAATTTGCTGAAAGTGATGAATTTGGAGTTCTGAAATGAATAGATTGTAGAAGAAATACAGCAGAGGGAGCAATGCAGCTTTGCATGAGCACTTGCAATTATGATAGAAATTTATTTCATGACCAACTATTTCTGCCCATGATTTTCTTATTCAATTCAAAAGCAGCAACACTAATTTAAATAACAAATTAATATATAATACTTCGAATCAATAAGAAGACTTTACCCATTTGAAATATGTATTTGATCTTTCTTTTAGACAAGTGTCATACACCCACGTTGGCTTTGAGCCTTAACTATCTACTAACCTAGGTAGTTAAGGTTGGCTTTATGCTCTTGATTCTTTTGTCTCTATCTGCCAAGTGCTTGGATGGCAGGTGTGCATAGTTTTAAATAACTAGTTTATTATATTTGACAGGCACACTGTTAAATGTTCAGTTCCGCTTATTTCACAATTATTTTTAATCAATAAAACTTCCACATTTCTGTTTGACAGTCTATCCTTGAAGTACAGTGTAAAGAGATTTACCTTTTTTTCAAGCAATAAAAAGATGGAAATTTCTAAATATAGCTGGAAAGAATTAAAGTGTAGATTGATATTTTGAATTGTAATGGCAAATTGAATTTGAGGAACACATAGTGGGAAATGCTACTTGCTTTAATGAGCCAAGGTTTTATCAATGAAGATGGATTGAGGAATAGAAAGACAAAAGGCATTTTTTCAGATTAAATAGTTTTTATCTAAATAATTCAAATTTACAAAAAACAAAATTCAGAAAAAAATGAAGAGAAAACTGCTTTTGGTTTGAAAGCATCACAAATCAAAATATCGATATTTTAAGTGTTTTATGTCTTAGAATGAGAGTATCCAATTTTACAAAATAATGGAGGAAAAAGATTATAAAATTAATTGAAAGAATTCAATACTATAAGTAACTTTAGATTGTTTGATGATGTATAGGGAATTAGGAAGAAATTAAAAGTTTCTATCATTTTCCAATTAATATAATTAAGCAGATTTAAAGAGAAATTTACAGGATGAAATTAAAAGAAATCTATTAAAATTTTCATTAAATCATTATTGTATAGATTTCAGTATGAGCATCAAGCATTAGAAGTTTAAATAAAATGCAGCTAATATTAGTCCAGTGGTTTACAAAACCAAATTATTTTGGAATATTTCATGCAGCCCATTCTTCATACAGAGACTATCATATTACTCATTTTTTTAAGTAGAGAAAATGAAAACAAAGATTAGTAAAACTTAATATTTCTGCTGGTAACTAACTCAAACCAGTTCGATAGGGTTTGTTGATCACTGTGTAGAGCACTAAGCGTCCAGACACTTGGCTCTGTGCATTTGTTAGCTGCGTGGTAATATTGTCCACACCATTCACTACGCTGACAGTGTTCATTCATGAGCTCAGTAACTAGGGATTAAAAACATAATGGAGAAAAAGATCTCCCTGACACATGTAACTGAATTCAAACCAAACTTTTAAAACGTAAAAATGATGCTACATGTGATGCACCCCTGAAGGTAAGCCCCCCATGAGCTGCACTGTGTATGCCAGAACTCACACCAGCACACGAGTCTATCATCACAGCTTAACCAAACCTCCCCAGGCCAGCCTCCTCCTTACAGATGTTCGCTACTCAGAAAGAATGTTAACATACCAGTATAAATTTCTTATACATGAACTTTAAGTATAATATTCTTTCCTTTTTCACAAAATTTATCCAAAATGGGGGAGAACATCTTACATAATAGTGAATCTGATTTTCTATTTGGAAAGTGGGGCTAAAGTTGCACGAGAATATGCATTTTCAGTTGTCTTTCTCAAAAAAGCATCACATTTACAAAACATAGCTTTTCACAGATCTGTTACCTCAGAACAAATTTATAGACATGTCATCCTTTTGAATATTTCACTTTTTTCAATGCACATCTATATGAATAAGCTTTGGGTGTTTGAGTTCTTTAAAAAATGACATATTTGGTAATCCACAATTTATTAATCTGTTAATATAATCTTATTATGATGTATGAAATTCTGTGGTAACTTGATGTTTAGCAGTCATTTGGGAAAATGTCCATGTGCGTGCCAGTGTTCTAGCATGTGAGGTGGTTTCGTCGTGAATTTCCCATGTAAGTATAGAACTCTTGGTTGAGGTGTCACCACCAAGTGTTAATCGACACTGAGATCTGGAGCTTAGGTCAGGTTACGGAAATAACAAGAAACCCTTGTTCAAACAGTGGCACACCCATCTTTTAGAACCCTGGGTAGAGCGCTGCTTTTGATTTACTGAGGTGAACAGACTGTCTACTGGGTGATCCGTAAGTATCTATGTACTCATAGTGTCCATTTCAGTGTCCTAATCACGGTCTTTAAGAGTCTTATAATTTTAAAGGAAATTCTCAGTGATTACTTCTCTTTCCTAATACAGCAAACACCAAGGCTGAATGTTATCACTGGCCTATAACGTATGAGAACTGTTATTACAGAACAGTAAGTGTGAGAGAAACTTGAAAGATGAGCTTTTCCATCGATCTTCACTGAATATCAAGGGCTTTGATGTCATCATTGCCTCCCTATTTTGCCAGGTTGCAACTAGGCAGGACCTCATGATGCAGCCCTGATTAGCCTCAAACTTATTATGCAGACCTGGCTTGCTGCAAATTAGCACACATCTCACTGCCTCTGCCTCCCAAGTGCTGAGATTGCAGGCATGAGCTACAAAGCTGGCTTATAAGGAAAGGTGTTTGCAGGACAGGCAGGGTTTCCTCTTGACTAGGACCATTTCAGATTTTAAGAACTATAAATTGCAAGCTGGTTTAGCGTCCATGAGAACCAAAAGCGATGATGAAAGTTAACATGGCTTTCATGATAGGGAGAAATCAAAGCATGCAAAGGAAATAAAGAGCTGCGCTGCTCACATCATTCCCTAGAGTGACAATCAGCACTCTTAATCAGCTACCAATGATTACTGTTAATTGATTGGTCAACAGTGGTTATTGTTGATGGTGAATTTGTCTTTCCTTTAAATATATTGCATTCATATGTGATTCACATTTTATTAGAAAAATTTTAATGTTCAGGATGTTTATCATGTTACACAAGCAATACACAATAGAATACTTCTCACAGTAAAAATCTTAGCTTGTGTGTTTCCCCGGTGATTTCTGACATACAAATGATACCAAAATTCTTTAATGACAACAAAATAAAAGTTTTCATTTGGTAACTTAATCTTGTCTATTTAACAATCAGATTTTACATTGCTTTTTAAATTATGCATCTTTAATAAACTCAAATTTCTTCCATTTGTTCATATTTTCTTTAAAAAATTTTATGTAATGTACTGGGGAGCTAGGTGTGCAAGTTTGAGATGTATGTGATGTGGTAGTTCTCCAGTGTTCCCCATTTGGGATTATTTCAAACATAATAATCCAAAAGTATGGCGACTAAGGGATTGACTGGATCATGTCTGGTTTCAATATGCTCCTCAGCCATCTCAGAGAGAATGAAGCAAACAGTGAGAAGGGAGGAAATAAGTTGAAGGATGTTTGAGCAAAAGACACAGAACAGATGGTTGCAGGTGGCTCCCCAGTGTGGCCTGCCAGTACTGTGCCACAGAGTTTTCCTCTGCTACAGCCCAATCACATGCAAGTAATGTAAGCTGGACACAAGAGGGCTTCGCTTTTTCGCTGTGTTCATGTTGTTTAAGCATTTTGAATTCCAAACTGCTCATGCACAGTGGACTTCTGCACTTTACAAAATAAGCCTGCTAGGATTAATTGATTATAAGATGAGATTTCACCACTTCTGATCAAGTGAAATAGCATCGTGCTGTGTAGGTAAGACATCGTTTTGAACGTAGACATTCTGTGCACCAGTAATACAGAGAGAGATGCAAACACCCTAGCCTGGTAAGTGACTCCAGAGGGCAGCATTTCAGACAACTGCTCTGAAGCCTTGCCTACACATTCTCTGGGGATTACTGCAGTTTCTTCTTTTAAAATGTGAGGCCGAGTGTTATTCTGAAGCCCTGGCCAGCCTAGGGTTTATGACGTGGCCTCAGCTGGCCTCATGTTTGCAGCTGTGGCCCTGCCTCTACTTACCAAGTGTTGGGAATGCCTACATGCACCAGCGGCACACCCAGGAGCACATTTCCCCTACTATCCATAACTGTAATCAAATGTTTACAAAATTCCATTATATAGCATATGATTTCATAGATAAATGGGGAGTTGCTCGATATTATTGAAAAGTTGAACTGGTGAGGTGGGACTCGTTTAATGTGAAAACATAATGCCAAGCTAGCAATGCATGGTTTATGCTGTAAGAACATTTTTCCAACTTATTACTTGATGGAAATTAAATAGATATGTTTATTACAAACAATTTGGAATATTGGGCATCCAATCAAGCAGAAACACAGCAAAAAAAATCTACCCTTTTATCCTTTTGTCTCAAATTCTCTGAAAATTCACATACACTGTAGGCACATATTTTATTTATTGACTACCATTTATTTACATTACTCTACTAAATTATATTACTTTAATGAAGCCAATGCAGGCTAACAATCTTAACAATTAGATTACACCTCTTGAATATACTAAAGTTTAGTACACAATTTATTATGAAAATTAATATTTGTAGAATAAATATCACATTTGACCACAGTAACAATACATATATATATATTATTATGTCTCACAATATATAAGGTACTTTGTCTTACATGTATGATTAAAACAACTAGTTTGCTTCAATTTAATTATCTTGAGAATCAATTCTTGCTTTATTAAAATGCATAGATTATCAAAAACACACCTATTGCCAAATCATATTAACATCCTACCTTATACCATATATGTTCATATGCAAGCTGAAATAATAACTAGAATTAAAAATATGAACAATGTCTTGACTATTCATGTGTGTCTGGTATGTAATTATAGCAAGGGTTGGGGGTGTTTTAATTCATTGATAAAGAAAGAGTTTATTCTTTATCATGACTTGGTATTACACTAGAATCATTTAAATTCCCAATGTTTTTTGAAAAACAATTTATCTGAAAATCATTCAAGCTGGATAGGCTGACTCAACTTTCCTGTGGGAACCACGAAACCTTTCCTGTGAAGTCTACCCATAGTGGAGAAGTCGAGAGGGAATTCCGAATGGGTTGGAAGTAAGTACACGATGATACTGTTCAACTTCTACGGTCATCACCTGGCCATCTCCGGGGACAGAGAGCCAGGGCTCCACAGACCGGGAGGCAATTTTACCTTCCTAGCAAAGACCCTCAACTTTCAATATATTTTAAAATACTTTCTTTCCTAATCTATGTGTGCTGAATATACTAATAGACCTATTATTTACTTAAAGTAGACTAATGGCAAAATGTTCCGAAAGGGTATGGACAGGACAGAGCATTGATGGTTTCCTCTTCCCAGGCCACCATGGAAACTAGTTTAACCCACAAAGAACAGAGTATATTCTGTTGCTATGAGTCTTTCAACAGCTTTGGCATCAACTGCGGAAGTGAGCATTCAAAGCAGTGAAATTATTGCAAGGGAAGCATAAAACATGAATTAAAATGGTATCTGACCAGTTTTAAATATCTAAAGTCATTCTTCCTTTCACAGTTCTGAATGTCTCGGCACTCAATGGGGCTAAAGCTTCATTGAGATGAAGGGAATACTTCACCCTCCTGACAGAAATTCCCAAAGATCTGTGTAGTCTATGCTCACTGAAGTGCATCAATTTGTGTTGGTCTTTTTTGGCAATGAGTCCTTCTCTAGGGACATTGGAGGAGAACCACTTAAAGAAAGCCAGAGCTCATCTTCTGACTTCCTGGGTTGGTCTTTGAATAGACCAGAACAAGTCAAGTTAGAAGAGCAAGGTCTTCTAAAATAAAAACAAATGGAAACTCCTGAATATTAAGCAGACGGACCTTGAATTGGACTAGAATACTGGGCCAGATGGCATACACAATTAACCTCAGCACTCTGGAGCCAGAGGCAGGTGAATTCTGTGAGTTTTGGACCTACCTTTCTACACAGTGAATTCGAGGAGAGCCAGGGCTACATAGCGAGATACTATCTCCAAGGAAACCAATAAAGTTGAGCTTGACCACAAGTAGCTCTTAAGAGATATGGCAAGAATTTAGTCTCAGAAACAGAATCCTGTAATTGTCAGGAAGAGAAAAGGAAGCAGCCACAAATGTAGTAAGCATGTCAGAATTCTACACTCAGGGACTAACCTTGAAAAAGAAAAGGTGGTCCACAGATAATCTAGACCAAGAAAGAAGAGTCCAAAAATGTGGTGGCTACTGTCCTATGAAGCTGCAACATCTGCAGTGTCTCAGAGACACATACATCTTGCTTGCTGCCAATGCATATATTATCAAAAACATAGCATGTACTGAGAGCCACAGTTCCCTTGAAAGGAGAAAAGGACCCTTTAGCAGAGGCCAGACGGTGAAAAAAGCTCCTGTAGCAGAAATCTGACAGGCCAGAGAATAGAAAGCATCAAGCCAGTAGTCAAAGTGCTCCGTAGTGCTGGTGAAGGGAGACCTGAGATGTTCAAAAGCCATCGCTTTCTACATAGCATTACCCTGATGTATTTATGACCAGGTTTGGCAATTGCCTGGAAGTGAAGAAGTGGCAGGAGAGTGGCTGGGAAGCCATACTTTCCCCTGGTACCATGTTCACAGTCAGCTTCTTCCTCTCCTCACTGTGCTTCTGTTAGTGGGCATAAGATGGGAGGTGAGGCCTTAATAGGAACTGACAGGACAAAGGATATATTAAATCAAGAGAGCTGGACATACCTCAAACTAACAAGTTTCCTTTCCAGACTACCACCCATCAGCTTCCTTCTTACCAACCCCCCCTCCACCCCCCAGACTTCTCAGATGGTTCATGAGGCAAGATCCTGTGCAGGTATTTAATCTTTTTATTCCTACCCTATACTGCCGCACTACTGGATAGTGTCATCTTAAGAAATAGTTACACTTGGATGTGTTTGTTTTGTATTTGTAGGCAAAACTGTGTCTCTGTTTCCCATTGGCTGAGCTTAGAGCTCTTCTGACCTTACCACAGGCAGTAAATACCTACACCAGAACCTTGTGGTTGCAGGTACTTGAAACTCTGGGGATGTTGGAGGAGGGGTGTTACAGCTTAGTCCTCATCTGGACTTTAGTGGTCAATAAAACTGAAGTTTCTTCGTCTTTATGATGAGGATTTTCTGTTTCAACACAGAAGCCAAACAATGAGGCATCTGCCTGGTGTGCAGCAGGTTATCTGAGTGTTCATCTACTGTCGTCATTCTGTCAGTGCCTCTTGGTAATGTCTCACAGAGCCTTCTGGAAAACTAATGAGGTCACCGTTACCCCAGCGCTGTATGTTTATGACCCATCATTTGCACAGAATATTGCAACTTCCTTCAAAACATGCTCCCTGCTTCCAGGATGAGTCCTCCCCAACCCCACCATCTGTACTACAGGAGGACATTTTCTAGAGCATCACATAGAGGACACTCTTTTCACACAGAGTCATGTCTTCATATGATATGATGGTGTGCAAGGCCATGGATATTTGGGACTTGGATTTCATTCTGTGGCATTGACTTTGGCTCCATGCTCTCTGGCAGCATATGTCCACATGCTCTTTCCTTTTCTTTGTGCCTCTATTGTTTAGAAGTGTGGAGAACTCTTCCCTTCTTTTTGACTGAATGCTAAGCTACTCAACTACTTTACATAGATTTTTCAGGATGCCTTGACTCATTTTTGGAATCTGCTATTGTAAGAATTTTCCCTGTGTTTCCCACTCTCCTCTCTTTCACTGTGCAATACTCAGCTCTCTAACCATCGGCCTTTCCTTTCCACCCAACTGTAGCCCAGAGAAGAAGGAACTGGGCACTGCCACAGCCCAGTAGGGTGATATCTTGCAGTTGAGACTGGGATGATGCCTAAAGTAACACTGTTTATCTTCACCATAGTTACCGGCAGCAGGGGCAGCAGGGGCAGCAGGGGCAGCAGGGACAGCAGGGGCAGCAGGGGCAGCAGGGGCAGCAGCAGCGGCAGCGGCAGCAGGGGCAGCAGGGGCAGCAGGGGCAGCAGGGGCAGCAGCAGCGGCAGCGGCAGCAGGGGAAGCAGCAGCAGGGGCAGCAGCAGCAGGGGCAGCAGGGGCAGCAGCAGCAGGGGCAGCAGCAGCACCATACCAGACCACGACCACCATTTTGTTTCTGTGTTCAGGGCAAGTTTTTCCTTTACTTAAATAGGTAACGGAACTGGCCATGACACACATTTAGAAAGTTGGAAGTTTCAGAGTTAAACCGGGTGCTTTGATTTACTGTGGGGGTTAGAATAGTTAATTTGATTTTAGACATTTTTCTCTTTGTTTTAAGGGGAAATGTTAAGATCTTAAAAACAAAGAAGCAAAGATCAGCAATAACAATAACAAGAAAACCCCTCAGTTAGCTGTCATTTAGACAGAGATTATGGATCAGTGACTTTCCCCCTAAGCTATGCAGCCCCAAGTTAGAACAATGAGCCCCTTAAACCCCACAGGGGCTGGCCCTGGGCATATTTGCATTTCATGTTTGCATAATGGCTGAAAATTCTTCCAACCTTTTTCATGTTAACTAGGCGCATTGCCTTCTGGGGTTTGCACCATCCTGTCATGGATGGTGCTCAGTAATCAAAAGGGCAATATCTGCTTTTATGTCAACAAACTTTCCAACTGACCCAGTGTGCTGGACCTCTCTTTCAAGCCCTTGCCAGTTTCACTTCCTCTGTTTCAAAGCATCAATTTGGAAAAATTGTTTTTTTAAATGGCTGTTGTTCTTTTGAAATACCTTAAAATTTGATGTCACACCTCTCTGATTTTTCTTAGGACTGTGAGCACCCCAGAAGAGTTAAAACACAAAATATTTAGATCAAAACATGACACAATACTGATAAAAATGATGGTCCCAGAAGGCAACCTGTAGAACTCCGTCTATACACACCATCTGAAGTTCTAGGCAGCGTTTCTACCCAGTGGAGACTGAGCAGCACACATCTCTGTTTTCGACAACTACAAGGTACACTACTGTTCACTCACTGTCTGTCTCTCTTATAAGTCATAAAACCCTCAGAGGAAGAAAAGCTAATATTCTCCAATGTTCTATGGCCTCCAATTTCTAGTTGCCAACTTCTCGTAGGAAAGCTACGAGAAGAGTTGATTGGCTATTTTCATATTTTAAAAAGCTAAAAATTAGATTTACTGAGTTATGTCTGCTTTTAACATAATCCAACCACATCAAGTGTGTTGCTGCAGGGCTCGGTAACTCTAAGTGGCATGTATATGAAGAAGACATTAAGAAAACAGAACAGCTGTATATGCAATAGAAACACAATTTGATGAATAGATACTTTAAAATCAGTCTTGGGGGGGAGAAAGATAGCAAAAGTTACCTTCAGTTACAAAACACTTTAAGCCACTGCTGTATAAAGTAGCTAAACATGAGAACTCAAAGGAAAGTAACCATGTGTTAAACTTTATATCTTACGAAAGAAAATCATATTTGAACACATTTCATTTGCAATAGTGTTTGGAAAAATTGGTTACCATTGGGGTTGAGCAATTTCAAAAAGCAATTAAAAAGTAAAGTACAATGTATTCCTGAAAACTATTTACAATGTGGCTTACATATTTTACTTATATTTGTCTAAATATGGGCCATGACACTGATGTCACCCCGAGAATTAATAATACGGCAGCTTCCTGGAAGTAATGAACAGAATGGTCTTTCATGGCTGGTCTCTTCACATTTCTCTGAAAGTGCCCTGTCAGTTAAAAGCTTTCAACTAGTTTAAAAGTAATGCTTCCCCCCATTTCGCCATGAGTCGTAAGGCAAACAAACCTGTGTTTAACAATAAGGTCAGCGTGACATGAGGGAACCAGAGCCAGTAAATCGAAAATGAGGTTGACATTCTGGGACTCATCCAGCAACCCTGCAAGAGTTTTCCAGACACCCCAGCTGCACAGAGCTTGAAGGAGCCTGGGAGCAGCCTCCAGTCATGGCCAGAGCTCTCTTTGGAATGCTGTCAACTCTAGGAGGAGAGGGGAGCTTGCAGTAAGCAGGAGCTTGCTGTTACTTAACTGTCATTAATGCCCCCATAAACTCTTAAACTCTTGCAGGGAAGAGAAGGATAAGCAATGAAAAAAACCGCTCTCGGCATTTTTTTAAAATGGAGACAAAAATCTAACTGTGTGGCCCAGGCCGGTTTAGATTGTGAAATCCTTCCTCAGCCTACACAGTTCCGGGGTTCCAGGAAAACATCACCACATAACGTTTAGCTTCAGTTTTGAAGAACTAACTTTGCAGAAACATAGTCCAAGGAACTGGTGGTCTGCATGGTGCCCACCCCCCAACCCCTGAGTCTAAATAAATGTGGGATTCAACATGAGTCTGGTTGTCTAGGTCTTGTTCAACTTGGATTCATATCAAGTGGACTGCAATTCCTATCCAATTGCATTCCACCCTGTGGATGGATCGTTAGCTGCTCTATGGCTTTGTACTCATTTTTACTTTAAAGGCCAGAGGGTATGAAATGATGCTCTGGTAAATAAATGGCAGGCTGAATGTAGAGGTAGACATTGAACTTGCCACCAACCTCAAGTAAAGACAAAAGCAACATCATGGATTCCTGGCAATCTTCTGCTAATGAAAATTATGGCATGACCTAGTTTACTGTGTGTGAGAAACCTGGGAGTTGACATTCTTTTCCTAGAGTATCCACCTTTGGTTTTCTTTCGGAATTTAAGAGATGAATATGTTTTCTATGTCTGAGAGGTAGATCATAGGAAAGAGAAAGTTATGTCTTCCCTAGTGTCTTCCTCTTGTCCAACTCCTTCTATCCTTAGGAGAATGGCTGCTGAGTTATGCAGTAAAAATGGTGTGTTTTAAGATATGGAGTAAAAAATTATGAAAATATATTCTTAAGTCTTGAGTGCTTCATATACATGAGGCTATGAAATTTTTAAAGAGATTTAATGGGTTCATATTCTAGCCCAAAATCTGATTGACAGGGAAGACAGAAATGATGCAAATTGTCTATGTGTTCCCAGCAAAAAAAAGAAAATATACCAGTTATCGAAGGAATTAAAGCTATCAGATCAAGTGGGCAGGGGGAGCTCTTATAATAATCAGAACAGCAATTCTATTTGGGGAGTTGATTTCATCATGGGTTTTGAACCCTATTGTCAGAGGTTATACATGAATTTAGAGCCACGACAAGAATAACTTTTAGCACAGAACATAGGTTTATGAGAGAGCTGTGCTCTGTGTAAGCTGTCTGGATATTTAAGAGTTATTGGGAAATGTCAAAAATTAAAATACTATTGCTATTAGATATTATAACAAAGGGTGATATGCTCTTTAAATTTCTTATGAATCAGGCCCTAAACTCAAAGGACTATATTTCATTCAGGAAAATAAATAAAGTAAACATATCAAATTAAAACAATTTCATCGTAAACAGTGGGAGAAGGAAAGCAACCAGACTTTCCAGATTCCTGGCTTCACCAGTGACTAGGACAGATTAGCATGACAAAGTTATAATAAAAGTATGGCATAATGAAGATAAGACTATGGAAATGCCATTTCTGAGCATCTGTGCATATATGCAGATATATATCCTGTGCCTATTATTTGCAAAGCAGTTTGGTAAGGTTTAATGAAATATGTCATTATTCTTATAAGTACAATAATATATTACCTTTATATAGCCAGCAAGCGACCAAGAAGTGAGCAGGGTCATAGGTTAGCCCTTTATATGATGTCATTAAGTCTGTCTCTATAGTTGGCAATAATTTAGAAGTTACAAGTTGATTTACTGTGGCTATTTAAAAATATTTTATTTCATACATGTACAATAGTAAGATGTAAAGTCAAGTGAGAAAGTACAATGGAAAAGCATCACCTAACTAAACGTGCCATGTTTTAAACAGCAGAATCAAAATAGTTCCACAAAACGATACTGGACACAGAATCTCTTTAGACAGAAGTCATTTTCTAACTTTGTAAATGAAATATGTCAGGCAGCAAAACCGTCTAACCTTCAAGTGTTTCCTGTGTTCCTACGCTTTGATTTTACCTTAGAGCAACCCAGAGAACGTGACCTGCAGAACGGAGATAAAGGCTACAATGACTACACACGCATGGAGTCATCACAGTTGGAAATTGTAGAGTAAAAGATCCAGAGATGAGATAACTTCCATTTGGTCAAGCCATGCTCTTCTGAGAATGTTTTCTTTCTAAGCTTAGAAATATTTTTAAATATTAAAACTTGGTGTTCAGACATTTAAACTATGTATGGAGATCAAGATCAAGATCAAGAATATCAAATGTTTTTAGGCAGCTGCAAAACAAGGGCCACACTAAAATCCAGTCCTGGGGCCAACATACTTTATTTCCTCATTGTTGAATGAAATCAGAGAGTTTTCATTATTTTGAAAGTTAAACTGTGCTGGTATACAAAGATAACTACTATCAAATTAGTCCTTTAACTCAAAGGAAAACTGATTGAATAGTGAATAATAAATAATCGAATAATGATCGTATCCAGTGTTTCAGAGTCCATCGCTTGAGGAAAAGGACTCGTGACATTGTTCTTGGCCACAGTCATTCACCATCTCTCACAATGAATACAACTGCCACAGAAAAAATATTCCCTAAGTATCCTATTTGAGAGATTTTAAAAGTATTTTATTGTCACTATATTTTTGGAAAATGGTATTAAAATCTTTACCAACATACAAAAATACACTAAAGTTCAAACCAAATGAATTGGTGACAGTTGCCTGGATTAAATAATTATTAATTTAAAAATACAATCTTTTCAAGCACTTATCTCATTCAAGTTGTACATAAGTAATGCCTCACACCTATCAAACTTTAAGGATATATTTATATACCACAGATATCTGATGATCCTTTAGTTAGCAGACATTAGATTTGTACAACTCATAGCTATAACCTCTTGAGTTATATACAGTTTTCCTTTAGCTCCAGGTTCTATTAAAGCTTATTCGTGTGTTTTCTTATGCTCACATTAGGCACTCCAAAATATTTGTTGAATACTATAAAAAACGAGGGAAAATTTTTACATCGAAGTTTCGAGTACAAAACGATGTCAGAGTATTTAACTGCCTATAGAATCTTTTATAGGGAAGAAAATAATATTCCATTCATTCAGTTCAGAACAGGAAACAAACCATTCTTTTCCTAAATGCATATAAAATGTGCTCCCATGATGTAGTCAATAAAAGGCAAGTTGCCATGGGATAGGGAAAATATAGCTTAGAAATGAAGAGAAATTTTCAGATAAAATGATTGATAAAGACACAAGAAGAGGTTTATCAGTATCACCCAGTAGAACCTCAGCAGGACAAGTGTCACAGTCAACTCTTTGTCAAGAAACACTGCCATCTGTCCTAAGCACAACCTCTAGACCTATGGACCATCAAAATGATGCAGTTACATATTACCGTAATTTAAACAACTTCTGGGGAACATACGAGGGATCCAATCACTATATGAAAGACAGAAAAACTTTACAGGAATGATAGGGGGTCTTGAAGATTGATATGTGCATGGATCTGGAGTCAAGTTCTAGCAGAAATTTGTTTTCTTTTTTCCTTTTTTTCCTTTTTCTTATGTAAAGATTGGCATCACAGGCACATAACAGCAGCAGAGTAAGTTGATGAATTAAACAATAATGGTTAGGGGTATAGCCCAAGGAATCAGATCCTGCTTTGGCCTGTAAAGTGAAGTTTGCGTGTGTCTATGGAGATTAAGAAGTGCCACGCACCAGTAAAGAATGCGATGCATTTCAGACATATTGCAGAAGGAGGCATGTAGGTCAGTCAGTAGCAGGAGCATCTATTTTCTAACGCTGACCATTGGAGTGCCTGGGTAAAACTGACTGACTGCTCTAACCAAGGTACTGCTGTGCAGGGGGGCCATTATGACTTCCACACGCATGAAGGGAACACACGCCAAGGGTCTCCATTAGTCCCCATTTTAATCCCTATTCCAAATATGCTGAAGAGCTCACTATTTATACCATGGTGGTGTAGTTCATATGTGTGACTTGTTTTATTAACTAATATATCTCTAGTGACTCATCTTGGAAAAGAACTGTCTTCCAAATGAATATTTTAAGTAGCAATGACTAAGTGAACTGTGTGTTTTATCATCACTGTACCTGGCTGTGTGATTTTAAGCAAGTATCTAGGTTTTCCTGAAGCATCTCACTTAGAATTGGGTCATAGACACTCAAAACTTTTCACCTGAGACTTGTCTATTTCTAATGCATCTTTCAGATTTAGAGGCACTAAAAATACTTTCCTCCTGAGATTCACTCTCTACATTTCCCAAGAGAAACACATAATAAATAATGGTATTTATCCCCCCTTTCTTTTCTCCCTCCTTTCCTTCCCCCAGCCTTCTTTGATAAAGTGTCAATAAGACAATATGACCAAAGAAAGTGTTTGTCAAGAGAATGCTGTCATATCGTTCTTAAAAAGCAAGGACATGGACCTACCAAGGGAGACTTACTTTGTAAGGTCAGCCAACCACAGGGATTCCAATGAAAGAACAGACCTCATGATTTCTGTCTCTATTCACAGGTCTTATTTAAAGACAGCCTACCCCTAAACCCATCCTCAATAATGTCACAGAAACTGTATGGCTGTCATTAACTCTGTCATAAATCTGCTTCCAAACAGCCTTGAACACAGTTCGTCTAACGTTAAAAACATCAACTCGTTTCATCCCTGGTTTGTTTTTGTTCCTTTGCTGCTTTTTTTTCCATTAAAAACCCTCTAAAAATCTGTTTCACATCACATTTTTGGCTGCCGTTTTGAGAGTTCCCCTTTGGAAATATAAGCAGGAGACCAAAGGTACTACGTAGCCATAGCCCGTTTGGTAGCCTGTGGTAATTGCAGGTAGGGGGTTTCTGCCCTTCCAGTGGAGAGCTGTTAGATGTGGAAGCTAAAGATCCTCATCTGGAAAGCTCAAAATAACACGGGTGAGATATAGTTTACTTATACAATCAACTTTAGTCCTTTTTAACCATGTAAACTCTCAAAATATGGGTGCACAAAACACTTTAAAAATTCTGCTTAGACATCACAAAGGAAAATCCAAATTTCATTGGTTTTCTCCTAAGTTTACAGTGTGATATGTATACACGTAAGGCTTTCAGAAGGACATTATAAAGACACAGAGCTGACTGTCCTGACTGAGACAAAATGACACACCACAAAATTCAATTTTTGCAGAGGAAACAAAGAAAAGTCATCACTTTTTGTGAAAGAGGAGAGGCTTCACCATGCCCGCCAGGATCTTGGGCAACTGGGCAGCAATAACTTCAGACATCATTTCCGGAAATTCCACAGCCAGTGCCCGGGATTGGATGAACGTATTCAAGCAGTACAGGTGGAGCTGTTTCACAAGCTGTTGGTTCAACACGTGGGTAGAAAACGTGAGAGAAACAATAAAATCACACTGTTCAAGTATGATAACATTTTTCTAATGCTGGAAACACCTATCTAGATCCTTGTTCTTACCAACATGCAAACAACGCTCTCCAGGCTCCAGGGTAATATGGAAAATGTTTTATGTGTATGATGGGGCATGCTGATAGTATGTTATTTTACAGATTTACTTATTTTTGTGTTATGAGTATGAACATGCATTCCTTACATGTAGTGCCCATAGTAGCCAGCAGACGGCATCAGATGCACTGGAACTGGAATTACAGATGCTTGTGAGCCACCCTGTGTGTGCTGAGACCTGACTCTGGTTCTTCTGTAAGAACAGCAATGGCTCTGAACTGCTGAGTCATCTCTCCAGGCCCAAGCTTGCCATATTTTAAGGTAGTAAAATTAGCTACTTTCTCATCACTTAAAGTAAACATTTTGATTTAATTTTCAACACTTTTTCTTTTCAATGCACGTATGCAGATAGAAAGGGAGTATTAAATACCTAAATTTTCAAAATGCAATTATTTCATAAATCCTATTTGTTAATCATACTTTTTCAGAACAATGGACTGTTTCTATGTCAATAACCCAACATAAACCAGGCATGTGCTCTAAGCAGTGTATTGTTGAGCAACACAGCCTTGCTTTAATACTGACTTTTGAGGCAGGGACTTGCTAAGTGGCCCAGATTACCTCTTTCTCTGTAGATCAGAGGAGTCTGTAAGCATGTGAGCTCCCTGGGGACTACAGGTCCATGCCAACAGGCTCAGCTTCTATTACAATGAAATATGTTATGTACACAATTTTAAAAGTGTCAGACTACAAGATCGATCACAAAGGAAAGGGAGGAAGCAGAATCCAGAAACTCTTCAACAGGCATCTTGCTCAATTATGTTTCCATTTTTGACTGATTCAGTGCCCTTGGTTTTTACCGGAAACGTTGGTATTGCTTCCTGCTGCCTGGCATTTCACTTCTTTTCTTGATCATTTTTATTTTATTTTATAACCTTGTATCTCATTTCCTTAATTTCCCCTCATTTGTCACAAAGCCATAATCAGCTTCTCTGAAGGACTGTGAGAGGTCACCCCAATATGGTTGTGCTTATTAGCCACTCCCTAGCTCCACTTTCATCCTGGAGCTGATGTTCTGGAGACCCGTGAAGTCTTTCTGGTCCTGGTCCAGCGCTTCTGACTGATCCTTCCCATCATTATGCAAGGACATCACCATACATAGCTTCTGGCTGGAATCCTCCTTGCCTCCAGCTCTTTGTTCCTTTGTGACACATCCTAATGCACTTTCTAGGAAAGGCTATATTTGAGATAAACTCTGTAAGACTTTACAAGTCTGAATCGCTCTGATGGTGGCCTTCCCATTGTTGGAGTATTTGGCTGGTGGTTTTGCTCCCCCAGACACTGGTCAATGTCCTGTCATTGTCATAGATGCAATGTCATCCAAAATTCTGGTAATTTGCACATGACTTGTTTCTTTTCTCATTTGTATGCTTAGAATGGTCTTCTCACTCTTGGTATGATGAGTTTTTGTGGTGTACCTTGAATCAATTTTGAGTTCCCATATTCTATTCCCGTATAGTTAGAAAACTCATATCTTTAGCAAAGAGTAGGCATGCAAGCCTGGAGGATTGTTACCAGTTGAAGGTCAGTATAAACTACAAAGAAATCCAAGTCTCAAAAAAGGGAGAAAAAAAGAACTCAGAACCTTCAATTTCAACAACTTCAGTAATAATTTCTCTGACTGTAGCTTTTCTTCTGAAAATTCGTATTAAGTTGAATTTGAGGATGAAATTTGTACTACTGATCTCTTAAGATTCCTACCTTTTTCTCTCTGATTTATGTCTTAGGTTTTAAATAATGTTTCTACTGAGAATGTCCTTTGTATTTCATTACTTTTGTTGAATTTTAATGTCTTCTATTTTGAACTTAATTATCCCAAAGTTTCACTTATTTATTTAGTTAGATAGTTTTGCTGAATACCCGCTATTGAAGACTCTCTGTTGTTTGTTTGTTTGTTTGTTTTGACACAGTGCCATTGTGTATCCTTGATGCTCTGTGAATTTGTCTTCTGCACTGGTGCTTTCTTCCTCAGGTTGAGCTTTTAAAGCTTCTTTTACTTTCTGCTTTTCATCGTAAAGGTTTAATTCAAGTGGCTCATCATCTTTGCAGGTTGCTCATGATTCAGGCTCACAAGCTGGCCTGGTGACTGGGTAGCTTTTTCATGACTTTGATTCTCATTTTATTTGTTTTTTTTTTATATACCAGCAATAAAAGCTTGTATCGAATATGTCTCAGATAACCATATATGATTATATGGTTAATGTAAGGTCAACATTGGTCAATATATGGTCAACATCAAACACAACTTTATGATACTGTCTTTTAAAACCCAACTACAAACGAGAATTTGGGGGAACCACACTGTGATGACTAATACTGGTCATCAACTAACAGGATCTAGAATGACCCAGAAGATAAGCCTTTGGACACATCTAAAAGGGACTGTGACTTTATATTAGCTTCTATGTAAGATGTGAGAGTTTAGGTTAATAGCACCACTTCTTAGGCTTGGGGTCCAGACTATCTAACAAGGAAAATGCTTTCAGAGCTCCCAGAGTTCATTGTATGGTATGTGGTGGTTTGCAGTGTTTGACCCATAATGCCACTGCATTATTAGGAGGTATGGCATTATTGGAGGAAGTGTGGCCTTGTTGCAGAAAGTGTGTCATTGTGGGGGTTGACTTTGAGGTCTATGCTCAATCTTTGCCCAGTGTGGAAAAGACCTTCCTCCTGGCTGCCTTTGTATCAAGATGTAGAACTTTCAGCTCCTCCTCCAGCACTGTGTCTTCCTGGACACTGGCCATGATCCCCACCATGATGATAATGGACTGAACCTCTGAACCTGTAAGCCAGCCCCAATTAAATGTTTTCTTTTATAAGAGTTGCCTTGGTCATGGTGTCTCTTCACAGCAATAAAAACCCAACTAAGATGAGAAATTCACAAAGTTGTCACCAATAATCTGTTAGACAAAAATATTTACATCATGCAAGCTGTCAAGAAGTTTTGTAAGTTGATAGAAGCGTTGTGAACTGGGGACCACCCCTTTCTGTCTTAAGCCAATTGCCTTGATCAATTCCCGAATATAGCTTGACCTCATCTCTTCAAACTGGCTTTGACTCCTCAGGCCTTCCAAAGGAACTGCACAAAGTTAACAAGAAATAGCAGTGAATATACTTCTGAGCCAGATAACTAACATATTATACATAATTTCTAAGTTTACACGCGCGTGCGCACAGACACACAGACACACATACACACACACACACACACGCACACACACACACATAATTTTAAATAGAAACAATTTAAGAAGGAAAATAATGGTGGAAGACAAAATCAAAACAGAAATCTTTTAATTGTCAAAGAATATGTGAACAACTTGCATTTCAGACTTATATCTATGAATTATGCATTTAATGTAACATTTGCTCAAAAGAGGCCTTGGCATTACTATAAAGTCTTTTATATACATTTTATTATATACATTATTACATTTGTGTTTCTTTATATAGCTTTGTTTTTATGTAAATCTCAACTGTTTCTTATTAAAATTGATCTTGGCAACTTTATCTTCTTGTTGTAGTTTTAATATTGCTTTATTATATTTATTACTGCTTTCCTGCTGCTATGCGAAAAGTTATTATATTTGAGTATTTATTTTATATTCATTGATTTAACTCTTATACCTGGCCACTTTGTTTTCTTTGTATATTTCTAATAGTGTGTCTATTGTCTTCTTTCCTGTAATTGTACCTGTCAGCTGTCATTCATTTCCTTCCTTCCTTCCTTCCTCCTTCCCTCCTTCTTTCCTTCCTGACAGGGTTGCATGTAGCCCAGTATTCAGAACATTATGTAACTGCTAATGACCTTGAATGCTTGTTCCTGCCTTCCCTTTCCAAATGTTGGATTATAGACATAAGCCAACATGCTCAGGTCTTCTAGCTGTCACTCGTCAATCAATTCATTGCACTGTTCAACACTTACATAACAATATTAACTAACAACAGTGGTGGGACGTGTGTATGTTGGATGATTTATTTTGAAGAGAATTGACTTTGTCATATACATTAACTAACAGTTTGGACATTAACCTTTGGTCTGCCTTCGTGTGGATTTCTGTGCTGGGACTAAGATGAGCACTGGGGTTACTCCTCAGCAGTACACAGTTTTAGCTCCTTTCTTCCAAATCCTCCATAGATCTCTTATACAACAAGAACATGGTTATCCACTCTCCCCCTCCACACCCTCTGATTCCAGAGGCCAGAGTTTTGTGCAATTACCTCTTCTTTTTTGCTCTCCTACACAGCAACCTTCAGCCTCAAGCAAACGTTTTCTGAAGCCATGTGTAGATCCAAGAGAAAAATAGAAAACCTCCTCCAACGATGGTTTTCCACATTAGTGACATTTATTCTGCACTATTTCTGTAAAGACGTGCTCCGAGGTTAAAGATACTGCTCATACCTAGCTTTAAAGCCCAATCCTTCCCCTGCCTCTCAGTGTCAGCTGCTTTCTAAGTCTCTGGGATAAGGAAACAAACCAAAGAGAAATCAAAGAAATAACACTTCGGCTTTCAGTTTGCAGCTGCTCAGATTCTAAATATAGAGGGGTTTCTCAGGAGTGATTCTTGCAAAATTCAATAAACATGAAATTGTTTTTACGCATCTCTATGGATGTGCAGCATGCGTCCCTACCAGACCTACAGTCTGTTCTCTTCAGTTACGTCAGACTCTAGTCATTTCACACAATGCACTTCTATAGCTTCCAAACCAATCCTCATAAGTAAGTCACCCTGACATGAGAACAGGAAATCATTCTTAGTGATCCCCTCATTAGGAGATTTCTCAGAGCCTGTGTGACCCTGTGTGACCCTGTGTGACCCTGCTGCCTGTTCCTGCAGAGTTTTCCATTGATTTTATGGCATACAGCGACTTTAAGTTTGTAAGAAATTAGCAAACATCCCCTTACAACTTTGCCACTTCATTCATTCATTCGTTTATTTATTTATTTATTTGTGTGTGTGTCTGTGTGTGTGTGCGTGTGCGTGTGTATATGTGTCTGTGTGTGTGTCTGTGTCTGTGTGTGTGTGTCTCTGTGTGTGTGTGCGTGTGTGTGTGTATGCGTGTGTGTCTGTGTCTGTGTGTGTCCCTGAATATACTCACACCCACGTGTGAGTGCTTGCAGAGATCAGAAGAGGATGGAGGATTCCTCTGTACCTGGAGTTGGAGTGGCTGGGAGCCACCCTGCAGGAATGCTGGAAGTCAAGCTGTGGTCCTTTCTCTGCAAGGACCATTCAACTCTTAACTTCTGAGACACATCTCTAGACCCAGAGTTTTGGTTTTGCTTTTGCAAAGGTAGTTCCTATTTGAGGTTTGAAAAGCTTATATTTCTTCATAGTTTTTAAACAATTTCAATATTTGTATTTAACTTAATTATCTGGATATATAAAGAGCTAAATAAACTAATTTTTCTAAATATGAAGTCATTTCCTCTTAACACCACTAATTTTTTAATCATTGACTTTTGCTATATTCGCCACAGTATTTAAATTTCTGCTTGACAATTGAATGTGACCATCCATCTCGTGGACAGTAAGAAGTATGTGGCACTACAATTCTCCTATCTTGTAATGCTGCACAAGCCTAGCATTAAAACCCAATATTTCCCCTGCCTCTCAGTGTCAGCTGCTGATTTAAAGATGCTTTTCCAGAGATGTTGTATAGTTCTCCCCACTGGCCAAAATGTTACTCCAGTTTTCACTAGGATGCATAAGATATGTAGGCGCATTCGTGTGGATTCCACGAAAGCACCTTGCTCCTAAGGAACTGACTCTTCCTTCCCATCCCAAGCTCCCTTCCTCAGCCAACTGAGATTTGTGCTACTAGCAGAAGTCCCTGAAAAGATACTGCTGAGGGAAACACTGAGGTGACCTCATCCTAAGTTCTTAGCGCCCAGTGACTCACTTTCAAATCAAAGAATCAATCATACAGCTGAAGGCTGAAGCTGCCGTGTGTGGGAAGGGCACAGAAAGGCTCAGTGCATGCATGTGTCTCAGGTCTTGCATCACCCAAACTTCCACCCATTCCTTATCTGTTCATTTCTAGTCAGATGCAACGGAAGGCTGCAGGGCACATGACAGTGTAGCCACTACATGGGAGGAAGCTACGTCTTTCTTGTTTACCCCTGGGACTGTTCGAGTAACACACACTCTGCTGATGCTCCAAGTCACTGATCCCTGAGGCCATCTGCTGGAACAGTCAAACTGTTCTCACTCACAGAAAATAGTTCCAAACAAGAGTGTGCGCGCAGGCGTGGTATGTTTAATAGGAAGCATAACTTGATTTCATATTAACAAGCTTGCGAAATGGAGTAAGCAAATCAGTTTGTAGTCATATTTCATGTAAAATAAAGAAATTGGCTATGCTATTTTAATGTTGTGTGACTATATATAAAAAACATCAAGTCACTATTTTAAGGTCAAGGGCAATATATTGGAAATTCATCCTTCACAGTTACAATCTAAATTGTATACGTGGTATGTGACCATATGATGACATTTTGATGTTTACCTTGTGAATTTAAAAGTAAGGCGCCAAGTGTCTTTAGGCTTGGATACTCACTTGTGTTAAGAAGAAGTAAGACTTTCATACAGAGGAACTCCTCGTGGGTCACCTGGAGCTTGACAAACTCCTGTGGGATTTGCCACATGGTAAGGCACAGCGAGTAGAATGACAACTCCTTCATCCTCTGCCTTGTACCACACACAGCACACAAAAGAAAAAGCAGCGTAAACATAAACAACCAATGCCCATCAGCCAGGTAGTAATGTAACTTGTCAGGGAGCAAAAGGTCAGGAACTGTCTTTCCTGCATATTTAATCAACAAACTTAATATTTTGAATTTTCGATGTCTCTAAACTTTTTTACATGGTAGCACTACATTTTTAAGGCAAAGAAAATTTAGACTTAAAAATATTATTACATACACATTGACCAAAGTTAATATTGTCTCTTGCTTTTATTAGGACACTTGAAATACCTAGATCTGCTGTGAGCAATGTTGAAGGATTTGGAAGAATTTGGAGCCAGGAACTGCTGTATTGGTGGACTAGTATATGTATTTATTTGTATGTGTAAATATAATTTTGTGCACAGGTTAATGGATTACTTCAGTTCCTAAAACTTTGCAACACTGACTTTTCCTAGTGATGTATGTAGTGACAGAGAAACAAATAAAAGCACGGTAGCACATGTAATTGAAAGGTTAGTGCAGGCTCTGTAGACAGGGTTCTCTGATATGAGGGATTCTCTCGGCATGTGCCATTTTGTAAGGCCAGCATTAGTCACTGTAGCGAGTAGAAATAGTGGGATGAAGACAAGATACCCACACTGAAGGATTAAGATTAACCCTGGCCCCTCAGGTCTGTACCAGGTTATCCAGTTCTCCCGAGCCCCAGTTTCTTGAACTGTTAAGGTGGATGATGCTGAGTCCTTGCCTATGTCAAGGGACTATCAGTTAAAAAAGAATGAATGGAGCATGAAGATTGTCAACTGTGAAGATATTAGATAGTAGTGTCAATTACTACTTAAATGCACACAGCTTGACATTCACCATTAGAACAGTGTAGGCATTACCTTGGACGAAATCGTACCATCTAAACACTACATGCTAAAAACTACTCAGATATGATAAATCAAATTGAAATAGTCATAGAATATTTTATGTTTAATTTTTAAAAGTAAATTTACTGTCAAGTGATACTATTTGATTTATTTCAATACCTCAAGTACAAGTCTGAAAACTTAATATGATAAACACTTAATATAACATGATATATTGAATTGTATGTCTCAGATTTTTAAAAATAAATAAAAATATTAGTTTGAGATAAAAACATATTTCAAGACAAGAGGAATGGGGTTCAAACATCAAATAAGTAACTAACTCGGAGAATTTAACTAAAATTTTCAAGCAAATAATCATAGACAAAAAACTTTCTGAAAAGCTCTCCAAGTTCTCAGGAAGTAATAGAGTTGGCCAATGGGATTGCATGAAACTAAGTTGCTTCTGTACAGCAAGAGAGAAATGTGATTGAGTGAAGAGAAAACCTTAAAATAGGCAAAAATATCTGCTAACTAAACATTTGACAGAGGATTAATATCTAGAATATGCAAGGATTATAAACCAAAAAAATCAAGAAATTAAAGGACCCAATCGATAAATGAATTACTGAACTTATTATTGTGAAATGAACAGACAGTTCCCAAATGATAGAGTACAAATGGCCAATAAAAACATAAAAATGTTCACCCTCATGAGTCACCCAGCAAAAGTTAATTACAGCTACAGTGAGAGTTGATCTTACCACAGTCAGAATGACAGAAAATCATCGTGCTGATGAGGATGTGGGCAGAAGGAAGCTCTTATACCCTGCTGCTGGGGATATAAACCAGTCCAGCCGCCATGGAAATCAGCCAGAGGCTTCTTGAAACACTAAAAACAGATCTACATATTACCCACCTAACAATCTCCTGAGTATTCACCCAAAGGTCTCCAAGTCAACACATTACAGAGACCCTTACATCAATGGCGATTGCCACATGATTCACCGTTGTAATGCCGCTTTCCAAATCATACTGTTGATGTACCTGTGTCAACAACAGAAGCACCAAAAGTCACAACTTACTCATTCAGGATTAGATCAGGTGCAAAATATAGCATCTGTCCACTGACATGCTTGTACGACCTCCACCCCAGGCCAAACACCATCAGGCTCATCCAGGAGTACTGAATCAGGGTTATCTGGTCATCGATGTGTAAGTTCCGGAAACCTGCAATGTTTCGAAAGAAACCAATCACAGAAATCATGTGAACCATGTTAAAAATTTGTAGGAAGTCGAAACTAGATACTGATATATTTTTCTAAAAATCAGAAAATGCTCATAAATAACACAGCCTATAAAGAGAAAAATGGATAGCCATTTTGTAAGTCATGAATATCCTCAATGTGATTTAGTGCTAGTAATAATCATTAACTGAATTAATTATCTGTTCTGGATTTATGTAATACCCATTTCCATGCTAGGCACTATGTTAACATGATAAAAATCAATGCCAGAATCCGCATATGGGTGAGAACATGTACTATTAGTCTTTCAGTGTCTTCTTGACATGATATTCTCTCACCATGAACCCACAGTTTCTGTGGTGTCTATACAAGACCTGTACAAGAGCAAGCCTGTAAGCATTCCAGTATGCAGAGAGAGGGACTCAGAAGCCCTACCCCTGGCTGAGAAACTATAGACAATTGATGGCTTCTAGGAGAGGGAGAGTCAGTTTCATTAAGGATATGGTCCTGATAGGTCAACCACACCCCAGTGGTTGCTCCCATAACAATGAGTATATGAGCAGCATGCATTTGACCAAGTAGTTTATTAATGAAAAAGGAAAAGAAAAGGGAAAGAGGACATAGTGTTGAAAAAGGCATGGAAGGAGGGGAGTGGATATGGGAGGAATTAGGGAAAGGAGGGAGACTGAGTTTGCATCATCCCAACACTTAAAGAATATATAAGACACTTGGTTCTCCTGTGGAGGCAAGAAGGATTTAAGGCCTTTCTTCAGTAGTCCTCCTCACATCTGAAATAAGGGCAAAGAGACAAGTTGGGGTAAAAGTAGCACATTTTGGACATACTGGAGAGACCTTATTGGTCTCCATATTGGAGAGTATTGATCACATTTGGGTATACGGACTTGAACCTGGGGATGTATTAGGGGAAGAATATGATGTAGATGCCGCTGTAACATACAACAGTTGAATAATGAAACTGTATTTAATATTTTGTTTAAGATTAAGTAAAAATGTTTTAACATGAGCATCAAATCCTTTCCATGAAGCTCTTTGAAAAGTAGTGATTTTCCTTAAGTCCACTGCTACCCATTTACAAAAGATCTAATTCAGAAATCAAGCCAGAGTAACACTTAATCCATTAGCTGTTGAAAGAGAAAGCATTTCTTTCTGTTAAACATTGAAAATTTCTGCATGTGCTCCTGATGGCCCACCATCAGTTGGGGAACTGACTTACTTGTCTTTGTGCTTCTTAGTCTCCATAGAGATGAAAACTCAAGTGTGCCTCCCTAACTAATGGTAGCTGGGCAACCTCCTGACATTTGTGGCACACTCTTCAGTGTCTAACCACCCTTCCTCATCATTCCTCTCTGTTTCTGCTTGACTAATGAGTCCTTCTGTTTGGAGTGTGATAGAACAGCAAATGCTGCGATCAGGGGAAATGCATACAATCCCTGCTGCCCTCTGCATGGTGCCTGGGGAAGGTCTGTGAAGCACTCACTACCAGGACTCTGTCTCTGAGTCAGCAAAGACAAGGTGTGGGTTTTTATTGTGAGAGAGGTAGAAGTCTCAAGGCATCTGAGGAATGCATCTCTGTGTGACACTTGTTCATTGTCCTGCCCATGACAGGTCTCAGTTTGTGCTGGATCCCTAACCTGTCTTTCACTCCAGCTCAGTGAATTCCTGGTGCCTTCCAGAGGTTGTTTCCTTTCTTTTCTGTTTTGAGAGCCCAGGGTTTTCTCCTATTATGATTAGAATAGTTATTTTTTCTTTGTTTTGATACTTTTAGCATCCACAGATCTAACTTATTTTGTGGCAGAAAGACACTAGCTTGCCAAGAAAAAAATGTTGCTTGTGATTTTTTAAGTTTCTTATTTTCACATGACTTTGCTCCTTTAAGCTCATGTCTACACGATATGTCATTTTAGAAAAAGTGTGAATCTTAATACAATTTATCTAGAGCACAAGTATTGCTTTCATTAAATATTGAGCAAAATGGATAATTCTTTCATAAAATTCAGAATTAATTGATGATAAAAAATCAATTCTTTTTAAAACATGAAGATTACGCAAAGGAGGCATGAGTAGATAGAGTTGTGTGATGGTGTGCAAAAAGGCCTCAGTTCCACTCGTGACTCTAGCAGCTGAATGCTACTTTGAACAAGTCAGGCCATGAGGATAAACATAACTAAATATAACTGAATTAAAGATTCAGGATAACTATATACTTTGTTGAGGAATATGCAAATATTTATTATCCCAACTGTGGATCCTGGTGACAGATCACTAATTGGATTAATGGCTATAGGAAAACCACTAATCAATTTGAGAAAAAAATCCCCAATTTAAAACAAATGAATCAAAAATAAATAAATAAATAAATAAATAAACAAGCAAACACAAAAAAATGAACCACATTGTAGTAGTGTACTCTTGTAATCTCAGCACTGAGGAGGTGGACGTAGGAAGATCAAGAGTGCAAGTTTATCCTTGACTACAGAGTAAGTTCTAAGCCAGCCCTGGCTATGTGAGAACCTGTGTCAAAATAACAATATGAAAAATAAATAAATAAAAAGGAAGAAAGAATATGGCTTCATACAAAATAAAGTCAAAATTATAAGCTAGAAAGCACAATCCTTTATGTTACGGAAAACACACATATAATTAAAATATAAATGCTGTGAGTGACAATAAATCCAGAAGACATATTAGGCATGCCTGGCCTGGGAAAACAGCCAGCCAGCAAAGTGCTTCTCACACAAGCAAGGGGAGTGAGTGTTCCTTCCCAGCATGAGAGAAAAGCCAGGTGTGTGGTGTTGCATAATCCCAGAGCTAAGGACAAGCAGAGACTAGTAAATCCTGGGAACTCTCGACCAGCCAATCTAGACAAATCAGTGAGCTCCAGACTCAGTAAGAAACCCTGCCCTTAAAAGTAAGGTAGAGAACAGCTGGGAAGACATTCAGGGCAACCTCTGACCTCCACACATGCACACATGTGCTTCTATGTGCACATGGACATGAATATATGAATAAATTCATAAAATTACACATATACATACAAGTAAACATTAGTAATGAAATGTATATTTAAAATATTTTCAGAATTTCATTTCATATGTATTATTTTATTTATCAGCTTGTATCATATGCAAATATGAATTTCATCATATACAAAATGACAGGTTGGTAGAAACTGAGATTCAATTAATTGAACATATTAAAGTATTAACAGAATGATCTCTAGTAACTCATTAGTCTGTATATTTGGTTCTCAATTCTAACCTCTCTAATATATTTTAAAACATCTAAGTATTTGATGTAACTCTGATAGATTTTTTTCATTTCAAATCATTGTTTTATATTAATCTATGCTAGTTTTAAATTTTCAAAAAGTTATACATACATGATTCTGTTTTCTTTTCTGAAACTCAGACTCTGTTTATATTCACTTTATCCCTGTGCTTATCTCTTTTTCTTGCACTTCTGGAATCTAGGTCTATCAGTGTCTTGAAATAAAGGAACACTTACTTTTTGTAGTGTAAAAGGCAACTTTTATTGAAATATTTCAAAAGTTACTCAGTTACTAACATTCATAGCAGAACACATATTTCCATCTAACAGAAAACCTCCTTCCTCCACCTTTTGGAGGTGAAGCTGTGGAAAAAGTCCAATGTTAAATCGACTTGCACATGGCTGGCTCACAAGTAACGTTTCTCCCCATTGACTGTGATACCATTCCATCATTTTATACTGAAACAAAGCCAGGAACATGGAGATCAGATTCCTGTGGTGATACTGATCAGAGAAATTTCATGCATTTGAGATGATAATCAAACTGGAAAACCTACTCTTTGGAAAGTGATGGATGATTGCTAATTGTGCTTAAGAAGTAGTGCAAAAAAGTAATTTTCTCTAAGTGTCTTGGCCTAATAATGCTTGAAAAAAAAATGACTGTGAATTGTCCAATTCTCAATACTTAAAAACAAGATAATGGAGAAGACAAAGGTGACTCATGAGACTTGCTGTGCTTCCAAGGTTCTGATAAAAAAAATGTATGAGTTCTACCTCTGTTTAAAAATGTGTCATATAGTTGAAATGGTGAACCTCAGCCAAGGTTGGAGGATTACACATCTCAGAACCTTGTGGTATAAGGCATCAATCTCAGTATGTATATGGATTTTCAGATCAGAGGGAGACATAGGCGATGCATCACCAACACATTCCGTAGCTTAGTCTGATCAAGAATGCTAGAGTTCATCTAAGATAATATAGCTCTCTGTATAAATCTCCCACTTTAGATTTCTATACCTTATTTGTCTTTTCTTAGACAAGATCTTACTTGTGTCAGAGGCTGGTCTTGAACCTAAGACCCTCACTTGCCTCTGCCTCTTCCCAAGTGGTGGGATGGTGGGAATGTATGGTGAAGATGTAGGGCAGATTAGACTAGTGTGAATGCTGGAGGGTAATTAGGAGCCAGCCAGAAGAATATGTGTATGAACAGAAAACAACAGCGACATGGGAAGAGAAAGGCAGACAATGGAGCAAAGAGCCTTTCAGCACATGCTCCTTAGTTCTGTGGTCGAAGGGAGGGGAAGAGGGGTGCTGTCAGTTCAGAACTGGGTTACAGAACGGCCTTGATTTGTAAGGCCACATAGTTTAAAATTTATTCTGAGGTGGAAAAAGAAAAATATGATTGGTTACAATTATTTTAGAAAGCTGATTCTTGGGTTGGAATCTTGGATTAGATTGTTGGAGAGCTGAAATCTAGGTAAACAAAGAAAGGGTGGGGACCAAACTAAGCTGAGTCAGCAGTCATGAAGCACCATGGGAAGAAGCCGTGTAGTGAATAGAGGTGTTGGAAGAACTGACAACCACCCAGGCAAGAAAGGAAGGAGAGAGCCAAAGATGGTTCTGAAGGGCTGGCTGAGGACTTTTTTCAGGATACAGAAAAAGAAAAATGGCTTTGGCATATGAGCAGTAAGTCCATGTTGACTTGGGAGGTCATCTGGGTGGAGCTGTGTTAAGAGCACTTGAAAAACACGACTGAGAGTGGTGGACTGATGCCATTATTTAAGTGTCATTGGAGTGGAGTGAGAACATCAAGGCTATACATCTGCCCGTCCAAAATGTGTAGCATGAGAAACCAGTGGAGGAGAGGGCAGAACTCAGGAAAGTAAAATGTATGGTGAAGAACAGTTATACAGTGACTAAAACTTTGTGGGAGAAACCGTGTTCCTGGAAGGAATGCATGGACACCGAAGGACAGTTTCAGCAGGAAGTGGTTACTCATGGGCACCGAAGTGTGTCATGGCTGAGGACAGACTTGGACCTGACAATTTGAAGACGTCAGCATTGGTGATGACAACTTCAGTGCAATACAGTTAGGGAGTGGACTTTGACAGTTGTCATAGACGCTCTGGTCATGTCTGACTTTACCCCCAGCAGACCGCCTTCACTCCTCTCCTCAGGCTTTGAATGTAGTGATTTGCCCTATCCATTGCATTGGGGAAGAAGGAAAACAGTCCCTTTTCACACTGCCACTGCCTCATGCTGCAGAGCTAGAAAACTGAGAAAGGGTTGTTCCTCCCTTCAGGCTGTCACCACAGCAAGTAGTCTGCATCATTGAAAGCAAAAGGAGAAGCACTCAAATGGGCAAGTGGCAGCATGGCCTGGGGTGAACATTTCACAAAGTAAGGGCAAATAGCAAGACACATTCATGGTAAGAAAATGTTTACTCTGCTCTTCTCTATTGTTTTGAATCTGGTACAATTCACTGCTAGAGAAGGTGCTCTTGCTTTTTGAATGAGTACTTATTAATTTCTGTCTTACTATGCCTTTCAAGACCCTACCTGATTTCCACCTGTGCCATTACTTTGCACTACCAGTCCCCAAATAAATTTATTACCATTTGTTTCTGCGTGAATCGGTGGTGAGATCCTCAGAAGACCAACACTCACTGCAACAGTATCCACCAGTTCTTCTACGCAGATGCATTCTCTCAGCAACTACTAAAACCTTTCATTGGGCAGGGAGAGGGGTAACTGAATAATTCAACTCCTGATGTTTTTAAGAATCCCTGTATTTGAAAGATGGAGAGCTACTGACTGTCTCCTGTGTTTTCATTTATCACTAACCAAATTTCACTCACAGTTTCTTTCCTATACTCTCGGGCACACTGATTCTTCCAATGACCGTGCTTTCTCTTTACACAGTTAATGAGTCTCCTTGCCATTCCTTTAGAACCCCGTGCTAAAGCCATTTATCTGTCCCTGTTTTCTCAACTTCTGTGTCTTCTATTGTCAGGTGTCTCCGCTCTCTCCCTAGGTTGAAAGTTCTTTAATAGAAGGAATGTGTATTGTTAAGCTTTAAAATTTAGTAGGTAACACCTTGCTTCACACCTTAACCAGGAACACAGTGCTTACTCAAGACAATAAAAACAATATCACACAAAGTCATCCATACACAGATGTTAAAATGTCGGCAAATGGAGTGTATCTATGAGATGGTCTATAAATATAATACCTTGAGGTTATGGCATCTCACATGTTCTCATTAAATTAAAACATCTCTGAAATATTATTGGAGAGAAGTAAAATTATTGGAGAGAAGTAAAATTAGCTGTAATTATGGTAACAGGTCAGTGACAACTAGAGTGAGGAGAAAGAGAGAAGAGCCTCTGCCTGGGAAGTGCAGACCCCAGAGCCCCTGCAGCACCGCACCGAGAGCCCTCACTGATTACCTCGGCTTCTGAACTTGCTCTTTTCATCAGACTTTGATGTACACTTTACTGTCTCAAAAGAATGAGCTGGTCTGTCACCAGGTTTTCCAACAGCATATATACATGAATGAATGCAGCTACATTTTCACGGTTAATATGCAATTTCACAATCTGGCTTATTGTTAAGGCTCCTTTAACAAAAGTTTATTTTCCACATAATTAATAACATCATTGTAAACAAGTAACTGAATAAAATACACTTGTCTTCTGTGCAAAGCAGGTGCCCAGATGCAAAGGTGTGCAGCATCCAGTCCTTACATGCCGTGAGCTCGCCTTCTGGCTTTCTGTCCTAGCAGCACGATTTAATTGCTAAGTTCTGCTCTCCGCAGGCACGTGGTAGCATTCATTTAGTCACTAAATAAGAACCATAACCTTGTGTAAAGGCAGCTGACATTACTTCAGAGTATCTAATAACACTGAATCAATGTCATGGTTACTCTTATTAACTTGCCTGGATTTCAAACCAGCTAGGGACCAAAACCCTGGGCCTGCCTGTCAAGACATTTCCACAGTGTTAATTGGAGAAAGAAGATCCACCCAAATCATTGTCAACGGTTATGCCTGGGATTTCCAACTGGACACAAAGGTGCAAGTTCACTGCACACCAGCATTGACCTCTGTCTCCCACTGACTGGGCACAATGGGACGGTTGTCTCACACTCCTACCACCGTGTCTCCCCCTCTGTGATGGCCTGTACCATCTTCTAAGCTCAAACAATCCTCTGCTTCCCTACGGGACTTGTTAGTAGGCCACAGCGATGAGAAAGGCAACAAGAACAATCTTAAATTTATGTCCTTTCCAGCTCTTCTCGGAGGAGTTAATCACGGCTCCTTGAGCGTGTCTGCATCCACTTTTTTGCCAGTGTGGCCTAAAGAAAGCGCAGTCCACACAAACGCTTGATCATCTCAATGTTGCCTTTGTGAATCATTGATAGAAACTGAGGGAATCGTAAAGACGTGACCACTGTTTTGATGTGCCACATGTAAATTATATTCTTCAGCACTTAAAAAGTCCCTGCCAAATTCAGTACTCATATTTCTTCTCATTGTTTTTTCAAGGATGTGTGGAGGTCAGAATATCTTGATCTATAAACATTTAAACTTAAAACAGCTTTTATCTTAAGTGAATAAGTGTTCTTTTTAATTGCTCTCTTTTTAAACTTTACTAGCTGATGGTAAAATCATCTTAAACAATAAAGAGTCTCCAAAAATACAAGCTAGAGAAACAATGACCCAGAGCAACAGCGGCCAAGGAAGCCAGCATTTTCAGATAATGAAGACAGAAAATCAAAGCACAGCTAAACACCCACTTTAAAAACAGAATTATTTATATCAATGCTATTAAGCCATTTACTTAGTAAAGATCTATCAAATGTGATAGCCACTTTTTTTTTTTTGAAGAAAACCGTTAACCATCCAAGGCCTGTCAGCTATGGCAAAGCAAGTGAAAAGCTGGGCGCTCTGACTCATCTGTAGGATTACTTCATCTCCATTAGAATAGCAAGTTTTATTAATTTTTCTCAATACATATCCGTTTGAAGGCCTAACAAACAAGAATCTGTTTTCTGTTTCATATAACCTTGGATGTTCGATAACAATTCATCCATTTTATTTCAAACCTTTTAGGTAGAATAATAGCCAAGAAATGTATTCAGATAAATTGGGAGGGGAGTCTTAAAAAAATAAAAATAAAAACTGAATTGGATTTCTTTCAGGACAAAAAGGACATAATGCATTTGATTCTTGACCATGTGTCAGAAAACTGAGCATTACAAGGATGCTATTGGTGTAAGGAACACATGATTTTTGAAGGAATCATTCTGTTCTAATCACGAGGTTAAGGCCCACACAAACAACTTCACCTGTCTCTGCATCTAAGGCTCAACCAGGTGAGAAATGCATCGTTGGAATGCGAGCAGCCATGTGGCTGCTGAAGAGCCACACAGAGGGACACATCTCGCCAGTTAAGTCAGTGAAGCACTTCCGTAAACACACAGGTTCTCGGGATTGCTGGTCCATATCCTGCTTCTCTTGGTGTGATGAGAAGAACCAAGATTGAAGTCTGTCTGTCTTTCCAGACTCCTAATGACCTAGGACTTCTGTATTCCTCACTGACTTTATATAGGTACTTCAAGTGCTGTTTTGATGTGTTACAGGAGTTACATGTTGTTACATGTTGATCTTTTCTCCAACAGATCGAAAGCTTCAGTTAGGTTTTAGAATGAACTAGGTGATCTAAAGGGATGGCTGACATGTCTTTTTCTGAATTACTATATTTGTGATTTAACACGTACACTTAGCTATTCTTAACTATTTCATGTAGGTAGCAGTTGGCCAACCTTAATGTGTTCTCTACTTCTCTGGGTTCCCATAGTCTATATGAGTCTTGCCTGAGTGCAAGTGTTGTTGGGGATTGATCCAAGGGCTTATGCATGCTAGCCTGGTGCTCTATCAACTAAACAAGCAAAATGTGACATTTACCAAGCATTATGAACCACTAAAGCATATGGTGCTCTTTACATGGTGGTTGACTTTTTGTACGACTATTTTCACATTCAGATAGTGCCACAAACATAGTACCTTTTGATGCATGATACCATGTACCAATTACCTGGCAGAGACTTAGACCATTTGACTACTGAAAGCAGCTGCCTCTCGCCTAGTTGGTTGAGACTGGTCAGCAAAGAGCTGGAAGTGTCGGGCTTTGTGTTGTCATGCCCTGCATAAACCACATCAGGTTCAATGCTCATGAGCAGGTTGATGAGTGGCGGAACCAGTTGAATCTCTTGATTTGGTGAAAATGTGATTCTCTGGCCCAGGGTCTGGCTCTCATTAGGAAGGCCCACTGACTGGGGGAGAGCAACACCATCGAGGGCTCTCATAACTCGGACTTTATTGAACTTCTTAAACTTACGACCTACAGAGAAGACAAAAAGAAAAGAACTTTGTGTAAACACATAGGAATCCATTATTCTAGCAGTGTATTTTTTAAGCCTTATAACCACTGTGCTGTATACACCTTATCATTAATCTGGAAGTGAAACAGAGTCAGGCAGGCATGGTGATGCAGTGAGCACAGTGCTTGAGAGGTGGGAGCTCTCAAGGCATCCTTACTTGAATGATGTGGTAAGTCTAAAGCCAGCCTGCACTACATATGACCTTATCCCAAAGAACAGAGAGAGAGAAAGAGAGAGAGAAAGAGAGAAGAGGAGGAGGAGGAGGAGGAGGAGGAGGAGGAGGAGGAGGAGGAAGAAGAGAATGTAAATGATAGGCATCAGATTTGGGGTAAATAATAACAGTACTGTCTGGGTTGACAGAGTGCTTGTATTCACATCAGGACCAAGCAGAGGTTATGGAGCCTTGAGTGAAAAAGATATCTACTAAGGTGAGTAGTGTTTAAAAGACACCAACATCAGGATTGATCACTTGTACAACAGGATTGCCTTCCAAAGCTGGAGGCCCAGGCTACATTCATGCAAACAGGGTTCATCACCGTTGTGAGTCTTCTTTTGGGTTTTATTCTTTATGAACCTATTATAATTCATGTCCATTATGTAAAGCCCACAACATCTTCCATACAATTTCAGCAGATTCATATGTTTCTTAAAATAACTCTACATACTGCTGCAAGATCTAAATAACCAAAATTAAGGGAAGACACAATTTTCACCCTATTATCTGTGCTTGCAGAATATATGTATTTCTAGTTAACTTATAGAATTCCTATTTTGGTGAATGACTGTATATTCAAAAGGAAAAGAATGAGGGCAAAGCTCAGAAGGAATTAGCTTTTGAGAACAGATTGGTTGTTGTCAGGTTACCCTGAATGCCTCCATACTTACCAATCTCAGAGGCTAAGCGGGGTTGGTCCTGGGTAAAGCTTGGGTGGGAGAACATATAGATGGGCACCTGTATGCTTATGAAGACCGCTGCTTCACAACATGTTGGGAGTGAACCAGAGGAAGACTTTGTGACTGAGAATGGGCTAGATTTCAGCTCAAGATATCCTGAATAGGGCATAGCTTTTCAATGTGAAGGCCTGTGCCATGGTTCTGGGAGAGTCCCAGTGACTGTAATGTCCACCTATGGCCGATAGGCCATATGTGTTTGGGATAGCAATCACTGTATGTGAACACATCTCTAGATGACAAATCGTTGCACAGCTCAGGAGGGTCATGTCACTGAGGAGGTAAAAAACATTAGTGAGTTTGGGAGAACTCAAAGATTCCTGATGACACCTCAGAGGTTTAGATGCAGTGGCCAGGGGAGGAAGTCCTTCTTTCCTACCTTGAAGAAGAACTCTTCAATATGTTGAGCTGCCTGTAAGCCATGAAGAGTACTTCAGGGTTCCATCTTTCCTGAAATGTCACCATGTTAGGGTGGCCTTTGGTGATATAGGTGCTTCTGGATTGTCAATGGTTCTATAAATGACCCCAATAATCTCACTGGTTCAGCACATTGGACTTTGAAAGTATCATTTATATTTGTCTGTTGTCAGTTCCTTTCTGGGACAAGCAGGTATTTGCTCATTTCATTCTGGGAACAGTGTCACACAACACGGGTCTGCAAAAGATTGGATTCTCTTGGAGCAGAGATGGCAGTAGCTTGGCTCTTGCTCTTAATGTGACTCAGACATCTGTTTGCTTCTACAGCACAGAGCCCAGTTAGGACAACACCCTTCTATATTAGGCATTAGACTGGGGGACCTGAGTGGACAGAAGTTACTGTTGTAGGTGGTGAGATATGGTTGTCCCAGTTCCTACCATATACTGGTAGTAGACAGTGCTAACGTACTTCGTTCTTGGTTCAGGCACTGGCATAATGACAAAGAATGAGAGTTGTGCTCTGAAACTCCATGAACATCTCAGGGGCAGAGTTCCCAGAGTCAACAGGAGAAAAAGTTGAAAATCCCGTGTAGAAAGCAGACAAGGTTCTTGGGAAAGAAATATGTCACTAAGGAGAAGAAAAGTCAGACATACAGAGCTCTCACAGTAAACAAAGTTTGCAGATGTGTAATCTAGTCTCACTGCAGTCTTAAAGTGAAAACTTTTGACTTCATTTGTAGGTTGGGAAGAGGTGAGGAGTGGGGTCTTTACACCTGTTGTTGGAGCAGGAGAGAAGTGCTGAGCTCAAGAGCTCAGGGTATCTGATGTAAAGGCCCTGGCTAGCCTGCTCCTTGCCCCTCTCCCTGGGATACATTGTGGGCCAAGTCTTCATGGAGTGAGGTTTTGTGAGGAGATTTAGGGAAGAAGTTGCAGGCAACAGCACAGAATTGGATTTGAATAATTTTTAATGGTTGGTTCCTATTTAACAATGCAATAGTTAATAGCTAATATGACATACCCTCCCTCAATCCTAATGATAACTCCATGTAGTTTTTCTTCTGAATTCTTATTTCTTTTAGTACACTTTAACTTACAATGATAATTATATGCTTAACATTTTAATCACATTGCTCAAACAGCAGACATTCAAACTGACAGTATAAAATGTTGGAATTCAAGGCCAACTTTGGCAACTTAGTAATGAAAACTCTTGTCTCAGAATATAAACTATAAGGGCATCAGGAATGCAACTCAGTGGCAAGGTAATTGTCTGGCATGTGTGAAAACCAACACTAGAGAGACCAACAAACAGACTGACACATATACTCTCACACGTACACACACACGCGCACACACACACACACACACTCTCAGAGAGAGAAAGAGAGAGATGGGGGAGGGGAAGAGACAGAGACATAGACAGAGGCAGAGAGAGGGGGGAGGGAAGAGACAGAGACATAGACAGAGGCAGAGAGAGGGGGGAGGGAAGAGACAGAGACATAGACAGAGGCAGAGAGGGAGAGAGAGAGAGAGAGAGAGAGAGAGAGAGAGAGAGAGAGAGAGAGAGAGAGAGAGAATAAAATGGACAAGAAAAGGAAAGTATGGGAAGCACTGTGACCTCACCTCTTCTCTAACCCTCCTCAGCACACACCTCCTAAGTGTTTCCTTACAAGTATTTAGTTACACTTTATGATATAAGCACAGAAGAAAAATGTAGAGCAAAACATTCACTGAAAAGTAAATACTTAGATGAAAAGATAATTACTTAACGTGGCCAGCAACACGGAAAACCCTTTTAAACCCTAGTCCCCTCCATGTGACAGCCACCCTGTTTCCTATGGCAACCCACAATCCTTTGCTTTTTACTATGATGCACTTTCTCCCTCTTTCTTCTTTTCTTCTTTTCCCTGTTCTGGGTTAAGTATTTGATTACACTGAAATACTGGTGCCTTTTTCAAAACCAGAGTAAACGTTTACACACTGATTGGATGTTTTATAAAACAAAAAGTCTTCCCCTGTAGGATGATTTCATTATGCAGGTGAAGGCAGGTACAAGATAGAGCAAGGCCTATCTTTGGATGAGAAGAAAGGATGGGCGGGAGAAAAGTTTTAGAGGAAGAGGAGAGAGGAGTGAGAGGAGGAGAAGCAGCCGAGAGAACATGGAGGTGGATATTATGATTCCTCTCTGCACATTTACAGTTGTTATGAATATTCTTAAGGGATGAATGTGTACAGGGCTTTGTATGTCTAGATGAGCAAATTATATCTTACCAATGGATCAGATGTTATTGTGTTCTGTGATCTTTCAGGTGGCTACTTAATTGAGTTCAAGAGTGTGTAATGGCTAGACACTGGACCCACCATGGAACTGGGATGTGTATGTCTGGCATGATGGCAGCTTGCCTTGGGAACTGGATGGGTAGAGAGATTGTTGCTGGGCACAGAGAGTAGCCATCGGCAGTGTGATATGGGATGGAGCAAAGCAGGTGAGATGCTTTGCTGACTGAGATGAAAATATCTAAGAGATGTCTTGTGGCACTGCAGTGTAGGCTCTAGTGCAGGATAAAAGAATCATTTTTTTTTAACATACCGCAACATTCCCCCAATAACAACCCCAACTTCTTGGCATACTGATTATCTAAAATGTAGCTTGAACAAATATAGGAAACATTCATGGTTATGCTCAATCTTTCATAAGTCAATGAGTAACCCAATGTTGAACTGGGTTTTTCCAGTGTCCTGATTAATAGATTAAACTTTTGAAGAAATATTAGTGTTTGCATATTAGGGATGAGATTTGTGGAACTCTAGTGATTTGTCAACTTTATGAGGCGCAGATGGAGCAGGGCGAATGTGCCACTCACAGGCCATTTTCATTTATCTTTTATTTTCAAGGGAAATGTTTAGTGGTGCCATGCGCCAGACCTTGAGTACGAATCTGAGTTCACAGCATTGGATAGCACAGAGCCTTCTTTAATGGGTATTTTATTTTGATGTTACAAAACAAAAAAGGCCCTTGAACAAAGAAGAAACTCATGCTAAACACTGGACATACTACAAACAAAATAGATGTAGCACAATGCATAGTGAGCTGAGGGAATATGGCAACATGAGCTAATGGAGTCACGGAAAGATTCTCACCTGACCCCACCGAGGCTCTCCTAAGTGCCTTTATTTTGAAACCTTCAGACTGAAGAAATCAAGCAATTTATCTAAGGGAGGACTTTGAACATTAGGAGAATTATTTTTAAGATGCAAAATAGTATTATTAAGAGATCTTTTCCTAAAGAGCTGAATTGTTAGAATCTTACTAAATCTATAATCTACCTCCCACCATGAGTGTGTCAGCCTGTTCTTCCAAAAGTGCTTAGAACAGATGTAATGACTCTTCTCATCGGCAGTAGTATATTATAATAAATAATGAATTATGGTATGGCCATATCTTCATGCAAGTTCTGCAATTTTGTAAAAGTTGTATTTCTAGTGTTATTATTTTACCCAGTCAATACTAAGCAACTCGTTTTTAAATTAGTCACAGGATAAAGTATAATTATGCATATTAAATGGCTCATATACAATGACAGTCACTAATAATAATCAATTACTTTCCCCCATTTTCCACTACATGTGCATATGTGTGAGTGTTGTGAATGTGTGGAAACACATGTGTAAGTGTGTGTGTGTGTGTGTGTGTGTGTGTGTGTGTGTGTGTGTAGCATATATACAGGGATACATGTATAGGTGTGTATGTATGAGTGTGTGTGTGCTTGTGCAGGTCCGTGTGCATGTATATGGAGGCCCGAGGTTGGTGTTTGGAATCATCCTCAGGTGTTCTTCACCTCGTTCACTGACACAGGGTCTCTCAGTCTCACCAACCAGCTTGAGGCTGGAATTAGAGCAGGGTTGCTTCACCTCCACAGCACCATGAAAGGTTTTAGGAGATTTGAACTCTAGTCCTCATTCTTAGGCAGCAAGCGCTTTAACCTTGAGGCCAGCACTGTTAATTGTGTTTGATACTTGATGGGGAAAAATGAAAGGCGAAGGAAAATTACTTGTGTTTGCTTTTCATTTTCCTCTTCATGAATTGTCTCTAACAGTCACATGTACAGTGGCATCTTCTGTCATAGGTGATCAGTGTTTGATTAGAGGAGCCATCCTTCCCTTACCTAGATCATTCAACACATAGCAAAGAGACAGTGGCATCTAAGTGTTAAGAAACACAAGCATTGAAGATAAACAAAAAGGAGAATAAGGCAATATGAGGTGGCAGGGCAAACATCGGAACCATCTTGGAATAAGAACACACTTGTGATACTGAAATGAGAGCTCATGAGTGTAACAAATGGTGTCAGCCATGTGAATTTTAAAGGAGAAAACTTTCCCTACTAGTTTGTTGAAGGACTAAGACTCATGGGAACAGAGGAAAGATAATGGGTGTAGAGTCAATGTTGAAGTGACAGTTCCGAGATTCTGACCAGGGACCATGAGAGGGAGAAGGAGAATGGGCGAGCCTGCCTTTAAGGCAGACACTAAGGCATCTACAAAGACTCCAACTTTCAGATCAAAAGTGTTTATCACTGCCCAAGAAAAACAGGCCGGGGCAGGGCAAAACCTTTACAAAGTCACTTCCTAAACTTCAAGGAATATATACATATACAAATACATGTACACATACACATACACACACACACACACACACACACACACACAGAGAGAGAGAGAGAGAGAGAGAGAGAGAGAGAGATTAGATAGAGAGAGATTAGATAGAGAGAGATTAGATAGAGAGATATAGATATAGACATTTGACAAGACACAGTAGCTCATCAAGGGAAGAAAGCAATACAGATGGCTGGGGGCTTGTTCACTCATATTAGACACTCGAAAGGCAATGTACAGATCTAGGGGACAGAGGAAGGGCAGTGGCATGCATGATCTTCTCAGAAAACTTTAGTGAAGTTCTGAGCAGTTGAAGATGCACACACAGCTGATTTCCCCATCACCTCTTTGTGCACATGTGCTCCTTCCCCAGCAGTATAGGAGCCCATCTCTTGTCTTCAGTGGGTCAAATTAGCAAATACTTTAACTTCCTCGTGCTCCTGGAGTCATAGACTCTATCCCAAGCAGCCCGCCAAGGCACTTCTAACATCAAAACGTGTGACATTGTCCTCTAAACTGTGGGAGAGTGAAAGGGACCATGGTTCCTCGTTGAGTTTTGAAGGGATGGTAGGCATTTTCGCCTGACTCCCAGGAAGTCAGGCTGCTCAATAGCCTGCAGCCGTCCATAGATTTGTGACCATCAGTCAGTAAGGGGAATGCGCAAGCTCCTTCACAGGTAGAGGATGTGAACACAGGTCACATAAGCTCAAGACAGATCTCCATTATAATGAGGTATCTAAAGACCTGGAGGCTTAGCCAATGAATTTCCCTTCCTAGACACTCATCCCTACAAAAGGTATTTAGTTTCAGGCCCACTCTGAAAAGAGGGGTACCTTATTACTCATCATTTTCTGCCATGACAACAAACGCCTTGAAACCATGGACTGCCTCTTTTATAGGGATCCGTCCTGGGGAGTCACGGAGAAGGCCTTTGCCTACAGAGCCACTGTCTAATCTCTGAAGAAGAAAGCCTCCCTGAGCTCCCAGCTGCAGCCACCACCAAGCCCAAGCCCACCACTACTCACCAACCGAGGGACTCTGCCTGCGGGACCAGCTAGAGCCTCCCCTTTTCCCCCTTCCGCCCTGGGCTAAATCCAGCCCCGCAGGCCCCCCATTCTGATCTCAGCTCTCCTGCGGCATCCCAGTGGCGCCTGGATGCCCAAGAGCCTGAGAACCTGACAGCCCTGACCTCCTTGCAGGTCAACTTCCCACATCCTGCCTCCTCAAGCGGCCAAGCCCTGTGGTAGAAAGGAAGCCGGACCCCACCACTAACCTACATAAATGGAAACAAAATTTTCAACTGACAGATAGGTTTATTCATTTACATGATTTTTCTATCATTTGAAAAATGTACACAGTGTCCTTAAGATTATGCTTTTATATGTAAATGTAATTGGAGGACAGAAGCATATACTGCTATTAAATCAAATACCTCTATTGTTGTGTGTCTCAGCTCTTGGAAATGTCAGTAAGTTGCCTGGAGGTCCCTAATAAAAGGACACTTTGTGTGACTGTGGATGAAGCAATTCTTTCTCTCTCCACTTGATATATGGTTGTTCATAATTCAAAATCACAGGCTCCCTCATGAGGCTCTGACGCTTGTCATCACCCTCCTTGCAAGACATGGGAAACCAAGGGCAAAAAGTCAGTGTTAAAAGTTGTTCTTCACTGTTGCAATCCCCAAGTGTCTGGAATAGCCCAATGTAAATGCTCTGTGAAAGACACAACTTCAGTCAAAGCCACACAGAACTAAATTCTACTGAATAAGGAGCCTGTGGTCCAAAATTTTAAAAGTACAAGAAGTGAAAAACAGCAGTCAGTCACCACTGTGCTGTCCTTGGCTCACTATTGTATATAAGACTTGATTGCTAGCTCTTTAAGAACTTTAATGGGCTGATTGTTAAAAATCCCGAGTGACCAATGGAAGCCAAATGGAATACTGATATCACCATCAATGGGAAATAGATTGGATTTACCAGCATGCTATAATAGTATTAAGCAGGTAACTGAATATTTGGATTTTAGAGTTATTGTTTGCAATATAATTAATAAAGAATTAAAAAATAAGTTATTCTCACAAAAGAGACAACTTTGTTAAATAAACAAGTACAACGACTGATATAAAATAAATACTAGGTCTGGAGAGACAATTTGGTGTATCTTCAAGTGTAAAACAAGCTGTCATAATTCCAGCATTTATTCGGAAGAGACTAGTTCCCTAGAGAAAGCTGGCTAGCTAATCCAGCTTGAATTAGGAAGCTTCAGTTTCAAAGAGATATCAGCTGACTAAATTAAGTGGAAAGAGATTGAGAATGTCACCAGGCATCAACTTTAGGCCTCCACAGACACATGAAAAAATGCATAGACACAAACACGCACACATTACACATAAATACACACACACACCCATATTTTTAAACTCCTCATTAAGATAGAAAATATAAAACTGAACTACACAACCCATAGAAGAATCATGAACTAGAATACTGAACTGACTACAGTATACAACCAATTAAAGGTTCTGAGTGGGAAATGACCAGGGAGAGGCACCAGTGAAATGCTACGTCTAACTATTCTCTGAAAGAGGAGCAAATCAGGAAGAGCTGTTAGAAGGATGCTGGTCTGGTGTGGTCCTCACACCATGGGCTGTGCACATGAACGAGAGCAGTGATGAAGAGAACTCTGAATGCTTGTGGCTATTTGTCCACCGGCACACCCTCTCTTTTGCTGTTTTTCTTTATTCCTGCAGGAAACATTTGGTCTTGAAAGTGTGGTGTGACACCTTCATGCGACAGCACTCGTTGTTGTAGGAAATGAAGCATCGGCATGGTGTCAGAAGCTAAAATGCAGCCTCGATGAGGTCCCCAAGCTTCTGGGAATAGGACAGGGACACGGGATGAGGCTGAACAGGCATTAAGGATCGACGGGGATCCTCTGACTTCATGAGTGTCTTAATGCATATCACACTAGTCTGGGAGAATTTTTACATGTCTCTCCCCAGTATTTGTAAGGAATCATGGAAGAATGTTTTTGGAAAAGTTATGACTTCAGATTAACAGGGAACAATGGCCAATGTGCAAGGCCCGGAATGCTGCCTCATACTAAGCTCTAGCAGCAACTAGTGTACTGATGCCACTTGGTCCCTCATTGTCATGCCAGGATCCACCTACAATTTCCAGTCCCCAAAATGTGTCTACATATATTCAAAGAGAACAAAGATGTCAATGCAATCATTTGGTCAAATATGTAAGAGCTGAGTTTAAAACATTTGTGTTCTCTCAATCACTCAATATTACCTGAAAAATAAAAATTTGAACCCCTGTTTCTCTACTCAATCTGTACCTGGAGAATAAAAGGTTCTGGCAGATTCTTCACACAGCTCTGGACAGCAGGACTAAGAGTAGCTCCAGATGAACAGAGAAGAATGTTAAGCTGAAAATTGAGACTGCAACTCAGTGGTCTCTGCTTCACCTGTGAGAGAGGCTGTGTAGCAGACACCTAGACAGTGATAAGAAGACAGCTTGATGCTACAGAATTCAGGGTAGTGGTGGGCGAGCAAAGCCAGGGGTATGGTGGTTGTCTATCGTAATGCTGGCTCAAAGGATAGGAAAGAATTTGTCTGTGAAGGGGAAGACAGGGTGAAGTCCAGAGAAATAAGAAACAGTCATCATGCACAATTGCCTCAAAAAGAGAATCATGGCTTCAGGGTTTTTGTTTTTTGTTTTTTTTGGCTTTTGTTTTTTTAAACAAAGGGTCAGAACAAGCTCTCAGACTTCTGAATATATGTTTGCACATTTTTGGGTCCAGAAATTCATATTTGGGGATTCTCCAGAGGAAGCATGGATGGAAGTGCGGTGTAGGAGAATTTGCCTTATGACTCATTCTCATCATCCCAGGACATCCTCCTCTATGTGAAGAGAAGCTCAGCTGAATGTGGGTGGAGGAGAGGTGAGGGGAGTCAGGCAGAGACTGGTTTCCTCACTCAACATTAAGTGTATGACTCTCTACAGAAAGAACCTTAGCTACAACAACATTCCAATGAACATTCATTTAATTAGTGACTTGTTCATTTACTTATTGCTCTATTCAGAAACTCATTATTTTTCAAAGAGCTAGTCATTTTCATGGTGCTATAGCATTCTTCCTACAAATGTAAAAGGAATCTCTCCTCTCTCTCTCTCTCTCTCTCTCTCTCTCTCTCTCTCTCTCTCTCTCTCTCCCTATGCCCCCCCGTCTTTCTCCCCAACCAGTCTTTGAGTCATTATTCAGAAATGTTTTTCTAAAGGCAAGAATTTAAGCACATGAAGCCTTACTGAGAAGATATATTACCATCCTTAGGGGTGGAACTATCTTCCTACTCAGTAATGCACAGCAGTGAACTAAATGTAAAAGTTCACTGTGACCTGTGAAAAGCCAGGGAAGTGATTCATAAAAACAAGAATCATGTGCACTGAGAAGACCAGAGGGCCTCGACATCATTCCTAGGATGAGAACAGTCATTGGGGTAGATAGGAACAAACAGCCCATTAGCAGAATCTATGTCTTGGCATGTCAAAACCATATTTCTTCTGACATTCCCCCAGAGGATTTTATTAAATTCTGGGCAAGATTTTCCAGTGTCCTCTCATATTTCACCTTTACTCAGGCTTGTATAAGAAATCAGAAACCTTAGAAAGGAGGATCTAACTGAAGGAAGAGGGGAAGGGATGAAGGGAGGAGAGGAAGGAAGACAAAAAGGATGGAAGGAAGGAGGTGGAGGAAGGTTCTAGTCTCCTTCAAGCAGTGTGCAAGCTGTGATTACTTCCACAGTCTTCTCCTGACGTGGGAGGACCCAGCTCAGAATAACTCAGATGTCACTCCAAGGAGGATGCATCTCTTACAGCTCACAGAAACTTAAGAGTGAGCGTTTCTACTGCTAAAACTTGAACTGAACTTAACCTGTGTTGACACTTCAAATCTAATCTTTTTCACTAATGACCTCCCTTCTGGGTGACATGAATTGTTTTATTTATTGTGCAGATTCTTGCCAATGAAAGAATCAGCTATGATTGAATCTCTGCATACTGTGCTAACAAACTTCTGTATAATTCCATTTATGGTGTAATACGGTAGGCCACTGCTATGCTTCTGTTCCTCATAGAGTTCTTGGGCCACTGTGTATTCGAAAGCTACAATTCAATGTTTTTTTCTAATATATAGCCCTACAATATACTAATTTTTTCAATCTCCAAATAATCTCACAAAAACTGCTCAATCCCTGGTGCTGGGAACCTCGATAACTACTCGGTGCTAATAAAGCCATGGCTATTGGAAGGGAATCCACAATTTACTACCCTACCACAAGTCCTAACAGTCATCTATAGACAACTGTCCTTACATCCACCATTAAGTGTAGTCTTCACCTCTCATCAAGGGAACTTCTCTTTGTGACAGATAGGGAGCATTACAGAAATCCACGGCCAACCAAGATGCAGAGTTGTGGAGGCTAGACTCAACGGATACATCTACAAGACATCCCCACATCTAAGGCTCATGGGCCACTGTGGACAAGGAGACAGAAAAGTATAAAAGTCAGAGGTCAGGGAGTTCTCTGTGACATTATATCTCCTAGCAACAAGTATTAAAGTGTCACCAACATGGCTGCCCAAAAGTGAGTTGAACAAAGATGATACCAATGAACATGACGAACTGGATGATAGAAAGCCCAAAAGGACTCAACCCTACACAAAGAGTTCTAGGCAACTGAAGAAAGCTGGGAGAGGGAGAGGAGGCCTTCCCTAGGACAGAGCACTAGCTGGTGCAGTACCAATGGCCATCACTGAAACATGCATACAAGTTACACTATTCAGAATCTACAGGTTCTATTTAGGAGTTTACATGCATATGCAAATATGTATTAGCATGCGATAACAAGTAATGAAAAATGAGATCATGAATCTGAAGGAAAGTAGTAAGGGCTAATTGAGGAGGAGAAGGGAAAGGGGAAACATTGTAACTAAAATACAAACTAAAAAACAAAACAAAACAAAAAAGCTATACTCTGTTAATCTTTATGGGCCATGCACACTGTGAAATTGAATTGTTTGGAGACAGCATGCTGTTTGAAAAGACAAACTGGAAAATGAGAAACATCTTCAGGGGTGGTTTGGAACATTGCTGAAAATATCTGGTTTTTAAAAAGGAAAAATAATATATCTTTAATTATTCCTGGGGGCAAGAACTCATCCATAGAATAAGCAGGAGGAGACCATTTAGTTAAAATATAATTTAAATGCCATTTTAAATAATTAATTCCTGTATTTAATCTACATAGCCTCATTCAATTGACTTTAGGCATTAGATACTCTATAACAAAACACAATATTTCATTCACATACTCAAGAGGATATATATTTGTTTTAGTTTGTATTAGGGAAATGGAGAACACACCCTCATGTTAGGAAGCCCATAAAAGTTCCCATTTGTAATTCTTGTCACATTTTAAATATTGCTAGTTTCCCTTCATTCTTATAGACCATGACACATAAAAGAGGTCAACTGATGGAAGTATGCTATGCATAGGGATTGAATTCTTTGTGATTTGAGAAGATCTGGGTCCTAGGATGGCAGTAAAAATGGGGAAACGAAAGAGTGGACAAAGAAGCTTTGCCAATATGCTCCTAGCTCTGCATCTTTTCTGCTCTATGAGGCTGCAGCCCCTGGGCAGTGAACTGTTGGCTCCAATCCCACCATAAGCAGGAGAACTATAAAGAAATTTGGAGCAACTGCAACAGATTTATCCCAAGTTAACCTTGCTACTGCCTCTGGTCTCGGGCTACTTGGTATATAGCTATGGCATGGAATTCTTCTGTCTCCCAAGTTCTGAGTCTTTTCCTTTCCTTTCCTCTCTCTCTCTCTCTCTCTCTCTCTCTCTCTCTCTCTCTCTCTCTCTCTCTCTCTCTCTCTCTGTGTGTGTGTGTGTGTGCATGTGTGCCTGTGTGTGTCACACCAGAGATCAGCCTCACTTCCTCTCCTCGGATGCTAGTCACTCTGTTGAAAGTCACATTTGAAGCCCGAGTCAAAGCTCCTGAGTAGTGAAGAGAGAAGGCAGGCGGAGGCAAACCATGTATAGACACAGAAGAATGCAGGCTTCATAAGTGGTGGTAGAGATGGATGAGGACAAGAGAAAGACAGTTTTGGGAATGGAAGACATGTTGCCTGTGAAAGTGGGGTTTATTGGCAAACAGACCAAGAGTAGTTGCTTTAAAAGACCACTGCTACACTCTCTGATGTACAGACTTCAAACCCCAGGTTCCTGCTGCTCCAAGCTTATTTCTTCCAGTTCCACTCCCTACAAAAATCCTCACGAAGCTGTAAAATATTATACTTTTTGGACATACACTATTACTGGATAAACGCCTCTCTCCCTTTTCTTCTAAAGGGTTCATACTCTGGGACTCTCCTTGAAAACTTTGGCCATGTCTCTCAGAATTTCCTTTTCCCTTATCCTTATCATAACACTGTGAAAACCTTAAGTCTTGTGTGCTGCCTTACTGGAGAGGTGGGAGTGTTACAAGTAGAGAAAGCTACATAAAGATCATCATCTGGAGGAAACCAGTTTGCAATGGAAGCCCTTAGGTACCTGGGCTTCACTAACTAAAGGGCTCTGAGAAGCCAATTGTATGAACTTTCAGGGCACTATGAAAGGGGCACACAGAAGGTCCAGGTGGACCTGCTTCTATTCTCTCCCCACTTTTATCCCCCTTGAAACCAGGCCACAGGCCGGATACAGCATACAGCCGGGCTCTTCTATGAACACCCAGGTAAAAACTGCCCTTGCTTTCCAGACTCAGACCCGCCTCTTTTACAACGTAACTATCTAAATAGAGATTAGATGGAACTGTGGGCAAGAGCAGCAAGGACAGGTCTAAGCAGAGTGTGTAATACACTAAACACAAACCATATTGGTCTAGTCCATTCTTCCCACAGATGAGTGCAAACCACTACATAAGCAGTTTCTTGGCAATACATTGGATGTACATTTAGACTGTTAGTAATGTATGCACACTGCTTTAGGAAAGTCATCACTGTCAAACCCATTGTCTCAGAAATAGCTCTGCTATGGAATGAAGGTGTGAAGTGGAGTAAGGCTGAGGGACTAGCTGTCTCCTCGACACTCATTCATCCATCCACCTGTTTAACATTTTTCACAGAACCTGTTGTTCTTTGACCTATGGGTCACCTCCTGCACTGCAGAGTGTAAGCCCTGTGAGGGCTGGAGTTGGTGAGACTGTCTGTTACAACCCCGGACAAGTTGGCTGGTCTTTACTGCCTAAAACTAAAATCACTATGCCCGGCCATTCAAAAGAGTAAGTTCTCGATATCAAACAAATGGTCCTCCTGCTTGCAAGGTAAGCATTGGACACAATGAAATATTTATTTCTCTGATGATATAAAGAAACAGGAAAAAGAGGGAGGGAGGCAGGTAAAAAAAGCAAATAAGAAAGAGAAGTGAGTTGAGAGAAAAGAAGTCAGAAGAGGGAGAAATTTTAGTTAAAAGTAATAATGTCGAATTGTGGCAATACAATGGTAATTATTGAGGTGGTAGAGCTTGGCTTGAGAATACTCAAATAATGGAGTGAATGGACAGGAAGACAGGAAGTTTGTACAGAGAGGGCAATGAAAGACTGTACAAACTTGGATGACAGGGCAGAGCCCAATAACATCATGAGACTCTCTAGATCAGACCCCACATCCTCACAGAGAACCTGAAGAATCGTCTGTCCAAGCATCAGTGGATGACCTCATACCCAGAAGTATGTGGGAAGTCAAACTGTACTCTGTGGGTTATTAATTTGAGGAGGGCAGAAGGGGGAGGGAGAGAGAGAGAGAGAGAGAGAGAGAGAGAGAGAGAGAGAGAGAGAGAGCAAAGTTGAGTAGGATAGAGCTAAGAGGAGTTGGGAGAGTAGCAGGAGTTAAGTATCATCAAAATCCATTATCAAATTGTCAATGATTGATAAATTATTATAATCCTGGTGGGGGTTGGCCACTGTATTAGAGATAGCAGTGCCATAGAAAAGGAGGGGTGGAGGCAGAAGAAACCACAGCATCTCCAAGTCTTTCTCATAGCATGAATGAGATACATGACTTGTGAAAAAGGCTGGTTTTCTAACACATGGGAGGTCACAAAGACTTCTGGAGATAATGTGGATACAAAGGAGTAGGAAATTGAGACACAGGACTTGAAAAGTACTGAAAGTGGGTGTACTGATATAGTCACTGCCTTCTGAGTACCTCCCCAGCCAGGCATTGTATGAGCACATTTGAGACCTGGGCGTTGACTTGGGGAAAATAGTCAGTAATCATGAGACCATAAAATACCAGGAATGCTCTAACTCAGTGAGTTACTGCAAAGTGGCCAGCATGTTGACTGGGTGTTAATCTTGCCCAAGAACACTGGCAAAAATTTTAGGGAGGAAATAGCACTTGGGTGAGGTTTTAAATCTGAAGAACATTGGTCTAAAAATAACACATCCTGAAGGAAGAAATATGGGACACTGAGGGAACACAAGTAAGTTTGCCTTAGGCAGCACCAGGAAAAAGAAAGCTTTTAATGGCAGCATATAATGCATGGTTTATTATGCTTTGTACAGGTTTTATCCTCGTACAAAACGTATTCCTAGGCATTATCCTGTAGGATACGACAGACATCTCCCAGTGGAATGTCATTAGGGTCTAACAATCACATGCCAGGCCAGGCCCTGGATAACACATCTTTTTAATTTTAAGAGAGAGAGAAAGAGAAAGGGAAAAACAGGTAGAAGCTACGTGGGTAGGGAAGTAAGGAAAATCTTGGAAATATTATAGATAGACCTAATATGATCAAAATATATGAAATATCTGAAAAATAAACAAACCATTATTTTGAAGTCTGACTATATTTTCATTTGTGCGTGTGCGTGTGTGCGTGTGTGTGTAAAAGAGTGTGCATATTGCGCATGTGTTTGTGGAGGTCAAAGGATAACCATGGGTGTTGCTCCTCTTCCTTTGTGAGACAGTGTCTACTAACAGCCCTGGGGCTTGCCAAGTAGACTATACTGGCTAGCCACCAAGGCTCAGTGATACTTTAGTCTTTGTCTCCCCAGAACTTGGGTCATAAGTCAGAGTTACCATAGCCAACCTTTTAAAAAAGCTATTCACGGGTTTGCAAAACAAGTATTTCACTATCTCTACAGCTCATGACTTCAGTATGTCTGATTGAATGGCATATCCACATGCCATGCTGTATATATGGATAACAGAGTACTACTATAGAACGTTTGCTTTCCCCTTCCATCACATAGGCTCTGGGGTTCGAACTTGAGTGAATGTGGCAAATATTTTTGCCTACTCAATCATCTGCAGGTCCAACTTTTTTGTATTTATTACCATTTTATTAAATGCCTTAAGGAGTCTAATAACAAAGACATGTACAGGGAACAACTACATATCCATCAAGTGGATTCTCAGCCTGATGGTGGTGATGGACATTTATTTTGTCACTGTTTAGTCTGCATCTGACACACCTTCAGGATCAAGTTCTAAGCTCGAAGATAACTCTGATCTCTTATTCTACAGTTAAGGTGCTAAATGTCCCCCAAAGGGCATTGAGAATCATTTAAAATTACACAGGTAATAAGCAGCAGTGGCTAAGCTCCAACCCATCCTACCTAAAGATAAGGCCACACACTATCATAAAGTCTACTGATACACAATAGAACTTAGCATGCTGGAAATCCGCAGAATTAGCAAGATTGTACTGTTGGTTGCTTCAAATGGGAGTATGAATTGTCACCAACAACAAACAAGAAAAAGTAAGAATAAAGATGAATAAAAAAATTGGGAAAACAAAGACTTCATGAAGTTCACAGGCAAATGGAGGGAACTAGAAAATATCATCTTGAGTAAGGTAACCCAGTCAAAAAAGAACACATATGGTATGCTATATACCACAAGGACACTTGCTCAACTACGTTCATAGCAGCTTTCTTCATAATAGCAAGGATGTGTAGTAAAACAACCTATATGTCCCTCCACTAATGAATGGATAAAGAAAATACGGTATATTTACATAATGGAATACTACTCAGCTATTAAAGGCAAGGATGACATGACATTTTCAAGTAAATGGATGGAGCTAGAAAATACCATCGTGAGTGAGGTAACATAGACCCAGAAAGACACAAATGGCATGTACTTACATCTAAGTAGACATTAACCATAAAGTATAGGTTAACCATGCCAACCCACAGGTCCAAAGAAACTGAGTAGGAAAGAAGGCTCAAGGGAGGATGTGTGAATCTCACTCAGAAGAGGAAATAAAAAAGACATCAGAGGTGGCTGAAGGGAGGGATTTGGATGGGAGGGGGGTGAAGAGGAGAACCAGGATGGGGATCAAGTTTGGTTAAGGGGCAGGGTGTAAGAAAAAAATTGTTGGGGGACATCTCTAGGACTAGCAGGAGACTCGGAATGGGGAAGATTCCTACCAGTGGGGGAATATGAAGACTGAGGTGCCCACATCCTGTAACAGATGGGACTTCCAATGGAGGGGAGGGGGCATCAACCCACCCACAAAACCTTCAACCCAAAATTTGTCCTGCCTATAAGCTACTCAGGGATAAAGATGGAGCAGAGATTGAGGAAAGGTCAACCAATGACTGCCCAACTTGATACCCATCCCATGGCAAAGAGCCAACCCCTGGCACTTATTGATGTTCTGCTATGCTTGCAGACAGGAGCCTAGCATAACCATCTCCTGAGAGGTTTCATTTAGAAACTGATGGAAACAGATGCAGAGCTGCTTCTCAGAAATAAACCCATATACCATCGCCAAAACATCAGGCAGAGCTTGGGAGTCTTACTGAAGAGTATGGGATAGGATTTGGGAGCCAGAGGGGTCAATGACACCACAAGAATACCTACAGAGTCAACTAACCTAAGCCCATATTGGCTCACAAAGCCTGAACAGCTAACCAAAGAGCATGCACTGGCTGGACCTAAGCCCCCTACTTATATGTAGCAGATGTGCAGATTGGTCTTCATATGCATCCTCTAAGAATTGAAACAGAGTGGGTGCTGTCTCTGACGCTATTCCTGCCTTTGAATCCCCTCCCCCTAAGTGGACTATCTGATTGGACCTGAATGGGTGAGGATGTCCTTAGTCCTGCTGAGACTGGATGTCCCAGGGCAGGATGGTACCCAAGGGGAACTTCCCCTTCTCTGAGGAGAAGGAAAAGGGTAATGGGGGAGGGATTTGTTAGGGTGAGTCTGGGAGAGGCACTGTGATTAAGATGTAAAGTGAATAAATAACTTAATTAGTGAAAAAAATTGGGATCCTTCTGACTCAGTGTTATAATAGAAGTGCAAGACACACTAAAGTATCAATGAAGACATCAACATTACCTCCAAGGACCATGCCAGCCTGACAGCACTTTCTCAGACGACATGCTGGACAGTTTTTTCTGCGGATTTTATCAACAATGCAATCATTTCTTCCGGCACATAAATAGTTATGCTGCCCTAAAAATGAGAAAAGTGCAAGTTATTCGTAGGTTCTAAAGACTAAAAGTCAATAGGTCTACACAGAGCATCAGGCTCATGGCCCCTGCAGCCCACCTCTTGCTAGCCACCACTGCATGCTAAAAGTGAGACAGAGCCACTTTGTACCTCACCTTTGAGTTGAGGGCCTAAATGAGATAAAAGTGAGTGCTAAAAACATTTAAACAACTGTTTACATGTAAATAAGGAAACTGTGACTATTAAACTGAATGAAATTTTTATGTCATGGCAGACAAAAGGCTGGGCATTTCAGCATGTAAATTTAAGTGGCAAGGGGCATTCTGACAGTTGAGCACTCTGATATGAAGTTGCAGTCTAAATGGGTTGATATAACCCACATCTCCTGCCATGTGTCACTCCAATGGGCGCCTACTGAAGACTAGAATGGATACACAAATGGTACTAATGGATCCACAGGACCAGGAAGCTCAGTTCACTCTAATGATAACCATCTTTGAAACTAAATGCTGGGCCATCAGGACTGGGAAGCAGACACACCATCACCCAATGTACAGTTACGGGTTAGTCTCCATGTAGTCTGCCTAAAAGAACATGGCATGCATGCAAGAGTCACCTATGAAGGTAGCATGGAGCCCAGGCACTGTCTCTGAAGCTCAATGCTGGCCAGAGCATCCATCCCTTGAGAATGTAAGGGGCTTCATTTGGGTACCATTCCTTCAGGTACATGGGTGTATGTTTAGGTTTAAATTGTCAAGAACAAATGGACTGGCTTTGTTCCAGTGTTACTATGGAAATCTATACAGTTTTATACCTTGGGATGATAATCCAGTAAAATATATGTAGCCTCCACTTTTCTAAGAATAATCTTCCCAGCTTATGCTCCAGTTTTAAGACGGAGCACACTATGGCCTATCTGCTTGTTGGTTGTACATCATAACTTTTCCTTGGTCCAATATGACATGGTCAGTCTGCAAGTCTATAACAAGGCAACCTATTAAACTACTTAGCTATCTATCCACATATTCTCCAACAGGAGATAACCACATGCATGTCAAAATGACAATCCCAATAGGAGATGCTGTCTAGCTCCCAATGAATATTTACAGCAATGAATGACACAACATGATGATATTTCATCCTCCTGGGGAAATTGGTTGTCTATTTCAGAATGGGAAAAGAAGGAAAGAAATAGCAACTATTACATTATACTATGCTTTTCCTTTGTATTTGTGTGTGTGTGTGTGTGTGTGTGTGTGTGTGTGTGTATGTATGTATGTATGTAAGCATGTGTGTGTATATTGGGGGGGTGTACAGTTGAAGGCAAGAAGTCAACCTTTAGTGTCTTTACAAAAGATCTCTCACTGAGAGCTGAGGCTTGCAAATTAGACTATGTTGACTCCTTAGTAAGTTCCTGGGAGCCATGTGCCTCTGCCCCTTGAACACTGTGATAAAAGGCTCACACCATCATACATGGCTGTATGCACTGTTTCAAATGTGCTACCTCAGCACTCCCTCTCCTTTTAAATGTTTATACCCTTTCATGTTCTTCAGAGTCTAACATGCTAAGTACAGCAGTCTCACCAGTGACTCCCATGTTCTTTGATTCCCTCCCCTCCTCTGATTCATCCTTCAGGGATTTGCTTACCCTTTCCTGTCTAGTCTAACCTGGATGATCCCATAAAACCTTCGGTGCTTTTCTGTGGACCAAATGCTTGTTTCGTACAATCTGCATGCCTGTTTTTCCTAGTGGAAGCTGAATTTTAATGCTTTAACACATTTGTTAAAATTTTGATAAACATTTGTTGGATAAATATATGCATCTTAATGCTTGTTGTTCACTTTTGGACATTCAAATATAGTCATACACAGCTATATGACCTATACAATTTTATGTATTGTTATGCATAGTAAATTAAGATAGTCATTGTTATCCTGTCCAAGCATTTTATTATATACCATTTATATATATAATCCATTGCCTTTTATAGTACTACACCATGAATTAAATGTATAATACAGCAATTCTCTCTCTCTCTCGCATGATGTGTATTTGTGTGTGTGTGCATATGTGTATGTGTGCATGTTTGTGTGCATATGTGTGTCTGTATGTTTGCATGCATATGTGTGTGCATGTCTGTATATGTGTATGCATGTGTGTGCATATGTGTGTGCATGTCTGTATGTGTGTATGCATGTGTGTGCATATGTGTGTGCATGTCTATGTTTCTGTGTGTGTGCATGTGTGTCTATGTTTGTGTGCATGTGTGTGGGTGCTTCTGTGTATATGCATTCATTGATGGGTGGGTGGGTGTATGCACATGGAAACGAGATAACAACTTTGATTTTCTCAGATATCTTTTGGGCTCTTACTTTTCATAATTCATTATGTATTTACTTCCACATTTTTAAAATCATTCTATCACTATAAAACATAGCTGCTGTCTAAAACATTCTTTTGTTTTTACCATGGTAATTTTTAAGTTATATTTTTATTGTTTAAAATAACTTTTAAATTTAAATACATTTTGATCATATTTTTCCATTCCCCCCAAGTCCCTCCAAATCCTCTGCTCCTCCCAGCACACTCAGATTTAAGTTCTTTCTCAAAACCACATACAACGACAAACCTCCAAATGAAGACAACAAAAGAAAACCACACACAAGAAGGAAAAAAACCACCAAACTATAACAAAAGAAAACCACACCGACACATGTGGTGTCCGTATATGTTTGTCAACTACTCCTGAACAGAAGGGTTGTCTTGGGATGATTGATATAACCAGTGCTGATTTTTCCCAGCATGGATAAATGACAATTCAGTTGTCAACTTTTACTTTTGTAGCTAGGTTTTCAGTCATTCATCCATTATTTTTTAAAAAATAACAAAATAAAATATAGTAAGATAAAATAAAAACTATCATATTACATTTAGACAAGACAAACCAACAGGTGGAAATTATCCCAAAAGAAGGCACTAGAATCAAAGACCCACTCAATTAACACAAATGAAGAGTGGGAGGGCATGGGGGATGTGGGAGGCACTATGGGAAGAGACTGTTAAAATTAAGGGGCATTTGAAGGGTAGAGTGGAAACCGAATGAAGTAGAAACTTCTTAAAATATATACATCCGTGAAGTTGACCTAAATGAAATCTCCAAATAATGGGGGAGAAGGAATCTCCAGCCAAGCTCCAGTACTCGGATTAGGTTACAGCTAATGACGTTGTTGACCAAAGGGCTAATGGGAATCCCCAAACAGCACAGTCTGTTGCCAGTACTATTGGGTCGCTCTCCACAAACTGATAGCAAGGACCCATTGCTGAAGACAATACCTATATTGAACATGATGGTGAGCTGGTATCTCCATAGAACCTTCACCCCATGCCTCTTTGGTACAGGAAAGTAATCTGCATGTTATCAAATGAATAACACAGACACCAAGGCAAGCACAAGCCCTTTACAACAAGGGTATACTGCCTGTCAAATATGCTGGGCAATGGTGGCACAAACTTGTGAAGTAACCAACCCAATACTGATTTGATTTAAAGCCCACTCTATCAGATGGAGCCCATATGTAGCACTGTTGGGTGATCAAGAACCTAAAACTAGACAGTCCAAGGATAATGGAAAAGCCAAATAATACTGGTCAAAAAAGGGAAAAAATGTAGAGATAAAATGTCCCCTAATGTTATTTCTCTGTACTCATAGATCAAGGCCTTGCTCAACTCTCACCAGAAAAGCCTCTTCCTGCAGCAGATGGGAAAAATACAGAGACCCAAAGCCAGACATTACACAGAGAGTGAGAGGCCTTGGGACACAGACTTAACTGGTGAGTCCCCATCAAATCACTCCCCTCAGAGCTCAGGGAAACACAGGGAAGAGACAGAAAGAGTGTAGGACCCAGAGGGAAAGGAAGACACCAAGAAAACAAGACCGTCTAAGTCACAGAAATTTAGCAACTGAATTAGGTCCTGTGTGTGTGTGTGTGTGTGTGTGTGTGTGTGTGTGTGTGTGTGTGTGTGTGTGTGAAGAAAGCAGTAGAGGTGAAGAAAAAGAGAACATAAAGTTGGGTAGGTAGAAAGATGAGGAAGAACTGAAAAGAGCTGAGGAAGGAAGAAAAAGCATGATTATATATATAATATATTATATATTTCATATATACATATATATAATATATATATGATGAATACAATTTCTAACAGAAACAAAAACACAGGTAATGTAAGCAGGCTCAAAGAAGAACACTAAAAGTTGACCTCTGCTTAAAGAGTAGACTTTCACAAAGCTACTGTGTCCATGAAAACAGGAGTAGAAGACAGGACACAGCAAGCGCAATGAAGTCAAACTTCAGATGAGAAAGAGAATTGTCTAGGACTAAAATCATGACAAAATGAAGTCTTGGTTATAGAGCGGTGCAGCTGTATGTAGTGGGAGGCAGGAAAGGCTATGTAGAACTTTTCTTGGCTCTTTCCATGTTTCTTCAAGGTGAATGGCTTAATCCTCTACAATCCTTCCATGATTTGGGGCCCAACTTGGGCCCAATTTCCATATACTGAGCCCTCCAAAACTGTGAGCCAAAGCAAGCCATTCTCTCTTTAAGTCACTCTGTCAGTTATCTGGTCACAACTGTACAAAATCAGGACAATGCAGTTTACTTCAATGCGACTAGAAATGTAAATATTTATCAATTATTTCTAACTAAAGGATATTTTGTAGAATTTAAAGGCTTTATACACTCTTAACAGAAACAGGAGCAGCTAGAGTCAATTTTCCTCAACCCTCTGTTAGGTATTCCACTATGGATGAAGAAAAATTTGATTGATACACTTAAGTAGGTACCTATGGAAGAGAGTCCTGATACTCTGCCAAGCATCCTACAATGGACAGAACATCCCTAACAATGAAGAATTATGTGGTCTCCAAATATCTGCAGAACTGTTTTGTGAAATAATGGTATAAATTCTTGGCCCCATCACTTTTCAACAGATATTTTCTACTTCTGTCTACTGTTGACTGGACTAGGAATCAGACTACTAATCAGATTATTGACGTGTAGCCTTTTCATCCAAAATACCCTGCAGTCTTTGGAGAATTTGTTGATTAAATAATGGGCAAGCAGATAGGATGCTCTTTCGTGGCAAAGAATTTGGTTTTGTGGAAGGCTGTGTCAAAGCCATGAAGCTTATAGACCATTTGTGTCCTCCAGAGATCATGCTATGGAAGCATTTAATACCATAGAGAGGCATAAAAAGGTGAGAGCAGATGGGATGGGCGATTACAGCTAATCTGCGCATGCCATTCAAGGCCCGAGAGAATAGTGATTTCATGCATTACTTCACGAGAGGGTTGGCTATTACATCCAGTTTTCTGGGTCTCAATTTGTCTCTTTGTATCAACATGCATCATTCTCTGCCTCAGAACTCAGAAACCAAGAGAGTACTAGGTGTGTCCCCTCAACTTGGATCAGAACCATGATCTCAAAACAGATCACTTTTCTTGTAACTCATCCGGCTTGTGGTATTATGTTGTTAGCAACAGAAAAATGACCCAAGACAATAGCTAAACATAATTTAAATAAATTCAAGAGATTAAAGCACATTGAATGTATAAATACCATGATTATGTAAAAAGGAACAAATGAGAGAAAGACACAAAACTCACTGGAAAGTTCTAGAAGATTTTAGGATACAAATTACTCACTTTGGAAGTTGATAATTTAATTTAAATAACTGCCCAGCTCAAGGCTTCCATTATAAATTGTATTTTAAAAATAGCAAATTTCCATTTTGAAGAAAGAAACAGGAGAGTGATTTGTAGGAGATAAAATCAGAAAGGATAATAAAAGTAGAAATGCATCCTTTTGCTGTCTCCAAAGAAATAACTACCCCTTGTGATACCTAAAATGACCATCAAAACACCCATGCATTTTACAACTGTGTGTCTTTGTGGGGTCACTTCTTCATTTACTTCAACCAAAACAGCATATTGGATGTCCTTGCAGACAGGAGACGCCATCTGTCTTCTATGAAGACTAATACTAAAGTGACTTACAAACTTGTAAAACAGTGCCATCCTTTCAGCTTTTAAGCATATTTTAATTTCACTTTGAAATGAAACAAGTAGGATTTGTTCTGCATGTACCCTGTCAGAGATTCGTGAAACACAAATTAAGCAGTCATGCTAACAATCAGACACTTGTAATCAGAATTTTACTGCGCATTGGATTCTTTGTTCAGAAAAAAATAATATCTGATAGATTGTTATGGTTTAAATGAGGAAATCAAAGTCTCAAAATATACAAAATCTGGGTGCTGGAAAGCTGGCTCAGTGGTTGAGAGTGTGCCCTGCTCTTCCAGAGGACTGAAGGTGGGCGCCCAGCATCAACTTGGTTAGCTCACACCACCTGTGAGTGTGGCTTCAGGGAAGTGAGTGCCCTCTTCTGACTTCCATGGGCACCCTCACACAGCTGGCATGCAGTAATACACACACACACACACACACACACACACACACACACGTGTGCACACACACGTGCACACACCAGCAATTTGAGGTGCCAAGCACTGGATCTAAACTCCTGCCCTAGCAGGTGCTCACAACCACTGAGAAATCTTTCTAATTCCTGTAACATCAGCTTTAGTTTCTAATATGGTTGGTATGTATAATCTTTATATACACACGATCTTTGAAGGTCTCAGTAATTTTAACGTTTCTAGGATGCTCTACATCTCTTTGGCCTACTAAAAACAATTTTTATACAACTATTGAACTTACTTTCACTATCCACGTTCCCACCTTTTAGGTCCATAGCCTTGAACAACACATTTAATATCCCGGGGCTTTCATTTCCATATCAATAAAATACCATTTCAGTACAGCAAAGTAAATAAAACCTTCCACACTTCAGCAGGTGCAGTCTAAATGCTCACTAGGTAGTAATTCTGATGGTTCAATAAGCAAAGACTTATTGACTACCTACTATTTGCCTGTATAACTTTATAAGAAAATATCCCAGAAGTTTATCTTTACTCCCATTGAATGCTTTTTCTGGAGTCTGGTTTCATTACATCCTTCAGAGACTGATTTTTTATTGAGTTAAATATCCACCTTTTTTTGTTCACCAGGTTTGTTATCTAACTACAAAGCCAACACGGCAAATTCATTACAGCCTAAACTCTAATTCAGTTCAAATGGTATCTACCCCCTAGAGAAATGACCTGTTCAGTCTATTTTGTATATGCAATTAGAGATGAAGACGAATGTTATACATGGCTTAGGTACTGATGAAAGGAGCTAAAAAGAGGCTCTCATAAGGGCTGAAATGCAGTGTAAGCCATAATTTATCACATAATTTCCATCAGTTGGCTATTTTCTCACCATTCTGAAGAAATATCTTTAATATGGGGTCTACATAGTTGGAGGCACCTTCTGATCTTTCTGTCTTCCAGTATAGATTTAAATTTCATTACTGAAGTTTGGACTTTACTGTTAAGTTTCTCTCATCTAAGTCTCTTAACCTTATCCAGTTTTTTTGTTTCTGACATTAATTCTTGTTTCTCAGATGCTGTTCTCATTTATAGTAATCTGAAGTTTATTTTTTGTGGCTTCCTTCTGTTTCTCCCAGTAAATGCATATTAAGTATGCTTTTTTAAGGCTAGTATGCTATTCTCTGGAAATAGCGTTAAAATATATAATCTGTTAGCATGCCACAGAGGAGAACATGGAACAAGAAATTGGTGGTCATCAAAACTTGACACACTTCAGTTCATGCATCCGAGCTGGTATCTTGAATGAGTGAAAGAGAAACTAGAGAAGAGAGAGTGAACTGACTGACAAGAAAGTGAGACTCACACAGGGTCAGTCCATGGCTACCTGTGAGCCTACCAGGTCACAGCGGCAGAATGTGCAAAAGAGATCATCGGACAGACTGGAGGTCACCATCAGGGCTGAGAGCACTCAGCAGAAGCAGAGTGCATGGGAATGGGACAGGGTTGAAGAGAGGAATGGTGTATTCTGACTTCTGTTTAAAAAGCATGACTTTAGCATCTAAGATGGGAACAGAACCGGGAAGTAGGGGTAGAGACAAGACCATCTCCAGCTGTTACAATAAACCCTAAGTGTAATCATTGAGGATCACAGCAATGTGGTCAGTCAGGAGGTTAGAACAGATGAGACTTTTGTAGACATATGCGGAATGTAGGGACAGATCAGTCACAGAAACCTACTTAGGACACATCCCAGCATTTTTCATTCTATTTAGCAGTTAGCCTCTGTGGGAAAAGAAATGGAAGGGGAGAAAGGAAGGGGAGGGGAAGCATTGGGGAGGGGAATGGTGGAGTGGGGAAAGGTAGGGAAGGAGAGGAGATGAAAGGAAGGGGGAGGGGTGGGGAGAAAGGGAAGGAGAGGAAAGAGAAGAACAGGAGGGGTGGGGAAGGGGAAAGGAGGGGAAAGGGAGGGAAGGGGAAGAGGAGAGGAGGTGGAAAGGAAAGAGAAGAGAGGGGAGAGGAAGGGGTAGGGACGGGAAGGGGAGGGGACCTCCCAGACAATGTGAAGACATAATGGTCTGCTTACAGTGAAGGATCCTAAGTTAAGATATTAATTTTTAATATCTCCTTACCCCAAAATGAATTTTTCTTCTAAAACATTCAGGTATGTAATGTGAACCTTCATTGATGTCGATGAGCTTTTATCCTAAGTGCTAAGGAGCACTAGACACTAGTAGATGAACAAGACATAACATCATGGTTAGGAGAGAAGGCTCCCGCTACTATCTCAGCTCCGCCATTTTTGCACTGTTTGCTTAGGAGAGTTCCTGGCATTTAGGAAGTATTTATTAAATGACGCTCTGGTTAAATCTGCTCATTACCCAAATGTTGAAACTCTCAAGCAGATTAACCATCTAGAATATCTGTTTATAAGTGTTTAAGCATGTAGCTCTGGGACACTTGACATCGTGGAGTGCCTCTATCTTGGGTAATCATACCCAGGCACTTTTGCTTTTTAAAACCTTCTCTATACAACAAAGATGGCTCCTAACAGGGAGTTACATTTTTCTATCAAAAATGTAATTTTTATCTCAAAGCAATATTATATGGGCTGTAAACTCAGTATCTGCCAGGCAACACAGTCTACTGGGAAGGGCGTCACCATGGACAATGTCAGCATTTTAGAGATGTAACCTTCTATGAAAAAATGCTTGGCTTTAAAATATAAAAACTATTTTTAGGCACCATATCTGTGTGTGGTGATAAAGTGTTTAGCATCATACTCTCATAAACATTCTAATGGTTCTTATGTGCCTTCTGTTTAAAATTAATCACAATGGCTCCTGCAAGGCCCAAGATGCCCGCTGCACTGGTTCAGTTCTCTGAAGGAGAATGTTATTCATAGTATTGTCATTCTAGTCATGTTATTCCCTGTCTTGTAACTCAAAACCTAAATTTGAAATCTTCGTACATCTTTCCAGCACCTCACATCCCTTTTGCAGCCCCATTAATAAGATATTCTTTGCAGTATAAGAAGCAACTAGTGTTGGAACTGTGTCTTTTTTTTTTTATTAACTTGAGTATTTCTTATATACATTTCGAGTGTTATTCCCTTTCCCGGTATCCGGGCAAACATCCCCCTCCCCCCTCCCCTTCCTTATGGGTGTTCCCCTCCCAACCCTCCCCCCATTGCCGCCCTCCCCCCACCAGTCTAGTTCACTGGGGGGAACTGTGTCTTGTCTGGACATATCAACTTCATTAATTCATCAGTCATCTTCATATACTTCTTTATAGAAGCAGGCAACCTCCAGTTGGAAAAACTGGGACCCACTGAGCAGAAACCCAAACACATCTGATCTAAGCTGCCATCATGGGCCATGTCCAAACATCAGTGGACAATGATCTTGACCCCTGGACAGTAGGAAGCTTCTGCTTAGTTTCTGGTTTGCCAGCTCACCTGGGAAGATTGGTAAACTGACTCTCTGGGGTTCTCTTGTTTTTCTCTACTCCACTCTCCTCTGCCTTTTTGAGGTAGAAACTAGCTATTGCCATTGAGGACTGGATTAAGAATAGCATAAGATGCATTGCGATGTAGTTTTAATGGCTCCTAAGTTCTGCTTCAATAAAGACATAAATTTCTGTTAGATGAAATGTGTGGTCTCTTCCTGTTTTCTTTCTTATTTGGGGAACTTGATGACATCTGAGCCCTGGCCTACTTACCTCTGAAGTGGGAATGGTAAATTCTGTTGAAGGATGTTGTGAAGGATAGAAGACACAAATCGAAAATATATAGCAAGGTTTCTACCATAGAAAGACAGTAATGGCCATTTCTACTCTCCTCCACTTCTACTGACTGCAGGTCTCCAAGTCTCCATTCCACCACACTGCTGTGCTGAGTGTTAACCGGCCACTTCCCCACAGTCCTTAGAGCCAAGGACCCTGTCATCTGCTACAGAGGCAGTATTTAGCGGATGTACAATCCTAGGACTCATGGAAGGAATCAGCTCCACTGTTTCTTAATGCCATCTGTACACTAGGGAAAGAGAACCTGCCTCAAAGTCTCGGTGTGATGGCTAACCACACACGTTAGTGCACCGAGAGACATCAACAGAGTTCCTTCCTTTACAGATTAGTAATAACCAGTCTATCCTTTCTTTTATACTGTCTGCAAACATTTGAGAACAGCTTGGGATTGGTGATCACTGAAAAGGGACAAACTTCCCAAAGAGAAATTAAATGGAGCATGCATCTATATTTAAATGCATGAATATCCAGCAACAGTGAAATTGCATTCATCTTCCCTTCCATAAGTTCTTAGGTAGCTGTAGAACAAGTTCAAAATATATGACTTACTTCTTTTAGAAAATAGGGCCTTCTCCTGTAGATTAAGAAGGCTTTTTTTTTAATAGTATACATTGGTTGCGTTAATGAAAAATGCCACATAATCCAAACTTCTCAAAGTTTAATTTAAACAGTGCCTAAAGTATGAGTAACTAATTACTGAATACAATTTATTTCTTATTTTTTACGACCAAACCCAGTCACTATTGCTGATGTCAAGAAGTGCTTACTGACAGGAGCCAGATATGGGTGTCTCCTGAGAGGCTCTGCCAGAGCCCTTCTGATACTAATGAGGATGGTTGCAGCTAACCATTGGACTGAACAAAGGGACTCCAATGGAGGAGTTAGAGAAATGACTGAAGGAGCTGAAGGGGTTTGCAACATCATAGGAAGAACAACAATATCAACCAACCAAACCCCACCAGAGCTCCCAGGGACTAAACCACCTATCAATGAGTACAGATGAGGGACCCATGACTCCAGCCACATATGTGGCAGAGAATGGCATTGTCCAGCATCAATTGGAGAAAAAACCCTTGGTCCTGTGAACACCTTTTCCCCCGAAATAGGGGAATGCCAGAGTGTTGAGGTTGGAGTGAGTGGGTAGGAATGGGAGCATCCTCAGAGAAGCAGGGGGAGGGGTATGGAAGAGGGGGGAAAGGGGCTAACATTTGAAATGTAAACATATAAATATCTAAGATGGCTTTAAACACGGTTTTCCTGCGTCAGTCTCCTAAGACTGAGATTACAGGGCTAAACTACCACTCTTATAGGTGACTTTCAAATGCTTTAAATGATGACAGTGACTCATGTGTCCACTTTAATGTCTGTCTGAAGATCACTGGAGACACTATTTTGCTGAAAAAGAGTGGCAGTCATATGTCTCAGGCATGGTTTTCAGGTGTCAGTGTTGATGGCCTACTGACTGTGGGGCAATCTGGTGCTAAATCTTCACCAAATGGTGCTCACCTATCTTTATTCAGATGTCAAAGATGTCCCCACATAAAAAATCCTCCTGCCAAGGATTTGCTCTGATACCATAATCACTCAACTGAGACCTAAGGATTTCCTGTCATAGAAGAGGCGTGTGTGTGTGTGTGTGTGTGTGTGTGTGTGTGTGTGTGTGTGCGCGCGCGCGCGCGTTTGCTTATAATAGTTTGTTTAAATAAACTTTGGAGTGGAAACATAAATCAAAAGCACAATGAAGAGACACTCTGAGCACAGAAAGAATTAGGACAGAGTTAAGGAGTCAGTCTCCAGAGAAAAACCATGGTTACTTCTAAAAAATGTAAATTAATATTCATTCAAATGCAAAATAATCTGGTAAGACATCAGGGAGGTAGGAGTTAAAAGACAGAGGAGAGACACTGCTGTCAGACTTAATGCATAGTGGTAATTCTTTGTGTATTTCTTGGTAAAATTTAGATATAATATAGTATCTCTACTTTATTGTATTCATAAAGGAGTTACAGATGTTAGACCAGTGCCCAGATTAGAGTCAAGGCCAGTCAGAGTCTGTTAGATGAGAGATTCCCTTGTGTAACATCAGATATTTGATCCTGCATCCATCCTGGACTTCTGCAATGTAGTGTTGTCTCCTATAGCTCCAGGATACGGCAAACCAGAACATTCACATATTCTTTTCACATAATGCTGTGTGTATGCACATGTGTATGCATGCTTTTGTGTGAATGTGTGTGTCTATATGAAAGTGGAGGTTCATGGGTGTATGCATACATATGGATGTGCTTGTGTTTGTGCATGGGTATGTATGCTTGTGTGTGTTCATTCATACATGCATGGCATGTGTGTGTACATTCAGCAGACTAGATGCACAGTTGAGTTTCCTTTTCCTACATTTTCAGTGGTTGAAGGCAGGTCTTACATATTTATCTCTGTATCCCCAATACAATCATGTAGCATAAATAGACACTTTTAAAATAAATAAAATCACGTGGCAGCAGGAGGACTTTGTGTGTTAGGAGCTTCATCAAAGAACTTAAATCCCAGAGAATGGAGCAGACATTTACCAAGCACAAGAAATACTACCTCCAGCAATGCTTGGAGAGAAGTTGTTTAATTCCATGAATTACTATAGAAAGCTTTGAACAGAAAGTTAGAACTACACCAATCCTCTTACACATGGACCCCCACATGCATACATACATACAGTACACACAAGCATACATACAAAAGTATGCTTGTGCCTCAAGCCATACACATGTATGAACACACACAGCTACATATACAGGCATGTGCATTCATATGCATGTACACACAAACATGCACATATAAGCACGTATACACAAATGCCATGCATATATGAATGAATGCAGTCATGCACACACATTGTGGCAGCGTGAATATGAATGGCCCCCCAGAGGCTCATGTCTTTGAATGCTTAGTCACCAGGGATACAGTACTTGGAAGGAATTAGGGGGCGTGGCCTTGTTGGAGTGGGTGTGGTTTTGTTGGAGTAGGTGTGGTTTTGTTGGAGCAAGGACTTTAGGGTTTGAAATGCTCAAGCCATCGCTTCTCGGCCTTTTGGCTAAGATCAAGTGAAATGCTCAAGCCAGGTCCAGTGTCTCTCCCTTCCTGCTGCCTTAAGATCCAGATATTGAACTCTCAGCTGCCGTGTCTGCCTGTGTGCTGCCATGCTCCCCACCATGAAGATAATGGACTAAACATCTGAAACAATGAGGAAGTCCAAACTAAGTGTTTCCCCTTATCAGAGTTGCTATGGTCACTGTGTCTTTTCACAGCAATAGAATATGACTAAAATACACACACAAACACAAGTGCATACATATGTATTTATACACACATGAAACCCCCCACTCCCATGTAGGCACACATATGAACACACACATTCATACAGAAGTATGCACACATGGCCAAATGTGCACATGCACACACATGCATAAACACACATGAAAATGCAAGTGAATTCACATCATTATAGGAAAGAAAGCATTATGGCTAATGATTCAATGACACATACATTCTAATAAATGATACTGCTTATGTTTTAACAGTTCCCAACATTATATACATATATTGTAAAACATTGACGTAGTCACTGAAGAATCAGTGATAGGAGACCAAGTGTTGAGCATGAGGACTTAAGATTGATCAATACAGGACAGGAGCACGGCTGCTACTGTCAGTATGGGGTTGGAAAACTCTGCTTTCCTCAGAACAGTGGTGTTAATGACACACAGGGCAAAGGGCCATTAACAACTGCCACACGGATATCACACAACGCACCTTTCTGCTTCTTCCTCACTTCAGTGTGTCACAGCTCTGCCTGTGTTTATTTATTTTCAGTGTTAGACAGAAAGACCTCCAGCTTGAGAGGAAATTGGCTGTAGAGTTTTGAAATGAAGTCCAATGAATTACTGCACATTTATTTTTAGGATAATGGGAAAACTGCCCAGGTTAAACTTTCTGAGAGCACATTAAACCAAATACGATGATTGGTGAATTATCTCCTCCAGAGCCCAAATGTTAATTACACAAATTACAGTGGAGAAGACTATCAGTTATTTTTGTGGACTGCAAATGATAAAGCCTTCCTGAGTTTAGAGACAGGGAAGATCCAGCTTCTGCAGCTGTTGGTGGACAGCCTTCTCTCATTTCTCTTCATGAAATGGCCTCGTGGGAAAGTCTGACTCTAAGGCAGTCTTGTTTAGATGCTTAATTATCCTCTCCAGTTGAAAGAAGCATGCCGTTCATAGAAGCAATTTCATTTCTGTCCTGTTTCAGCACGGCCTACCAATGACAGTTCTCCTATAAAAGTTTCCTAAGCCTCCTTGTTTCTGACAAAGGGTCAGTGCTTCAGGCTGTGCAGCACTGCATGGCCCAATCACTTAGCATATATGTAATTAATTGTGGCCATCTATTGGTGGCATGTCCTTTTCTGCCAGGGGTATATATTCTGTTTAATGGTCTCTCACTTGTACCTAACCCAGGGCCTGGGTATGACAGATAGTTAGTAAGTTAGTACATGAGCTAAGGTCCTTCAGGGAATTAATTTCTGAATAATTAATACCCAAATGAAAGTGTTATAATGTTACAAAGCAATTACAAATACATCCATTTTATAAAGTCTTGCCTTGTAAATAATGCATTTCTATTATGTTATATTTGTTTAATCATACTGCATTCAATGTCTATCCTACTAATGTTGTCACACAGTGAACCATCCAAATGAGAATGCAGCATAATTAGTTATGATGACCAGTTTACAGAGCAAAATATTGACTTACTGAATATTCAATATATTTCTGGTCATTGGGCATATTAAAATAAGCCAATAAAAATGTCCCTGTCCCCCACAAGGCCAAGTTCCAGGCCTGAATTAGTAGAATTTGCGAGTGATATTTTTCATCTCTTTGAGAGACATTGTGTAATACCTGACCATGTCCTGGTTCACGCTGACTCTGTCAATGTCTTTGCAAAGGAGTGCAATAGGCTTTTCAACCAACTGGATTCATTTACTTAAGGGGAGGCATTTCTCTCATTTATAGTCTCTATTTCCTGAACGTTATTTTTTCTCTCTCTCTCTTCTCTCTTCCACGTAAAACCAGAAAACCAATGAAAACCAGCTGTCCTAGTTGACTGTGTCTCCCACTCTTACCCTGGGAAAGGAACACTCAACATACTTGCTTGTCAGCCGGGTAAGCCTTTCTCGGGGTACTTCACCAAACGTGAAGAAAACGTGATGTATATCTTTATACCACACACTTCTGGTCTTTACATTCTCTCTTAATTCATATTTAGCATTCTAGATGTTTCCCCACTTGGCCAACGGGTTTGACGGTGTTTCCTATATGAGAAAGGAAGTGCTGTGGTTGAGGGGCTGGAACCATCTGGGTTTGAATCCTGACTTTACCACTTCCTAACTGTCAGGAAGGCAGCTTGATTTCCTCCTGAATAAAGAGTGAATAAAAACTCGTCTCTCTTGAGGGGCTGAGGTGAGTCCAGTGGAGCCTAGGACATGGGCACTGGATGGTGGGAAGCACTTTGTAATGCCACGGTTGTCAGTCACATCATTGGTTCAGTGAACACGCCTGCCATCCACCTCTGGTCCTCCTGGCTTATGCACAGCTGTCTGCCATGAACTAATGCACAACCCAGCTCTGTTTCAGCTTCTTCCCAGCCACTAAAGTCCTCCGCTTATGTCTCATTCCTGGACACTCCTAGAAGCCTCTATCTACTCTATTTGAAACTTGCTTAGCAATAAACTGGAAGGAGGATAGAAGGGACCTGCTCCATTACAAGCTTATGATGTTCTAGAGATCCTGTAGGGTACAAGAATCCTCCCACGAAAGAAGTTAACACTCCACTAATGAGCCCAGAAACTTAAGGTCCTCTCACTTGCCCCCATTCTCACATGTGCTCTTGGACGGTGGCACAGTGAACCCTGTGCTTGAAGCTGAATGCATTCAGTTTTACTTAAATAATCTGTGACTTAGCCAGAACATAAAACCAAAACCAAAACAGGCCTCTAAAAGCGAACAAAGTGCACACATTTTTAGAAGAGCCTTCGTGGAAGCCTCTGAATGCTCCAGCCCCTTTCGGGCTGCCTATGAGTAGGGGCTGCTGGATCTCAGAATCCTGGGAAGGAGGACAACTTACTGCTGATGCCCAGCCCACGTCCACCTCCGCACTCCATGTCAGCTTCTTAGAAAACACACTTGTCTCCAGCAACAAACTATGACACAATCTGGAAATGCATTCTAATCTTCAAAGGCAAACATGTTTCCTGGAGTTTACTGAGGTGGAAGGAATTTTAAAATGTTTCTACGGAAGGTAAAGTCTGAAAGGTACCCTGCAAACTATTGCAAAACCAGTGGCTAAGTGGGTAAGTAAGATGTTCTTTAAAAATGTGCAGGTTTTACTGAAAGCAAGATAGTGCCAGGGAAATTGTATTACTGCGGAATTCAGATTGTTCATTGATTCCAAGCAATAATTCCTATCCTCCCATATACATGAAGCTATGCTAAACAAAAAGACCAACTAAATTTTTGTTTAGAAATAGTATATCAATATTATATCAAAATGCATTTATGGAAAAGACAAACGTGTAGATAATTTGCAACTGTATTATACATTATATAAATGCCATATATTTGTACATATACTGTGAACATGTAACACATGTATATAAATGTATGCACAAATATACAAATATGCACAAATATGTACCTTTAATTACTAAAAACCCAGTGTTTTGTTTATACAGGAGATACATATAAACACCTCACTAGAGTTGAAGCTGTATCTTGAGAGGAAGAGAATCCCTGGCCAGTGTCATGACTTGGGTACTGTTTGAAAGTATGAGTCACAGTGTAAATTTATAATAGCCAACCACATTCATTCTTCGATATTGTAGGCAATGCATATGGTTAAAATAGCATCATAATTTCAGGTGTAAAGAAATGTCACCATTTCTTAGAAACAAGCACAACTAAACGGTATGAAGTGTTAGGTGGTCTCCATGACAATGGGATGAGGAGGAAGAATGAGGAGGAAGCTTCCTACCTTCCATCGCCCTCTTAAAGAAGACCTTGCAGCTCCCACAGGTAAGCACACCATAGTGACAGCCAGATGCTTCATCCCCGCAGATTAAACAGATCTTCTGAGGTAAGGAATCAAAGCCATATTGTGGGCTCTGGCTGGCTTCTGAATCTGGCCTTGAAACGCAAACAGATTCTGTTTAGTTTTAGGTACACTGCTATCTGATAAAGACAGCTTTCTGGTATTGATGAGAACAAAGTTTTTGTTTTGTTTTGTTTTTTAAATAGAACCATAGTATTTATTTATGGGGCTTTTTGTTTATGTTTTTGTTTTTTGCTAAAGGTCTCATGTAATTGGGTTGGCTTTAAACTTGTTCCTTATCAAAGCCTAGCCTTGAACTCATGAAATTCCAGCTTCTAAGTGTTGGCAACAGAAGCACCACCATTCCCAGTTTATAAGTTGCTGGGGATAGAAGTCTGGGCTTAGTGTATGATAGGTAAGCAAGGTTTCTAGGAACTGGTCCGCATCCCCAGCTCCTAGGGCCATAAACACACATACAAAACTACACACACACACACACACACACACACACACACACACACACACACACACACATACCACGTGTACACACGTATTTGAATGTCAGTGGACTAAACTTGATGCTTGATATCATAAACTCCCTAAAATGGATTCTTTGGACTCACAAATCATTAACATTCATCAGCTTAATAAAAGGAGAGCCTGTGGGTGCACCCTTTCATGTTCACAAAAGCTAGAAATGCTCCTTTAAAAAGAGCTCCTTATACAGAAGTGATTTCGCCTTTGGCAGATGAAATATGACCTCCTTCCTGAATGCTGGGTCACAACAAATACGGCTGAGCTTCAGGAGTTTAACTGGAATTAGCAGCAGTTCCGGCTTGAAAACTCAGCCCTGGAAACGGTCGACTGCTCCAACATATACATATAGATGTGATGTTAAGGCTTTGTTAACGCGCTGACATTACTTTGCCTAGTTACTGTGTCTGAGACTCCAAACCCTGGGCAGTTTTCCCCCTTTCGTGTCCATTACTTCAGTATGTGGGAGTAAATGTTCTTGAAAACACATATGAGGAAAGTAAAGGCGTCTGCACCAGTGTGAGGATTCAATGCTCTGGCAGCCCTGCCCTTGGTGTTAAACACTTACCTCCTCACTCTTGATGTTCCTAGGAAAATTGGGCCAGAGATCTGCCTAGATCCCTAAGGTGTTTCTGATATCAGTTCTGAAGTCACACTTAAGCCCCACCTCTCCCAGAAAACCTGGGCTTTTGCACCTCAGTCTCCCAACACACACACACACACACACACACACACACACACACACACACACACACACACACACACACACAACACACACTCACTACACCATACCACACACACACCCGTGAGGGCATTGCCCTTCTTGCAAGAGATTTATGAAGCTCCTAACAAATCCTCACCACAATAAAAGGTCTTGAGTGGCGCCTCAAGTTTTGAACCTGGGTGCTCCTGGTTCAGGAAGTTTGCAGGCAATGTTTGGGAAAATGGTGCACAACAAAATGGTATCTCTGCGCCTCCTTTTACGCTCCTCCCCCGAAAAAATGTAAGAAGAAGGGAGGCACTGGAGAATGGGTGTCAGGTCTCCAAAATCCAGTTCTCCCTCCCCCACTGCCCTGGCCACCCTGCTACACCGAGATGGGGGAATGGAGCATGGCTGGGCTGATGGCAGGTGCTCACCTCAGGTAGTTGAGGTAGGGCGGGTAGACTTGGGGCAGGCTGTCCTTGAGCACCGCGGCCTGGTAACCCAGCTGAGGGAGCCCATTGAGGCCGAGCGGCGGGTAGATGGCCGGTGCTGCGGAGGAGGTCGGAGCGGCGGGCAGGCTGTCCCGGGGAAGCAGGCAGGAGCTGGCGGCCGGGGGTTTACAGGGCAATGGGGCGAACGAACCCTGCGTGGGCGGCGCGCCCTCCGCTTTGTACAGGATGCACTCCAGTGCGGAGCCCGACGAGGACACTGGCGACACCGCGGCGCTGCCCGGGCCGCCGGCTACCGCCGCCTCTCCGGGCCTGGAGGGTGGCGCTCGCGGCGGCGCCGGCGGCAGCGGGAAGTCTGGGAAGGTGGCGGCGCTGGCTCCGGCCAACAGGTAGGGGCGCGGCGAGCGGGAAGCAGCCTCCGTGCCCTCCTCCTCCTCCTTGATCTTCAAGCCGGGAGGCTGGAATTCGCCGTAAACTGGGAACCCGTCCTCTTTAGGGTCGCCTTCTGGAGGGTAGGTGCAGTCTGGGAAGTCACCGCAGGGCACCGGCGGGGATGGCGCGGAGGGCGAGCCCCGAGGTGGAGCAAAAGGGACTTGCGCTGCAGCCCCGCCGTCGTAGCTGTCTCCCTCCAGCAGCTGCCGGGTGCGGGCGGCTAGGAGAGCGTGGTTCAGAGGCAGAATGGGCACGTGAATGAAATCCACCACTGTGGTGGCCAGTGGGGAGCGCCCGGGGGCAACTGGAGCGTCTTGCTCCAAGGAGACCCTGGGAGCAGAAAACCGGGAATCTTCCTTGGGGACCAAGGTGACGCCTCCTGGGGCCGCCGCGGGCGCGTTGGCTGTGACTCCTCCTCCGCTACACATGCCTTCCAGTGCTCGAGGTTTGCTCTTCAGAAGCGGACCCGCAGAGCCCTCGGTCTCGAGACCACCGTCCTCCTCCACCTCCACCGTAGCAGGCTGCTGAGATGGCTTCACCCCTGCCCCGGGCCAGTGAGCACTCCCCGAGGTCGGGAGCAACAGCTGCCGGGGTGGTGACAGCCCTTTGGGCAGCACCTTCTGCCCTGCTCCTGTCCCGGAGCTGTCGCCAGCCTTGCTCTCTGGCCGGCTCATGAGCGGGGACAACAACCCCTTGGTAGCGGGGACACTGCGGGGGTCTTCTGGAAGCTCTGGCCCAAAGAGACACCAAGAAGTGATGGCCTCGCAGGCTGGAGGGCTGGTTTGGCTTTGCTCGGGCCCCGAGGGCGCCAACAGGGTGTCTAAGACACTGTCTAAGAGTCTGCTGTCCTTCTCCGGAGCTCTGGGATTTCTGCTTCCTTCGGCGCGAGCGGCTTCCACTCCAGAGAAAGCTCCCTCCACGTCGGACAGCGACTGCTGATTTTGTGTCTTTTCGTCTGGGAGCTCCTGAGCCTGGCAGGACCGAGAGAAGAGCAGCCGGTCCAGGGAGATCGGTATTGGCGAGACTACAGACGATGCGTCCGAGTGCTGACTCCCCTGGAAGGGATCCGGGTCCAAGCGTGCAAGCAAGGGAGACCCGACGTGGGTGGGGGAGGGCGCGGCGCCAGATGTGTGGAGAGTCCGCGGATCCTTTGCCTGCAGCTCAGTCATGACGACCCGAGATCCCCTTTTCTCCTCCCCTGTCTCCTGGGAGGAGGGAAAAGGGAAGGAGGAGGGGGTGCCGGTGATATAGGGGCACAGGGAGGGGGAAGTGGGTGTTGAGTCGCCGGACCCGTGGGATCTCCACCTCCTGGTCGGGAGGGGCAGTCTTGGTCAGCTCCTGTTCTTACCCTCCACCCAGATGCAGAGGAAGGGTGGTAGTCGCGCTGTCCCGGCGGCGTGGGGTGAGAGCAGGAAGAAGTAGCTGGATCAAGCTGGTCTCAGAATTGGGCAAGTTTTCAAGAGACTTTTGCCCTGTTTCTCCTTGGATGGGAGACCCGGTGCTGGAGCAGCCGGTGCTGCAAAAAAGGGCTCCCGCTCTCAGGACTTCTTACGTTAGTTGAAAGCTAGGCATCTTAGGAGGTTTACATCACAGTCCTCACCAAAACCCTGGGACTAAGAAGTAGCCCGTTCTTAGTCGTTTTCAGGCTGTGACAGTCAGTACAGTCCCTGGGTTTTCTACAGTCTCAGCGAGTTCTGGTTGCAGGTTGGTCTGTTAAGCTAAGTGAAGCTAGCAGAAAGGCAGAATCCTCACACCAGTAAATACTACAGTGCCTGATAGTGACAGTCTAGACTGGCTCCACAGCTTTCTAGTAAGCCTCCGCGCTCTAGGAAGGCCCGCCCCAAACCCCTCCCTAGCCAATCACTGGCGAGATCCAAAACTGGAGTTGGCATTCCACCTGGAACATCAGACTTCGAGAAGAAAATCTTCTAAACATATCAGAATTTATACTGCCAATTAAGAAGTATGCCAGTCCCGAGGGGAGAAAAACTATACCCTATCAAAAGCAAATTTTTTGTGAAGACTTCAGAATTTGAAATTTGTAAAAGTTCAACACAGACAATGACATAGGGTGACATTATTTTTATGTGTAAAAGGTATAAAATGATCACCAATTTTTTTCATTTTTATTATGTATATATGTCTCTGAGTGTATGTCACATAGTTACATAGTTGCTCAGAGGCCAGCAGAGAGGGTGAGAGCCCTGAGAGGTGAAGTTACAGGTGGTTGTGAGGGGTCTGATGTAGGTGCTGAGACCCTAATTGGGGTCCTCTGAAGGAGCAGCAAGTGCGCGTGTATGTATGCATGTGGGCCACTGCATGTGTGCCAAGACCGCTCCCAAGACCAGGCAGTGGATTTCCTCCTTCAACCATGCCGATTCTGGAGATATAAATCGTCCTGAGTTTGGAACCAAGCACTCTTACTGGCTACCTGTCCAGCCTGCCTTTAAACATTAACACATTCAAACTATTCCTGTGACAAGTGGGCCACCAATGTGACTCAGCAGTTAAGGATAGAAGACGGTTGGTAATGCATCTGCCTGTGTGGGGAGTCTGGACATCAAGTGTCACATTTTGGTTTGTCCTAACGAGCAAATTTCTGTGTTTTCACGAGGTTCCCTTCAGTCCTTATTAAATATCCTGCATCACATCTTAAGATTTCCACTGGGGAAGCCAAACAGCATTTTCTCCCTCAATGTTTCTCTACTCTTAGAATAATTATCATTGAGCTTTAAAAATAAATCACTTTAAATTCATGAGAACACTGTAGAGGGGAGAGACTATATATTTTATATATAGTCATAAGCTAGTGTCCACGCTCAATCCAAGATCAGTGGACATCTTGACACTGTCTTAAGCACGCCCTATTCAAAACTGAGTTGGTCATTTGGGAAATGTCTTTGAGTGTGTCCAGGTCCTTTTTCATGCTGACGCCTTGCAGTTATTCTCAGCCAGGTCTAGAAGATTGGGAGAACACTCCGAAACTTCAGAGCAGGTGGGGCTCTTGGAGGCCAGCTACCCGGGTGTCTGAATCACCAGGAGGTCCTACATGTGGGAAGGGAATCTCTGTCACATTGGACCATTGGGTTTGGGTGTGGACTTTTCCAGCAATGAGTTATCGCTGACTAATTTTAGATGTATGAGAATTAGGGAGGAAGAAGAGAATTCAAAAAAGCTGTTATTGTATGTCTTTACAGTAAAAAATGTCCTTACGGTATGTCCAAATGGAAAAAGAAAAAGAGTGTGGGAATTGCAGTGGGTATTCTGAACAGTGCATAGAGTAAGTGTAGAAGGCAAAGAAATGAGGCTAGCAGGTAGCCCCCTATATGAGCATATGCATGTATAATGTATATGGGGAACCCTGACTGAAGACAGTGTGAGACATAGAACCTTTGCCTCCAGACGTGTACTCATTCCCTCTGCACACTGTCCTTCCCCTCCCTTCCTTGCAATACTGCTACCACACAGTGACCAATGCTCTGCCTTCTATCACTGTATAATAGGACTTCTAAAAGTTCCTGTCTGCTTTACTAGGTGTTCTGTAAGCTATGCTCTGGATCTTAGACATGAGGGTAATTTTTGTTTTTTACTTTATATTAACAGGCATCACTTTTCAGAATAGTTTTAGCTTTCTAAAAAATCTACAGTGAATAAAGAGTAACCATATTCTCTCTGTATGGCTTCCTGCGTGTTGCTATTAGTGAGTTCAGACTGGTGTGTACTTGTTAACTAATACCCAGAATATATACAGTTTTCTTCCAATATTCATTTATTTTCCACATTCCACCCAGGACACATTGTCTCATTGTTATCATGGCTTCCCAGCATCCGCTGGGCTATCATGGCTCTCAGATATCCCTTGTATTTCATGACCTTGATACCTCTGAGAGCTCTTGTAGGGTGACATTCTCTAAGTAGTCATAGATCATGGGTTTGGGAGATAAAGTTAAACTTGGCATGTGCTGCTTCACCGCCTAACATAAGGGTTCACACTGAACAGGGATTACGATAGGATGTTGGGCTTCAGCACCTGTGTGTAGCGGTGGTTCCCAGGATCCTTCACGGGGTATTAGTTCCACCCTTTGGTAGGAAGTCACTAAGAGCAGTAAGAGTCAATGTGACGGGGAATGTGTGGAAGCAGGAAGTTACATTCTCTGCTCCAAGACAGAGTAAGTAACAAAGGTTTATCTGTAATTCTGCATGAGAGAACACACTTCCACCCTGGTACCACTGTATTCTGTCTTTAGTGTAGACCACTATGGATACATTTTGTTCCTCAAGTGTTCTTCAGCTTTGAGTACTGGGAGCTCCTTTGCTGCCCTCTGGGCCAGTTGACTGCTTCACTGCTAGTATGGCAAAGATGCTAGATGGAAAAGGAAAGTACTTTGAACACCAGAGAAAAGGTTCTTTTTGGTTCTCCAAATTTTCTTTGGAGACGGTTTACCTCTCCCTCCTAGAATCAGTCACTTCTCCTAGAATTCCAGTGTATTATAAATGAAGACTTCCATTCCAGTTTATATCATATTCTCTCCTCTTTTTTTGTATAGTACTTTGTCTTGACTCTATTGTACCATACATCAATAGTTTACTCTATTGCCAAATTATAAATACAGTGAATGAATATAGCATGTTGTGTTTGCCTATGTTGACAGTGGTATGATTTATGTTTTGGTAGAAATTTACTATGTGTGTGACTGTCTTTGTATACATATGTTTTAATTGTTTTTTAGATAAGTATTCAGAAGTGAAATAGCTAGATATATTTATGTGTTCTGTGGCTGCTTGTGACCTCTGTGGACATCATACATAGACTCTTCATTGCTTGGGTGACAATTCCTGGAGGTTGGGCTGTTGAGAGGGCAATGTATAGTGGACAGTTGCTTAGTTGCTCCTGCCCCATGGTAAGATGGTAAGAAGTAACATCCATTAACCAGAAAGAAAATCTCACCAGAAATTGAATCTGCCACTTGGATGATACTCTGATCTGTGCACAGTAACTACCCTGGTGTATCTAATCTGCCCACCGAGGTGCTTTATCATAGCATTTCCAGTGGACCTACCTAGGCGTGCACACAACACCATATGTATGCAGACAACTGTCAAACCGCTTTCCACGGTGGCTGCACCATTTTTCATTTTCCATAGGGTGTTGGAGTTCTAATTAGGCCACAACCTGAGAAACAGTTGGTCAATTTTTTTTATTTCAGCTAGTATAAAAGTGTGTGATGGAATCTCAGTGGGGTTTTGTTTTTTCTCTAGAGACTTATGAGGTTCACCTTCCTTTTCTGCCTTTGTCTTCTGTATATCTTCTTCCATATATCTCTGGGTCTGATCACACGTTTTATTGGCTTTTAAAAACTTATCTGTTTAAAATGTTGAGAATAAGTGGCAGGTAGATTTCTAGTATGGATTGGGAGGGGCTCATAAGGCCCCACTCCTAGCTAGTTGGCAGCTTCTGAGTAGGGGTAAGTGAGAGTGACTGTATAGTCACTGGGAGGTTATGCATGATCCAGTGGACAGATCCATACTCATGTACATGTGGGCAGTGCCAACTGAGCTTACTGAATGTAAAACAAAAGAAGAGAGCATGAAGGTGGGTGGGAAGTGTGTTGGAGGTAGCCAGCATTAGTAAGGGAGAGATGGGGTGTTTGGGTATGATCAAGAACATTATATATGTGTGTGAACTTGTCAAAGGACAAGTAATATGTTATTAAAAAGTCATCTGCTAATATATCTTCTAGTTCTTTTAGCAACTGATACAACTCATTTATGTGTTTGAGACTGGAAGATACTACCTTTAAGTATATTCATCTTTAAGTTCTTTGGCAACTACAACTGTCTGGTATTGGTAGAAATTATTTTGATCAATTTATAGTTTTGATAAATTACATTTTCAGTGTCAAAACAAAAATTAAAGAAATCATTACTAAGTTGAGTCTCAGAAGCTTTGTGTCATGTAGGTTTTGTATTATATCTATGATACAATTAAATTTGACTTTCATGTGGTATAAAGTCTATCCCTCTGCCCATCTTTTTGTGGGTGTGGCTATTGAGTTTTTGTCAACTTGACACAATCTGGAATTACCTGGGAAGAATTGTTTCTATCAGTATGGCATGTGGGCATGTCTGTTGGGCATTTTCTTGAGCAGTTGAGCCTATGCCATATAAGAAAAGTATCTGAGTATGAGTGTAGTACAAGCCAGTAATCAACACTGGTCTGTAACTGCTGAGTCAGTTCCTGCCTTGGTTGCCCTCCGTGATGGAGTACAGCCCTTAAGCTGTGACAAGTCCTTTCCTCCCCAGCATAGCTTTGCATCACTGTCTTACAACAGTGGCAGACAAGCAGACTGGGACAGCATTATCATTTACAGCAGGGTTTTCTTGTAGGCACTCATATGCACCATACGACTTGGGGTCATTCCATGAGCCTGACATTTGCTGTGGACTTTAAACACACCAGGCTTTCTTCAAAGCTTTGTACCAGCTTGACTTTGAACACATGTGTGCAAACTTTGTACCTCAAAGGTAGTTTCTCTGTATTAAGTCCTTCTTGAAAACTACTTTTCCTTTGTTATTCCATTGTCTTTATTTCCTTCTATACCATCTTCTGAACTAGTGGTCTGACTCATTGCTATGATGAAATCATCTTGAAGGGAGATAGAAAATCACTTGTAACCTTTTATTTCCTTATTCCATGGCTATTTAAATGTGTTGTGCCAGGCTTTACTTATTCTCAAAGTAGATTAGTTAATATCTGTTAAGATGCTTTAAGACCACACTGAGACCCTGGAATGTAATGCCTTGTAAAATGGTAAGTGCTTACTTGAAGGTGTTCCCTCCAAGTTCACAGGCTGAATCACTCACCCACAATGTGATTGGATCTCCCCATATTAGAAGGTACCATCACCTGACCCAGGACATGAGACTTTGAAAATGAAATTCCTCCACCTTGATCTTGACTTCGCTTTCTAAACCATGGAAAATGAATTTCTGTGGTTTGCATATGATTCTGCTTGAGTATGTTTACATAGCAGCCTGGGTGGACTGGGATAACATTCTTATTTATGTTGTTATAACTGGCATCATAGTCACAGAGCCCTGTGACATTGACCTGAGTTCTGGGAAGCAAGAAGAAGTGGGGGGAGGAAGAGGAGGTCAGGTAGAAGGAGAAAGAGGAAGAGGGAGGAGGAGGAAAAAGGAGACCAGTAGAACTAGGGAGAAATTAGCAATGGTGTCCCCCACAGTCTCTGAATGTTAGGAGTCCTTATCCTTAATCCATCATAGAAGGATTTTCTTAGAAGTCTCTGTGTGCATTTCCCTATTTGAAGATAAAGCAAGAATTTTTATCCAAACATGGAGTACAGACCTCCTCAATTCTATATTACATATATAGATCAGTGTGTGTTTGTGTGTGTGTGTGTGTGTATGTTGTACATATTTCATAGAAAGTCTCCAATATTGGGTGTCATATCACTTTCTAAACTTATGCTACTTGTGTAAATTACAGGTATTTACAGACAATAATATCAAATGAAGAAAACACAGACACATACTTAAGCATACTTAAGACAAAAGGTGAATTTTTTCATTAGGTTTGGTGTTCACATGATACTCTGAGACATTCATAATGATGCTGACTATATGAAATTGAGGTGAACTGGCTTGAATATTACTAGGTAGGGAGCAGAAAGCAAGATGCGAATATGTTGAAAACATGTGCCTCAACTTTAAAACTGCCTTGCAAACATGTAATTTTGCATCCCTATTTAATACCCAGTCGTTTCCACAGAAGAAAAAAACATATAAAAAGGCCATGTTCTAGAAAATCAGAACAGAAGACACAGTCAAGCACCCAGTATCACTTGTCATCCAATCCAGAAGGAGCAAAGGGGACCAAGAATACCACTAGGAGATTGAGGAGAGAAGGCACTAATAATGGAAAAGGTTTTGTGTTGTTATTCTTTAAAGAAGAAAGACACTTGAAAATGTGTAAAAGAAAGAGGCCCATGAAGATGAGGAACTGGAAACATAAGAGAAAGAAAAATTAACCCTTGGCAGATCTGAGAATAAGATGGTGTTACAAACAGAGATTGTAAACCAAATATCAGTTTGTGCTTAGGTTTTGTTTCATTTTTTTTTTACAAACAGCTTTTCAAAACTCACCTAAGGTTTTTATTCTCAAGACAAACCTCCTCCCAACACAATAAGAAGGCAAGATTTTCTCCTGTTTGTAGCATGTAATTATTGTGATCAGCATTTGGTTTTCTGTTTGCATTCTTAGTTTTCTCTCCCACCTACTTGCAGTCGAGTGAAGCTGTCAGCCCGTGTTTGTGCAGTGAAAGCACACGTCGTTGCACTCTGAGCAACGTTTGTTTTTGCCTCCTTCAATTTCCCTTGTAGATCTCCATGTCTACTTTTGGTTGCAACTCAATCTTTGTCTCATATCCTCTGGGATTTTTGCATGGCAGGAACTTCATTTTTACTTATTCATTGTAAGTTTCAAGTAGAGCCTTCACTCAGGGATGGGTACCCTATCCCTCTGCTGGGGACCACAGAGTGCAATCCTGTCATTTCTGCTTTATTCCTGTCCCGATTTGAAAATTAACATCTTACTTTCTAGTTCTGGCTACCAGAATTTCGAGGTAGCTCTGGAGATGGAGGTGTTAGCAGAGACCTCTGTCAGGAACAGAGACTTCGAGAAGGAGCTAAGACCGAGCTTCCAACTTCCTTTGTGCTCAGCTATGAGTATCATTCTAATATCATAAATTAATGCACCTTATTCCGTACCAATCTCACTAGGCATCTGTTTTCCTCTACTTTAAAATTTTTAAATAAAAGTACATTGTTGCTAAAGCAAAGTAAGAAAAATGATGTGTTGCCCACCTTACTATTTCAGACGACCTGTGTATTCAACCGCATAGCTTTCGGTTCATGCGGAGGAGCTTACCCCTGGATGACAATATCAATAGGATTAAGTGAACATTAACTGTCTTCATACTTAGAAAAATAGTCAATCATTTAAATGACATGCAAAATATTCTGGGGACAGTAGGATGACTCAGTAGGTAAAGGTGCCTGCTACCAAACATAGCCTAAGTTCCTTGGGATCCAAGGAACTCACTCCTTGGTGAGTAGAGAGAACTGACTCATGCCAGCTCCACTGTGAGCTCTACTATACTCCACTCCATGGTAGATGGACAGACAGACAGACAGACACACACACAGAGAGAAAATATGAATAAATAAATAAATAAATAAATAAATAAATAAATAAATGTATGTACGTAACTGAAGTTATTTTATTGTTAGTGTTTTCTCTTCACTTTGAATGCTCTACACCATTTAGCTTTTCCAGCACCATGTTTACCTGGATGCTGCCAGGATGATAAGTGAAGTCTGATGATGGGACTGAACCTCTGAACCTGAAAGCCAGCCCCAATTAAATGTTGTCCTTTGTAAGAGTTGCCTTGGTCATGATGTCTCTTCACAGCAATGAAACCCTAACTAAGACACTTCCTAATACCATATCTCTTTTATTAAGCACAATCTCTGATAATCTAGGTTTTCCTTTTATTCCTTCAGTTCTTCAATAATCTTATTATTATTGTTTTTTAAACCAAGAAATCTCAAGACTTTGAGATGAACAATAAGACATATGTATAGAGGAAAATTCAAGGTGGAGTTTTTGAATGAAGATACAGACAGAAGTCAAATCTCTAGTTGCTTGGCTGACAGACTAGAATATCTATTTTGACACCCCCTCCCAATGCAGCCCCAACTAAGAAGCAGCTGCTGTATAAGGTAGGGGGAGTGGATGAATTTCCATGAGCTCTGTAATAAATGTGCCTTCGTCAAGGGCTCACAGCTTTCTCCCCTGAGGCTTACTTCTGCCAGGAGCATTTTGTGTCTGTAGGGAGTCATTTGAAATTTGAAGGTATTTTCTTCTATAAAGGTTCTAGATTTTCATAATTTTGGGTATTTCAAGGAGATAATGACACATTTCCAATTCACAGATACTCGTATTTAAAAGTTGGGTAGTGTTTCCTATTCCTGTTCATAATAGCCAATATCTAAGAAACAATCTAGATGTTCCTCAACTGGAGAATGGATAAAGAAAATGTGGTTCATTTACACAACGGAGTGTTACTTAGCTATAAAAACAAAGATATGATGACAGTTGCAGGCAAATGAATGGAACTGCAAAATATCACACTAGTTGAAGTAACCCAAACCCAGAAAGACCCATGGTATGTACACAGTTATAAGTGTACATTAGCCAAAAAGTACAGGATAGCCATGCTACAATCCACAGGCCCAAAGAAACTGAGGAATAAGGAAGGCCCAAGGGAGGGTTTGTGAATCTCACTCAGAGGGGGAAGTAAAATAGACTTCAATGGTGGATGGAGAGGGTGAACTGGATGGGAGAGGGGTTGAGGAGGGGAACAGGGATGGGGATCAGGTGGGGAGATGAGATGGTCGGGAGTGCCGACAGAAATTGATGGCCAGTATCTCTGGGACTAGTAGGAGACCTAGGTAGGGAGGCTCCCATGAGTTAGTGGGAATGACTCTAGCTGAGACTCCCAATCAGCAAGGGATATGGAGCGTGAGGTAGCCACCTCCTGTAGCCAGGCAGGACTTTCATGGTGGGAGCAAAACATCAACCAACCAACAAAACCTTCAGCCCAAAATTTGTCCTGCCTACAAGATTCTCAGGAATAAAGTTGGAGCAGAGACTGATGAAAGGCCAACTAATGACTGGCCCAACTCAAGACCCATCTCATGTGAGAGAGGCAACCCCTGACACTTGATGATGCTCTGCTATGCTTGCTATTAGGACCCCAGCATAACATCTCCTGAGAGGCTTCATCCAACAGCTGATGGAAACAGATACAGAGACTCACACTCAAACATCACACAGAGCTTTGGGAGCCTTGTCAAAGAGTGAGGGTCGGGGGGAATTGATGGAAACAGAAGGACCAAGGACACCACAAAACCTGCAGAGTCAACTAACCTTGGCCCCAGGGGTTCACACAGACTGAAGCACCAACCAAAGAGAATGCAGGGTCACATCTTGCCCTCTGACACATTTGCAGCAGATGTGCAGCTTGGTCTTCATGTGGACCCTTAAAAATGGAGTGAGGGCTATCTCTGATTATTTCATGCTATTGAATCCCCTTCCCCTAACAGGACTGTCAGAGCAGGGTGGTATCCAAGGGGCCTTCCCCTTCTCTAAGGAGAAGGGGAGAAAGTAATGAAGGGAGGTAGACTGGAAGGAGGGGAGAGAGGGTGGCTGTGATTTGGATGTAAAGTGAATAAATAAACTGATGAAAATAAATAAATAAAATAATGAAAAAATAAAAGTTAACTAGATTTTTTTCTAAAACTAATAAACAATAAATTCAAAATATCTTTGTAAATAATGGATTTGGCATTGAAATTGGAAGAATACACAATTACTATAAATCTGATAGTGTGTTAGTACATCGACTTCTTCTTAGGATTTAGTACTGATACAAGCACATCCTTCGGCTTCACAGAGGTTAACAAGAAGCACATTTACATTTCTTTGCATGGAAAATTAGTACAGATGTTTTGTTTTGAATCTTGCACAGTGTAGAAAAATCCTGTAATATACTGACTAGGGAAAACACTTTAAAGTGCTCCTGCCCGAGTTAAGTGAACCATCTCCAGTACAGTTCAGTGTCCTCTTGCCACTCTTAGTTCTCATCTTGGGAAAATGTCTTGCTGAAGATGAGTTTTGTCAAATTCTTCACTAAAGTCTCTGCATAATGCATTTCAGCAGGCACCTTCATTCTCCTTGGATACATTTCTGTGGATTCATTTTACTTAAAGGGTCTTCCCCTGACAATTTCAAACTAACTTAAATACATTCTTGTTTGGGAGAAGCTTTATTTTTCTTTTTCCTGATGAGTTCTGTTCTATTCATCTATGTGTACATTTCCTCCAGAAAAAAATCTCTTTACAAAGCATGTGACCTTCAAAGCCTCAGGACAATGCTATTGCTGCAAACAAGGCACCAAATTCTAGGGCTTCTCTAACTAAGCATCACTCTCACAGAAGTCTATTACTGGTGGACGGGACCCCTCATAGGATTTCTCTATACCCTGGGACTCACCCTGTCCGCCAGAGCCCCTGAGTCCTCTGAATTTACCCTACAGAGGAGGAACATGGGCAGTTTTACATGGACCAAGCCTGTAAACAGGAATTATCCTTTGTGCTAACCTTACACCATTCAGACTTTAGCTAATTATCCATCTCATACTAGTGAAGGCTGGGAAAACTGGTCTAATCAAGTGTGGGAGAAAAATAGGCTATAAGCTTGGTGAGCAGCTTGTAAATGCCCGTGACTCTGCCACCTCTTCTTCTTCTTCTTTTAAAAATGGTTTTTCACTTCTTTCAGTTTAACAGTGTATTAAATAAACAGATATGCAGTGACTGTAAATTACATGATGTGCCCATGTTTCTGTCATGGGCAATTGAGAAGCATGGTGAGCATTTCTTATCTGGAGTCTGTTTAACCTTACATGGTAGGCTTTTTTGTCCCCTTGGACCTTGTTGTTGAATGTACATCACAGATGAATTTTTGTCTTCCCCCACACCCTGACTAGGTTCCAAATACCTCTTAATTAGCACTCTCCTTTAAGAGCCTGATTGCCAGAGGTTCTCACCAGCCACAACTGTGGTTTGAGAAGGACAATTTCTGGAAAGATGGTTTGGGAATGAGATCATTTGATATCTGAATGTGAGGCTAACACTATCACTGAAGGTAGGTAGAACACTATCCTGGGTGCGTCGCAGTCATCTGCTAGTTAAAACTTCTGCTCATGAGATACTAGGCTTGTAGATTTGAAGAAGAGAATAAGAAGCTTTTTCTGCATACCAAGTATCTGTAAATAAATAAAAAGGAATTACAAGGGCACTAAATGGCTCTTGCCAAGTTCCCTCAACACTGGAAAAACAAGGGAAGACTGAGACCAATTTGTAGTCAGTTGAAATCCAGGGTACGAACCTGTGGGTTTCCTCTGCAGCATGAAGAGGCCATTATTGCTAGAAGAGTCAGGTCAGGAAAGAGTGGATCAAACATACAACATAACTATGGATCACATTTTGAAGAAGGCACTTTGAAGGATGATTGAAAAGATTTGGACTTCTGTAATGTGATGATGTGGATTTCAGCTGCAGAAAGTTTCAGTTCCCAAAACTTCCCTGACCCTTAGCTCCAGCTCTCTAGACTTCTGCAAATCTCCAAGTCCACAGAATTAGGATTTAGGCAAGGTCTGGTGTAGTATGTTCCATTAAGCATGTTCCCTACTACATTTACATAAGATGCTGAAGTGCATTCAATGTTGTTGTGGTCGTCTTTCACACTCTCAGAAAGCTACACCCCCAAAGCTACTGACTGCAGTGTGAGGAATGTTTATGGAGATAGCACCCGTGAGCCTGATTGTAAGTAGGCCAACACATTTTACCAATGTGTCATTGTAAATGGGTTGAAAGCCATACTATAAAGTTGATAGAAACAATAGATTATGATGTGCAAATATCACCAGAGGACTACAAAAATTTGAAAATAAAAGCAAGATATGTTGATGCTTCTCAAGGATCACCATTGCCCAGACCCCAAATCAGGAGAAAATTGAACAACTATGTGATTAAAAAACAAAAACAATGATTCTAAGGAAACTTAATGAGCTGCATTGAGAAGATAACCATTTCAAGCAAATCAGGAAGGTAATTCAAGATCCAAATAAGAAATTCAGCTGTGGATAGAGAGCATTTTCCTAAACTATGTCAGTTGCACAAGACACAAAGAAAAGCAAAAATGAAGAAAACCCAATCCCATATGATGTATTCAGCAAATACTGACATTCTGGACCATCCGGAACAGGTGAAATAGGCATTCACATCTTAGGCAGTGAAATATGTCCAAACTTATGGACACTTATGAGAAAGATACGGGCATTTAGGTTTTCCAGGCTCAAAAGACTGCAAGGAGAGTTGACAGAAAATAGTAATACAACAGCCTCTGAAGGCCAAAGCATACCTCTCACAGTCCAAAGTCTAGACAGAAAAAGGATGCTAAGCAAAAGAACAATACCAAGTCCAGCTTCCCACAAAGATCCCCACTAAAATCACAGCAGAGTTTGCAGAAGACAAGAGGATGACGTTGTCAAAGCCCTAAAAAGAAAGAGGGGGAAATCCCGGCAAACAATGGCTACTGAACTGAGCTCCCCTTTAGAAACACCTGATGAAGACATAAAGTCTTACCAAGATAAGCAGATTGAAGGATTAATTCCCACTGGACTTGCCTTACAGTGCTAGCCCTGTATCTAAAAACATCCCAGTATGCGGATGTCCCAGAATATGAACATGAAGAAGAAAAAGAGGAAACAAACATTACCCAGAATGCCACTAAACCACAAAGACAAGCAAGAGAGGTACATAAGCAGCACAGAAAGAAACTCACAGGAATGGGATATTTAAAAAAAATCATTGGACATAAACAGAATAGACATCCTAACTAAAAAGTGTAGCTGGGTAGAGTAAGTGGCATAAACTTTCTTTTCTTTCTCACCATACACAAAAAATCAACTCCAAATGGGCAAAAGGCCCATATACAACATGCGAAGGGGTGAAATGACAGAAAGAAACTATGTGCTTTAAGATACATGTATGGAAAATAATTTTTTATCAAAGATTCATAAAATATAGACATCAAATATAAAATAAATGATACTGTATCAGCCCATGAAATTGCTATATAATTTAAGAAACATGCAATTAAATGTGTGAAGAGGATGGCAAAAGATGTTTCTAAAATATGACACTTGACAAGGTATTAATATTTTCATTTAAAAATTTCTTGACAATTCTTATGTCTGACATAACCTCAGACATCCAACAGTGTGATTCCATGTGCTTGTCAATAGCCACTGAAGAATTTTTTTTTCTGTCTCACATCTTCAATTTTACAGATTTATTTCAAGAGCATGCATTTTGAACACTCAGTGGGATCTCTAAAAGTAACCACAGCCACATGAGGTAATATATTTTGGTGAGACATATATTTTTATATGATCATATCACTACTTCAGAAATTATTTTTAATTTTTTCTTTTCTTCCCATCTGCTCTGCACATTATAGACTTGGCTGGCACAAACCCCATCTGAGTTAAGACCAGCAGAATAGTGTGATTTCTGCCCTGTCTATGTTTAAACAACACAGCCCATGTAAACATGGCTTCATTTGATCTTGTTCCAAAAGAACTCACAAGTATTTGTCTGTGGTTTTTCTCTGCTAATAATAAAAAGTTGAAATATTTCATTTTTTTATTTTAATTTTTTTTACACTCCTGATTTTATTCCCTTCCTGGTCTATCTTCTAACTGTTCCACATCCCATACCTTCTCCCCATCCCTGTACCCTGTCTCCACGAGGATATCCCCACCCCAACCACCCCACTAGACCTCTAAACTCACTGGTTCCTCCAGTATCTTGAGGGTTAGGTGTATCTTCTTTGACTGAACCCAGACCCTGCAGTCCTCTGCTGTGTTGGGGGCCTCATCTCAGATGCTTGGTTAGTGATCCAGTGTCTGAGGGATCTCAGGGGTACAGGCAAATTGAGACTCCTTGTCCTCTTATGGGTCACCCTTCTCAGCTTCCTCCAGCTTTTTCCTAATTCAACCACAGGAGTCAGCAGCTTCTGTCCATTGGTTGGGTGCAAATATCTGCATCTAACTCTTTCAGTTGCTTATTGGGTCTTTCAGAGGGCAGTCATGATAGGTCCCTTTTTGTGAGCACTCCATAGCCTCAGTAATGGTGTCAGGCTGTGGGGGTTCCCCTTCAGCTGGATGCCCCTTTGGGCCCATCTGTGGACCCTCTTTTCCTCAGGCTCCTTTCCATTTCCATCCCTGCAGTTCTTTCAGACAGGAAGAATTATGAGTCAGAGTTTTAACTGTGGGATAGCAACCCCTTCCCTCACTGGATGCCCTGTATTTCTGCTGGAGGTGGGCTCTGTAAGTTTCTTCTTTGCACAGTAGGGCATTTCATTTAGGGTCCATCCTTTTGAGTCTTGAGAGTCTCTCACCTGGTACACTCTAGAGGGTTCTCCCAACCTTCTTCCTCCTGAGGTTGCCTGTTTTCCTTCTTTCCACTAGCCCTCAGGGCTTCAGTCCTTTCCCCCACCCAGTACCAGGTCATGTTCCCCTCACCCCTCCTCCCTCCCAGTCCCCATTCTCTCCTAGGTCCCTCTGTCCCTCCCCGCTTATGGTTGCTATCTTCCCCCTCCCAGGTGGAATTGAGGCATCCTCACTTAGGCCTTTCAGCTTTTTTATTTTTTTGAGTTCTATGGACTATACCCTGCACATGCTGTTCTTTTTTGAGGGGAGGATAATATCCACTTAGTGAGTATGTACCATGCATGTCCTTTTGGGTCTGAGTTACCTTGCTCAGGATATTTTCTGGTTCCATCCATTTGCCTGCAAACTCAGGATGTTCTCACTTGCTGAGTAGTAGTCCATTGTGTAAATGAGCCACATTTTCTGTATCCATTCTTTTGTTGGACATCTGGGTTGTTTCCAGCTTCTGGCTATCACAAATAAGGGCACAATGAGCATAGTAGAACATGTGCTCCTGTGGCATGGTAGGGCATCTTTTGGGTACATTCCCAAGAATGATATTGCTGAGTCTTCAGGTAGAGCTATTTCCAATTTTCTGAGGAACCTCCAAATTGATTTCCAGAGTGGTTGTACCAGTGTGCAAACCCACCAGCAATGGAGGAATGTTTCTCTTTCTCCACATCCTTGCCAACATGTGTTGTTACCTGATGTTTTGACCTTAGCCATTCTGATTGATGTAAGGTAGAATCTCAGGGTTGTTTTGATTTGCATTTATTTGATCACTAAGGACATTTCTTTAGATTCTTCTCAGCTATTTGAGATTCCTCTGTTGTAAATTCTTGGTTTGGTTCTATACTCCATTTTTTATTAGGTTATTGGCTTTTGGAGGTTAACTTCTTGAGTTCTTTATATATTTTGGATATTAGCCCTCTATCAGATGTGGGAATAGTGAAGACCTGTAGGTTGCCAATTTGTCCTATTGACTATGTCCTTTGCTTTACAGAAGCTTTCCTGTTTCATGAGGTCCCATTTATCAATTCTTGATCTTACAGCATGGGCCATTGGAATTCTGTTTAGGAAATTCCCCCTGTGTCAATGTGTTCAAGGCTCTTTTCCACATTCTTGTCCATTAGGTACCTGGTTTTATGTTGAGGTCCTTGATCCACTTGAACTTGAGCTTTGTGCAAGGTGACAAATATGGGTCTATTTTCATTTTTCTACATACAGACAGCCAGTTAGACAAGCACCATTTATTGAAGATGTTTGCTTTTTTCCGTTGTGTATTTTTGGCTTCCATGTAAACAATCAAGTGTGCATACGTGTGTGGTTTTATTCTGTCTCTTCAATTCTATCCCATCAATCAACTTGATTGTCTCTGTACCAATACCATGCAGTTTTTATCACTATTGCTCAGTAGTATAGTTTGTGGTCAGGGATGATGATTTCCCCAGCTATTCTTTTATATTTAAGCATTAATTTTGCTATTCTGGGTTTTTTGCTTTCCCAGATGAATTTGAGAATTGCGTTTTTTTTTCATGTTTTTGAAGAATTCTGTTGGGATTTTGATGGAAATGGCATTGAATCTGTAGATGACCATTTTTACTATGTTAATTCTTCCAATCCATGAGCATGGAAAATATCTCCATTTTCTGAGATATTTTTCAATTTATTTCTTGAGAGACCTGAAGTTATTGTCACATAGATCTTTGAGTTGTTTGGGTAGAGTTAACCCAAGATATTTTATATTATTTGTGGCTATAGTGAAGGAAGTTGTTTCCCTAATTTCTTTCTCAGCCTGTTTATCATTTGTATAAAGGAAGGATACTGATTTATTTGAGTTAATTTTATACCCGGCCACTTCACTGAAGTTGTTTATCAGCTAGAGAAGTTCTCTAGTAGAATTTCGAGGGTTGCTTATGTATACTACCAAACATCTGCAAATAATGATACTTTTATTTCTTTTTTTGCCAACTTTTATCCCCCTGATTTCTTTTGTTGTATTATTGTTCTAGCTAGCACTTAAAGTACTATACTGAGTAGATATTGGGAGAGAGAGAATCCTCATCTTGTCCCCATTTTTAGTGGGATTGCTTTAAGTATCTCTCCATTTAGATATTGGCTGTTGGTTTGCAGTAAATTGCTTTTATTATGCTTAGGTATGAGACTTGAATTTGTGATCTCTCTAGTACTTTTAACATGAAGGGGTGTTGAATTTTGTCAAATGCTTTTTCTGCATCTAAGGAGATGATCATGTGATTTTTCTTTGGGTTTGTTTATATAGTATATTATGTTAATGGATTTTTGTATACTGAACCAACCTTGCATCCTTGGGATGAAGCCTGCCTGATTGTGGTGATAATGGTTTTGATGTGTTCTTGAATTCAGTTTGCAAGAATTTTATTGTGTATTTTTGCATCAATATTCATAAATGAGATTGGTCTGAAGATCTCTTTTCTGGTTGGGTCCTTGTGTGGTTTAGGTATCAGAGTAATTATGGCTTCATAGAATAAATTAGGTAGTGGTCCTTTTTGTTTTCATGGAATAGTTTGAGGAATATTTATATCAGGTCTTCTTTGAAGGTCTGGTAAAATTCTGTACTAAATCCATTTGACCCTGGGCTTGTTTTGTTTTGTTTTGGTTGTGTTTGGTTTTGTTGGGAGGTTTTTAATGACTTCTATTTCTTTTTGGGATATGGGTCTATTTAGATTATTTACCTGCTCTTAATTTAACTTTGGTTTGTGATATCTGTCTAGAAAACCATACATCTTTTCCATATTTTCCAGTTTTGTTGAATATAGGCTTTTGTAACATGATCTGATGATTTTTTGAATTTCCTTTGATTCTGTTTTTCTGTCTCCTTTTCATTTCTGATTTTGTTAATTTGATTACTGTCTCTGGGCCCTTTAGTTAGTTTGGCTAAGGGTTTAATCTATTTTATTGATTCTCTCAAAGAACCAGCTTTCCGTTCTGTTGATTCTTTGTATTGTTCACTTTGTTTCTATTTGGTTGATCTCAGCCCTGAGTTTGGCTATTTCCTGCCTCTACTCCACTTGGGCGAGTTTGCTTCTTTTTGTTCTAGAGCTCTCAGCTGTGCTGTTAACTTGCTTAGTGTAAAACCTCTCCAGTTTCTTTATCAGGGCACTTAGTGCTATGAATTTTCCTCTTAGCACTGTTTTCATTGTTCCCAAAAGTTTGGGTATGATTTGTCAACATTTTCATTAAATTCCAGGAAGTCTTTAATTTCTTTATTTCTTCCCTGACGAAGTTATTATTGAGTAGAGAGTTGTAGAGTTTCCACATGTATGTGGGCTTTCTGTTGCTTTTGCTGGTATTGAAGACCAGCCTTAGGCTAGGGTGGTCTGATAGGATGCATAGAATTATGTCAATCTTCTGGTATCTGTTGAGGGCTGTTTTGTAACCAATCATATGGTCAGTTTTGGAGAAGGTACTATAAGGTTCTGTAAAGAAGGTTTATTCTTTCGTTTTAGGTTGAAATGTTCTATAGATATCTGTTAAATCCATTTGGTTCATAACCTCTTAGTTTCACTGTATCTCTGTTTAGTTTCTATTTTAATGACCTGTCCATTAGTGAGAGTGGGGTGTTGAAGTCTCCCACTATGATTGTGTGGGGTTCAATGTGTGTTTTGAGCTTTAGTAAACTTTCATTTATGAATGTGAATGTCCTTGCATTTGTGGCATAGATGTTCAGAATTGAAACTTTCTCTTGGTGGATTTTCCCTTTGATGAATATGAAATGTCCTTCCTCATCATGCTTGGTAACTTTTGGCTGAAAGTCTATTTTATTGGATATTAGGATAGCAACTCTAGCTTGTTACTTGGTACCATTTGATTGGTAGACCTTTATTCATCCTTTTACTCTGAGATAGTATCTGTCTTTGTTATTGAGGTGTGTTTCTTGTATGCAGCAAAATGCTGGATCTTGTTTGTCTGCTAGCTTATGTCTTTTTATAGGTGAGTTGAGTCCATTAATACTGACAGATATTAAAGACAGATGACTGTTTTTTCCTGTTATATCTGTTTTTGTAGGTGACTTGATGTGCTTGAGGCTCTCTCCTTTTGGCTTTGTTGTGAGATGCTTAATATATTTTCTTTTCTTTGGTGTAGGTATCTTCCTTATGTTGGAATTTTCCTTCTAGGATCTTGCATAGGGCTGGATTGGTACATAGATACAGGTTGAATTTGGTTTTGTCCTGGAATATTTTGGTTTCTCCATCTATGTTGATGAAAAGATTTGCTGGTTATAGTAGTCTGATCTGGCGTTTGTGTTCTCTTAGAGTCTGCATACCCTCTGACCAGGCTCTTCTAGCTTTCATAGTCTCTGTTTAGAAGTCCGATATAATTCTGATAGATCTACCTTTGCATATTACTTTCCCCCTTTTCTTTGCAGCTTTTAATATTCTTTCTTTTTTCTTTGGCATTGAGGGTTTTGATTCTTATGTGATGAGAGGATTTTTCTTTCCTGGTCACATTTGGTGTTCTATAGGCTTCTTTTACCTTTATGGCCATCTCTTTCTTTAGGTTGGGGAAGTTTTCTTCTATGATTTTGTTGAAGATGTTTTCAGATCCTTTGAGCCAGGAATCTTCATTCTTTTCAATTCCAATTATTCTTAGATTTGGCTTTTGCATTGTGTCCTGAATTTCATGGATGTTTTGGATTAGGATGTTTTTGTTTTTGAATTTTCTTTGACAATTGTGTCAATCTCTTCTAGGTCTGAGATTCTCTCTTCTATCTCTTGTACTCTCTTGGTGATACTTACATATGCAATTCCTGACCTCTTTCCTAGGTTTTCTATTTCTAGGTTTGCCTCTATTTGTGTTTTCTTTGTTGTTTGTACTTTCACTTTTAGGTCTTGGACCATTTTATGAAATTCCTTCAACTACTTGATTGTGTTTTCCTGTATTTCTTTCAGTGAGTTATTTATATTCTTCTTAACAGACTCTATTATCTTCATGAAATAGAATTTTAGGTTATCTTCCTGATTCTCAGGTGTGTTGGCATCTTCAGGGCTTCCTGTGGTGGGAGAATTGGGTTCTGATGATGCCCACATATATTGGCTTCTGTTGCTTATGGTCTTGTGCTTGCCTCTTTCTCGCCATCTGGTTATCCATGGTGTTTGCTGGTCTTGAAGACTCTATCTGCAGTCTGCCTCTTTTGTCCCAGGGTTGCAACAGGTCTCCTGGTAGACCTGTGGTTCTGGCTATAGCAGACCTCCTATGGGGCCTTCTAACTGGAGGGTCTTCAGATGGACAGACAAGCTGCTGATCTGTTGCCTTGGCTGCATTAGATCTCCCGAGAGGCCTTCAGACTTCATCTTCAGAGGAGCAGTCACACTGTTGTCCTGTGTGAAGCTGTTCTGCAGGGGAACTTATGGACTGGGATTTTTGTTCCCCTGTGTGCCACAGAACTCCAGGGATGCTTTCTGTCTTTTGGGTCAGTTTCCCTACATGCCACAGAGACCCCAGAATGTCTTCAGACTGTGGTGTCAGTTGCCCAGTTGCCCTGTATACAGAGTAACTCCTGGGATACCTTCAATCTGTGGTGTCCTGGGTTCAGTAGATCTCCTGGGATGTCTCCGGCTGTGATGTCAGATACTGTGAGTGTAGCAGATCTCCTGGGATGCCTCAGGATGTGGTATGAAATGCTGTGAGTGCAGTGGATCTTCTGGCATGCCTCAGGATATGGTGTCTTCTGGAGAGCAGACTAGCTAGCAGTCTGTTCCAATAGAAAGGACTTGGAAGAAAGGGCAAATATTTTATCTTTTACAAATTGTTTTGAGGATTTTAAACATGAGTACCATATAGACATCATTTCCACCCCTTTCTCTCCTCTTGTGTCCCTTCATGTTCATGTCTCTTTCACTATTATATTACACTCAAACATTCTCTCTCTCTCTCTCTCTCTCTCTCTCTCTCTCATAAGTACAGCCTATTTCTTTTATTTAGCATTACTTGTATGTACATTTGTTTAGAGATGACCCCTTGTGGAGATAATATTTATATAAAGGAAGACATTTTCCTAACTAGAGTTGTTCTAACACTATTACCACAGTCATATTTATGTTAAAATCAAACATTTTGCTCAAACATAGTCTGTCAGATCCCCATATCCTCTTCAGCAAGCATGGTTTGATTAAATGAGAACCTCGGCTTAACTTAATCTTGTAACATCAGAAGTTTGACATTTGGCCATGAAAGAATGATATTATTTTGAGGCCACATTTTATGTTTGTTTTTAAAGTTCCCCTTTCCTCTCTTAGTAATCTAGAAAACATAGATTTTTGATGTAATAATGGCTGTGCACGGATTATTCAGACATAGCATTGCGATGACTACATCACACTTTAGCTAATATGGTATTACTATGACCTTACAAAGGGTCTCATATACACACAGTGTGGTAAGACCTGAGATTTAGCACTTTTACTTCTGCCCAGTATGCTGCTTCACAGAGCTCAGATCTCTGAGGCTATTTATGATGATTTCAGCATCCTGATGCTTTGCTATGCTGTCTGTGTGGAGGAGAAGCTCTCAAGAGTGATATCTTCCTATTAGTCCCTTGGGAGCCCTATAAAATGAGAACAGCCTTTTGGAATGCTTCACTTCAATCCCATCTCAGGCTCTGCTTTTCTCCATTCTGCACTGCCTGCTAATTTCTTAATTCCTAGAGATTGTATCCTAGCATCAGCATCTCTGCCTATTTTCTCCCTATTTATATTCCCTGCTCTGCACAAATGCCATGGCAGTTTCCTCAAACATAACGTTTAGACCTTTATCACCTGCATAGAAATGCCATGTATAAATATTACTGTTACATGCGCTCTCTCCCCCCCCTGTGTGTGTGTGTGTGTGTGTGTGTGTGTGTGTGTGTGTGTATATGTTTACATATACTTTGGCCATGTGCACAGCGGTCAGAAGAGAAATATTTGGAGTCCCAGAGACTGAACTCAGGTAGTCAGTTTTGGCAGGAGGTACCTTTATGTGCTGAGTCATATTGCAGTCTAAAAAATGTCTTCTTTCCTATTGAATAAAATTTTCTGTATTTTTCTCCAGTTATCCTGTTTCATCATTTCTTATGAATCTATGTGACACTTCTCAGTCCTTCCAATTTCATTTAGTCTGCACTTCGCTCTATTTCCAGAGTTAGTCATTTCAGTACTTCCCATTTTAATCACTCCCCCTACTATGCTTCAGTATTTAGCACTAGTTCAGGGAGAGCTGGATTTATAAAAATATTTGTGACTTAAAAATTAGCAAGGCAGATCATATTTCAAATTCACTCTAGGGAGTTCAAAACTTGAACAGCCTCAGGGGATTGTAACAATATAAGAACAACAATACCAACCAACCAGAGCTCCCAGGGACTAAACCTCCATCCGAAGAGTACGCATGGACAGACCCCTGGCTCCAACTGTGTATGTAGCAGAGGATGGCCTTGTTGGGCAACAATGGGAGGAGAAGTCCTTGGTTCTGCCAAGGTGCAACTCCCCAGTGTAGGGGAATGTCAGGGTGGGGAGGCAAGAAAGGGTGGGTGGATGGGTGAGGAACACCCTCATAGAATGGGAAGGGGGGATGGGATAGGGTGTTTATGGAGGGAAAACCAGAAAAGGGGATAGCATTCAAAATGTAAATAAAAAATATCCAATAAAAAAAATAAACCAAGATTCCTTTAAACAAATGAAGTTTTAAACTATTCCCTACCCCACACCCTGGACACACATGTAGCAGAGGGTTGCCTTGTCTAGCCTCAGTGGGAAAAGATGTTCCTGATCCTGTAGAGAAGCCTCAGGGTAGAGAGATACCTAGGGTGGGGAGCATCCTCTTGGAGGTAACGTTGAGGGAAGATGGGTAAAGAACTCTGCAGGGAGGATTGGGAGGGTGCAACATTTGGGATGTAAATTATTAAAATAATTAATTAATTAAAATGTAGTAAGAAAAGAAATGCTTTTAGAAATACTTCATTAATTTGAATCTTTTGTCCTGAGTTTTTGCAGGTGAATAAGTATTACATTATCAACAAAATTTAGTTTTAAGAATACTTTATCTTAAATATTTATTTAAAGCAGTAAAATTTAGTTATTTAAGTTTTATTATGAGCCATTTGCATGTTACTTGGAGCTGGGATGTGAATGTTAGTGTTCCCAAAACATCAAGTATTGAAATCTCAATAAGTCTGTATAGAAAAGCTATGTCTTGAATGCCTTACTTCTTCTGCACAATAAGGAGGCTCTGAGTAAAGGACCCCAAAAGACATCAGATCAATCCATGTAGAGCTCATTCAGAAGTATAATAAATAGCAGGATGGGATAACTTTAGGGCAGCCTATGAGTAACGTTCTCTAAATTATAGACTGATAGATTTTGCTTTGGCTTAATATGAAAGGAGACATTGCTTTAGCCAATAATGAGGGGGCTTCCTAGCCTGATGATGAGTTTGATTCTTGGGACCAATGTGTCTTAAGAAGTTCTTGTGCTTCCAATCTCTAGGTCAGTAAAAATAAATTTCTGCACTCTGGCTCAGGATTTGCAATCTTTAGATGAAGAATATTTTATATTACCTTGTCTTCCTGTTGGCTTATGCAAAATGTAACTCTGCTAGCAACATTTTCCTCCATTCAGTGACTTAGGCCTATTGCAGGTTATTTGATCACACTGTGAACCCCAAGATTATGAACTGGGAAAACCTGTTTCTTGTTGTGGTATGGCTCAGCCCTAGCAGACATCATTAATCAAACAGCTTTCTCTTTTCTGTTAACAAGTAGTTATTATATGGCAATCTGCAGAAGGGAAAGGAGCATTTTTCCTTCTGGGACATCAGTGGAGTAGGAGGGTCAGATAGTTTCGACCTTTGAGATAAGAGTTTTTCACCACAGTGTTTGGCTCCTAAGTCTTCAAATGTTGGCGATTTTGTTTTAAAAACAGTACACACCAGAGACCCAGATGCCCTCAACTAACTGACCTAACTCAACATTATTCTCTCTCAGAATGAAGGTTAAAATGCATGATCACCATTCTATACTACTGAGCCTAGCACTAAGCATATGCGAGCTAACCAAGAATTACTGAAATTAATTAGTTGTAATATCCCTTATAGTTGTTATCTTTAATTATAACTTAACACCACCTAGAGTCACCTGAGAATTGAGCCTCAGTGAAAGGTTGTCTACATTCAGTTGGCTAGGTCTGTGGAGAAATTATATTGTTAAGATAGTTGATGTGGGAAGGTGTCCCATTGTGGGCAGCACCATTCACTGGCCAAGAAGACTTCAAGTATATGAACAGAGAAACCTGTCTTAAACTGAGTCCAACAAGCAAGCAAATGAGAATATGTTTGTGTGACTCACAATAAATATGCCTTCCTCCAGATACCTCATGTGACTGACTACTCCTGAGACTCAGAGACTTGGAACCTTTCAGCTACACGATTAACTCTCTTGCCAAAGCCAAACTCCTGAACTTGGGGAAAGTTACAGGATAGTAAGGAAATCATGCTGTCTAGCTAGATTAATGTAATGTTGTTTAAAACCAATGTTAATACCCTCAAACCATACAACTCATGGAACAATTACTTGGTTCAATGATTCTTTGTTCTCTCAACTCTCACCCTCATCCCTTTGTTACCAATCTAGCTTAGCTGCACTACCCCTCCGGCCTGTTTAGTGTTTTCTTTTGATACTTCAATCCCACCAAAAATTTTCACTACAAATGACACCTCTTATTTAAAAAAGTAAAAGGGGTAATTGTGGGGCAGCAGGCAGTGAAAGGTATCCTGATTCCTGGTCAAGACAGGTCGAATCCCCTTGAGACCCTAAAAGGGACAGCAGGTGCATTTCCAGACTCCCAGAACAGAACCTCACTAGCTTCTGCCCCCCACAAGCCCCTGTAGAGAGGTTTGAGACAGACCAGTCATGTAGGCCAGTGCCCCAAGCCCCTTTTCCACAGGTGAGGAAGTGACCACAGGTTACATAGGCTCAAGACAGATCAGTCACAGAGGGCAACACCCCAAACCCCTCCCCAACAGGCGAGGTGACCTGTGGTCATGTATGCTCAAGACAAATCAGTGGTAGAGACAGGACTATGCCCCCAAATATGTAAATAAGTTCTGACCCATCTAAAAAACTGTATTTAAGTGTTGCATTCAGAATTAAAGGTGTGTAGGAATTATTCCATCATCTGAGAGCTTCTGTTATAAGAGCTGTAACCCACTTGGGGAAGAAATCTGCTTTCCTCAAAATCACCACCAGAAGCTCCCCTAAACCTCTCCCTGGCTAGTCAATATCCTGCTGGCTCAGCTCAGCCCAAGCAACTGAAGTGGCAGGCAGCAGCAGAAAGGAGAACGACTGGCAACTGGGGGCAGGGAGCCATTCCACCTCCCTGCCTGAATTCTCTTCCCCTTGCCAGAACCCACACATCTAGCTGGGTGAACGATCTCTGTGGAGAGCACCCTGGTGCCAGAGCCCTACAATGTTCACCTATTCTTCTCTGTCTTTGACCTTTGATGTCATGTGACCAGATCCTGCTTTGGTTTTTCCATAATAGTGAACTATAATTTGAAATTGTAAGTCAAATAAACCCTTTTCGTGACCAAATTGTTTTTCTGTCAATCAATGTGAAGCTAGAACACACCTTTTCTCGTACTTACAACTAAACTATTATCAAGGGCTTATGTCCCAAGTAGTTCTTTAGTAGGTTCTTCTTCTCACTCCTGCTATGCTCAGGTTTATATTGCCTCTCATCTATACTATTCACATAGCTTCTAGCAATTTAAAAGGTTGTAAACACAGCAAATTGCTCACTTGAACTTCAAGCATGATGCTACGTGAAGATGCTTTTGTGTTAAGTAGTGTAGCTCAGTCTATGACCATCATTTACTTCGTCATTCAACTACCTTTCACTACACTTCTTTTATATGCCATCCACTCTGTTTTGTGCTGAACAGGCAGAGGGTGTGCCAGCGAAGTGTGTGCTTCGACTGATAGAACAGACAATCTAATAACTCATCCTCCAAAGTCTTAGTCCAAAAGGTTTCCTGAACCTTTTGACTGATCATTAAAATTCTAAAGAGCAGTCTTTACTTTCTTACTTATTTTGCTGTTGTACTGAATCGACTAGGAATAAGTTACAGTTTAGTTATTTGCATATTTATTTATTGTTATTTTATGTCTGCCTATGAGTATTTGTCTGTGGGTAAGCATGTACACTATGCATATTTCTGGTGCCTGAATGGGTATTAGGGGGCATCTGACCCCCTAGAACTAGAGTTCCAGACAGACAGTTGCAAGTCACCATGTGGGTGCTGGGAAATGACTGTAGGTCCTCTGCAAAAGTAGCAAGTGATCTTCTTTGTTGAGTTGTCTCTCCAGCCTCTAAAGTTCATGTCTTGGTTGATCTGGTGAGAATAACAAATACTTTAAACTGTTTTCCAGTGAGTCTTTCTTCTAGGCAAATCTCCCCCCTTTATTTATTTTGCATGTCTGGGTGTATATGGGTTAGTGTGCATGTATGGGTGCTACAAAGCATGTGTAGCGATCAGAGAATTGCAGGAATTGGTTCTTTCCTTTTGTCAGAGTTTCCAACAAACAAATTCAGCTGTCAAGGTTGGTGATGGCTTTACCTGCTAAATACCTCTAGGTGAATTTTTTTTAAAAAAATATCTTTAACATTATTTAGAGTCTAGTCATTATCCCCCTCCTGGTCTGCCTCATCCCATTCCTCCTTCCCTGACCCCTGTCTCCAAGATGATATCCCAACCTTACCACTCCTCCCCACCCTGCCAGACCTCCCCACTCCCTGGGGCCTCAAGTCTCTGGAGGGTTAGGTGCATCTTCTCTCATTGAGGCCAGACCAGGCAGTCCTCTGCTGTATATGTGTTGGGGGCCTCATATCAGCTGGTTATGTTGCATGGTTGGTGGTACAGTGTCTGAGAGATCTCAGGAGTCCAGGTTAGTTGAGACTGCTGGTCTTCCTATAGGGTCGCCCTCCTCCTAAGTTTCTTCCAGCCTTTCCCTAATATAACCACAGGGAGCTCCAACTTCTGTCCATTGATGGGGTATAAGTATGTACATCTGACTTGGTCAACTGCTTTTTGGGTCTCTCAGAGGACAGCCATGCTAGGCTTCTATATGTAAGCACACCATAGTTTCAGTGATAGTATAAGGCCTTGGAGCTTCTCCTTGAGATGGAGCTCAATTTGGTCCTGTCACTGGACCTTGTTTCCCTTGGTCTCTTCTCCATTTTTGTCCCTGTAATTCTTTTAGACAGAAACAATTCTCGGTCAGAGTTTTTGACTGGGATGGCAACCCCATCTCTCCACTTGATGCCCTGTCTTTCTGCTGGAGGTAGATTCTATAAGTTCCCTCTCCTCACTGTTGGGCATTTAATCTAAGGTCCCTCCCTATGAGTTCTGAGAGTCTCTCACCACCCAGATCTCTGGTACATTCTAGAGGGTCACTCAACTTCCAAACTCCTGAGCTTGTATATTTCCATTCATTCTCCTGGCCCCCCAGTCTTCACTCCTGTTACCCACTCCCAATACTTTATCATGTTCCCATTTTCCCTCTCCATGCCTCTCCCGCCCATTCCCCTCCCTATATCTGCCACACCCCCATGATTGCTTTCTTCTTCCTCGCAAATGGTATTGAAGTATCCTTACTTGGGCCCTTCATCTTGTTAAACTTCTTGAGTTCTGTGGGTTGAATATTGGGTATTTTATACTTTTTTGGCTAATATAAGAATTCATTTGTTTCGATTTTGTAATAGTGGTCCAAGTACAATTGTATCTTTAAGCATGGACAAGTCACAGGAAAACCTAAAATGCAAATGAGTTTAAAGTTATGTCAATATCATCACAGTACTTTTAAAGTTGGAACCAATGTTTAACGTTCCTTTGAAGCAAGATAGGAGGCTTAGCACATTCTTAGTCCCTTGCTGGATGCATGGGATCAAGAGAACGTGACTCACATCCTGAACTGTTCTTTGAGTTAGAATAGGTTACAAAACAAGCCTTGAAAATCTTTGGTTTTGATTTATTAGAGTTTGAGTATAACTCAGATCTAATCCACTCAAATAAGTTGTGGATAGAGCTATCCCCATTTATCTATGACTTCAGTTATCTGCAGCCAACAATAGTCCAAAAATACTAGTCAGAAAGTTCCAGAAATAAAAAAGTCATTAGTTTTAAATTGTGTTCTTTTCTCAGAGCACAGTGAAATTACATTCTCTGTCTTGTCCAGGACATGATTTCTCTCTCTCTCTCTCTCTCTCTCTCTCTCTCTCTCTCTCTCTCTCTCTCTCTCCCTCTCCCTCTCCCTCTCCCTCTCCCTCTCCCTCTCCCTCTCCCTCTCCCTCTCCCTCTCCCTCTTCCTCTCCCTCTCATATTTCCTCTGTGTATATTACCCAATTGCCAATCAGTACATTGCTCTCTTAGTTCTCCAATTCACTACTGCAGTACCAAAATACGTATGTTTTAGTGGATCTTATTTTTAATTGAATTATGACATCAACAATTTAGAAATGTAAACAAAAATGTAAAGTAATTTTTTAAAGTAAGTGAAAAGACAAAAACTCCAGGCTAGTTAAGGAAAGGAATGTATGTGGAGCTGGAGATCTATAATTAAAATGTGACACAGCATACACACACACACACACACACACACACACACAGACACACACACACACACCACACACACACACACCACACATAGCACACCACACACACACACACACACACACACCACACACACACACACACACACACACACACACACACACCACACACACCACACACACACACACATTCCTAGCCCGATGCTACTTTTAGTTTTAGGCATCCACTAAAGGATCTTGGAACATATTGCTTACACATAAGAGGTGACCACTAAGTATTAAGTTTAATTATATTGCCAGTATTTTAGTATCAATCTTAATATTATTAATTGATTTATGTATTCCCAGGGTATATCCATAGGGAATATTATAGCTCCTCTGTATGTTTTTAATTTGATGTTTGTTTTGGGCCTTCCTCCTACTGTGCTAAGCTACTCAACAAAAACACTTAAAGGGAAAAGGCTTTGGCTTACAGTTCAAGGTTAAATTTCATTGTGGCAGGGAAATCCTGGCATGAGGAGCTTGAGGCAGCTAGTTACAAGGCATCTACAGTAAGGAACTAGATAGGATTGGTATAGTGACTATAGTGCTCAGCCTGCTTGCTCCATTTTATACAGACCAAACCTCAAGTCCACCAATGGTGCTCCCACATTACAACATCCAAAAGAAAACTTTACCAAAGGTTTTCAGTATTTCAAGTTGTTATTTACTAGTTGCTTTTTACTCTTTCCTGAAGTACACTATGAAGTTATTTTTAATAGCTATATGAAAAGTTTACTAAGTCCTTTAATTCATTGGAACCATTTTGTTCCTGAGGAAGACACCCCAATCTAGTCACATTGCCACATAATTAATGTATGCAGAAAACAGTTAGATAAACCCATGCAAACATGGGGGATGCTGAATCAGATCCCGAATGGGCTGTATTCTCAGCTGGGAACAGAAGACATATGTACAAGATGATGTCACAAAAGATGAAGCTGCAAACACTGGAGAATGCACTCAAGCCATCTAAACAGCTTACAGTGTTGCTCATCGTCAACTTTGCCAAGAAAAAGAAGGACATAAAGAATTAAGGTCACCATAAGACTGAATGGTGTAAGCATCCAATAAAAATATTATATGAAATTGGAGAACCATGGAGTTGGTGTTTAGAAAAGAAGACGAACTGAGCAGACAGGAAAACAACATCCGATGGCTAGTCCACAGACTGTCATTTCCACCGTGTGGCTTCACATAGCCAGTGCTCACCAGAACATTAGGAGTCAGACATGTACTGGTGATTCCGTCGACATGCTTTTCATGTCCCATGGACTAAATATCTCTCGCTTCTTGCCACTACAAATAACCTGGTAAAGCTGACTACAAACTTTTTTGAATAAAATTATTTAATTTTGTATTTTAGCTATTCCTCTACAGTTGGTGAGGATGAAATAGAACCCAAACTAACAAGATGTAATTTAACAAACAATGAGATAGAAGAAAAATTGGTAGAAACTAAGAGACAATCTTTAGTTAGGAACTCAGGTAAGAGAGAAAACATGGTCTACAAAGAGAGTTCCAGGACATTCAGGGTTGCACAGAGAAACCCTAAAACCAAAAAGTAAAGGAAAATAAATAAACAATATGAAAATCCAATGAGTCAAAATATGTTTAAAGAATCTGTAACATGGTGAGTACAGTTAATAATATATCATATCTCTGAAAAATCACTGAGAGTAGATTTCAATGTTCCTTTAATGCCAAGTATATGAAACAACACCTGTGTCAAATAGCTTAACTTGGCCATTCCAAATAGAAACTTATTTTAAAACATCAAATAACACGAGGGACTGAATATACATACACTGGTACTGCTTGTAACTGTCAAGTATTATAACCAAAGCAGTGAAAAAATTTTATTTCTGAAGTAAATTATGATACAATGAAATGTTCTTCAACACATAAACTGTAGAGAATGAGGAATTCAAGAAAAATCCCACAGAAGCTAAATGTACATAGTACATTGCCATGTGAGTGAATCTTGGAACTGTATAATTATATGTGTGCTATTATTTTAATTTTTATTACCTTATCTATTTTATTACTTATGGGGAGTACGTACATGCCATACACACATATAAAGGTCAGATTGAAAACTGAGAGAGCCGCTTCTCTTCTTCCACCAGGTGGGTTTGAAGGATTGTGCTCAGGCGCTCTGACTTGGCAGAGTGGCTTTTCCTGCTGTGTCATTTTGTCAGCCCATGTGTTTATTATAAAATAATAAAACTATATGCACCAACGTTTTGACAGCTTTCTTTAATTCTGTCATGGTTCCTGGGAGGCATCAGGGACATCTAGCCATTCTGCACTATCGACATCGTTTTTGCATGTTGTCAGAACACGGTCCGTGAAGAATTCTGGAAACCTGCGAGAAAATTACAGAGAAACAAAATAACATCTTGTAATCTCTGATCCTCCATAATGTGGTTTATTTTGAGAGTATGCTTTCTTTTCCCTTCCAGGTGTAATAGATCAGAGTGGTTTCCTTTAGATTGTTCAGCATGGGACCTTGCCCTAGTGACTGCATACAACTTTATCTCAAGTGAACATTGCTCACAGTGACCTTGCTCAGCCCTCAAAGTCCCCTCAGAATATAAATTATCTGATGCCCTAAATAAAGCTGACTTTTGCATCAAACTAGTCCACCTCATTTTTGTACCTGCTCTCACAGGTTCATGCCACCAAAGAGAGCTGTAACAGCATGTTAGTTTAATTGTCCTGTGGTTGATATTCCATGGTTCAGGATAAAGGGTAGGGTCATGATATTGCCACATGGCATACTAACTTTATTCAAGCAATGTGTTTGATGTATATCACATCTCTAAAGCCAGTCATTCTTACTTCCTTCATGTTCTCTTTCACTTCCACTATATTTTTTAAAGAGGATCTAAAACACTGATACTGGGGCTAGAGTTATAACACAGTAATAAAACATTAGCCTAACATGTGAAGCTATAGGTTCAGTCTGTACAACAACCATAACCAACTAAGCAATTAAATCCAAATAAAATCACTAATATTTTTACTTTGTCATCCAACTTTCACCTTTTTCTCTTTCCCAGCTGTTTGACATATTTGATATTTTAGTACTAGAGATATTGGAAAAATAAACCAATAATGTCATTGGAGATTATCATTTGTGTTCACCTACCTGTTTTTACTACATCCTTTTATTTAAATTAGCCATGATTTCCAAGGAACATTTACCATGTACATGAATTTTTTTTAATAAAATGAAGACTTAAATCAGAGTAAGATGCAAGATTTCAAAGTGATGTTTAGAATTGTCCATGGGACCTATCATTTATGAGTGCACATGGACTAGTAAGGGCCTAAGGATGTGGGGGAAGACAGAAGGAGGATTGCATGGCAGAGAAACCTCAGTGCTTCCTGGAGCACATGTGGATGTTTAGAAATACAGGCAGCAGTGACTCTGATTTTTTTGTTTGTTTTGAAAGTTTTGTCCTTTCAGCTCTTCCTATCTCAGCCTTGTGAATATAGGCGTGGGACTATTTTTGAATGGAAAAGGTTATAAGAATAATGTTTAGCCTTCTTAAAAACAGTGCATTGAAGACCACCAGAAGATAACTAAAGAAGTGTTTAAGTGTGTAATAAGTGTAAATTTTGGCAGTGGACATGATCCAACAGTAGATCATGTGGGCTAGAAAACCACTGGCATTGGGGAATGACAGTTTCCTGTGGGCATAGAGTGCAGACAGTATAGAGTATTACTAGTCAAAAGCTGGAGTTTGAGTCAGCACAGAGCATCATGCTGATAAGATAGAATGTGTAATACTTTTTCATGTAAACTCAAATGCCAAGATAAGCAGTTGCTGCTGTATGCGCATCATAGTGCTTCATCTGAGACACATCAGAAAAGTCAGGGTTGCGAACAGTAAGGCAATCACTCCTCATGCGCTATGTGCCTCAGGGCTGCTTGGCTTTGTTTTGCCAAGGTCAGTGTTAGTGTAATTAGATTAATTTACTCCAGTCTCCTTATCTTGCTGTAACACAAAACACAGATCCAAGAAGAACAGCTACTCTTGTTTACTAAGCATCAAACCCACTTGTTTAAATTATTTATTATTTCATTATTATTTCTCCAAATAATAGGCATAACTGGGAAAACTTAAGTCTTATCAAGTACAGAGTAATTGCCAGATAACATAAACTTTTCGTTTTACTATGGCATAATTTCCAAAATTCTCTACTTTTCATATATTTATAATTCATTACAACTTCACATAATGAGGTATCTATTCTTCCCAAAAAACAAATCTATGACTACTCATTAAGTAGTCTTTTCTAAAGAAAATAATAATCACATTAATCACTATGTGATGAGTTAAATAATTTAAGATATGAGGACATTAATGAGAATACACTTACAATCAGAATTCTTTCACTTAAGAAGGAAAATGTATATGTTTTTGTATGCTGCTTAGTTTTTTTTTTGTTTTTTTTTCCGGAGCTGGGGACCGAACCCAGGGCCTTGGGCTTCCTAGGTAAGCGCTCTACCACTGAGCTAAATCCCCAGCCCCTTAGTTTTTTTTTTTAATGTCACTTAATTATACTGTTGAAGAAATAGTTTCCATTTTAGTAAATGAGTCATTAGGTCATGGGTAAATATTAGTGAAAAACAAAAACATTACCAACATACATACATCTACAGGAGGTTAGTCTCAGTAGTAGGAGTGAAGACTTAGTCTTGTTAACATTTAACGAATCTATGTAATGTATCACTAAAAATCTGCTTTGGTACAGAGTTTGACACAGTTCTTGGTGTTTGTCTTGAGGTGAAGATATCTCCCTATCTAATTTGAGTTAAGGATTCCCTGTGCATAAACAGGAGCCTGATTTGTGTCAGAGTGTGAATCAATAGCTTTAAAACATGCCACAACATTTGATCTTGCTGTAATGGCCAACTTTAGATCTTGATTATTGTACTCCCTGTTGAAGATGCTAACTTTTGTTTGGAGATAACATAACTGTCTTCATCTTTGGAAAAAATGAATAATGAATTACACCAAAACAAACATTTGAATCATCTTTTATATTTTAATGACCTTAAGGGTGGATTAAGTAGAGATAGCGTAAATTACACTGATATTAGGAGGGAATTTATGGTGCAGATTTAACCACATTCTGTTACACACTGTTCCTGAGGAGTTTTATAGTTTTGTTTTTGAGGAGGAAGCCTAGGAATTGCATCAGGGATATCAAGATTTGAGAAGCAAAGGAATTTCAAATTATTGTTGTGACCCAGCTACATAGCACTGATCAGATACTCAAGTAAGGATCCTAAGCAAAAACTATATATTGCAGTTAGTAGGATTTCACATGAGTCATGAATACAATCATATCACTCTACATGCTAAAGTCATTCTTTTAAAATGTAAAGTCAATTTTGTGTAAACACAAAAATAAAGGAATTATTTTGAAAAAATGAGAAAACTAATAATTCTCTTGAACCGAGATATACTTCAGCTCCTTCTCCTGCTGTAGTAACATGGTCAGGGCAGGACTGATAAACTGGAAGGACTTTGGAAGAAAGCAGTTAGGAATGCAGGATGTCAAGATAGGATTTCAGATGGAAATGTCTTGGACCCCATATCCATACATCATACCATGCTGATCGAGGCTGCACTCATGCATGCTGGATGGGCTTCCCTTCATCACCTGGGCTGGGATTAGGTAACTCCATAGATAATCAAGCTAGAATATTTCTCCCAGTTCTCTCTCTCCCTCTCCCTCTCCCTCTCCCTCTTCCTCTCCTTCCCTTTCCCTCTCCCTCTCTCCCTCTCCCTCCTCTCTCTCCCTCTTTCTTTCTCTCTCTCTCTCTCTCTCTCTCTCTCTCTCTCAATTTTTCATTTTTTTATTTATTTGCTTTACAATCTAATATGGGCCCTTATTTTTCCCCAGTACCCCATCACATAAAATTCTCCCCATTCCTCTGAGAAGGAGAAACCTCCCACTGGATGTCAAAAATCTACACCCCCATCCCACCAGCCCCTGCTCACTCTTTGGTTAGTGATTCAGTCTCTGGGAACCTGCATAGGTCCAGGTTAGTTGACTCTGTTCGTCTTCCTATGGAGTCCCTGTCCTCTTCAGGTCCCTCAATCTTTCTCCCAACTCTACCTTAAGACTCCCCAAGCTCCATTTTTATTTGGGTCTGAGTCTCTGGATCTCTTTCCATTAGATATTGGAAAAATAATCAAGCTAGAATATGTCTCTTGGTTCTAATGATCCACTTCACTGGATGTATTCCAAACTACATGTTAATTTTCATACTCTATTAAGGTAAGAAAAAGAAGCATTATGGATTAATTATAAGAAATATATAATATATAATACACATATGTAATTATAAAGAATGTATATTTAATATGTGTCTAATGAGCCAAAAATATATAGATATGTCAGTTTTATTACTTATAAACATTGTTTTCACTTTAGAAAGTATACTTCTCGGTCTCTGACCAAACCTAACCTTGAGCCACAGCTCTCAGTATGCAGATCCCCCTGGGAGAGAGCTGGTCACCTATGAATGCTGACATACCTGAGAGCACAGGTGAGACCACCACTTCTGCTCAGAGGGACTTTCCCAGAGCACTCAGGACACAGGAACCAAGGACAGTCTGGGCAGGATCCTTCCAGTTTACATCTCTGCCTGGAGTTGACACAGTGCCACAGCTCTCTGTACCCAGATCCTACCACAAGAGACATGGTCTCCCAGGAGTGCTGACATACAGGCTTACAGGAGAGTCAAGCCAATGTCAGAGACAGGAAGACCAGCTAACACCAGAAATAACTAGATATCAAGAGGCAAGTACAAGAACCTAAGAAACAGAAACCAAGGCCACTTGACATCTTCAGAACCCAGTTTTCACACCACAACAAGTCCTGGATACCCCAACACACCAGAAAAGCAAGATTCTGATTTAAAATCACATCTTATGATGATACTAAACAACATTAAGAAGGACATAAATAATTCTCTTAAGGACAACACATGTAAACAGGTAGAAGCCCTTAAAGAGGAAACACAAAAATCCCTTAAAGAATTACAGGAAAACACAACTAAACAGGTGAAGGAATTGAACAAAATCATCCAGGATCTGAAAATAGAAATAGAAACAACAAAGAAATCACAAAGGGAGAAAATCCTACAGATAGAAAATCTAGGGAAGAGATCAGGAGTCATAGACACAAGCATCACCAATAGAATACAAGAGATAGAAGAGAGAATCGCAGGGGCAGAAGGTACCATAGAAAACATTGGCACAATAGTCAAAGAAAATGCAAAATGTGAAAAGCTCCTAACCCAAAGCATCCAGGAAATCCAGGACACAATGAGAAGACCAAACCTAAGAATAATAAGTTATAGAAAAGAGCAAAGATTCCCAAACTAAAGACCAGTAATATTTTCAACAAAATTATAGAAGAAAACTCCCTAACCTAAAGAAAGAAATGCTCATAAACATACAAGAAGCCTACAGAACTTCAAATAAGTTGGACCAGAAAAGAAATTCCTCCCATCACATAATAGTCAAAACATCAAACGCACAAAACAAAGTAAGAATATTAAAAGCAGTGAGGGGGAAAAGTAAAAGAACATAAAAATCAGACCTATCAGAATTAATACCAGGCTTCTCACCAGAAACTATGAAAACTCAAAGGTCCCAGGCAGATGTCATACAGAACCTAAGAGACAAATGCCAGCCCAGGCTACTATATTCACCAAAACTCCCAATTAACATAGATGGAGAAACCAAGAAATTCCATGACAAAACCAAATTTACACAATATCTTCCCACAAATCCAGTCCTACAAAAGATATTAGATGGAAAAATCCAACACAAGGAGGGAAACTACACACTAGAATAAGCAAGAAATTTATCTTTGAACTAACCCAAAAGAAGATAGCCACACAAACATAATTCCACCTCTAACAACAAAAATAATAAGAAAAAACGATTGATCCCTAATATCTCTCAGCATCTATGGACTCAATTCCCAAATAAAAAGACATAGACTAACAGACTGGATATGTAAACAGGACCCAGCATTTTGCTGCATACAGGAAACACTTTAATCACAAAGACAGACACTACCTCAGAGTAAAAGGCTGGGGGAAAGCTTCCAAGCAATGGTCCCAAGAAACAAGCTGGAAAAGCCATTCTACTATCTAATAAAATTGACTTTGAACAAAAAGTTATCAAAAAAGAAAAGGAAGAACACTTCATATTTATCAAAGTAAAAATCCACCAAGATGAACTCTCACTTCTGAATATCTAAGCTTCAAATGCAAGGGCATCTACATTCATAAAAGAAACTTTACTAAGGCTCAAAGCACACATTACATCTCATACAATAATAGTGGGAGACTTCAACACCCCACTCTCATCAATGAACTGATTATGGAAACAGAAACTGAACAGAGACAGTGAAACTGACAGAAGGTATGAACCAAATAAATTTAACAGATATTTATAGAACATTTCATCCTAAAACAAAAGAATATACCTTCTTCTCAGCACCTCAAGGGACCTTCTTCAAAATTGACTATATAATAGGTCACAAAACAGCCCTCAACAAATACAAGGAAGTAGAAATAATCCCAGGCATTCTATCAGATCACTACAGACTAAGGCTGGTCTTCCATAACAACAAAAATAACAGAAAGCCCACATATACGTGGAAGCTGGACAATGCTCTAGTCAATGATAACTTGGCCAGGGAAGCAATAAATAAAGAAATTAAAGGCTTTTTTAGAATTTAATGAAAAGGAAAGCACAACATACCCAAACTTAAGGGACACAATGAAAGCAGTGTTAAGAGAAAAACTCATAGCTCTGAGTGCCTCTAAAGAGAAATGGGAGAGAGCATACATTAGCAGCTTCACAGCACATCTGAAAGCTCTAGAACAAAAAAGAAGCAAGTACACCCAAGAAGAGTAGAAGGCAGGAAATAACCAAACTTGGGGCTGAAATCAACCAAGTACAAACAAAAGAACTATTCAAAGAATCAATAAAAACAGGAGCTGGTTCTTTGAGAAAATAAACAATAACATTTGAAATGCAAATAAAAATATCCAATTAAAAAAAACAAAATGAAGAAGAGCAGGATGCATGTGTGTCTGTGTTGAGCTCAATTTCCCCTTTTTATACAGTCTGACATGCACACATGGGGAATGGTGCCACTCATCTTGGCCCTGTGTTTCTTCATATCAGTTAGCACATTGAGGATAAGCCCATACTGGTTAAGCAGACAATACCTATTTGAGACTCTTTTCTTGGGCTAATTCTATAGATTTATTTAATTTTCTATTCATGTATATATCTTGAGTATGGCCACCTTTGTGTAGGTGCTCACAGAGACTAGATGAAGGTGTTCAATTTCCTGGACCTGAAGTTAAAGATGATTCTGTGCAGCCCCACATGGGTTCTGGTATCCAAACACAGGCCCTCTAGAACAGAGTGTGCTATGAGTTATTGAGTCGTCTCTCTAGATACTAATGATTCTAGATTGTGTCAAGTTTACAATTTAAGCTCACAATAGATTCTAAATTTTCATTCATTATGTTCTTATTTCAACTATATGGAGACCACACAGATGGTGAGGCACCAAAGGTTCTTGGGCTGTCTCATACCTCAGCAGTTCAGAGTTTTTATGGCGTTAACCACAAGACGTATGAAAGAATATGAAGTTCCAGCTGATTCTATTTTCCAGCAATTGAGTTGCTTTTAAAGGACTGAGTGGGATAGAGATGAGGTTTTTGCCATCTGACCAGGACACATTAATCACATAAATTGATTTTTTTATTTATTGCCTCCCTAATAGGTAACAATTGAATATGTCCTTCTAAGCAGATGTGTTTTGAGAGATTACTAACATGAAGAGGTCACCTTGGCATTTCCTGTTTAACATTTCTGGATAATTTCATGTAGTACTAGACTTTGTAACCTTTTATCCCCATGGATAGAGCATGACAAACAAAGAAAACTACAGGTACAATGCCACCCCCATAGTAGATGTCAATAAGTGTGCTTTGAATCTCTTCTATTTTATTCCAGGTCATTATCTGCTTTCTTCAGAGTGACTCTTTGACTTGTTGCTGCTAAAATAATTCTGCTCATTTTGCTCTATTAATTGGGAGCTTAGTGGTTACAAGACAAACGACCACACAGCCATGAGAAGCTTTGTGCCATAATTACATAATTGGAATCTTTATCTCAGCAAGATGCGTTGCTGACTGAAAATATAACAACTAACAGCGAGGCAAACATCGAACATCACTCCTTTTCTCAAAATGGGCAATGTATCTCCAACTGAAAGCAGGCCGAGTTTAAATGGTGTTCAGTTTATCAGAATGAAAACACAAATGGTTTTGAAAGTGCATCTGTTATGGTGATTTTATAAGGACACTGAGACATTTTGGAAAAATAGTATTAACTACTCTAAAAACAAAACAAAAAGAAACACAGAGTGAAAAAGAGATGATTACAACACATAAAAAATAAAAAGAGTGATATTGTTCCAATAAGAGACCAGTTAGTTACTCTGAGAACGACTGCACCAGCACTGTCCTATGGCTGTCCCATGGCTGTATTACTGCTGTGCCATGACTGTACCATGGCTGGACCACTGCTGTACCATAGCTGTCTCTTGGCTGTCCCATGGCTGTCCCCCTGTTGTACCACTGCTTTACCATGGCTGTACCGTGGCTGTCCCACCCACTGTTGTCCCACTGCTGTCCCATTTCTGAACCATGACTGACGACTGTTGTACCACAGCTGTACCACGGGTGACCATGGCTGTATCAATGGGAACATTTTGTCTGACAGGTTGGTTCACAGCTTACTAGTTCCTGTGAATACAAAGACTAGAATCTGGAACAGTCGCATGATCATAAATTTTCTGTCTCTACTAATATGTTGAAGGATTGCTCATTAAAACACACAGGCCAAGGAGGCCTCTGAAGTGTAAGCAAGGAGGCACATCTCCAACCCCTGAATAACTGAAGCAAAGACTTTCCCAATCAGTTCAAATCAACTAGATCTGAAATAAAACACTCTTTCATGCTTTTCTATTACATTGCTGAGCTCAATAACAACCAAAGTCCAATAGAAATTGAAGAGACTGTTAAAGAATCAGAATGCAGGACGTGGAAGTAAGGCAACGTCCACAGAGACAGCAGCCGAGAAATCATTAGACACAAGGGCGCACACAAATGAATGTAAGTAAACACTGAGCAGTGTTGTGAGGAAGAGACAATTCCACACTTTCCACTGAGACATCAAACAACAAAAAGCCAGAGCAGTTCAGTGAGTGGCCAGAAACTGGGCAGGTCGTCTCAGAGGCAACATCACAAGCCAGTAGTAAAAGATCACTGAGGGAAAGGCAGATGATCACAGACAGAAGGGCAGACAACTGAAGGATGTCCAACTATGCTGCAAGTGTTCTGGTAAACATTGCCATTATAAAATAATAACAGAGTACTTTCTCATTCAAGGGTTAAAGGAATAAAACAAAAAGTCAGTCATGTTAGCTGGGAGGAGAGCTGGATTAAAGAGGTTTGAAGAGTATCTAATATGCATTCACTTGGAATGAGTTGTAATTCAATGGATTCTCATTCTGTGGGCAGCATGGTTACTTTGAGAACTTGGGCTGCTGCTCATTCTTGGGTGTTGGGCTATGGGAGATTGTCTGTGCTTCAGTAAATGACCCCACACCCATGCACATATGAATATCCCTAATTAATTTAGCTAATTACTTTATTTTAAAAGAAGATAGAGTTGGGAGGGGGATGTACTGGGGAATTCTAGGGAAATGGAGGCAGGAAATGGGGAAATGTGATCATATCTTTGAAATTCTCAAAGAATAAATTGAAAATGGAAAGAGTAGAGTAGACTTCACTGAAATGTAATTCATTTCTCAATATAGATGGCGAACACACAGTGTCTCCCCTCTTCCTTTTCTTCCTTCCTTTTCTGTCTCTCCCTGTGTGTCTTTCTTTGTGTGTTTGTCTTTCTCTCTCCTCCCATAGAAGATATCTACAATATCTACAGTATAAATATTAAAGAGGAGTCTATGTGTCACACTTTCATAGTTAGGAACTGAAGAACTTAATCAAAACCTGTAAGAGATGATTAGCAAAGGAGGGTGACCTTCATAACTTCTGGTTTGCTCATAAAGTTATTAAAAATTAACATTGCCTTATGGACTTTTGCCACTGCCATCTGCTAATATACTCATGTCCAAAATGTTTTAAAGTTTTTGGCTTCATCCTATTTGAAACATGTAGGTATTTTTGTATTTAAGTATGTTAGTGAGTCACATGTGTGTGCATGTTCACATGCACATGTATATTCACTAATTCACTAATATGAATTCTCACGTGTGGGGGATCCATCAAGTCTGCAGACACCAAACCCAACACGGTTAAGAGGTGCTTGCTGACAGGAATCTAGTGTGGCAGTTCCTGAGCAAGTCCAGCCAGCAACTGACCAATGTAGATGTGGATGCTTGGAGCCAACCATCAAACTGAGCTCAGGGAACCTGGTGGGGGAGCTGGCAGATGGACTGGAGGACAGGACTGTTCTTTCCATTGGAAAAACAACATAGGCTGGCCTGACCACCCAGTTCTCCATGGCTCCAGATACATATGTAGCAGAGGATGACCTTGTCTGACAGCAACAGGAGGGGAGGCCCTTAGTCTGGGGAGCCTTGATGACCCAGCATTGGGGAATGCTGGAGCGGTGAGGTTGGAGAGTGTGGGTGCATGGAGGAGTACTCTCATACAGGCTACAGAGAGGGGGAAGGCAGATGTAGGATGAGGGTTGTTGAAGGGGTAACGGAAATGGGATATCAGTTGAGTATAAATGAATGAAATGATTAATAAAAACTAAATATTTTTTTAAAAATTGAAAAAAAAGACCGGAGTTCAAATTCCTAGAGCACAGGTAAAAGTTGGCTGTATGGTGTGAGCAGCTGTATCCTCTGAACTATTCTGAGGGGAAGAAAGGGGAGACTGGAGACTCTTTGGAAACCTATCAGCAGGAAAAAAGGTATTCTTTTCAAAGGCACAAGTCAATAACTGACACAAGAATTTGCTCTCTGACCTCTACATATGTGCACATTTGTGCAAATGAATGCACATGTGTATACACATTGCACACCAAAATTGTTAAATAGAATATCAAAATACCAACTGTATGAAGCTAAAACATCTTTAAAACATTTTGGATATTAATGCAGTAGCAGATAGGACCATGGTGCTAGGGATATATTAGAAGTCCATAAGGCAAAGTTAATTTTTTCCAGCTTTATGAACAACCCAGAAGTAATGTCAATTAGCTTCTACAGATTTTAGTTAAATTCTACAGTTCCTAACTACCAATGGATGACCCATAGGGTATTATTTATTAATTAATTTATTCACTTTACATCCCAATATCAGCCCCCTTCCCTACCAGTTGTCACCTTTCATAGCTTTAATCCCCATTCCTTCCTCCCTTTCTCCTCTGAAAAGGGGGAACACCCCCCCCCGTATCCTTTTGTTCTTGTATCTCAGTCACTGCAGGACTAAGCACATCCTCTTTCACTGAGGTGAAACAAGGTGACCCAATTAGGGGATAGAATCCACAGGCAGGCAACAAATTCAGACACAGCTCCTGCTCCAGTTGTTGGGGGGCCTACATGAAGACCAGGCTGCAAAGTCTGCAGTCTAGTCTATGCTCACTCTTTGGTTGGTGCTTCAGTCTGGAGGAGTCTCCAAAGGTGCAGGTTAGTTGACTCTGTTGGTCTTCTTGTGGAATCCCTATCCTCAGGTACCTCAATCTTCCTTCAACTCTTCCACGAGACTCCCCTAGCCCCACCTAATGTTCAGCTGTAGCTCTCTGCATATGTTTCAGTCAGTTTTGGGGTGGACAGAGGTTAATTACATCAGACTTCTGTCTGCAAGCCTAACAGAGTATCATTAATATTGTCAGGGATTGGCTCTCAATTTGGAGCTACTCCATCTCTGCTCTATCTTTGTCCTTGCACATTTTGCAGGTGGGGCACACTTTAGATTGAAGGGTTTGTGAGTGGATTGCTGTCCTTATCCCTCTACTGGAAGTCCTTCCTGGCTACAGGAAGTGTCCACTTCAGGGTCTATATCCCACACTGCCATTAGTTTTAGCTAGAGTCACCCCCATAGCCACCTTGGGGCCTCCTCCTTCCTAGGCCTCTGCTGTATCCTAGAGATGTCCCTCTCCATCCACCTCTGATTTCTATTCAGTCTTCCTACAGCTGATTAGCTCCTGCTCTCCTCCCTGTTTCCTGTCCCACCCAGTTCCCTCCCTTCATCCACCTTCAATATCTATTTTATTTCCCCCTCTGAGAAAGATTCAACCAGCTTCCCTTGGGGCCTTCATCTTTGGATCTCTGAATCCATAACATGGTTATAAGTACTTTTTTAAAAGTGTGTACTTATCCATGAGTACATACTGTGCATGTCCTTTTGGGTCTGGGTTACCTCACTCAGGATGCTAATTTCAAGTTCCATAGTTTTGCCTGCAAAATTCATGATGCCCTTAGCTGAATAGTATTCCATTGTGTAAATGGATGACATTTTCTTTATCCATTCTTCAACTGAGGGACATTTAGGTTGTTTCCAGTTTCTGACTATTATAAATAACACTGCTGTGAACATAGTTGAGCAAGTCTTTGTGGGATGGTGGAGAATCTTTTGGGTCTATGCCATGGAGTGGTTTAACTGGGTCTATAGCTGGGTGTAGGTAGAACTATTCCTAATTTTCTGAGAAGCTGCCAAATTGATTTTCAGGTGATTGTATAAGTTTTCACTTCAACCAGCAATGGAGGAGTGTTTCCCTTGCTCCACATCCTGACCAACATGTGGTTTCCCTTGAGTTTTTAATGTTACACATTCGGGTGTGTGTGAGGTACTGTAGATGTTAAGACTTTAGCTTTCATTTGCTACTTGCTGGATTGTTTTAAGATAAAGGATTTCCTGACCATGAGGAAGTCCAGCAAGGCGATGTTGGAACAATTAAGGTGCAACATTCTTCTTTACCCTATATTATGCTTCCTAACTCCCTAAAAGGACAGTGTGCTGTGTCTACATTTAATGAGATCTCCCAACAAGACTGTGATGTAAAGTGCAGTGTGGATGAAGACAGCAGAGTTTTAATAGCCTGCACACTTCAGGAGGCATTAAAGGTAATTTAAAGCTTATTTTGAAGGGGCTCAAATGCTGGTCAGCATTAGGTCATCTTTGGAGAAGATTATTTTAGTACATACTGAATTTCTAGTTGTTTCCAATTGTAAACCTACTTCTCAGGGACCATTGCTGCTGTTGTAGTCTGTGTGATTCAGACTTACACTGCCATGGATTTTCCCTTCTTTTGTTTCCTTTTCTCTTTTCTTGGACTCTATCCTTCCTTCTCTTCCTCCCTCCCTCCCTCCCTTCTTATCTTCCTTCCTCCCCTCCTTCATTCCCTCCTTTCTGATGCTCACTGGATTGCTTTGGTGCTCAGTGGTTGCCTCTTCCCCCTTCATACAATTCTCTTCTTCAAGGAAGCTTCAAATGAAACATCCTGAATCCCAGCCTTTCTCTCTCTAGTGAGTGTGTAAACCATTACAGGAGCTCTTTGTGTTTCCCACCTATCCTTGAGGGTCTGGTTTGGTGCTGGTGGCAAAGGCACAGAGAACGGGAGCACCAATGCAGTTTTGTAAGATCACAATGAGTCACTTGCATTTAGGAGTGTGACTTCTGCATAGCACACAACTGCTCTTCCACAGCAGTGGCTACGCAATGAGCCATTGTATCTCACGGGGCATCAGTGTTTCTCCTCCGTGCTCCCAAGAGTAGAGCTGACACTGGGTGACACAGTCAATTAGCAGCCAGAATAAGTGTTCCTAGAATTATCACCAGGCACGGCTTATGCTGGAATCAAGATATATAACCCACATACACAGATAGGTCTGGGGTGACACGTGAACCAGGGTCACGTTAGGGAAGCCATTAGTACTATACTTTACCTTAAATGCCAGTCATAGCTTTGGACTTAGGTTAATCAATCTACACAAAGGCTCAGTAGGACTCATCAAATGCATCACTAGCCCAAAGTTAAAGCCAGCCAACAGAGGAAAGATCCAGTGAAGAAAGCAAAACCAGAGGTAGAGGAGTTCTGATGATACAACTATGGGATACACAGTCTATCCTCCTCTGCTCTTACAATAGTTCCAAGTCAACCTCTGTTTCTGATCTTTGAAATAATCCCCTGACCTGTGTGAGAAACACTCTAGTCTCTATACTAGGACTTATTATGTGAGTCTAAACATTTTTAAACCACGTGTGTGTGTGTGTGTGTGTGTGTGTGTGTGTGTGTGTGTGTGTGTGAAATTATCTGTCATGGTATTAGAAGTGTATTTTAGATGGGTCCTATCATTGGATTGGATCCTCTGCACAGAGTGCTTCCTATCGTCCTATCTAGCTATAGCATGGTGCTCATGATCTTCCTTTCCCCCAATTGCTCATCTAAACACAATAGAAATATAGGGCCACGTGTCATACAGGGACTCAGAGAGTCCTAAAATGTGGCTGGACGTGGGCAAGTTTGTAAGGAAATTCAAATTTGAAAGTGAACAGAGTAGAGGGAGGAGAAGCTGGCCAGGTTGTGTTGCATGAAAGAATAACCTGCTTTCCATTTTAAAAGACTGTGTTACTATTGATTTAACCCCTCAAGTGCTTTTCTGACAACTAGAGTTGGCTTCTCTCCATTTTGATCCATTGTGGTTTTCTGTAATACTCTTCATCTGTGGTAAGAAACAAAACAAAACAACAACAACAAAAACTCCTTATGAGGAGTGATAACTTTACTTACCTATGGATATATGGAAAACCTCAGAACGTAGATATAATTTATATTGGCTTGGTAAAGTGGCAGTAGTAGTTTCTCCTTTACGGTCCATGACCTTAGCAGTCACAGATAGCTAGCTGCATAGCTTTATAGTAGAAAGCATAAATTCCCTCTTAGTGAATCTAATTAACTGCTATTGCTTATCAGAAGACATCACTGTTGCTGGTGCACCTTTGAGGCTGGTCACTGTGGTCACAGGCTACAGCTGAACAGGGTTGTGGATTGTACTATGTTTTATCACATTTGGCTGTCATCTCTTGGACTCCTCTCTTTTCTGAAGAGGAAGTGTTACAGTGGATCTGGAGGAAAGGGTGGAAGCTTCTTTCTAAGAAGTTTGCATTACATCTTTACAAACAGTGAGAATTAGTCTTCAGGGTGGTCACTTCCAGGTCAAAAGCAGCTCTATTCTTCCAAGTCCTATGTCCAAAGTGTTTGTCGCCTTATACATATCATAACAGGAGGTTTTGCCTTTTAAGGAATTGTGAATGTGTGTGGCTGGTGTGTCTGTGGTCATGTGTGTTCATAAGGCATTCTTTTCTGCCACATAAACTCCTGCCACATAACCTGACAAAAGTCTGAGGCCGTATCCTTTTTTTTCTCCAATAAGGTCTTATGCAACTCAGGCTGGCCTCAGATCTGTGAACCCAGAGATGGTCTTGAACATCTGATTCTCTTGCCTCCACCTCCCAAGTGCCGCCGGCACATAAGCATTCACCATCGTGCCTGGTGTATGCAGTGCTGAGGACAATGTCCAGTGTAAACAGTCTACCAACTGAGCTACATCCTGGCCCCAGCCATGTCCTTTCTCAGTCTGACATAGAGCGTTTCAGTCACTAGAGGGTTTGATGACCTGGAACAAGCAGTTCAGCTAACTGGTCAAAGGCTTGGATACATGAAATTGAAGTGAAATCAGAAAAGAGTCCTGCATCCTAGGGTGTGCGGTAAATGAAATATATTCCGCTGATAGCTTAGAATCCTCGTGATTTTGGCACATGATATCCAGCTAAGCATTATCCCACCCCTTTATAGCATATTTTACAAGGTTCATTTTCCCTGTTACTTACTCAGATGAAGTCATGGTAGAGGGTCAGTGGCTGCAAAGTAGTCTGGTGATTTTTTTAAAACAGAAATTTCCTAAAATATTTCTGTTCTTCTGTGCCCTGGGTCACGGTGTTCTGTTGAGTAAGTATGGGTGCTACAGCAGAGAGCCAAACTGTTTGCTCTCCTCTTTGCAGACCTAGATTTTAGCAGGAAATTTTCAGTATTGAGTCACTATATTCAGCCTATATTTCAAACTTCATGATTTAGCTTTATCAAGCTAAGGATTATTTATCTAAAAAACCTGAGAATTGGGTAAAAACGCATGAGTTACCAGAAAGAGTGCAATGAATGAATAAGCCTAAATAATAGTCTTTATTAATTGCTTTTAAAATTTGTTTTACTCTTTGTTTATTTATTTATTTATTTAGAGTGTGTGTGTATGTGTGTGTGTGTGTGTGTGTGTGTGTGTCTGTGTGTGTGCATGCTTGTAGCTGCTGTTCTTGGAGGCCAGAAAAAGGCATTAAATTCCCCCAGAGCTGGAGGTACAGGTGACTCTAAGCTGAGGAATGAGCTGTGTTATAAACTGGGAGCTGATTTCTGATCTTCTGGAAAGGAAACCAGCATTCTTAACTGCCAAGTCATATCTGTAGCCCTTTCTCGCCAGTTTTTAATTTTGTTCCTAAGTGATTTTAAGGTCCTATAGCTGCATTGATATGGAAATTTTCCCCAGACTAAATTTGCAAGCTAGAAATATTCCTACAACAGATAGTGAACAAGTCACCCAGAAAACAATTTCAAACAAAAATTGAGGAAATATGAATTTTATAGAAAAGCAAAGAGTATTGAGAAAGAGTGCCCAGTGTTTCTCAGAAACACTGCTGAGAACATGGCTGTCAGGAATTGATGCGAGATGAGCAAGCTCGAGTGTCTTTTCTTTTTCCAGCACGTCACCACGAGGCTAGCTGAGCCTGACTGAAGTAATGGTATCTGTTTAAACAATAAGTATTGATTTAACTGGGGTGCGTGTGTGTGTGTGTGTGTGTGTGTGTGTGTGTGCGTGTATTTGTATATGTGTGTGTATGTGTGTATGTGTGTATGTGTGTGTAGGAGTGTATGTGTGTGTATGTGTATATATTTGTATATGTGTGTATGTGTGTATGTGTGTGTATTTGTAAATGTGTGTGTATGTGTGTGTATGTGTGTATGTGTGTATGTGTGTGTATTTGTAAATGTGTGTGTATGTGTGTATGTGTGTATGTGTGTATATTTGTAAATGTGTGTGTATGTGCGTGTGTGTATGTGTGTGTATGTATGTGTGTGTGTATCTGTGTGTGTATGCACACGTGTTTGTGTTTATAACTGTTCTTTTCAGTTTGAAAGCTAGGTATCCTACATTAGGACACTTCTGAATTCAGATCTTAACATATTTCCGAGTCCCAGTAGCAGTCGTGCACAGCTAGTGACCAATATGAACAGTACAGTTCTACCCAAGTTCAGGAGGAGCATGGATGCCTGCTGTCTGCAGCAGGGACATACATGTATAATTTTCCCCCATTTTTAAATTCTTTGACTTCATCCATGAGTGTCATAAATTTTAGACATTTTTATTCCCCAATTCCCCTTCCTCATCCTCATCCTCTCCACTAAGGTCTTTTTTACTCCCAAGTCCTCTTACTCTGCTGCACTCCTTCACCTATATTTTTAGTTTACTCCCAAGTCCGCTTACCCTGCTGCACTCCTTCACCTATATTTTTAGTTTACTCCCAAATCCGCTTACCCTGCTGCACTCCTTCACCTATGTTTTTAGTTTACTCCCAAGTCTGCTTACCCTGCTGCACTCCTTCGCCTATGTTTTTAGTTTACTCCCAAGTCCGCTTACCCTGCTGCACTCCTTCACCTATGTTTTTAGTTTACTCCCAAGTCCGCTTACCCTGCGCGCTCCTTCACCTATGTTTTTAGTTTACTCTCCTGCTCGGGTTGTGCCATGCAGCTTCCTTTGACAGCATTGCCATGTGTCCCTCTTGGTTAGAGTCTATGTTCCACCCCAGTAGTTTTGTTTGGTTTTGATTTTTCTTTTTCTTATGGGAAGGTAACCTCTGCTGGAATTGGTGCTGGGTGGCAGCACTGAACGTCTTCCCTGCGACATTTCTTTGACACTGTGTGTACAGCACGGGTCAGCGTATTCATTGCTCTTTGTAATTCTGATATACTATCCTGACTAAAGATGCTATGGACTGAAGGACCGGTTTTCCCTTACAGTTCCAGAAGGTGAAAATCCATCACGGCAGGGAGGGATGGCAACAGCCAGGGAAGGCATGATTGCAAGACCAGGAGTCGGTCTGTTAACACCGCATCTATTGTAAGGAAGCCAAGAAAGAACCGGGAGTGGGGAAAAGCTATAAAACCTCAAAGCCCACGCCAAATGGTGTATTTCTTCAGCAAGGCTCCACCCCTAAAAGTACTGGAATCTTCCCAAACAGCACCACCTGTTGGAGACCAAGCACTAAAATACCCCAGCCTATAGAGGACATTATACATCCAAACCACAGCACTTAAACTGTCAGACTTATTGCTTAATTAATCCATAAATGGTATAAACTATTTCATTTTTAAGTTTAGGTTAAGTAAAAAAGAGAGTGCATGATTTTTTTTAAAGTTTTCAGGGAAGAAGAAGGATAAAAGAAAAGAAAAAAAACCAGCTTCATTTGGTAAATCAAAAACAAAAACCAAACAAAACCCTTAAACGAGAAACTTCAAAACATTTCTGGTAAAGAGTCTGAGTGATATTTTAACAAACTATGTATAATAAATAGAGGCGGCCATCATTATGCCAAACTAAAAAATATTTATAAAATGGAGGAATCTGAGGGTAATAGTCAGAAATGAATCCAGACTTTGGAGTTTGGTTTCATGTCTATACTTTTCAAGTTGCATTTAAAAATATTCTTACAGTTAAAACAATCTACTCACTGTGCAGTCTTTGAGGTTTTCTTTTAATAATTTTTATGTTAAATGGTCTCCAGAAACCTTGTTTAATTTTTCTTTTACTATTTATTCTAAAAGAATTCCTAAGATATGTTATGTGGCTCTTTCAAAAACTATACCGCTCCTTAGAAACTCATTTGGTCTAAGGAGTGACAGAAAAGGAGTAGAGCTAGGCGGAAGGGGCGATGGGGAGGAGCTAGGAGGACTAAAGGGAAGAAAACCACAATCAGGATATATTGTATGAAAAAAATCTAGTTTCAATACAAGAAAAAATTATTTTTATATTTTTTCTAAATTAGTCATTACTAACACAGGTATTTTTAGAGAGGCTCTGACTTATTACTTATGCTATAAGTTTTAATAAAATGTATTAATAAATAAAATGTATTAATAAAATATTATGTTATTGATTCAAAGGTCTAATGAATGGCTTTATCTTCAGTCAACTTAGATCTGCTGGAGCAGAATAAAAACTGTGTGAGAAAGAACAGAGGTAGTGGAGAAGTGTGGGGCCAGAGTTCTAACGTGAAGTGGTGGCTGCTTTCACTGCACTAGCTGACTGGTTGAATGATACTTATTCTTAAGTAGGACAGGGTAAGTCCAACCACAATGCCGACTTTGACAAAATTGTAGGTATTTACTACGGAGATCTCTATTCTGATCAAGTATTTTCTTGAGTTATGAGAAAAGTTTGTACAATTTCAGGTTTTATCTGGTCTGAACAGTAGTCTCAGGGATGCCTGCTTTCTCAATTTCTGCAAATCAAAAAATAACTCAATTCAATTGGAAATCTCAATTTATCCTGGATTTTAAAATAAAACTGTAAGAGTAGCTTTTTAAAAATAACTTCAATGATAACAGAGAGAGTATAATAATGAAAAAACAACATAGATCATGTTCTTGGTTTGTCTTTTGTTTCAATGTAAGAGGAGTCATGGATCACAGGTTGAGAACAATAGTCTTTGTTGTTGGAGCTTTGGGCTGCTCAAGCCACTGTAATTAAATGGATTAAATACATAAATCTCTTTCCTTCATTCTCGCCTTCTTTCTGTAGGCCCGACTTAGTCCCTTCTATTTTTATTTTTATCACGAATGTATGTGTTTAATAAGCATTAAAATTCCTCTAACAATGGATTCATCCTGTACCAGCAAAAATACAATCAGTGTTCTGGAGATCATGTTTACTGATCCACCATAAAATCGATGTTTCTACAGAAGTTTAGAGATATTTTAGAATATAACTAATGGCAGGTTTCTGATGTGAGCACCCTCCTTCCTCTAAAGCACCATTGATAGTTGATGAAACTTGTTTAACTTTAGCCTCTGATGTCATCTAAGAATTTTTGTCAGGGGGCAAAATAAGAAACTACAATGATATACACAGATGAAAATGCCAAAGTAAAATTTATTAGTTTATAGTCCAACTCAAAAAGAACTTTTAGAAAGAATCATGTCATACATGTTTACAGTGAGTAATCTAATTTAACAAGAAATCTAAAATATTTTCATTATCTTTAATGTTTTAATATAAAATGCTACTTTCTTTTACTTTTTATTAAGAGGTTTGTTAGAAAAGAGAAACCGAGTCTGTGCCTCAAGAGCAGTGCACCAGCTCCCTGGTTGGTGATTCACTTGGTAGTGATGCACATACAACTTAGTGCATTCAGTTGCTCTGAACAGTGAACTGTAGTGTGCTATGATCAGGTGAGTAGCTGTAACAGAGTAGAAAGTATGTGAAATTGCTCAATACCAAATTTACTCTAGCAGTTCTACTTGGAGAAAGTCAAAGAAGACACAATAGGAATTCTCTTCACACAGGCCTGTGAGCCTCTATCATGTTCACCCGTTGAACACATCGAGTCTCCTAATAAGAGCATGATGGTATTTGAAGAGGTCAGCTCTTTGTGCATAGAACTATCCTTTACATTGTATGATGCTAAAGCCTCCCCTGTTCATATCCTATATTCCAGTCCCTCAAATCTTATTGTAAATGAAAACCAAAGAGCTGTCTGCCTTTGCTTATGGGCTGTAAGCATAATAGAAAGATACATCATATCAACACCTGTCTTCTTAAAGTTGCATGTAATATGCCTCATGAATTAGGCACAACATATGGCCTGACACTTTTTAGCAGGAATACTAAGAAGCATCATTTCTGGTGTGTGGGACATAAGAATTTAAATTTATGTTTAAGTAAAAATGCATAGAAATCAAGTCCTACAGAACTGTTTGTTTACAGATAATTTTAATAATTATTTAATAAATAATAAAGTAATATTCAATCATAATAGTTTAAATAATTTTAATCTAACACTGTGGCTGCATAGTTTTCAAAGAAAGATGCACCTAGTTGGGGTTGGGTAGCTCTAATGAGAGAGAGGGTGTTTTATAAGGTTAGTTATTCTAAGGTAGAATATGTTACACATAGGCAGAAGTCCAGAGGAAGGTAAAAGGTGATGATGAATGAGAGAGCACACTGAATCTACCCCCATTTCTCCGTGTTGTTTTAAATAGATGTTGTTGCTATGGTAAGGAGTTGAAAGACCGTATATCATTACACAGTCAATCCTTCTCTCGCTGGCTGCCTGTCAACTCAGGAGATGGCCGATTACAGTAGCACAATTGCTGATATTTATAGAGCTCAGTGTGGAACTCTTCCCATTAGTGGTTCTGTAGCCCAGTCTGGCTGCCCTCCAGGGGCCAACTTCTAGTCCTGCTTGACCATAGCCTTGCTGCAAAGGCAACTTGGGACTCCACAACATCAACCCCCACCCCCACTGCCACCTCAAGCAAGCTTCCATGGACCACTGACCAAGAAAGATATAATCAGTGTTTTTCAGGGTTCAGTCAAGCACACTCCCATCTCATGCCTCCCAAGAGAACAGTTCAATATGTTGTCTTCATCTTATTGTTTTCATATAAAGTTCCTTTAACCATCAGACACTAGGTTGTGCTTGCTTGTCCTTGCCTCTATAACTCCTCTGTTATGGCACATAAGACAGCCATGATCTTAAACCTGTATACAGCACTTTACATAACAAAGAGTCTTAGTGTTACTGGACACTTTGCCTCTTTAACCCCTCCAGTAGACACCAACTCTTAACCCAGCCATCTTTTGAGTGACAGGGTCTTGAAGTCCACTTCTCAAGCAGTTTGTCACAACACCAAGCATGCTCATCCTAAAGAAAGAACAGAGTTCTTTCAAAATCCCAAGGCTGAGTTCTGTAATACGTCGATGCATCTTCTCAAGACTTGCCTGAGATTCATTTAAAAATCGCAAGAGTGGAAAAAATATATGCAACCTTCAACACAACTCCCCTCATTTGATCTGCACAGAGGGAGCATTGTTCTCAGCTTCTAAAATCGGAGGATCAGGGCAGCTCAGGGACCAGCTCCAAGATACATAGCTGTTTGGAGTGGGACTTGATCCCAGATACTCTGATTTTAATCTAGTGTCCTTTGTACTGTATTGTTTCAGGTTTTTCATAGATTAATGATCATAGAAAGTAAAACTTGTCTTAGTTTTTTTTTAATGTCGAAAATAAATCACCCTAGCTTGAGGAGGACAGGGTGCAAAAGTCATGGCCTTTGACTTAAAAGTCAGCTGGAAAGATGATGTCAAGCAATAGAGAGAAGAAGATAATGTTATTGGCCTAATCATTCTTCTCTGTCATTTACTCACAGTGGCATAAATGAGAAAAGCCATTTCTATGCCCTCATTCCCAAAGCACCAACCCAGTCCAAGACACCGACCCCACTATGCAATTGTTATCTCAATGGGTATTTAATCTTCTTACCCTGCACCAATGCAGTGATGATTCTACCACTGGACTTCTGAAGGGGGGCCTGTGAACCAGCTTGCTGAAAAGTAGTAAAATACTTCACATAGGCAAAGAGATGAGAAAAGGGAAGATGAGAATGTTAGGCTCTTTAGCATAGATTTCTGGGAGGAGGTGGAATTTAGAAAGACCATCTAGTGTAGGTGGGAGTGTATACCCCAGTGGGATCAATGCCTTTCCTACCATTTGCAACCATTTCTATTGTTACCAACTCACAGATTATAGAAAAGCCTCAATAGATGATTAGGAAAGAGTCTGAGAGAGAAGAGTCATGAGGCAATAATTGCTCCCCGAATCTATCAAAGTATGCACTAATACCCCATGGCGACTTGAAAATGGTATTTTTTTGTTTTCTCTGAGGAAAGATTGACTGTTTTCATTAAGTTAATTAAACACCATGTATACTCAGTGGATGGGAAGAAACTGGAGTATGGTGTGCTACTAAGTGTGGACAAGGATGTGAGGACCACACGTGAGATTTTGCCACTGTAGTAGAAAGGATGATGAGTTTCCTTTTAGAAGTGCTACATAGGAAATGGTGTTCTCTTAGAAACTCATAATCTAAAGGAAATGGACATGGGTCTGTCTTAGGGATGGCGTGGAACCTGTGAGGAAAGATTCAAAATCTCATCTCCTATTTGCAGATTACGTCCAATACTTGTTCTCATACATGGCATTTCTTAGACTAGCCTAGTAATAGCCCATGGAAAGCTCCCTTCACCTGGTCTTGACCATAGATATGAGGTTTGAAGCTCAGAATCTGAAAATTCTGACCTTGCAGCCTATGATTCAGTTGGTTTACCTTCCCTGTTTTACCATGGAAAGACGTACCCTGAAGAGCACTCCAGCACTGAACATGTTATATCCATTTTCCTGCTGAACATCTCCACTTGGGTTACACAGGGACATTTCCTGTGTAGCACTTCTAAAAGGAAACTCATCATCCTTCTACTACAGTGTCATAGCCCCATGCGAAGTCCTCACATCCTTGTCCACACTTAGTAGCACACCATGCTAGAGTTTCTTCCCATCCATTGAGTATACATGGTGTTTAATTAGCATTCTCCAATTAATATTGGGTATTTGTTTTCATATATGTTTCATAGAATGAATTTCCTGAAGTCAGGATCATGAGATTTTTGCTTGTATTAATTTCAAACTATCTGAACAAGCATGAGGGACATAGTCAGAATCAATAAATTTCCATTAGACAACTGAATAAGTGAATGGACTTGTCAGGTCCCTGAGACTGCTGAAAGAAAAATAACTGCTTGTTAAGTAGACATCTATACACACACACACACACACACACACACACACACACAGGCACACACACACACACACACACACACAGGCACACACATACACACACACACAGGCACACACACACACACACAGGCACACACATGCACATACACGCACATTAAAAATAAATAGGGAAAACAGAAATAAAGAATAAATAAAATAGAAATGAATAAGAAAAATAATTGCTTGTTAAATTGGCATGTACACATATATGTTTGAATAATAATGTATTTCATCTATTTCTATTCATATATTCCATTTATTTATATGGTTTTATATTTATTTCTATCAAAATTCAGGTTTAACCAAGAATAAATCCAAAGGCA